>NC_090393.1:34114871-35395360 GCF_036365525.1 Heterodontus francisci
ATTTAATTTAAATTCCCCAGCTGCCATGGTGGGATTTGAACTCATATCTCCGGATCATTAGTCCAGGCCTCTGTACTACTGCTACAGTCGCAGAACAAATATGCTGTTGTAGCTCCCCTCCCCCAATTAAATGTATGCAGCTCTTTTTTATGTATTCCCATGCTGTTGCCTTGCTTCACTGGGCACTTTGATCTATGACCCAAATTGAACAGACTGCTTTGCTTAGATGAGATGCCGGACATTTACAGTACGTGTAGGTTTTCAGATAAGTGTTGTCCAGTACCTGTACAACCTGGAATCTCTGATATCATTGTGGAGGTAATGCTGTGATCGGGAAGTACACCAGCTCAGCTGAGAGACAATGTTTCAGAGTCACTGCACCATTTGGAGAGGAAATTAAACTGAAGTAAATTTTAATTTGTCACTTTTGGTTTGGCTTTAATTGCTTTTCCCTTGTACAAAGTACATGCTGAGTTGACCAATCTGGAATGGTTCGCTCATATATAGCAATTCAGTTAATACTTCCTACTTCAGGATTTAACAGTCAAAAGCTGAACCACAATTAGTAGATAAACCCAATGAGCTGAATCCTCTCAAACTTTGCTGCTTTGTCTCATTTCAAACATATGAGTGATGGGGTTAATCTTAGCGTTCAGTTCAGATATGGAAATCTTATGTCAACAAGGCAGCTGGTCAAAGGTGAATAACATCGGATGTAAGGTTATTAGATCTCTGTGACTATTGACACGCCATCTGGGGACTGAGCCTAAACACCCTCTTGTCAGCCCCACCCCTCCCCACTGGAGACGCAAATGAGCACCTGATGATTCTGCTGCCTCTAAAATATCTGATGAAAGACTCATATACTAGGATATGGCAGCAGCTCTGTAGGACTGGAGTGAGTGTTGAGAAGTTGCTTAAGATTTGGAACCATGAAGGCCAATTACATAGAACTGCGACCTGGAATCAGGCTGTCTGATCCAACTAGTCAGTGGTGATGTTTATCCTTCACACAAGCAGTCGTCATACTCCCATGTGCCACTCAATTCCCATAGCCTTTTCCTTCAGCCACCAAGTTAACCTATTCTTAAATGTTAACATGGCTTCTTGTTCAATGTAGTAGTGCATTTCACAGCCTTATAACCCACTGTAACAAAAGGTTACTCCTGCCCTCTGTCCAATAGCTTTTACATTTAATCTTATGCCTATGTCCATTCTAAACAGTTTTTAATCTAATTTGTCACCCTCTCCCAATTCCCTACCCCTTCATTTTCTTCAGTAGTCTCTTATGCAGTATCTTGCCAGAAGCTTTCTGAAAGTCCATGTACACCATATCCACTGCATTCCCATGTTCATCATTATTTTTGACCTATTCAAAGAACTCGATCAGATTTGCCAAGTCGGATCTTCTTTTCTGAAATCTGAGTTTGCTGCTTCTAATTATCTTCTTTTTAAAAGTTTCCTTATCACAGATATCAAGCTAATTTGTTGGCCATTACCCAGGTTAACTCTGCCTCCCGTTTTGGAAATGGTTATTACATTGACCACTTCTGGTCTTCTGGCACACATCTGATCTCAGTAGCACGCTATTATTTCCCCATTTCCCTTAGAATCTTTGGATGTATCCCGTCGGGTCTCTGCATTTTGTCCTTCTTTATCTTAACAAGGCCACCTTAGCTTTCACTTGGTACTGTCACAGCTGATCAGTGGATGGCATTTCTAAGTGTGAACTCTGATTATCTTAGTTTGAATTAGAACTTTTCTGGTCTAGTGACTCAGTCCTACGCCATACAGCGCATTTAACCAACCTCCGATCATCTATAATAAAAGCTAAGTACTGCGGATGCTGGAAATCTGCAATAAAAACAAGAAATGCTGGAAATACTCAGCAGGTCTGGCAGCATCTGTGGAGAGAGAAGCAGAGGGTCACTAACCTGAAACGTTAACTCTGCTTCTCTCTCCACAGATGTTGCCAGACCTGCTGAGTATTTCCAGAATTTCTTGTTTTTATCTCCGACCATCTGTATCTGATATCAGCTCTAAAGGTTGCACAGAGTCTCTGTAACTGTAACAAATGTGTCATCACCATAATGGTTCCTTGTTCTTGGTGTTAATAATGACATTTCTGTACTCGTCCTATGAACTTCCTGTTTGGGGTAAAGGTCAATTTGATGACTTTGAAAACTCTTCATGCAGCTTTCAATACATAGCATGTACAAATGAATGTACAATTGTTCACGGAGTAAAATTTATTATTGTGTACATTCTTGAACAGGTCTGCCAGCAGACACTTTGCAAGGACATAGAGACCGATTCTACGATGAATTTCACAGGTAAAAAAATAACTGCTATAATCTTTGTTGACTTTTTTAATGAATCAGGAGAGACTATATTGGAGATCCCCTCTGGAAACCTTTGTTCAAGACAAGCTGATAATGGCCACATATTTTCACAGCTAGCTGGATAGGTGTGGGAAAAGTAAAAAGTTTGCACTGCTGCAGATCTTGGACTTTTATAAATTTGAACAATACAGCAGCAGAGAAGGAAAGGTTGTGCAAGCTCTTCAAACTTGTGTGTTGAAATAAATTAAAGAGTGTGAGTAACCTATTATTTACAGCGTAGAGATAACAGCATGAAGGCCATACTCAAAGCACTGAGTGTTTTGCACTCTTATAGTGTGTTATGTGATGGCCAGGATGAGCAACTTGGTACTTGATCGTCATCTTATGGTATACTCCTGGAGTCGCTGCTGGGTCCACCTTTGTTCTTGTTATATATAATTTGATGTGGATTGGGGGTAAGGAATGCAATCTCAAAATCTGCCGACAATGCAAAATATCGGTGCTTCGGAAAATGATGACGAGGGCTCTACAAGACTTTAGGAAGATATAGGATAGTAGAATAGGCAAATAGGTGGAAGATACATTTTATTGCAGATACGTGTGAGATAATACTTTATTCAGTAAATTATAATGTAACATTTTTTTGTATTTATTAATATAGCAGAGAATGCCTCTTTTTTTAATTGAGCTGTTTTTGATTTTGGTACAGCCTAAAGAGTTTCTTTAGCCGATCTCGTGACATGTTGTATTTCAAGCGGCTAATTCAGATCCCAAAATTACCTGAGGTATGGCACCTTCTTGTAAAAATGATGGTATTGTCTAATAAGTTCTTCATCAGTTTGTTTTGCTTCTTATAAACTACTGACTTCTGTTATATCTGCTAAAAGACTGCAATTCTCTCCATTTACGAGTTTAGTGGAATGTACGTGCAATAGATTTTGAGCCACTTCACTCTTGAAAATGGTGAATTCTACCCATACCCTTTTTGATTACAGAATAAATGCATGAACAGATCTCCTCATCCTCATTTACATTATCTTTCATTTCCTCCTGCATACGCTACAGTCTTTCAGATGAGGTGTTAAACCAAGGCCTCGTCTGCCCTCTCAGGTGGACGTAAAAGCTCCCTTGGCTCGATTTTGAAGAATAGCGGGGGCGTTATCCCTGGTGTCCTGGCCAATATTGATCCCTCAATCAAAGTCACAATAACAGATTATCTGGTCATTATCACATTGTTGTTTGTGGAAACTTGCTGTGTGCAAATTGGCTGCTGCGTTTCCTACTTAACCACAGTGACCACAGTTCTAAAGTACTTCATTGACTGACTGTAAAGCACTTTGGGATTCCTGAGGTTGTGAAAGGCGCTTTATAAATGCAAGTTTTTTTCAGTCAGTTTGGAATCCTGGTTCTGCTGTGGTTGACTCTTGACTGCCTTCTGAAATGACCTAGGAAGCCACTCAGTTGTCAAGGGCAATTAGGGATGGGCAACAAATGCTGGCCTTGCCAGCGATGCTCACATCCCATGAAAGAATTTAAAAAAAAATCTCTCTTGATTCTATTAGCTTGATTCTATAAGCTGCTTGCTTAGGTGCAAGGGGTTGTGCCTAAATAGTGTAGGATATTTGGTTGCGTGGAATCTTACCAGCTTTAAAGAGTTTCTGAGGTCGGGACCAAAGGCGGGTCGCGGCCCTGCAGGCGAAACCTGGCTGCCCGCCTGCATGATCTATCTGGAGGGAGTGAATTAGGAGGCTGCGTCTGGGAGCGCCGAGCAATTAAGGATAATGTGTGGGTCATTCACCCGACTGGGCTGATGGGAGACCCTGCAGCATTGTTCTGCCAGCAGCCCCACTGGAGAGATGAGCATTGCTGAGGCTGACAGGAGAAGGCGGGAGCACCTCAGGATGGAGGCATCCTCTGATGTAGGGAAATTTTCAAATTATTTGCGGCCACAGCTGTTAGGCCATCGTTGTGGAGGGGGACCCCCCTGCAAAGGACGGCATGCAGCCACAACAGAAGTGGCTTGTGGGTGGGGGGGTTGGGAGCAGGGGGTGAGGATAAATAAAGGAGGCTTTGCCTGCCTCTGGTCTGCTGCTGGGAGGCCACCTCCAGGGACCAACCAGGCTTCACCTGTGGCATGGGACTCGCCTGCCGCTGGTAAGACCCCAGTGGCGTCCCTAATCTGGCCCCAATTAGCCAGGTAATTGGCACTAATTGGCTACCTGCTGCTGCCATTGCTCACCCCTCTCTGGGCAAGATTATCTAGAGCTGGAAACGTGTCGGATGGCTGACTCAATGCACAACTTTCGAAATTTTTGCCCCTGCCTGTTAACAAAGCCGCCTCTGCATGACTGGTGAGATTTCGCCCTTTGTTTCCTACCTTTCCTCAACCAAGACTAAAGAACTAGCCCTGCCCAGGGAAGGTTTCAGTATGAACCTGTGGAGACTGGGGTTTGAACTGGTTCTGTGCTGTGATTCCCAGGTTGTTCTCAATGGTACCGTTCTCTATTTGATGAGGCAGCCAAGTGTGGAGAAATTCCTACCCATTTATAGAAGTGAACCACCATTTAAATAACATTTCATGGTACCCCAAATATATTTTGAACAAGTCTTTGGACATTATCCAGTACGTCTTGTGTTGTATTTTTAACAGGGTCCTCCAAATTTTTTACGAGCTTCTGCCTTAGCAGAGCATGTGAAACCGGTGGTGATTATTCCTGATGAGGCCCCAGCAGATGATAATGAGGAACCAGAAAGTCTCATAGAGGTCTCTACAGCTCCAGTGACTGAATCTCAGGTAAGAGGAAGATTTTCCTGATGGGATTCTTTGTGCTCTCTAGTAGGCTCTAATTGTTTGTAAACTTATTAAGTCCAAAGTAAAAATGTAATCAGAGTCCTGGCAAAAGAGCAGTTTTCAAACAGGGCGAGTGAGGCAGGAGCAGAGTGACTTGGTTGGGAGATGTCTTCATAGATTCTGTGAGGGGTTAAGGATGGTGTTGGAGTTGTGATACTCAAGTTGCTCACACCATACTTGCACTGCACGCCATTTTAACTGGCACGTTTTGGGCAGCACAGGAGGCTGTCATGAGGGGGTCCCATTAAAATGCAAAAGTTGATGTCCATTGACATTATTCGTGTCCTGACACTATTTTAACCATGGGCAGCACATGTTGCGCACTGTGCCTGTAGATTCTGCTGCAACATGGATCCAGGGCCAGTAAAGGCCCAGATAAGTCAAAAATTTAACTTTTTGCAAGTTGCCGTAACATTTCCTGACACCGCTACTGCTTCAGCTCATCTGCTGCTGAAACTCTCATCCTTGTTACCTCTAGACTTGACTATTTCAACACGCTCCTGGCCAGCCTCCCATCTTCCACCCTCCATCAACTTAAGCTCATCAAAAACTCTGCCTTCCGTGTTCTGATTCGCATCAAAGTCCTGTTCATCCTTGTGCTCACTGATTATACACTGGCTCAGTCTCACCATGCCTCAATTTTAAAATTCTCACCCTTGTCTTGAAATTCCTCCCACGGCCTCACCCCTCTCTATCTCTGTAACTTTCTCCAGCCCTACAACCCTCTGAGATATCTGCACTGTTCCAATTCTGGCCTCTTGTGCATGCCTGATTTTAATTGCTCCACCATTGGTGGCCGTGCTTTCAGCTGCCAAGGCCCCATGCTTTGGAATTCCCTCCCCAAACCTCTCCGCCTCTCTACCTCTCTTTCCTACTTTAAGACACTCCTTAAAAACTACCTCTTTGACAAAGCTTTTGGTCTTCTGCCCTAATATCTCCTTAAGTGGCTCAGTGTCCAATTTTGTTTGATAATGCTCCTGTAAAGCACCTTGGGATGCTTTAGTACATTGAAGATGCTACATAAATGCAAGTTTTTGTTGCAGTCGTCAATATCATTCAGGAGGAGCAGGCATATCTTTCAGGTCCCACAAGAAATCCTTGGACCTTCTCTCCCCAGCTTCCCTCCCTTTTCATGTGATCATCTTGGACCCCCCCTCCCATCACTCCACTTATGCCGAGAACCATCTCCTTGGGTCCATGGTGGCAACAATTCTCTGCTCCTGCCCACTGGCCATTTTGTCATTTCTACCAGGTACAGGTGAAATTCGGAAGTGAAAAATTAAAATCAGGCCTGGTAGTTAAAATGGCCCCGACCTCTCGCCAGTGCTGTTGTGCAAGATTGTCTTCCCGCCCCTTGCCACCCCACCTCCCCCCCGCCCCCGTATGCTGTACACTTGCCGCAAGTTAATATCTGGGCTCTTGCTTGTCAGTCGCTGCTTTTTTGTTGAGCTTTTACAAGCAAGGCAGCAGCTTTTAAGAACTTGAGAAACTTCTATGTATTAAAATGCTTTAACCATGAGTTGAATTTGTTTTCTTCCAGAACTTGGTGGATGTGGACATCTTTGATGCTACGTTTGGACCCCCAACTAATAATGGTTTTGTGAAAGATGATAGGTAAGGTGGCAGAGTTTTCAGAATGGCAGGGTTTATTAAGCAATGTTGTTTAGTTTAAATCTTCGTTGACATTTGTGCATTCTTCATGCAGAGATCTTCAAATTGACAACCTGAAGAAAGAGGTGGAGCTGCTGAAAGCTGAGATAGAAAGAGTAAAGTCTGAGGTAAATTCCCTTGTGTAGATTTTATCCTGAACCAAGAGACAGGATTAATAAAAAAGAAAACTGCAGCAGATTGCACTTCTAAGTTTTGTGCTTTTAAGATAAGTTGCCATTTTATTTGCCTTTGCACCATGTCCCGTTAATACCATCATTTCAATGAGTTTACTTTCACATCAAACTCTCATTTCCAGCAAGAGAATGACTTGCCTATAGTGCAAACATGCCTGTGTTACCTCTAGATTCTGCTATTTCAATGCTTTCCTGGCTGGCATCCCATCTTACACCCTCTCTAAAGTTGAGCTCATCCAAAACTCTGCTTCCCTTATCCTAACTCGCACCAAGTCCCATTCACCCACCACCCTTGTGCTCGCTAACCTATATTGACCCCTGATCTGGAAATGCCTTGATTTTAGAATTCTCATCTTTGTTTTCAAATCCCTCCATGGCCTCGTCCCTCCCTATGTCTGTAATCTCTTCCAGCCCTACAACCCTCTGAGGTCCCTGCATTCCTCCAGCTCTGGCCTCTTGCACATCCCGGATTTTCAATATTCCACCATTGGCAGTTGTGTCTTCAGCTGCCTATGACCTTAGTTCCAGAATTCTTTCCCTGAACCTGCCCATCTCTCCAACTCTCTCTCCTCTTTTAAGATTCTCCTTAAAACCTACCCCTTTGACCAGCTTTTCTTCGCCTGTCCTGATGTGGCTTGGTGCCCAATTTTGTATGATAACACTCCTGTGAAGTGCTCTGGGATGTTTTACTACATTTAAGGCACTATGTAAATGAAAATTATTGTGGACAGACCTCATTTTCTCTTTCCTTCCCCCAGCCTAGTGATCCTATATGCTAAAATTTGTCATAAATCAGTTGTGGCTCAGTAGCTCTTTGGATTTGTTTTGGCAAATTTATAAAATTTCTAATTAAGTTAGAAATTGGTACCATAGAACAGCTATACAAAATTGTGGGGTAAAATTTGACACAATGGAAGACAATTAGCAACAGCTGGAAATTTGCGTAAAATACAGGTGCTGATGAAAAATGTTGTTGTAAAATAGCAGCGAGTCTAAAGTGGAATTGAGATGTATGTGGTGGTGTTTCTAAAACCAGTCACATAGCTAAGTGTAGACTATGTGGGACAGCCAAGTTTCTCTTGAATTAATTCAGGAATAAATACAACATAGTCTCCATGTCGAACTTAGTTGCATTCTAAATTCAGTGTGTCCCCAAGCTGTCTAAATGTTAATATATTTGATACGCTGCTATATCTGGGTGATTTAACTTTGCTTCGATTGTTTACTTCCAAGGTATCCAACCAACTTTCTTTTAGATTAATTTTAACGATTTTCTGACATAACACGAGGGGTTCAAGATTTTTGGTTCAAGATTTGTTATGAACTTGGCAAAGTCCTTCCAACTATTGTTAAAAAGAACATTCCAGCTTCTATTAATTAGTTTTAGCTGTACGTCAGAAGGTTGTGAGAAAGCCAGCTGCAGATTTCTGCACATAATGTAGTGCAGCGGTAAGGGAATGCTGCATTGTTGGAGGCACTATCATTTAGCACATATGAAATAGGAACTGGAGAGGGCCATTTGGCACTTTGCGCCTGCTCCTCCATTCAATAGGATCATCCTTTGAATGAGATGTTGAACCGAGGCTCCATGCATACTAAGAGCAGGCTATTCTCCCAGTGCCTTGTCAACATTTCTCTTTCAACTAACACCATCAAAACAGGTTAACTACTCCAACCATCTGATTTGCTAATATGGCACTTTGCTGCATGCAAATTGGCTGTTAGAATTGCCTGCAAAACAGTGACGACACTTCTAAAAGTAATTAATTACTTGTATAGCACTTTGCGACAACCCATGGAAGTGAAAGGTACCATAATGGGCAAAGCTTTCAACGTCGGTGGAGGTGTGAAACTGGCTAACAGATTGGCCGCCCCTTATAGACCTGACCGGTCCAATACCGCCAGCTTTACATCCCTGCTGAAAATTAAGGGATCTGCCTGACAATAAAGATCTTTTTGACAGGAGAATTGATGCTGCAATCCAGTTGGGGTATGTTAGTCTCGTTACCATACAGGACTGGCAATCAATAAGCTGCAAATTCAAATCCAACCTTGGCACGTTGTGAAATGGTAATTTGTGGTTTATCACCAGAAAAAAAATAACCATAGCCGCTGCCGTTCAGTTGTAAAAACCCAACTGAGAATCTGCCACCCGTACACAGTCTGATCTACACATGACTCCCAGGAACACTATGTTGGTGTGTGTTCTCCAAGACAATGTATAATGTGCCAAATAAGAGAGGAATATAACTCTGAAATGTAATTATGTTTTATATTTTCCCAACTAGAGATGGGCAGTAAAGGTTACCTTCCGAATACCATCCACATAATACATATAATTCCAGCTTTTCCTTCTCTGCGCAAATCTACCTAAATTTTGTCTGACCAATTTGGCTTGTCAGATAACTGGGGCAATGCTGGCACAAAACCTATGAATTCAGGGACAGTTGGGGCATCTGCTTTCAGGTTCAGTGAAGGCGGGAGGGGAAACCTCCTGATCAGTTGCAACGGTGTAATTAGGTAGTCACTGTAAATAAAGGAATGAAAAACACTTGTTTTGTTAAATGACTAACCAGCCAGCCAAAAGAGATTAATCCATTTTTTTAGGTTTTGGCATTTTAAGTGGGGAGAAGCAGCTACATTTTCCAATAGTTTTATCTTTTTGCCAGGCCCAGAAGTACATTGCACAACTGAAAGCTCAGATTAATATTTTGGAGACAGAGCTGGAAGAAACACGTAAGCTCAAGCAGAAGGCGCTGGTCGATAATGAGGAGCTGCGGGACGAGCTGGAGAACCTGCGGAAACAGAAGGGTGATACGGATAAAGCACAGTTCTTTTTGATTGAGGCTGAGAGTGAGTTGTATTCCTGTCATATTGGTTATGATGTAGTCACTAGTTGCTATAGGAAGTTGTTGATCCAATTGGTGTACCTTTCAGCTCAAATTGGAGCCAGTCCTTGGAACACACCCTGCATTACGATTCTACTTAATGACATCCCAATCCCCATCCACAGCCTGTTCCAGGGCCTAACCTTTCCCTATACATTGTTTGCTGCCATTCATTACTAGCCTGAAATCCAGCAGAGATTGGAGATTGTTAAAGTCCAACCCGCCAACCCTTAAGGACCAACCTTTCTCATTCCTGGACTTCCTATATAAAGTATAACTTGCTTATCATGCATGTTACAAACTGAGGCAAGGATATACCATTAATGTGCGGCTCAGATGGAAGCAGCAGGCGGTCATGAATCTATTTCAATATTATATTTTAGTTGGAAGTATTAGTTTCGATAGGCTTTTCCAAACCAATCTTGTTGGGGCCTTCGCCCCTGCTGGATCTTGCCCAGGTCAGGCACTGAGTAAATGTGCAGGAAAAGCCACTACCATCTAAAACTGGAAATTCCAGACCACTTTTATCAACAACTGTACACATACCCGTGTCTTTGTTTGTGTATATTTGTGTGTCGCTTCTCTTGTCCTCATCTTTGCTGCTGGTAGCACCAGTATAAAAATGGGGGGAAAGCTAGGTGGTGGGAGTGGCACTAATTCTAATCCTCTTGTATCTGAAATAGTGTGAGGAGAAATGCTGGGAGATGAGATAATTCTAACATTGTCCCTGGTTACAGTTTCATGGAAACTTTCCAGCCAATGTTATTAAAATATTTGCGAAGTGTTTATTGGTTAGTCTTTTGAGTTTTTTTATCGCAGTGCGACAAGTTATAGAACTGGACTTGACTATTAGATTGTTTTTGTAACCTGTGTACGTTTCGCTGAATTCTCACCTGAGAACTGGAGCTATTTCTGGGTTCAGTTTTCACTCCATGAATTTAAGAAATCTGGAAACTACTCTGAAAAATCAGTTAACAGCCAACTTAAAAAAAAAAACGACTGAACCGATTGACTCCTTCCATTCGCTGCTCATAAAGCTGTGTTCCAGTTTTGTTCTAATGTCACTTAAACTACCTTTACAGAGAAGGTCCAAGCGAATGAGCAGCGCTACAATAAATTGAAAGAAAAGCACAGTGATCTCGTCAACACCCATGCAGAGCTCCTCAGAAAGGTAAGGGAAGCCTTTCAGTGGGACGGGATCTGGTGCTCAATCCATTTCAAAACGAGCAAGGTTACTTTTGTGCTTGCTCGCAAGTGAACTGACTTTCATTTCATCAGTAATTAACCTTTTACATTTCACGGATTTCACATGTCAGTCTGATTCCCTGCACAGAGAATTGGATTGACATTCATCTCTGCTGAACAGTTGTTGTTGTACACAGCATTAGACATTTAATGTGCCCAGCTGTAAAACTCTATTGATGTTGCAGACGTTTAAAATAATAGTTTAGAATTAGGCTGGGTTATGTGATCCTAATGCCTACGGCAGCCAATTTAAAATAGGTAGGTTACTGTCAGTGTTATAATCAAAATCTGTCCAGTTGTGGAAGCAGGTTCCTCCCTTCTTAAGCAGTTGACTGCTGATTGGAGTTTACTGATGTTGAAACCATTTTAGGCAGAGATTGAGGCCTTTTTCTGAAGGTGTTGCTTAATTAACTGCATCTATTAAAATCTGCCCAGAAGCTGTTGTGGAAGGTGGAGTGCTGTCTGTCTGCCTGATGTAAGTATCTGGCTTGTAGTATGGAATGTGGGGGATTTGAGCTGCTTGTTTGGATGATGGGAAAAGTCAGTTGAAATATTTATCTGGTTTTAGATGCGTCATGGAAAACTAATGTGCACTTAATTGCCTTCTAATGGGGCATCTCATGGAATGAGACACAAGTGGCTTGTTCTTTACTGTTTCTGTGCCAAGAACAAAATTTTACTGTGTCTTTCTTGATCTTGCAAAGGCAGAGAGGGCCCCTCGAAACTAATGACCTAGTTGGCTGTTTCAAAAAGTTTATCCAGATGATCCATGAGTTGCATGATAGCTAGAATCATGGCGTTTCCAACTGCCACCACACCGAGAGTTGTGCTCTCTGACCCCCCACTGACCCTGCGCGTTGTGCTCTCTGACCCCCCACTGACCCTGCGAGTTGTGCTCTCTGACCCCCCCACTGACCCTGCGCGTTGTGCTCTCTGACCCCCCACTGACCCTGCGAGTTGTGCTCTCGGACTCCCACTGACCCTGCGAGTTGTGCTCTCTGACCCCCCACTGACCCTGCGCGTTGTGCTCTCTGACCCCCCACTGACCCTGCGCGTTGTGCTCTCTGACCCCCCACTGACCCTGCGCGTTGTGCTCTCTGACCCCCCACTGACCCTGCGCGTTGTGCTCTCTGACCCCCCACTGACCCTGCGCGTTGTGCTCTCTGACCCCCCACTGACCCTGCGCGTTGTGCTCTCTGACCCCCCACTGACCCTGCGCGTTGTGCTCTCTGACCCCCCACTGACCCTGCGCGTTGTGCTCTCTGACCCCCCACTGACCCTGCGCGTTGTGCTCTCTGACACCCCACTGACCCTGCGCGTTGTGCTCTCTGACCCCCCACTGACCCTGCGCGTTGTGCTCTCTGACCCCCCACTGACCATACGAGTTGTGCTCACTGACCCCCCACTGACGCTGCGAGTTGTGCTCACTGACCCCCCACTGACCCTGCGAGTTGTGCTCACTGATCCTGTGAGTTGTGCTCTCTGACCCCCCCCCCCACTGACCCTGCGAGTTGTGCTCACTGACCCTGTGAGTTGTGCTCTCTGACCCCCCCCCCCCCACTGACCCTGCGAGTTGTGCTCTTTGACACCCCCCACCCCCACTGACCTTGAGAGTTGGGCTCTGATTCCCTACTTCTCAAAGAGGGGATTGAAGGTGGCCAATTCCATATAATCCTGAACAAGTTGGGCAGCATCTGTAATCCAGGAGTTTTGGTAACCCTGTTGCACACACAGGCACTGGGAGCTGATGGGGCGGGGCGGGGCTGGGAGGTGGAATTTAAATGTCATTTCACACTTTACTTCAATGATAAACAGCAGGGGAAGAAAAGTTAATCAGTGGGGCAGGGGTAAATCTAGCTGTGGTTTCAGTCCCAAAATGTTCTGGTATTTTCCGCACTGTCGGGCTACAGACTTAGGAACAGATGCAGTGAAATTGTCAGTGGGGGTGAGGGGACCAAATGGAAAAAGGAAGTTGGAAATAACAAAGTTACAACAAGTACTTACCTAATATGGTTACTGCTGCTGCTGCCAAAATTCCAACAGCCGTTACTACCTACGGTTCTCACACAGGCTACAGTGCAGCCTAACCTGCTAATGGAAGCTCTCCCCAGCCCTGTGTTTATTAGCATCCATTCCCATCTGTTAAAGCTCCACCATTTCTCCCCAGGTGCTGCCCATCAGTGTTATTTTCTGTTTTCTCCTGGGTTGCTCACAGCAGTGTCCCAGAGATCGATCCTCAATTTCAGGAGACTCCCAGACAATCTGGGAGGGTTGGCAACTCTACTTGCAGTTTGTGCAGAGTTAGCTGATCAGGACAGAAGTAGGGTGGTTATCATTGGCCAGGAGCATCTGGATTACAGAAGAGTTTTCATGGGCTCCACTTCAGATCACAATGCAGCAGACTCTTATGGAAGCGTGTCCATGGACACCAGGCACTACTGTCATGGAAGAGCCTGTTAAAACTCACCAGTTGAAGTTTGCACATGAGGGACGGCCACTTGGGTGAGCTGCTAGTGGGTGACTGGTGACAGTAGATGTGTACCCTAGTAAGGCACCTTTTGGGGGAAGGATTGGCTTCCTTTACCCTTACGTTGTTGGAACAGCTCTCTATCAGGGCTGAACATCATAAGCGTTCCTGTGTGTTGTCAAAGTTTTGCTTTAATGCACACCTGGTATCTAGCAACACAATCTTCTGTATATTCTACTCTTTTTATTGCATTTGGATCCTTTCAGCTCTGATTCATCAAGGTTATTTCAGCCAGTTGGAACAGAGTGTTAGCATGAATGCGCTTGTGACACTTTATGGCTTTTAATCAGATATTTGGTCCCTGATAATGGGTTAGTGGGGTATGCATGAGGAAATGTTTTTATATTTACCATGTATGACTGTTTGAATATGAATACAATGCTAATACCTTATCTATTGCATCATGGAATGTTTTTCAGTTATTTTCCCTTTCCAGAGATAACTGGGTTGAACCAGATTCAAAACTGCAGTGACTTACACTACCGGTATGAGTTAACCCGGCAATCCACTCAATTCAGAAACTTTGGATTTTGATTCAAGTTGACCTGACACTTAATTTTTTAAATTTTTTTCTCATAAATTTGGAGACACCATCACTCCTTGTTTATGCTGGATTTCAGTAGGTTATTTGACCTATTGAAGGACACAACAGTCAAACCTGATCCTTTCCACACAAGGACTCTCTCTGGTCATTGAAGTCACTCAATAGCAACTAGAATGAATACTCTAGCTCATTTCCTTCTCCTCCTCAGCCCAGGGATGCTGTATATTTGCCCCCAGCTGTACTGCTTCCTTAGCTGAGATTGGTCAACTCAGTATGAATCAGGGATCCAAGGGATCTTGATCTGTACGGACGGAATGATGTTTGTGCTTGACCTCCTCATTTTGTGTAACTAATTCTGTGCTGTACTGGGGGAGAGTTGCTGAAATTCATGGCAAAGTTCTTAGTGAATAGCTCTCAAACTACTCAAAGTTATTAGTGAACCTTCAGAGTTTATGCTGGATTGGACCAATAAAACAATGAAAACTTCAGCGAAATGAATTTGAATACTGCACCATGATCCGAAAGGGATTGAATCTCCTTTTTCTTTGTTTGTTATATGCAGAGTGCTGAGACAACCAAGCAGTTGACTGTTACGCAGCAGACCCGGGAAGAAGTGGCCCGTACAAAACAAGAGCTTGAATTTGCCATGGAAGAAGCTAAAAGGGAAGCGGAGCTGAAGGTAAGCGTGAGCAGGTAAACCGCCACTGTAGGCGCCTGGCCTGCTCTGGCATTCATATCATTTCGGGGATTGTACCAGACCAGGACTTGGCAATGCCAGACCAAGATGGGCTTTTGCACAGTACTAGATATAGTACTTGGGTTCAGCATCAGTAGTGGCCACATAAAGGGATCTCACATTTCCTTAGGACCATAATGAGTCCTTGTATTTGCCTAGTGTCTAGGTAAATGTAGTGAGATCCTGACATCACGCAGGGAACCTCTGCTCCATCATGTGTCGCCACAAGACCTCCACATCTTCAGTACAGTCTTATCAGATCAAGGCTCAAGCTAAAAACCAACAGATAAATTTATTTAGCATGAAGCAGATAAATGATCAACACTCAGTACAAACAGCATATTTACAGTCAATACAATCTTTACCAATCTCCTCGATGATAAAACACGGAGAAGCTTCTCCTCAACGACCTTCAATGTAACATTGATCCTTGAAACGCATTCATTCATTTCTTGCATTTCAAGCAGCCGCCGCAGAGTCAGATCTGGCTTGGTCTCTCTGCTCATTTTAAAGTCTCCTAACTGCCCGACTCAAGCAGCCCACATTTAGAACCTCCTAGTCACAGAGCTGTCTATCAAACAGGGTGCAAAGAATCACTGTCTTTCTCCTTATACAGTGGATCTATCTTGTTACCCCTGATGCAAGTGTAAACCAAAATCACGACCACAGGATATCAGTTGCCTAGGATGTTTGGAATGGAATGAGATAACATGATCCATTGATCTGTGCCAGAATTCCAAATTACTTGCTAGACGATTCCCTTTCCAGGTATGACAACATTCCTCAGCATTCCTGACCAATTGCCAAACTGATCAAATTGAATATAATGGTATCTAAACATAGTACTTGGATTCAGCATCAGTAGTGGCCACATAAAGGGATCTCACATACTTCTAAAGAATAATGCATCTGAAGTGAGCCCTTTTGTTACACCATACCGGAACATTCATTCTTGCATCTTTCAGAATCCGATATGAATATGAAAGAAACCAACAGGTAATATAACATGAACAAGCATGTATCGTTTCAGATGGTTTAGATGCTTACAACATTTTGGTTTGTCCAATGTTACCAAAAGAACTAAGTTCCATTAAATCAGCACTGCAACTTGCAGAAACATGCTCATGAATTATTTCTAACCCATGAAATCATCAGAAACGTAGATCAATTTATTATAGTCTGAAGTAAAAGCTTAGTTTGTTGTGCTACAGGTGAATATGGAGAGAATGAAATAAAGAGGATAATAATGGAGTTTGAGTGCATTGTATTGAAGTCCTATTTATATAAAAAGTCATTAAAAATTAATTTAATTACTAGAAAAGTCCAGATTCCAGTTGACAAAAGTGGATTTTGCTTACATATATTGATAAATTTACTTCTTTAAGTTTCTTGAGCTAGCCCTGAATTAGGAAATTTCCTGACATTCAGTAACACTCTTAATTAGATGCCATTACCATAGGCTTAAAGTTAAAAGAATTCAAAGAGGTGATGCGGAACAAACTTGTGTATCTTCTAAATTGAAATGACAATAGCACAGGTTTAAAAGTTACTGCATAATGTATCGAACCCAGTGAGAAAATAAAGTACTCAAGACACAAATTTAAACAGAACTCATTGTACTGCAACACAAGCTTGAAAAGTATCCAGGGAGACAGAGGCTGAGAGCCCTTTATTTGTGTAGTGTGGAATATTCAATGGCTTCCTGATGTTGGCAGGTGTATATCTTTGGCTAACATTTGAACAGAACTTTGTAGTCTTCATTAATCAGGGAGATGGGATGATAAACAGCAGACGCCATCAGATCATCCCACCTGTTTGGCTGGCAATGATGCAGGGAGCATTGCTCCAATGAATAACTAGTGGCCAAAGATCACGTGTATGATATTCTTTTGTTTAACCAAAAGGGGTCTGAAAACCTTGTTGTTTGGATGGTCCAGGTCTGAGAGAAATCCATTTTAATCCTCTTTCTAAAATGAACCTTGAGCTGGATGGATATCAGGTGTGCTCTTTATCTCTCTCTAGAATGCAAATGAGTAGAATGAATATTATATTTAGACTTTCATTAGTTTTAAATGATGTTCCTCCCAAAGATGAAGACAAATTTAACAGAACTGATGAGAGAATGTGAAGTATTCTCAGCCTAGGTGATATGTTGCTTTTTGAAGCAAAATCTTTATAATTCTGACCCTCTCAAAGTGACGTTAATCAACATTGCTACAAATGAAAAGGCAATTAATGTATTACTAGAACCAAAAAGAAAAACTTGCATTTATATGGCGCATTTCCCAACCTCAGGATGACCCAAAGCGCTCCACAGCTGTTGAAGTACTTCTGAGTGTATCCATTGTTGTAAGGTGGGAAACCAAATTGGGAAGTGCTAATGGTAACCTTTTAATCGCTAATTTAAAATAAATGCTAATATTTCAGCTAGACTAATGAGGAAGTGCAGTAAATAGTTGGAGAAAAGAGGAAATCAGTGCATAACATTAAAGAAAGAAAGATACAATACTTTAGTCACATCATTAGAGCAGAAGGTAGACAGAGAATGATCAACAGAAAAACATAGTAGAGGGAAGTAGGGAAGAAAGTGGATGATACATATAATGGACTGGATGCAGTTGACCTATGCAGAATGGATAAGGACGTACAGGACAGACAGAGGTGGAGATTCATGACAATCAACCTTCTGGGAAGAAGATGACACCAACGAATGAATATTTCAGCAATTGTGGAATCTGCTGCAAAAAATTTTCAACTTTGTGAAGTTAACAATCGATCTTTATGGAATCCATCAGCGATGTAGTAATAACTTGGAAACCTGTGCGGCTGAAAATTCTGTGGTGGCTCTCCTGATTTCCTGCTGCAATTCTGGTTGGAGAACGACAGAACTCCCAGAGATTAGACTGGTTATACCGATGCTCTGGGGGATTCTGCTGAAATTTTGGTAGATCAGGAGAACCCTTGTGGAATTTCAGGGCCATAATGATTAAATAATGTGTCCAAAGAAGCTTTCAGTACCAGATTAAAATTTATTTAGATTTGTGATTTGTTTACCGAAGGCCTTTTAATCCTTTAATTAATTTAGAGAACAATTTCTGAAACTGTATTCAGATCAATTCCTTTATAACCTGATATATATGCTACAATCTACTTTAGGCAGATCAATAGCCATTAAAGCTACTGGCAGCTCAAGGGAATTGTGAATGGCCTGAGCTCGCCATCTTGTAAAGATATTCGTTCATACACCCAAGGACACAGTATCAAATTGTAGTGGCTCCATTACGTGCCCTGATTTAACACCAACTAACAGCACAGACCATAGGTTCAACCAGTGGATTTACTGGACTGCACCATTCCACATAAGTGCACTTATTCTCCCCCAGATCATTGGGGGGAACTGTGAATGATAAGTTTGAAAAATGTTGCTTAGAAGGTTGTATTCTGCACTGATATTTTTACTTTTCCTGCTGGTAATGTGTTTTAATACATTGATATTGATTCTGTTCTGTCTAAAGTTTTCTCATCAGCAAGTGACACTTTCTGGCATCAGATACTTAGGCTGGGATTTTATAGGCCCCCCCCTGAGGTGGGATCGGAGGTAAGGGGGCGGGGGGTCATGGAGTATTGTCACCCAGCGACCTTCCTGGGAGTGGGATAGGCCAACATTGGCCTTCCTGACCAGAGGCTAATTAAGGCCCTTAAGTGGCCCATTAATGGCCAGTTAAGGGCCTGGTCCCGCCATGGGGTGGGGCCTCCGTCATGTCGGGAGGATGCTTAGCAACACGAGGCACCCTCCTTGCGGGCTTGGGGGGTGGCAATTTGTGGCCCATGGAGGACCCCCACTGGGAACAACTTTACCCCCTGGGACTCCCCTCCCCCTGGACTTTCATGAACACCCCCCTCACCAAGGCCTTCCCAGACTGGTCCCGGCAACCCCGCCTCACCTACCTCTTGTCCGGGGTTCCGACCCCGGACTTGGCTCCGAGGCCTCTGCAGTACCGGCCGTGGCCACTGATCCGGTGGCGTTACCGATACTGCTGAACTGCCGGCCCTCTGTTTGGCTGGCAGCTCATGGAGGTGGGATCCCAGTCTTCAAAGGGACGGGGATCCTGGCTCGTGAATCTTTAATTGAAAAATACTGGAGGATCACTCCAGGAGGCCACGAAAGTGCAGAGGCGGGGCTCCCCCCACCTTTTCAGCCCGCGCCAGGAGCCCCGCCTCCTACACAAAGTTCAGCCCTTAGTGTACGGTGAAACCTAAAATTAAATAGCTGCTGGTTCCTTGGAAAACTGATCATTGTAATGCCACGGTTGTCATTTCTATAACTTCATACAAATAAAGAAAATCCTATTGTGTGATGCATCACATAGCTTTAGTGCTCTGCTAAAGTTACAATTTTGCAAAGTAGTTATTGCATCAACCTGCCAGTGCTGTCATATTGTAAAAGGTCATTTAATCTGCCTTTGACTGCTTTAATTCTTTATCAAAGGATGACACCCCATTGTAAATGGGATAAATGTCAATGTGTTCATGTACTGGAAATGTAATTTTTTTCTTCACTGCAGCCCTTCCTGGATGTTGCCAATTAATTTGCTCATCTTTGATACAAAACCATGGTTGGGGTGCTTTTGTTAGATAGTGCCCTCTAGTGTCAGGATTCAGTTTAGCTGCCAAATAACTTCCTGACCTGAGTTTCACTTGGCAATGAATTCATTGACAACCAAATGGCTCAGTTAAAAAAGAAATCATTGCTTACTTGCACAGTACACTCTGAAAATGCACCTTAATAACATTTGACAACAAGTGACAGCAGAAATTTATTCTCCTGAATTGCCCCATGATCCTTAAATACCATATAAAATAAACTACCGGTGTCTCTCAGTTGCTTCTTGTTGATGTGATTGTTTTGCATTAAGGCTCTTAGTTGCAGGTTACCTGGGACAGACATGTGCAGAGCTGCTTCTGATTATGAATGTGTGAAGTTCGACTCTAGTCATATTGTGATTGTTCGCTGGTCTTCCTAGTCATGGACCCTGGCTGGGTTACAGTGTCTGTATAAGCTGTGTTACCTGACATTACCTAATATCATTATTTACAGCTAGAGGATCAAAGCTTTATAATGGAGCAACTGAAAAGGGAACTGGCTGCAAGCAAAGAAGAACTGTCTACCATCCAGGGCTCACTGCGGAACTCTGAACAGGTACTCGCTAGAATGTGACTGGGGCAAGAGTGCTGCATTTTGCCTTCCATTTTCTTCCCATCTACTCTGGGAGATGATGTTGGGATACAGTTCTGTGACTGCTAGCCATTCCCTGATACCTTGCCCATGTTGTCCATTCTTTAATTGTAAGCCTGCACAATTGAGTGTTAGGAGGCATTATGACCGTGGGAGGGATCATGGCCAAGCCTAATCCTACATACATGCATGTTCCACCGTGAGCCACTGGATAGCAACCTAGAGCAGCGATTGTGGCTATTTTCCCCCGCTCTTTTCCTCTAAGACATAAAGACCCATTGTGTTCCCCCAACAACTGCCCCAGGTAAGATCAGCACAGACCAGGAACTTGCCTGGTCTACACTGCTCTGTTTCACACTGGATGAAATATTGATTTCTTGAGTGATTAAGAGGACCTATTTTAAAAGGAGCACCGCCTCATTGATGTTTGGAGAGGAGGATTATGGCACAATGCTAACACGTGTAATAGTCCGACTGCGCCACCACAACTGTGTCATCAACATTGCAAAAGTAATTGAAAAAGAAAAATGTGCAGGGCTTTGGTGAAAGAGCAAGGGCGTGGGACTAATTGGAGAGCTCTTTCAAAGAGCCAGCTCTGGCACGATGGGCCGAATGGCCTCCTTCTGTGTTGTATGATTCTGTGTAAGGGGAGTTTTGATTTCATCACCTGGAACAGAAATTGTTCCAATTCTGTGTTTAATTCTGGCAGAAATGAAGATTTGATTTACAACTGAAGTGTATGAACTGATCTTGAAATTCCATTAACATACAGTAGTCATCAGGATTTGATTCTTTGGTTGCAGGCAGGCTCGGAGATGAATTCTAGGCTACAGGGCCTTGAGGCAGAGAAGGACAATCTGAGGAAAACTGTAGCTGAGAAAGAGGCAGAAGCATACTCCCTGAGGAACACGATTCAGGAGAAGGAGACGGAGTTACGTACCGAGAAAGACAAGGGCTTGAGAGAACTGGAAGAACTCCAGGGCAAATTTATGGAGAAGGTCAGAATCTATGGAAATTCTTATTTTAGCTTTAGATTGCCTGCTTTCTGTTTATTACATATGTATCATCTGTGGTTCAGTAGTAGCACTCTTGCCTCTGGGTCAAAAGGTCATGGGTCAATCCTCAATCCAAAGCCTTGAGCGCAAAATCCAGACTGACACTTCAGTGTAGAACTGAGGGAGCACTGCTTTGTCTGAGGTGCCACTTTTCAGGCGTGACGTTACTCTGTCTGCCCTCCTGAGTGGATGCAAAATATCCCATGGCACTATTTGAAGAGGAGCAGGGAATTTCTGCCCAATGTCCTGTCCAATATATAACTCTCAACAAACATCACTAAAAGCAGCTTAATTGGTCATTATTCTAATGCCTGTTTGTGGGAGCTTGCTGTGGGTAAATTGGCTGTTGCATTTTCCTAGGTTATAACATTTACTGCCTTTCAAAAGGATCCTTCGTTAGCTGTGAAACTCATTGGGACATCCTGCGGTTATAAAATGCTCTCTATCAATGCAAGCTCTTTCTTCATTACTTGATCAGTTTTGAGTCCAAATTCTAGAATGGTTAATCATCAAGGTCAGTATGTAACAATATAATAATAAAAACTGCAAACGCTGGTGCCAGAAACCCACAGTGTGTTAATCAATATCTGTGTGAGAACAGACAACTTAATGTTTCAGGTGTAGACCCTTGAGTACTGGAAGAAATTACAGATGAACAGCATTTAAAAAAGAACATGAAAAAGGAAAGGCAGGAACTACATTCAGGCAACAGATGAAATGGGACAACCTGTGAAGTGGGAGACAGTAGATGGTTAACTGGCTGAAGTGATGTTAATATTAGACAATAGAAGGCATGATGAGGGAAGTTAGATATGTATGAGGCACATGTTAAGAGCTGAGATGGTGAGGGTTAAGTAGACACAGCTTGTCTTTCCTACTTCCATTTATACAGAAAATTAGACAGCTGCTGACTGTATGTTGGTTTGTATTTTAGGCCAACCGAGAGCAGGTGCTGCAGCAGAAACTTCTAGATGACCAGTTCAACCTGGTCCAAGGAACAGTAAGAGAAGCTGAGAACATCATTCAAGACGCTGTGGCGAAACTCGATGACCCACTGCACATTAGATGCACCAGCTCACCAGGTATGAACGCTGCTATCAGTTATTAAACACTTGCTATTCATCACTCCCATTATGTGGGACTTTGCTAGTTGATGTGCAAGGAAGTTGTTAGTTTTGGAGAGAAGGAAATGGTTTCTAAGCATAGAAAACAATTCTTTGTGAGAATGCAACAGCATGTTTGCAATAAAGGGGCACTGTTGTGATTGGAAATTCTTCATTAAATACTTGCTTACAAATTAATGACATAATGGCGGAATTCATTTGAAATGAATCATGTTATTGACCAAAATGGCAAAAGATGGTTCTGGTTTGTTCTACTTTCTAATCGTGATGATCGAGGTGGTGTAGCTTTAACTGTGCCTCTGTTCCCCTCGTGTTTCTTGCAGTGAAGTCCAGAACTCTGAGTGGTACCTGGAGGGCAGGTGAGTCATGATTGGCGACTCCAGGCACAACTGAGGTCCACCAGACAAGTTAGCCAAAAAACTATCTGCAACATTGGAGAAATCTATGGAGGAAAGAGAAAAATGAAAATACAGCTATAATATAGCATCTGAGACTGCTTTGTGCCTTAGTTCTAGCTTCAAGTGGGCCAATATTGTGTCAATATGGGAATGCTCCATACCTGTCCTGTACTCGCCTGTATGCATTTCATCCAGGTATGCGGCAAATCAATACTAACAGGATCTGATCTTGTCCATCACTTGTAGATTACCTAATCAACAGAGCAGAAGCTGCCCTCGAATCAGTGAACTTGATGCAACAAGGACACTCCGAGTACTTGAAGAACATGGCAGGTATGGTCACCTCAGTCTCTTAGACACCACGTCCCATATTCTATAAGGGCAGCATTTAATTATTTGGCAAGTTAAGATGCTGACTACCAAATTGTATTCTGATAATTTATTTTCAAGGCGAGTAACTTTCTTTTCAATATTTTTTTTCTCCCCTTGGGTCCTGCAGTGCTGCTTCCTCTCAGCTGAGAGAATAGACAGCATGCCTGCTCCCAAGTGTTCAGTAATACTATTCTGGCCATTCCACCTAGAAGCAAAACAATATTGCAGAAAATTTATTTAGACTCCTCCCCCCCCCACCCACCCCACCAATGACATCCTGCTGTGGTTTGAATTAGCATATGCTGGTTTGAGACACTCAAACTATAATGTTCACTGCAGATGATATGAAACTTGGAAGCATTGTGAACTGTGAGGAGGATAGTGTAGAACTTCAAAAGGACATAGACAAGTTGGTGGAGTGGGCAGACTGGTGGCAGATGAAGTTCAATGCAGAAAAATGTGAAGTGATTCATTTTGGTAGGAAGAACATGGAGAGACAATATAAAATAAAGGGTGTAATTCTAAAGGGGATGCAGGAGCAGAGGGACCTGGATGTATGTGTGCATAAGTCATTGAAGGTGGCAGGACAAGTTGAGAGAGCAGTTAATAAAGCATACAGTATCCTGGGCTTTATTAATACGGGCATAGAGTATAAGAGCAAGGAAGATATGTTGAACTTGTATAAGACAATAGTTCGGCCTCAGCTGGAGTATTGCGTCCGCACTTTAGGAAAGACGTGAGGGCATTGGAGAGAGTACAGAAAAGATTCACGAGACTGGTTCCAGGGATGAGAAATTTCAATTACGAAGATAGATTGGAGAAGTTAGGACTGATTTCCTTGGAGAAGAGAAGGCTAAGAGGTGATCTGATAGAGGTATTCAAAATCATGAGGGGTCTGGACAGAGTAGATCGAGAGAAACTGTGTTCCCACTTTGTGAAAGGATTGAGACCGAGAGGGCACAGATTTAAAGGACTTAGTAAGAGAAGTAAAAGTGACATGAAAAACGTTTTCACGCAGCGAGTGGTTAAGGTCTGGAATGCGCTACCTGAGAACAGGGTGGAGGCAGGTTCAATTGAAGCATTCAAAAGGGAGTTGGACAGTTATATGAAGAGGGTTATATGTGCAGGGTTATGGGGAGAAGGCAGGGGAATGGAACTGAGGGAACTGCTCTTTTGGAGAGGCAGACATGATAGGCCGAATGGCCTCCTTCTGCACTGTAGTGATTCTGTGACTTTGATCTTCCCCTTCAGTGTTGGCCTAAAACTTCTTTCTTTTTGTTCCTGAAGATGCCAACAGCCTCCTGCAAGCACTGACCAGGTTTGCACATTTGACTGCAGACACCATAGTAAATGGCAGTGCCACTTCACACCTGGCCCCAACTGATCATGCTGACAGTAAGTACTAAACCCATCTGCTCCTCAAGTTAAATATTGTGACACCTTTATCTGCAGGAGGTACTGATTTTACTGACCCCTTTCTCCAAAGCCCAGTGACCATATTGTCTTATGATGCACTTTAAGGCACGCTGACTGAATCACAGATAAATGAAGTGTGGACAAAGTCAGCGGGCTGCAAAAGAAGTGAGGTTAAAAACTGCAAATCAACAACTTAAAGGTAGATGAAAACAAAAGCAAAAAATTACGAATGCTGTAAATCTGAAATAAAACCCAGAAAATTTTGGAAATACTCAGGAGGCCTGGCAGCTTCTGTGGAGAGAGAAACAGTTAAAGTTTTATCAATTCTGATGAAAGGTCACAGACCTGAAACGTTAACTCTGTTTTTCTCTCCACAGCTGCTGCCAGACCCGCTGAGTATTTCCACAGACCTGCTGCAAATTGCCAGATTCTTCTGATCTTATTTCAAAGATTGATGTAATTCAGTAACAAACGAGTGTCAGGTACTGGGCATTGCAAGAAATGATGTGCAACATTCTGATTTTTGTTTTAAATGATAACATCAGTAATTGGAGAAAGATATTTAACAATAACTTTACAATAAGCAGATGTTGCACAGAACTCCTGCATTATCTGTTTGGCTGAAGGGTTTTAAGGCATGTTTAGGAAGTCTCAGCATGAGATTGGCAGTTACCTGGGAATCTCTCTTTACAAGGCTCTAGGAATGATCTCGCTGCTGCAGTTTTGCTTCTTGCCCACTTTAAGTTGGGACTGGTTGATTGTACATGTGGACTCCCCAGTGCTTGAGGAGTGCTTGATGCCATCACTGTGGGGAAAACGTCTAATGTTTCAATGGAATCACCAGAAATAGCCTCTCGTGGGAAAAAATGAAACCTGTTGAGAGCAACATGAAATTAGTTTTGAAAAATGAAGAGATATTAGTATTTTTTTCAACCCTACAGGACTCACTGATAACTGCAGAGAGTGTGGGGATGAGAGCCTACGCTATTTGGATAAGTTGAAGAATAAGCAGTCAATCGCCCATGCAGATCCAGCTGCCGTGAGAAGAGTGATGCAGAGTATTCTTGACCTTGGACAGGTACGAGCAATCAGATCAATACATGGTATGTCAGAACTTTCAGGCAACATGTGACAAGGTTCCACGTGAAAAGCTACTTTTCAATGTGATGGGGATTTAGGGTAAACTTTGGGAGTGGATATTGAATTGGCTGCAAGGTCAATCCATCCACTGTGAAGTTGATGACTGCATTAAATGGGAATGCATTGCCAGGTATCAACAGGGACTGTTTTGTTTGTAATATTCCTCAGCTGAGGTACACAGAGATTGATCTAATCCCGTGCTACACTGTCTGAGCAGGGTGCGTTAGGTTCTTATAACGCTGGGCTAGTGGTCTAAGACCAGCAGTTCTAGAATGCAGTTTGCAGCTGAAAATGTTGTACTGTGGCTGCTCTGGAGGTCAGGAGAGAACTCAGTGGAATAAGAGGTGGCCTTGAGTTGTCTCACCATTCAGTTAGATCATTGTTGATCTGTTTCTTAACTCCATCTACCAGCTTTTGTTCCAAAAACCCTTAATACTATGTGCTTGCATGTTTCCATGCTGGCACACATCCCCACTCCCAACCACTAATTGAGGAGTGCTCGTAGAGCAGTTTGAAATGTCTGCTTTCTGGAATAAAAGAGCTTTTTTCAGTTTATAAAATATTCAGAGATTCTATCTAACTACCTGCATATAATTTAGAGATACAGCACTGAAACAGGCCCTTCAGCCCACCGAGTCTGTGCCGACCATCAACCACCCATTTATACTAATCCTACACTAATCCCATGTTCCTACCACATCCCCACCTGTCCCTATATTTCCCTACCACCTACCTATACTAGTTGCAATTTATAATGGCCAATTTACCTACCAACCTGCAAGTCTTTTGGCTGTGGGAGGAAACCGGAGCACCCGGAGAAAACCCACGCAGACACAGGGAGAACTTGCAAACTCCACACAGGCAGTACCCAGACTTGAACCCGGGTCGCTGGAGCTGAGAGGCTGCGGTGCTAACCACTGTGCCGCCCATACTTTTTTTTAAACTGGTTTATCAGTCCAACCTATTGCAATCCATATCATATCACTCCCAAGTGAGCCTCAGGGAGGTTTCACACACTGGAGTGTTGTGATGGAATCTGTGGTTGCCAAGTTTTTTTTTTAAAGACCTTAACTGAGAGGGAAACTAGAATTGAAACAGAAACGGGAGCTGGAAAAGCAACTTCAGATTTCCGGGGAAACCGACACTGGTTAGAACCAGATAAAAAGAGATACAGTCCTTCCCAGACCAGGCAGATCAGGCAGGAGTGGAGCGCTGGCAAGCAGAAGAAAGTAAAGACTGAATCTAGGAGCTGTTTCTGTTGCTTAAAGTAGCCGACATACCAGATCCGGCCATACAGTGCACAGGTTGTCAGTGAAGGACTCAAATAAAGGGAAGACTGGTAAATCCACGCCAGCAAGCCTGTTGTGAGCAGAGCTGAGGAGGTTCTGGAGATGTGTACCTTGTGGTGAAGACAGCATCCGTGGAGTTCAGATTGAGAGGGGACTGCTGTCGGAAGAAGAACAGCGGCTCAATGCTTGAAAAAAGGTGCTGAAAATCTACCTGAGGAACTTCAGAGTTGTGAAGAACTGTGTGACTGTCGTTGTTACCATATATGCTGGGTGGATTGTCCAGTGAAACGGAGACCCATCTCTGTTGTATCTGATAGTTAAGGTGTAATTTGTAAGATCTGTTTGGTTTGGTTTCCTAAATTGGGGTCAATCGGTGGATTTGATTCATTTCGTTTGTTGGTGGTCTCCACGGGGATCATAACAGTATTTGAATCAGATCGAATCCTGAGTCCGCATTGTATTGTCACTTTTCTGGAATGGGACCTGTGTACAACAGTGTGAAAATGGCAGTATAACTGAATCCCGAGAGGGTTGCAGTGCTTGCTGGCATTTTATCAAATTGGATTCCGTCTTTTTATTGGGAATCTGTTTATATTCCTATAAATGTCTTCATTTATATTTCAGATTAAGGATTCTTAGGATATAAAACTTCAACTAAAATACCAAACTTTTTAAGTAGGATTTTATGTTCTGAGTAATCAGCAGTAGATATGTTGTGTGAGTATTGATTGTATTTAAAAAGTAGTTGATACTGAGAGTTGTGTATTTTTAAAAAAAAACTTTCACTCAGGAGTTGCGGCCTAAGAGCATTGATGTCAGACAGGAGGAACTTGGGGATATGGTGGATAAAGAGATGGCACAAACGTCTGCAGCTATCGAAGATGCAGTGAAGAGGATTGAGGTACGGTAGCGTCTCTAAGGAGAGCAGAGTCTCTTAATGGTTTAGAATAGTTTCTCTGATTTCTTGCAAAATCTTAATGCCTAAAGATTTACTTTTTGCTCAGTTAAAAGTCTTTATACATGATTCTGGACAAGTTCCTGTCGACTGTTGCTTTTAGCTTACTGTGGTATAATCTCAGGCAGTGATTCCCCTGAATACCGGAGGTGATACTGTGTTACTATTGGTGATATCGTTCATATATTAATTGGCCAAACCCGACAAACCTATTTTACACATCGCATGTATTTGACCGAATTTGACCAGCTCTATTAATGAACTCTGAATTTAAATAGCTTTAAGTGAGAACCCTTGCCATGTTTTACAAATTCATTAGAACAAATTGATTGCCTGTCATATTGATCTTGGTGGGTTGGAGGATATATTCAGAGTTTGTGAGATGCGGTGAGAGATACTGAAGTGGATAGTAATGTGTACCTTTTTGACTTGCTACAGTTTCTGAGGAGTCAATTAGAACAAGATAACAGGTTTTTGTGCTATAGACATTTAAAACGTGCCCTGTGTTATGCCTAAGGCTTTAACATAAACTTCAGACTGAAATCTGTGCTTTCTGTAATTATTTGTGGTGTATTTTTGTTGTTGAATTTCTATAATCCTGCAGTGTATTAATACATCATATCATGGTGCACCAGCTGGCAGGAGGTGGGTATCATGGCACGAATTCCCACATGGGGAGGTCCCTCAACTGTGCCATTGTGGAGAGGGCCAGGGGAAACAAAATTGTAAATGGTCGTGTCAGATGTTGCTCTTGGTGCACCACCCTCTGGGCTCTATGTGAACAGCAGGAGCCAATAACCCAGCTCTTGAGAGCTGAACAGGCATCCACGTACAAGCACTTCACAACAGGGCTCACTGGATAGTGATCGGCAGTAGAAACCCTAGCTGATTTCCTCTTTCCCTGCACCCACCCACCCCACTTCTCCATTCGCTAGTCTGGGAACATTGAGTGTTGCTGCCCAGTTTGTACCTTGGACCTTGCTCACTCAAAATCACACTACACACATAAGCACCGACCCAGTGAGAGCAATTACAAATATTTGAGTTTTTCCTACCAATTTCTATCTTTTTCTGTATATAGTCTTAAAAACCTATTTTTTCTAAAGCTATATTGGAAATATCTCATGACCATTATCAATGACTTTGCAAAAGGAGTTCATTCTATTTCAGAGAGTCATGAGAAATTTATGACTGACATTGTTAATGATTTAAAACATGCCAACAGGGAAGGGTATAACCCATCGAATGTAAGCAAATCTTGCAGTTCAAATTGTTCTCTGGAGAGAAGAGCTGTCCAATATATTCTGAAACTTCCTGAAGGCTTTCGGTTCATACTGTGTCATTTAAACTGCAGGAAATGATGAACCAAGCCAGGCAAGGAAGCTCTGGGATTAAACTTGAAGTCAATGAAAGGTTAGTAGAAATTCACTGCTCCTGCTTTCACCGCTGATGTACACAACCCAGTTTATTAAAACAGATTTGATTTGATTTTTATTTTTGCCAATGTGGATTGAAACTATTTCATTCTCCTTTCTGTCTGTTGGTTGCAGAATCTTAAACTCTTGTACAGATCTGATGAAGGTAAGAACTGCACACCAGTCTTCAGGTGTTTATCAAATGATGAATATAATGTTCAGTAACCAATGAATCTGATGGAAACGATGGAAGCCATGTTACACCTAGTCAAAAATTGGATTCAAATAATCAATGTTCTTCGCTTTTATTTATATTTATAATATTTACTACATGTAAAAGGAAGTTCAGCACATTTCACTGTAGAGCAATGTTGAAATGATGTGATGGTTGTGTGTGAAGATGAGCAGTTTAGCAGTAAAGTTGGTTCATTTGAACAAACATTCCAATGTAGAAAAGAAGAGGTTTTGACAGGAATAGAGCCTCCGGAGAAAGTGGTTCCAGAATTCTTGGGTGGCTCATCAGCAGATGTCTATTGCCTTGTCACTAAACTCAATATTGCATTCTCTTGCACTTCAGGCTATAAGACAACTGGTGGTGGCTTCAACAAGTTTGCAGAAGGAGATTGTGGAAAGTGGCCGGGTAAGGAAAGATGTCTGTGTCCAAATTATACTTCTGGGTCATGGCTTTCCTATGATCCCACTAATAACAAACTCCACCACCCTTCACCCGAATGTTCAACTGGATACCACTCAGCAGAGCTTTTGACCCATTAGGTGGAATATGTCTCAGAATGGGGGTGGGGGCGGGAACATAACAGAGTCATTGTGTTAAATTGATGCCAAATTCATGCAGATTCCATTCCTAAAGCATGTCCTGCTTTTTTTTAAAAATTATGATCTTTTGAATCTTGCCCCTAATTGCAGTGTGCTTATGTAAAATTTTAATCTATGCACCCAGAAATCTCCTGCAGCCCACCTTGAACAGGGCCACTTCCATTTTACTCTTCAGATGCTCATTCTGCTTTCAGTTATTGGTATTATTAGTAATTAAATCCCTGAGTTAAGCAACTTGACAGACTGACAAACATATGATAAAGGACAGGAATTAGACTGACCATTTGATCAGGCTTGCTCCTCCCAGACATGGTGCTGTCTACCTGCACCAACAACTCATCTTGCACCCTGCCACTCAGTCGCTGTGGACGGACAAAAAGAGGTGCCAAAAACCTGAGGTCAATTTTTAAAAAAACTCTGAAATTCCTGCTCCACCCTGACCAGTTAAAATTATCTTTTAAAATCCTTTTGAAATGCCTGGAAAATATGATTTTTGAATTCAGTTAGTGAAATACGATTTGTCATTTACAGGGGGCAGCAACTCCCAAAGAATTCTATGCAAAGAATTCTCGTTGGACGGAAGGTCTGATCTCCGCCTCTAAAGCTGTAGGATGGGGCGCCACACAGCTGGTGTAAGTACCTGCTCCGTCACTCTTCGTCCTTTGATTGTGATGAGAAATTTATTACTGTACCGTCACCATAGTGGGCAAGACGCTTTGTACCTGTGTTACTAATGGTGGAGAAGATATGTGTATCCAACTGACGTGCTGGTGTCATGTCTTAAGTGGTGTCCTGAAACCAATCAGTGTGTTCACTATAACAGAGCAAGTTTGAATATCCTGCTTGTCTTTACATTTGTATCGTCACTCCCAGCATGTCTTTAGTTACATTACATAGAATTACATATAAATTACAACACAAACAGGCTGTAATCAGTCCATGTTCATCCTCCACACAAATAGTGGTCCTAATTCCATTTGCTTGGCTTGTTCCCATATCCCTTTGTTCCCTTTTCCTTCAACCACCTGCGTAACCTATTCCTAAATGTTCACATGGGTTCTGTTTCAATTATCAACTCCAGAATTGCATTCCACACTTTCAACTCTCTTTATAAAAACAAGATTAGTATGGGTGAGGCCAGTCAAACTTTGTCCAGTCACACCCTGTTATTCTGTCACTTTGACAAGTGGTGTGTCAAAAGGAACGTTCCAGTTCCCATTAGTTATATGTTCTGTATCTCTTTGATTGGCTTCACTGGAAGCTCCCCTGTGAAGTAAACAAGATGGATGCTTCAATACTCTCTTAACACTGATAATATGCAAGAAGTTTGCAACATATTTAAAACTAAGTAGCATCTATGATACAGTGCCCCACAGATGCTAAGAATGGCTGTGCCTACAGAGATTTTATATTTTTAATGCTCAAGAACACTTATTCGTTTAAAGCAACAAACTGCTTCATCTTGTGCCACTGAATACCTTCACCAGTACAAAATGTAGGCAACTGTACCATTCCACTCTTATACCTGCCGTACTGTGTGTGTTATTCTTAACCAAGTGACAGCTGATGCTGTTCTGTAACTACCCACTAGGTGGCATGTGAGAGCAATTCCTGTTTAGTTTCCCCTTCCCTGCAGATTATTTTAATTGGCACCAACTCACTGCCAGGCCTGTGGAAACGCAGGTTTATGTCCACATTCCATCATAGGAATGTCTTTGGAACTGTAGCTTGAAGCGATCACGTTCATATTGGTTCAGGTGACTTCTTTTTTCCAAGAACCATGAAAAGTTTCTAATAATTGTGGAACTTAATGCAGTTGGAAACCAAGCCAAGAACCTTGAGCATTAAGCTGTCGCACACCCAACGTTTAACTGGGTGGTCTTGTTTTTGAGTGAACTGACTAGAAGTTACTAAAATCCAAACTAGACACAAAGTCCATTTCAAAAAAAAAAATGAATGCCAAGACAAGAAAAGAGCTACTGGTCTATCCAGCTTGTCCCACACAGTTACAATGCCTTATCCATCACAATACAAACAGCCCACCCACCTGGAGTCATGTAATAATTTGGAAATGCCAACAGACAATCAAAATCCTGGCTAATTAGGGCGGGGAGAAAGACTGGAAAATTCCACTCAGACTCTCTTAGTCGACCGCAGCAATTCCAGGAGATTACGTTGTCCTTGATTTACATTACCGGATAATTACCCTCTTGTATGAGGTGAACTCTGCCCCTGCCAGGTCCAGCTGTCGGAAGAAGGAATTCTGCAAATCATTGTTCACTTCATGAGCAGTAACCTGTTTCACAGGCCGACTATCCTCTAGGAGAAGAACCATCTAATGTCCAACCTAGATCTTGCAATCTAGTGCTTCCTGGTCTTCCCTAACCTACTTAGTTGTAATAATTCGTCTACATACACAAATCTAATCCCTTCATTATTTTCGTAACTTCAGTCTACACTTCCCTAAAGTCTACAGGCCTAGCAAGTTGAGCCTATTGGGGTAACTAAGGTGTTTTAAATTGGGAATGAAACTTACAGCCCTCCTCTGGACCTTTTTACCAAAGCTTCAATAACCCCATACCATGTTAGGAGAACTGAACTGGGCGTAGTATTCTAACTAAGGCCTAACCAAGGTCTTATACAAGGAAAAAATGGTGTGCTCCGTCTTATAGTGAATTGTCCTGTAAATACACCCTAGAGCTCTGTTTGCTTTAGCTATAGCCTTAAAGCATTGGTCATGGACCTTTAGAGAGTGATGCACTGAAACACCCAATTCTCTTTTTCTTTCACCACTGGTATTAATTCTTTTGAATGCAAGCCCGTTTATTTTAACCTGGTTTGCTTCTGTGTTTTATGATCTAGAGACATCTCTCACAAAAACTAAAGTTTTCATTGAATTTGCATCAACAGTGAACCAAGGACCACGGATAGACTTTCCTATTTCTGGGCCCATTAGGTCACCAGTGATCACTGAATCATTGGTTTTGGAGTAGCACATACTCATGATGCAGCCGGCTCAATTGTACATCCACTTAAATGAATGGGCTAAAGAATTAAGTCTGTGCTACTCCTGCCCAGATTTCCAGTATTTGTAGCATTCTCTTATTTCTTCCCTGCTCCCCATCTGGTTTTGAATTGATTAAAGGTGACAGCTCTTGAGGTGAAGCTGAGCGCTGTCCCCAGGTGACGAGCAGATGAAATATTGCATCCCAAAGAATGCAAAGTCACCCTAATTTTTCTTTCTGAATCCAGAGATTCAGCTGATAAAGTTGTCTTGAAGACTGGGAAATATGAAGAGTTGATCGTCTGTTCCCATGAAGTCGCAGCCAGCACAGCCCAGCTTGTCGCTGCATCAAAGGTGAGAGGATTAAGAAAATCAGATCACAAATATACAGAGGGAAAGGGGGAATAGGTGAGAAGTCAGTGCAATAGAAATAAAGACTAGTATGTAACACCACTATAAGTAGCAAGCTATGTGGGTTTTCGTTACAGCTTTCCTTGCTGAGACTCGCTTGTCAGTAGGGACGGTGGAAGGATTTAGAAACCGACTTTCAGAGATGAATGGCTGAAATAACAGCCACCAATGATAGATGGAACAGGAATAAGGAGTGACCCAATGTGCCCCATAAATAGATTTCAAATTGTTTTCAAATCTTTCCACGGCAACAGTATGCTTTGCTTCGGCCATCCCATCTAGTCATTTGATCCTGTGCACCCTTCCCACTCCTCTGACGCAGAGTTACTCCTTGTTTCCCTCTGTTCCATCATCAATGGTTGTTCTTTCATCCGCTCAATCCCTGCGTCTTTCCACTTCGCACTCTCGGAAGAATCCCAAAGAACACTCTTCTCTTCTGCCGTACCCCAACCCCAGTTTTTACTCTTCCTGTTTTTAGTCTGCTTGGTGTCCATCTTTTTTTTTGTCCTGTTGAGGGGACCGACCCACATTTTAATTTAATTGAGGAACTCGATAGTAATGTAGGTTCCAGCACTCTCGAGAATTATGGAGCTATCTTCTCATTGTTGACATGATTTTAGGTGAAAGCAGCCCGGAGCAGCAGAAACCTGTCCAGACTACAGCAAGCCTCCAGGCATGTGAATGAAATGACTGCTAACGTAGTTGCTTCAACAAAATCAGGACAGGAACAAATTGAAGATAAAGGTACAGGGATCACATTAGACTTGCTGGTTAACAAGGGTGCAGTGACAATTTGATATTTTACATCTTAAGTACATTTGGATGCAGGTATTGATGTCCCTTCTGTTTCTATGTTCTCCAGACACTATGGATTTTTCAGGAATGTCAAGGATTAAACTTAAAAAAGAGGAGATTGAAACACAGGTAATTTTTTATTAAGTTTGGATTTCTACCAGTTCGGGGATATTGAAAGGAGTTGGTTGTGCATTGTGTTGTTAAATTCAGGGACAGCAACAATCAAATGCAAATTTGAATATTTCACTGACTTCTGAAAAGACTACTTGTTTAAAAAGTACCTTCTGCAATTAGTTGCAGCAGACTCCAGATTATACTGGGTCCTACTATGTGTCAGAGGGATGTGACATTATGCTAATCAGCTGCCTAGACTCACCTTTACAACGTTCAGGTGTTTAAGCAGAGTATAATGTACTTTTTGTGAAGAATTGGAGGCTTCTATTTGTGTTTAGTATTCATCCATCTACCAAGCTCGTTGGACTGGAAATTGACTCAGAGGCAGGGAGGGAGCGGAGGAGCTGCTTTGAGGTCGGGAAACCTGGAAGAACATGTTTCCTGCAGGTCCTGCTGAACAGTAGGACCTGATTAGCCGCCTTTATCTCTGTTTTCCAGCTGCAGCTAACAAGATTGAGAGGCTGACTGGCCATTCAGCACCAGGCCACAGCTGGGGAATGGAGAGGGGAATCATAGAGTCATAAAGTCATTTACAGCATAGAGCCACAGGGTGGCCATCCAGCTTCTTCTTCAAGTCAGTGATCGTCTCCGCTTCCACCACCCTTACGCGCAGCGAGTTCCAGGTCATTACCACCTGCTGCGTAAAAAAAAAAAAAGTGCTTCCTCATATTCCCCTGCATCTTTTGCCCAAAGCTTTCAATCTGTGTCCCTAAATGGAAAGGCTGAGGGGGTTGTTGGGGGGGTGGGGGGGGAAGAGGGGTGTTGCGGTTCGGGATGATCGGTGACAGAAGGATGATTGGGGCGCCGAGCCGGGAGGGGAGATCTGGGACCAGAAGACAGATTGGAAGGCGAGGTTGGGAAGAGATTGGAGGAGATCGGAAGGATCAAGGGAGGGGAGATTGGAAGGGTCAGGGCGAGTGTCTGAAGCACTCGGTGAAGCAGGTAAACTGGATCCATCAGATTAAGTGGAAAGACATTTACCCTCTGAATCCAGCATTCCTCACCTACCTTTAGCCTCTGGTTTTCCCAAGGCCTGGAAAACTCAGCTGATCCAGGTTAAATTTAAAACGGTGCTTAAATGTGAGGCAGGCGTCTCGTTATAATTACATTGTCCACCTCCCTGTACCCCCTCTGTTAAAACCAGAAGGGGGCAGATTGGAATTGATATTCATTTAACATTTTAACATGCCACCGGGACCAAACCCATCCATTGTTTGGGGTTGAAATTCCCCTTTTGTTCAGATGAAGGTTCTGTATAAATGACTCCAGCATTGCCAGTGTCTTGCAGCTCGTAATCACTTGTCTCCTGCAGGGTTTAGCCTTTGACTTTATCAGCAACATCCGTAACTTAAATCATGTTTGTGTGTCCAGGACTATGAATCTTTTTATCCTCCATGTTAGTGCTGATCTTCAAGAGTTGCAAAGATGTTTATGAACCTAGTTTTCTACAGGTGCTTTTTAATTCTGTTCCATTTTCATTTGGAGATTTTTGAAAATATATAGTGAATGCAAATATTAGACTGAAATTAGATTGGTCACTTGCTCCGCCCCCTCCCCCCCCCACTTCCCTGGCTGATTGTTACCCGCTAGCGCCACCCCACTCTCCAGTTAGTTGGTCACTTGCTGCCCCCCCCCACCCCACAGTCTCTAGTTATAGGCGGCGCCGCTTCCTTCCTCTCGCCCACTCACTCCCACATTTCATCAGTCACCAGGCGCTGCCTGAAGAAGCAAGGTGGGCCGCAAGGGGTGACAGGGCATAGGAGCGAGTGGCCAAGAGGAGGGAAGCGGCGCCGCCTAGACTGGGGTGGTGCGAATCGAGGAACAACCGGCCAGGGGAGTGGGGGGGGAGCAGCAAGGTCTGGTGCGAGCTACCGAGGTGGTGGGGTGGGGGGGCGGTGGGGAGGAGCTCCAGCCTCAAAGCCTCCCATTCAGCTGCTTCCTCCAGCCGAGTGGGGGGCTGGACACCCAATATTTGCTTTATCACACACGCGCAACGTTGGATCTGGCGCCAACACGCGATGATGTTGGCGCTGCGCGATGATGTCATCTTCCGCATGTGCCACTAAGTCCAGGCAAGATGTAGCTGCACATGTCCGCACTTTGATGATGTCAGCGGGCTAGTGCGTTGTCAGGAATCACTTTGATTTTGTGTTAGCGAGGGACAGGGCTTTCCTTTACACAACCTCACATGTCAAAAAAAATCAGTAACCCTTGCTAAAATAGGCTTCCATTGTATTCTGTTGGAGGAGCTGGTTAGTAGATGCTGCTGTGATATCAGCTAGGATGATTGAGGGCCTCAGATGCATTCTGTTACAATCAGGTGAGGAGGGGTCGTAAAGCTCCCCTCTTGCCAATATCCTTTGAGCAAGTTTATTTTTATGTAGATGGCATTCCCAACTCTATCAAGACAGTCTTCCAAGCAAGGAATTGGGCTAGCTTTCCTCACTCGAGGGGTGTGGGGTCACTTTTCCTTGGGACACAAAATCATGGTACCTCTTGGGGATTTTGCTAAGTTTTCCCGTACTCTCAGCAGTATGTTTACTGGGTTTTACTGCTGCAGTTAAAGCCACAGCCTGGTCTGCTGTGCTTTACATCAGGGCCCCTTTTCCTGCATTAGTCTGGTGTGTCCTGATTTCCCTGTAACTTCCAGCAGTCAGTTCGTGGGTGACCTGCCTTGTTACAATGGAAACACAGGTTTTCAGGCGTCACTCCTCTTAGCACCATCTTTTTTGGCCGGAGGAGGACCCTCTGTGTGTCCATCTTTCCCTTCTCGCCCATGGCTGTTTGGGCTCCTATCACTCTCCCAGCTTTTATTCTTTTCAGGTTTTTGGAGGTGACTAGGGAAGGGTTTCCATTGGGGTAAGGGCTTGTGTACAAGCATAAATTCATCAGCCAGGATTGCAGTCTGCCTGGCTCTTGGAAGTTTTTGTTCCTCCATGTGGGTTTTAATGGAAAGGGGAAGTGAGTTTTTGAACTCCTTGAGAAGGATCACCTCTCTGACGTTTTCATATATGGGCTGTATCTTGAGTTTTCGTATACACTGGCCAAAAGAAAGCTGTTTAACTCTTTCAAACTTGAGGCAAGTTTGTTCTGGCTGCTTTTGGAAGGTTTGGAATTTTTGGCGGTACGCATCTGGTACTAGCTCATATGTGCCCAGGATAGCAATTTTAGTCATCTCATAGCCTGATGACCTCTCATCAGACAACAGTAAATAAACCTCATGGGCTTTTCCTGTTAGTTTGCTTTGCAGTGGTAGGGTCCAGCTCTTTACCGGCCACTTCAGCTGTCTTGCAAGCTTTTCAAAAGAGATGAAAATGCTTCCACCTTCCCCTCATTGAACGTTGGAATCAACTGGGAGAACTTTAAGAGCTCAGCACTTGGCCCTGAGCTCGGGATAGTTCCCTCATTAGCAGTGCCTTCAGTGGTTACATCAGGTCTTCCCGTAGTTAGTTTGCGCTGCCTTCACTCCTACTCCTTCTGGAAAGTTTGTTCTTTTTCCCTTTCCTGATACTCTCTTTCCTCTTTCTCCTTCTGGGATTCTAATTCTAGTCTCCTCTGTTCTAGCTGTATCTTAGCTCACGCTATCCTGTCTGTTTCTGACTCTAATGCTGTTTGAGTCTTCAGGTTCAAGTGCAAAATGGTCGGCCACGTTTTAGAATTTCTGGTTTCCTAGCTTTTGGGCGGATAGTAATCCCTAACTGCCCAGCTACATTCCTCAACTCTTCAACAGATAGGGCTTTTAACCTGTCCCAGCTTACTTCACTCTGTTCTAGGAAGATACTGGCCTTGAATGTGGACATTTTGGTATTCTAGCATTGGAAACCACAAGAAAACCTGTATTGATATTTTAAAATTTTTTCTGTGGATCAATTTGGTTTCCCACTTCCAATTTCTTGTTTGCCTTGGGTTTTGATCCTAGACGCAATTCCTGAAATTTCTGTCGCGATCAGGTGAGGCGAGGTCAAAAGGTTCCCCTCTGGTCCCACTCCTTGTTTGACCCCAACGGGGTTTATTCCTTTTTAAACATTGTATGTGTTTACCAATTCAGTGAGTGTTTAACCCTTTATGATCATAAAAAAGCAATTGGACAGGTTTTGTTTAGTTTAAACAAAGAAGAGATTAGTTTATTTTACTTAAAAATCAACTCCCAATCTAAGTGAAAATAATAAACTATGCTCCAACTTTATCACACGCACACACACAAATAGATCACAGTGATGAATAGTTTGATTGGATTAGAGTCCAGTACAAATAAAAATAATATACATACAGTCTGTGGGGTCTGGTAATTCAGTTGTCTTCTGGCTGGTAGAAGTGCACTTGCAGTGGTCCACTTGGTTCAGTTTTTTTAAGAGACAGTGATGTAGATGGCTTTCTCCCCTGGGTCTCTGTCTGTAGCAATGGTAGACTTGGCTGTTTGCAAATTGTTTTGAAACTTGCAATGTTACCTAGAGAGAGAGACACACACACAGCCCCACTGGGGCCGTGCACAGGTTAGCTCTCAAAGCTTGTCTGCTGTGTGTAACAAAAACTCCAAGTTCACATAGCTCTCAGTACTTTTTTTAAACTTTAATGAGGTCCAAAGTCTAAGAATTCCAAATCTCTCGCTGGTCCGATAGTTTCAACATTTACCCCCTGGAGGCATCACTCTTACTCCTCTAAAAATAAAATCAGGTTGGCTAGATCTTTTCTAATTAAGTTATTGGGCCTTTTAAAGTATTTTCAAACACCTGGGGAAGATTACATCATAGTACATGAAGGGTCCAAGAACCCTACTAACTGCTTTCTTTGTCCTTCATTCAGGTGAAAGTGTTGGAGCTGGAAAATAAACTGCAGCAGGAGAGAATGAAGCTGGGAGATTTAAGGAAGAAACACTATGAGCTGGGAGGAATGTATGATGAAATATTGGAAGTTGAAAACCCACCTTCTAAACCTGAGATTTCAAAGAAGCCACCACTTTCCCAAAAACCAAACATCCCAGCAAAGAAAGATAGTCAGGTAAGTCTGACCCCTCTCATTTAATGGTTGTACCTTTTTCTGCTACACCTAATTCCAGAAATTCGGTGAACATTGGTACCTAAGGATCTGATTCTGAAGATTCTTAAGCTATTAATTCTGACTTCCTTCAGAATGTGGGTGACATTGATCAGAAAGACTTGCATTTATATTGAGCTTTTCATGACCTCAGGACATCCCAAAATGCTTTACAGCCGTAATGTAGGATGCACAGCAAACTGCCACAGAGAGCAATGTGCTGCAGTTATTGCCCAAGAAAGCTTCTTCGAAAGCACCTTCCAAACCCGGGAACTTGTACCACTTAGAAGGCCAAGGGCAGCATATATATGGGAACCCCACCACCTCCAAGTTCCCCTCTAAGCCACACGCCATTCCTTCACGATCATTGGGTCAAAATCTGGAATTCCCTAACAGCACTGTGGCTGCACCTACACCCCAAGGAATGCAGCTCACCACCTTCTCGAGGGCAATTGGGGATGGGCAACAAATGCTGGCTTAGGCAGCGACGCCCACATCCCATGAACAAATTTTTAAAAAGAGGTAGCAGTGGGCTGCTGTCTGGTTATAACACTGACAACTATGATAATTATTCGACATTATTTTGCAGTTAAATACACCCAACCTGGCTTATGTTTCTCATTTACGGAGCTCTCAATAAGGAAGTGTGCGAAGAGTGAAAATGTTGCCAGTGTTCTGGAACAGGGAACAAGGATCTCCTCGATGCTGCTCACTCAAGTCAAGCTCATCAGATGGCAGTGTTACATTCCACAACATTACTTGCTCATTTTATCAAATTTGTTTTATCTGATCACTCCCTATCAAATTAATTTATATGAAAAGTAAATGATAGGAGTTAACTTATCACAAAATAATCACATTGTTAAACACATTCATTTTCAAATTGGTCATGTGGGATAGAATGGGAAGAGATACAATAAGGTTACCATCCTTGAAGTAACCATTCATTGCAACCTTTTGTAAACAGAGGTCCATCAAGAATCAGACTGTTATTGATTACGTTGAAATGTCTTTTTCCCTAAATGTTATTAAATTGTTCTGTAAACATTTGCTGGAAAGCACCAGCAACACAATCTTTGAAGTAATTAAATATTAGTTTCAGAAGCTTTGTACATACTTTCCCCAGAAATTATACATTTTTAGATTGAAATCTATAGAGCAAAGTCTTTTTGTATGTATGTGGACATTTTAATGGGTGTAGTATATTTATTAGCAATAGTCAAAAGTTTCAAGACATACAAGAATTTGCCCTATGAACAGTTGTCTTCAGCTGTGTTGCTGAATTTCATGTATGAAACTATGAACTTTAAATGTGAAATTTGAAATAAATGGTTAACACTTAATGTATACTTATTTATTGTATATCTGACAGGATTTTCTAATCCTAAGTACGTACCTGGAAAACAGGGTCACTGTTGCCTCATACTGTTAATACAGATTTACAATCAGTGTGCCTCAAATAAAATATTTAACTCAAAACCACCTTGATGACATCAGGTCAGTTTTCATGACTATGCTACTAAAACCACTTTTAACTCTCTGCCGTTGACTGCATGACTGTTGGATATAAAGTTTTGGATGAACTGAAAGTCTTTTGCTCAATATTGACCAAATCTAAACAATCCCATCTTTTTTGGTTCTGGCCAGTACTTGTCATTGCTTCAAGTTCCATCACCCCAATGGTTTGCACCATTGGTAACCTACTCAACCCACATCTAACCATTTCAGCCCTCATTGAGCCAGTTGCTATGGTTACAATTCATGCTCACAGCAACAAGGCATCTTCCATCGGAACCACAGGTCCCATGAACTAAAACGTTACCCTATTCACTCCAGTTAACAGGTATATGTTTTACAGAAGAAACAATTACCCTTTTCTGAAGTTATAGACTAAAAATGTCTAGTGGCCTTTGATCTCCTGATAACTTTGGGGGAAAAACATGCTTACCAACTATAAATATCAAAATAAACCTTATTTATATCAAATTTATACAAGAGCAAAATAAATCTGAAGAGCAATCCTGTGCTTAACTTTTAGTGATACTTTGAATCAAAAGAACATGTTTTTGAGGCCTTAAACTGAGCCTTTTGCAGATTCTGTGGAAAGCCTGTCTTTGTCCTCACTCACTCTATCCATTGTAAAGTTTCAGTGTCAGGAGAAAATTTCTATTGCAATTTAACATATGACTGTAGGCAGGATTGCCTCTCTCTCCCTCACTCACAGACCTCAGCAAGATAGCACAGCTGGCCAATCCCCAAGCTGGCATTGTTCTACTTCTGGAACATTGTTCATTGCTCACTTGCATCCTTATCTTTCCCTCTGTTCTTGAAATTGTAACCTATACGCTTGTCATCTGCAAATTTGATTGAATATTCGTTCAACCTGAACACTTCCCAAATAATGAATTCAGAACTGAACAGCCTTTCCCTCTAATACAAACTCTTGATGCACCAATCATCCATACCCTTCCCAAGCATCACTGGCTTCCCACTTCTTCAAATGTAAAAAAAAATTCTTCATAATCAGATAATTCCACTTCCTTATCTGAGTGCTTAGCAGCTGTATGTCTCAGGCCACACCCTCTAGTATTCAGTTCACTGAGCATTGCTTCGGCACGGAGCTGGAGATGTGGAGCATGAGATTGTTATGGCGGCATGTTAAAACAACAGTTGTTAGATGTTCTGTAAGTGGACTGGCTTATGTTTCAGTTGCTAGGGAAGATCGCAGAAACTGCGACAGCCCAGATAGGAGAGCAACTGACGTGATAGTCAGAGTAGAAATGAAAGAATAGTCAGGATGAATGCATGGCTTGAGAGATGGTGCAGGAGGGAGGGGTTCAGATTTTTGGGACATTGGGACCGGTTCTGGGGGGAGGTGGGACTATTACAAATTGGACGGTCTACACCTGGGCCGGACTGGAACCAATGTCCTTGGGGGTGCTTTTGCTAACGCTGTTGGGGAGGGTTTAAACTAATGTGGCAGGGGGATGGGAACCAAATGAGGTCAGTAGAGAGTAAGGATGTAGTAACTAAAGCCTGTAAGGAACTAGATAATGAAGTCAGCGTGACTAAGGGAAAGAGTAGGCAGGGAGCAGATGATGAAAGCAAAGGGACTGGTGGTCTGAGGTGTATTTGTTTTAATGCAAGAAGTGTAGTAGGTAAGGCAGATGAACTTAGGGCTTGGATTAGTACCTGGGAGTATGATATTGCTATTACTGAGACTTGGTTAAGGGAAGGGCATGATCGGCAACTAAATATCCCAGGATACCGATGCGTCAGGCGGGATAGAGAGGTAAAAGGGGTGGAGGAGTTGCAGTACTGGTCAAAGAGGATATCACAGCTGTGCTGAAGGAAGGCACTATGGAGGACTCGAGCTGTGAGGCAATATGGGCAGAACTCAGAAATAGGAAGGGTGCGGTAACAATGTTGGGGCTGTACTACAGGCCTCCCAACAGCGAGCGTGAGATAGAGGTACAAATATGTAAACAGATTATGGAAAGCTGTAGGAGCAACAGGGTGGTGGTGATAGGAGATTTTAATTTTCCCAACATTGACTGGGATTCACTTTATGTTAGCAGATGGAGCAGAATTTGTAAGGAACATCCAGGAGGGTTTTCTAGAGCAGTATGTAAATAGTCCAACTCGGGAAGGGGCCATACTGGACCTGGTGTTGGGAAATGAGCCGGGCCAGGTGGTTGACGTTTCAGTAGGGGACTACTTTGGGAATAGTGATCACAATTCTGTAAGTTTTAGAATACTCATGGACAAAGACGAGAGTGGTCCTAAAGGAAGAGTGCTAAAGTGGGGGAAGGCCAACTATACCAAAATTCGGCAGGAGCTGGGGAATGTAGATTGGGAGCAGCTGTTTGAAGGTAAATCCACATTTGATATGTGGGAGGCTTTTAAAGAGAGGTTGATTAGCGTGAAGAGACATGTTCCTGTGAAAATGAGGGATAGAAATGGCAAGATTAGGGAACCATGGATGACAGGTGAAATTGTGAGACTAGCTAAGAGGAAAAAGGAAGCATACATAAGGTCTAGGCGGCTGAAGAAAGACGAAGCTTTGAAAGAATATCGGGATTGTAGGCACAATCTGAAACGAGGAATTAAGAGGGCTAAAAGGGATCATGAAATATCTTTAGCAAACAGGGTTAAGGAAAATCCCAAAGCCTTTTATTCATATATAAGGAGCAAGAGGGTAACTAGAGAAAGGATTGGCCCACTCAAGGACAAAGGAGGAAAGTAATGCGTGGAGTCAGAGATAATGGGTGAGATTCTAAATGAGTACTTTGCATCGGTATTCACCGAGGAGAGGGACATGACGGATGTGGAGGTTAGGGACAGATGTTTGATTACTCTAGGTCAAGTCGGCATAAGGAGGGAGGAAGTGTTGGGTATTCTAAAAGGCATTAAGGTGGACAAGTCCCCAGGTCCGGATGGAATCTATCCCAGGTTACTGTGGGAAGCGAGAGAGGAATTAGTTGGGGCCTTAACAGATATCTTTGCAACATCCTTAAACACGGGTGAGGTCCCGGAGGACTGGAGAATTGCTAATGTTGTCCCCTTGTTTAAGAAGGGTAGCAGGGATAATCCAGGTAATTATAGACCGGTGAGCCTGACGTCAGTGGTAGGGAAGCTGCTGGAGAAGATACTGAGGGATAGGATCTATTCCCATCTGGAAGAAAATGGGCTTATCAGTGATAGACAACATGGTTTTGTGCAGGGAAGGTCATGTCTTACCAACTTAATAGAATTCTTTGAGGAAGTGACAAAGTTGATTGATGAGGGAAGGGCTGTAGATGTCATATACATGGACTTCAGTAAGGCGTTTGATAAGGTTCCCCATGGTAGGCTGATGGAGAAAGTGAAGGCGCATGGGGTCCAAGGTGTACTAGCTAGATGGATAAAGAACTGGCTGGGTAACAGGAGACAGAGAGTAGCAGTGGAAGGGAGTTTCTCAAAATGGAGACGTGTGACCAGTGGTGTTCCACAGGGATCCGTGCTGGGACCACTGTTGTTTGTGATATACATAAACGATTTGGAGGAAAGTATAGGTGGTCTGATTAGCAAGTTTGCAGACGACACTAAGATTGGTGGAGTAGCAGGGGACTGTCAGAGAATACAGCAGAATATAGATAGACTGGAGAGTTGGGCAGAGAAATGGCAGATGGAGTTCAATCAGGGCAAATGCGAGGTGATGCATTTTGGAAGATCCAATTCAAGTGAACTATACAGTAAATGGAAAAGTCCTGGGGAAAATTGATGTACAGAGAGATTTGGGTGTTCAGGTCCATTGTTCCCTGAAGGTGGCAACGCAGGTCAATAGAGTGGTCAAGAAGGCATACGGCATGCTTTCCTTCATCGGACGGGGTACTGAGTACAAGAGTTGGCAGGTCATGTTACAGTTGTATAGGACTTTGGTTCGGCCACATTTGGAATACTGCGTGCAGTTCTGGTCGCCACATTACCAAAAGGATGTGGATGCTTTGGAGAGGGTGCAGAGGAGATTCACCAGGATGTTGCCTGGTATGGAGGGCGCTAGCTATGAAGAGAGGTTGAGTAGATTAGGATTATTTTCATTAGAAAGACAGAGGTTGAGGGGGGACCTGATTGAGGTGTACAAAATCATGAGAGGTATAGACAGAGTGGATAGCAAGAAGCTTTTTCCCCAGAGTGGGGGATTCAATTACAAGGGGACACGAGTTCAAAGTGAAAGGGGAAAAGTTTAGGGGGGATATGCATGGAAATTTCTTTACGCAGAGGGTGGTGGGTGCATGGAACGCATTGCCAGCGGAGGTGGTAGACGCGGGCACGATAGCGTCTTTTAAGATGTATCTAGACAGATACATGAATGGGCAGGAAGTAAAGAGCTGCAGACCCTTAGAAAATAGGCGACAGGTTTAGATAGAGGATTTGGATCGGCGTAGGCTTGGAGGGCCGAAGGGCCTGTTCCTGTGCTGTAATTTTCTTTGTTCTTTGAGATAGGGGGTGGGTAGTGTTTATACAAAAAAGGGTTGCTATTGTTGGTTTGGAGGATCCCTCCTCAGAAGGCAGCCATATGAAAATTGACTTTATTAACTCAGTCTTCCTACTGTGACTTCTGTCAGAAACTTTGGGGGTGAATTTCCAGAGGGGGTTCTTGCAAGTCATAGGGAAAGAGGAGGTAGCTGAGACACTGGCCGGGCTAAAATTTGATGGTATTAGAAACGCTGCCCATACTTAAAGTTGATAAGTCACCAGGACCAGATGAGATGGATCCAAGGATACCGAGGGAAGGCAAGGGTGGATATTGTGGAGGCATATGGGCATTACACAGCAAATATTCTGAATGGTTACTTCTCCAAGGAGTGACATGTGCAACTGCTGGCTACAGCAATAACCTAAGCAAAATCAATTACGTCAATATAAATGCCCTAGAAAGCTAAAAAGACTCAGTCTCTAGGCACAGATGGTATTTATATAAGAGGGCCTACAAAAACAAGGGAGATCGGTTGATTTAGAGTGCGAAGGCACTCCCAATAATTGAGTGTCACTGCACACAGTAAGTCAGAAACAGGCTCACGTAGTGCCCAGGTCAAAAATACAGCCATACAATTAAATGCATGGACCACAGGGAACAATTACCACTTATTTGCTAAAATATATATCCTACATCCAGATCCTAATCAATGATAACCAGTCTTAGAAAATTGAGGAATTAAAAAAATTTGGATAGTTGCCAACTCTGGTCCATTCTGTAGCTTGTTCTGTCTAGGCTGTTTTACCCCACTTTGAAAAGTTTATATATTATGGCAATATGTTTTTAAAAGACATTTTAAAAAGTCAAGCTGCCAGCAAAGTCATCGTTTCAGCTTATGATTACCTAATTTGTAACACTGATTCCTACAATGCAATGCTTGTGAGGAGAGAGATGAAATGTCTGCTAAGTCCCCAGGAAGAATGAAGATCTAGGAGGTTCAAAGGAACTACCTGCTCTCTCAGCAAGCTGAGAAATACTGCTAACTGCTACGTTTGAATGAGTGACTGTCATGTATCAAGCCCTGCCCCATCTGTGGTTTTAAGCTGGTGTTTTTCTCTGCAACAAAGGAGAAGCAACTGGAGTCTGACATGAGCACATGAGCAGACTAAGTGGGAGTTCCTTCCCCCCCCCACCCCTCCTCTCTCTCTCTCCATTCCAGCTTGAAAGCTTTCAAATCCTGCTTGTTGACTGACCGCCTTTGCATACTCTGGCAACAATCAAAAACCCTGGTGGAGGAAATCATCTGCATCATTAGCTCTAAGAAATTCACCGAACCAGTCATCTACCTCTACAAAGTAAAAGGCTCAGGCCCACTGAATTCAGCTAGCAGCCAGATGAATCACCAAACTCCACAGACTGTACGCTTTTTTTTTATGGAGTCTAAATCAACCAATCTACCTTTCCCCACTCTGCAACCTGTGTGTGTGTGTCTGCGCAAATTGGGTGTTCATTAGTCTTATTAGTTCGGTTTAGATACAATAAAGTTAACCTGTTTGTGTTAACTCAAGAAAACCTGTCCAATTGATTGATTCTGGTTATGACAAGAACCAAAAACCTATTGAATTGGCCAGTACATCCACTTTAAGAACTAAACCTGTTGTGGTCCAACAAGGAGAGGGAAGCCTTTCAACCCCTTCCCACTTGACAGTAACAATATTGTTTTAATCCTCCACCCTTGATCATGTTTACTTAGTGTTGGGGTCTGGAATGGGTGGTGTTGTCCTCCAGTATCCGACAAGTCAAAAGGCAGCCTGCATCAAAATCATGAAATCCTGTTTCCTACTGATGAGTTAGTACTGGGAGGAATTTTGCCTCACCTTCTTCCCTTTACATGCCCACACAATAAGCATTGAGAGGTTACATAACAGCAAAGTCAAACTTGATCCTGTCCTCAGGTGCACCGAGTAGGAGTCAGAAGCAGGAAACCTGGTCATTTTCTCCTCCCTTATCCTGAGCTGATGTGACCAACTGTATCAACCCTAAAAAGCACTTCAGCTGAGATCAGGTAACATAGCACGGCCCAAGGATCAAACATACGCCCTTCCTGTTCTGTACAGCTTAAGCTATTTACTACATTAACAGCAGATCCATTGGAAATATCCCTAAAACCAGCTCCATTGAGAACTCTAAACACAGGACACTGGGACAATTAAAACTATCATTGCCCCAAATAATTGTTTTGAAAAAAATCCAGTCCTTGCATAGACACTGAGGTGTCATGGAAATTGATGTGGGGGGTGGGGGGGGGTGGAAAAGAGAAGGACATTTTCCCCCTCACCCCAACCTGGAATTATAAAACTATTCCTCGCTCACAAGCAGTAGTCCCAATTTATTTCATGTTCAATCCCAGACGAAACAAGATATATATTTTTCCAAGAATGAATTGCTTCATCTTCTGTAAGCCAGTACTATTCTGACCTACAGTATGGCTCCACAGTATGCATTTACCCATTGTGCCACCAGGGGAGCTATTTTGCTCATTTCTATTATACAAGACCTATAATGTACAGGACAGCATGCTACAAAGTTTTAAATCATCACATTTATGTAATCAGTCTCAGTGTAATTAGATTCATTCTACCCAGTGGGTAGTTCTTACAGCTGGTGTGGTGTTATTCCATGATCAAATCTGATCAGTGCTGAGTGAGTCAGTCTCTGCCAAGCAGTGCAGGTGTTATAGTTGTCCTGAGTGCCCCTTGGCCCAGTCGAGACTGATCAAATTCTCATCCAACATTCACATTGCTTTCCAGTAATCCCTGCTGGAAACCATCAGGAATAGGATTTCTGGTGTTTTTCTTTTGCTGATGGACACTCAGCCCAATTGTAATACCCAAACTTGAACCCTAGCTGAGATCAGATAACACAGCACAGATCAAACATGGGGGCCTAACAACTCCATGGGAACTTTCTGCTTTTATACGTCTCATTACCCACTGAGCCACTGGGTCACTATCACCCAGAATTCCAATTTTGTCCCCATGTTGATCCTGGAAGTGCTGCCTCATGTTTAAGAATAGAACCAGGAGAGGGAACTGTACCTAACAGTCACAACCCACTTATGTCATTTTCAATACCTTTCCAGCTTGCCTTGGTTCCCCAGATGATTCATCTATATACCGCTTCAGTGAGATGATTCTCAAACATGGAGTTAGCACCCAAATACATACAATGGTTACTTCAAACTCTGGGACATCACCCACCTAAACTCCTAGTTTTATAATTCAATCACAGGATATGGGCATCACAGGCAAGGCCAGTATTTATTGCTCATTGCTCTTGAAAAGGTGGTTAGCCATCTTCTTGAATACAAAAGGAGCTGCTTGCTAGGCCATTTCAGGCAGTTAAGAATCAACCACATTGCTGTGGGTCTGGAATCACATAGGTCAGACCAAGTAAAGATGGTAATTTCCTTCCCTAAAGGAAATTTTGAAAACCCATCTGGTTCATTAAATGACAATCCAGTAGTCTCATGGTCACCATAACTGATCCACACTGCCTCATATCTAGGCCCTCATTGGCTTGAAATTGAAGTTCTCTAGTGCTCCGCTGCTCAACTTACCTAGTTCTGCCCTACACAAATTCAAGCTCGTCATGCTCTATCCTTTCCTGCACGCCTACTTAACTTCTGTGATTTAGTGCATCTTCAAATCCATCTATTATCCCTATCACAGCAATCTCTTCAGCACTACATCTCAGCCACATATCCTTACTCTAACATACCCCCATCCTCCACTTTTGCTGACTGACTCAACATCAAATCACTCATATTCTGGAATTTGGTTTCTAAACATCTCTGCCTCATTACCCCACCTTTAAAAATCACAATTATCTTTTGATCACTTATTCAGTCATCTCCCCTACTGCCTGAACAGTGTCCACCAATTTGCAAAGTACCTTGGGTTACTTTATGTGGAAGGTAGTAGAGAAATACAAGTTGTTGAAATCATAAACAGGCAATGTATGGAGCCTGAAGAGGGAGAACAAATGATTTACGCAAATGTACACGCACATGAAATGTCAGGCAATACAAAGTAACAATTTATCTACATTTTCTGAGTTAACAAACTTCACAATACACTAGACATCAGTTGTCACAAATTACAGCAAGAATCAGTGCTTTAATTGCAATGAGTTATGTGAATCCTTTATAGCATCCCAATGTGAATCAAAGTCTTTATAAATAATCCAATTTGACTGATCACCTGTGTGCCAACTACAACAGTTAAAAGGCAGAATTTCAACATCCCATTCATATCCATGATCAAAAATGGAAAATGATCCAAGTGTTTTAGACCCTAGTCCAAGTCAACAATACTCCTTTATACTGAGGCGGCACATCTGAGGGCTTTTGAAAATAACTTCCACTGATTCTGTACAAATTGTATGTAGATTAATTTTGAAAATTGGTATTTGAAATTTGCTTGCAAGAAATTTCAAACAGCTGACATAGATAATCTTTAGCACAAAAATGGGGGGAAAATTTGAATTACCAAAAGATTTTCAGTATTACTATTGTACAGCGTACGCCCCTGCTGTTTTGATTCTGCAGGATTATATAATGAGTGAGCAGCAGCTGAAGGTGTCAAATAATACAGAACAGCGATTTCAGTATTAGATCCTTAGCATGATTACGGTTAAATAAAATTTAAAGATCTTAACAGGCAATTTTTTAGACGGAATTTGAACTCAACTATGACATTTAACAATTCTTATTTTTCATACTTCATACCTTCATCTTGTCAGCAGAGATGGACTCTTCAAACCGCTACAGAAAATAGGCTGCCCCCCTGGGCTCTTGGGTGTCATCTCTTCTTTCCACGAGAACATGCATTGTTCTGTCAGTTAAAAAGTTATGGGCCAGACATAGAGACTATACCTTCCATCAACATCAATGCCATCCCTTTGGAAGTCATTGACTGCTTCAAATACCTCGGATCAACAATCACCAGTGATCTGTCTCGATGCCAAAATCAGTACCAGGATTGCCAAGGCTGCAGCTATCACGTCAAAGTTGAGAAGATGAGTGTGGACTGTTACGACTGAGGTGGGAAGGAGCACATTGTCTTTTCTATTTCTACTTCTCCATAGGTCACAACATATATTTAAATGTTTATCCAGTTACCGGTACAGCCAATCATGCACTCTTTTTATATCCCAGAATACACCAACCAGGTTTCTTTAATAAACAAAATTATCAGTCTATTATAAAACTAGACTTAAAAAGTACTGAAGCAAAGCATTAACAGATTGAAATATGAAAGTTCTTGTTTTAAAATCCCACAATTACACTCACACAGGTAAAAAAAAGTATAGAAGTTCTCTCCGCAGATGCCTGTTACAAATAAAAGACAAAAAAACTACTTTGGCCAAATACTTGCTAATCCTTGATTTAAAAAAAATGTAAGTCAGTTGTCTTTTTTTGGTCTGACATCCGGGTATACAGAGACGGGTCACTGGGATCGTTTCAGAAGCAGTCCATTCTAGAGATGTCAGGAATTATTCTAGTAGGCTTTCCTGGAGAAATGTGGCATCAGGGTTTTCTGCCAGCACACACTTAAATCTCAGGACTTTTTTCCTCAGCTTCTCAGGAGCTATGCAGCATCAGGGATTTTAGCTCTCCCACACTGGATCTTTGCAAGATTTCTTCAGAGGTAGAAGTGGTGGTGAGCTGGGTGGTTTCTTCTTTCCTTGGCAGGTAATCACTAACTGTGTTCAAACCCCAACTGCACTGAAAACAATATCCAAACCCCAGAGAGTTGACCTCCTGACCTCCATAAACCTTGACATGTGTCTTCTCTGTAACCATTTTTCCCCAGGTCACCAAGGATTCTGTTGTTTACTGAGTCCAAAGCACATGACTTCCAGCACAGATGTTTTACAAATATTTCTAGTGTCCTTCCAGTGAACTTAGTAAAAAAAAAACATCCATGGAATCTTTTTAGTTTTAACACAAGTCCTCAAAAATTTTATTTATTTTTTTTTAAATGGAAGCACTTTTGTAACAAGACCAACAGCAAACTAACCCAAAATACAAAGCTCCATGTGTACCAGGCTTGTGTTCTCAGAACTCTCCTTTATAGCAGGAAAGCATGGAGAACTTAAGCAAACTAAGGAAAACGGTTGAACAGCTTCCACCTCCACCACCTCAGATGGATATTGGGCATCTCCTGGAAGGTAAGAGTGCTGAATATGGAAGTACACCAGCATGCATTGACCCCCAGCATATTTTCCCTGAGTCAGTGGCGACTTCGTTGGCTGGGTCACGTGTGCCGAATGGGCAACAAAGATGTGCTCTATGGCGAGCTTGCTATTGGCAACAGACCAATAGGTCGCCAACATCTGTGATTAGAGGATATCTGCAAGCGAGACCTCAAGCTGACTGGGATTAGAGTCCATGCATGGGATGTCCTTGCTGCTGACTGGAGTTCCTGAAAATGGCAGTCAGGAAGGGCGTGGAAAAAGCAGAGGAGAAAAGGAATGACCAGATGGCAGATGAGAGCGCCCGGAAGGAAAAAAACATCAGTCGATCTTGGGACAACGATATTCATCTGTGGCAGCTGTGGAAGGGATTGCCACTCAAGTCAGCCTCTACAGCCACAACAGATGATGTTCAACTCAAAAATGAGATATTGACACCTACTACTTTATATCATTCGCACAAATGTTAAAACCAGGATTTTCAAAAATGTTTTTTTTTTAAAATCTCAATAACATCTATTTCCAATGACAATGCAAATAACAATGGCATATTGTTAATTTCTACGTTAGTAGATCTACTCACTGGCCAGTAAAATTACTCTTTAAATTTAGTGCTAAAAGAGACATCAAACTCAATGCAGGACTCACATTGTAATTAGAGACACCCTCTTTTATTGAGAATTCAGAAGAATTGAAACTAGAGACATAGGAAATGGAGATAGTACATTGGATTTTATTAATAGAATGATTAAAATATTCTGAGGTAACTTTTTGTAGCTCACCACTACAACAATTAGTAACAGCAGTTATGAACTATAAATTTCACGAAAGTGTTGTCAAATTTTAGCTTAAAAAACATTTGAAATCGAAGTATGAGTTTTTCCTATGGTAGGCACATAGTTACCAGCTAATATAAAAATATTTCAGTTATTGATGAATGAAGAATTGTAGCAAACATTGTTAATCTTAGGGCTCTATTGAGACAACTTAAGCAATTTGACCAAGTTGTCCTACAAATCATACTCAATCGCAAGATTTAAAATGTTGCTACATTATTTGACTGAGTTGTAAATGACAAAATATGCCAAAGAACTTTTGCAACTCAATATGCAATTTTAGGATAAGGAAACAGTTAAGAGATTGGACTGTCAGTCATTAGCAATAACACATTCTAGCACACAAGGAGTCATCTTGCCACCAACTAATTTTCTCAATTTCAATATTAACATTCGGAGATTAGTCATTTAACATTTCAATTTCGATATACTGTACACTGCTACCAGTTTAAATAGTCAAATATTCTGATTACTGCCCTTCCCCCAAAATCATACATTTTATATGAAAAGTTATGTGCTGCCCACGAGCATCACAAGCTTACAAAGCAAAACATTTTCCATTGTCCATTATAACCAATATCGCTAAGGCACATAAAATATATATGTTCTAGACTCCATATTCAGCCACAAAATGATACCTTGAGCCATGAGTCTGCAGATAAATGAAGTAGCCCATCTGTTTTTAGCCCTGCAAGGAACTGCTTAACATGCATCAGATACAACGGATAAAATGTGCAACACCGATTACTCAATAAAAATTTTTTGAATCTATTACAATTTTTCCAATACATCTGGTGGAACAAGGTTATCTAACATTCTTCCTGTAGCTTTAACTCTACCCATGTTCACAATTTTAAAGCCGTTTCATCACAATGTAACACAGTTAACGAAACAGAATCCAGTTCCTGTATTTCACGAGACAAAAGCCCAAGAGGTGTAATTGTAGAATATAATGTTTTAAAGAGGTAGAAAATAGTCTTCTGTGGTAGTGCATTGACAGACTGGTATACGGCCTGCCTGATATTCAGACCCACTGACTTTAAAGGCAGGGCGTGCAACAGGCAGTTAACGTGAAACCTCCAATTTTACTCTAATGCCCAAGACAAGTTTCTACCCTAAGCTTTTTAATTAAAGCTGAGTCAAATGTGGCAAAAGAGAAGATAACAGTTTATTTTGTAGTCATAAGATCTGTAAAGTTTTAAAAGTGGTTTGTACATGTCAGCAAGACATTCTAATATTTCAGGTATCCTGTTTGACTGATTACAGCTAGTTTAAGAAACCTTAACATGACGTTTAATTGAAAGATAACTACGATTCAATAACTCTACTCCATTAATGCTGAAATACAATCAAGTCTCCCCTTCAAAACAGGGTAAAATTCAGCAGAAAGTTTGAAAAAAGTATATCCAATCATACAATCACAGGCATAAACTTCATAGTCTTCATTATCCAATCATATCACCTCCCCACCCCACCCCACCCCTCTTCTACAGGGACAAATACAGTTAGGGTTATGAGACCTGCAAGGATTCTACAGTCTATGCCTATGGCCAAGCAGTGTATAAAGCAGAAAAATGTAATTTTTCAGAAACAAATAAACTTAGTTCTAAATGTGAATCAGCAAATAAATTTCCCTAAATTGTGCGCTACTGGACTGTTCCTAAATTTTAATGAACTTCATGTATCAGCATTGGTGGGTTTTTTTGCAGTTTTTTTGCATCAGTTGATTCTAATGAATTTCCACTAATGTCCATCCAAAAAATGCAATGGATTCAAGAGTTATAAAATTGAAAGATTAGGGTAAAAGGCCCCATTACATCTTCAAACATTTTCTCCAAAAATGTTCACACAAAATAGAACTTTGCAGCTGTACAGAATTTTCTGAAATTCTTATGAAAATATGCCATGCAGGAGGAAACTTCTAACTTGCAGTCAAACAGATGCATTAATTTCCCCTCAAAGAAATACAGATCACGTACACTTTATCAGACACTGAACATTTCAGCAGAATTTAAAGCACCTATGCAAATAATGCAATGGACCCCATTTCATAAGATTACTGCAGAATAAAGCCTGGTTGCGGAGGACGTTGTCCAGTTTTCTGAGCGACTGGTGGAGGACAAGGTGGCCTGTACTGTAGTGGATAACCCAACTGAGATGTGGAAATTGGAGCATTGTTCCCCGATCTTGGTGGGATAGGAGGGTAAGCAGATGGATAAGGAGGTACTGATTCTGCTCCCAGGGCCGCACTTGTAAATGGAGTGGGGAAGGCTCCTGTTTGAGTGGGTGGGGGTGGTGGAACCCTCCGAGGCACAACAGCGGGAGTGTTGGATTCTGTAGAGTTGGAATTCTGATTTGTCTGTATTGGCTCAGGTTGCTTCTGTAGCTGTGGTAACCGTGCCCGAGTTGGCCTCGGTCCTTTTAAGACAATCTCTTGCAACTTCTCAATTTTCACCCGCCGCTGATGAGCAAGTTTCCGTTTATTCTGATACTGGTCAATGAAAACATCCAAGGGTACTTCACCATCCAGAAACTCCTGAGCCATGATCTGAAAATTCGAGATATGAAAGCCAATAATAGTTTGATCAATTCCTACTTTTTACAACCAAGAAGAAAAATAAATTATATTTATTAGTGATTCTCACATTTTATTACATTACATAATTATATTTATATATCTCATATGGAAAGGCACAACTAAATGTTTTAGAATTTAAAACAGATTCTTTCAAAGATTTTACCACTAAGTTTAAACCACATCAGAGCCACCAAATCAGAGCCACCAAATCACTGAAAATTTGTACCGCCATAAACATTAAAGTCATAAAAAAACAGAATAATTGATGGCTTGTGTAGCCATCTAATTTCTCACCCAATGCCATGAAACTACTAGTAAGGTGACTTGTGTCACCGATACATGCACTGTGGATCTGGTTGCTGTCTCCTTTAGAAAGGCTTAACTGAGAATGGATACTAGAACAAAATGCAGATATAAAGCTGTATGGGAGAGGGAGCCCTAGGTACGTGATTTAAAATCACAACATGCATGCGTGCTTTTTCAAAAAAAAATACAAGGTAGCAAATATTCCACTTGTATGTGATCACTGTTGACTGCACAAAAAATCCGTACTTAACCTGGTTCATTGCCTGCAGTGAAAACTTCCTCTTCTTGCTGCAGCAGGACCTAGCGGCTGGACTAACAGCGAGGTCTTCCAGCATGGCGCAATGTGGGCGAAACCATGCCCCTTAGCGACATCACAAGCTGAAGACATGCCCCTTGAGGTCAGTCTTCAGCTCAATGACAGGTGAGCTTTTTTTTTAATAACAATTTTAAATATTTCAAAACTTATGACACTTAAGAATGGTTATGAACTTTTAAATACTTGTAACACTTTTATAACAGTTTTAAAAGTCTGCTGGGATCTGCCCCTCAGGTATCAAGGCCACCTGGCTCCTCTCCTTTCTCCCCCCACTCCACCCCCAGCTCCTCGGTTCCACCGGTGTTGGAAACAGCACTTCATGGGAGGGGAAAAACACAGCAAAACTGCTTGAGGTTTTCCCTTGGATCAACTGCGGTTTCCGACAGTGGCGGTGGAAGCAGGAACATTTTTACTGTGATTGATAACAGTCGACAGCAGCGAATCCCTGGATTTTATTGCTGATATTTTAATCCGCCCTACCTGACATTTATTTTTCACCAACTTTGCTGACTTATGCCCATGATTATGTGCCCTAACTTTCTGCACATCAAAATCCGCGCAAGTTGTAGGCAAATTAGCAAAATTCTTGAATTAATGGTCCCTACCGCTTTAAGAATCAGATAGACGGGAGTGTTCGCCACTATTGAGGAAGGAAAATCTGGGCCAATACTGCATTTGAAGAACAAAAATATCCAGACAAACTAGTCTCGTCTTTAGTAAAAGGTCCTTTCCTTCTGCACAAAGAATCAGTGAATGGTAGAAATCTGAACTTCAGATGAACTGTCAACAGATCACGTGACAAGGGGAGAATCTCAGCTTAATCTGATCCTACTCTTATCTAATTCTACTGAGACTTGCTGGATTATGAGGAGTGGGAGGCCAAGGCCAATATTTTCCTCCTCCCTAGCCCAGCGACACCAAACCCAACTACTGGGCTTAATTAACTCAACAACCGAGATTCAGCTTGAGACTTCCTCAGTGACCTAACTTGTGGGTGCAGTTACTCAATGACAAAACATTTTAATTTTGCATTTAAAAGTTTGAATTGAGAGAAACATTTACCTCAGTTTCCTCTTCAATTTTTGCTCCTTCAGTTTGTAGCAGTGCGAGTAGTATGTCTAGTGAAGAACTACTGGACTGACTATCTGTGGAGAGAAGAATATTTTTAATGTCAGACCTTTTCCATAAACTGAAGCTATATTCCAGATTTTGGTAAATAGATCAAAACAATGTCATTTGCATTTAAAGCAGTGCCACTGATTTTCATAGACTGAATTCTGCAATTTAAAACTGGATTTGTCTCATTACCATAAAGAATTAAACAATCTCCTGGTTGGAAAGTATGCAATATATTGCATAAGAACATGAGAAATGGGAGGTGTAGGCCATACAGCCTCTCGAGACTGCTCTGCCATTAAATAAGATCAAGACTGATCTTCAACCTCAGCCATTTTCCTGCCCTATCCCTAGATTCCCTTAGTATCCAGAAGTCCACCGATTTTAGCCTTGAATATACTCAATGACAAAACATCCACAGCTATCTGGGATAGAGAATTCCAAATATACACAACCCTCTGAGTGAAGAAGCTTCTCTTCATCTCAGTCCTAAATAGCCAACATCTTATCCTGAGACTATGCTCCCTAGTTCTAGACTCTCCAGTCACGGGAAAACCTCAGAATTACATGCTTCAATGAGATCACCTCTTATTCTTCCATGGCATTTGCTGCATTCGTGCTCTCCCCTCTCCCCCCACGCTCTCTCCCTGCTTCCCCGCGTTATGCGATGATATCAACTGTGCATTCGCCAACCAGCCCTGGCAATGTGTAACGCCGTACACGTGCAGAGAGCAGGAGCCCGTTTGCGCATGTGTGCATCTTGGCGCAGTCTGATGACATCCACGGCTGGCTGCATTGTCAGGAATCACTTTGTTCTTCTATATGCCAGAGAGTATGGACCCATTCTATTCAGTTTGTCCTCACAGGAAACCATCTCACCCCAGGAATCAAATCTAATTATCCTGTGTGCACCCCCTCTAAGGCAAATATATCCTTCCTTAGGATGGATACCAAAATTCCATGTGTAATTTCACCAAAGCCCTGTACAATTGCAGCCAAACTTCCTTACTCACGTACTCCAAACCCCTTGCAATAAAGGCCAACTTACCATTTGCATTCCTTATTGCTTGCTATACCTGCATGTCAACTGTGTGTTTCATGTACAAGGACGGTGGCATACTGGTATTGTCACTGGACTAGTAACCCAGAGTATTGCTCTGGGGACGTGTGTTTGAAGCCCACCACGGCAGAAGATGGAATTTGAATTCAATTAATAAAAATCTGGAATTAAAAAAAAAAAGCAATGGACATTGTCGATTGTTGCAAAAACCCACCTGGTTCGCTAATGTCCTTTAGGGAAGGAAATCTGCTGTCCTTACCTGGTCTGGACTACATGTGACTCCAGACCCACAGCAATGTGATTGATTCTTACATGTGCCCTCTGAAATGGCCTAGCAAGCCACTCAGTTGCATCTAACTGCTACGAAGGCAATAAGGAATGAAACCGGACGGACCACTTGGCATCGACCTAGGCACTGGAAACGACAATTGCAAACCCAGCCCTGTCGACCCTGCAAGGTCCTCCTTACTAACATCTGGGGGCTAGTCCCTAGCAACAGCCTGATATAAATCATACCTTACAATGTCCCAGACACCGCCACCATCCCCGGATATGTCCTGTCCCATGAGCAGGACAGACCCACCAGAGGTGGCGGCACAGTGGTTGGTATACAGTCAGGAGGGAGTTGCACTGGGAGTCCTCAACAGCAACTCCAGACCCCATGAAGTCTCATGGTATCAGGTCAAATATGGGCAAGGAAACCTCCTGCTGATTACCACTTACCATTCCCGTGCTCCCTCCCCACCCCTCAGCTGAAGAATCAGTACTCTTCCATGTTGAACACCACTTGGAGGAAGCACTGAGGGTGGCAAGAGCACAGAATGTACTCTGGGTGGGGGGTGTCAATGCCCATCACCAAGAGTGGCTTGGCAGCACCACTACTGACTGAGCTGGTCGAGTCGTAAAGGACATAGCTGCTAGACTGGGCCTGCGGCAGGTGGCGAGGGAACCAAGAAGGAAAAATATACTTGACCTTGTCCTCACCAATCTGCCTGCCGCAGATGCATCTGTCCATTGCAGATGCATCTGTCCATGACAGTACTGGCAAGAGTGACCATCGCACAGTCCTTGCAGAGACAAAGTTCCGCCTTCACATTGAAGCTACCATCCATCGTGTTGTGCGGCACTACCACAGTGCTTAATGGGATAGATTTCGAACAGATCTAGCGATGCAAAACTGGTCATCCATGAGACACTGTGGGCCATCAGCAGCAATACTGTACTCAACCACAATCTGTAACCTCATGACCCGGCGTATCCCCCACTCTACCATTACCATCAAGCGGGGGGGACTAGCTCTGGTTCAGTGAAGAGTGCAGGAGGGCATGCCAGGAGCAGCACCTCAAAATGAGGAGTCAACCTGAAGCTACAACCCAGGACTACGTGCATATCAAACAACGTAAGCAACATGCTAAGCAATCCCATAACCAACGGATCAGATCGAAGCTCTGCAATCCTGCCACATCCAGCTGTGAATGGCGGTGGACAATTAAACAACTAATTGGAGGAGGTGGCTCCACAAATATCCCCATACTCAATTATGGTGGAGCCCAGCACATCAGTGCGAAAGATAAGGCTGAAGTATTTGCAACAATCTGTCAAAAGTGCCGAGTTGATGATCCATCTTGGCTTCCTCCAAAGTCCCCATTATCACAGATGCCAGTCTTCAGCCAATTCAATTCACTCCACGTAATATCAAGAAACGACTGAAGGCAATGGATACTGTAAAGGCTACGGGCTCTGATAACATTTTGGCAATAGTACTAAAGACCTGTGCCCCAGAACTTGCTGCACCCCTAAATCTAAACACTGGCATCTACCCGGCAATGTGGAAAATTGCCCAGGTATGCCATCTACTTAAAAAGGCCAAGTCCAACACAGCCAATTACCGCCCCATCAGTCGACTCTCAATCCTCAGTAAAGTGATGGAAGGTGTCATCGACAGCGCAATCAAGCAGCACTTGCTTAGCAATAACCTTCTCAGTGACGCTCAGTTTGGGTTCCACCAGGGCCCCTCAGCTCCTGACCTCATTACAGCCTTGGTTCAAACATGGACAAAAGAGCTGAACTCAAGAGGTGAGGCGAGAGTGACTGCCCTTGACACCAAGGCGGCATTTGATCGAGTGCGGCATCATGGAGCCCTCATAAAACTGGAGTCAATGGGAATCAGGGGAAACGCTCTCTGCTGGTCGAAGTAGTACCTAGCACAAAAGTGCGGTGCAGTAGTTAGCACCGCAGCCTCACAGCTCCAGCGACCCGGGTTCAATTCTGGGTACTGCCTGTGTGGAGTTTCCAAGTTCTCCCTGTGTCTGCGTGGGTTTTCGCCGGGTGCTCCGGTTTCCTCCCACCACCAAAGACTTGCAGTTGATGGGTAAATTGGCCATTATAAATTGCCCTTAGTAGAGGTAGGTGGTAGGGGAATATAGGGACAGGTGGGGATGTTGTAGGAATATGGGATTAGTGTAGGATTAGTATAAATGGGTGGTTGATGGTCGGCACAGACTCGGTGGGCCGAAGGGCCTGTTTCAGTGCTGTATCTCTAAAATTAAAAAAAATTTAAAAAAATGGAAGATGGTTGCGGTTGTTGGAGGTCAATCATCTCAGCTCCAGCACATCACTGCAGGAGTTCCTCAGGGTAGTGTCCTAGGCCCAACCATCTTCAGCCGCTTCATCGATGACCTTCTTTCAATCATTAGGGCAGAAGTGTGTATATTCGCTGATGATTTCACAATGTTCAGAACCATTCGCGACTCCTCAGATACTGAAGCAGCCAGTGTAGAAATGCAGCAAGACTTGGACAATATCCAAAGTTGGGCTGATAAGTGATAAGTAGCATTCGCCCACACAAAGGCCAGGCAATAACCATCTCCAACAAGAGAGAATCTAACCATCTCCCCATGACATTCAATGGCATTACGATCGCTGAATCCCCCACTATCAACATCCTGGTGGTTACCACTGACCAGAAACTGAACTGGGAGGAGTCATATAAATACAGTGGCTGCAAAAGCAGGTCAGAGGCTAGGAATCCTGCGGCGAGTAACTCACCTTGTGACTCCAAAGCCTGTCCACTACCTATAAGGCACAAGTCAGGAGTGTGATGGAATACTCTCCACCTGCCTGGATGGGTGCAGCTCCATCAATCAAGAAGCTCGACACCATCCAGGACAAAGCAGCCCGCTTGATTGGCACCCCGTCCACAAACATTCACTCCCTCCACCACTGACGCACAGTGGCAGCAGTATGTACAATCTATAAGATGCACTGCAGCAACACACCAAGGCTCCTTTGACAGCACCTTCCAAACCTGTGACCTCTACCACCTAGAAGAGCAAGGGCAGTAGATACATGGGAACACCACCACCTGCAAGTTTCCCTCCAAGCCACACACCACCCTGATTTGGAACTATATCACTGTTCCTTCACTGTCACCGAGTCAAAATCCTGGAAGTCCCTTCCTAACAGCACTGTGGGTGTACCTACCCCAAATGGACTGCAGCGGTTCAAAGTGGCAGCTCACCACCACCTTCTCAAGGGCAATTAGGAATGGGCAATAAATGCTGGCCTAGCTGGCGATGCCCACATCCCAGGAACAAAAGAAATCTCCACCCAAATCCCTCTGAACACTAACATTTAAAAAATATTATTTTTCTATTCTATCAAAGTGAATAACCTCACATTTCCCCACATTATCCTCCTCACAGCTTACTTTCCCACCTAGCTTTGCACCCAGCAAGCTGATACATTACACTATGCCCCTTCATCTAAGCCTTTAATATAGATTGTAAATAGCTGAGGCCCCAGCACCAAGCCTTGCAGCACCCTACTAGTAACTACTCGCCAAACTGAAAATGTCCCGGTTATTCCTACTTCCTTTTCTGTCCTTTAACCAATCCTCTATGCTTTCTAACATATTACCCTGAACCCCATGAGCCGTATCTTGTGCAACATTTCACGTGGCACCTTCGCAAAATCTACATATACATCTGCTGGTTTCCTTTATCTACCCTGCTAGTTACAGTCTCAAAAAAACTTCATTTGTCAAACACAATTTCCTTCTCTTAAACCACGTTGACTCTGCCTAATCATATGATCTTCTAAAGTGCTTTTTTACCACTTAATAATGGATTCCAGCATTTTCCCGATGATGGTCAGTCTAACTGGCCTGTAGTGCCCCCGTTTTTGACTCCTCTCCTTTCTTGAAAAGAGATGCTACATTTGTTACCTTACAATTCACTGGGGTCATTTCAGAATCTAGGGAATTTTAAAAGATCACAACCAATGCATCCATTATTGCTGCAGCGACCTCTCAAAACACAGTCAATCAGGCCCAGGGGATTCGTTGGCTTTTAGTCCCATTAATTTCCCCAGTACTTTTTCTTTGCTAATATTAATCACAATAAGTTCCTCACTTTCTTTAGTCTCTTGGTTTCCCACTATTTGATATTTGTGTCTTCTGTGAAGACAGATACAAAATATTTAATATCTCTGCCATTTCCTTATTCTCTTATTTCTTCAGTCTCAGCCTTTTAAGTGACCCATGTTTACTTGCGCTGTTCTTTTCCTTTTTCCATTCTTACAATTTGTTTATTTTATTCATTCATGGGATGTAGCTGTTGTTGGCTTCTTGCAAGTATTCTCATTCTATTTTCTCCCTCTACCAACTTTTGGTCTTCCGTTGCTGGTTTAGAATACTCTCAATCCTCAGGCTTACTACTACTCTTGGCAATATTATAAGCTTTTTTGAGCTGACTCCATCCTTAACCTCTTTAGTCAGCCACAGATGGATCACTTCTCCCATAAAGAGTATTTATTTCTCAATAGTATGTATACTTGTTGAGAATTGTGAAATATTTCTTGAAATATTCTCCATTGTTTATCTACCGTATCTTTTATTCAAATTTCCTAATCAATCTTAGCCAACTCACCCCTCATTCCTATATAACTGGTGTAATTTATGTTTAAGACTCTAGTTTTGGACCCAAGTGTCTCCCTCTTAAGCTCAATGTGAAATCTTTCACATGATTGCTCTTCCCCAGAAAATCCTTTATGAATTAACCCCGTCTCATTACAGAAGACAAGACCTAAAATAACCTGTTCCCTAATTGGTTCCATGGCATACTCTTCTAGAAAATTGTCTTGAATGCATTGTGAACTTGTCCTCAATACTTTTGCTGATTTGATTTATGCAGTCTATAAGATTATTGAAGACCTACATTGTTACATTCTTATTCTCTCTGATCAACAGTGCAGCTACTACTAGGGGGGGGGACATCAGCAATAAACTTTCTCCCAACAGTATTTTCTGCCCTTTATTTCTTAGTCTCCATCCATACTGATTCTACTTCCTGCCCTCCTGAGCCAAGATTCTTTCTCATTACTGTATGGATGTCATCCTATCAGGGCTCGAACACCCAAACCCACCTTTTCCATTTTGTCTAACTTTGAAACATCAATATTTAACTCCCAACCTTGGTCATCATGCAACTAGGTCTCTACTGGCTAGTAGCTCAAACCCATTTATCTCTATTTGTGCCATTAATTCATCCATGCTTCATGCATTCTGATAAAATTGAAGGGTCCTGTTATGAATGTTTAACTTTTTACCATTTTCCCCTGATTTGATCATATTCACTGATGCACCATTACCATTAAACTCTGTCCCTTCCTGTAATATTCTGCTGATCTTCACACAAATTGCTATACTGCTCTACGGCCTTGACTTTTCTCCATAGATTTATCAATTTCCCTTCACCCGACCCCACCCTTCTTTCCCCACTCCTCCCCATCCCCTTTTTAGTTTAAAGGGCTATCACCAGCTCTAGTTATTAGATTTGCCAGTATGCTGGTCCCAGCCTGGTTTAAGTGGGGCCCCCTCTCTCTTTCCCCCAGTATCCATGAACTGAAACACCCATCTCCCAAACCACTCTGAGCCATCTGTTCAACTTTCTCATCAGTTTGACCTTATGGCAATTTGCATGTGGCTCAGATGGTAATCCAGAGATTACCAGATTTGAGGTTCTTCTTATTAATTTGGATCCTAGCTCCTCAAACTCCCCTCAGTAGAATTAGCTGCACGAGAGTACCACTGAAATATAGAAGTTTACTGCACAGTACAAAGCTATTCAACCCATTATATTGGTACTAGCTCTTTGCTAGAACAATCCAAAATTAATCCCACTGGCCAGCTCACTTCTGTATGCTCCTCTGCTTCAAGTGCTGATTCACTTTTCCCCTAAAAGATGCAATGATCAAAGCAATCCATGCTGTAACAACTCTGCATAAAGACATTTCTCTGCAAGTGAGAATTTTACATTCCAGTTTCTTATCTTATAACTACACTTTCTTATCCTTAGCACTGTGGTGAATCGACACTGTGCTCTTTTCAATGGATTTAATGTCCTTTCTCAGAGTCAGTCATTTACGGCTCAGAAGGCGGCCATTCAGCCCATCGAGTCCATGCTGGCTCTCCATGGAGATTAGATGACAAAAATTGTACAGTGGAACTGTGGCTTAACAGTGCCTTGCACAAATTCATCTTGCACTAGCCAATCTCCGATAGCACTGTACACAAGAAGCTGAGACAAAGTGTAGCCTTTAGAATCATTCCCATAATGGAAAGTCGTAGCGACCTTAAAACAAATAGATGCAAAAGTGATTGAGAGAAAACGAAGGGAAAACAGCTCAAATAGATGGGACAATGAATTGAGTTATTCAGAGTCCGGACTATTTTGATCAAATTCTCGCTGGAAATAATAGGCATGCGTTTACTTGATCTCAGCTGTAATTGTGTTGAATTTCTCGGCTTCTCTTCTGAATGATTTCAAAATCAACTAAATCGAAAATGAAACAGACACATGCCTCAAGAGTGGTGTTTGAATTTTGTAATTGCAGCTTCAATTTATACTGTTGAAAATGTACAGTTAGTTGAGAGACCAATAAACGAACAGATTAAAAATAATTGAGTTGTTCAATAAGATACAATAGTAATAATTACAGCAATGGATTGTACCCCACCACCACCAACAGCCCCCCCAAGCCCCCGCCCCGGCTAGCACAAATTTAATCTAAGTGAGATACACTATACAACATTTTGCTCAGCCTGACCTCAACAATTGGAAGCTAAGTAGAATACTCTGAATATAGTTGTTGGGAAATATCTTTGTACCAGATTTAATGGAATGTGCAACTAACTTGGAACTTGTAGAGAGGTTTTCACAATCTGCACATACTGGATCAGTTGTAAAAACATATCGGTGGGGTGGGTTCATGCCAATGATTCCCCAAAGAAGTTTCAATTTTAGTTCCACTATTGTGAGAAGGTGCTAAGAGATGCCAGCATTACTCAAAGGGATAGTAGTCGGGGAAAAAAGGCAGAGACATACCGGGAAGCAAATTACCCACCTTTCAACAAGTGGTGGTGAATGAAAATCTAGAAAAAGTGGAATACTTTCTACATCGTGATCATTTGAAAACAAAGTAAGCAGGCTCGACCCAGAACATGGGTTCTCTCACTGAATTTCTAAAAATTCTTTCTTGGGATGTGGGTGTCGCTGGCAAGGACAGCATTTGCTGCCCATCCTTAATCGCCCTTGAACTGAGTGGCTGGCTAGGCTATTTCAGAGGGCAGTTAAGAGTCAACCACATTGCTGTGGGTCTGGAGTCAGATGTAGGTCAGACCAGGTAAGGATAGCAGATTTCCTTCCTTAAATGACATTAGTGAGCCAGATGGGGTTTTACGACAATTGATAGTCTAAGTAATGGTGCCACGAAACTAACTTTCGATGACTAGCTTTCAATTCCTGATTTTAATTAATTGAATTTAAATCCCACCAGTTGTCGAGGTGGGATTTGAACCCATGTCCCCAGGATTACTAATCCAGTGACATTACCACTATGCCACCGTCGCCCCTTAAATAACCCACAGGATTCTTAAAATCGCAAAGGTACAACCTTATGTTTCAAATTTCTCACTTCAACTGATTACTGATAATCTAAGTCCACTTAACATTGAAAATGAAAGTATGTTTGGTTCAATTACAGCAAGTTAAGTTTCCCTTCAGAGGTCTCAAAGATTAGATCAAGCACTCATTTTTATTACATGCTCTTAACAGTTGAGTCAATAACAAATAGGTTGATTCACAATCTCTTTCCCCAGCAACACCAGGTAAATGGTAAGAAGCAGATAAACATGTGCAATATTCCAGAGTTTCTCATCAGCATTGATTAGTACCATGGACTACCACACCTAATCAATACTGTTGCTGTATCAGACACAAATTTAATAGTCTTGGTAATCTTCTTTATGAATTGGACTATGGTCTCTGGATTTTTCCCAAATTATGAAACAATTCATTAACTAGTGTACAAAAGTGTACTAAAAAACGTCTATTTTTCCTAGAATTTGTTACTTTTTCCTATCAGTTCTATTTCACTCCAAACGGACAATATCTAATTTTGGTTACATAATTTTTCATATAATTTGTTCTCTTCAGTCTACTCATGTGCCAAATTTCTGTTTTCACCTACACATTCACAGATTCCAGATGTTCCATATAAATCTCTACAGTCCTCTATACCAACATACTTTAGGTAGCAGATGCCACTCAAAACTGCTGGGGATCAACAACACAAATACTGCGATCTGAATTGGAGCAGACAGCAAAACCTCCGAAACAATTTTATTTGAGTATAAGATGTTGCTGCCTTCCCCAATACGATGGTGAAGAACTACAAAACCACATTAACAATTTGACTATGTCCAAAAACACAGACAGCACTGCAAATTTTGTAAGCAAGAAAACATTCCCGTGGCTCACAATTGCTTCCATTACTAGATGTAGCACTTGGCTCCTCTTAAATTTTGTTTTCTCTCATTGGTGGTTAATCACTAATTTTCTCCCCTTTTGTCTCAAGCATTCACTTCTTATTAGGGGTACAGCTTCAATGGCACAGTACCGGTACCTTGCCAAAGTGGACCATCATGCATGTGTCAATCTTGACAGATGCCAGGATATTCCACTGCATGGGGCATCACAGCACAGCCTGATTGCATCCTCAACTGGTGTCTACACTGCACACTTCCAGCATGGGTTACTGCATAGTTATCAGGAGCAAAAAATCCTGACCAATTTTCTTCTCTTCAGCACGGGGCAGGGTGATGACAGCAACTGTAATGGCTCTGCTGCTGCCCTGGCTATCTCAGCACAGATTGGAGGTTAAATCTGGGACCTTCTTGACTCCTGCTCATTTACTTTGGATACATTACATGGCTTCTGAACTCAAGTTGGTATCCTGCAAAAAAAGTGAATACCACCACTTTGCAGTTAAAAAGTCACAGGTTTATACAGTTGCTATGGAAATCTCATTCCCACCTTGGTCAAGGTCAGCTAACTCAGCAGAGACTGGCAAGTAAATCTGGGATCTTCGGATCTCTATGGCTCAGTACCATGTAATCTTTACCAATAGAACCAAGTGAGATGAATTAACAGTTGTTTTTCTTGTTAAAGGATTATATTTATAGGCCACAGAGGCCATCAGAACACCAAGTTAAATTACATTTTTTTCAATACCAAATGCTAAATACATGGGAAATCTCAGAGCATTTTCTTTTTTGCTTGCACTTGCTTAAAAACTGATTATAGCGGGTGTTGGTTTAATTCTCGCATGTTTTTGATCACAGCTTGGGCCACTGTCAGTCACCTCTTAACAGATTCAAAGCAGAACTAGTGCAGTGCTGTAAGCAGCACCTTTCTCTACCTCACCACAGGTTAGTGTGTAGTAGCACCATCCAGAAACTTCTGAAATGAGCTGAAACCAATTAGGTTTTCATTCATTTTAATGTGACAAACTGATGCTACAAAGCAGGTTTTTAAAAAAACAGTAAAGACTAGAAATACTCAGCAGGTAAGGCAGCATCTGCAGAGACAAAAAGAGTTAATGTTCTAGGTCGATGACCTTTTGCATATATTTCAGATTTCCAGCATCCGCAGTATTTTGCTTAGGTTTTAAAATAAAATTTAAAAAAATAAATATTCCTGGACCCATCACTCTACCCTTACTTTTTTTCAGTCAATTTTCTCCGTTACCCGACAGTGACTTGTTGCTGCGGTAAGGTTCCACAGCCATCTGTTGCCCAAGTAGCTAATGCATTTATATTGCTTGGCTACTGACAGGCTATTTGACCGCAGCTGGCATTGCAGCCTGTGCAATCCTATCAATGTGAGCAGCAGCAGAAACCCTGGCTGATTTCAACCCAAATGCACCAGGGAGATGAAACCGGTGATCCTACCTGGTCTCTGTGCCACATCTATCTGCCGTAACCAGTTGAGGAACTGCAATGGGTTATATTTCCTTATTTAAATGAATGTTGTGCTTAGCTCATTGAAAAATAGGAATGTGCTTTTTTTTCAGAAACCTGCTCACTGATGAAAACAAAGGAAACCATGCAATGACGATAAAAAAACTAATAAATTTTGGCTAGTCTATACTAAACACTCTCTACAGAGTTTAAAATGTTTTAGTTATATAAAACTTATAAGAGCGAACAACAAATCCCTACATCATTGTAATATTAGAGGTTCTCAATAGTCCAATTGTTTTGGTGGAAAAATTAGGTCAGGTTTAGAGCAGGGACAAATTTAAATCTAATTCAACCAACCCATTATTTGTTCTGGTTCTGTTAAATTCAATGTGATAGATCCACTGCCAAGCCATCAAAATCTTCTTTAGCTAGTGAACTGCTAGCAACAGATTTCGAAACAGACAAGTGTAATGGAAAAATATTCAAGATGCTCTACAAATACATAACATGCTCGAGGAAGCAACAGTCAAATGCAGTGCAGAGCCTGTAAAACTGTGGTAATGAAGCAGGCAGCAATTAGGCACATATCCAGTTTGAGTATTGAAGGGCTATGATTAACGGCTGGCTGCTAAACAATAGTCTCATTTAAGTCCCATTTTGGAGACTGCTATTGCGCATCACCAAGTTTCATGTCATACAGTGATTTAGATGCTAATTATTTACAATGCCCTCTATGTATACTAGCTGAAATATGTAAAGTTTGAAATGTTTTAAGGAAGTCAGAGTGTCAATGCAGATCAGCAACTCTGATAGCCAGCTCGTGCATTTTGCAGTGACAAATGGAAAGCCAAAACATTCAATGAAATAATTTGTTAGCTGCCTAGGGTAATGTACATTAAAGATGAAACTATCTTAAGCATAAAAGCACTCCAAACTAGGGCAATTTAAGAACTTTAAATCAATGGTATAACAGCTTCTTAGTTAAAAAAAAGTCAATAAACAACAAAAGTATTTTGATGCTGCCTTTAATGTACCAAAAGCCCAAGGTTTTTAGCGAAAGAAATCAATAAACCATTTTTGACACTGAGTCAAGGAGATATTAAGGCAGATGACCAAAAGCTTGGTGAAAGAGGTAGGTTTTAAGGAATATTTTAAAGGACGAAAGCAGTGGAGAGAGAGAGATTTAGGGAGCGAATGCTAGAGCTCAGGGCCAATGCAGTTGAAAGCACAGCTGCCTATGGTGGAGCGATTAAAATTGGGGAGGCGCAAGATGCCAGAATTGGAGGAACACAGATCTCTTGCCTGTAGGGGTCGAGGTTAGAGATCGGAAAGGGTGAGGCGATGGAGGGATTTGAAAACAAGGATGAGAATTTTGAAATTGAGGAATTGTCCAACTGGGAGCCAGCATTGGTCAGTAAGCACATGGGTGATCGATGAATGAAACTTGGAGCAAGTTAAGTTACGGGCAGCATGGTTTTCGATGACAAGGTTCCACAGGGTGCAAGACCGGAGGCCAGCCAGAACAGTACTGAAATCATCAAGTCTAGCAGTAACAAAGGCATGGATAAGGGTTTCAGATGAGCTGAAGGTGGTTGGAGTCAGGCGACGTTAGAGGTGGAAGTAGGCAATCTCGGTAATATAGCGGATGTGTGGTTGGAAGCATATTCTGGGGTCAAATGCAACAAGGTTGCAAGGTTCCTCTCAGCTTCAGATAACTGTCAGGGATGTAAACATTGGCCAGGGAAGGGAGTCTGTGACAGGATCCAAAGATAATGGCTTCAGTCTTTCCAATATTTAGGTGGGGGAAATTTCTGCTCATCCAATATTTGATGTCAGGCAAGCAGTGACAAATCAGACAGTGAAGGGTCCCGAGAGATGGTGGTGAGATAATGTTCAGTGTTGTCAGCATACATTTGGAACCTGATGTTGCGTTTATAGATGATATTGCCAAGGATGTGGGTAAGAAAAAAAAAAGAGACCCCAAGGAGAGATCCTTGGGAACACCAGCGATAACAGTACGGGAGTGGGAAGAGAAGCTATTGCAGGTGATTCTGTGGTCATGAGTCAATAGCTGTTCCATCCAGCTGACAACAGAGGAGAGACTTTGAAGCAGCATAGTGTGGTCAACTGTGGCAAAGGCTGCAGACAGGTAGAGAATGATTAGGAGTAGTTTATCACTGTCATAGTCACAAGACAAAGAGTCAGTAGTGACTTGGATAAGGGCCGTTTCTGTACTGTGGCAAGGCCAGAAAACCGATTGGAGGGATTCAAACATGGAATTTCAGGGAAAGATGGTAATAGATTTGGGAGACGGCAGCACGTTCATGGGCTCAGGAGAGGAAAAGGTGACTGGCGATGAACAGTACCTTGTTAGGCCGGTGGGAGGGGAGGGGTGGGCGGATGAAAAAGCACCTGATGAGAGAGAACCATTAACATGAGCTAGGAACAGAGGTTGGGTGGCCAGCAGCTTGGTCAGAAAAGGATTGAGGGAGCAGGAGGTGGGTCTCATGGACAAGATGAGCTTGGAGAGAGCAAGGCAGAAGAAGGGATAGAGTCCAGAGACAGGCGCACATTCAAGACTAGATCACTGAAGAACATTAGGGGGAATTTGGCTCAGTGGGCTAGGTAACATGTACAAATTGGCATAGATTACCGTTACCATTTAGATATTAAAGCGTTCAAAACAATGGATATATCTGCTCTAATATAAATACTCAGCAGGTCTGGCAGCGGCTGTGAAGAGAAAAACAGTTAATGTTTTGGGTCAATGACCTTTCATCAGAACTGGCAAAAGTTGGAAATGTAGTGGGTTTTGAGCAAATGAAAGGTGGGAGCTGGGGGGGCAGACAACAAAAGGGAAGGTCTGTGGTAGGGCAGAAGAGATTAAATAACAAAGATAACAGAATCTCAATCATTACAGTGCAGGAGGCAGCCATTTGGCCCAACATGTCCTCACTGGCTCTCTGAAAGAGCAATTCCCTCCGTTCCATTCCCCTGCCTTCTCCCCGTAACCCTGCACAATCTTCCTTTCCATATAACTGTCTAATTCCCTTTTGAATGCTCCAATTGAACTCACCTCCACCACGTTCTCAGGCAGCACAAACCAGACCTTAACCACTCGCTGTGGGAAAGTTTTTCTTCATGTCACTTTTATTTCTCATACCAAATACTTTAAAGCTGTGCCCTCTCGTTCGCGATCCTTTCACGAGTGGGAAAAGTTTCTCTCTATCTACTCTGTCCAGACCCCACATGATTTTGAATACCTCTATTAAATCACCTCTCAGTCTTTTCTTCTCCAAGGAAAACAGTCCTAACTTCTCCAATCTATATTCATAACTGAAATTCCTCGTCCCTGGAACCATTCGCGTGAATCTTTTCTGTACTCTCTACAATGTCCTCATGTCTTTCCTAACGTGCAGCGCCCAGAACTGGACAATACTCCAGCTGAGGCTGAACATGACCTCCTTGCTCTTGTACTCTATGCCCCTATTAATAAAGCCCAGGGTACTGTATGCTTTATTAACCACTCTCTGTCCTGCCACCTTCAATGACTTATGCACATATACACCCAGGTCCCTCTGCTCTTGTACCTCCTTTAGGATTGCACCCTTTATTCTATATTGTCTCTCCATGCTTTTCCTACAAAAATAAATCACTTCACATTTCTCTGCATTGAACTTCATCTGCCCATCATGGAACAAAAGGCAAAGGGAGTGGTAATAGGTGTAGTAAAAGACAAAACATTTTTCCAGAGAGTGTATTAATGGCAGAATAATGAACAGCTCAGTCCGAAAGCAAAAACATGGATAAGAAGTTTAAGACTGGGTCATGATCTGAAATTCTTGAGGAGCAGTAACTCATCTTCTGATTAGGCACTTTACAGCCTTCTGGACTCAGAGTTCAAGAACTTCAGACCATGACAAACTCATTTTTCATGTTTTTGCTTTCAGTCTGAGTTGTTCATTATTCTGCCACTAACACTCTCGCTTGACAAATGCTTTGTCTTTTACTAGAATTACCACCACTCTGCGTTTTGTAGGGGTGAGAGTGGCCAAAAGCTCTGAATTCGTGGCCGAAGACTAAAGTCTGAATTTTTTTTTGACAAGGAATCAAATCATGTAGTTATAGCACTGTTAATGATCTGCAACAAATGTAAATGCTTCCAGGCCACTTCAAACGTGTAGAAACTTCAATTTTCCCTTTGTTTACCTTCGATTGCCGCCAAGACATTGGACTAATGCATTTTAGAAAATCAAAGTAACCTCAGCGTTCCAACATTTCAGCGTCTAATACAGTTAGTACATCATGCAATTATGAAGGATGAAGTAAACTTAACCAGAACATGTTGAAAATTTATTCATAAATCTGTGCTCGTTTCTTCATTGTCACCACTGGCACGATCTTGCTTCTTTGGCTTTCTTCAAGTCTCCTTCAGTCAATGTCTCAATGTCACCCATCCATCTGATTTTTCCTCTTCCTCTTCTGTTTTTTCCCTTCAATTTTTCCTTCAATTGTTGCAGACAAAACTGTCAGGTCTTCGTTTCCATGTCTGTACTTGGACATCTTTCTCTAACTGTACTTAGCAACCCTTTTCATTCCTGAACTTCTACTCTTGATCTAACCCACTTATTTGTCTTTCTGTCCAGCCAGCTGATTCGGAGCATCCTCCGCCATACCCACATTTCATAAGTCTAACTCTCGCATCCATAGAGTGCAACACTCCACACTAGTGACTACTAGACGTTTTCTGAACTTCATGCTGATGCTTTTGGACTTCCAGACGCTACTTACATCACTGGTCACACCTCTTGTCGTAGCTAATTTAACCTGGATTTCATTTTTGGATATAACATTGGTGTTGATCATTGAGCCAAGGTACTTGAATCTGTCCACTGCCCCTATCTTGGTGTTTCTAATTTTACTTTGCCAAGGCCATTTAGAGCCATAACATTGGTCTTTGCCTCATTCAGTCCAAAAGACTCTTTTGACTAGGCCCGTCAGTCTCTAGCTCTGCATACCTGAGATCCCATATGTCAGGACCTATGATGCAGCCAATTTCTCTCCGGTAACACTCTTACTGCACCATCCTCATTATTTTCTCTCCCAAAGCAACAGCATGGGTGACAGAAGACACTCCTGCCTGACTTCCTTCTCAAACTGGAATTGATTTGCATGTTCATCAACTCTAACGACTTGTGAAGTATTTTTGTATAGTTCTTGTATTAGCCACACAAGGCGTTTGGGCACACAAAAGTCTACAATTGTCTTCCATAGAGTATAATGGTGGACAGTGTCGAAAGCTTTGGCATAGTCTACAAACATGAGCCAATGCTGTGCTGCCTGCCTTTTTTCACATTTCTCCACGAGAGTTATGAGCCGTGTTGGTTGTACTCCTTCCTGGAATGAAGCCAAACTGCTCCTCTGCCACTTCTCTGCTCACACAGGGCGTGACTCTGCCTGATGGTGCTAAGTAGTACTTTAGATGCATGACTGATGAGACTTAGCGTACTATGTTTTGGACAGTCCTGTGTACCTGCTACCTTGGGCTTTGTAACCATCTTAGATATAGTCCACTTGCAAGCCCATTCATCAGCTGTCTATATACCAATTTCTTTCATTGCATCTACTACTGTTTTCCTCCTGTTAGTGCTTTCACTGGTATCCGATCTTGTCCTTCTATCTTTCCACTCGATGTTCTTTACAGGTTTTCTTGTCTCATCTTTCAGTACCTCAGGTTCTAGTTCTAACTTTCAATCATTGTTGTTTATCTGGTTCACTAATGTCCTTTAGGGAAGGAAATCTGCTGTCCTTACCTGGTCTGGCCTACATGTGACTCCAGACCTACAGCAATGTGGTCAACTCTTACATGCCCTCTGAAATGGCCTAGCAAGCCACTCAATTGTACCTAACCGCTACGAAGTCAATAAAAAGGAATGAAACCAGATGGACCACCCGGCATCGACCTAGGCACTCGAAACGACAACGGCAAACCCAGCCCTGTTGACCCTGCAAAGTCCTCCTTACTAACATCTGGGGGCTTGTGCCAAAGTTGGGAGAGCTGTCTCACAGACTAGTCAAGCAACAGCTTGACATTGTCATATTCACGGAATCATACCTTACAATGTCCCAGACACTGCAATCACTATCCCTGGGTATGTCCTGTCCCACTGGCAGGACAGACCCAGCAGAGGTGGTGGGACAGTGGTCTGCATTAGGAAGGGAGTTGCCCTGAGAGTCCTCAACATCGACTCCGGATGCCATGAAGTCTCATGGCATCAGGTCAAACATGGGCAAGGTAACCTCCTACTGATTACCACCTACTGCCCTCCCTCAGCTGATGAGTCAGTACTCCTTCATGTTGAACATCACTTGGAGGAAGCACTGAGGGTGTCAAGGGCACAAAATGTACTCTGGATGGGGGAACGTCAGTGTCCATCACCAAGAGTGTTTCGGTAGCACTACTACTGACCGAGCTGGCCGAATACTAAAGGACATAGCTGCAAGACTGGGTCTGCGGCAGGTGGTGGGGGAACCAACACGAGGGAAAAACATACTTGACCTTGTCCTCACCAATCTGCCTGCCGCAGATGCTTCGGTCCATGACTGTATTGGTAGGAGTGACCACTGCACAGTCCTTGTGGAGACGAAGTCCTGCCTTCACATTGAGGATACTGTCCATCGTGTTGTGTGAGACTATCACCATGCAAAATGGGATAGATTTCGAACATATCTAGCAATGCAAAACTGGGCATCCATGAGGCGCTGTGGGCCATCAGCAGCAGCAGAATTGTTCTCAACCACAATCTGTAACCTCATGGCCTGGCATATCCCCACTTCTACCATTACCATCAAGCCAGGAGACCAACCCTGGTTTAATGAAGAGTGCATACCTCAAAATGAGGTGTCAACCTGGTGAAACTACAACCCAGGACTACTTGCATGCCAAACTGCATAAGCAGCATGCAACAGACAGAGCGAAGTGATCCCATAACCAACAGATCAGATCTAAGCTCTGCAGTCCTGCCACATCCAGTTGTGAATGGTGGTGGACAATTAAACAACTAACTGGAGGAGGCGGCTCCACAAATATCCCCATCCTCAATGATGGGGGAGCCCAGCACATCAGTGCAAAGATAAGGCAGAAACATTTGCAACAATCTTCAGCCAGAAGTGCCGAGTTGATGATCCATCTCGGCCCCCTCCTGAAGTCCCCAGCATTACAGATGCCAGACTTCAGCCAATTCGATTCACTCCGCGTGATATCAAGAAATGATTGAAGGCAATGGATACTGCAAAGGCTATGGGTCCTGAAAATATTCCGGCAATAGTACTGAAGACCTGTGCTCCAGAACTTGCTGCACCCCTAGCCAAGCTGTTCCAGTATAGCTACAACACTGGCATCTACCCGGCAATGTGGAAAATTGCCCAGGTATGTCCTGTACACAAAAAGCAAGACAAGTCCAACCCGGCCAATTACTGGCCCATCAGCTACTGTCAATCATCAGTAAAGCGATGGAAGGTGTCATCAACACCTGCTCAGTGACGCTCAGTTTGGGTTGTGCCAGAGCCCCTCAGCTCCTGACCTCATTACAGCCTTGGTTCAAACATGGACAAAACAGCTGAACTTGAGGTGAGGGGAGAGTGACTGCCCTTGACATCAAGGCAGCATTTGACCGGGTATGGCATCAAGGAGCCCTAGCAAAACTGGAGTCAATGGGAATCAGGGAGAAAATTCTCTGCTGGTTGGAGTCATATCTAGCGCAAAGGAAGATGGCTGTGGTTGTTGGAGGTCAATCATCTCAGCTCCTGGACATCACTGCAGGAGTTCCTCAGGGTAGTGTCCTAGGCCCAACCATCTTCAGCTGCTTCATCAATGACCTTCCTTCAATCATAAGGTCAGAAGTGGGGATGTTCGCAGATGATTGCGCAATGTTCAGAACCATTCGTGACTCCTCAAATACTGAAGCAGTCCCTGTAGAAATGCAGCAAGACTTGGACAATATCCAGGCTTGGGCTGATAAGTGGCAAGTAACATTTGTGCCACACAAGTGTCAGGCAATGACCATCTCCAACAAGAGAGAATCTAACCATCTCCCCATGACATTCAATGGCATTACCATCGCTGAATCCCCCACTATCAACATCCTAGGGGCTACCATTGACCAGAAACTGAACTGGAGTAGCCACAGTATTTATATGACTACAAGAGCAGGTCAGATGCTAGGAATCCTGCGGCGAGTAACTCATCTCCTGACTCCTCAAAGCCTGTCCACCATCCACAAGGAACAATCAGGAGTGTAATGGAATACTCTCCACTTGCCTGGATGGGTGCAACTCCAACACTCAAGAAGCTCGACACCATCCACAACAAAGCAGCCCACTTGATTGTTTGTGGACGGGGTGCCATTCATTCCCTCCACCACCAACGCACAGTGGCAGCAGTGTGTACCATCTACAAGATGCACTGCAGCAACGCACAAAGGCTCCTTAGACAGCACCTTCCAAACCCGTGACCTCTACCACCTAGAAGGACAAGAGCAGCAGATGCATGGGAACATCACCTGCAAGTTCCCGTCCAAGTCACACACCATCCTGACTTGGAACTATATCGCCGTTCCTTCACTGTTGCTGGGTCAAAATCCTGGAACTCCCTTCCTCACATGGACTGCAGTGGTTCAAGAAGGCAGCTCACCACCACCTTCTCAAAGGCAATTAGGGATGGGCAATAAATGTTGGCATAGCCAGTGACGCCCACATCCCAAGAATGAATTAAAAAAAAAAAATCTTTCTGGTGCTTCTTCAAACAGTTTTCTGCAGTAATTTTCCCATCTCAGCCTGATCTTGTCCTCCTACAAGAAGTCTCCATTTTCATCCTTGATACCTATTCCTGGGTTTACATACTTCTTTCAGGCTAAGACCTTGACTAGTTAATATACTTTCTTGGTGTTACCATTTTTGAAAGCTTCCTCTGATTTTTCAGTTCTTTCACTCAGCCAGTTGTTTCTGACATTTATACAGTTTTTCTTTACATTAGCACACAATGAAGTATAAACTGCTTTGCATACAAATCTGTGCTAAAGTTTTACAAACACTACTAATTGACTGGTTAGGTTTGCCCTTTAGCTGATGAATGCAGAGCTGTAACATGGGCCTTTCTAGCTTTCTTAGCAGCAACCATCATAACTGCTTTGGCAGAGTAGTTGTGGCCAGTTTCTGGTGTGTAATCTCTAGCCTTTCCCTCTCTTCCTCCCGGATGTTTCTCCTCAGCAGACATCTTGTGGGCCTCTTGCATACACTTCACCAGTTTGCCACTGACAAGATCACTAGTTTTGTGTCTTTTTGCAAAGTAGTCCAAACTTGACTTATCCTCTGCTCTGTGCATATTTCAGTTTGGATGCCACTGTATGTGCTAAAATTCATCCGGGTAGACAGAGTCAATGATATTAGCCATGGTACTTAAAGATCCTTCATCCATAGGTCTATGGAAGCAGTACAGCAAAGCAAATACAAGTCTGCAGAAAGTGTTGTACTTGCCCCCACCCCCGTGTGTACTTCACTCCACCAAGCATCTAACCTTCCCTCCTTTTTGTATGGGGGCAACTGTTTGTCTGTATGGAATTGTCTGACCTCCAGATAGAGGCTTTGAACTTCTCCCTCAGTGTACCCATCCAACACACTGTACCCCCTCCAACTTGGGCAGCTTTGTGGTTGCACAGCTTAAAAAAAAAATTGGAAATGTCAGTTCACTAACAGTTTCCGATTTTTTTTTTTTAAAGCCAGTCTTAAGGTCAGAGAGGGAGGAGCCAATGGCCAATTTCCAAAACCTGAATATTGGAAATCTGTCATTTGGCGGAATTTTCTTTGTTTTTGTTCCAGGACATGTGTCATTTAATCTATCCTGCCCTCCACCCCACCACAGACCTTCCCATTTGTTCTTCTCCCCCCTTTCACTTGCTCAAAACCTATTTCTAACCTTTGCCAGTTCTGATGAAAGGTCATCTACCTGAAACGTTAACTCTGTTTTTCTCTCCACAGATGCTGCCTGACCTGAGTATTTCAAGCACTTTGTTTTTATTTCAGATTTCTAGCATCTGTAGTGCTCTGCTTTTATTTTAAGGTTATATCTGCTCAACTTGTAACAATCTGCTGTAATGCAGAACAGTTTACACAATGAATATTTGAATTATAAACACATTGCAGCTATAATTGTTACCCGCAGCCTTTAACACAGCAGGGCTCTTTACTAGATTAAATCTGTGACCATTATGAAACACATTATTGCCAGATTTTTTTTTCCATAAAACCAAATCAGCTTAAGAGTCAAGAGGCCCCAACAAGTTAACTTCTCATGTAAAACTTTTCATCACAGGCTGATAGTCAAAAGTTAAAGTTGAAGAAAATTGATATCACAACTTGTATTTTAAAACAGATGTTATACAGAGTTAAGAACTATAACCTAAGCTTCCGATTGCTTCCATCCTACGGTACTTAGTCAGTACAGTTGTTAAACCTCAACTTTATAGTCCATCAACATGACGAAGAGATCAGGAGGATATCTTGCGGCTGTATTTATTTCCAGTGCATACCCCATATGGGGTCAATGGTATTCCAGATATATTTGGGTACAATGCCAAGCTTCAATTCATAACAAATGCCTAAGGAAACTAACTTTTGCTTTCAGCCGGAGTAAATGTTATGAGAAGATGCCCAAAAAATAACTTTTTCTGGCCCCATCTTTTCCTAATTTGAAGTGACTGTACTTCAAAAGGTTATTCCTTATGCGAAGTACTTTGAGGCATGTCAACACAGTGCTATGCAAGAGCAAATATCAATGTTAAAAACTTACAGGTCTTATAGTAGATATCAGGTTCAGTTGAATAGGTCAATCCTCTTAGTGTAACGTAGAATTCATTTAAGAGCATCTTTGCTGCCCAATTTCTAGTTAAATGATAGCTTGATCCAGTGCTAACAAAAGGACTGCTTGTTGTTGATATGGACACTCTGATCTTGCACGCAGTCACCTTTTCAAAAGGTAGACGAGAAGCATTCAAGTGAGACAAGGTCAAGTGTAAACCAACAACCCAGTTTACCTTCAATGAACCAAACAGTCCCAACGAGATTTCTATCCAGTTCTTGTACCATGAATACTAAAATGCAATTGTGCCTTTATTATGGGATGAACAGAAGAAATGGGGGGGGAAAGAGAGCCTGTGCAAGAGAGGAGAGAGTGAATCCTCTTAACTCCCAAAGTGTTGACTTCAAGTTCAATTTGCATGTGAAGCCGTTCTCTCACATGAGGAAACTATGCCAAATATATGCTCAGCTAAGCTCACCTACTGGTATAATGAATGAAAAGCCACTCTAGTATTATGAAAAGGAATATGATTTTTGATTACTTTTGTTTTGTATTTTACCTAACGGTTTCTGGGAATTAAACCTTTCTAAAAAAAACCTATATTTGTAGAAAAATCATTTAAAAAATTTAAAATCTCAGGTTAAATAAAAAGTCTCAAATGTTACACGTTCATTGGCAGGAAATGAGTACACTATCATTCTGAATTTGGCTTAGTTATTTCCACTGAAATTTGTAATGGCACATCTACATTCTAGGTCCATTTTATGACACAAGGGAAATATGGCAAAAGTGACTTTATTACTTACCCCACGCTGTAATTGCACTGGGATTTCTGCACTGTCCTGTTGAGACTTATGAAACCACTCAGAAATTCATTATAATCAATGGTGACTATGTATTTGCTGGATTACTGCTACTTCGAAAATCACTACCAATTGAATGATCCCACCAGTGCTTGGTATAATCACAGGAAAAAGGAGAACCAGAACATCTTGCTTTTGAACTGCAGAATTTTTAACAATGTAAATAAAACTATATTTGAATGAACTGGATTGAAAGATAGGTACATTCTTTGCAATCCATTGAACTGTATTAGAGAAACTGCTTTAAAAAATAAAGCAATCAGATCGGTGGCGGGGAGATAAATCACCCCACACTGTGTTGGAAACAGCTGATTTGAGGCTCTTGTTTTTAATAACCTGTCACAGGCAGGGTTACACGGCTATTACACCTTTGATTACTAACAGCAGCTCAGTAAAATGCTGCAACAGGCCATTCAGTCCGAGCCTGCTCTGGATTCAATCACATCATGGCTGATCTGTATTTTAACTCCATCCATCTGCCTTGCCCAATATTCTTTTATACCCATATCTAGCAAAAATCTATTTATCTCTTAAAATTAACTGAGCTAGCATCTACTGCTTGAGAGAAGGCATTCCACACAACCACCACCCTTTACATGAAATGCTTGTTAATTTCTCTCCTGCATGGCCTGGCTCTGATTTCAAGGTCCTGCTCCCTAGTCCTAGACTCCTTCATCAGTTTCTCTCTCTCACCCATTCTTTTCAAAATCTTAACCTCAACCCAAATCACTTCTGGAACTTCTATATTCCAAGCAATGCAAATAAAAATAGAAAGTACTGGAAAAAAATTCAGGTCAGGCAGCATCTGTGGAGAGGAGGGGCAGGGGGAAAAACACACATTTCAGGTCAACGATCTTTCTATTTCAGATTTCCAGCATTTGCAGTATTTTGCTTTTGTAGCAGGAAAAACAAGCAACATCTCCTTAATCAAATCCTTGGATCCCTGGTAACATTCTGGTGAATCTGCATTACACTCCTTTCCAAGGGCAACATACCCCCAAGATGTGGTGCAGAACTGTACATAATACTCCATACTGTGGCCTAAGCAGCACTTTGTATACCTATAGCAAAACTCCTTCCCCTCTATATTTTAGCCCCCTAGTTATAAAGACTAACATTTCATTCACCTTTTTGAGTAGTTATTATGCCTGACTACTACATTTTAGTAATCTGTGTACATAAACTCCCTGAATCTCTCGGGACTTCCACTATTCCTACCTTTTCACCACTTAAATACTCAGAAGTATCCTTTTTTTGTTCCAAAAATGGATAACCTTAAACCTAACTGCAGTGAAAACCATCTGCCATAATACTGCCCACTCATTTAATCTGTCAATGTCTCGTCCTAATTTTATGCTCGTCTGTGCCACTTACAATCTTTGCGTCATCTGCAAAAGTGGCTTTATGGCACTGTCTTATTTAAGTCATTAATAAATATAGTGAATATTTGGGACGCCACCACAGATCCTGTGGGACATCAGTCACTTCCTTCCACTTAGAGTACCATACTCTATCACCTAACCAAACTCTCAACCAGGTCAATAATTTGCCTTCAATTCCATGAGCTTTAATTTTAGCTAACAGTCACTTATGTGGAACCTTATCGAATGCCTTCTGGAAGTCACAAGTTACATCCATAGACATTCCCCTGTCTACTCGGAAAATTCAATTAGGTTAATTTAATTTCATAATCTTTTCATTGTGTTGCATTTTATTTACACCACCTCCTTCACAATTCTAGAGATGTATAGGCCTAAACACAATCCACTTCAGAAACCAGTCTGTAGCAGCAAGGAAATCTGAACAGGCGAATCTGATTTAAGTCATGGCAAACAGCAGAAAACCTATTCTTGCCCTTGTGTGATTACAAGAACTCAGCTCCTTTGTTTCTGCTATTGATCAACACAGTACACTACCCAGGTCATCGAGGTCCAACATATACAGCACGTTGAATGGACAAAATATTTAACGTTCCCTTTAGAACACTGCCAGAGACTTTGGCAATTAAACTGGCCAATGTACACAGTTATGCGTACACAGATGAATCATGGCCACTAGGGAAGTTTGTTATCACATCATTGTTATTTACTCTTTATACAATATTCAGTGACTTATCAGTTGCTGCGATTTATATTATTGTATTTCACTTGTATTAAATGAAGCAACAGAGACCTGCATATACTGATGGAATGTCTAAACAATGCCAGATGATTTCAGTACCAAATTCAGGTTATTAAATTTAAAAATAGTAAAGCAAACCATTTATCAGGTAACTTGTTTTATTAAATCTTAAGTAGAATACTGTTAAGATGTTCGTTCAACCGTTACATAAAGCATTTCCTTTTACTGAAGTATATTCAGGTGAACTGTTTCAGGAGAGAATACTTAAAGCCTTTGATCTTCCCTGTTACGGCATATGGCAGAGATATACACTGGCTGCGCTGTGCCGGAGTCACCGCAATGTTCTCTGCAGCATATTACAATGAGTTCAGCACCAAATGTTGATGGAAATTCGGCACTGGAAGATCAGGGAGTAGTACCGCAGTGTAACTTATGACGTTAGAGGCCAATATCACTATTTCAGTGAATGCTGGACCACTATCCGTAAGCTCCTGAGTAAAAGATCTAACACTTTCCTTCTCCATAACTAGGAAAGTTCAAAACATTGCAGTTAACTTTCTTCTCCATTTAACATATAGCATTACACTCCCACAAAATGCATTTAGAAATAGCTATTTAAATGCATACTGCTCATAATGACATGATTGTGAAGAGGAACAAAGTGGTAAGCACAAAGATTTGAATGTGCCTGCTTAATGTATCTATTACATGTGACTAAGATTCAGACATTATCTGCTCTGGAACTAATAACTGGCACTCAGGGACATTGAACCAATGTAACTAAGAAGAAAAAGACAGAAAAACATTCAAATAACAAAGGTTAATAAAACAAATATTGAACAGGAAGAATAATTGAAAAGTAAAATAAAAGAAACAGTGTTCACTCATTGAAATGCAACAAAAGTAAATGTACAATCTTTTCAAATAAAAAACAAATCCAGGAGTAAAGCAAGTTTCTTCCTGAAAAACAAAAGGCATATATTAAAAAAGAACAGAGAGAAGGACAGGGACAGGCTGAGGAAAAATCTGAAGTTTAATCTTCTCCTGGAAGTAGGACAGTAAAGCCACAGCAATTCAACTCAAATCCAAGGATTACCACATCAAACTAATCTATGAAAAGTTGGGATTGTAATAGTTTTAGGTAAAATAGAAGAAATGAGGGAAGAGGATTCAAATTTATAGAGGAAGGTTTTCTTTGCAAAGAAGTTTTCAATTTTTAAAAAATTCACTTTTGATTTTGACATGCAAGTCACTGTTAGTCTAATTATGCAGAATTTAAAACAAAAATGCACAAACCCCCATAGCAATGCTCAAGGCAATGCTATTTAACAAAGAATATATTAGGGCCAATGACTTATGGTGATTATAATAAACACAATTTCAAAGTGCAACACTTTGAGAAGTGTATGCTATATGCAGGATCTAAAATAGCGCATTTACATACAAAAAACAGAAGAATCAACAGTTAAAATCAACGTGTACTACGTATGAAAAATGAGGTACAAGAGGTTACCTAATCTTGACTTCCTCATCTGATATGCTTCAAATAGTGTCTGCAGTTCTTGATACTTCCTAGTTAATTGGAGTTTCAAGCAGTCCAATTTGGGGTGATATTGCAGATTCTGTTCTGCTAGACTACGATTACTAGCAAGACTCATGTCTTTATTTGGCTGTATATTCCGTACCTGTAAAACAAGGAGCATTTCTTCAACTTCATATTACATTTGGAAAAGTGGCAAATCTTTGCCAATTCCAGCCATGTAGGATTCCACTATGCCATGCATTATTATCCATTGCTTGGGTTTCCCTACATATTGCCTATAGCACAAATGGTTATCCTTTAAAGAGCCAGTGCCACCACAGTTTAGCAAAATAATTATGCTGGCAATCACATCAGCTGGTAAAAATAAGTCTACAAAATTCTTCTTGCAAAGTTTACACTATAGCAGAATTCTAACAGCTGCGTAACAGAATTTCTGAGCACAGCGTTGTACAAATAAAGCCCATATAGAATGTTGAAACTTTTGATCCCAAATCCTGTTTACTTACTGTCCTTTTCTAATTCTGTCCAGCAAGAGATGATCATCTTTCTGATTAGTTCTTTTCCTGTTAGAGGATTGAGACTGTGGAGTACACAACCGGAGTTAGCGATTGAAGCAGAAACACAAAAGGTTGTGCTGCTCTACCTCAGGTTTCATGGCATTATCACAGTTGCAGAAACAATTATCTCCAGTTTTATCTTGCCATTACAATTTGCCTACTGGTGTCAGAGTGCTCCTCCCCATCTGTCCATACCAACAGTAAACTTGGACAGCTGTTACCAAATGGCATATAATGCACTTTCCCCAAGACAAAAAAAGGATTGTGTAAACACCCCAATTACTTTTTTAAAAACTTAGGCTACAAAATGTTTAACTCATTCCGATCAGTTTTTCCCTCGTTCAGATCAGTTAAGCATAGAGATTGTAAGAAGCTTACTCAGAAACTTGTGTTACATAATGCAACACATGTTTAAAGGTGGCTGAATTTTGTCCAGAGTGGTTCATATTTCACCACTCAGCCATTTTATTTTAAATACATTTTGGTTGAATTTTAGGTCAAACTTTTCTATTTACCTCTAGTTGTGAAAACTGAATTACTTTACGTTGATTTGAGATGTTTGGACTTTTTTTTTTACTGATCTAAACATTGCCAAAGCTCACAGGAAGTCAACTGTGCCCAAATCAAAAATACAATTTTTGACTGTACAGATAAATTTTGCAGAACTTGATATGCCCAAGTTAACTCAGTGCCCAAAGTGCATGCAACTTCCTTTAACTGCACTGAGCAAGCTACAAAGTAATAATTTAGATATGTCGAGTTCACAATGCTTAGTTGACACTAAAGACAAACTGCAAAATTACACTAAAAATTAGGATGGTCAATTATTTGCAGTTAACTTCCACAATTAACATGCATTAAAATTAATCTCCAAAAAATTAACACATTAAATCATGGAAGTTAACGGCAAGTAATCAAAAACCCCAGTTGAAATACTTAATATCCCACTGGAACATTGCAGCGTCTAATCATGTTTTCATATGCAGATTTTTCACTTCCACTGATATATAATCAAGTATGCATCAGGACTATAAGACATGTTGAGCCCTTGTCTTGAAACCAATATGAAGAAACAGTGGCTTCGACACTGATATTTAAAACACCAATATAACATGCAAATTCACATTAAGGGCAAGATGGCATGCAGGACGGCCTGGACAACATTCAGACTCGGGCTGATAAGTGGCAAGTAACAGTTGTGCTACAGAAGTGCTGGGCAATGGCCATCTCCAGAGAGAATCTACCCAGATCCCCTTGATGTGAAACAGCATTTCCATCACTGAATCTCCTACCATCCTGGGGAGCAGGTTACCATGGACCAGCCATGTAAATACTGTGGCTGCAAGGGCACATTAGAGGCTGGGAATTCTGTGACGAGTAATTCACCTCCTGACTCCCCAAAGACTGCCCACCATCTACAAGGCACAAGCCAGGAGTGTGATGGAATACTGCCCACTTGCCTGGATGAGTGCAGCTCCAACACCACCATCCAAGGCAAAGCAGCCCACTTGACTGGCACCCCATCCACCACCAGCGCACAGTGACAGTGTGTACCATTTACAAGTCGCAACATGTGAAAGCTCCTTTGATAGCACCTTCCAAACCAGTGACCTCTACTACCGAGAAGTACTAGGTCAGCAGACACATGGGAAGACCACCACCTGCAAGCTCCTCTCCAAGTTACACACCATCCTGACATGAAAATGTATCGCTGTTCCTTCAATGTCACTGGTCAAAATCCTGCAACTCGTTCCCAACAGCACAGTGGGTCTACCTACACATGGACTGCAGTGGTTCAAGACGGTGGCTCACCAACCCCATCTCATGGGCAACAAATGCTGCCCATTGCCAGCGATGATCATAAATCAAGAACGAATAGAATTTATCAATGCCCCAAAACATTTTATAAATTAATTCTCCTGAAGCAGATATTAGGTTTGGAGCAAACAGCAATCTGATGAAATGTTCCAGACCGGAAACATTAACACTCTCTCTCTCTCCACAGGTGCTGCCAGACCTTCTGAGTATTTGCAGCATTTTCTGTTTTTAAATGGCCCTGGATATCAAGGCAGCATGTGACCAAATGTGTCATCAAGGAGGCAGAGCCAAACTGAAATCAATGAGAATCAAGGGGAAAAGTCTCCACTGGTTGGAGTCATATCTAGCACAAACACACATGGTTGTGGATGTTGGAGGCCAATTATCTAAACCCAGGATACCGCTGCAGGAGTTCCTCAGGGTAATGTCCTAGGCCCAATCATCTTTAGCTGCTTCCTCAATGATTTTCCCTCCATCATAAGGTCAGAAGTGGGGATGTTCGCTGACAATCGTACAACGTTCAGTACCATTCGCAATTCCTCAGATACTGAAGCAGTCTGTGTGTGTCCATATGCAGCAAGACCTGGACAAGAGTCAGGCTTGGATTGATAAGTGGCAAGTAACATTCATGCCACATAAGTGACAGGCAATGACCATCGCCGACAAGAGAATCAAACCATCTCCCCTTGACATTCGGTGGCATTACCATCACTGAATCTCCCACTAACAGCCTGGGGGTTATCAGTGACCAGATACTGACGGCAGCAGCCACATAAATACTGTGGCTACAAGAGGAGGTCAGAGGCTGGGAATTCTGTGGAGAGTAACTCACCTCCTGACTCCCCAAAGCCTGTCCACCGTCTAATAGGCATAAGTCAGGAGCGTGATTGAATACTTCCCACTTGCCTGGATGAGTGTGGCTCCAACACCACTCAGGAAGCTCAACACAATTCAGGACAAAATCAGCCCACTTGATCGCCACCCCATCTACCACCTTCAACATTCACTTCTTCCACCACCAAAGCACAGTGGCAGCAGTATGTACCATCTAAAAGATGCACTGCAGCAATTCACCATGACTCCTCCAACAGTGCCTTCCAAACCCACGACCGCTACCACCCAGAAAGACAAGGACAGCAGATGCATGGGAATACCACTACCTGGAAGTGCCCCTCCAAGCCACACACCATCCTGACTTAGAACTATATTGCCATTCCTTCAGTGTGGCTGGGCCAAAATCCTGAAACTCCCTTCCTAACAGCACTGTGGGTGTACCTACTCCACATGGACTGCAGCAGTTCAAGGCGGCAGCTCACCACCACCTTCTCAAGGGCAATTAGGGATGGGCAACAAATGCTGGCCTTGCCAGGGACACCCACATCCCAAGAATTAAAAAAATGACTTTGGAGCAGTTAATTAAAAAATGTAATATTATGCACATTTCAAAAAAGGAATTTTAGTATTTTGAAAATAGCTGCACAAGCTGCCAAAAAAAAAAACACTACTGCCTTGAAAATAAAAATTATATGCTTGGTAAAGTATATTCTTCTTCTTTGGCCTCCTGGTCTCGAGAGACAATGGGTAAGCACCTGGAGGTGGTCAGTGGTTTGTGAAGCAGCACCTGGAGTGGCTAAAAAGGCCAATTCTAGAGTGACAGACTCTTCCACAGATGCTGCCGATAAAATTGGTTGTCGGGGCTGTTACACAGTTGGCTCTCTCCTTGCGCCTCTGTCTTTTTTCCTGCCAACTGCTAAGTCTCTTCGACTCGCCACACTTTAGCCCTGCCTTTATGGCTGCCCGCCAGCTCTGGCGATCACTGGCAATTGATTCCCATGACTTGTCATTGTCACAGGACTTCATGTCACGTTTGCAGACGTCTTTAAAGCGGAGACATAGACGGCCAGTGGGTCTGATACCAGTGACGAGCTAGCTGTACAACATGTCCTTAGGGATCCTGCCATCTTCCATGCGGCTCACATGGCCAAGCCATCTCAAGCACCGCTGGTTCAGTAGGGTGTATATGCTGGGGATGTTGACCGCCTCGAGGACTTGTGTTGGAGATACGGTCCTGCCACCTGATGCAAAGGATTCTCTGGAGGCAGCAAAGATGGAATGAATTGAGACGTTGCTCTTGGCTGACATACATTGTCCAGGCCTCGCTGCCGTAGAGCAAGGTACTGAGGACACAGGCTTGATACAGTCGGACTTTTGTGTTCCGTGTCAATGAGCCGTTTTCCCACACTCTTGGCCAGTCTGGACATAGCAGTGGAGCCTTTCCCATGTGCTTGTTGATTTCTGCATCGAGAGACAGGTTACTAGTGATAGTTGAGCCTAGGTAGATGAAATCTTGAACCACTTCCAGAGCGTGGTCGCCGATATTGATGGATGGAGCATTTCTGACGTCCTGTCCAGTGATGTTTGTTTTCTTGAGGCTGATGGTTAGGTCAAATTCGTTGCAGGCAGCCGCAATCCTGTCGATGAGTCTCTGCAGACACTCTTCAGGGTGTTCAAATTCTCACCAGTACCAAGGCAACTGACCTTAGCCAGGCTTGCAGTCAGGAAACTACAACTGCCCACAGTGCCAATAACTGAAGAGATCCTATGCCTAATTGCAATATAATTGCAATGTAAGAATATGATTATGATGCTTTATTGTGATGCAGTACAGCTGGTGTTTGTTTTGTTGAGCCAGTCCCTTATTTGAAATTGAAATTCAAGGTTTCCAAGTTCTGGGGGAGTCAAATCCAGGTTAGACAAACAGTCGCGCGACTGAGAACAAGCAAGCAGCTAGCTTTTTAAACCAATGGCAAGCGACTGGAGGTTAGTTTCAGTTTGTCAAGAACACTAGAGTGTTAGTCCAGCTAAAAGGAAAGCTGGGTAAGTTTACTGACCGAAAGTTTTTTGAAAAAGGTGGAAGTTAACTGCAAAGCTGCTTTGCGTTTTGTAAAAAGACAGAGTTGAGAAGGACTGTGCAGTGGGAGGAAAATCAGCCAGATTGTTTTAAGGAGACATGCTGAGAGCTGCAAGTTTCTGGGCTTCTCGAGATTCCAACTATAAAGCAGCTGGTTGAAACAGTTGGGCTGCCAGCAAAGAAGTCTGGACTGAGGGCTAACCATTGGTGAATGGCTTACAGTTGTCTTCGCTGACTGTAAAGTTATCAGTACTACCACACCATCAGGACGAAGGTGGGCAAGGCTGAGGCGGTTCAAGAGGCAACAAAACTGAACTGTTAAAGGGAAGTATGCATTGCTCACTAATCGATGGGACCCCATTACTTTGCATGCTCGAGCACAGAACTTGAAGAACTACCTGAGGAAGATCCTGATTTTGTTGCACTGTGGGACTGTTCAGGTCCGCAAGCACTATCTTTGATGATTCTGCTAATTAATGCTTAACCTTTAAGATATATATATACACATATATAGATCAGTATTTAACTTAGCTAGTGTTTAATTTATGTTGGTTTTGGTTTGAGTGCTACAGTAAAATTTAATAAAAGTGAAAGCTTATCCATTTGATTTTTGGTTTCCTAAATTGGGGTCAGTCAGTGGATATGATTCTTTTCCTTTGTTGGAGGCAGTTCAGAGGGAGGTTTACTAGACTGATAACTGGAATAAGCGGGATGTCTTATGAGGAAAGGTTGGATAGACTGGGCTTGTTTTCACTGGAGTTTAGAAGAGGGAGGGGAGGCTTGATAGAAGTTTAAAAGATCCTGAATGGTCTTGACAAGGTGGATGTGGAAAGGATGTTTCCTCTTGTGGGTGAGTCCAGAACTAGGGGGCACTGTTTAAAATTAGGGGTCACCCTTTTAGGACAGAGATGAGAAGAAATGTTTTCCTTTCAGCGGGTTGAGAGATTTTGGAACACACTGCCTCAGAAGGTGGTGGAGGTGGGGTCACTGAATATTTTTAAGGCAGAGGTAAATAGATTCTTGTTAGGCAAGGGAATCAAAGGTTATTGGGAGTAGATGGGAGTGAGGAATGAGACACAAACAGATTAGCCATGATCTTATTGAATGGTGGAGCAGGCTAGAGGAGCCGAATGGCCGCCTTCTGCTCCTAATTCATATGTCTCCACGAGGATCATAACATTATTGAATGGCCTGTTAATACTCACAATCTCACCTCACAATGAGGAAAGTTCACTTTGGTGAAGTAGTAACCAGCTGACATTTTAGTAAAAAAAAACTATCGGCAGTTTTGAGGCAACAAATTTGAAAGACACCACCAGCTAGCAGTTATTGACTAATACACTACAGTAGCAGACACTGCTCTTGCTTCAATTATTTCTATTGTGAATACTGAAAGGGAAAGGAGTTTCTCAAAATCTCCAATTTACCCTTATTTTACTGTAAAAGCAGGTAATTAGATTCTTGGTTCTCTCATCCCTACCGGTGCAAACTAAATGTTTAGTGTAAATGCTTTTAATGTGCAATGAGATTGAAAGGTTACTCCACATAATTTTTAAAATATTTTGTATTTTGCATATTGTAATTTTAAAAAGCTAATAAACCAATACCAGAAGTGATTGAAGTGAACTTTCCAAAGTGTAGTTTATGAGATTATTCTAAATTTAGTAACAGGCTGGAGTCATTCAGCGACAGTATTATGACTGTAGTTATTTTAACACGATTAACTAGCTTTAGCCTTTCAGAGTAGCACTTCCCTACCGTTACACATTTCCCCCCAAACATCTTTAGCACACCCAGACACACACACGGGATAAACAGTTTTTAAACTCAAAATTTTCATTGAATGTATTTTAACCAGGTGTTACATCTTCAGCGACTGCAACTTTCATATCATCTGTTAATCAGTCAGCTATTGAAAGACTGAAATAACCATATGCAAATACCCACACACTGCCAGCAATATGAAAAAAAAATGTAATGGCAGTTCTAAGCACAAGTGCAGTCTAAAAGAGAGTCATAAGACAAATATAAACTGCAATGAGTAGGTGGCTAAGATATGTGACAGGAGAAAAAAAAACTAAAACTGAAATAATCCTACTTGTTTCCTTATTTTCTACCACCCTCCTGTGCTTTAAGATTCTATGATGCTTCAACATATTTAAATTTCTAAGAGACCAAACTGTAGCCTCTGTAGGTGGCCAAAGTATTTCTACAGATTTCTCCAATTCAACTTCAGGATTTATTGAAAGAATGTTGATTTTGTACAAAGGAAAAGACAAAAATGTTTTAGAAAATAGACATAGGAAAGCATCAAATGCGTTTTTAAAAAAATCTCAAATATAAACCTACACTAGTGTGGAGGCTTCGGGCATACAGTACTACTGCACAGTGAAGTTCCCTTGAGTAACTACTCCAGACAGTAATGCCTTTTTATTAGTTATTTAACCCATAAATATTAAATGAGACACAGCTCAGCCAGGTTTCAAAATGGTTGTCACCCTAAGTAGATGATACAAATCATCAACCTCTACAGCGAATGTATAACTGTGCTAACCAGATGTAGTGTTATTGTTTGACAAATCTGAAATGGATTGCTCCAATGCTGGACTTGAGCCCTTCTGCTTGACTGAATTTTACCAGAATGGTGTTTTGTGATTTCATTTGCCTGAATTTCCTAAACACATGCCTCAAATCAATAGTTCAGCTCAATTCACCACTCTTCTGCTCCTATGTAGCATTGTCCAGCCATTCCCAATTAATCCAATGTGACAGATCCAGCTTAGAGCTGCAAGATCCTATTCTTCACATTTCCAAAGCATTCCATGCCTTTGCTCTCTAAAGGCAATATCAGATAAAGTTATAAAAGTGGAGAGGTCATGTGTAGCCAAGTGAACGGAAGGATCCGCCTGGAATTTTCTCCATCTGACTTGCATCAATATTATGCCAAAATCTATGCTGATCTTGCCATCAGCAACTTGAGCCAAAAGCTCCTGCTGATCTCATTTGCACATGCACATAACCAGAACAAAGCATCATTTCAGCATAACTACTTGGCCCAAAGAAACATGCAGATCATATACCAACTTTCTTCTTTACCTTACTGATGTTCTGAAAATTAGTTTGAAATCATGACACCATAATTTGCATAGCTACGTAGACTATGGCACAGAAATAAGCCATTCAGCTCAACTGGTCTACGCCAGTGTTTATGCTCCACACAAGCCTCCTCCCAACCCACTTCATTTAACCCCATTAACATCTCCCTCTATTCATTTCTCCCTCATTTGTTTCCCCTTAAACACATTTATGCTATTCGTCTCAACTACCCCTTACGATAATGAGTCTCACATTATCACTTTTTGGGTAAAAGTTTCCCCTGAATTCTGTATTGGATATAAGTGACCATAAGTGGAAAGACGTCCTCTACATCTACCCTTCACAATCATAAAGGCCTCCCAGTCTTCTCTTTTCTCACCAGTTCAGCTTTTCCTGATAATTAGATCCACTCAGTTCCGGTTTCATGCTTGTGAATCTTTTTTGCACCATCTCCAATGCCTCCATCATTTTTATAAAATGGAGACCAGAACTGTGCACAGTATTCCAACTGTGGTTTAATCAAGGTTCTATACAAGTTTAAAATAAGTTGTCTGCCTTTCAATTCTATCCCTCTAGAAACTGGTGCATATTTAAGAAAACACAATTCAGGAATCTTTTGAATGGTACTGCTTCTATTGCTGTAAAGAAGCATTCAAAATTATACAAAAGGTCCCATGAAAAAAAGACCTCTAGAAATAAAGCCTGGGGCTTGTCCCAAGGCTGAAACTCCTCAATCACAGTGATCTCAGGTTTAATGGGGATGTGCTACACTTAAATGTCTGGACATGCATTTATACCCATTCAGAACTGGCATTAATGTAGGAAACTTGTGTTCTCTGTACTTCAACATAAAAACTTTGCAAATGAGTAAATTAGGGTTTGATAGATGCAACCTGGGAGCAGCGTAAATAACTGAGGAATTTCACCATAGTAAGACTCCAGTGTAAAACCAATATAGGTACAAAAATCTCCTTGGAAAACATGTAATGTGGCTCAAGGAAATTCCTAGCCATAAACCTTTCAATTTTAGACAAAGTGCAACATTGTTATAGGATCATTCCGACCACACACACTCAGGGGCAGCCTTAATGGATCCACTGGCCTTTTCCTGCCTGCTTTGTTCATATGTACTCAAAGAAATACCATTATGAAGAAAAGTCGAGAGGACGTGGATTTATCCAGCCCAATTGAGTTTAAAAGTTGGGCTTGTAATACCATAGCATGAATAATCTAAAATGGCAGCAGGCATCGAAACATATTCCAAACCTATTGATTATTCTACAAGCAGAGAAACTCCAAAGCATCTTATTTGTAAAAACTACTCCTTAAAGTAGAGCAAATAACAGCGTATTCACCCATAACCTCTCCACCTCATTCCTCCTTTAAAACACTTACATAGCTCAGTGTCAAGTTGAGATAACACTCCTGTGGAGCACCTTGGGACCTTTTACTATGTTAACAGTGCTATATAAATACAAATTGCTCTTGTATAAAACACATTTATACTGGGCATTTACTGGTTAGTAAAATTCAGTTGTTTGTTAATGTTCCATTATTCAGCCCCTACAACTCTATTGATAAAGTCTGACTAAACAAAGTTTCAAAGAGGTGTGAGGACAACGAATACTTGTTATTTTTATAGGTATTGTATTCATTATATAAGCCTGACAATTTGTTTTTAAATTAGCAAAATCAGCTTTCAGACTTCTGTTTAAACATTTATTAAACTAGATGGCAGCTACCATTGCTTCTATCAGTCATGTAACATATTCCAGATGGTCAAATTTTCCAAATGGTAATTTGGTTCATGAATATGGATCAGATATCACTTGTACTACTTCCATTTATTAAAAAAAATCACACTGATGTTGGATTATTGTAAGACTTTCATCCAAAAGATAAAATGTAACAGCAATAGGTTGGTCAACTGATGCTGTAGTTAGGTTTGGCTCAGTAATAATCCAACAGGAAAGCAGGCTATTACAAAAGTACTTGCAGCACAAAAACAGGCTAATCAGTAAAACAGGTTGAAGCTGATGTTTGTGCTCCACAGGGGCCACTTCCTGCCCCTCAATAGCAATAGGCTATTAATTTACAAAGAAGCAATTTTTTTGTTGCAAAGTAAATTTGAAGTCAAAATGAACACTCAAACTTTACAACATTAGCTTTTTAAATACAGGCCCAACATAACAGAAACTTCTCATTAAATTTCCCACTAAAAAAGCAAAATACTGCAGATGCTGGAAATCTGAAATAAAAACAGAGTGCTGGAAATACTTGGGTCAGGCAGCATCTGTGGAGAGAGAAGCAGAGTCTGGGACCTTTCATCATGTAGAGATGCAGCAAGACCTGGTAAATATCCAGGCTTGGGCTGATGTGTGGCAAGAATGTTACTTGTCACTTAAGTGCCAGGCAATGACTATCTCAAACAAGAGAGAATCTAACCATCTCCCGTTGACATTCAATGGCATTAATTTTGCTGAATCCCCCATTAACATCCTGGGGGTTACCATTGTCCAAAAACTGAACTGGACCAGCCACATAAGTACTGTGGTTACAAGAGCAGGTCAGAAGCTATGAATCCTGCAGCGTATAATTCATCTCCCGACTCCCCAAAGCCTGTCCACCATCTACAAGGCACAAGTCAGGAGTGTGATGGAATACTCTCCACTTGCCTGGATGGGTGCAGCTCCAACAATGCTCAAGAAGCTCGACACCATCCAGGACAAAGCAGCCCACTTGATTGGCACCCCATCTACCACCTTCAACATTCACTCCCTTAACCACCAATGCACAGTGGCAGCAGTGAACACCAGCTACAAGATGCACTGCAGCAACGCACCAAAGCTCCTTAGACAGCACCTTTCAAACCCACGACCTCTACCACCTGGAAAGAGGAGGGCAGCAGATGCATAGGAACACCAACATCTGCAAGTGCCCCTCCAAGCCACACACCATCCTGACTTAGAACTATATTGCCATTCCTTCAGTGTGGCTGGGCCAAAATCCTGAAACTCCCTTCCTAACAGCACTGTGGGTGTACCTAGTCCACATGGACTGCAGCAGTTCAAGAAGGCAGCTCACCACCACCTTCTCAAAGGCAATTAGGGATGGCAATAAATGCTCTCCTAGTCAGCGATGCCCACATCCCATGAACAAATTTTTGAAAAAGTAACGTGGTTTGGCAAATTTTCCACTGACGAGTGGAGTCAGCTTGTGTCAACTAGTTTTGTTGCAGCAAAGGAGGACTGTCAACCTCGTCTTTATCTGTTAAAATCCAAACATTTTGTTGTTGTCTTCTCTAGTAACATTTTGTTATAGAGGGTTGTTTCATCACCATTGTAGACTTGTTCTTTGGTGTATCCTCCTTCATGTACAACCCTCTTTAATTCAGCAGGAAATGGTGTTGTAGTTGGCTCATCCACGGACCATTGTTCTCAATAGTAACTTGCGAAATGCCTTGCTGGTTCTTGAATCTTGCTAACTCCAAACTTTATTGGGGCATTGGGATTTCCATTCATTTGATGACAATTAACCTGAGCTTGAACAACCAGTGTAAGTATTTCAGGCTCCCCCTCTTGCTCGGCCACCTTCCTCCATCTCCACTGACACCCTTCTCAACATTTCACCTTTAAGTCACCTACGAAAGGTTGAATCTGCAAACCCCATTCTTTGCAAAACAGTTGCCTGCGTAGTGCCTTCCTTGATCTAGGCGATGATTTTTAGCTTCTCGGCAATAGTGTAAGATTTTCTGTTTCGTGATTCAGTACACCTGATCGTTGTATGAGTATCAGTGACCCGTACTTAGAGAAAAATGACACCTTAATCACTAAGCTGCCATCCCATTGGCTGGTTCTGAATCATTTGTGGCGCATTTATACTTTAACAATGTTCTCATATGTTCATAAAGTTACCATTTCCGAAAATTTTGGGGTCCTTGGCACACCCACATTATATTGAGTTCCGTGCTATAGTGGAGTTCCAGTGTACATATGTAATTCATTGTGGAGTTTTACACTCCATACAATCTCTTGTTCCATGTTTAAAATACTGTATTTCTTTTTTAATAGAAAACAGCTTACTTCAAATACAAGAGAGTTTTCTAATTGTTAGGTACACAGAATCTCAATTATTACAGCATAGGAGGCCATTCGTCCCATTGTCTCTACAGTGGCTCTCCGAATGAGCAATTCACCTAGTGCCATTCCCCCTCCTTATCCACAATGCTGCACATTCTTCATTTTTAGAGAACAGTCTAATCTCCTTTTGAACGCCTCGATTGAACTTGTCCACACCACACTCGCAGACAGTGCATTCTACACCTTAACCACTCACTCAGTGAAAAAGTTTTTCCTCATGTTGCTTTTGCTTCTTTTACCAATTACTTTAAATTTGTGCCCTCTTGTTCTCACTCCTTTCACACATGGGGACAGTTTCTCCTCATCTCCCCTGTCCAAACCCCTCGTGATTTTGAATACCTCTATCAAATCACCTCTCAGCCTTCTTTTCTCTGCGGAAAACAGTCCAAACTTCTCCAATCTATCTTCAAAACAGAAATTCCTCATCCCTTGGCACCATTCTTGCGAATCTTTTCTGCATTCACTCCATTTTTTTTTTTAAAAAAGAGCTCAGCATTTGCTTGGAAAACTAGAAGCATAATTCTAGTTCTCATCTTCAGTTTCCAGAACTACTCCCCACTTAAGAATGCCATTTTCTCAAAAGCAACAGCTGAATAAACCTGAAACACAGCTGCAGAAATGTCACAACACTTGACAAAGAATCCTTTGCTCATTAAAAGCGGAATACACAATAATAAGTTATGAGAGCTCCCAAAAGCACTAGAGTTGAATTATTTGAGAGGGCTAGTGAGAGAGGAAGTAGTGAAGGAAATGCAAACCTTAAAGGTCATTGTTTTCATATAAAAATACAGCACCCAGTTTGATACTGAGCTATCCAAATCACGACACTATTGGACTCGATGCCTGACTGCATTTTTGCTAATTTCAGCTGCACATTATTATTGGCCTTGAGCAAAAGCCAGGCCCTTCCTTCATTTCCCTCCAGGAATCTTTGTTGGTAAATGCACACCTGACATCAGCTGGGGGCAAGACTATCTAAGCCACTGGTTTTCAAACTTTTGTGATTGGCAGGCACCTTGCAAATACTGACATGCCCAAAAGTACCCATCCTAGATTCCAGAAGACAGTACAAGTAAAAATGCAAAGAAAAATATACATTAATAATACCACAGTCAACAAATGGAGAATGTTACTATTTTAGAGTTAAGTAGTAAAATGCACTGTAATTTAGGAAGGTAAGTGGAACTGATTACAGCGTAGGTTTTCCCGGTAGTAGTCTAAGGAGCTGAAAATTGAGGCGCTCCGGCAGCACGACAGGCAGGAGGGTGTACTTGCAGCATGACAAATTTAAATAGTTCCCATTACAAATATGGACACTCGAGATGTATAATACAAATATAAAGATACGGATAAAATGACTTTAAACTCAGTATTAAAGTACATCAGCACAACTTGATGCAATAATTACCTCAACCCAGCTTCACCTAAAAACTGCAGTCTTGACTTCCCTCTTTTCTTTTGGGCCTCCTTATCTCGAGAGACAATGGATACGCGCCTGGAGGTGGTCAGTGGTTTGTGAAGCAGCGCCTGGAGTGGCTATAAAGGCCAATTCTGGAGTGACAGGCTCTTCCACAGGTGCTGCAGAGAAATTTGTTTGTTGGGGCTGTTGCACAGTTGGCTCTCCCCTTGCGCCTCTGTCTTTTTTCCTGCCAACTACTAAGTCTCTTCGACTCGCCACAATTTAGCCCTGTCTTTATGGCTGCCCGCCAGCTCTGGCGAATGCTGGCAACTGACTCCCACGACTTGTGATCAATGTCACACGATTTCATGTCGCGTTTGCAGACGTCTTTATAACGGAGACATGGACGGCCGGTGGGTCTGATACCAGTGGCGAGCTCGCTGTACAATGTGTCTTTGGGGATCCTGCCATCTTCCATGCGGCTCACATGACTTCCCACATGCACCAAAAGGAGCCTGACAATTTAAGCCTTTTTCCCACCTCCAATTATAAAAAAATACCTGATCCCATTTGAGAAACAATGTTTTAGATTAGGCCTTTTGGAGTTCATTATCTGATATCAACATTGCTTGTTTAGCATTTTCTCTTCACATTGTTTTTATTCATTCATGGAGATGTGAGCACCACTGGCAAGGTCAGCATTTATTGTCCATCACTTATTTTTCCTTGCAAAGGTGAGCTGTCTTCTTGAACCGCTGCAGTCCATGCATTATAGGTACACCCACAGTGCTGTTAGGTAGGGAGTCCCAGGATTTTGACCCAGCGGCAATGAAGTGACATATTTCCAAACCAAGATGGCGTGTGACTTGGAGGGAACCTGCAGATGGTGGTATTCACATGCAGCTACTGCCCTTGTCTTTCTTGGCAGTAGAGTTCACAGGTTTGGGGCATAATCTTGTTCACTATTGTAAACATTATGCATTTTCAAAAAATATATATATTTTAAAAACTTTAAAGTAAATTTGTTATTCCAGCAGTTAGAACAGAAAAATAGCAATTCCCAACTGGAATGATTTGATAGGTGTTCAAAACCATGAAGGGGCTAGACAGAGTAGATAACTGCTCGCATTGGCAGAAGGGTCAAAAACCAGAGGACAATGATTTAAGATGAGTGGCAAAAGAATCAGCGACATGAAAAAATTGTTTCACAAAGCAAATGGTTGAGATCTGGGATGCACTGCCTGAGAGTGTGGTGGAGGCAGATTCCACCAATCATGGTTTTCAAAAGGGAATTGGATAAGCACCTGAATAGAAAAATGTGCAGGGTTACAGAGAAAGGGCATGGGAGTGGATCTAGCTAAGTTGCTCTTGCAGAGGCCAAATGCCACTTTCTGTGCCATAACTATTCTATGATGCTATAAGAGCAGCCCACATAAGAAGCAGGAAGATAAAGAGAGAAGGACCCAAGCGAAGTTCAGGTGAAAATTCACTCACTTTCAATGTCCTGGTTGTCAGCCTCTGCTGTCTAGTTGCTTATGAATTATACAGTAAGCAACCCCTGACCACTCAAGTGAACAATTCTGTCCTTGTGGAAATGTGGACTGCTGCACAAACTGTAGCAACAGCAGTCCGGCGGTTCTGGAATATTGTACAGTGCCACAGCCCGACTGAATCATTCTACGATTTCCGTGTTTACACAGAGGATCCTCACCCAAGCGAGTAACACCGGCTCCCAGCCTGGGTGGGGTGGGGTGCGGTGAGGGTCCCAGACTCCCCCTCTGGGTGGGATCCTGCTCACGGTCACAGTTACTTCCCTCCCCTCCTCGGCCCCGGGAGTTCCTCACTGTCTTCCCCCTTCCCCTGTCTTCCCCCCTCCCCCGACCTCCCCAGCCCAACCTTCACTCCATTGTTTTCGCCCCCTCTCTCTGTCTCCCTCTCTCTCACACAACTTTCCCCGCGCCACCCCCGGGCCTAACCCGAGCGACCGCTCCTCAGGCAGTTTCTTTTTTTTTTCCCAAAAAAAAAATCATTTTTAACGTCAGGAATCGCCTCCCAAACTCACCTCCTCCATCTCCTCCGCCATCTTATTCAGCTTCTCCTCATCCTCCAACAGCTCATTCAGCTCCTGCAGACTCAGGGAGCTGAGCTCGGGCAACGACATGTTCCTCACTCACCCTCACCCCCTCTCTGCCTCCCTGAGCCAGCCCGGACCGGAAATCCCGCCCCCACTCTGCCCCGCCCACTCCCTCTGATTGACAGGCTCTTCAGCCAATAACAGGGCAGATGAAGTCATACCCACCAGATCCCAAGGACACTGCCACGCCCCAGCTGTGCCATTACAAAGCCAGGTTGCAGGTGTGGGTTACAAACTCCATGGAAGTTGAAGGACTTCCCTGCAGGAGTGTTCCTGTTCATTAACAGGTCCAAGCAGAGAGCGGTGGATGGTGTTGTTTATCCCAGCTACCTGCTTCTCTTCCCTGGCTACATCTGTGTCTGGGTGTCCCTGTAGAGGGAGCATGCAGTTTTTGCCAGTCAACTTGAAGCCTTCCATGACCAGAGGGACTGAAGTGCATTGTTATTATAATTTGACAAATATTTAATCACAAAAGCAAAATACTGCAGATGCCGGAAATCTGAAATCAAAACAGAAAATGCTGAAAATACTCAGCAAGTCCGGGCAACATCTGTGGAGAGAGAAACTGTTAACATTTCAGGTCGATGTCCTTTTGTTGTTGAGAGTGAGGATAGTGAATTTGAAAACTGATTACTGGTATACTTTAATGTGAGCAAAGTACTGTGGATGCTGGAACTCTGAAATGAGAACAGAAAGTGCTGGAAATACTCAGCAGGTCTGGCAGCATCTGTATAAAGAGAAACAGAGTTAACGTTTCAGGTCTGTGACCCTTCAACTGGTATCCTTTTCCTGATTCATTTTGGTAGGAAGAACAATGTCAGGAAAAACCCTATATGCCAAATGAGAAATATTTAATTTCATTGGTTGGGAACGTACATTGAACTTCTAATGAAAAAAACCTGACAGTAACTTTTAAAAACCTAGCAGCCAAGATGGCCCCTGCAATTTATATTTGAAATACCAGGAGATTGAACTGGAGACAAAAAGTCTAACAAGAAGCCCAGCCAAACAATGCTTTGGCTAACTGAGTAGATTAGCCAGATCACCCTCATTAGCGGGACATTCCAAACCATCTCGAGGCATTCATAAATGGATATGTCCCTCCAGGGGGTAAACACTACCAACCCCACCTAAGAGAAGTTTTGTGTTTTAGACATTGGATCTCATTAAAAACAAAGGGGAGTGAGAAAACCATGTGATTGCCTGTTCATCTCTGGAGAAACTAGAAGCTTTGTTACACAGACAAGCAGCAACCGAGTGGACAGTAGCTAAGAAGGCTGCTGCTCCCCTGTCTCTCTCTATCTTCTCTCTCTCTCCCCAGAAAACATCAAGTGAAAACCATCTGTGACTGAGGGACCCTCCAAGCCTACAGACTGCTACAGCCAGCGACCAGGGGAAGAGAATCAACTACAAATTCTGCCTTCAGGGAAACTCTGAGCAAAGCAAGCCAACCAAAGTGCACTTTGACCAACCAAGAACTTCAAGACTACAGCTTCGACCGAGGACTACTGGATCACCCACTTTACAGACTGTATTTAAGTTCCATTTATTCTGGATTTTAAACCAACCACCAAATCTAGTTTCCATCCTGTAATCTATTTGTGTATGCGTGTGATTTTCGTGTGAATGTGTGCGTGAATGTGTAGCGTATTTTTAAATCGAGTTAAAGTGTTAAGTATAATAAACTCACCTCTTTAATAAAAGTAAATCTGAAATTAAAACAAGAAATGCTGGAAATACTCAGCAGGTCTGGCAGCATCTGTGGAGAGAGAAGCAGAGTTAACATTTCAGGTCAGTGACTCTTCTTCAGAACTGGCAGATATTAGAAATATGAAAGGTTTGAAGCAAGTAAAGTGGGGGTGGGGCTAGAGATAACAAAGGAGAAGGTGTAGATAGGACAAGGTAACAGAGAATAACCGACCAGAAGGTCATGGAGCAAAGGTAAACAATATATTAATGGTGTGTTGAAAGACAAAGTATTAGTACAGATAGGATGTTAACGGACTGCAAACTGAACAGCCACAAGTACAAACATGAAAAAAAACAGTGGATAGGCAATAATTTCAGAGCATGACGGGCCCCCCATTTTACTTTTATTTTTAGTTATTTTTTCTTTTTTTGTGTTTATTTTGTTTTATTTTATCTTAGTTTGTTCAGTTTTCCTACCCACTGTTTATTTCATGTTTGTACTTGCAGCTGTTCAGTTTTCAGTTTGTTAACATCCTATCTGTACTAATGTTTTGTCTTTCAACACCATTAACATATTGTTTGCCTTTGCTCCATGACGTTCTGGTTGGTTCTTATCTGTGACCTTGCACTATCTACACCTCCTTTGTTATCTCTTGCCCCACCCCCGCTTTACTTGCTTAAAACCTTTCACATTTCTAATATGTGCTAGTTCTGAAGAAGGGTCACTGACCTGAAACGTTAACTCTGCTTCTCTCTCCACAGATGCTGCCAGACCTGCTGAGTATTTCCAGCATTTCTTATTTCTATTTCAAACTTACCTCTTTCTTGTTTAAACTCAAGAAAACCTGTCTGATTGGTTCTTTCACAATCACAGTAAGGAAAAAGGTCAAACACTCACAGAGGTGGTAAGCACAACCACGGTTTAAAAGGAATAAGCCCTGTTCCGGTCAAATAAGAGGAAGGGGCAAAAGGGGAGCCTGAGACCCCCGCACCCCCCCCCTCCTCACCTGGCCGTAACATCAAGGAGAAGCAATATAAATTAAAGGGCGCAATTCTAAAGGAGTGCTGCAGCAGAGGGACCTGGGGGTATATATGCACAAATCATTGAAGGTGGCAGGGCAGGTTGAGAAAGCAGTTAATAAAGCATACAGGATCCTGGGCTTTATTAATAGGGACATACAGTACAATAACAAAGAAGTTATGATAAATCTGTATAAAATACTGGTTCGGCCGCAACTGGAGTACTGTGGCCAGTTCTGGGCACCACAATTTAGGAAGGATGTGAAGGCATTAGAGAGGGTGCAGAAAAGATTCACACGATTGGTTCCAGGGATGAGGAACTTCAGTCACGTGGATAGGTTGGAGAAGCTGAGACTGTTCTCTTGGAGAAGAGAAGATCAAAAGGAGATTTGATAGAGGTGTTCAAAAGCATGAGGGGTCTGGATAGAGTAGATAGGGAGAAATTGTTCTCATTGGTGGAAGGACCCAGAACCAGAGGACACCGATTTAAGGTAATGGGCAAAAGAAGCAACAGCGACATAAGGAAAACATTTTTATGCAGCAAGTGCTTAGGATCTGGAATGCATTGCCTGAGAGTGTGGTAGAGGCAGGTTCAATCAAGGCCTTCAAAAGAGAACTGGATAATTATCTGAAGAGAAAAATTTGCAGGGCTGCAGATAAAAGGGGGAGCCGGTACAGCCACAATGGGCCAAATGGCCTCCTGTGCTGTAATCATTCTACGGTTCTGTCAATAAAATTAAAACCTTCCTTCACTTAGGTAGTTCTGGCTGTTACATTGCACAGCACTGAACTGCATCATTTAGTTCACTGCCCAGTATGACTGGCAACATATATACAATGGTACCATATTAAATATTCCAGGGTGATAATATCACAATTTCAGTTCTTGGATATATTGATCAGACTTTCCCAGGGGATCACATTTTTAATATTTCCATTACTATTTTTCTGTATACATAAAACACAAATGCACCAAAATAGTGAGACAATTAAACTGTTTCTGTACATTCTAAATAAGTTTTCACTTAACGTACAGTGCAATTTTGAAAATGTATATAATACATTCATATTTAAAACCTAATTGTTTGCTGTTATTTTGCATCTGTTTTCTGATTTGTTTTCTGATTCAGCTCTTCTTTGCTGTTGCCTTATTTCACATCTCTCTGCGCATTCTCCTTTTTGTTCTTTTATTCTTTTTATGACTAACTCTCTTCCCCTTTTATTAATTTCTGATGTCCACTGTGATTTCTCATGTTACTTTACATCATTTATACTCTATAATTTTTCGACTTGCAGAATGAGATGACATTCCGTGGATGAGAAGAGATATACACTACACAAGGCCCATGGGCATGTAAACTCTTTAATCCATTCAACCAGGCTGCTCTGGAGGTATTTGGAAGGGAGAGCATAGAGGGAATGAGGATGTGAAAGTGAAGGTTGATGGCTTGCAGCCCAGCTATGTGTCAACCTAGAAAATTAGCAAAATCTGACTAAGAGCTTCAGAAAAGTTGATACATTTTCTAAAAGGTTGACAACTCAACAATAGTCATGATTAAACACCTATGACAAGAAAACTTATAATTACAGAAGCTTTGTAAGTTAAGATGTAGATATACACAACATTCCTTCATTTGTTGCTTGCCATTTTAACATCCCACCACTCTCATGCTCATATCTCTGTCCTGGGTCTGCTGCAGTGTGCCAGTGAACATCAATGCAAACTCGGGGAGCAGCACTTCATTTTCCGATTAGGCACTCTACAGCCTTCTGAACTGAACATTGAGTTCAATAATTTCAGAGCATGACTGGGCCTTTTTTACTTTTATTTTATTTTATTTTATTTCATCATTTTTTTTTACCATGTGCTGAGATTTTCATGTTTATGCCTTTGGCTAGGGCTGTTCATTATTCTGTCATTAACACTCTGACTGCACTAATGCTTTGTCTTTCAACACACCTTTACCACACTCTCTTTGCTTTTGCCCCATGACCTCCTTGTCAGTTAATCTCTCCGACTCTCTGTCCTATCACACCTTCCCTTTTGTTCTCTTTCCCCCCGCCCCCTTCCCCCGCTTTACTTGTTAAAACTTATTACATTTCTAGCCTTTGCCAGTTCTGATGAAAGGTCACAAACCTGAAATTTTAACTCTGCTTCTCTCTCCACAGATGCTACCAGAGCTGCTGAGTATTTCCAGCACTTTCTGTTTTTATTTAAGATTCCCAGCATCTGCAGTATTTTGCTTTTATTCCTTAATTTATATCGGAGCAAGCAAGAAGGACTGATCTAGCATTTATAACACAAATATTTGATAGCCCTGAAGGGGAAATCCAAATGTTGAAGGCACAAAAATAATTTTGCCCACTTTCTTAAGCAAGCGATGTCCCTTTGTAACTTTCTGCTCACATCTACATCAATTACTGTGCCACCTAGTTTAATATCAACAGCAAACTTGGATATATGTATCTCTATTCCTTCATTTGTCATTGATAAATATGGTGAAAATCTGAGGCTCCAGAACAGATCCCAGGGGACATCAGACCCTGCCAATTGGAGTTCATATCTATTATCCCTACCCTCCGCCTCCAACCTCCGAACCAATTCCCTACCAATGTTAAAAGGTTGCCTTCAATTACATGCACTTTCATTTTTGCTAGGAGTCTCTTGAGTGGAACTTCATCAAGTGCATTCTGGAAGTCCATATAAACAATATCCACAGACACTCCCTTATCTACCATGTTATATACTCCCAGACATCTTTATCTGGAATAAAATAGTTACTTACCTACTGGTTGTCCACCGAGGCTCCTCAGTCTCATCTGCTCCTTCCATGACAACATGCACTGCACTGTACAGGTTGATGGCTCCACTTATGACTGTTTCGGAGTAAAGAATGGTGTGAAGCTGGGTTGTGTCCTACCCCCACTCTGTTTGGCATCTTCTTCACCATGGTCCTGACCTTCACCTTCCCTGCAGATATGGAAGGAGTCTACTTGCACACCAGGTCACTCAGCAAGCTCTACAATCTATCAAGGCTAAAAACGAAGACAAAAACTCATTGTGCCCTGATTAGAGAACAGCTCTACGCTGATGATGCTGAGCTAGTCGCTCACATGGAAACTCAGTTACAAAGACTCGTGGACTGTCTCTCCCATGCCTGTAATTTGTTCTCCTTGACTGTAAGTGTCAAGAAAATCATGGTCATGGGACAAGGTGTTGTATCTCTGCCCTGATCACATTAAATAACGTTCCACTGGAAGTGGTTAGCAAATTCTGCTACCTTGGGTTCACTGTGACAGACAATCTGTCCCTTGATGCAGAGCTCGATGCATGCATAGGGAAAGCAGCTACCACCTTTGGCTGACTTGCAAAACGCGCATGGGATAACACTAAGCTAACCGTTCGGACCAAGCCGGTGGTTTATAAGGCCTGTGATCTCAGCACCTTGTTGTATGGCTGTGAAACATGGGCAACTTAGAGGTACCAGGAAAAGAAGTTCAATAACTTCCATCTTCACTATCTGCGGCGTATTACCGGTATATCCTGGCAGGACAAAATCGTAAATATGGCAGTCCTCTCAAAGGCAGAACTCCCAAGTGTGTTGGCACTAATCAAACCAAGGCGGCTTTGGTGGATTGGACATGTCCGCAGGATGGAAGACAGTCACATACCCAAGGACCTTCTATATGGTGAGGTAGCCAGAGTCAAACGACCAGTGGGGCGCCCAAAGTTCCACTTCAAGGATGCTTGCAAGTGTGACATGAAGGCCCTAAATGTCAACTATCACACTTCGGAGTCAATGGCTGGCAAAAGAGGGAAATGGCGACACATCCTGTGGACTGGTGTGCTTTACCATGATGACCAGTTGCTAAAGCAGCTTGGCAACAGGCGCCAACATCAAAAACAACAACTCACACCGTCACGTGGCAGTTTCGTGTGCAGTACTTGTAGAACCTGCCTCTCAAGGATTGGCCTTCACAGCCATCAGCAAAGGTGCACCAAGAGAAGACACCCTACCTAAATGGATTGTTTGCTGTGTGTCCATCATCTTTCATAGATGGAAGGATGCCAAACCATACTTACTTACTATTCTCAGTACTGGCAGGGCAGTACTGTATACCTTGTGTAGCATCTGGCATCACAGTCTATTCTTTCTTGCTCTTGCTGTCCTCCTCCAATGAGTGCAATACAAAGGGTGCACTGAACCTGATTCCCATGCTAAAGGGTCTGAAATTTGGAGTAATCGCCAACCTTTCACTACAGACAACTAGCCAGCAATGAATTTAAGTAGTTTGCACCCACTGCTGCAACATGCATTACAAATAGGTGTTCCCAATTTAGCACACATGAGGAATGGGGATACTGGAAAATAGAGAGATTGAACAACTACAAGCCACATCTTTAATCCCTTTAACTGGTATAGTGCAGGATTTATGTGTTAAAATGCACGGGAAGTACTTCTTTCTAACAGAAATTTGGCTACGGTTGCAACAAAGGAGTTAATTATACACTGTAACACACTCATTACTGCCCATTCACAGTCATATGTCACAGGTCTTAACTCTAACACATAGTAATTTCTATCCTAGGGATCTTTGGAGGATTGGGAATGTTGCAAATGAGTACAGATGGCACTGTGAAAAATTATTTCAGTGACATCATTTGAACTAATCCACAATCTGTGCGTAAACTTAATTGCTGTTAAAAATAGAATTTACATGTAAATTTTACCATTTTAATTACTTACCTAACATGGCATATATACAAGATATAATGAGGGACTAAAAATCTCTATCCTGCTTGTAGCATTGAGTATAGTTGTAATTATCTTCATCTGACATCTAACATTTTAATGACTAGTCATGTTAAACCATTCTGTATGATATTGGGATACAAGCTTATAAAATTCTTTTCTGTATTCTTTTATTGGAGCAGGTAACCCATTTATTTCCCTTAAAATAAAGGTGAAAGAATTTCATTCAAATGCATTCAGTCAAAATTACAAGCTGCAACTTCACCCATCAATCTTCTTTCAGCTAATTACAGTATTCTCCATCACAATATACCCTTCATTTGTAAATACGAGCTAGTGACGTTTGATAAATTTATGATCCTGTTTCTGTAAGAAATTTTACATTCAGATGAAAAACCAGGTTAATCCTCACAAGGTGAAACATCCTCAATCCATCACAAAATGCAGCCTAAATGAATGATCTGACCTCATAAAAAAAGCTAGGGGTAAGCTTTAATATAAACATTTCTGTCCAGTTAGGTGCACAACTGCAGCACTCCACACTTATCTCCGAACTATTTCTCCCCTCATGCAGCAACAGCTTAAAACTCAACTTTCAAAACTTCTCCTTCCTCGCGCATACTCAAGGTTCTCACAGTGAGTGAGGGTTGATTTCTGGAATGTGAAATTTGATCTAGATCTCAATTATAACAATTTAACTATTGTCCAGGAAGATCTTTTTAAACAATAGGATGTAATGCCTACTTGTACCTCAGATTTCTTTACACAGGGAACAGTAGTTTATGTAGTTTAAAGAGAAGATCCTGTTAGCTATTCCCTCCCTCTGTTATCAACACCATTTTTACTCAAAAGAGCAGAAGGTTCATGGTTGACATGGGAGCTGCATTTTCAACAGTGTTGTCATTGTCTTAATTTTGTTTTTTAATCAGTATTCTGGCATTCCTACTAAAAATAAATGTGTATGCAGGCTTCAATTTGTTTCCTAGCGTTCAATTCCCCTATTAATGCGATCCATATGTCTGTTAGGCTTGAATATCCTGAAGTCCATAAAAAGAAGGAAAAATGGCTATTTGCCTCACTTCACATGAGGCTTTGATTAGTTTGAGTTTTTGGAAGATTATATGTTAATTGAGCCCTGAAACACTACTCAAAAACTTTATAAAGGGTTCTTCTTGGTTTATAGCCAAGCAGACAAATATTATCTATAACTGCTTAAGTTGCTGTTTTAATTTTTAAAGCTTATTTTAACTGAAATATGTGGCTTGTTGCTGATACACAAACCTCAAAGTGTTGAGCTCAGTATCAGCAGATGTAATGCCTTAAGGGGAAAGTTTCTGTTACTATAAGCCGAACACCTAGGCACATATCTGGTGTGGGGGGAGGGCTCTGGAGTTTGTAGGCTAGTACTTTATGCCCATGTTGCTTCGTGTGCTCAAGAGTTTCATATTGATGATGTATATGCGTTTTGGGTTTGAAACTAATGCTAATTGAGGTAGAACTTCCTTATCCTGAAATTTGCATGCTTCATTCTCTATACATGACATCATTGCTGAAGACCTGTTTTACATGGGTGTACTTAGTGTACCACTTCCTGGTATTTGGGTGGAAAAACAAGGGGCTGGATTTTACATCGGGCGGATGGGAGCTAGCCGACGTTAAAGTCAGTGGTGAACCCGCTTCCGCCTCACCTGGGGTTGAAGACCATAGCACAAGAATTTCCTTGGAGTAGGAACAACTATGAGAAAATTCCGGGTCATAATTTCCTTGAAGTATCAGTGCAGGTAGATAAATCCATAATGCTTCAGTTATACAGAGCATTGGTGAGACCACATCTCGAATACTGTGTGCAGTTTTGGTCCCCTTATTTAAGGAAGGATGTAAATACGTTGGAGGCAGTTCAGAGCAGGTTTACTAGATTGATACCTGGAATGAGTGGGTATCTTATGAAGAAACGTTGGACAGATGAAGCTTGTTTTCACTGGAGTTTAAAAGAGTGAGGGGAGACTTGATTGAAGTATATAAGATCCTAAACAGTCTTGACAAGTTGGATGTGGAAAGGATGTTTCCTCTTGTGGGTGACTCCAGAACTATGGGGCACTATTTTAAAATTAACAGTCACCCTTTTAGGACAGAGATGAGGAGACATTTTTTCTCTAAGAGGGTTGTGCAACTTTGGAATTCTCTGCCTCAGAAGGTGGTGGAGGCGGGCTCATTGTATATTTTTAAGGTGGAGGTAGATAGGTTCCTGTTAGGCAAGGGAATCAAAGGTTATTGGGGGTAGATGGGAGTGTGGAATTTGAGACAGAAACAGATCAGCCGTGATCTTATTGAATGGCAGAGCAGGCTTGAGGGGCCTGAATCAGAATCGGAATGAAACAAGAAGGCTGAGGGCGAAGTACATTTTCATAGTATAATAACAGGTTAATCATCCATGCAAATGTTCACAGGCAAAAGTAAAAATGAATTGCACGGTGCAATATCACACATCCTCAGCTCACTATTACATCCAGGATATCACACACCTGATGGAACATGCTGCATGGAACATCATAATGATATTGAAGATGTGCTGATAACCTACTGGGTGAAGACACCATATGGAATAGCAATAACATATGTGGAACAGAAGATATAATTCCCAGTCTGTGCTGAACTGGCTGAACTGGGATAGCAGTTGAGGCAGTACAATTGACCTGAGAACTCCTTGGATGCACACTTAACATTGCTGTTCATTGACCCTTGCTGCATGTGTGTGGACATTGGGCAAGGATGGGATCAGACTCGACGGTGATGCTGCTCATGGTTGTACAGCCCGCCAGAATTCACTGAGTTGGGACATGAAGAAAGCCAACCAGGGTGAGTTACCTGAGGACTGATGGCACCCATCAAATTGCTCTCATCAGCGAACGACCGAGGCTGAAGGCAATAGATGCCATGAATTTCTGTTATCTTAGTACATGTCAGTCACCTATGTGTCTACTGTAAGCATCTTAGGTGAGTTAAGCAGTGGTGGCAGGACAATGCCATCAAACTGCCTATATTTTTATGCTGTATTTGGATAAGGGGTAGCTATCTAAGTACCTAAGGAAGAGAGGAGTAGTAGGTTATGCTGATAGGGATAGATGAAGTAGGGTGTGAGGAGGCTGGTGTGAAGTGTAAACAGTAGCACAGACCACTTGGGCAGAATAGCCTGTTTATGCACTGTAAATTCTATGGAAGTTATCTTGTTAAACATTTATTAACAGTTATTAAGTGCAAATGAACTGTTCTATTTTATTACCTCTAAGCTCCACCTAGTGATAAAAAGCTGCATTACACCTAGCATGCTCATTAATATGAATGAATGCATGCCATTACAGCTTGTAATGAATTGTAGGGGAGTTTTTTATTGAAACAAAATAAGATAAATATTACTCTAAAACAGTGACGTGACATAGATTGTTAAAGTTCCCTGAGTCCAAAGCATAAATACAGTAACTTTAGAAAGTGAAGCTACAGAAACCCACAACACACAGTACTTTGTTAATGAGCCTGTGGGTACATTATTTGCATAGTAAAATGTATACTTTGTCCGTTATGGTTCAGGGATCACAGTTTGGGTGTCACTTTTCTACATGCAAATTTTGCATCACTCTGGCACCTGATTGCTCAAATTTCATATGCTTAAAATCACAAGTCACAGCTGAAGAGGTAGCTATGCAAAAATCGCATCCGGGGAAAACTGGTAGATACGCTTCCAATAAAAAACTATACACAGCATATGAAAACAACTAATCCAGGAAAAAAAAGCACATGGCAAATCCTATCAATATAACAAAAAGGAAAGCCAATTGGATATTTAAAAATATTTTTTGAAAATCTTTCTGGCCACTATCTTAATGTTTGCTGAGGGCTTACTATGGGTAATTTGGTTTGTAACAATAATTTGCATTTTTATAGCATTTTTTATATAGAAAATGCCCTTAGGTACTTCACAGGGAGGCACAAAGAACAGAAACTCTTTGTAAAACTGTTAGGAACAGTAATCAAAAGTCCCTTTCTCTTTTTCCTCTGTCTCTCCCTTTATCTCTGTGTGGCTGGCAAACATTTTCTAATTGTGATGTCTGTATTACTTTATGATTGGCATGGGAGGTCCAGGCTTTATAACTCCATGAATATTCTCCTGATATCCAGCTGTGACTCTGGTAGGAGTTTGGCAGAACCCAGGAGAAATGGCATTAAAGGCTGATGATGGTTGTTTACTTTGTTTCTCTGTTATAGCAGGCGATCGGAAGAATCCCTGAAGAATTTCCTGCCCCTGCTGTGTGACAAAGTGGCAGCATTAAAGGGTGTGCCACATGTGTTACGTAACATCACTGGTAGCCTTTTCTTGCCCTTACTTGTCGTCTTCTGCCAGCTCTAGTAAAGGTAGAGCACTGATCACAGTTTCTGTAATGGAAAATCTGAATCTACTCACCTTCAAATGAATATTCCAACTATCTTGATGTGACCTCTCCACTAACATCTGTTTTGTTTGGCTGATACTTTGATGCCTTAATACAGCAATGAGTTTCCTCTTAAGTACTCGATCTGACATGCTAATTGTTGTTAAGCACATTAGCCCTCCCTACATTAATATTTTTAGTCTGAGAAAATGGGCACTAAGTAAATGTTATACTGCAGTCCCTACTTTCTACCTCCATCACACAATTACGATGAGAGCAAAAACTTTTTACCATCATCAGTTTCTAGGCGTAGGTCCCTAGAACCTTTATTATTGGATTAAAGCTATCAGATGTTTCATATCTCAAAGCTTAATCCTTCGATATCATTATGATGTTCCATGCAGCATGTTCCATCAGGTGTGTGATATCCTGGATGTAATAGTGAACTGAGGATGTGTGATATTGCACCATGCAATTCATTTTTACTTTTGTCTGTGAACATTTGCATGGATGATTAACGTGTTATTATACTATGAAAATGTACTTCGCCCTCAGCCTTCTTGTTTCATTCCGGTTCTGATTCAGAGACCTTTGCTGGATGAACCTGTCCAACCAATTCCATGGAATTCCTGTGGTATTTATAAACCTGGCAGGTAACTAGAATTTACAGGCAGGGCATAACTGGAGACTGTAGTCAACAGCTTAGAATATTACTGCACAAATCTAAGGGCTGATTAATGGGTCCCTGGTTCTTTCTGATGACGCTGGTTATCCTATCTTGTGGGTGCCTGACTAATGCTGTGTTCAGGAGCTATGAATTAGGGAAAACAAAGGCTATTTAAAATATTATCTTTTTAATGGATCCTTAGACCTTTATGATAATAGATACTGATTATAATGGAGGTCATTTTGGGCTGAATTTTGTTCTTTTGTTGGAGGTGGGTTCAGTGGCGTGGGGGAGGTGGAGAATCTCCGCAGAGCCATCCACCACGAAACCCGTGGTAACTGCAGTGTGCCGATTCAGTTAGAGGTGGGAAAGTACCGTGGTGGTACTGATGCCCTGATGCGATGGCATCGTAATTTAAATGTTTGAAATGCTGTTTTAAATACATTTGAATCTAATTCACTGCAATCTAACAAAGGTTTCTCAATTTTCTGGTTGACGTGCGGCACTTCAGTTTCAGGACTTTGAAAAGCTGCGCCACCGAGGCAAGAGTCCTAGGTGTCGCGAAAGGGAAGGTAACCTAACCATAGCAGCATAGGGGGAAGTGGGGTTTACAGCGGCCATTGCCGCTGTGCTGAGTGTCCAAGCGGCTTGTATGTGAATGTGAGCAACTCTGCAAGGGGCTTCAGAATCACAGAATCACAGAGGTGCTATAGCACAGAAGGAGGCCATTCAGCATCTACACCAGCTCTCTGAGTGAGCAATTCACCTAGTGCCACTCCCTCACCTTCTCCCCATAACCCTGCACATTCTTCCTTTTCAGATAACTATCCAATTCCTTTTTGCATGCCTCAATTGAACCTGCCTCCACCACATTCTCTGGCAATGCTTTCCAGAACCTAACCACTTGCTGCATGAAAAGGTTTTTCCTCATGTCATCATTGCTTCTTTTGACAATTATCTTAAATCTGTGCCCTCTCGTTCTTGATCCTTTCACAGTAGGAACAGTTTCTCCCTATCTACTCTTTCCAGACCCCTCATGATTTTGAATACCTCTATCAAATCTCCTCTCAGCCTTCTCCAAAGAAAACAGTCCTAACTTCTCCAATCTATCCTCATGAATGAAGTTCCTCATCCCTGGAACTTCATTCTCGGGAATCTTTTCTGTACTCTCTCCAATGCCTTCACATCTTTTCTTATATATGACACCCAGAACTGGATGCAGTACTCCAGTTGAGGGTAAACCAGTGTTTTCTACAAGCTTGGCATAACCTCCTTGCTCTTGTACTCTATGCCCTTATTAATATAGCCTAAGATATTGTATACTTTATTAACTGCTCTCTCAACTTGTCCTGCCACCTTCAATGACATAGGCACATATAACCCATAGGTCCCTCTGCTTCTGCAATCCCTTTAGAATTGTACCTTTTATTTTGTATTGTCTCTCCATGTTCCTCCTACCAAAATGAATCACTTCACACTTCTCAGCATTGAACTTCCTCTGCTACTTGTCCACCATTCCACCAACTTATCTATGTCCTTCTGAAGTTCCACACTATCTTCCTCACAGTTCACAATGCTTCCGACTTTCGTATCATCTGCAGATTTTGAAATTGTGCCCTGTACACCAAGGGCAAGGTCATTACTATATATCAGGAAGAGCAAGGGTCCCAACACTGACTCTTGGGGAACTCCACTACAAATCTTCTTCCAGTCCGAAAAACATCCATTAACCACTATTCTCTGTTTCCTATCACACAGCCAATTTTGTATTCATGTTACTACTATCCCTTTAATTCCATGAGCTATAACTTTGCTCACAAGTATGTTGTGCGGTACTGTATCAAACACTTTTTGGAAGTCCATGTACACCACATCAACAGCATTATCCTCATTAACCCTCTCTGCTAGCTCTTCAAAAAACTCCAGCAAATTAGATAAACATGATTTCCCTTAACAAATTCGTGCTGGCTTTCCTTAATTAACCCGCATTTGTCCAAGTGACTATTAATTTTGTCCCAAATTATTGTTTCTAGAAGTTTCCCCATCACCAAAGTTAAACTGATTGACTGTAGTTTCTGGGCTTATCTATACACCCTTTTTTGAACAAGGGTGTAAAATTTGCAATTTTCCAGTCCTCAGACACCACCCCTGAGTCTAAGGAAGACTGGAAAATTATGGCTTGTGTGTGAATGGGGGGATCTCTGCAAGTATGCCCAGGGGGCTGCTTGCTGAGTTACAAATTTTTGGAAGAACACAGAAGTGTTGCTTCAATGAGCTTCTGTTGAATGCATGGAGAAAGTGAATGCAGGGCTGGCAGGCTTTTAAAGATGGGGCCAGCACCTGTTCCACCATCAGGTGACGCCATAAATGCCATCTCCATTGCCGCCCCCAGCATGTGATTGGGAGGATGGCTGCCGCCGTTATGCAAAATGGCCACCTGCCGCGTAATCGTGGCAGCATGGCCGCTCATGTCACAAGTGGGACTGCCGCCATTTTGCGCACCCACTGCAGCTCCTGGTGGTGGGCTATAAAATTCAGCCCTTTGACTTTGGACAATAGTGTAAAACACATGATATCGGCTCAGCCGGTTGTTAAACACCTCTCTAGATTTTTGTTGAATCTGTGGCACTGACAATGTGTTAATGATATACTGGATAGTAAGGTGGGTGGCATTTGTGCACGTGCTCATTCTGTGTTGGAAAAACACTGCCTCTTATATTGTTAAAGGCTCCTCCATAGGTGTCCAGGGTGCTTGTCTGAAACAGATATTAGGCCTCCTCTGCAATGACTGTAGCATGCACAGTGCATGCTGTGGCCAATTTTTTCTGGCCCTTTGCAGCCAAAGCAGCAGTCCTTAAAAAAGGAGGGGTGCCACTGGAAAGTATATATGAACTGTTTTATTTGTCTTATTGTGGAGCTAGGGAAAGCAGATGTGCTCCTCCTGGATCCATAATAAGTCCAAAGGCCATTGCCAGCTACTGTTTGCCTCCCTTTCCGATTGCTCACCCCCGCCCTGACACTCCTAACAAACTTGCTTGGCATCTGAGCCGGCCAATCTTGCTATCCCCTGGGATTGGCATACCTCTGGGGTTGTATCTGGTGCCCTCTACTCAGTGTCAGCAAATGAGGCTAGCCAATTTTCCATGTTCTGATTTCAGGGCCATTGACTCCCTTTGAAGAGGCAATGCAAGGGGGAGAGGGGTTAGTGGCAGAGGCAGCTGAATAGATGTTGTCAGTCTTAGTAACAAAGAAATCCATGAGCTCCTCACACTTGTTGTTGGAGGTGGGAGGTGACTTATAAACACATCACTTCCTGATACCCGATGAACACATTGCCCTACAGACACTTGGCAGATGTGAAACTTTTTATTGTACATATCAAACATGCTACCGATACTTCGGGTAAAAAAGCTCCAACAATTAACAGCTTAATTTTCCCCTTAGCATTTGTTCAGAATAATTTCAATATGTTAAGTCTTAATATATTATTTTCAGTATAGTGACATTTCTTTTTTGGTATAAAGTATGAGATTTCTGCAATAGATCCTCATCAAACGCAGTTAACTCAACAGCAATTAACCCATTTAAAAGAAGCTAGATGATTATCATAAGAAAACCCTAAAGATCATTGACACAGATGATCAAACACTCTATGGAACAGTCTGTTTCCAGTCCTGTTCAGACTGAATTTTGGATGTGGAAAGCAATTAATCAGGGTCATGCAGTGTAGGTTGTAATGTTGAACTGACATGCTGGAATTTCTCCATTTTACCTTTGAGTAATAGAGGCATTTCAAAGACCTTTAATCTTCATGCAAGAGTTTTGTTGGAAAGAGTTTATGTTAGTGCAGATTGTGTGTGGGTTTACTTGAGCTTTTTCTTGTTCTCTACCTTTGGCTATTATTAGGATAATGCACTATTCTGGAATAAATGAGTCCCCACAATAAAAGATCTTTCACTGGAGATGGTGCATAGTAGGATATTATTGCTTTTGCAGTTAAACTGCAGATTGGACAACAGCATGAATTAGCTCAAGGTCAGCCAAGTGATTTGCAATATTTTTCAGATCAACTAGAAAAACAGCATTTTCACTGCAACAGTAAATTGCAGTGCCCGTGCTGCAAATCATGCTGTACACAGTGAATATAGACATTCACAGAAATTCATTCCAGTGTAGTCACCTAAACAGCAAAGTAGGCTACTTTACCAGGATAAATATTTAAGAACAAGTTTCACCTATTTCACACTTTTCATTAATAACTACTTTTATGACAATGAATTATTCTTAATGTAAGCTGTGGTGTTTATAAAATATTTCTGTACTTTAGCTCTGTTCTACCTCAGTGAGTTTAAATGAATGTGTACATTTTTATCCTGTAGTCTATACTACTGTGAATAATTCTTTTTCCAATTTCACACTCAGAGAGCAAGCACAAAAAGTGTTGATTAAAGGGAACAACCAATGCATCAAGCCAGGACATTCTGGGAGTGGGCAACAATGCTTTAGGGAACAGGGTGACAAAATTATGCTTTACCATCAGTAGAACTATCAGAATAAGTTACAGTTGCTGCCCCTAGTGGATGTCACTAGCAAAACCTTTTGCATAAATTCTTTTCTTTGTCATAATTCATGATGTCAGCAATTCTGTTCTATAGTATAATGAAAGCCATATGAGCATGTCTAATAATTTCAGGCCATAGGCTTCCAAGCATTTGCCTTCATGTTTAGACTGGGTTCTCGAAAACAATTCTATCTTTGACAGCAGCTATCTCTCCTGAAAGCAAGAAGACAAGTGCAGCAACATTATGGTAACACCATCACCTCCAAATCCACCTTCAAGTTACACACCATCCTGACTTGGACATATGTTACTGATGCTTCAACGTTGCTCTGTCAATATCCTGAATTTTCTACCTAACAACATTATGGGAGCACCATCGCTACAAGGACTGGGCAGTTAGCAACCACAACTTATATTTATATAGACTGTTCCGAAGAAGGGTCACTGACCCGAAACGTTAACTCTGCTTCTCTTTCCACAGATGCTGCCAGACCTGCTGAGTGATTCCAGCATTTCTTGTTTTTGTTTCAGATTTCCAGCATCCGCAGTATTTTGCTTTTATTATATTTATATAGCGCCTTTAACATAATAAAATGTCCCTAGGTGAATCAAAAGAGCATTATTATACAAAATGTAACACTGAGCCACATCAAGAGATATTAGGGCAGATGACCTAAAGCTTGGTCAAAGGGATAGGTTTTAAGGAGCATCTTAAAAGAGGAAAGAAAGGCTGAGAGGTTTAGAGAGGGAATGGGTGTTGTTTAAATGAAACTCAATGTAGGTCAACGAGCACAGGGATGTTGGGTGAATGGGTCTTGGTGCGAATTAGGATACGAGCAGCAGAATTTTGGATGACTTCAAGTTTACATAGGGTAGGACGTGAGAGACCGGCCAGGAGTGAGTTGGAATAGTCAAGTCTAGAGGTAACAAAGGCATGAATGAGGGTTTTAGCAGTAGATGAGCTGAGGCACGGGGAATGTTACAGAGGTGGAAATAAGTGGTCTTAGTGATGGCATAGATAAGTGGTCAGAAGCTTATTTTGGGTCAAATATGATACCAAAATTGCAAACACTTGGTTCTGCTTCAGAAAGTTGCCAAGAAGAGGAATGGAGTTGGTTGCTGGGAAACAGAGTTTGTGGTGGAGACTGAAGACAATCACTTTGGTCTTCCCCTTTTTAGTTGGAGGGAATTTCTTCTCGTTCAGTATTTGATGTCGACAGGCAGTCTAACAACTTACAGACAGTGGAGGAGTTGAGAGAGGTGGTGGTGAGGTAGAGCTGGGTCTCATCAGCATACACGTGGAAACTGACTCTGTATTTCAGATGATGTTGCTGAGGGACAGCATGTGGATGAGAAATATGAGGGAGCCAAGGGATAGATCTTTGGGGGAGGTCCTTGCGGGAGTAAGAAGAGAAGCCATTGCAAGTGATACTCTAACTACAACTGGATAGATAAGAATGGAACCAGGCATGTACAGTCCCACCCAGCTGGATGACGATGGAGAAGTGTTGGAGGAGGATGGTGTGGTCAACCACATCAAAAGCTGCAGACAGGTCATGAAGGACAAGGAGGGATCATCACAGTCACATAGCCTGTCATTTGTGACTTTGATAAGAGCCATTCAGTACCGTAGCAGGGACAGAACCCTGATTGGAGGGACTCGAACATGGAATTTCAGGAGAGATGGGCACAGATTTGGGAGATGACAACATGTTTAAAGACTTTGGGAAGGAAAGAGCGGTTGGAGGCAGTTTGCAAGGATAGAGGGGTCAAAGGTTGTTTTTTTGAGAAAAGGGGTGAGGACAGCAGATTTGAAGGAGAGGGCCAGTACCTGAGGAGAGAGAACTGTTAGCAATATCAGCTATCATGGGAGCCAGGAGGTGAAGTTGGATGGTCAGCAGTTTAGTGGAAATAGGGTTAAAGAAACAGGAAGCAGATCCCATGGACTTGTTGGCAATTCCCTTCCATAATATAATGGAGGCCGTACAAGCATGTATAATAATTTCAGGCCATGAACTTCAAAGCATTTGTCCATGTTTAGACTGTATGCTCGACAATAGTTATATCTTCGACCGCACGTCTCTTCCCTGTGACTTCTATCACCAAGGATAAAAGCAGCAACATTATGGGAACACCATCACCTCCAAAATTCCTTCCAAGTGACACACCATCCTGACTTGGACACATATCACTGTTCCTTCATCATCGCTGTGTCAATATCCTGGATTTTCCACCTAACACCATTGTGGGAGCATCATTATTATAAGAACTCGGCAGTTAAAGAAGAAGCCCATCACCACTTTCTCAGGACAAGTCGGAATGGGCAACAATGCGGCCTTCTTCACCAGCTTCTCACATCCCAAGAAGGCTTTTTGTCTAATTATAAGCTGTAGAACATAAAGGGCGCATTCTGAATAAAGACTTAACTGACTCTGAATAGCATAATCCAGTCCTCGTTAATCATTCCAACACAATTTTCACAGATTAATTCAATGTCTTAATGTTTAGCTAAATATCTTGAAAGGAAGGCAAGCATTTTATCTGTCATTGGAAAATGAATTTTCATAGTTCTACAGCACCATATAAAAATATGGCATGGAAAGACTCAGGAACCATGTTCCAGTTGACCTGTAATAAAGTACTTATCGATAATCCTAGATGAAATACTGTAAAGAATAGGAAAGGAGATAAGGTATATGGTGGCTGGGTGTCACACCTTGGTTGTAAAAAAGCTTACTAAACATATGGGTAAAGGAAGTCTGAATGAAATGGCCCTACTTCATCACACTGGGATCAGAATGAGGAACCAAACTTTCATTTCATAGTCCCTCAAAAACAGGCACCCATTTTAAATACAGAGGGGTTATATTTCATAAAATACATGTGTAGCTCACATTTGGCTTTTTTTGTCCACCTTCCCACCTCGGCCACCCGAGAAAATGGCAGCTATACTACTTTAGTAGCACTGTGGAGATGTCAAAACTTTAGCATCATTTCAGAAGCATTCTATGTTGATAATAGCATAGTTATAATATATTTGCCATGACCTAGTTGGGTACTATCATCTGTCACTCCTCTAGGTGATGTTTTGATAGCATTTTTTCCATTATAATGCTACTTGTTACAAGGTCAGGGCTGCAGTTGCACACTTCTACCATTAGATGGGGTTTCCAAAGATCCAGTTCTCCAGTTTCCATTTGCCATCTTGTTTTACCGCTGTCAAAGTTTTTTTTAACAGTTAAATTTAAAATGTTATTTTTCTTTCCTTTTTTGGCTCTAAAACTGGATTTCCAATTACACACAACTCACTTTATTCCCACAACATCCAAGCAAAGTGGAAAAAAGATGGCCTTTGGTATGGTATTTCTCATTCTTTGGCAGTAATTTGCTATCACTGCCTCAATGGGTGGGAAGAGGCCAAGGGGAGCAGATCTTCTATTGAATATAACACAATTATTATAAAATTCAGATTTCCACAAATAATGAGGTTACAATTAAGCTCCGACGTCAAGTGGTTCTCTTACCAGTCCTGAAAAAACTTTTAAATTGAATCCCATGACACAAATATGAACAGAATATACACAGGATATAATTTTTATCTCTGAAATTTCTATTGACTGTAATCCAACATGGCAGCTTTATTTGTACAGTTAGGAATTGACACACCGACTTCCATAAAGTATGATCTCACTATTATTAATGTTATGAAATAAAATAATAAATACTCTTTTTATATGAAATGACAGCACTTGTAATTCTTACAGGTAATGCAAAACACTATTCGAGCAACAGGACAGTCAAGTGCAGTGACTTGAAATAATCATTTGTCTGTTTAGGTATGTAATATCAAATAGCTTCATGTCATTGCCTACTCCCTGAGGCTACACAGTGTGGCAGTCACACCTATCTGTGGTGTTTGTTGAGTGATTTGTCAGCAAAACATATAGAAATAGGAGGCAGAGTCTTGGGATCACAAGATGAATTTAGTGAGCGCTATAAATTATCAAAGGAAATCTTCACAGACCAGTCTTGCACACTGACATTGCAGCAGCAGGGGATTTCCCCATCACTAACATCACTTGAAAACAAAATTACTGATTTATAACCCAAGATAAGTAAACTGCCCCCAAGTGAATGACTACAAAGGTTTGTTTCTGAAATAGATAATTTTAACTGACTTTAAAGACTAGTTGATGGACTATTTCTCCAAGGGCTCATAAATCACTAACAGAAAAATATTTGATCATTTTCATCCTTCATGGGTGAGGGATGCTGTACGAGTGCATCACTGATTATCTCACCCAGTCAGAGCTTCTCCTCCAACTACTTCCTTGGATTCCCATTCTGTTGTACCCAGTCAGAAAGTTGGTTAGTAACATCTTCAAACTTATGATGTGTTGGGGATGTAATAGATATAGGACAACGGGGGTTTACAAAGATGGAACACATGAGGCTGGGGATGGGTTTAGATGGGGATGTAGACTTAAGAGCAAAGTTTGAATTCACTCATATATATCATCTGAATGTGTAAACAGCCATGAAACACACTTATTTTTTTGAGATGAAATAGTGCTCAGAAATATTAATGTGGCAAACATGATGGAATCTGAGATAGCAACTGATCACAGGAACTTAGGAACAGGAGTAGATTATTTAGCCCCTCAAGCCTGTTCTACCATTCAATGAGATCAAGATTGATCTGAGACCTAACTCCATATACCCACCTTTGTCCCCATCCCTTAATATATTTGCCTAACAAAAATTTATCAATCTCAGTTCTAAAATTAACAATTGATGTAACGCCAATTGCCGCTTGCAGAAGCGAATTCCAAACTTCTACCACCCTTTGCATGAAGAAGTGTTATCTAATTTCACTCCTGAAAGGTCTGGCTTTAATTTTTTGACTATGCCCCCTAGTCCTAGACTCCTCAATTAGTGGAAATAGTTTCTACCAAACTACCCAATCGGTTCCTTTAATATCTTAGAAACATTGATCAAGTAATCCTCTAACCTTCTAAATGGGCGGTTGATGGTCGGCACAGACTCTGTGGGCCGAAGGGCCTGTTTCAATGCTGTATGACTCTAAATTCCAGAGAATACATCCCTAATTTGTGTAATCTCTCCTTGTAATTTAACCCTTGGAGTCTTTTGTATAGCTGAAGCATGATATCTAGCCCCTTGTATTCTATTCTTATAGACATAAAGGCCAGCATTCCATTAGCCTATTTGATTATTTTCTGTACTTGTTCAATACATTTTAATGATCTGGACACTCAAGTCTCTTTGGGCCTCTACTGTTCCTGGCTTTTCATAATTTCTAAAGTACCCTACTCAATCCCTTTTACGTCCCAAATGGATGGCCTCACATTTGCCTACATTTCCATCCACTTAATCTATCAATATCTCTTTGTAATTTTATGCTTACAGTTACACTGCTTACCATGCTGTCTATATTTGTGTCATCAGCAAATGTGTAGTTGTGGCTTTCTATCCCATCACCTAAGTCATTAATGAATACAGTGAATAGTTGAGGCCCCAACACAGATCCTTGTGGGACACACTAGTCACATCCTGCCAATTACAGTACCTTACCACTGGTGCCCGACTCTCTGTCTCCTTCCGATCAATCAATTTCCTAACCATTTCAATTCCATGAGCTTCAACTTTAGGTAACAGTCTCTTATGAGGGACTTTATCAAGTGCCTTCTGGAAGTACATATAAATAACATCTATAGACATTCCCCTGTTCACAAATTTGGTCCCCTATTCAAAAAAATCAATCAGATGCATCGGACATGACCTACCCTTTACAAATCTCTGCTGTCTCTCTCTGATCAGATGAAAATTTTCAAGGTGTTCAGTCATCCTATCCTTAATTATAGACTCCAGCAATTTCCTGCCAACATGTGTTAAGCTAACTGGTCTATAATTCCCTAGGTTCCCTCGCTCACCTTTCTTAAATAGAATAGTGGCATGCACAATTTTCCAAACTAAAGAAATGATTCCTGAATCAAGAGTACTTTGGAACATTGTTTGGGCACTTGCAATGTTCTCACCTATTTCTTCTAAATCCCTGGGACAGAAACCATCTGGTCCTGGGGATTTGTCACTCTTTCGTGCCATTAATTTCTCCATTACTGTTATTTTGCTTGCATTAATTTTGGTGAGTCCTTGTCCTTGATTCAATATTAGTTTCTTTAGGATGTCTGTTGTGCTGACCTTCCTGTACTTAAATACTGACGCAAAGTAATTATTCAGCATGTCTGTCAATTCCTCATTTTCATTGACAAGAGCACTGCTATCAGTTTTGAAGTATCCCACATTACTTCCTTCTTTTTCCTAATGTAATTGTAAAACATTTTTGTGTTGATTTTGGCATCCTTTGTAAATTTCTCATACTCCCTTTTTGTAGCTGTTACTTTCTGCTTTGTAACCCTTTGCTGCTCTTTATATCTTTCTTATTTGCTAGTATCTGTGTTATTTTTTGCATTTTTGTATGCTTTTTCTTTTAGTTTTATATTGTTTCTTAGCCTTTCAGTTGTTAATGGCTTCCTTCTTTGAGAAGTAAATCTCCAGCCCTTTAGGGATATAAACTGATTCTGTATCACAATAAATTCTTTTTTGAACATGCCCCCACTGATCTTATGTTGTTTTATCCATTAACAGATATGCCCAGTTTACTGCGGACAGTCTCTGTCTCACCCATTGAAGTCAGCTTTACCTAACTCTAGGATTTTAGTAGCTGTTTCACGTTTGCCCCTTCAAACACTACATTGAATTCGATTAAGCTAATGTCTGCATTAAAATAACTGATGGAGAATTTTTATAGGATGCATTATGCATTTGTATGCTAATATCACATCATACAGTTTCACCTCAATGCTTTATTATCACACAAGAGCTTATGAAGTTCATTTTTCACTCTGCTATTTTTAGCGGAAAAACAACTGATGTTATACACAGGGATATCTGTTTTGTATTCCTGCTTACTTTTAGCTGAAGTTAACTATTGGGGTAATTTTATGAATTTACACTCCTAGCAGAGAGCTTTGCTCATCAGAGGCGTATTGTGGGAATTTGGGTGTGGAGGTCAGCAGGCTACTGAATTGGATGGAAAGCCCTTGTTGGCCCATTGAGTTCTGTGATCTCAGCTTGGATTGCTGTAGAGATGATATAGTTGATGTCAGTGCTTCTAGGCTGAGAAGGGGAACATCAGCCAGAGTTCCACTCTTGGTTGTTATCCAGTGACCCCAACTTGGGGGTGTGTATGTGTGGAGGTTGGGAGAAGCAGGGTTAGGACTTGGCTTTGATACTTTCTGTCACCCTGCACAACCACCAACCATCCCCCACCACCATAACCCCCCATACCACCCCCCCAGCATCCTAACCTCCACCACAGATATGTACACATAAACCACCACCCCTCCCTTCAAGCTGCTAGATCCATAGATCCCAGAAGCCATTCATATTTTGGATGAAAAGTGACATTAATTACGAAAGTGCATTGTTATTCAATGTCAACAAGAGTATTGAGGGAATAAAAGCAAAATACTGTGGATGCTGGAAATCTGAAATAAAAACAAGAAATGCTGGAACCACTCAGCAGGTCTGGCAGCATCTGTGGAAAAAGAAGCAGAGTTAACGTTTCAGGTCAGTGACCCTTCTTCGGAACTGACAAATATTAGAAATGTCACAGGTTATAAGCAAGTGAGGTGGGGGTGGGGCAAGAGATAACAAAAGAGAAGGTGTAGATTGGACAAGTACACATAGCTGACCAAAAGGTCATGGAGCAAAGACAAACAATATGTTAAAGGTGTGTTGAAAGACAAAGCATTAGTACAGATAAGGTGTTAGCGGACTGAATATTGAACAGCAGCAAGTGCAAACATGAAAAAAAAAACAGTGGGTAAGCAAACTCAACAAACTAAGATGCAATGAAATAAATGCACAAAAAAAGATTGTAAAAAATGTAAAAAAGAAAAAAAGAAAAAATAACTAAAAATGAAAGTAAAATGGGGGGCTGTCATGCTCTGAAATTATTGAACTCAATGTTCAGTCCGGCAGGCTGTAGTGTGCCTAATCGGTAGATGAGATGCTGTTCCTTGAACTTGCGTTGATGTTCACTGGAACACTGCAGCAATCCCAGGACAGAGATGTAAGCATGACAGCAGGGGGGAGTGTTGAAATGGCAAGCAACCGGAAGCTCGGGGTCCTGCTTGCGGACTGAGCAGAGGTGTTCCGCAAAGCGGTCACCCAGTCTGCGTTTGGTCTCCCCAATGTAGAGGAGACCACATTGTGAGCAGTGAATACAGTATACTACATTGAAAGAAGTACAAGTAAATCGCTGCTTCACCTGAAAGGAGTGTTTGGGGTCTGGGATAGTGAGGAGAGAGGAGGTAAATGGGCAGGTATTATACTTCCTGCAATTGCAGGGGAAGGTGCCATGGGACGGGGACGAGGTGGTGGGGGTAATGGAGGAGTGGATCAGGGTGTCGCGGAGGGAACGATCCCTTCGGAATGCTGACAGCAGAAGGGAGGGGAAGATGCATTTGGTAGTGGCATCAAGCTGGAGGTGGCGGAAATGGCGGAGGATGATCCTTTGGCTATGGAGTCTGATGGGGTGGAAAGTGAGGACAAGAGGAACCCTGCCACGGTTCTGGGAGGGAGGGGAAGGGTTGAGGGCAGAGGTGCAGGAAATGGGCCCGGTACGGTTGAGGGCCCTGTCAACCACAGTGGGGGGGAATCCTCGGTTGAGGAAAAAGGTCATATCAGAAGCACCATCACGGAAGGTAGCATCATCAGAGCAGATGCGCCGGAGACGGAGAAACTGGGAGAATGGAATGGTGTCCTTACAGGAGGTAGGGCGTGAAGTGTAGTCGAGGTAGCTGTGGGAGTCGGTGGGCTTATAATGGATATTAGTAGACAACCTATCCCCAGAGATGGAGACAGAGAAGTTGAGGAAGGGAAGGGAAGTGTCAGAGATGGACCATGTAAAGGTGAGAGAAGGGTGGAAATTGGAAGCAAAGTTGATAAAGTTTTCCAGTTCAGGGCGGGAGCAGGAAGCGGCACCAATACAGTCATCAATGTACTGGAAAAAGAGTTGGGGGAGGGGGCCTGAGAAGGACTGGAACAAAGAATGCTCGACATCTCCCGTGAGTATTGAGGGCCTCATCTTTAGACAGATCAGGAACAATTCTTTTTTTAAACATCTCACTCAGCTTGTGAACAAACAGACCCACTCCCGAGTCTTACTGCTGCTGGGTATTTTTTATTTATTTATTTAGAGATACAGCACTGAAACAGGCTGTTTGGCCCACTGAGTCTGTGCTGACCAACAACTACCCATTTATACTAATCCTACATTAATCCCATATTCCCTACTACATCCCCACCATTTTCCTACCACCTACCTACACTAGGGGCAATTTACAATGGCCAATTTATCTATCAACCTGCAAGTCTTTGGCTGTGGGAGGAAACTGGAGCACCTGGCAGAAACCCACACAGTCACAGGGAGAACTTGCAAACTCCACACAGGCAGTACCCAGAACTGAACCCAGGTTGCTGGAGCTGTGAGGCTGCAGTGCTAACCACTGCACCACTGTGCTGCCCTTGGCTCTGGAGGACTATCAGTCTGATGTTAGTGTATTCACCTTATTCCTTCATCCTTAAAGAGACTGTCTTTAAATAATAATTCCTCAGGAAGTAAAGATAATAAAGTAAGAGGCACCAGAACATGTCACGGGGAGAAGTGCTTTACCATATAATTACCTACTCCTTTATGTTTTCAGAAATCTAGGTCATATTGAATTAATTGTGAAGAATGTCAGATTAATCCAAGGCACTTGTACCTTATGCATACAAATATTATTTGCCTCTAAGCATTTAATTCAGCAGAAGACATTACATTGTCAGAATTTCTTCTAGTTTCAATGTTCAAATTGGGTAAAAACTAAAAATTTGACATGTGAACGATTTACTATTAACACTATTTTAAAAATCCAGGCTATTACAATTTAGTGTGTATTTAAGGGTTTGGATGTGAGAGGAGAAGGAGGAATAGGGTCAATTTCCAACATGCCATGGTTAGTAACTGGGATAGAAGTTAGCAAGAGGAACTTCCTTTACTCAGCCCAGTTGAGAAAATGATTATCATATTTATGCAACAGGGGGATAACAATCCATTACTGCACAGCCATGTGTGATTTGTAGAAACAACATTGAAACATATCTAATTGACTGTAAGTAGCCAAACATCTGGATTGGCAATCTGTATATCTGTGATCTTGAGAATTGTACAGACGAGATTTTCCTCTTTGTTGCATCTGAAGAATGATGCTGTTCCCAGGCCAAGTAACAAAGGTTCCGGAAGCCAACTGCGTCAGTTCCCTCTTCGTTGGCTGAATAAACCTGATGGTCAGTCTTGAGTCGAGATCCTCTGCATACCAGAGGGTCTGCCTTTGTATGCTTTTTTTTAAACAAGGGTGCATTCATCACCCTGGCAATCTAGTGGGGCATTGTGGAATCTGCAGTGTCATAAAAATTCACATAGTAAGTGGGAGGCCCAGTGTTATAGAAATTAATTCCAGTGGTCACCTTGAGTAGGCTTCGAGCCACCTGTTAGCAGTTCAGATTGTTAGTGATCATATCTCTAGTGAGATAAAAGTATTGCATTTTCCTTTCCTTTTCTGCCATTTTTTTAACCTCCTCCCTCCTCTCCTAAAGGCACGCTGGGAGCTCTTTGGTATCTTGCCCAAATGACTATTCTTTATAAGTGAGCCCAGAAAGCAAGCTGTTAGTCTGTGGGAGCATCACAAATGTTTGCAATTCTCCCCACACCTGACATCCACACACTCACTTCTAGCATGGGTCTCTGCATAGCGATCAGGTGCAGCAATCCTGCTCCATTTTTCTTCTTCCTTATTCAAGGGCACTGAGGGCAATTGAGACACACCCCACAGTGACCTTGGCTGCAATCAGCTTACCAAGTACAGTCAGATATCAAATAAGGGATCTTTTTGGTCTGTGCAGCTCAGCCTCTCATTACTTTGCTTTAACTTGGGTGAACCTATTTTTCTAAGTAGCCCATCTGTGTGGGAGCAGCACTGAACGTGCTTATTAAACTATTATATTCCCAGAGCAAAGTGCATTTAAATTTTTAGAATTGAATTAAGTTTGAAATAAACACCATTTGTCATAATTTCACATTCTTTTTCAATACATTCGAGACTTATCTAGAAGTCATTAGGTTTTAATGTAAATTAAGTTGTGATGAAATTATAGAATGTTACAATTAGGACCATAGTGTCATACTTTGTTTTATAATGCTCCTGTAAAGTGGCTTGGGATGTTTTATGACGATAAAGGTACTATATAAATATAATAAAAGCAAAATACTGCAGACGCTGGAAATCTGAAATAAAAACAAGAAATGCTGGAAAAACTCCGCAGGTCTGGCAGCATCTGTGGAAAGAGAAGCAGAGTTAACGTTTCAGGTCAGGTCTGATGAAGGGTCACTGACCTGAAACGTTAACTCTGCTTCTCTCTCCGCAGATGCTGCCAGACCTGATGAGTATTTCCTATATAAATATAAGTTGTTGTTGTTACGGTTCATTTGGTTGGAAAATTGTGCAACAAAATCACTTAAGTGCGTAGTTTATTAGATATTATTTTGTTTTTGTGAATTCTGTAAGTATGGGATCAAAGATCATAGGAGTCAGAGGTCAGTATAACCCCCCTATGGGATGACGCTGTAGATTTGGGGTGGATTTTTTGCCATTTAGACATGTTTAGCAATCATACTGTTACTTCTGTTGTTCTATCCCTTTTCATCCACTTGAGGCCAGCATTACCTTTTGTAATGTACAAGTCTGTCCAACATTTCGATAAAAAAAGAAAGAACTTGCAGGGCATCCTAAAGTGCTTTGCCACCAATGAAGTACTTTTGAAGTGCAGTCACTGTTACAATATAGGAAATGTGGTATTCAATTTGCACACAACATGGTCCCGCCAACAGCAATGTGATGATAATGAGCAGATAATCCCGTCTTTTTTAAGTGGTGTTGGTTGAGGGAGAAATATTGCCCGGGTCACCGGGGAGAACTCCTCTGCTTTTCCTTGAATTAGTGCAATGGGAGTTTTTACGTCCACCCAAAAGGGCAGACCGGTCCTTGATTTCACATCTTATCTGAAAGACACCAGACAGCTTAGTTTGAAGAACAGCCTCAAATTCACCATCACACTGCTAGATGTGGCTGTAACCACAGCTTTTAAATTACATTTGAACTGCTTATCTGATCAATAAAAAAACTCAAATAGCTTAAATATTGTACAACTATTTAATCCCACAGTGGGTTAAATGATTAAAAACAAAATCATTGGAAAAATGATGTATCTAATTTCTCTCAGATCACCTTCAGTTGGTCTCTCTGCTATACCAGAGTATGTAATGGTGAACAGTCAGCTTAAAACTCCATAGCTACTGCTATCTTGTTTTATTCCTTCAATACCTCCTGCACCAACATTCGAGTTACTTCTGACTTGTTCTAGTCTATATACAAACTCTGGTCACTTTTTAACCGATATAATAACAATTACTTGCATATATATAACGCTATTAACATAGAAAAACATCACAGGTTGCTTCACAGAAGTGTAATCAGACAAAGATAGATGTTGAGGGAAAGAAAGTGATTTTAGGAAAGTGAGATAAAGAGGTCGGTTTAATGAGAAGAGGGAAGTGGAGTGATGGAGGGGTTTAAGGTTTGAATTCCAAATCTTTGCACCTAGGCGGCTGGAAACATGGCTGCCAATGATGGGGAAAGGGTTTGGAAGAGAGACAAGAGGCGAGAGTTCTCTCCTACTCCTCCCAGTCCCACAAAGAAAAGTTTTTTACTTCGCTTTTGGGGCCCGTGCTGCTGTCCATCAGGTTTCACTCGTTTGACTGACCACTGTGGTTGTTCCAGTTTTAGTCTATCTGAGCAATAGATAGCAATGAGGTGCCTGTCCAACTCAGGTGGATGGCTTAACCCGCCTGTGTTAGAATTGCCTTGGGGGCTGGGGGGGGATTTGTTATGAGAGTGGAAAGAAGAGTCGCTCAATTTTAACTCCTGATTTCGTTTGGTTTGTGCCAAACTGAGCAGTTAAAATCATCCTTATACTGACCAGGAGAGCCTCAGGTTTGATCCTTGATCTGTGCTGAACTACTAAACGCGAGAGAAACAGGGGTAGAAATATTCTGCAGTGTCCCTGCATTAAGGATAGATACTCGTCTCTGATTTGTATCCAGTGATCCCTGTTGAGGATGTCGTGTGACGATGCCATCAGGCTCATCTGTGATCTTTAACACAGTTGAACATCTTGCTGACATGTCCAGTGAAGGCTCACACATCAATAATACTGACTTGGGTGAGTTACTGATGCCTGTGGGATGTGCTCGAGCAAGGGAGCTGGCATCTTTAGGAAAAGAAGTAAGGCAGAAATCACAGAACAAAAAAAGAAATCAATCACCTGCTTACGAATTGTTGGGTGGCAATCTCGTACCAACATAAAGTCCATGAGCTAAGTGATGTTTTCAAACTATTAAAGAAAGACTTGTATTTATATAGTGCCTTTCCTGCCCTCAGGTTGTCCCAAAGCACTTTACAGCCAATGAAGTACTTTTCAAGTGGAGTGACTGCTGTAGGAAACATTATGAAGCATTTAAACTGTACTGTCATCCCTGAGTGGCTCTCTTACCAGAGTCACATCAGTGATGATCTCACCAGTGCAACTGTGTAAATTGTGTGATCGATTGTGATTGAAGAATGCCGCATCTCAACACTGTTGAATTATATAGTGCTAAGAATGAATATATTTACCACAAAATTGAATGATTAAATCATTGACAAACAGATTGAACAGAAATGTCATTCCAAGGAAATCAGTGCTCAAGAGAGGGGGGTTGGATATTAACCCAGTGTGAATGGGTGGCAGTGATCCAAAAACCTTTCTGCCTTGTTTACCTCAGAGATCTTCTGCTAGGTGGCTTGTTCCATGCAGTAGCTTTTTAACTTGCAAATTGAAGTCCTATGACGCACATAGGACACTAATTGCAATTTAGAGGGACAACTGGGTGTGCAAGCAAGCTCCGTCCAGTCTCACTGGGAAGTGCAACAGAAGGTGCACCAAAAACGTAATTTTAAAACGCTTTTTGTGGGGCCAGGTGGACCAGGAATGTTGCTTGGGATTCCACAAGAATAATGTGATCCATCTTCTACCCTGGCCCTGCCCCAACCCGATCTGCCTTCCTGTCGGCCTCTGTGGTTTCTGATATTCCGCTGGCCCAGAGTGGGTGAGCTGCATCGAGGCGACCATTTTGTGCCTGCAGCTCACTGGCGACATGGTGATAAGGCCAGGCCCTGAAAATGGAGCAGGCCTCTCACCAGAAGGATCGAGCGACCTGCCAGGTGGCGTGCACTGCCGGCTGACTGCCTGATAGCTAAAATCTACCCCAGATGCACTCACGAAGTACATTATGTCGAGCATAAACACCACTGTAGACCAATTGGGCCAAATAGCCGGCTCCTGTGCTGTAAATTTTACATACTTCTTTGAAATCCATATTTTACCTGATAGTTTTTGCTCTCGCTTAAAAATTCTTTGTGAAAAGCTTAGGAAAATACTTTGTGTGTTGGCTTATGGGGTAACACGGTACTTGTACAGCTTGGAAAGTGGTGATGCCCCGGGCAATTACAAAATAAACCTCAGAGCCATGAGAGACTTGAAAGAGAATCTACAGCAATGAGTTGACTTGCTGACGGATGGCCTTCTCCTGTGGTAAAACCCACTTCCTTTGAGGCTTCCTTCGATCCTTTGGAATTTAGTGCAGGTGTGACAAGCTCAGTTTGTTTCTTTCATGGGTGTAATTGATCTCCGTGCTGGCACTGCTTAGTCCTGCAATTAGTTCCCAAGCTCCAGATCAGTCTGTTTCCTTCACAAAGGTGCTACTGGGTGTTGCTCACTTGGAGTAAACAAGACTAAATATAGAAGTCTGGTTACGATTTTTGTAGCACCCAGAGTCGAAGAATTTCGGTTTCCTTACGGCTCATCTTCAAAAGGTGCAGATTCTAAAATTAAAATGAATAGCAATATAAATCTTAAACCTGAAGGTACAATTCTGATTGTCACTACACACAGAGACAGATTAAGCATTCTTGGGGCCCTGGGCATCAAGAACATGCTGGACCCCGCCACTACCCCTGGACAATCTCCCTCAACCCCCATCCATTAAAACTCAAACGTGTAGTAAAAAGCATGAAGAAATTAGTCCGTGGTATGTTTACACACACTGCCTTCATAATAAAACAAATTATATCACAATATACCACGCTTAAAGGAAATTGTTTAATTTTGCCACATATGCAAAATAAAATGAAAATACCAGCTGACTGTGAACTCTGTAATTTTACTATTCAGAACAGCAGCATCTAATTATAATTAAAGACACAAAGCACCGAGCCAGTGAATGTTTCAATTGTTTTATTTCCTCAGTGGGAATGATCCAAGATATATCTGCTCCATGCACCAACTCCTTAAAATAATTGAATGTCCCTGCTACCAGATACGTTAACAGGAAAACATTCTTTAGAGGAAGCAGTTGCAGGAAATAAATATAAAGTACTTATTCAGTCATGGCTCAGTAGTAGCAATCTTGCCTCTGAATCAGAAGGTTGTAGGTTTAAGTCCCACTCTGGGATATTGGAGTGTATAATCTGGGCGAACACTTTAGTGGAGTGCTGCACTGTCAGATGTCCTGTCTTTCAGATGTGATGCGAAAGTGAGGCTCTGATTGCTCTCTCAGGTGCATACAAAAAAATCCCATGGCACTATTTCAAAGAAGACCAGGACAGTTCTCCCTGGTATCCTGGCCAATATTTATCCCTCAACAAATATCACTGAAGAAACAGTGCTACGACTAGGTGGTAAGGGGTGTGGGTGGTTCCCACTGTTCACCTCCCAACTGACTGCAATTATGTTTTGTTTAAAATGATGAGTTAGCCCCTGACTGTTTTACTTGCCAAATAAACAGACAGTGACAATTTTTCTTGTAGGTTTAAAATAGAAGATTAACTATTTATTGAACAATATTCATTCTCCAAAATGTTCCCAACACCACTAATTCATGCATTCACTCTCACATGCACTCTCAAGAGAAGATAAATAGAAGGCAAAGGGTAAGGGTTCAAGGTGTGTAGGGGTTCATGGTGTATGGTAAACACTCTTTTAAAGTTGAAGGCCTGGGTTGTTTGTAGTCTTACTGTTTGAGTTGTTGTAGATTTCTGGTGGTTAAGATTTCAGATTGGAGGTGGTGGGTCACTTTCAGTTCTCTGCTGCACCAAGTTGAAGTGTAGAATTCGCAGCAGGGCTCCTTTCTTGTTTTGGCTGGATCTTTCCACAGCCTCTCACTGGATTGCTTTTCTGTGATGTTGCTGTGATCATTCTCTCTCTCTCCAGAGAGCTACATTTTAAGGTAACAATCTCTCACATTAGCTTCTGTTAGGAGATGCATGGTCCCCTCCCCTGTTGTGACCACACATTGGACCAGGATGTGATATCCATGGCCATCTATTAATGTCTGGATGAGTAAAATCCAGTTATAATGTAGCTACTTCACACCTTCATTGTTTCAGAAGAACCCATTCAATTCAGGTATGTCCATGATGGTTTCAGAATGGGTGTAATTGACACTGCTTAGCCTGAATGTATCCTTTTGTCCTTAACAGAATGTGAGGCAATGTTCTAATACACAGACCAGGTCATCTGACGTTCGGTGGCCAACTTTGCAGCATTGACCACCTTTTTTTAAAAGGTAAAGTCAATTTTAAAGAGTCCACCTTGAATAAAGTTAATATCATAAACGTAGGAATAAGATATGTCTTTACTGGGCATGATAACAGATTATCTGATCATGTGTCACATTGCTGTTTGTGAGATGTTCCTGTGCACAAAGTGATTACTGTGTTTCCCACATTACTACAATGGCTACATTTCAAAAGTGCTTGGCTGTAAAGGACTTTGGGACATCCTGAGGTCATGAGCGGTGCTACATAAATACAAGTTTTTTTTCAACGCTAGATTGGAATCCAGACTCAAAAATTCTGTAATTAGTATGAATAATTAAGATGAATATATAAGTTAAAATACTTTGATCACAGTTTTCAGTATTGTCCTTTGAACCTACATAAGAATGGAGCCTAGCCTTGAATTCAAACTGCTGGCTGTTTCCCTGGTCTGCACTGTTGTGATTTCTCAGCAGATTGGGGACGGTGGAGGGTTTGGCACCGCAAGCTGTTGAGCCTTGTGCTCGAGATGCTCCATGAACTGGGAGCTCGCTGCGGGCAGGCAAAGAAAGTCCACAGTGCCCTATAATCACAGGTGCAAATTTTACTTTCCTATTTGCTCTCTAGGTTTCTCGCTGCAATGCTCAGGAGGTTAATCTATCATTTCTGGAGACTCCAGGCCAGTATGGGAAGGTTGTCAACCCTAGTTATGGTGAGTTTTATATGGGGCAGGAGTGGTAATGGGCCCCCAACTGCACAAAGCTCTTTTGTTCACCAGGGGACATGTGTGTTCCCCATCCCACTGAAATGCAGCAGAAAATGGAGAAGCATTGAGCTTTATATTTTATATCTGGTAGTTTTAAATAGTCTCTACCACTCCAATGATCAGCTGCATGCAACTGGATCTCAATCCAACATAATAATTTTGATACATAAATACATTGAATGAGACATGTGGAGCATAAATGTCAGCATTGACAAGTTGGGCTGAATGGCCTGTTTTTGCACGTTAGACTCTATTTAAATCTATGAATATGGGAAAAACCTTTTTAAGCATAGTTTTGGGTAATTCCACATATTTTAAAATACAACACATAAAATATCTTTGGAAAAGTGACAGTGCCTGAGGTGCTCAGTAAGTGAGAAACGCTTGAACAAGAACACAGAGCAGCCGGTGGACTCTGAGAATATTATGTTAGGTACTGAAACTTCAATCCTCATCTCTGCCAGCTGAAGAAACATCATTACAGTAGCAGCTGCAAATGGAAGGTGAGTTGTGGGGGAGTAAATGGTATTTAGTGAAATAGTGGGCTGAATTTTATGGCGCCCCCCCTCCCCCCCACAACCCCCAAGGCAGGGCCAGAGGCAGGGGGCACGGAGAATCGCAACGGGTGGTGGGGCGCAGAGGGCCTGTCACCTCACTGTTGCCAAGCAATCTTCCTGGGGCCAGGATAGGCTGATGACGACCTTTCTGCTCAGTGGCCAATTGAAGCCCTTAAATAACCCTTTAATGACCAATTAAGGGCCTTTACCCTCCACTGCTGGGATCTTACCAATAGCGGTGGTGGGGTGGGGGGGGGAAAGGGCGACCTCCTTGCAGGCTTGCGGGGGAGTTGGGTTCCCTACTCCATGGGCAATCTGTGGTCCATGGAGGACCCCCACTGGGAACCACTGCACGACCACCCCCTTGCTCCCCACCTTGCCGGGGCCTTCAAGACTGGCTTTGGCAACCCCACCTCACCTACCTACGTCCAGGGTTCCAGTGCTGGGCCTGTATCTGAGGCCTCTGCAGTACCAGCAGTGGCCACTGCTCCCAGTGACGCTGCCGATACTGCTGAGCTGCCGGCCCTCTGCTCGGCCGGCAGCTCATCGAGGTGGGATCCCTGTGTTTAAAGGAACGGAGATCCCAGCTCATAAAACTTTGATGGAATAAGACCGGAGGATCACTCTGGGGGATGGGGGGTTGGGGTGGCAGGAAAAGGCAGAGGCAGGCTTTCCCCCACCTTTCTGTCCTGCAACCTGGAGCCCTGCCTGCTACGCAAAATCCAGCCTGAGGATATTTTTTTTGAAGAATACACGATGGCAACCTTTTACACAGCCTTACTGTGGTGTAATGAGTGAATCCAACACTGTCACATACACACAATGGGGAGAATTCCAGGTCAGGCACCGAACGGGTGCAGTATCAGTGATGCAGTCATAAGGAGGCCTGAACCACTTTCAGCATTCGGGCCTTGTTAACATGATTTCAGCAAACTGCGGGCACCAGACGGGCACCCTGCTGCAGCTCAGCAATTACCTGCAGCCGAACGTCAACTGGCTGCTCCATACAGGTGGCCAGCAGGTAATGAATTGTGGTGTGGTGCGGGATTGGGGGCGTGGGCAGATTCTGGAGAGGGAGGCAGATTCCGTGGGGGTCAGATTCCAGGCGAGGGAGGAAGATTACAGGGAGAAAGGGGGTTGGGGGTGGGCGGGGGAAGATATGCATGAGGAGCAGATGTCAGCGGAGGGGGATGTCAGAAAAGAGCATTTGCTGGGTAAATGCTGACAGAGAAGGGACAGCCAATACCAGGGGAGGAGGGCAGATGCTGGGGTGGGTGGAGAGGACCAATGGGGGTCATTAGGGGGGAAAATGATTGGGGGCAGATATCAGAAGGGGAGGTGAGAACAGGCCAGCAACAGTCCGAAAGTCTGCTGCTCTGCATTACCCCACAAAAATCAAGAAAACAAACATGCAGGTTTTGAAAAAGGCCTCCATCAGTCCCTTTAAGGATTGCCCAGTTAGGCCTTTAATATCTAAAGGAAGTAGGAATAGCATCTGCCATGGACAGTTCTCCTATTTCTCCTCGAAAGTGCAATCAGGATCCTAAAACAGGTGTAGAAACCTGATTTGCAAATCCAAAGAGCCTGTTGTCTGATTTGGGTGGGACGGCTGAGTGGTCATTTAAAAACCTGCCTGAAAATTGCTTCTGGTAGGCTAATGGGTGAACACAGTTCCCACCAAACATTCAAATGTTGGCCACTTGTTTTTCTCAGGCCTGCAATAAGCAGCAGACAATTGAAAGTCTCCTATAGTATGGTCCAACTCCGAAATCAGCTTCATCTTGGTTGTACCCTAAAGATGTGTGAGGTAGGATGTATGAAAGGTTCTAGAATATTTCTCTGTACCCATGAAATTCTTGTGTTAAAATCTTTTCTGTTTACCTTTCGTGGTGACTTACAGTTTTAAGAATTTCAGAAATATTTCTTTATTTTGACCTAATCTAGAATCTATTTTCATGATCTTGTGTTTAGGGCTTTGAAGTTGCAATGTGGGATAACAGCATTTAACAACAACTTATATTTATATAGCGCCTTTAACATAATAAAACATCCCATGGTGCTTCACAGGAGTGTTATAAAACAAAATATGACACCAAAATATTAGATTAGATGACCAAAACCTTGGTTGAAGTGGTTTTGAGGAGTGTCTTATAGGAGGAAAGCGAGGTAGAGAGGCAGAGAGGTGCAGGGAGAGAATTCCAGAGCTTAGGGCCTAGGCAGCTGAAGACACAACCACCAATGGTGGAGTAATTAAAATCGCGGATGTTCAAAAAGCCACAATTAGAGGTGCGCAGATGTCTCAGAGGGTTGTGGGGCTGGAGGAGATTGCAGAGATAGGGAGGGGCGAGGTCATGGAGAGGTTTGTCAACAAGGATGAGAATTTTAAAATCAAGACATTGCTTGACTGGGAGCCAATGTAGGTCAGTCAGCACAGGGGTGATAGGGGAACGGGACTTGGTGCGAGTTAGGACACAGGCAGCAGAATTTTGGACGACCTCAAGTTTACAGAGGGCAGGATATGGTAGACCAGCCAGGACTGCATTGGAATAGTCAAGTCTAGAGGTAACAAAAGCATAAATGAGGATTTCAGCAGCAGAGCAGCTGAAGCAGGGGTGAAGTTGGGCAATATTATGGAGGTGGAAATAAGCGGTCTTAGTGATAGCCTGTACTCCAGGGAAAATGATGTCACTGAGACCGCCCTCAACGCAGCCTACATTGAGCCAACAAAGTCGGAATTCAGTAATGCCATTGATTCTCTAGCCAGTGGGAAAGCCTCTGGAAAGGACGGCATTACCCCTGAAATAATCAAGAGTGCCAAGTCTGCTATACTCTCAGGGCTCCATGAACTGCTTTGCCTTTTCTGGGATGAGGGAGCAGTACCACAGGACATGCGCGATGTCAATATCATCACTCTCCATAAGAACAAGTGTGACCGTGGTGACTGCAACAACTACCGTGGAATCTCCCTGCTCAGCATAGTGGGGACAGCCTTCGCTCGAGTCATTTTAAACAGGCTCCAGAAGCTGGCCGAGCGTGTCTACCCTGAGGCACAGTGTGACTTTCGAGCAGCGAGATCCACCATTGACATGCTGTTCTCCCTTCGCCAGCTACAGGAGAAATGCTGCGAACAACAGATGCCCCTCTACGTTACTTTCATAGATCTCACCAAAGCCTTTGACCTCGACAGCAGACATGGTCTCTTCAGACTACTAGCAAAGATCGAATGCTTTCATTAGCTAGCGTTGATACAGCATATGCTTTTATTATTCCGTTTATGAATTCTAATTCAAAGAGAATGAGTGAGTTGGAGTGGGTAAAAATGAATAAAAAGTTTTATAGAGAACAACACATGGTCATAGGTGAATTGCAGATGTGCGTGCTGTCCTGAGCTGATCGTAGGTCAACATACACAGAGGTGATCCAGTTATGAACGCAGGTGCCAATCCAGTGAGGGACACTGCACAAGTCTATAATTGATTCCTGCCTACCTGATCTTTGTGAATATGGTTGGTACCATGTTACTGTAAATTCATTATCCAATGGAAGATAATTGCAGTGAATAGTTGGCATGAGATGATAGACAGGTAAAAAAGCAATGACATCTGATATCAGAGTTGCAAAATTATGGGGCAAGCTCACCCATAGATTAGATACAATTGGCAACAGAAGAACCACATTTATTGCCCAATTTTGAGATGGTGATGATGAGGTTTCTTTTTTGAAGTGATTGTGTTACAATTGAGTGGCATTCTGGACCACTTTAGAGGGGATCAAGCCAACCATATAGTGTGGGACTGGAGTCACATGTAGGCCAGAACAAGTTACAATGACAGTTTCCGCTTTCTGGAGTTTTTATGACAAATTACAAGATTCCTTCAATTCCATTTCAAAATTTATGATGGTGGGATTAAATTCCTGGGGCTCGATTTTAACTCTCAGGTGGGAGCACAACAAAGTGAGCCCAGGGGATGCCAGCTCCATCTGACCCGCAAAGAAACTAAAAAAAAATGTTTCAAATGTACCTGGCGGGTTTTTTCTGGCCCTGATGGCTGTTCCCAGCAGGTTTTTCCCTGCTCCAGCCTCAGGTTAAAATGGCAGATCAGACCCTGAAGATGTCATCGGAGCCTCATTTGCATATTTAAAGAGGATCACTTGTCACCTGGAATTTAAAATTGCAGTCAACCAGATTGGGGTGGGAAAGGAGTGGATAAGTCCCCCAACTCCATTTAATCTGCACCACACCCCCCGAGCTGTCATCTGATTTCTGCTTTAAAATCGGCCCCATAACCTCTGGGTTACTATTTCAATGCCAACTAATGCAAAACTGCGTGAAGTACAGGAGCTAATATACTCTCTAAATATCTTTAAAAAAATATACCCAGGAAACGTAACACAAATTTATTGCCACAAAATCAAAATTCAATCCCATTCCTGTTGAAAGATTGTGATTATTTTAATTTTGGCATTGGGAATTGCTGCAATAATCTGTCTTCAAAACAAGTTATGCAAATCATATTGTCAAAGAAATGTTGTCTTGCTCCGCACATTTCTCAAATTCTATATTATAATATTCAACATTAAAAATTTACACCATATAATTTCTGCAGATGTTATGTGATGCGAAACATGTGCATGTTTTAAAAGCTGCCAAGAACATTCAGTACTCAGGACACAAATTTAGGCTGGGAAGTCTACAGACCCAAATAAGTTTACAGAATACCATTAAACTTATTCAGGCCTCTGCACTGCCAGAGGAACATAGGAAGATAGGATCAGGAGTAGGCCATTCAGCCCCTCGAGCCTGTCCTGCCATTCAATGAGATCATGGCTGATCTGCGGCCTAACTCCATATACCTGCCTTTGGCCCATATCCCTTAATATCTTTGCTTAACAAAAATCTATCTATCTCAGATTTAAAATTAACAACTGTTCTAGCTTCAACTGCTGTTTGTGGGAGAGAGTTCCAAACCTCTACCACCCTTTGCATGAAGAAGTGCTTCCTAACATCTGTCCTGAACGGTCTGGTCCTAATTTTTAGACTATGCCCCCTAGTTTTAGAATCTCCAACCAGTGGAAATAGTTTATCTTTATCTTGCCTGTCTTTTCCTGTTAATATCTTGAAGACTTCGATCAGATCACCCCTTAACCTTCTAAATTCTAGCAAAAACAGGCCTAATTTGTGTAATCTCTCCTTGTAACTTAACCCCTGTAGTCCAGGTATCATTCTTGTAAACCTACGTTGCACTCCCTCCTAGGCCAATATATCCTTCCTAAGGTGTGGTGCCCAGAACTGTTCACAGTACTCCAAGTGGGTTCTAACCAGGGTTTTGTACAGCATAACCTCTGTGTCTTTATACTCCAATCCTCTAGATATATAGGCTAGCATTCCATTAGCATTTTTGATTATTTTCTGCACTTGCTCGTGGCATTTTAAAGATCTATGCACCTGAACCCCCAAGTCTCTTTGGAAATCCACTGTACTTAACCTCTTCCCATTTAGAAAGTACCCTGCTCTATCCTTTTTTGGTCCAAAATGGATAACCTCACACTTGCCTGCATTGAAATCCATCTGCCACAGTTTTGCCCACTCACCTAGTCTGTCAATATCTCTTTGCAATTTTATGCTATCATCTAGACTGTCTACAATGCTGCCTAACATTGTATCATCAGCAAATTTGGATAAATGATTTACTATGTCATCATCCAAGTCGTTAATGAATAATGTGAATAATTGAGGCCCCAACACAGATCCCTACAGGACACCGCTAGTTACATCCTGCCAATCGGAGTACTTACCCATTATCCCCACTCTCTGCCGCCTACCACTCAACCAACTTTCTAACCATGTCAATAATTTGCCCTCGACTCCATGGGCTTCTACCTTAGTTAACAGCTTCTTCTGTGGGACTTTATCAAATGCCTTCTGGAAGTCCATCTAATCCCTGTTCTGAAGAAGGGTCACTGACCTGAAATGTTAACTCTGCTTCTCTCTCCACAGATGCTGCCAGATCTGCTGTGTATTTCCAGCATTTCTTGTTTTTAATCCATAGACATTCCCCTGTCCACTACCTTAGTCACCTCTTCAAAAAATTCAATGAGATTTGTCAGGTATGACCTTCCTGTCATGTTCCTGATTAACTGAAAATTTTCCCGGTGTTCAGTCACCCTATCCTTGATTGACTCCAGCAACTTGCCCACCACAGATGTCAGGCTAACTGGTCTGTAATTTCCTTGGTTTCCCCTTACACCTTTCTTAAAAAGTGGAGTGACATGCACAACTTTCCAATCCAGAGGCACCACTCCTGAATCTGGGGAACTCTGAAAGACTATAGTTAGGGCTGCAATGTGCTCCCCTACTTCTTTTAACATGCTTGGATGGAAACCATCAGGTCCTGGGGATTTCTCACTCTTTCGTTCCATTAATTTCCTTATTACTGATGATTTACTTACGTTAATTGTATTAAGTCCCTGTCCCCTATCGGCTATTAATTTTTTCGGGACTTCCGGCAAGTTATCCTCCTTTTCAACTGTAAATACTGAGGTAAAGTAATTGTTCAACATGCCTGCCACTTCCCCATTATCAATGACAATGTCTCCAGTTTCAGCCATTCGTGGGCCTACATTGCTCTTTCCCATCCGTTTTCCCTTTATGTAACTATAACATTTCTTCTTATTGCTTTTGATGTCCCTTGCAAGTTTCCTTTCATAATCACTCTTAGTAGCTCTTATAAGCTGCTTTGTGACCCTTTGCTGGTCTTTGTATCGATCCCATTCAGCCGGATCTGTGCTGCGTTTTGCATTTTTGTAAGCCATCTCTTTTTGTTTTATGCTATCCCTAATCTCCTTAGTTTTCCATGGCTGTTTTTTCTGTGAAGTGGAGCTTTTTCCTCTCAGGGGTATATACTCGCTCTGTATTTCGTTAAATGTTTTAAAAAAATATTCTCCACTGTTCTTCAGTTGTTTTGATCCATTAACAGATCTACACAGTTTACCGTGGACAGTCTCTGTCTCATCCCGGTAAAGTCAGCCTTACCCAAGTCTAAAATTCTAGTAGCTGATTCGTGCTTTTCACTTTCAAACACTACCTTGAATTCAATCATGTTGTGATCACTATTTGATAAATGTTCACGCACAGTTAGACTACTAATTAAATTTGGCTCATTACTCATAACTATATCTAATATTGTCTGTCCCCTTGTGACATCTAGGACATATTGCTGTAGGAAACTATCCCGGACACATTCCAGAAATTCACTACCTTTCTGACAGGTGCTAGTCTGCCTCTCCCAATCTATGTGTAAGTTAAAATCCCCCATTAATACTACGCTGCCTTTGTTACACACTTGCCTAATTTGTGCATTTATACAATCTAACACCTCAGAACTGCTACCAGGGGGTCTATACACAACACCCCATTACAGTTTTAGATCCTTTTCTGTTCCTCAGTTCCACCCATAAGGTCTCCACTGGATGCTTCCCCTCATTATAGCCTCCCTCACCAATGAGGTGATATTATTGCCGGGCAATGAAGAAATTCATATCGAGGAGCTGTTGTAGAGCACAACCTAATGACTTTACAATAAACTGAGTTTACCATGGAGTAATTGCTTTTCTCTTTAGTGCAAGAGAATTGCTATCAGAGTGAGAATAAGTGAAAACAGTGTCTTATCTGTGGTTCTGGTAATTATATCCGGGCTACGTGAGGGAGATTTACCTGAGCAATATTGCTTCAGTCATGTCGTATAAAAGGTGATGTCACAATCTGTTGGCATGTTTACTGGACAGTTAGAGATTGAAGAAAATGTGCAAAATTGATATAGGTGAGATCAAAGACATAAATTACTAACTGGAAGTGGAAAGGAATTAGAGAATTCTGTTGTCTGTCCTTGGGAAGTGGGCAGAAATAGAAATTAGAATAAAATTGGTAATTGCATTGAAAGGAAAACTGAATATTCAACATTTCTAACTTTTGCCAGTTCTAATGAGGGGTCGCTGAAATGTTAACTCTGTTTCTCTCTACACAGATGCTTCCAGACCTGCTATTTCTGACACTTTTTGTTCTCATTCAACTCGATATCCCTTACTATACAATGGCGACTGTCAATATCAGGATATTTACATACGTTTATATCAAGCTGACTCACTTGCACAAGGTCTCGTGGGAGATGTGGGTCCCAGACTATCTGCTAGCTGGCAGATTGATATTGAATCCCAACATGTTGAGCTGTTTTAGTGACTGAAGCATCTTTGAGTGTAGATCAAATCTGAATGTACTGATCAAACACCAGCAAACAGTGAAATGTCCAAAGGCTCAATAGTATTCAACTTTAATTTGAATCTCCGAATATTATTTTAGCTTTAACCAGTCTTCTGCCTTAGTGATGGTCTCAATTTTTTTACATCTCAGAGAGTTCAGTGAAATGTGTGTTTTCACAGCAGTTACTATGGGCTGAATTTTCCCCATGGAGGCAGGAAACAGGAATCAGGACTGTTTTTGGGTTCTGAACCCACCTCTGGTAGGAAACTGATTAAAGTTAAGATTTTCACGTGGGTGAGCCCTTACTTGGCATGGAAACGGGTTCTCTGTCCAATTAAGGGCGGTGGGCTGGCTTTTAAAGCTGGAGGGCCAATCAGACACCTTCTAGCTTCAGAGGAACACCTGGCTGCAGTACAAGGTAAGTAACTGAGAGGGTGCTTCGACAAGAAGGTGCCTCTCAGCCACCTGTTAAAAACTTTAAATAAAAAACAGAACAAGCAGCCAGATCACCACTGTGGTGGAGGTGGGGGGTAGGCAGTACCGGGGGAACCCCTTGACAGGGGAGCCTTTGACTGCACACCCAGCCAAACAGGCAAGGAGGTCCTGTAGGCCTGCCTGAAGCATTGGCACCTCAGCCGGCCGCTGGGTGCCCACTTCCAGGCAGTTCATTGGCACCCTCTGTCGCATGGGAAACAGGAGGTAGACTTGAAAATACTAGCTGGTCTCCTTAACTTATCTTTAACAAGGCTTCTAATGAGCCTAATTGCCTGCGCAGCTCATGGGGTGGGCTATCTTCCCAGGTCCAGAACTCACGTCAGCTAAATTGGCCAGCTTCGGGAACAAGTTCAGGTCGCCAGCATGCTGGCCAGCTTCAGAATTTTCAGGCCCTGTCCACCTCTGTTCTCAACGTTGTCGGGGCCTGAAAATTCAACCCTACATCTCTGAACTTCAGGGGCAGGATTATCAGACACCGCTGAGGTAGGGAACAGAGGTGGACAGGACTCTAAAATATTGGACCTGGTCAGCATGCCAGTTTACTGACTCCATTCCCAGCTTCTGCCACAAGGTGGGCAGGCAATTAGGCTCATGAAGAACCTTGTTAAAGATAAGTTAAGGAGGTCAACTGGGATTTTCGAATCAGCTCCAGTTTCCCGACGTGACAGGGGAGCAGATCAACTGCCTGGTGGCGGGCACCCAGTGGCTCCACGGTGCCAGTGCTCCAGGCTGGCTTACAAGCCCTCCCTGCCTGCCTGGATGGAGGTAGAAGGATTCCCACCCCCTTGCACTCCTCCCCCCCCCCTCCCCACCCCATCACCACCATGGCTGCTTTCTCTATTTTTTTCAATTTTAAAAAAGCAGCTGAGAGGGTACCTTTATGTTGACGTTGGAGGGCCAATCAGAGGCTCATCTGAAGCAGGAAGGCCTCTGGTTGGCCCTCCAGCTTTGAGAGCCCACCCACCACCCTTAATTGGACAGGGAACCTGTCTCCATGCCAAATAAGGGGTGCTCTGGTCATAATTTCAATGAGTGACTGTTGCCCCCCCCCAGGGGGTGGGTTCAGGACCTGAAAACAAGCTCAGCTCCTGTTTCCCACCCACAAAGCAAAAATTCAGCCTCTGAAGTAGAAAATTGGTCCATTTAATAATATTAAAATACAGACACCAGAAAACAAAAGATCCAAGACTTGCCAAAAAAATGGACAACCTTGAATGTCTATAACATAAATAAGGAGATGAAAAAATTGTCATCTAGATCGTGGTATCTAGGAAATTAATATTAAATGCATTTCCAGGAAACTATCACTACCTGATGGTATCAAGATCTTAAATTCAAGAGCAGTAAAGAAAGCACTTAAATTTCAATTGTATCTGATCAAACCCTTAGGACATCCTAAAGTGCTTTGCAGCCAATGAATTACTTTTGAAGTGTGGTCACTGTTGTTATGCAGATAAATATGGCAGCCAATTTGTTTTCAGCCAGATCCCACAAACATCAAGTTTAGATAACCTGGTTAAGTGGTGTTGGTTGACGAATGAATGTTGGTCAAGGAGAATTCCCTGCTCTTTGAAAAAATTGCCACGTGGTCTTTTACATCCATTGAAACAGGCAGATGAGGCCTCAGCTGAAAGTTTGATCCAAACTGTTACGACCAGGTGAGGAAGAGTCTCAGGCTCCCCTCTTGCCCCTTTCCTGGTTTGGCTGTAACAGGGTTTAGCTTATCACCTCTGTGAGTCTTTGCTCACTGCACTCTAATTGTATTAGCAAATTAACTAATTAGATAGATTTTCTTAGGTTTAAACAAGAAAGATGTAAGTTTATTATCCTTATCACTCTAACTCGGTTAAAATTACTAAAAGACGCAACGCAACCACGCTAGCATGCATATGAGATAAACACACACACAAATAGATACAGAGGGGGAGAAACAATTGGTGGTGGGGGCGGGGGGGGGCTGGTGGTTGAAGTAGAGTTTGTAATAAATGGAATTCAGTTATTGGATGACAATGTCCTCAATTGAAGTTAAGATCTTGGAGTTCTCACTGGGGCCCAGATGCACAATTCCAAGCTTGCTTCTCTGGTATCAGAAGGCTGAAGATGCTTTGTCTGTAGTCTTGAAACGTAAAAACTACCACTGTGGTTTTCCTGGGTCTTTGCTGGAGAGAGAGATAGAGAGAGGGAGACCTTCCTTCTCCTTTTTGTTTAAATTGCAGTCTGATACCTTTCTGTGATGTACAATTCAAAAACGACCCTGTCTTACCAGCAGGTAGGTCATGTGACCACCACTTTGTTTGAAACAGCATCTTCTGGGAGGGTTGTTGGATTTCAAAGCTTTTGAGACACACTTGGTGGGGGGTGGAGTTCTGGCTCTTACACAGACAAAAAATGTTGATTAGCACTATTGTTCAGACCAATATTGTTAATTGAATCAAGGAGCACCCTCATTGTCTTTCCATTCATGTCTGTCAGAATGCAAATGTGCAACCATGTTCTCAGCTGTTCAGCTCTGTTGTTTTTTAAACAAGTTATGTGTGATGTCAAGTAAAAATGGTTCAAGTAGTAGGAATATAGGAACATAGGAGCAGAAGTAGGCCATTCAGCCCATCGAGCCTGCTCCGCCATTCAATATGATCATGGCTGATCACTCACTTCAATGCTTTTATCCCACAGTATCCCCATATCCCTTTATGTCATTGATATTTAGAAATCTGTCAATCTCTGCTTTAAACATACTCAGTGACTGAGCTTCCACAGCCATCTGGGGTAGAGAATTCCAAAGATTCACAACCCTCTGAGTAAATAAATTATCGGTGCAACATAGTGGGGCATATGTAAGAGTGTCTCCCAAGGTCAGAATACAAAGTAATAACTCCCTCATAGTGCCTCATTAAGAGCAGCAACCCCTACATCTAGGCAGGAATTTTGGTATCGCCTGTCCTTGCCAAATCACAGAGACTGCGTTAAATTATTGGATTTCCAAACATAGATCCCAACATGTGCACAACCATCCTGACAGCCTTAAATGTGCCAAAGTTTCTTCCTGTGCGTAGCATGTGACAAAACAGTGAAGGACTTTACAAGACATGTGCATGTGCCCATTTTTCTTCAGAGAATTCTTAACAAGAAGAACCCAGATGTGCTGGTTGGCAATATATTTCATTCTCCCTCACAGCTGAAAATTCTCTGGTCTGTTTGTTTAAAAGATTCTTTATGACCTGGAAATTTCAGGGCACCACTCCACCAGCACGAGTATGATGGAGTGGAAACCCCACCCAACCTTATCCAAGGTTCAAGGCCCTGCCCCAGATCCCAGGAATGGGGCCCATTTGAACAGCTGCGGACAAGCTCCTGCAAGGTGCATCAGTGGCAGCTGCCCCGGCCCAAGCTGTTCCTCCCTTCTGAAGTGGAGCGAAATGCTCCCAAGGCACAAATGGGCCAAAGAACATATTTTCTTCAACATTCTTTGGCTCTCACTCTGACTAGAATTAATTCCTTCTGGAATTGATTAGCAAGTTCTAATGAAGGTCTGGGGCCTTCAGAAGGCCTCCAAAAGGTATCCAAGCCAGGTCTCAATGGCATGAGTCCCACTGAGGCCCTTGAAGATGTAAAGGCAGAGATTTCCCAGGAAATCCCAGAAACTCTTCACACGTTCCCCCTTTATGTAGGAGGCAGATGATAGATCATCCCACGCTCCCACCCCATTCCACACTGAAATTGAAAGGACTGGTCTAAACCAGTCAGAATGCCTGGCAAAACCAAGCTCTGCCCCATATTCTGGGCCCCAACCGCAGCCAGAAATGGGATGTGTAGCCCCAGGATTTTCGGGCTCAATGAGTACAATGAAGGATAGAACTAAACAGTAAATAAATTTGAATATAATTTTCAATACAAAGTATATAAGAAGACAATGCACACAACTTTTGAGTTATAGTTAACGTCTTGCTCTTGTGTTCAAACTCAGGAGTTGATTGCACACAAAAGGCACAAATATCCCAGAGTTCTAAATGTAAATCTAGAAATCTGTTACAGTAAGTCAGGTGCACAAATTTGCTGCTTTACTTAATTTCCTACTGTTTCCTACTCTCCAGCTGGCCGACTGGCTTTGCCGTTACTTGACTGTGAAGTGGGCGCTAAGCTACTTGAGAGATACAAAATGAGCATTACCTCAGACAAGTTCTGATTATTTTCTCCTGGCAAGTTTAACAAAATCCTATTGAATAAATGCACTGAACAGGAAACTGTAATAATTTGCATTTCTATTTGTTACTGTCAAAATAAACACAAAATGCCAAAAATAAAACTTTATTTATGTTTATAAAGTGGAAAACTACAAACTTTAACTTCCCACTGAATGTGTCAGTACTTTTTCCTTTCATCTCTGGCAGCTGAGTTTGAATCCAGCTCATGGTATCATCTCTCTGCTCATGAGGCTTTTTTTAATATTCGTTCATAGAATGCGAGCATTCCTGGCAAAGTCATTATTTGTTGCCCATTCCTAATTCGCCTTGAGAAGGTGATGGTGAACCACCTTCTTATATCACTGCAGTCTATGTGGTGTAGGTACACCCACAGTGCTGTTATAGAAGGAGTTCCAGGTTTTTGACTCAGCAACAGTGAAGGAATATTTCCAAGAGGTTGCGGGTTTGGAAGGTGCTGTCAAAGGAGGTTTGGCGAGTTGCTGCAATGCATCTTGTAGATGATACAGACTGCTGCCACTGTGCACCAGTGGTGGGGGGAATGAATGTTTAAGGTGGTGGATGGGGTGCCGATCAAACAGGCTACTTTGTCCTGGATGGTGTCGAGCTTCTTGAGTGTTGGAGCTGCACTCATTCAGGCGAGTGGAGAGTATTCCATCACACTCCTAACTTGTGCTTTGTTGATGGTGGACAGGCTTTGGGGAGTCAGGAGGTGAGTTACTTGCTGCAGAATTCCCAGCCTCTGACCTGCTCTTGTATTTACAGTATTTATATGGCTGGTCCAGTTAAGTTTCTGGTCAATGGTAACCCCCAGGATGTTGATGGTGTGGGATTCAGCGATGGTAACGCCATTGAACATAAAGAGGAGATGGTTAGATTCTCTCTTGTTGGAGATGGTCATTGCCTGGCACCTGTGTGGCACAAATATTACTTGCTGCTCTCAGTCCAAGCCTGAATGCTGTCCAGGTCTTGCTGCATGTGGTCACAGACTGCTTCAGTATCTTAGGAGTTGTGAATGGTACTGAACACTGTGCAATCATCACCAAACATCCCCATTTCTCTCCTTATGATGGAGGGAAGGTCATTGATGAAGCAGTTGAAGATGGTTGGGCCTAGGACACTACTCTGAGGAAATTCTGCAGCGATGTCCTGAAGCTGACATGATTGACCTCCAACAACTACAATCATAACAAGCATAAACTCAACCATAAGTTCAAATATGAGTTTGAAAAATTTAATCCAGGCTTAGGCCCACAGCACCACACTGGGCACAATTGACCACAAACTTAGCAAGGAACTGACAATCTCACTCAGAGATGGCTGACCAGGAAAGTGGAACATTTACACTGGTGCAGAAAGATGTGTTCTTCAACAGCTGTGGTTAAGTATGCATCATTGAGGCATTGCACAGGGCATATTGATCTGCATTTGACTGCTTTTGTCGACGAGAAGCCATTGATGTTATTGCTGGTTACACTAAGTAGATAAATAAATGCAACATTCCCCAACTCTGAACCTTCAACTTGATGAAAACAACACTAGGAATTGTTAGATAAAAGTCACTTAATTCTACAAGAATCTTTTGGTTTTGCTATGAAAACAAATGGGAGAAAGTGAAGAAATAGAAAAGCGAGCTCCAGATCACAAGTGAAAAAGATGCTATCTGTGCAATGTGTAACAAAATTATAAACCCCTTTATAAAGAAGAAGTTTATGATTTCATTACACTTCAAGTACACAGGAAACATACCAACTGAGTACTTTAAATAAAGTAAATGCAAGGATACAACTCAGTGTAACTCAACATTATATTACTCCACATAAATATAAATACCATACAAATGGAAAAACACAAAAATAGAGGCTACAATTTAAAATTCTGCTCTTTTTGAAAAAAAAAGCATTCTGATGAATAAACAAAAGTGGACTTTTTCTTCCAAAAAAACTTCCTTTTCTCGTCAATGGAGGCTTGGTCCAGAGATTAAAGCGCCTGATTTTAATGTGGGGTTGTAATTGGAATGCAAGGTTCGAACCAACTGGCCTGCTGGAGCATGAGGATCAGGTGATGTTAACTTCCAGGCCTCATTTATATCCCCCAACTCTGACACCTGCCCAATACTTGCAGGAATGATGCCATCACTGGTGGGCAGGACTCACATTTACTGGGGTGTCAGGCTGTCACTGGGGGAGCCAGGGAAATGGTCTTCAGCAAAGTAAGTAAGGATTTAGTTGAGGAGCCAGCAAATCTACGATTAGGAGAATGGGGGCGGGGGCTGAGCCCAGTGTAAGGGAATCCCCAAAGCATCCCGTGGAGTCAGGAGGTGCACTCCTGCCCCTCCAGGCCCACAAGGAACCTTTAAAAATTAAGAAATAAATCACTTACTTGAGCTTGTGGTCATGATTGCCGCTGCCGCAGTTTTTGCTGGTAAGTTGGAGATTGTATGGACCTTTTTGGCTTGCAGTTAAAAGGGCATGCATGTCCTGATGATGTCTTTGAGATGTAATTTTGCCATTGACATTAGGCCCTGCTTCTGAGGCCAGTGGCCTTCCCGTGAAAATGATGGGTGTCAAGAACAAAGTGGCAATCTGTGTGTGGAGCTGGAGGAGAGAGGTGAAGTTTTGAATGATTGATTACTTTTCATCTGTGCTCACTATGGAGAAGGATGATGTAGGTGTAGAGATCAGGGAGGGGCATTGTGATATGCTTGAACATATTAGCATTGAAAGGGAGGAAATATTAGCTGTTTTAGTGGGCTTAAAAGTGGATAAATCCCCAGGCCCAGATGAGATGTAACCCAGGCTATTATGTGAGGCAAGGGAGGAGATAGCAGGGGCTCTGACACAAATTTTCAAATCCTCTCTGGCCACAGGAGAGGTACCAGAGGATTGGAGCACAGTGAAAGTGGTACCATTATTCAAGAAGGGTTGCAGGGATAAACCAGATAATTACAGGCCAGTGAGTCTAACATCAGTGGTAGGGAAGCTATTGGAAAAAATTCTGAGGGAAAGGATTAATCTCCACTTGGAGAGGCATGGATTAATCAGGGACATCAGCATGGCTTTGTCAAGGGGAGATTGTGTCTGACTAATTTGATTGCATTTTTCAAGGCGGTGACTAGATGTGTAGATGAGGGTAAAGCAGTTGATGTAGTCTACATGGACTTCAGTACGACTTTTGATAAGGTCTTACATGATTAAAAAGGTAAGAACCCATGGGATCCAGGGCAATTTGGATCCAAAATTGGCTTAGTGGCAGGAGGCAGAGGGTGATGGTCGAGGGTTGTTTTTGCGAGTGGAAGCATGTGACCAGTGGTGTACCACAGGGATCGGTGCTGGGACCCTTGCTGTCTATAGTGTACATTAATGATTAAGGTGTGAATATAAGAGGTATGATCAGTAAGTTCGCAGATGACACGAAAATTGGTGGTGTCATAAATATTGAGGAGGAAAGCTTTAGATTACAGGACGATATAGATGGGCTGGTAAGATGGGCGGAGCAGTGGCAAATGGAATTTAATCCTGAGAATGGTGAGTTGATGCATTTTGGGAAGACTAACAAGACAAGGGAATACACAATGGATGGTAAGACCCTCGGAAGTACAGAGGGTCATAGGGACCTTGGTGTACTTGCCCATAGATCACTGAAGGCAGCAGCACAGGTAGATAAGGTGGTTAGGAAGGCATATGGGATACTTGCCTTTATTAGCCGAGGCATAGAATATAAGAGCAGGGAGGTTATGATGGAGCTGTATAAAACGCTAGTTAGGCCACAGCTGGAGCACTGTGTACAGTTCAGGGCACCACTATAGGAAGGATGTGATTGCACTGGAGAGGGTGCAGAGGAAATTCACCAGGATGTTGCCTGGGCTGGAACATTTCAGCTACGAAGAGAGTCTGAAAAGGCTAGGGTTGTTTTCCTTAGAGCAGAGAAGGCTGAGAGGGGAAGTGATTGAGGTGTACAAAATTATGAGGGGCATTGATAGGTTAGATAGGAAGAAACTTTTTCCCTTAGCGGAGGGATCAATAATCAGGGGGCATAGGTTTAAGGTAAGGAGCAGGAGGTTTAGAGGGGATTTGAGGAAAAGAAATTTCATTCAGAGGGTGGCTGGAATCTGGAACCCACTGCCTGAAGAGGTGGTAGAGGCAGGAACCCTCGCAACATTTAAGAAGTATTTAGATGAGCACTTGAAACGCCATAGCATACAAGGCTATGGGCCAAGTGCTGGAAAATGGGATTAGAATAGTTAGGCGCTTGATGGCCGGCACAGACACGATGGGCCGAAGGGCCTGTTTCTGTGCTGTATAACTCTGACTCTATGACTATGTAGGGAACAGCATAACATACCCCCCCCCCCCCCCCATTATTTGAACACGCACCCCCACCCCCCCCCCCCCCCCCCCCCCCCGGTAAGCACTATTCACAGTGGGGGAATGGTTAAAATTGACCCTTTTAATTTAATTGATCAAGATAGGAATACAGATTAAATTAATGCACAAGTATGAATGGATCTGCCATCGAAATAAAAGTAATGAGAAGTACCTGAATAAATGGAAAGAAAATCCAGATAAAATAGGGCATCTTTGGACAGGCATTGATATTTCTTGTGGAACTGTATGTTGAATGGTCAAAATTCTGTTTGACTATGCTTTGTATATTTGCTATCATATCTTATGGTTAAAAAAAAGTTCTCAATAAAAGTTTAAAAATAAATTCTGATAAATGACTATATTGCATTTGATTCATAGCCATTAAAAATTATTTGTCGTGAACGTTATAAAGCACAATGATGTGACCGTGACACATTTTGATCATTATTTTCTGCACATTCTCATGCTCAGGGGTTCAAAATATATTTTATACATTAAATATAAATCCGTTCAAAGATCTCCAAATTGTTCTTTTCCAAGTGCCAATGACAATGATTGTTAATTTAGCTCACATGATGCCAGTGGAGGTCAGCACAGGAGCATAAATTAAAGCTTTCAATTGTTTGCTTCATCTACTTTGTGCCTGAATAGTCTGCTAGCAAATCACTTTCAAGGCTTATGCATGAATAATAGTCACTTGGTGAGGTAATAGAGGGAGCCTAGTGACCATGAATCTGTACTCCAGTCTTTAGAAGAGAGGGAGGGAGAAAAACTGGTGGAGAAAATTGGCATGGTAGAGGAAAAACTGAAGAGAAAGTAGTTTTAAGATGATAACAGTTCACTTTTGACTGCTATGAAGTGTAGGAACAACTTAAGATTTATTGGAGCTGCTCCATTCTAACTACGTACCAGTTCTGTTTCCTCTCGGTGGTGAGAGTTAAATCTCCTCCTGATATCAAGAGGAGGTAATGTTTGTTGGCAGAAAGTGTGCTTCCAATGCAGGATTTTAGTGTGTGTGCGCGTGTGCGCGTGCGCGCGTGTGTTTTATGCATTTTATCCAATTATTCTATTTTCAGTATAAAAGGCCCTGCTGTAATATATATAGCACATAAATCAGATTGACACTGCAGAATTAAATAGTGATATTATTGTATAACTGCCAATTCAGATCCACCAAAATTTCAGCCTCAAGCCATTCAGACAATTGCCCTGCATGTCTGCACACACAGAAGTCTCGTCTGTGTGCTGTGCTTTGTTCAATTTGTTAGGTGCCTCCCAGTATTTATCTGGTTGTAAACTAATGAACATCGCATGGCGAGACTCATGAAATTCTTATTTCCTCATCCTCTGTTATGAACACTTAGAATACCTTATGCCAAGAGAACATCTTATGCCAAAATTGGAAGAGCTGTCCCACAGACAGGCAAGCAACAACTGACATAGTCATACTCACAGAATCATACCTTTCAGCCAACTCCTCCATCACCATCCCTAAGTATGTCCTGTCCCACCGACAGGACAGACTCACCAGAGGTAGCAGCACAGTGATAGACAGTGGGGAGGGAGTGGCCCGGGAGTTCTCAACAATGACTCTGGACCCCTTGAAGTCTCAAAGAATCAGGTCAAACATGGGCAAGGAAATTTCCTGCTGATTACCACCTATTGCTGTCCTACAACTGATGAATCAGGAGTCCTTCCTGTTGAACATCGCTTGGAAGTACCACCGAGGGCAGCAAGGGCACAAAGTGTACTCTAGGTGGGGGGCTTCAATGTCCATCGCAAAGAGTGGGTTGGTAGAACTGCCACGAGCCGGGTTGGCCGAGACATGTAGCATGTAGCTGCCAGATTGGGCCTGTGACAGGTACTGAGAGAATCAGCAAGAGGGAAAAACCTACTTGACCTTGTCCTCACTAATCTACCTGCCACAGATGCATCTGTCCATGACAGTATTGGTAGGAGTGACCATCGCACAGTCCTCCTGGAGATGAAGTCGTGTCTTCACACCGAGGACACCCTCCATCGTGTTGTGTGGCACTACCACTGTGCTAAATGGGATAGACTCAGAACAGGTCTAGCAGCTCAAAACTGGGCATCCATGAGGCGCTGTGGGCCATCAGCAGCAGCAGAATTTTACTCAACCACAATCTGTAACCTCATGACCTGGCATATCCCTCACTCTACCATTACCATCAAGCTAGGGGATCAACCCTGGTTTAATGAGGAGTGTAGGAGACCATGCCTCGAGCAGCAGCAAGCTTACCTAAAAATGAGGTGCCAACCTGGTGAAGCTACAACACAAGACTACATGCATGTTAAACAACGGAAGCATCATGCAATAGACAGAGCTAAGACCAACCACAACCAACAGATCAGATCAAAGCCCTGCTGTCCTGCTATATCCAGTCACGAATGGTGGGGGAAAACTCAACAGTAATGGAAGGTGGAGGCTCCACAAACATCCCAATCATGAATGATGGTGGAGCCAGTGCATGAGTGCAAAAGACAAGACTGAAGTGTTTACAACCATCTTCAGCCAGAAGTGCTGAGTGGATGATTCTTCTCGGCCTCCTCTTGAGGTCTCCATCATCACAGATGCCAGTCTTCAGTCAATTTAGTTCACTCCATGTGATATCAAGAAACGGCTGAGTGCACTAGATACAGCAAAGGCTATGGGCCCTAACAACAATCCAGCTGTAGTGTCGAAGACTTGTGCTCCAGAACTAGCTGAGCCCCTAGCCAAACTGTTCCAGTACAGCTACATCACTGACGTCTACCTGACAAAGTGAAAATTGCTCAGGTATGTCCTGTCCACAAAAAGCAGGACAAATGCAATCTGCCCAATTACCGCCTCATCAATCTACTCTCAATCAAAGTGATGGAAGGTGTCGTCGACAGTGCTATCAAGCGGCACTTGGTCAGCAATAACCAGCTCACCAATGCTCATTTTGGGTTCCTTCAGAGCTACTTTGCTCCAGAGCTCATTACAGCTTTGGTTCAAACATGGACATGAATTCCAGGGGTGAGGTGAGAGTGACTGCCCTTGACATCAAGGAAACATTTAACTGTGTGTGGCATCAAGGAGCCCTAGTAAAACTGAAGTCAATGTGCATCAGGGGGAAACCTCTCCACTGGCTGGAGTCATACCTAGAACAAAGGAAAATGATTGTGGTTATTGGAGGCCAATCATCTCAGCCCCAGGACATTGCTGCAGGTGTGTGCCAAGGCCAACCATCTTCAACTGCTTCATCAATGACCTTCCCTCCATCATAAGGGTAGAAGAAGTAGGGATGCTCGTTGATGATTGCACAGTGTTCAGTACCATATGCAACTCCTCAGATACTGAAGCAGTCCGTGTCTAGATGCAGCAAGACCCGGACAACATTCAGGCTTGGGCTGATAATGGCAAGTAGCATATGCTCCACACAAGTGCCAGATAATGACCACCTCAAACAAGAGAGTCAAACTATCTCCCCTTGACATTGAATGGCATTAGCATCACTGAAAGCCCCAGCATTAACATTCTGGGGGTTACCATTGACCAGAAACTCTACTGAATCAACCACATAAATACTATGGCTACAAGAGCAGATCAGAGGCTGGGTATTCTGTGACAAGTAACTTACCTCCTGACTCCCCAAAGCCTTTCCACCATCTACAAGGCACAAGTCAGGAGTGTAATGGAATACTCTCCCCTTGCCTGGAGGAGTGCTGCTTTGACAGCACTCAAGAAGCTCGGCACCATCATCGCAACCCCATCCACCACCTTAAACATTCTCTGCCTCCATCACCGTTGCACCATGGCTGCAATTTGTACCATTTACAAGCTGCATTGTAGCAACTCACCAAGTCTTCTTCGACAACACCATCCAAATCCATGACCTATACTACTTAGAAGAGCAAGGGCAACAGATGCATGGGAACGCCACCACCTGCAAGTTTGCCTCTAAGTCAGGCACCATCCTTGGAACTATATAGTTGCTCCTTCACTGTCACTGTAATTTTCCAGTTGGTCTCTGGTTTCTGGATGCAATGGAGGGCAAGTTAACTGCTTGGAGGCAGGCACCCAGCAGTGGGCTGGGGTACCAGGGCTCCAGGCAGACCTCCCTGGCTGCCTGAATAGGCATGCAGCCAAAGGCTGCCCTGTAGAGGGGCTCCCACCCCTACCTCCCTTCCCTCCACCCACAGTGGTGACCTGGCTGCTTTCTGTATTTTTTTAATTTAAAGTTTTAAAAAGTAGCTGAGAGGGCATCTTCTTGTTGAAGTGCCCTCTCAGTTACTTACCTTTTACTGCAGCCGGGTGCTCCTCTGAAGATGGAAGGCCTGTGATTGGCCCTTCAGCTTTACACATTAGAGCCCTCCCGCCTCCCTTAATTGGACAAGGAACCTGTACTCATGCTGATTAAGGGGGTGGATCAATCAAAATTCCAGATTTGTGACTGCTAGTCCCCAGCAACCCCCTGCCCCCACCCCGGGTATGGGTTCAAGATACAAAAACAGTCCCAGCTCCTGTTTGCTGCCCCCCCCCCCCCCACCCCGGAGGCAAAAATTTAAGCCTTGATGTTAAGCATTGATGAATATTAATAGATCCTTTCTGGTCACATTGTTCATCGGGTTGATGTCTGTAGTGTTGGCCGAGACACCAAGAGAGCACCTTGCTCTTCATATTGTGTTCTATTCTGGAAAGCCAGTTGGTGAAGGATAGTATTGGAGCCAATCCTCACTCATTTATTTACAGAGTGAAAGATTACAAGCATACACCTCCTAACATAACCACACCACAGTTTCAATAAGTGCCTCTTTATATGTGCTCAAAAGAAACCCCAAGTAATGCCTTCCACCTGCATATAATTAAACACAATTGATATACAATTAGCAGTACCGTCTTTATCACCAGAAGCTTGATTGCCTGACCCAAACAAATAGTACTTTGTCGGCCTCTGCAAAGACAAGTTCCACTGTGATAAATGTATTGTGACCAGACTTCATGTAATTTTTGTGCTTTAGAAAAACATGAGCAAATACCTGTGATATAACACTACTTTAGAGCGCGATCAAAGCTATTTACTGAAAAGAGGTCAGGTTGGATAGAAGGATGAGTGAGTTATGCAGGCCTACTGACTTGGCGGTTTACTTTTCAGTAAAGCCCCGCTGGGTTTCTTCGATAATGCAGTACACTTGCGACTTAAAACATTTTTATTGGGCAAATTGTCTGAAACATTTTTACTAGGAATAACATCTAAATTGCTCTATTCTTGGTGGTTTGCTGATTCTTGGAAAGATTTGACTCTGAGCTGAGACCAGATGGTTGCAAGATGCCACAGATGTGACTTTACTTCCTCCATTAAGTATGTAACATCTTGAATCAAACAGCAATGCAGAACTTATTCAACCAGTCACATCAAGATAAAGTTTCGTATCACTATTTTAATTATTACCAAATTTTCTGTGCAATATTTTTCTTTGGGTCACTCAGGATTTCACGTAAGTACAGTAAATGTTCTTACTTGGCAGGCTTCCTAAAGCATTTTTGAAATGCAACATGAGGTTCTGACTATTTATGGAACATAATGTGAAAATTATAGGATTGTAGGGAAGGTTACACAGAAAATCAGCTCATTTATGAAATCAACTTAATAAGCTGAAATTGAGTGCTGACGAATTTATTTTTGTGAAGTTTATATTCTGAGACCTTTACATGAGACCAACAGGAAGGACAGAATGGACAGCAAAAAAACTCATCATGCTTCTCATTCTTCTTAACTCCATGGAAGCTGAAAGTAAGAAAGATCTCACAGAGACAGGGCAGTGAAATTTTGCCGTGGAGACTGGAAACAGGAGCCGGGTCTGTTTTCGGGTCAGAAACCCATCTCCAGTGTGAGACTGACTCAAGTTAGCTTTTCACATGGGGGAGCCCTTAATTGATATAGAGATGGGTTTCCTGCCACCTAGGGTCAGTGGGTGGGAACGGAGGAGGGTCAGATGAACTGTGAGACCTATTTAGACACCCCATGGCAGTCATCACTGAGGCTGCTGGTTGTGGGTTGAGTGAAGATCTGAGGTAGCCTCTGAGAAGTCATGACAGCTTCCAGGAAAGCGAGCACACACATGGAAGAAGCTCTTGTTGTGCTCGCAGACCAGTTGGATATTGAGGGAATGGAAGCCCTTCCTTTTGATGTATCTCAGTGGCCTGTCACAAGGTGCTTGATGGCCACATGGGTGCAATCGATGATGCCCTGTACCTGGGGGGAATCCAGCGATGGAGGAGAAACCCACTGCCTTCTGTCCTTGCGAGGCTGTGTCTGTCATTAAATGAATGTGCTGTCCAGCTCTGGCAAAGAGGGCATCAGTGGCCAGTGAGATACAGTGGTGCGCAGCTGTTTTCGAGATGCCACTAAGGTCCATGGCTGATTTTTGGAAGGAGCCAGAAGTGAAGAAGTTCAAGGCCACAGTGACTTTGATGGCTATTGGCAGGGCATGGTGATCAGTGCTACAAGGTGCGAGGTCTTCGGCGACAAGGGCACAGATGTCTGTGACCATCTGCCTGGAGAGTCGCAGTCTCCTATGGCATTTGTTCCCAGTCATCTCCAGGTAGCTCCATCTTCAACAATAGATCCTGTGTTGAGGATTTTGCCTCCATTGCCTTCCTGTCTCTCTTTCCACTCCTGTGTCCTCCTGATGACTGGAGTTCTGCCCTTCCTGTGGAAGGTGTTACCCCTCATCGCAAATGGGCCTAAAATCTGATATACGTACCCCTGTTGCCAGCTGGAGTCTTCCTTCTGGGCAGGTGACCACTCAATTGTGCCTGGCAGCCTTGCACGCTGCTCTTATTCCTCCTGTGCTGCCAAGTGTGTGCTGACCCTGTTCAATGCCCACTCTCCCTGCTACCTGTCCAGTGCCAAGGGCACCCCTTTACTAAGTGCCCAGTCCGCCTTTGCCCTGTTGACCCTCATATGGGGCCAGGGTGATGCCCTGGGGCAGCCATGACTGGCTCCCACTCTTTACCCACCTCTCTTCAGCTGATCAGTTTCTGAAGGTGCCCCTGTGTCCCTTTAAAAATTTACACTTCACCCTTGACAAGCTCTTAACAAGCTTTTAAACAGTTTTAATTAGCCTTAATTGGGAGGAGAGCGGGATTCCTGTCCCGCCCTGTCCCTGCCCTGGTGATTTCAGCCTGTGCCAGGAACGGCATCTTGAAATTGTCATGCGGCCTGGTGCTGGTATTTTCTGGGCCATCCTGCATCTGTTCCCAACTATGGTGGGGCGGGCCTGACAATTCAGCCAGGGAGAATGAACAAGTGGCAGAACCGTTAATGTCAGTCAATGCCAGTGGAAATTGGTTCATTTCATCATGAACCCTGTCATTTATACTCACCAGCCTAGATTGGTCAACTTGGGGTGGGACAGATTGTCTGGACCAGAACTTGACATAAACAGCTTGATTTTGTGGTCAGTGGTGAAGAATGGCACTCACTGCTGACCTGGAAGAAAGCGGCTCACAAAGATCTAGCAATCCCTGTGACATGTGTTATGACCGAGGCTGGAGGAGTGCACTGTCTTTCTCTAGTTCCACTTCTCCACGGGTCATGACATATATTTAAATATTTTACCTAGTTACCGATAGGGCCAATTATATACCTTATTTTAGTTTCAGAATAAAATCCACTAACCAGGTTTCTTTATTAAACAACAAAATTATTAATTTATTATAAAACAAGTCTTAGTCAATAAAGATGCAAAACTTATTAATACACAGCTTAAAAATATGCAAGTTCCCTTCTAAATTAGCCAAACACTCACACACACATATAGGTTAAAGGAAAGAAATAAGTTTTCTCTGCAGAGATCTTTTTACAAAAAGACAAAAAATACTTTGGCCAAATTCTTGCTAATTCTTGAAAGAAAAGGATAAGATAGGGTATGTTCCCAGGTTGTCCCTTATTCTGGTATCCAAATATGCATAGACGGCTGTTGCTGGGATCTTTTTGGAGCAGTTCTTTTCAGCTGATGTCGAGGATTAGTCTGGTAGGCTTTTCAGGAGAATCACAGCATCAGGGGTTTCAGCTATCACATTGAATTCTCAGGGTTTCTCAAAGAGATGGAAAAGGATGAACCGGTGGCTTCTCTCTTAGCAGGCTGACCCCCAACTGACTCAAAACAATATCCAAAACAAAACCAACTCTTGACCACCAGAAATCTTGACATGTCAGTTCTTGGCAAACAACTCCCCTAGTCACCAAGGGTCCTGATGTTCATTTAGCTACAAAGTGACTCCTGACAACGCAGCCCCCCCCCCGTTGACATCATCAGAGTGCTCTCCGATTCACACATGCGCAGAACACACTCTTGCTCTCAGTATGGTGCTGTGCATGCGCAACCTACGTTAACACCCGGCTTGCCAAGACTAATTCGCGCATGCGCGTGAAAACTCATTGCTCGTCACTCCCGGCCTCGCCAGTTCTCCCCATTTGGCTCCCTCCCGCTTCTGGTCCCTGCTCCCTCCTGCTTCTGGTCCCTGCTCCCTCTCGCTTCTGGTCTGCGATCGCTGCCTTTCTTCCCCGCACAGGGGAAGCAGGGAAGAGAGAGAGTGACAAGATAGGGAGGGGAGGGGAGGGAGATTGCAAGCGGGAGGGAGCAGGCAGCGAGTGGCTGAGGGGGAAGAAGTGGTGAGGCCACGGACTCTGTTGAATTGCACACACAATCATGCTGAACACGAGCTCCCAGGATTTATCTGATCCTACTTCCAAAATGTTAGAAATCTCTTTTTAAAATGCTCACTGGTTTAAAATTCAGGTTTGTGTCCAGAAATAATCATCAATAAAATTCATTGTGGGGAGCAGGAATGGGGACCAGTAGCAGGATGGAGCAGGGAGCAATGCAGAAGAGAGGGGAGGAAGCGCAGAGGCGGCAATCGCCTTTTGGTTTCATTTGTATTCACTTTTGTGATAAATTGAGCAGCACCATCTTTGCTACTGGCAGCTGCCAAAAAATGGCGCAGACAGTGATACCTCAGTGCATGAGGCTGCATTTGCGCATGTGCAAGTACTGCACCACTTCGTGGTTGCATTGTCAGCAAATGCAGCCTTTAGCTTAAGGCATGTGACATCCAGTAAGGGTTTGTTTTTAAACAAAATCTCAAATCCTTCCAGTGACCTTTTAAAAAAAACAAAATCCAGCATCTATGGAATCTCTTCAGTCTTTCAACTGAATCCATTTCCACAATTTGTAAACACGAGTTCTCAAAAATATAAAAAAAGGAAGCACTTTCATAACACCTCCATCCTTGGAGGAATTACAAAAAGCAGGAAAAAATGATATAAAATGTGAAAACACTTTTACAAACTCATTCTTATTCACTCTTTACCTGTAACTAATACAGTTATACTCTGCACCATCTTTGTTCTCAGATAACTTAAAGCAAGGTTAAATTCTAGATAAAGCATCAGAAATTATATTGTTTCTCCCTTCAATATGGATAATCTTTAAGTGATAGTGCTGCAATAGTAAACTCCATCAAAATAGTCTGGCACTCTGGTTTTTGAATTTTTCCACAAAGGCTAAGGGGTTATGATCAGTATATACCAGTATTTCTCGGTAGTCGTGGCAGACATATACTTCAAAATGTTTAAGAGCTAGTAGTAAGCCCAGGGTTTCTTTTTCCACTGTAGAGTATCTCTTTTGGTGTCGATTTAGCTTTTTGGAAAAGTATCCTACTGGCCTTTCTATGCATTTTCTTGTAACAGGAATGCGCCAAGCCCCAGATCATTAGCATCAATTGCTACCTTGAAAGACTTAGTGAAATTTGGGGCAGCCAACACTGTTTCATTGATCAAAATGATTTTCAGCCTCTCAAAAAATGTTTGACATTCTACTGACCATACAACCTTGGTTTTCTTTTTTTGTAGCAAATCTGCCCGTGGAGCAGCTATTGTACCAGAATTTGGTACAAACTTGCAGCAGAAAGCACACATCCTCAAAAACCTCACGATTTCTCATTTAGTCTTGGAACAGGGAACTCCATCAATGCTTGTACTTTTGCTGTTCTTGGCAATATTTGTCCTTGCCCTACTATAAGCTCTAGGTAGGTTACCCACACTTTTTCAAATACACTTCTGGCAAGGTTTATCACCAAATCAGCCGACTGTAATTTTCTAAATAGAGCTTCTAGTTGTTCCAAGTGGTCCTTCCAAGTGCTGCTGTATTCCAGCACATCATCAAGGTAAACCACACAGTTAGGAATACTGGCTACCACTTGGTTCATTAGTATCTGGAAAGTTGCTGGGGCATTTTTTACCTCGAATGGCATCACTCGGCATTGGAATAGACCGTCTGGTGTGACAAAGGCCGATATTTCTTTAGCTTGGGGAGTAAAGGAACCTCCAGTATCCCTTCAACAAATCTATTATGGTAAGAAACATGGCACTGCCAACTCTGTCAATACAGTCTTCCAAGCAAGGAATTGGGTAGGAGTCTGCCTTTGTTACTGCCTTAACCTTTCTGTAGTCTATGCAAAATCTAGTTGAACTATCAGGCTTAGGCTCTAACACAACTAGGGAACTCCAGCTGCTTTAACTGTGCTCAATTAGGCAGTTTTCCAACATGTATTGGATTTCTGCCTTCACCTGGACCTGTTTCTCTGGACTTAAGCAATAAGGAAGCTGTTTTATAGGAGAGATTCTCCTACATCCACATCATGTATGGCTAAGGTGTACACCCTGATTTATCCCTACAGACTCCTTTAAATGCTGTGAGTAGCCTTGTCAGGTCTTCTCATTGCCCTGCATCTAAATATGAAAACATAGTGTCCAATCTCCTTGACAATTCAGTATTAGCTAACCAGATAGTAGGGGGTTCAATTTGAGATTTGTCTAGGCCTCCTTCTGCCTCATCCTCACTATCCCTTTCATCCTTCACTGTCCCTACTACCTGACTACTCTTGCTTATCCACCTCCCAGCAGTGATATTGTTTCAACATATTGATGTGACACTCTCTTTCCAGCGCTCTGGGCAGTCAATCAAATAATTTACTCTACCAGTCCTTTTGACTACTCTATATGGCCCACTGAACTGTGCTTTCAGCAGTTCACCCTGTAAAGGCAGTAATACTAACACCTCATCCCCTAGTTGAAATGTTCGGCTCTTGGCATGCTTGTCTGCCCATTTCTTCATGGTTGTTTGGGAAACTTTTAGGTGTTCCTGAGCCACTTTTCAGGCTCTTGTGCACCACTCCCAGAACACGGATACATAATTAACATGGAAGATTCATCCCTCTGTTCTAAAAACTTTTCTTTGATTAGTTTTAGAGGACCTCTTATCTCATGTCCATAAACTTATTCAAAAGGACTAAAACCAGTAGACCCATTAGGTGAATCCCTGGTGGCAAACAAAAGCCCTTTGTCCCAATCATAGGAATATTCATGACAATATGCCCTGTTCATCGTTTTGAGGGTCTGATGGTACCGTTCTAAAGCCCCTTGTGTTTGTGGGTGGTACGCTGAGGACTTTAACTGTGTTATACCCAGATTACTCATAACATCCTGAAAAATTTTAGACATAAAATTGGAACCTTGATCCGACTGGATCGCAATCGGTAAACCATATTGAGTGAAGAACTGGGTTATCTTCTTTACCGCTACCTTAGCAGAAATTGTTCTCAAGGGAATGGCCTCTGGCAACCAAGTAGCCATATCTATAATAGTGAGTATATATTGATGTCCCATTTTTGTTTTCGGTAAAGGTCCCACACAGTCTACCAACACCCTACTGAATGGTTCCCCAAAAACTGGTATGGGAATTAGAGGTGCCGGTTTTATGGCAGGTTGCGGTTTTCCCACAATCTGGCACATATGGCATGTTTTACAAAAAACTGCACCATATCCTTGTAAAGACCTGGCCAGTAAAAATGTCAACCTATACATGATTGGGTCTTCTGGATCTCCACATGTCCTGCTATAGGAATTTCATGCGATATCCTTAATATTTCCTGGCGATATTTGGGCGTTACCACTATCTGGTGAACTACTGTCCATTCTTCATCTGCAGGTCGGTGAGGAGGTCTTCACTTCCTCATCGGAATCCCATTTTTAACATAGTAGCCTTCGGAACTCCCTTTGCTTCAGCTTCAGTTAGAGCCGTTTGTGCCATTTATTTAACTCTGGATTGGCTTGCTGAGCCTTGATCAGAGAAGACTTATTGAACATCTCCTTCGGATGATCCAAATCCCCAAAGAAAGTTTCAGATATTCAGCTATCTGTCTGTGGTACCAATTTGACTTCTGACAATGGAACTTGTTTAGCCATTGCTCGGGTCAGTACACATGAAGGATAAATTCCTGGAATGTTTTCTTGCAACTGTTCTGTCTCTTTGACTTCACTTGGTCTTTAGTGACTACTGGAGAAGTGACTACCTTTGCTCTGGCCAAATCATTCCCCAGGAGTAGGTCAGCTCCGTCTACAGGCAAAGTATGGACAACTCTTATGGTTACCATTCCAGACATTAGGTCACACTCCAGGTGCACCCAGTACAAAGGTAGGGTATATACTCTCCGCCGATACCATTCACTAAAACTTTGGCATTCAGTGTGCTCGCTGGTGGAAAAGTTATGCCTTTCCCCAGCAAAAGAGTTTGGGTGGCTCCTGTATCCCTAAGTGTAATTATATGTTTACCTGCCTCATTTAAGTGATAAGGAGTTAATTTTCCTTTTGACAAGAATTCCCTATAGCTCTCAGGTATCCTGTTCACGTCCCCCGCACTCACAGCACTTTTTGCACTTGTCCTTACAGCTGCAGTCAGAGCTACAGCCTGATCTGTCATTCTCTTGATTCGGGCCCCTTTCTCTGCATTGGCCTTGTGTACCCCAATAAGTCACAGGGTTTAACCTGCAACTTCTAGCATTCTGCACAAAGATGTCCCACCTTGTGGCAATGGAAACACTTAAGCTTTCAGACCTCACTTCCACCCTCAGCTTCTTCCTTTCTGGCCTGAGGAGGAGGTCCTGGGGCAGTCCCAACTATCCTTTCTTGTCTCTGGCTACTTGCCTTCCTTTCACCCTCCCACCTTCTATTCTTCTCGGGTTTGTGGGGGTGTTGGCTTGGGCTTGTAAACAATCTCATAATCATCAGCAATCTCAGCTGCCTGTCTGGCTCCTGAAACCTTCTGGTTTTCTACATGGGTTCTTATCAACGGAGGGGGTGAATTTTTTAATTCTTCCAGGAGAATTATTTCCCTAAGGATCACATACATGGCCTTTAGTGCCTGCATCCAATGATCGAAGTGAATTTGCTTTACCCTCTCAAATTCCATATAAGTCTGCCCAGGCTTTTTCCAGAGGTTCTGAAATTTCTGCCCGTAAGCTTCATGGACCAACTCATAAGCAGCAAGAATAGCCTTTTTTGCCATCTCATAATCTGCAGAAGCCTCCTCAGAAAGCTTGGCATCAACTTCATGAGCTCTGCCCATCAACCTGCTTTGCACGAGCAGTGTCCAGCTTTCCTTTGGCCTCTTCATCTGTCTAGCTATTTTTTCAAAAGAAATGAAAAATGCCCTTTCCTCAAACTTTGGGAGGGCTTGCACAAATTTAAACAGCTCTCCACTGGGTTCTGGGTTGGAGTCAGGTCATTCCTCACCAGAATTTTCATCGGGGTCAAGGACACACTTTTTTTTATAGTTCTAGCTTTTTAAATTAGAATATCCTTTCTTGCTCCCTTTCTTCTTTTTTTCTTTCTCCTTCTCTTTCTTTTTCTCTCTCCTGCCGCTCTGCTTGCTCCCTTTGAAATTCTTGTTCAAGTTTTCTCATATCTTTTTCTCTTTCAAGTTTTTTCATTTCTTTTTCTCTTTCAAGTTCAAGCAGCTTAATCTGCAACTGAATTCGAGCTAATTCAATGAAACTATCATCTGGATTGCCTTTTCCTTCTTCAAATTTCAAATGCTGTGCCATTACTTCAATTATATCTGCAATTGTATCACTATTTAAAAAGGGACGTAGAGAGAAAGCAGGGACTTATAGACCAGTCAGCCTGATGTCGGTAGTGAGGAAAATTCTAGAGTCCATTATCAATGATTTTATAGCAGAGCACTTAGAGAACAGTAGTAGAATTGGGCAGAGTCAGCATGGATTTACGAAAGGGAAATCATGCTTGACAAACCTACTAGAATTCTTCGAGGATGTAACTAGTAGAGTTGATGAAGGGGGAGCCAGTGGATGTGGTTTATTTGGACTTTCAGAAGGCTTTCGACAGAGTCCCACATAAGAGATTAGCACATAAAATTAAAGCGCGTGGGATTGGGGGTAGTGTATTGCGATGCACAGACAATTGGTTGGCGGGCAGGAAACAAAGAGTAGGGATGAAAGGGTCATTTTCCGAATGGCAGGCAGTGACTAGTGGGGTACTGCAGGGATTGGTGCTAGGACCCCAGCTATTCACAATATACATTAATGATTTAGATGAGGGAACTAAATGTGATATCTCCAAATTTGCAGATGACACAAAACTGGGTGGGAGGGTGAGTTGTGAGGAGGATGCAGAGAGGCTTCAGGGTGATTTGGACAAGTTGAGTGAGTGGGCTAATGCATGGCAGATGCAGTATGATGTGGATAAATGTGAGGTTATCCACTTTGGTAGCAAAAACAGGAAGGCAGATTATAATCTGAACGGCTATAAACTGAGAGAGGGGAATATGCAGCGTGACCTGGGTGTTCTTGTACACCAGTCGCAGAAGGTAAGCATGCAGATGCAACAGGAGGTAAAAAAGGCAAATGGTATGTTGGCCTTCATAGTGAGAGGATTCGAGTACAGGAGCAGGGATGTCTTGCTGCAATTATACAGGGCCTTGGTGAGGCCACACCTGGAATATTGTGTGCAGTTTTGGTCTCCTTATCTGAGGAAGGATGTTCTTGCTATAGAGGGAGTGCAGCAAAGGTTTACCAGATTGATTCCTGGGATGGTGGGACTGGCGTATGAGGAGAGATTGAGTCGGTTAGGATTATATTTTCTGGAGTTCAGAAGAGTGAGGGGGGATCTCATAGAAACCTATAAAATTCTAACAGGACTTGAAAGGGTAGATGCAGGAAGGATGTTCCCGATGGTGGGGGAGTCCAGAACCAGGGGTCATAGTCTAAGGATACGGGGTAAACCTTTCAGGACTGAGATGAGGAGAAATTTTCTCACCCAGAGAGTGGTGAGCCTGTGGAATTCGCTACCACAGAAAGCAGTTGAGGTCAAAACATTGTATGTTTTCAAGAAGGAGTTAGATATAGCTCTTGGGTCTAAAGGGATAAAAGTGTATGGGGCGAAAGCAGGAACAGGCTACTGAGTTGGATGATCAGCCATGATCATAATGAATGGCGGAGTAGGCTCGAAGGGCTGAATGGCTTACTCCTGCTCCTAGTTTCTATGTTTTTATGTTTCTTAGTTTCTAGTTTTAACTCTAACTCCAACTTTTAACCTATCTGTGGTTAAGTTTTTCAAATCACTCAGGGATAAAATCCTTCCTCTCCAAAAAGGCTGTAGCAACTAACAAAGCCATTTTGGTAGTGTAAACTTTACTCTAATGCACAAGAAACCTAGTGTTTTCCTTTTCCCCTTTTCAATTATTATTACCCCACTTACAATTGCACATCATCGCTATCCCGCACAGAGCCCCCAATTATATATTACGACTGAAGCTGGAGGAATGCACTGTCTTTCTCTAGTTCCCCTTTTCCACGGGTCACAAAATATATTTAAATGTTTTACCCAGTTACTGATATGGCCAATTACATATTTTATCTACTTTAGTTTCAGAATAAAATCCACCAACCAGGTTTCTTCAATAAACAACAAAATTATTAATTTATTATAAAACAAGACATATTCAATAAAGATGCAAAGCTTATTAACATATAGGTTGAAATATAAAAGTTCCGTTCTAAATTAGCCCAACACTCACTCACACACATAGGTTAAAGAAAAAAATAAGTTTTCTCTGCAGAGATCTCTTTACAAAAAAGACAAAACAATTTAGCCAAATACTTGTTAATTTTTGAAGGAAAAGGATAAGATATGGTATGTTCCCAGGTGGTCCCTTATTCTGGTGTCCAAATACGCATGGACGGCTGTTGCTGGGATCTTTTTTGGAGCAGTTCTTTTCAGCTGATGTCAAGGATTAGTCTGGCAGGCTTTCCAGGAGAATCACTGTATCAGGGGTTTCAGCTATCACATTGGATTCTCAGGGTTTCTCAAAGAGATGGAAAAGGATGAGCTGGTGGCTTCTTTCTTATCAGGCTGACCCCCTACTGACTCAAAACAATATTCAAACAAAACCAACTCTTGACTGCCATAAATCTTGACTTCTCTATAAACAACTCCCCTGGTCACTAAGGCTCCTGATGTTTATTTAGCTTAAGGAATGTGACATCCAGTAAGGGTTTGTTTTTAAACAAAATCTCAAGTCCTTCCAGTGACCTTTTAAAAATACCAAAGTCCAGCATCGATGGAATTTCTTCAGTCTTTCAAATGAATCCATTTGCACAATTTTTAAGCGCGAGTCCTCAAAAGATTTTTTAAAATGGAAGCACTTTCATAACACGTGGATTTTCCCTTTCCCGAAGGCTGTTTAAATCTGGCACCAAGTCAACTGGATCTCTAAAATTTCAACAGCAGTGATATCAGCAAGCAGGGTAGGCAGCCAATTAGACTGACGTATTCTCACAGACAGCAAACCAGGAAATTAAAAGCACTGAATCACTTCACTTTTAATTTAAATTTTCCGATAGCAAAATAAGTGCTTGGATTAAAATAAAAGCTAAAATATTATAAACAAATTTCTAAAAAAAGTTTATTATTCTAAAAGTATGTGGAATTTTTAAAATCATTTTACAGAAACTTGGGATTCTGCAAATATAAAATTAACTTTTCAGTGCCAGTGAGGGTGTTTAGCAGTAATTATGAAGTTAGTACACTGTTGAAAACCCAGTTACACCTCAATCAACAACTTTGTCAAGGGTTTTTACAAGTGAAACTAACAATGTAAATGTGGAAGTTTTCATCAATTTCACAGGTTGCTTAGGAATTGCACTCTGGGTGCACCCTCAATGGTGCACCCTTCAAAGGAGAATAGAATCACTGACAGTAACTTCTGGATTTCTGCATTAATCTGTGAATGTGCAGACTCCCATTTCTGTCAGTTTCAATGGAGTAACGAAGGCAAACCCGTACAATTTCACTGTCATTACCAAGCCAAGATCTAAAGTAAGGTGATTCACAATTCATAAGAAAGCCAGAGGATTGAATATTGGAGGTCAAGAATAAAGTATCTAAGTGGAGGCTTAGGAAATAGCAGACTCTGGCTGTTGAACATTCAGACAGTAAGCTCAGTGGTTCTACCATAAAAAGACAAAAACTTGCAGAGCATCAGAAATATATGAAGGTCCTGCAAAGAGTCTTCAGATGTGGGGCATCTGAATGAATGAAGAGCCCAATGCCATCCTTCGTGACACTATCAGAGACAGCTTCTCCACAATGCAGAGCATCCTGATCTCCTTCCAAAGTTACAATGGGAAACTGACAGAACCCTGAGGAATTTCAGGGCTGGGATTTTTAGTGTTAATGGCTGTTCTGAATTCTCCTGAAAGAATGCATACACATGTTAGACAGACTAAACTCCTAGATTTCAAACAAACGCTGGAAATACAAAACAGGTCACTCAGCATCTACAAAGAGAAAAGACAGTTTAATGTTTAGGTCTAGACTGTTTGACAGAATGAGAGAATTCGCTACTGCAAATCTCTCCTAACAGAACACTAAACTCATCCAAATCTGGCAGCTTTCATTCTAGTTTAATTCTAATTGTTCATGATTCAAGTACTCCTAAAACTGTATTTTGAATTTTTACCTGGTTGTAATTGTAACTGTGCTCTTTCCAGATCTCAGCAAAAATACCTGCAGCTGTTTGCTTTGACCTGGTGTTTAACTGCATGGTACTAATCTATACTTCGCACCTTGTTTTTTCAGAAAGTATTGGGTTCAAGGTTAAAACAGCAAGGAATTTAATATTCAGATCCTGAACATGAAACAGTTCACAACTTGATATATCTTTGCAGTTTCTAAATACAGGACAATAACTTACATGGTAATTAATATAACACATAAACCAGGATATCACTTGCCAATATGAGCAGCTATATGCGTAACGTGTTGGTATGGCATTCCTCTACCTGTTATGTTAGTGGAGGCAATAAGAAATTTAAAATAAACAGGTTAACGTAGTCGATGAAGGAATATCATTCAATTGTGTAAAATGTATTACTGCTAATACACACACCATCCCCACCTATCATGGGCAGCAAACCAAATCAGGCCAATGGCACCAATCATTTGCCAGTACCATTAAAGCCAACTACCAAAGCGCTGCTTAGAATGTATTAAGCATGCCGACTATTTCGGGTAGACCTTGTCATGCAATCCTTTTAGCAGATTTTCCTGCTTTAACAGCTGCAGGTGTTAGCCATCCCTCATCCATTTCTTGTCTTCTGGCTGCTGCTTGAGAGTTGACTTTATTTTGTTGTCGCTTTCCTTTCTTGCTGCATCACTTCAGTACTCTCCCACTTGGATGGATAGTTAGGTCAGTGCCACAGTTTCACAAAGTCGCACATCACCCTCCAGCTTTCCTGCTACTTGTTTTATCATCCACTGCCTAAAGCAAGCAAACCATGTTAATGCCAATGTGCCTGTTTTAAGTAGCATCATTAATAGCAATTTCTAGACTGTTTTTTTTACTGAAAGGATGATTACTGGATAGGAAATCACTTTCTGCACTGGAATAACATTCATTTTAACCATCAATATCCTGGGGATCACCATTGACCAGATACTTAACTGGACCAGCCACCTAAATACTATGACTACAAGAGCATGTCGGAGTTTGGGTATTCTGTGATGAGAAACGCATCTCCTGATCCCCAAAGCCTTTCCACCATCTGCAAGGCACAACTTGCCAGGAGGAGTGCAGCTCCAACAACACTCAAGAAGGTCCATCCAGGACAAAGCAGCCCGCTTGATAGGCACCCCATCCACCATCTTAAACATTCGCCTCCTCCACCACTGGCACACAGTGGCAGCAGTGTGTACCATCTACAAGGTGCACTGCAGCAACTCGCCAAGGCTTCTTCGACAGCACCTTCCGAACTTGCAACCTCTACCACCTAGAAGAACAAGGGCACCAGGCACATGGGAGCACCACCCCCAACAAGTTCCTCCAAGTCACACAACATTTTGACTTGTAACTATATCACCGTTCCTCACTGTTGCTGGGTCAAAACCTGGAGCTCCCTCCCTAACAGCACTGTGGGTGTACCTACACCACATAGACTGCTGTGGTTTAAGAAGGTGGCTCACCACCATTTCCTCAAAAGCAATTAGAGATGGGCAATAAATGCTGGCCTTGCCAGCTATGCCCACATCCCATGAATGAATTAATACAAATTACTTGTACATGTCTCCAGGATCTTACAATAAAGTAAGTGTTTAAAATAATCTCAAACCTGCAGTTGCTTGCCTTGCTTTATTACTTCTCCTCCTCCTCCATGCCCAGGCCCTTAATTTTCCTCTCCTGAGTGTGCTGGCTCTTGTTTTTTGGTACCACACCCAAATGGCCAGTTTTCATACATCAGCAGTGACAGTGAGTTTCAATAGTGGGGCTCATCAAAGCTAAGTTCAGTCCTGCATGAAGTTTCTATCAGGGGTTAACAAGTAACAATCAATTGTGGGAAATCAGGTTGATTTTCTGGTTACTAGTCTGGGCCACTGAGGCCAGTTATACCATTCCCACTGCAACCACAGGTGAGATCAGCCAGCTCAGTATAGAGCAGGGATTGAATCAGGAACCTTCCATGTTCAGTATCACAACAGGCAGTGCATTTAGTCATCAGCAGAGCTGCTCTATTGTTAAATGTTGTAGATGTCATTGAATCATTTACGACGTAGAAGGAGGCCATTCAGCCCATCAAGTCCATGCCAGCTCTCCCCGGAGCAATCCAGTCAGTCCCACTTCCTTGCTCGATCACCGTAACCTTGCAAGTTTATTTCTTTCAAGTGTCCATCCAAGTCTTTGCACTTTTGGAACTGGCTATTTAAAATAAGAATTGATGCCTGCAGTGGAATTGGAAGATTTAAGTAGATAATGCTACATATCTGAGAAACAACATGGGGAAAGATTTGTTCTGGTTGTTTTATTCTCAGGTACAAAGCAGAAGGAAAGGAACAGAGACCTGTGATGTCATGGCTCCACTACCTTAATGTTGTCCTTCGATTCCTGGAGATTCCTCCGTGGCTGGCAGAAGCAGCTATGATCAGATGGAAACAAAAGCATGATAATGATGTAGGAATAGGCAATCCCAACCCTTTCGCCTGACTATCCGATATCTGATTGCTGGCAGTAGCGCATTTGGGAGAGCACACAGGAAAAGTGGGCCTTAGGCATGTTACCCAGCCTGGCTCAGATTGGAGGAGTTGAATTGGGCCTGGGGACTATCTGATGTCGACTACCAGAACATAAGTTCTGTCTTTTCCATGTTTTTCAAGAGGATCTTTGCACCTGTTGCTCTTTTAGTTGTTGCCTTTGAACAGCAGCCAGACAGGCCCACCGCCAATGGCCAAAACCATTGGTGCAGCATCTCAGGCCTGCTACAGTAGCTGTAATTGGCTCCTGATTTTGGGTGCAAGTCCCTGCAAGGGGGGGAGGGAGAGAAAATCTGGCCCATTCTTTGAGAGTATTTTTACAGTGACCAAAGCAATTCTGCATCATTTTTGTTAAGATTTGTAGGTAAAATGCAAACCAATTATTATTTCTCGTGTAAGTGTAAAAGAATATCTAATTACTAAGTAAATTTCCTTTTGCTGTTATTTATTGGACAGAAACAAGAGCAGCAGGAAAACATATTTTCTTGGATGGTAATTGCTGATGGCTTCAGTAATGGTTACTGCCAAAATCAAGAAAATCCAATTAAACCAATCGCTGTAATCCAGAATTGTGGGAAAGCTGCCCAAGACTATTTTTCATCACAAATTAACCATTGGCAGTATTAAAGCAGTTTTCAAATTAGACTTAATAAGGCCAGAGCAGCGTAAAACAGCTGACAGAAGCATATCCAGTCTGAGATCTCGATTGCAGTGTTAGCTTCACTGTGGAGTAAAAAGCCCCGAGAACTGGGCGCAGTGCAGGACGAAGTTTAATGGTCTCACACGAGTAGTTAAGGTCAATGAATGCATCTGCAAATGTACCAAAGCTATGGGTGTTACGGAGCTGAAATTTGCAGCCATTTAGTCTTAGGTTTCTAGATTGTGAGCGATGTCTCTAGGTTTAGTTTACAATTTGAGGAGTTTCAATAGATTAGATGAAATATTCCATTTTGACAAATAATTTTGTAGATTCCATTGAAATATGCAAACCCTAAGAGCTTTTGAATAAATTTTATAAATTTCTATAAATTTTTCATAAATTCCATTAAAATCAAACATTTCATTTTGAGTTACATTCAATTACATCAACTTTAGTTTCTATGTTATCCGAAGAAGCATTAACTGTTCAATAGCCAAATATCATGCTAAAAATATCATTTAACCTGCTAAAATGGCTCTTGCATAAATGGACTTTGGGGAAAAGAAATGAATGAACTCTTACCCTCCGAGTGCCGGGTAGCTCAGCTGTTTAAGGGACAGACAATGAGCAGGTGGTAGGTCCTGGATTCAAAATGCCAGACTTGGTGGTGGATAAGGCAAATACTACATCTTAGGGTCAGGATATGGCAGAGCGGCAGGAAATGTGCACTCACTATCCTGTCACAATATCTGTCTTTGGAAACCATTGGCTATGAGCAAGCAGTGAAACAACAGGTATCCCACTTTACCTCACTCTGTAATCATATTATTTCCTATCTCTTTCATATTATTTCCTAGCTCATTTCCCGGCGGAGCAGCAGGAGAAGGTAGCGACTCTTCGGTGGGTGAGTGAAGGCATCAGGAGCTGTGTTTTAAAAGTAAGTACTTACTGTTTTACTTACTGTTTTCCTTGTCTTTGAGTTTCTTTTGGCGCCGGAGGAACCGGAAGCTGGTCGGCAGCGAGGACTCCTGGGTAGGTATTTTCCTTCAAGGTGCGGAGCTGAGTAAACCCGAGCCACTACACATGTAGTGTCTCCCACCCATCCTCCTCCTCTAACCTAATAATAAGACCCTTTTTACCCTCCTCCTCTAACCAAAAAGGACTGAGCAGGTAAGCTATTTACTGTTTTTGTTAATATCTATAGTTGTACTTAACTAAGGGGTAATTGAATAAAAGAAATGGCAGCCAGTGTAGTGTATTGCTCCTCCTGCAGAATGTTCGAGGTGAGGGAAACCTCCGGTGGCCCTGCCGACTTCACCTGCTGGAAGTGCATCCGTCTCCAGCTCCTATCAGACCGTGTTAGGGAATTGGAGCTGGAGCTGGATGAACTGAGGATCATTCGGGAAGCTGAGGGGTTGATAGATAGAAGCTACACGGAGGTCGTTACTCCACAAATCAAAGGCAGCTGGGTAACAGTTAGAGGTGGGAAGAGGTCAGTGCAGGGATCTCCTGTGGTCGTTCCCCTCAACAACAAGTATACAGTTTTAGATACTGTTGGGGGGGACGGCCTATCGGGGGCAGGCTGCAGTGACCGGGCCTCTGGCACGGGGTCCTGCACTGTGGCTCAGAAGGGAAGGAGGGAGAATGGGAGAGCACTAGTCATCGGGGACTCGATGGTGAGGAGTACGGACAGGCGGTTCTGTGGGCGCAGGCGAGACGCACGGATGGTTTGTTGCCTCCCTGGTGCCAGGGTCCGTGATGTTTGTGATCGCGTCTTCAGGATCCTTAAAGGGGAGGGGGAGCAGCCAGAGGTCGTGGTGCACATTGGCACCAACGACGTAGGAAGGAAGGGTGGCACAGATGTTAGAAGTGAGTTTAGGGAGTTAGGCTGGAAGCTGAAAGCTCGGACGGACAGAGTTGTTATCTCTGGTTTGTTGCCGGCGCCACGTGATAGTGAGGCTAGGAATAGGGAGAGAGCACAGCTGAACACGTGGCTGCAGGAATGGTGTAGGAGGGAGGGCTTCCAGTTCTTGGATAATTGGACTGCATTCTAGGGAAGATGGGACCTGTTCAAACAGGACGGGCTGCATCTGAACCAGAGGGGCACCAATATCCTGGGAGGGAGGTTTGCTAGTACTGTTCGGGAGGGTTTAAACTAGTTTGGGAGGGGGATGGGAACCGGACTTGTAATCCAGGGACCAGTGGGTCCACTCAGAAAGACAAAGAGTGTAGTGAGGTATTGGGGAAGGTAGCACTGTCGCAGAGGACAGATGGGCACGGAGAAGGGTTAAAGTGCGTATACTTCAACGCAAGAAGCATCAGGAATAAGGTGAGTGAATTGAAGGCGTGGATGGGCACTTGGGACTACGATGTTGTGGCCATCACTGAAACGTGGATAGGTGAGGGGGAGGAATGGTTTTTGGAGGTACCTGGTTATAGATGTTTTCATAAGATTAGGAATGGTGGTAAAAGAGGTGGGGGGGTGGCATTGTTAGTTAGAAATAGTGTAACAACTGCTGAAAGAATTTTCGAGGAGGATCTGCCGACTGAGGCACTGTGGGTTGAGGTCAGGAACAGGAAAGGAGCAGTCACCTTGATGGGAGTTTTCTATAGGCCCCCCAATAGCAGCAGGGAGGTGGAAGAGCAGATTGGGAAACAGATTTTGGAAAGGAGCAGAAGTCACAGGGTAGTAATTATGGGGGATTTCAACTTCCCAAATATTGATTGGCAACTCTTTAGATCGAATAGTTTGGATGGGGTAGTGTTTGTGCAGTATGTCCAGGAAGCTTTTCTGACTCAGTATGTAGACTGCCCGACCAGAGGGGAGGCAATATTGGATTTGGTACTAGGTAATGAACCAGGGCAAGTGATAGAGCTGTTGGTGGGCGAGCACTTTGGAGATAGTGATCACAATTCTGTAGCATTCACTGTGGTAATGGAGAGGGATAGGTATGTGCAACAGGGCAAGGTTTACAATTGGGGGAAGGGTAGATATGATGCTGTCAGGCAGGAACTGAGGAGCATAAGTTGGGAGCATATGCTGGCAGGGAAGGGCACGGTCGAAATGTGGAACTTTTTCAAGGAGCAGATAGTAGGGGCCATTGATAAGCATGTCCCTGTCAGACAGGGAAGGGATGGTCATGTGAGGGAACCGTGGTTGACAAGAGAGGTTGAGAGTCTTGTTAGGAAGAAGAAGGATGCGTATATAAAGTTGAGGAAAAAGGGCACAGGCATAGCTCTGGAGGGATACAAGATGGCCAGGAAGGATCTGAAGAAAGGGATTAGGAGAGCTAAGAGAGGGCATGAAAAATGCTTGGCGGGTAGGATAAAAGAAAACCCCAAGGCCTTTTACGCGTATGTCAGAAATATGAGGATGACTAGGGGGACCATAGGTCCGGTCAAGGACAATAGCGGGAGACTGTGTGTTGAGCCGGAAGAGATAAGTGAGGTTTTGAATGAGTACTTCTCTTCGGTATTTACGAATGAGAAGGGGTGTATTACTGAAGAGGACGGTGTGAAACAGACTGGTAAGCTCGAGGAAGTGCTCGTTAGGAGGGAAGATGTGTTGGGGTTTTTGAATAACTTGAAGATAGACAAGTCTCCCGGGCCTGACGGGGTATATCCAAGGATGTTATGGGAAGCAAGGGATGAAATTGCAGAGCCGCTGGCAATGATCTTTTCATCTTCTCTGCTGACGGGGGTGGTACCAGGTGATTGGAGGGTGGCAAATGTTGTGCCCCTGTTCAAGAAAGGGAATAGGAACAACCCTGGGAATTACAGGCCAGTTAGTCTTACTTCGGTGGTAGGCAAGTTGATGGAAAAGGTGCTGAGGGATAGGATTTCTGAGCATCTGGAAAGACACTGCTTGATTCGGGACAGTCAGCACGGTTTTGTGAGGGGTAGGTCTTGCCTCACAAGCCTGATTGAATTCTTTGAGCAGGTGACCAAGCAAGTGGATGAGGGTAAACCAGTGGATGTGGTGTACATGGATTTTAGTAAGGCATTTGATAAGGTCCCCCATGGTAGACTTATGGAGAAAGTCAGGAGGCATGGGATAGTGGGGAATGTGGCCAGTTGGATTAAGAATTGGCTAACTGATAGAAGGCAGAGAGTGGTCTTAGATGGTAAATACTCAGCCTGGAGCCCAGTTACCAGTGGCGTGCCGCAGGGATCAGTTCTGGGTCCTCTCCTGTTTGTGATTTTTATTAACGACTTGGATGAGGAAGTCGAAGGGTGGGTCAGTAAATTTGCAGATGATACAAAGGTTGGTGGAGTTGTGGATACCGAGGAGGGCTATTGTCGTCTGCAAAGGGACTTGGATAGGTTGCAGTGCTGGGCTGAAAAGTGGCAGATGGAGTTTAACCCTGAAAAGTGTGAGGTCGTCCATTTTGGAAGGACAAACATGAATGCAAAATACTGGGTTAACGGTAGGGTTCTTGGGCATGTGGAGGAGCAGAGAGACCTTGGGGTCTATGTGCATAGATCATTGAAAGTTGCAACTCAAGTGGATAGGGCTGTGAAGAAGGCATATGGGGTGTTAGCGTTCATTAGCAGAGGGATTGAATTTAAGAGCCGTGAGGTGATGATGCAGCTGTACAGGACCTTGGTAAGGCCTCATTTGGAGTACTGTGTGCAGTTCTGGTCGCCTCATTTTAGGAAGGATGTGGAAGCCTTGGAGAGGGTGCAGAGGAGATTTACCAGGATGTTGCCTGGAATGGAGAATAAGTCTTACGAGGAAAGGCTGAACATTCTAGGCCTCTTCTCATTAGAAAGGAGAAGGATGAGGGGTGACATGATAGAGGTTTATAAGATGATCAGGGGAATAGATAGGGTAGACAGTCAGAAACTTTTTCCCCGGGTGGAGCAAAGCGTTACAAGGGGTCATAAATTTAAGGTGAAGGGTGGGAGATATAAGGGGGATGTCAGGGGAAGGTTCTTTACCCAGAGAGTGGTCGAGGCATGGAATGCCTTGCCCGGGGAAGTTGTTGAGTCAGAAACTTTAGGGACTTTCAAAAGGCTTTTGGATAGGTATATGGATAAAGGAGAATGATGGGGTATAGATTAAATTGTCCTTGACAGAGGACAAAGGATCGGCACAACATTGTGGGCCGAAGGGCCTGTTCTGTGCTGTATGTTCTATGTTCTATTAGGTTTCCTGGACCATGTTCCGTTCCACGTTCAGGAGGCTAAGCATATGACCTGTTCTCAGGCTTCTGCTGAAGGCACATTGAATCAGCCACTGAGCAAGATGTCTCTCTCTCTCTCTCTCTGTAGAATACTCAGCAGACACATGTCTATTATTAGGTAGAGGTTAGGGGTGATGTAAGAGAATGTCTGTTTTTCTCTATAACCAGCTGGTGAAAACATATTCTCACCAATTGCACATTTCAAAATGGTGCATTCTCAGAATTTCATTATCAAAGCCATTAACTACCAAAAAATACACTTTTCCATTTTTGTGAAAAGCAGAATTTAACTCCTGAGAGAGTCAGAGATAGGACTGCAACGTAGCAAAGCAAGCAGATACTCAAACTTGAAAGTGCAGTGAAGGCTCCAACAAAATAATTTCTAGTTATTTGATGTTTTTAATCCCTTAAGCAATACACTCGCCTCCACTCTCCAGCTCCCGCAGTTGCATGACTGAGATCAGAGAGTAACTCTGTGGGGAACGCAGTCATGAGTCTGAATCCAATCACTGCAGTACAACTCGACTAAAATGGATGGCACTGCTTTGATCAGCTTGTGATACCTGGATTGGCAAAAATGTACAAAGTCTTTCCCACAATTTAAGCATTCATAAGCACCTGGACTAATGAGACGCTGCCACGTCATATACCGATGTCGCAGGTGTGTGATAGAATGAACATGGTGCATTTTCAAACTAGCTGAAGCTGCACTAAATGAATGCATGAAAATGCGATGATTCATGAAATGTGATTCGTTTAAAGGAATGATGTTTCGATGAAAAGTAGACAATATAATTTTTGCTTAGAGACAGAGATCTGAGCACCCCTTTCCTCATGGTGACATCATGTGCAAGTGAAGCAACATTGTACTTCAGTGTTTAGAAACAAACAATATTAAAATTAATCTCTGGACATGCCTCATTTTGGCCCATTCACATAGGTGGAACCCCAGAAGCACAGCAAGCCAATGAGGCTACAATGGGGATTGCACAGTACTTCAAATTTGCCTAAAGTCCCAGCACTACTGCTGTGTGACATCCTAAAAGTCATCTCCACTTGACTAGATCTGGCATACTGCCTCCTGGCTTCCCCATAATGATAACATGGACCCGAATATTGGCAAACTCTTGTGTTTGCCTCTCATCTGGTGTCCAACTGGGTGGGACTTACCTTGTCTGGATCCATTCCTAAATATCCAGTCATACCCAGAGAATTACTTGCAATGGATTGTCTTCCTGTTCCCACATCATTACCTCTGGAGTCCCCCAGGGATGTATCCCTGACCCACTTCTATTGTTCATCTACATGCTGCCCCTTGGAGACATCATCCAAAAATACAATGTCAAATTCCACAAGTACATTGATGACACCCTGCTCTACCTCACTACCATCTCCCTCAAACCCTCTGCCAGCCTGAATTTTTCACAATGCTTGTCCAACATTCAGTATTGGATGAACAGAAATTTCCTCCAATTAAATATTGGGAAGACAAAAGCCATCATCTTAATTCCCTGCCATAAACCCTGTTCCCTAGCCATTGATTCCATCCCATTCCCTGGTCACTGTCTGAGGCTCAACCCGACTATTTTCAACCTTGGCATCCTACCTGACTCTGAGTTGAGCTTCTGAACGTGTATCCGTTCCATCATCAAGTCTGCCTACTTCCATCTCTGTCTTGGCTCTTGCCTCAGCTCATCTGCTGCTGAAACGCTCTTCCATACCCTTGTTACCTCTAGACTGAATTATTCTAATTCTCCACTGGCCAGCTTGCACCCTTCATAAATTTGACTCCATCCAAAATGCTGCTGGCCATGTCCTAACTTGCACCCCGTCCTGTTCATCTATCACTCCTGTGCTCGATGACCTACATTAGATCCATGTTTGGCATTGCCTAACTTTTAAAATTCTCATCCTTGTTTTGAAATCCTTCCCTGGCCTTGTCCCTCCCTAACTCTGTAACCTCCTTTGGCCCTACATTCTAGTCTGTACTCTTCCAATTCTGGCCACTTGTGCATCCCTGATTTGTTTTGCTCCAACATCTCCTTAAATCTCTCTGCCTCTCTACCTCCTTCTCCTTTAAGATGCTCCTTCATACATACCTCTTTGGCCAAGCTTTTGGTCAAATGTCCGATTACCTCTTTATGTGGACCACAGTCAAATTTTGTTTAATAATTGCTCCTGTGAAGCACCTTGGAACATTTTACTATGTTAAAGGCACAGACTGCTCATGCAATCCACACAGGTAGCGACTGGAGGATTCCTCCACTGGTCAAAGTGAATTGAGGAACAGTGGAAGGTAGATCAAGGTGACCCAGGAAAAAATCTTTGAAATCTGATTCCATTCTTGGCCCATTGCCAGCGTATTAACCACAACCTTCGCATAAGTCACACACCAAGAACCAGGCCACACATCACCTCACACAAATAGGATAGCGATCAAAGCCAAGCCCATTGTGCAGTGGAACAGTGGGTGTACATAGCAGTATATTACCAATGTCACCACCACTCCACACATGCAGTCCTATAGGGTTGTCCACAACACCAGTCACTCAGTAAAGCTCACTCACCAGCAGGAAGAAGCCCTGCAGAATTTTTATTGTTGAGAAAATGTTTGGAAAAATTGATCACTCAGATTTCATTCAGTGAGGTAGAAATTGTTATGTGTTGCACCTGTTTCTTGGGCACAAAATGGACACAAAGCATACCAATTTACTATGGCCTGTGTCCAATCTGTGTGCAGATGTTGGTTTCACTGCCAAATCCATGTTTCTTTAGGTGCTCAGACTATTTTCTACCCCAAGACCTCTGTAACATCTCCGGAAATTTTCTATAAGAACTGACAGAATTGTTTAGCTGACTTCCACTGATCCTGATTATAACCAAGCACTGCAGAGTGTGTTACTTTCAGCACAATGCACATCAGAAAATCTTGCATAACAGGATCATAATCCAGCACAGAAAAGAAACCTTCTACAAGGTGACACAAAATTATAAAGTAAAAGTTGGCAACCAGAGAAGAAATAGACTTCAATGGAAACATTTGAACAGGAAAGCTCAACAACAGGATAAAAGGAGAACTATATAGATTATTTTAAAAAATAACAGATGGCTGGGAATATGTTCAAGCATGTAATGCTGTCTGGATTCAGATGACTGCATAAACCAATTTGCTCTTGCCTTTCACCAGTGTTGCAACATTGGAATTGGCTCTCTGCTATGCTGTTATTCTCCACATAAACTCGGTAGTTGCAAGCATTGGCAGAAAGAGAGAAAGACTTGCATTTATATATGGCCTTGCGCAACCTCAGGACACCTCAAAGTGCTTTACAACTAATTAAGAGCTTTTGAAGCAAAGCCACTGTTGTAGTGTAGGAAACACAGTGGCCAGTTTGCACGCAGCAAGCTCCCACAAGCAGCAATGAGTTAAATGAACATATCTGACATGAAATAAAAACAAGAAATGCTGGAACCACTCAGCAGGTCTGGCAGCATCTGTGAAAAGAGAAGCAGAGTTAACGTTTCGGGTCAGTGACCCTTCTTCGGAACTGACAAATATTAGAAAAGTCACAGGTTATAAGCAAGTGAGGTGGGGGTGGGGCAAGAGATAACAAAGGAGGTCTAGATTGGATCAGGCCACATAGCTGACCAAAAGGTCAGTTCCGAAGAAGGGTCACTGACCCGAAACGTTAACTCTGCTTCTCTTTTCACAGATGCTGCCAGACCTGCTGAGTGGTTCCAGCATTTCTTGTTTTTATTTCAGATTTCCAGCATCCGCAGTATTTTGCTTTTATGTCTGACATGAAATTCATTCACCCCGATATTTGGGTGTGAGTTCTGCGATTCGCAGTTTGCCCACGCCCATTCAGATTGAGGCGGGTAAGACACAAAATTTATCCACCCAAGTCATTGAATGATTTTGGCCCAAGTGGCTGTGCCTCCAGCGCAGCTCTTCTTCCAAGTGCTACCGGTGAGCTCTGCAGACAGCAGGAGACGCAGGCAGCATTGTTCCAGATCAAGTGGTGCAGGCAGCCTGCTGTATTAAAGGCAGGCTGTCTCTTAAAGGGAGACTGCACAAAAAGAGTGCTACAATGGAAATTCTAGCAAACCAAACACCAGGGCAGACAGAGGGAGCAAGACTGATGGATGCAGTGCTGGAAGCATTTGTGCTGCTGGTGGATAGGAGGAGAGGCGCCATGGTCCCACGGGGGTCAACGTCAGTGAATACATCTTCACATGACACCTCCTACCCACCACTACACCAACCTCTCACGCTGCTCAATGCCCCACACCACTGTCATTCATCCAGTAGCACTCCCTGGAACTCAGCACTCACGGCTAACACCCAGATGCTCCATCTCACCCTCACATATACCAATACTGCCAGCCTCATACCTACCTCTTGTTCTCTTTACATATCTCTAGCTATTCAGCTAAGGCAGGCACATTACCCAAACACAATGCGACACAATCACTGACGTTCTGCTCTCTGTCTTGCAGGACAAGGTGGTACACAATAGAAGGGAGAAGAGCAGAGCTGGTGGGAGGCAAGGGAACTTAAATCTCCTGAGCCCTACAGAGGAGATGGTTTTGTGGATCATGGGGCCAGCTGTGACAGAGCCCATGGCATCCAATGCCGCTGAGCAAATTTTCCTGCCTTACGCCCCTTCTAAACTCCCAGCACAACCCCATCCTGCTATCTAGCATAAAGAGCAGGCTGCTGATGTTGTGACCACGGACCTCTTAATTCTCACCCCACCCCTCTTCCTTCTGAGTTCCTACTTCAGACACTCAGGAACTGCCGCCTGCCGAGCCACAGGATCCCCAGGAGGAGGAAAGAGAGCAACAGCACAGCACTGATGTGGAGGCCCACCACTTGATTTGACACTCGCAACCACCCAGCTCAGACAGAGGCACTGCACTTACCTTGGAGGCTAGCACAGAGTTGGGATCAGCACATAGTGAGTCACCAGGCACGACCAGTGTGAAAAGATATTTCATTTGCCAACTCACTGGAGGGCAGGGTGGCAGACAAGTACTGCTGCAGAGGACTCACATGAGGACCCTAGTGGGGCGGCATGCAGGAGAGTGCTGAATGGGAATGTACACTGAGATGCTGCGCGCATTCACTGGCCTGCCTGGCAGACCCCTGCCACTGTCAAGGAGCATGGAGGAGTCTGGCTCCAACTTGGCAGAGGGCATGGTGCAGAGCTTTCCCTCACCATAGCCTCTGCTCCATCTCCCTGCCATGCTGCAGACACAGAGGCTGTGTTGCTGCTGCCCCCATACCTGTTGCAGCCTTTGTATGGACAGGTCACCCATTTCTTTGCCATCCCTGTGAGGAAGTGGCAACACTCTATGGCAAATACACCAAAAGACCTCTAAACAAAACTCCAGAGAACTTTCAGACATTTTCCAATAGAAAAAGTTCCAAAAATTTAACTTCCATTAAATTATTGCTGAAAATAATAGGGACTTCTATACAACATTGAAAAGCTGCTTTGAATTTTTGAATGATATTTTAAGTATGACAGTAAAAACACACCAGTTTATAGATGCTGAGGAAGTTGTTGTCATGATGTTCTTATATGTCACTGAAAAGTCTTTCAACAGGAACATTCTGCCTCTCAAAAATAAGGCACATTGACAACTTCATACTTCTGTGAAACTGATTCAATAAAAACACTAGTGAATTTTGGACCTTGGATTTGCTCCAGAATATAACTTTGTTGTGTTGGAGGTAAATTATTCTGAAAGAATCACGTCTTATTCATTACAAATATTTCAAAAGACTTCACTTGCAATGCATTCGTTTGAAATGCAGCAACTGATGTTATGCAGGTAGACATGGCAGCATTTTGCAAATAGCGAGATTCCTCAAACAGTAACAAGATGGATGAATCAGATTGGTTGGGGCAGGAGTGGTGGCAGGATACGAAGAAGTGACTTCTTTCAATAGTGTCATAGCATCTTTGACATTCTCCAGGTCCAGCAAGACAGGGCTTCAATTCGACAACTTATCTGCAGGAAAGCATCTCCAACAGTGCAGCACTTCCTCAGTTGTGCAGCAGAATGTCAATTTGGATCATGTAATCAAGTCCTGAAGTGGAAGCTGAACTCACAACTTTCTGATCAGAGGCAAATATGCCACGAATGAGCCAAGCTGAGCAGTCTGCATAAATACTGACTCCAGAATTACCACACAATCCATCCTGAAGTTTCTTTGGGATAGAATTTCATCTTTATTGTTTGAGAATTGAGCATTTCCTGGGCAGGTGCAAAGAGGAATAGCGCATGCCCATAACAGAACCTGTCTAGTTTTCCTTCAGTTTAAATAAATGTTCTGTAACTGGTATGCGATCCTCCCCACCAGATATTCCTCTGTGCTTCACCACGTGATGCTCACTGCCTCAGCGGTGAATCTACCCCTTTATGTATGGGGACAATGGGAAGTGGGAAAAAAGATGAAGATACAATACATACGAACATACGAATTAGGACCAGAAGTAGGCCATTCGGCCCCTTGAGCCTGCTCCGCCATTTAATAAGATCATGGCTGATCTGATTGTGTCTCAAATTCCACACTCCCATCTACCCCCCATAACCTTTGATTCCCTTGCCAAACAAGAATCTATCTACCTCCACCTTAAAAATATTCAATGACCCCGCCTCCATCACCTTCTGATCAAGAGAGTTCCAAAGACACACAACACTCGGAGAGAAAAAATTTCTCCTCATCTCTGTCCTAAAAGGGTGACTCCTAATTTTAAAACAGTGCCTTCTAGTTCTGGACTCACCCACAAGAGCAAACATCCTTTCTACATCCACCTTGTCAAGACCATTCACGATCTTATAAACTTCAATCAAGTCTCCCCTCAATCTTCTAAACTCCAGTGTAACCAAGCCCAGCCTGTCCAACCTTTCCTCATAAGACAACCTGCTCATACCAGGTATTGATCTAATAAACCTCCTCTGAACTACCTCCAACTCATTTACATCCTTCCTTAAATAAGCAGACCAAAACTGCACACAGTATTCGAGATGTGGTCTCACCAATGTCCTGTATAAATGAAGCATAACATCCTTACTTTTATTTTCAATTCCTCTCATAATAAAGGATAGCATTCCATTAACCTTCTTTATTTCTTGCTGTACCTGCATACTAACTTTTTGTGACTCCTGCACTAGAACACCTAGATCCCGCAGCACCTCGGAATTCTGCAGTCGTTCTCAGTTTAAGTAATACTCTTCTTTTTTATTCTTCCTGCCAAAGTGAACAACTTCACATTTTCCCACATTATACTCCATCTGCCAGATTTCTCCCCACTCACTCAACCTATCTGTTTCGGTCTGCAACCTCTTTATGTCTTCTTCACAACATACTTTCCTACCTATCTTTGTGTCACCTGCAAATTTAGCTACCAAGCCTTCGCTCCCCTCATCTAAGTCATTGATGTAAATTGTAAAAAGTTGAGGCCCCAGCACAGATCCCTGTGGGACTCCACTTATCACATCCTGCCAATCAGAAAAGGACCCATTTATGCATACTCTCTGTTTTCTGCCAGCCAGCCAAACTTCTATCCATTCTAATATGTTACCCCCTACACCATGAGCTTCTACTTTGCGTAATAACCTTTTATGTGGCACCTTATCAAATGCCTTCTGTAAATCCAAGCACAGTACGTCAATGTCTCCCCTTTATCCACAGTGCATGTTACTCCTTCGAAGAACTCCAATAAATTGATTAAACATGATTTCCCTTTCTGAGATGGAAGTGCCGCCGCACAGTCCCCGTGATATTATGCGGGGGGATGATTTAAATAGAGGGGGCGGAGTGGCCGCCCCCGATGACGTAGAGGGGGTGGCGGCCATGTCCCCAGCAATGGTGTCCGGCGCCACTATGCAGTAACCGGTGCCATTTTTAAAGGGCTTCAAGCCCTGACAGCTGATTTACAATTTTAAAGGGATTAGCACTTTAAATGTTAATAAAACCATTAAATTCAACATGAAAGCACTACTTCCATCCCCTCAATGGTCACAAAATAAATTTATTTCCCTCCCTCCCCCGAAAAACCCGATAGTCCCGAACTTTAAACCCCAAACTTTGCACTCTTTGCCCTTCGACCCCTTCCCACCATCTCCACAGCATATCAAAAATGTTTTCCCCGCTCCTCCAGCCCCTCCCACCCTGAAAATGTTATTACTGCCCCCTCCCCACCATGTTCTCGCCTCAGAACTCCATACGGAGTTCCAAAGGCACACGAGCTGCGCTCGGTGGCGGCAAAATCGGCGTGGGAACGCTGCTGCCTGCAGTTAAGTTTATTTGCATATCATTTAGGTTAATTTTACTATGCAGATGAAGGGCTCGCCACCAGGCGGTGGAGGGGCCGCATCAAGGTCTTCTCGCCGCCGGTAACATGCTGGGGCCCCTTCTCGACGTCGTGGGTCGAGGTGGGCCTCTCGCCGCAGAATTTTACTGCACCCTCCCCCCCCTGCCCCCCACCCACACTGTGACCCACACCATTGAGGGGCTGGTAAAATTCAGCCCAATGCCTTTCAGGCCACACACAAATCATTAAGGTCACATCACCCTGCATCACTCAAAGAAACAGAAATATGCCCAGTAGTCCTGCCACTTGGAAACAGCAGCAAAGTTTACCCTGGAGATGATCAAATAAGATTCAGATTCTGCAAATATGTTTACATGATTTTTAGGTAACTTACATTTCCCAAAATCAATCAAACAGGCATGAATTTACACACATCACATAAACAGTACAGAGCAGATTTGGATTTGATCAGTATAAATTGCGGTACTTCCTTGCCCTGGTCCAGAATGATCTGATTGCATCAAATTTATACAGACCACCCATACATTCTGCAATTTCCACAATTATCCCAAACCTATGTCTGTTTCGCAGGCTGGGTTTTAATCTCACACGTTTATAGTAATATTGTGCCCAGGTGCTCAGTGGATTTAAGTGCATCCAAATACTGATAATAGAGAAGATCACCAGCCAAATGAGTCTGAGGATATTTGTCTCTTGTTATGGAAAAAAGTTACTTTAGTATGTAAATTTTCAGATGACTCACTGCAAGTCATCATTTTATCATTGATAGAAATTGGAATGAAATCATTTTTTTCTGCAGCACATCATTATGTTCTGGAATGCACTGCTTGAGTGGTGATAAATCATTTACTAATCATATTGTATTGGTTTGTGTCAATCCCTATGTATACTGTCATCATGTTGTACAAGAGAAGTTTCTATTCAGGCACATTCTAACCACCTAACAGCTACACTAAATTGTTCTTCAATATGACCACATGGATGCAAAAGAAGGCATTTATTTATTAGATGCCAAGACATCTGTTACAGGCTCCAAAAGTGCAGCTAGAGTGAGGCCCAAGGCCTTACAAGGGATCATTTCACAATCTCATGCTGCTAGTGGTGAACCATGTTCACAGAGAGTATGGGTTAGAGAATTGGGTCTACAACAGTATCTCTTTCTCCAATCAGTGTTCCCTGTGAGGACATCTCCCTGCTGAAAATATGGTTTGGTGGAAATACCCGTATAATTCTATGATCATTGAAAAGGTACCTGTAGCATGTTCATAGGCTCTGCTTCATTTGGATTTTAAAGGTTTGACATCTGGAAAAGAGTACAGTATTTTTAGCTTGCTGCAGGAAAAGTTCAAGTTTCACTCCTGAGTTCTGATGAAAGGTCACAGACCTGAAACGTTATCTCTGCTTCTCTCTCCACAGATGCTGCCAGACCTGCTGAGTATTTCCAGCACTTTCTGTTTTTTTAAATTTCCTGGCATCACCTTCACTGAATGTTATTTAAATGAGATGACAATGACTGAGTGACATCAGCTGCCACATGTCACATTTTCCATCATTATCACCTTGTCGCTACTCACACTTTTATACTACAGGTGTCCAACGTTGCTAGGGGAAATATTACGTGGTATAAAAAATTTAAATGGGTGCACACCAGTGAGGGGAATTGGTTTTGAGATGATTGATCCATAGTAGCATTGCTACTGCTACTGGAGGGATCAAAATTGTTTTCAATCTTCTAGTTTGCTTGTCCTTTTAAGCTGATATAGGCATCTAATTTCTTTAGTCATTCCGAAGCTGAAGTGCGGATACTGCTGGGAGCCCAGCGAAACAACATTGATTAGATATGGCCCTAGGAAATTTTCCAGGTCAGTCAGATAGAAAGAAAGCCCACCTGCCACATTATATGCGTTAATATAAAAGCAAAATACTGCAGATGCTCGCAATCTGAAGTAAAGTGAGTGGAGTTGGAGTTATATGTGTTAATACTGTTTTTTTTTAACCAGATCCTGGAACCACCCACAGTTTTTGCAGATTGTGGAACACTCCTTCCAGTGCTGCCACAGCCCGGTTCTCCCTCCAGTTCTGCCAGACCTATGAACTCACCATTGCTCCCTGAGAACCGGAATCCCCCTGTGAGGTAATCTCCAACTTTTCATTACCCATCCTCCCCACCACCCCCATTTCTCCTAAATCCCTGGACCACTGCACAGTGATAACAAACTCTAGAAACAGTCTCATTGCCGCGAGACAATCTGTCCTCCCACTGGCAGGACAGACCCACCAGAGGTGGCGGGATAGTGGGATACAGTAGGGAGGGAGTTGCCCTGGGAGTCCTCAACATCGACTCCGGACCCCATGAAGTCTCATGGCATCAGGTCAAACATGGGCAAGGTAACCTCCTACTGATTACCACCTACCGCCCTCCCTCAGCTGATGACTCAGTACTCCACCATGTTGAACACCACTTGGAGGAAGCACTGAGGGTGGCAAGGGCACAAAATGTACTCTGGGTGGGGGACTTCAATGTTCATCACCAAGAGTGGCTCAGTAGCACCACTACTGACCGAGCTGGCCGAGTCCTAAAGGACATAGCTGCTAGACTGGGTCTGCGGCAGGTGGTGGGGGAATCAACACGAGTGAAAAACATACTTGACCTCGTCCTCACCAATCTGCCTGCTGCAGATGCTTCTGTCCATGATTGTATTGGTAGGAGTGACCACCGCACAGTCCTTGTGGAGAGTAAGTCCCGCCTTCACATTGAGGATACCGTCCGTCGTGTTGTGTGGCACTATCACCGTGCTAAATGGGATAGATTTCGAACAGATATAGCAATGCAAAACTGGGCATCCATGAGGCGCTGTGGGCCATCAGCAGCAGCAGAATTCTACTCAACCACAATCTGTAACCTCATGGCCCGGCATATCCCCCACTCTACCATTAGCATCAAGCCAGGAGATCAACCCTGGTTCAATGAAGAGTGCAGAAGGGCATGCCTCGAGCAGCACCAGGCATACCTCAAAATGAGGTGTCAACCTGGTGAAGCTACAACACAGGACTATCTGCGTGCCAAACTGCATAAGCAGCATGCGATAGACAGAGCTAAGCGATCCCATAACCAACGGATCAGATCGAAGCTCTGCAGTCCTGTCACATCCAGCCGTGAATGGTGGTGGACAATTAAACAACCAACTGGAGGAGATGGCTCCACAAATTTCCCCATCCTCAATGATGGGGGAGCCCAGCACATCAGTGCGAAAGATAAGGCTGAAGCATTTGCAACAATCTTCAGCCAGAAGTGCCAAGTTGATGATCCATCTCGACCTCCTCCTGAAGTCCCCAGCATCACAGATGCCAGACTTCAGACAATTCAATTCACTCCGCATGATATCAAGAAACGACTGAAGGCACTGGATACTGGAAAAGCTATGGGCCCTGACAATATTCCGGCAATAGTACTGAAGACCTGTGCTCCAGAACTTGCCGCGCCCCTAGCCAAGCTGTTCCAGTACAGCTACAACACTGGCATCTACCCTGCAATGTGGAAAATTGCCCAGGTATGTCCTGTACAGAAAAAGTAGGACAAGTCCAACCCGGCCAATTACTGCCCCATCAGTCTACTCTCAATCATCAGTAAAGTGATGGAAGGTGTCATCAACAGTGCCATCAAGCGGCACTTGCTTAGCAATAACCTGCTCAGTGACGCTCAGTTTGGGTTCCGCCAGGGCCACTCAGCTCCTGACCTCATTACAGCCTTGGTTCAAACATGGACAAAAGAGCTGAACTCAAGAGCTGAGGTGAGAGTGACTGCCCTTGACATCAAGGCAGCATTTGACCGAGTATGGCATCAAGGAGCCCTAACAAAACTGAGGTCAATGGGAATCGGGGGAAAACCCTCCGCTGGCTGGAGTCATACTTAGCGCAAAGTAAGATGGTTGTGGTTGTTGGAGATCAATCATCTGAGCTCCAGGACATCACTGCAGGAGTTCCTCAGGGTAGTGTCCTGGGCCCAACCATCTTCAGCTGCTTCATCAATGACCTTCCTTCAATCATAAGGTCAGAAGTGGGGATGTTCGCTGATGATTGCACAATGTTCAGCAGCATTCGCGACTCCTCAGATACTGAAGCAGTCCATGTAGAAATGCAGCAAGACTTGGACAATATCCAGGCTTGGGCTGATAAGTGGCAAGTAACATGACCATCTCCAACAAGAGAGAATCTAACCATCTCCCCTTGACATTCAACTGCATTACCATCGCTGAATCCCCCACTATCAACATCCTAGGGGCTACCATTGACCAGAAACTGAACTGGAGTAGCCATATAAATACCGTGGCTACAAGAGCAGGCTAGAGACTGAGAATTTTTCAGCGAGTAATTCACCTCCTGATTCCTCAATGCCTTTCCACCACCTACAAGACACAAGGTAGGAGTGTGATGGAATACTCTCCACTTGCCTGGATGGGTGCAGCTCCAACAACACTCAAGAAGCTCGACACCATCCAGGACAAAGCAGCCCGCTTGATTGGCACCCCATCTACAAACATTCACTCCCTCCACCACCAACACACAGTGGCAGCAGTGTGTACCATCTACAAGATGCACTGCAGCAATGCACCAAGGCTCCTTAGACAGCACCTTCCAAACCCGTGACCTCTACCAACTAGAAGGACAAGAGCAGCAAATACATGGGAACACCACCACCTGCAAGTTCCCCTCCAAGTCACGCACCATCCTGACTTGGAACTATATCGCCGTTCCTTCACTGTCGCTGGGTCAAAGTCCTGGAACTCCCTTCCTAACAGCACTGTGGGTATACCTACCCCAAATGGACTTCAGCGGTTCAAGAAGGCAGCTCACCACCACCTTCTCAAGGGCAATTAGGGATGGGCAATAAATGCTGGCCTGGCCAGCGTCGCCCACATCCCATGAATGAATAAAAAAAAAAGAAAAGCTTGGATTGTCCGCCAAGTGCTTCAAAACCCCATCATCTGCTCCCCATTGCTGTGAAATCCAACAACCACCATCATAGGACCCTCACAGTGTTGGAAAAATTCAGTACAATTGTGCTGCAAAAATGGAGAGCAGTGGAACCCAGCCCTCAGAACACTGATGAAAAAATTGCAATACTATGCATTATGGCTTATTTAGTCAACCAAATCAATGAACCTGAGAATTAGACTTTGCCCATCACATGACATTATAAACTACCTTAATAAAATACTGTATCCTCTGACACCTCTTGAATGACAGGAAATCCACTAGTATAGCCATACATCTTACATCAACTGCATCTGTCATTTGAAAGCACCATGCAGACAAAGTCTTTGTCACACTTTCATCTGATTGGCTCAGCTATAATAGGAAACAGAAATAAATCAAAACTGAACAGGTCAGGAACCTACAAATGAAAATATCGTGGGGCAATGTTTCTGTTCCCAATCCCATTTTGTACAGGCAAAGTGCATCCAAAGTCTATTCCATTTTCCTGGGGCTCTCTGCACTTGAATTTGATGGGCCCGGTCTTTAACATGGCTTGGTCATGGCTCCAGTGCAGGACCAGACCCTCTTGCTGCTGGAAATTTAGGACTGAGGCATGCAATTTCCACAGACCTTTGGACTTTCTGGCTGCTGTTCCAAGAACAGGAAGCCTCAAGGTCCATTAATTTCTTTGGATATTGTAAAAGAAAGATGCTCTAAGGGGTCCCAGACAGAAGGTCCACTGCTTGCTTCTTAGTTGCCACTGGAAATGGGTGCACCTCTGACAAAACCAGAGGAAACTGAGGCAGGAGGCCTGGGAAATCCCTCTCCTAACTTATCTCCATGGCAGTGCTTGCTCTGCACCTATGTACGCTGCACAGAATGGGAAAAACAAGTTGTGCTTTTCCTCCAGATATCAGGCATACTCCTCCTTCTTTCATTATATGTCATTAGTTTGATCAGAAACATACCTGTTAGTTGCTATTTTTACAGAAATGGAAGGCCTGAGCTGAGCTAAGATTGGGATTTTTACAAATTATTCCACAGGAGCCCACTTCAGACCTCATTCAGATTCTATCTTCAGGTTCAGTGCTTATTCCTGCCTTGAAACTGTATGTTAATGAACCCTACAAAGACACTGAAAAAAAATGAATCAAATTAACATCCAACTAAGCTAAGTACGCCTTATATTGTTAAATGATCCTTTTTGGTATTTTCAGTGCCTATATCACTTGCACCATTACTACAGGCAGAATGATGTAGCCAGATAACCTGGAAAAATCTATCAGCAATTTCAGTATAGGACATAAAAGTAGAATCTAAAGAGCTCCAAGCACTAAAATTAGTGGTGTTACAATTTGTTAGCCATATACATAATTGTGAAATACCCCTCTTGACCTTTAAACACAATGGGTACTTTGATTATTGCTCATGAGCAAAACTTTAAGGAAAGAATAAAACTGAATATTTCCCCTGAAAGAAATTATTGTTTCTCAGTCCTGTTGTTGACAGCCTTGGCCCAGTGGTAGCCTTTTGATTCAGAAGGTTGTGGGTTCATATTCCCCTCCACATAATTCAGGTTGACACTCCAGTGTAGCACTGAGGGAGAGATGCACTATTGGAGGTGCTGTCTTTTGGATGAAATATTAAACAGTGTCCTGTCTGCCCCCTTGGATGGATGGAAATGATCCCATGGCACTTTTCAAACTGGAGTATGGGAGATTTCTCCAATGTAGAAGAATAACCCCTGACCAACATCACTAAAATAGATTATCTAGTCGTTTATCTCATTCCTGTTGGTGGGATCTTGCTGTGTGCAATTTGACAACCACATTTCTCTACATTACAACAATGACTACATGTCAAAAGTACTTCATTAGCTGTAATGTGCTTTGGGATGTCCTTAGGTCATGAAATACTAAACAAATGCAAGTTCTTTCTTTCCCTTTAAACAGATTTTTTTTTTACTTACCTCTTTTATGTTGAACTTTTATTTCTTTTCCTTCTGACTATCACTCCTTGCTCCTTTTTTCTTGTCTGCAGTTTTTTTCCTCCTCATTTCTTTCTACAATGGGTATATAGTAAGATATTATTCATTCTGTTTTAAAAAACAATAAACTAATAATAGGTGCAAATAGATCAAATTTGTGATAATAATGTCTAATGGTGTTGCATGTTTGAGGCTGCTACTGCTTCCCCAGTTGCATAAACCATGACTCACTCCAACCTAGACATTTGCCCGTACATTTGTATTTCAGAGTCACTTTGAAGTGGGTCCTACATACTTCAGAGCTGACAAGCAATCTGCTAAATGCTAGTTTATTAATCTTTAGCAAGTTGTATCTCATTTAAAATTCCACAGATGTTTGACTGAAGGATTGACTGCCAGAATTGTACATCTGCTGACAAATAATAGTTACTTTTTCTTCAAGACTGATTGATGGAAAACAGGGGAAAGATCTCTTCTTGGCACCAGAATGGTTCTAAAACATTAATTTTCTAGTTTGTTCTGATTTGTATGAGCAGAAGTGGAAGACTTTGTGAGGAAGATTGCTTTCACTATGCTTTATTTGACTTTCCAAGTATCAAATGCCCAAATTAATAGTGAGCAAGCACTTTTGTTTTTAATTTATATTAAATAAACGTGCCATATTTCTATGCGAGCAGATAACCTGCTCTCAAATCTTTGCCAATAATGCACTTCAGTTGGCTGTAAAGAGGTACCTTGGACTAGCTGTGGAGTGACATGTATCTATTTTTATTTTGCATAGCTAAGCATTTGGTCTCCACTCAGAAATTGCCATGTCAAGAAACACTCAGACAAACACACATTTTACCATTTCAGAGTGTTATACCAATGCATTGCACGACCAAACAATGCCTACCATTCCTAACCCTTCAATGTTCTTTGGATCTACAATTTTCAGTAAGAATGCAGTCCTACTAACTGACTATACTGACATATGAGTGTTCTCTACAAATTCAAATTCACGTACTCCTATGGGGATGTTTCTTGATTTGCATAATTGTGTTCTCTAATGCCACGTGCTGACCATCTCTGACAAGAACCTTTCAGGGCTTTTTTTTGCACAGTAAAATTTATGTTGCCATTTTACTGAAAAAGTAAGAGCTGGTGCCATTTTAAGGCATGTTCTGCAGTCCTAGCATCTGGACATGATGTTCACATTAGACGTAGTGAGCATCTGAATGAGCTTCACATGGATGAGTTCAGATCCATTGTTATTTATATATGAACTTTAGATGGTATTATCTGATTGGAATTCAAATATCATAAATTTCTAATGCTTTGGAATCAGAGAGTCATACAACACAGAAGGAGGCAACTTGGCCTATCATGCCAATGCTGGCTCTTTGAAACAGTTGTCCTATTAGTCCCATTCCCTTGGTCTTTCCCCATAGCTCTGCAAATATTTCCCTTTTGAAAGCTACTATTGAATTTACTTCCATTACTCTTTCAGCCAGTACATTCCAGATCATAACAACTCACTGGGTAAAAAAAATTCTTCTCATCACCCTTCTGGTTCTTTACCTTAAATTTGTGCCTTCTGGCTACTGGATCATCTGGCAGCATGAACATTTTCTCCTTATTTACTGTATCAAAACCTCTCAAAATTTTGAACACCTCTATTAAATCTTTCTTTAACCTTCTCTGCTCTAAGGAGAACAATATCAGCTTCTCCAGTCTCTCCATATAACTGAAATACCTCCTCTCTGATATCATTCTGATAAATCTCCCTGCACCCTCTCTAAGGCCTTGATATCCTTCCTAAAGTATGGTACCATGAATTGGACACAGTGTTGCAGCCGGGGTCTAACCAGCAATTTATAAAGGGTTAGCATAACCTCACTATTCTTGTACTTTATGCCTCTATTTATAAAGCCAAGGATCCCGTATGTTTTTTTGACAACTTCATCAACTTGTCACCTTCAAAGATTTCTGCGCGTGAATCATCAGGTCTCTCTGTTCCTTCATCCCCTTTAAAATTGTATCATTTATTTTATATTACCTCTCCTCATTCTTCCTCCCAAAATCCATCACTTCACATGGCTTTGCATTAAACTTTAGCTGTCACGTATCTGCCCATTTCACCAATCTATGTCCTTGTGAAGTCTACTACTATTTTCCTCATTTATTTGGAATTCATCAAACTGGAGCAGATTACAGATTATTTGACATGGATAGTCTGACTGATTAACTGGTTGGAGCATTAACATCTGTAGAGAAATAAGCCAGTAGACTGTAGCAGTAATTTGGTCATAAGAATGGGATTTCTGATATCAATGCTGGAATCCTACTTTTGTAGTGTTGTTGCAGGTGACTGTCGATGAATGTAATTAAGGAAAACAGTGCTTTTTCAGGATGGGTGGTCACCAGGATGCTAGTGAGGATTGATGCACAACGTGAAACAATGGGTTGGCTCAGGCAAACAGTGATATATATGCAACGTGCATAAATCTGACAGTGCTTTTTTACTGTAACCGATATATGTTTGCATGTGTGTGTGTGATGTGTGCTGTGTGTCTGTGGTGTGTGTTATGTTTGTGTGTGCTGTGAATGTGCTGTGTGTGTGTGATGTGTGCTGTGTGTCTGTGGTGTGTGTTATGTTTGTGTGTGCTGTGTGTGTGCTGTGTGTGTGTGATGTGCGCTGTGTGTCTGTGGTGTGTGTTATGTTTGTGTGTGCTGTGAGTGTGCTGTGTGTGTGTGATGTGTGCTGTGTGTCTGTGGTGTGTGTTATGTTTGTGTGTGCTGTGTGTGTGCTGTGTGTGTGTGATGTGTGCTGTGTGTCTGTGGACTTATAAAGCTTGTGCTGGAGAAATGTGTCTTTGAGATATGTATATCAGGGCTTCAGCCTGATTCATCCACATGGTGGTGCGTGGAATAGCCCAAAATATTGCAAATGTCCTCAATGTGGTGACAGAATATACACTATGATCTCGTCATTTTATCAACATGTTCCCAAAGGAAAGATTTATATGAGGCATAGCTAATCAAATAACAAAGGTTTTCTAAAAAGTCAGTAAATGTTCAGTAATCATGCAGTAATTTTACTACAATCACTTCAACTGCAGACACCTGTACAGGGAATTAATGCACAATTGTTGCTGCAACATGTTGTTGATATACAGATGTGCCAGGCAATGTAAATTTAAAATAATGCCCAACACACACAGGCTCATAAAAGGCAACGGCGGTATAAAAATGATTTTCACTTCCCAATAAATCTACAGGGGACTTCTGTGAGTCATCCCTTTGAAATCCTAAACTAACAACACCCAGTCAGCAGTGCCAATCACTGTGTATTTAACAAAATAATTTACTAAAAGAAAGAAAAAAAACTTTTGGAATCCAATATGGCCACAGCGATACCACTGTTACACAGCTGTTCCCCATACTGCTTTCAATTCTTTAGATGTAAATTCTTTGAATTAGTCTGTTCTGTCTATAGCAGCAGTATGGATGACATCTGCTCCTCAACAGGGCTTTCACCCAAATGCAAAATTTTCTTGGCCATGCAGGTTTTTGAAGACATTGAGGTAGATCTTGCCTTTGTGCGATAATGTAAAATGGGTGACAGCGAGTCATAGAATAGAATCATAGAATGGTTACAGCATAAAAGGAGGCTATTTGGCCCGTCATGTCCATACTGGGTCTCTGCAAGAGCAACTCGGCTAGTCCCACTCCCCCGCTTTTACATCTCTTCCGATTTTGAGTCAATGGAAATAAAAATCAGAAGAGAGGTGAAATGGGCCCTCGATTCGCAGTCACTCGTTCTCTATTATTACACAAAGTCAAGGTTTTAGCCCATTAAACCAATGAATAAAAAACGGTTCTGGTATTACCGAAGTAAAATTCCTCTTGTCGATAATTTAAATGGAAAAAGTCATTTCCTATTTTGTACCAGTGTCATTTTTTCACTAAAACTACAAGAGAAATTTCACAGTGAGCAAAGCATTAAACTGCGCCTGACCATATCCAGAAATTTTAGCAATTCAGAAAACAACCCTTCTGGTTCATCCCTGCTGCCATATGCCTTCACCTAATAGAGTTTGATTCGTAAAATCCACAGCCCTTCCAATGCACTCCCATTAGGCTGGGACCATGATTTGCCCAATCCTGGCCATTCACTAGCATTTCCGGGTGCCCGTGTGGAGGTGCAGTCTTTGCCCACCCCAAACAAGGCCATTGGAGTGGGGCTGAGGCTGGGGCTAGGGTTGGGAGTGGGGGGTGGGGGGGGGAGGCAGAGAATCCTGTGTCAGAAATTTCTCTTTTCCCAGCCTCGAGAGGGACCACTTGTTAGGTCGATGAAGGTAAATTTGTTGCCCCAGGTATACCTACCTGATGAAGGGCAGAATTGGGGCCCACCAGAGGGACGTGCAGGGGTCCTCAGTCTGGGATCTCGACCGGAATCCAAAAGAAAAATTTAAATTTAAAAAAAATCTATTTACAGTGGAACCCTTCACAAGGAGATATTAGGGGGCATCAATTAGTACATTGGTAGAGGAGGATGAAAATCAACACAACAATACTTTCCCTGTTCAGGCATCCGGTTCAAATTGCAGCCGGTCTCGATGGCATTGTTGTCTTTCAGGGGTGTCTCTCTCACCTGCTCAGACAAGTAGGTTACGACTGGAACCTGAAGGAAGACAATGTGATCCGTGAGGTTAAGCGTCATAAGCCATTTTGACTGCCTGTGCAGTTTCCACAGGGTGGGCATGGCTAAAATTGGCCCTAGTGTATTTCCTTTTTCCAAAATCTTTTCTCTTTTGAAAGAAACCAAGTTGAAATGTGAAAGCAGCCACTGTCTCTTTGAGAGGAAACAGATAGGAAGAAGCGGGGGGAGTTGCGGTAACAGGCTCATGCTAAGAGGGCCTCTGGCCACCTGCTCATGGAAAGTGAATGGGAATGGGAAGGAGTGGATGGAGGGTTAAAAATGAGGTGAGTGGCAGCAGAATGAAGTGGAGAGGAGGAAACAGCAGTTGAGCGGATTGTTTAAAGGGAAAGAGGTGAGGTAGTGATGGGAATGACGAGATTGTAAGAAGGGACAAGATAGTGGGAAGGTGATGGGATAGGGGAAATGATGGGAGCAGGCAGAGGGAGGTGGGGGAGCCACTGATGAATGGGATGGGAAAGAAACCCCTGAGGATCACATCTTCCACAAATCCAGCCTGCAAATATAAGTAGCTGCTCACCATGCTACCCAGCAACTCCCACCCAAAAATAAGGGGGGGGAAACAGAGAGAGGCACAAGAGGACAGGGAAACAAGCAAAGAGAAGAATGAAGGGCACACAAACAGAGAGAAGTGAGAGACAGCTAGAAGCAGAAGAGGAGAGACAGAGAGAAACAGCAACACAATGAACTCAGAGACAAGCAAGAGTGACCATATTCTCCGACTTACTGTGTACAATGCCACAAGAGATCACCTCATTTATTTAAAAAGGAACCAGAGCTCTTGCACAACTGGTTATCAAATGCTGCTGACACATTACCGAATGAGCAATCTTTCATTGATTTTTTTTAAACTCCAGATGATAAACGCAAACATTTTATCTTTCCAAATCCGTTCACTGTGGTAACAACTTGGATATTTTAAGACTAGCGAAATGTATTTTATGAAAACTTTCAGCAATTGGTGCTGTTGAAGGTCACCAGGAAAGTATTTTATGGCTCTATGTGACTTCAAAGGTGTTTCAAAAGCTGATGATTCTTAAATCTGTCATATATATAAGGATCTTGCATGCACCAGTTACTGTCATCAACCCAGAATTTATATAAACATTCCACGTATTTCTGACTTACTTCTTCAATACAGAAAAAGCATCATGTGGAGTCTTTTTACATTAGAAGTTTGATTTGCATAGCTTTAAAAGAGCACTTATGTTGAAGAATTTCACTTTTCCCAAACTGCTCAAAGTAATTAATGTAATACACCATCAAAATAAATAATAAATAATGGCCCAAGGCCTGTATCCTTGTTGTTCCTTTGGCTCTGCATTTCAAAGTTTTGGCCTCAGTGGGTGGGGTGAGTGAAAGGCAGGCCCTCCTGAGGAGAAATACTCTTTGGTCTTTGGTGAAACTTTTTCTAAGCTCCACAGGCCTGTCATTCTTTTCTTTCTGGAGTTGTCTGATTTGTGTCCTTGCTGTTACTTTCAAGACTTCACTATTTGCACATTTTGTAGCTCGCTCGTAATGCCATTGAAAGCTTGGGAAATGCATACCCTGTATCCCTAACCCCATAATGTATCACTTTGTTAAAGTTCCCCTTTGCCTTCAGAGTGATTAGGCTAACAAATACCTGAGTGGTAACAAATGATGTTATTGTACACCCTAACAAATGACCTAATCACCTCCAAAAAGATTAAATGGGATATTTATCACCTGATACACACAACGCCCGCTACCCCCTGCACTGGAGAGAGCAATATTTCTATTATGGCCTGAGTGAAGGAATTCTCTGCCAGTTTTTTTTTTCACAGACTGAAATAAAATGTAAGCAGCTGCTGGAAGTAAAAGCTTTGCTTTCACCGACACTGCCATTAAACTGTTACCAGTCCAAAGTCATTTAAAACAACTGAAGGCAACATCTGTAAAAGTGGCACAGAGTCGATCTGTCCTGCGGAGAGACCAAAGGTTCGTCGGGGAGTTTGACCACGTGACGCACTCGGCTAAGGCCCTCGAGCACTTGATTCAGCACAAGAACTAAGTGGGGATTTTCCATTTTTTTTGTGGTAAAACATTAATTTTTCAGCATTCATTTTCAGGATTAAAGCACGATGTAGAATTTAGTTGGAAAAAGGAAAAGCTCCAGGGAAGTTATGAAAAGAGCAGAGGGATTTTCAGATGCTCAGAACATGTCAGTTGTGTTAAATTCTTGCTTTCATTAAAACTGTCCCTGAGGACATACTCTATTTGTGTAATAAACCCCACTTACTGTTTTGTAAAGAAATGCTTGAACATTTGGATGCGATTTTAACCAAGTAAGCTGAAGACTTTGTTCAATTGAACCATTGTGCTATCAGAATTGGCAATAATTAGGTATCCCTTTCCTCTTGGAATTTGAGTTGCTAAAACTGCTAAATGTTCCACTCCATGACAGAGGAGCTTTAGTTTGATATAGAACTCTCGAGAAAATTCTTTTTTTTAAAATCTGATCTCTCCTGTCTCAGTTGAGTGGTTTCCTTCACTTTGTAGCTGTTACCAAAAGGAGATGAGGCTTAGGGCTCGATTTGAACTCACCAGGGCAAAGTGAGCTGTGCGCCTGTCCGTGAGCGGCAGCAGGTTTGGCCTGGCCGGGAAGCAGTCATTGCTCCCTCCTTCAGGCCTCAGGTTCCATCTCAATGACATCATAAGAGCCCCATCTGAATATTTAGAGAGGACTCTGCCAGCTGGGGGCAGGTATCTATGTCGCCTGTAATTTAAAACTGTAGTAGGCCCGATTGGGGCAGAAAAGAAGTGGGTAAGTCTCACAATCCATTTTAACTGCTCTCTCCCACCCCCGGTCTGGCAAATGCCAGGGATTAATTAAAATCAACCCCATACCATCACAGCTGTGGATGCCAGGGTGTCACAGCAGTCCAGCAATCTGTCCTCTAACACATTGCTAGGCACTGACCCAGGGAAGTGGCAGCTGAATCATGGATCCCAAACCTGCTGTCCTCTCTCAGGATGACAGTATTTGTCCTCCCACCCCTGCCAGTCTGCCAGTACCCTTGCTGGTGCCTGTCAGCCAGCCAGCCCAGACTGCTGCTGCCCATGCTGAGATGGTACAGTCTGAAGCCAGGCCTTCCAGGGCCAGAACTCCTCAAGGTTACCCTGCAAGGCCATTTACAGTCTCCCCCAATGAAAGTCAGTAGTCTTCCACCAGCTATGCCACAGCCACTGCATAGGAGCACTAGGACAGCTAAGGAAGACAGGCACTAAGGGAATGCACAAGGGTAATTAGTTGATTTTTGAATAGAATATTAGATGGATTGATTTAAACATTTGGTGTGGAATCTTTGTTTTGTGATGCCTTTTATTTTACCATTGTGGGCAAGAGGATGTTGTGACAGAAACATAGGGAAGTTAAGGTATAGGACCGTTGGTGAATAGGGAATTGGGGCTGCATTCACTGGTACCAAAATTGGATGAGTCTATCATGCACAGCCTGGCCAGAAAGGGGCTGTGTTGGTTGCCTCCTCCCTTCCTCCTCTTCTTCCTTCTCCTCCTCTACCTCAGCTTGTCACCGTATAGCTGACGGCAAAGGCTGTGCCCTCACGAAGCTGAGGTTGAGCATGCAGTAGACCACCATGAATCTTGACACCCACCTTGCTAAATACTGCAGGGCTCCTCCAAAGTGGCCTTGGCAGCAGAAGCGTTTCTTAAGCAAACCAATGGTCTGCTCGAATGCATTTCTTGTAGTAGCATGGCTTTCGTTACATGCATGCTGCCCAGGTGTGTGTGTGGGTTGCACACTGGAGTATTAAGCCCTGTTGTCAGTGGATAGCCCTTGTTGCTCAGTAGCCATCCTTTGGTTTATTGTGGTGGCTGAAGTACAGCTGACACAGCAAACTGGTGCAGATTGTTGGCAGCATGACTGCTGACATGACACCAGGCATTGACCTGCATGATTTGCTGTGGATGGTCACACACATTGAAGGAGTGCAATCCCTTCTGATTGCGCTACATCTGTATTGATATGTGGCGCCCGCAAAGTGATGTGTGTGCAGTCAATGGCACCCTGCAATATGGGGAAGCTTGTAATCCTCTTGAAGCTGTGTGCTCACTCTGCCTGCTTCTCTCTGATAAGAGAGAATTAAATGCTTTCTGCTCATTTTGCATATAGAGTCTCAGTGACCTCCTTTATGCAACAGTGGATGGTGAACTGGGAGATGTTGCAAATATCGCCTGCTCCAGACTAGAAGAGCCAGTTCATGGCTACAATCACCTTCACAGCCAATAGTAATGTGGTCCTTGCCCTACTCAGACTACAGTTCAGGATGCAACGGGTGGCAGATTTCAGTGAGTGTCTCCTTGGTGAAGTGGAGACATCTGACACATTGCTCCTCACTGTGTTTGAGGTAGAATTGCTCCCTGAAGAACTTGGGTGGATATGGCCTCCTGCTGAGAGCTCTTCTCCCCCTCTTCTTCCTCCTCCCTCTTCCAACGTCCTGCTCTGTTTCGCCTCTGCTTATTCTCCCTGTCATGCTCCAGGCCAAGGGGGCTACAAATTACTGCACCCATGTCTGGGAGCAAGTGGTCTGAGCAGAAGCCTTGAAGTCAGGACCAAGTCCTTCAGCACCTGCCACACAACTCCATGTAGACTTCAACAACTTTAAATTGCAATACATACCACCAAACACTTCCACAAACTCAGCAACTACCAGTAGAACTCAATTAGCAACTGGCCTGAAAGTAGTTGATGATCCCTTTAAATAGCACTGAGGGTTCTTCCTGTCTCTGAACGCACATTCAGCTGTGCATGTTTACAAAATGGCGTTAGCTCGCACATTGAGCTCCAAAATGCCAGCGCTGGTGTCAAATCATTGACATCATTATCTGCTGATTCTGCATGCTTCTGCCACATGCTCCCTGAGCCTGCGCTAAAGCCTTATCCAAGATGACGTTCAGCACAGCTTGCACCAGAAGTGGAATCAAAATGACACCCATAGTGCTAAAAATAGACAATTAATATGCAATTAAATTTTGCAATCAAATAGGCGGGAAGCAAAATGGCGGAAGATAGTAGGGGGGAAAATATATTTTTCGACAACTAGATCCTGACCAGTCTTGTTCCACACAGCTATACACTTGTCACCTTTTATTGAGAAAATCAAGGAGAAGTGCCAGAGCCCATAGTGCAGGGTAACCCCAAGATTGGAAAGAGTTGGAGTAACATTAGTAGATTAGGTAACACTGATCTCCTATTATAAATGCAAGTAGATTGCTGGAGGAAGGAAGAATTTGGGTAGAGGATACAAAACAGTTTGGTGAAGTTTTTATGTCATGTGTTATGATCAATGGGGTTGGGGAAATGTTTCTCAAGGTTCCTAAAAAGTCTGGGTATGTACAATCCAGCTGCTTTGATTTATGGGGCGGGTGGCGGGGGGGGGAGGTTACATCTGAACCAAATGTAGTAAAAAAAACCCCTAAGAAACTATTAGATCATAAAGAATGCACACTACTGCACAGCGGAAATTGTCGTCCACTCTTTTGCCTTTTTGTCAAAGACAGAATCTAAACTAGTGGGGAAGGAATTGGACCCTTAAAACAGGCACAATAAGGGACAATTCTGAAGAACCATGCCCTGCTTATGACCAGTGCCAGGGGTGCAGGCACTGCCACAATGGTACAGTCAGCAGCTCAGGAACCTGTAGCACTTGCCTAAAACAAGCATTGGGTCCTAATGGGCCTAATTTCGGGGACCGTCTTTCAGGGCCCCTACACTAAACTGATGAGCAATGTCACTTCCCCCTGTAGACTCTGGACAGTGGTACAATAAAAGCAGTCTGTTAGTATAGAGATTCATACTGTACAACATTAATATATGAACACTCAACATATTTGTACATAGCTCCCTTTCTTGTAGGTCTTAATCAAGTCAATGCCTCAGTTAAAATAGTAGATGAAAGAATTACACATGGACACAATAATGAGCTGATTTTCCGAATATGCACTTCCAGTGGGCATCTTATCCACTGGCTGTGCATATGAGGGAATCACGCTTTGGATTCTCGATATACTCAGCCAGTGGCTCCTGCCGGATGCATGTATTTGGAAAAATGACCTGAGAATGTGTTTGTGCGCTCATGTTGCACAGTGTAAATCCACAGCTAATATGTTTCCAGAAGCAGCACCCCAACAAGTTGAGGAACAGATCATAGGATTTTCAACAGAAGCATTTCTGCTGTCGATCAACTTAATTTTATTCGTTCTCAGCAGGGCTGCTAGGTGGAAAATGAGTGAAAAACAGCACAAGCACAATGGGCCACAAAGTATAGCTATTTGGCATAGTATAGGCCATTTTGCCTATCAAAGATCACCATTTTAGTGTTTGTGATGTGGAGGGAGGTAGGGGAGGGAGACAAGGGTTCCAACTACAAAATATTATTGAAGAAAGCAATTCATCTTCATTCTTTCAGGATGGAAATGTAATTTCAGCACCCTGTTAAATCTACGATTTGACTTTTCTCAGATGGTATGCTAAGTATAAACATATGCCAAATAGCTATACTTTGTGTCCCATTGTGCTTGTGCTGTTTAGCAGCATGCCTATTTCAGGATGTCATTTAATATATATAATAGAACACATTTGTTTCTGTAAAACTAAAAGAAGCTCTTGAGTCCCTAATATTGTCTCATTTCCTGGTAGCTGCCTTTCACTAATGTCCAGCATGACTCTCTGTGAAGGCTCAGCAGAGTTTACATTGCTGCAGATTTAAGACCTTAGGGTCCAGCTGTTCAGGTGCCCCAGAGCACTGGTTGTGCAGTGGTGTCATGTGACTACACTGGAACTCGAGTTGCCCAGTAAACACACATGAAAGGTAGACTTCAATATCAGTGTTTGCACTACTTGAATACTGGCACCATGCTGGTATGAGCCCACAGCCACAGAGGTGAGCTATTTGTGTAAGTGATATGGGTGAGTTACAATACATTGTTGAATTCTGACTTGAATCATGCCAGAATTAACTGTGTAGTGTAAAAATACACAGCTTTTGAAATGAGTGAGAAACAAACTTCTGTCAATATCATTGTGCTATTGACATGGCATTATCATTTGTCCAATGTCGAAATATTAACAATGAGCTCACCCTTAATTAGTGAGATTTACACAACTACTCAGCACCAACAAGTTTCAACTTTACTGTCCCTTGTAGAAAACAACAGTATACAGAAGGTTGCAATGAACTTTAACATTCTTTTTGTCAGTTTAATTTGAGTATTTTAAGCAGTGAATACCAATTATGCCATCTCATGCGCTGACAGAAAGGTGTTACTGAGCTCGAAGGCACATACCCATATCCTATCACTTTGTGATGTAGCACTCCAGTTAATGTGCCATGAATCATGTCCTGTAATGTACACTTTAACTGGTTTCTTTATTCAGACTAGAAAATAAAGTACAAAAATCAAAGAATGCCTTAAATCACAAGCCCACACTAATGTGTTCATTGAAGTAAATACAGAAGATGATTTAGTGAACAATAAACCAAATAAATAGACCTCAACTGAATCACAGAGAATATACAGCACAGAAGCAGGCTGTTGGGCTCAACTAGGCCAGTGTTTATGCGCCACACAAGCCTCCTCCCACTCCTCTTCATCTAACCCTATCAGCATAACCTTCCATTCCTTTCCCCTTCATGTGTTCATCTAGCTTTTCCTAAATGCATGTATGCTACTTCAATGGTATTGTATTCCACATTCTAACCACTCTCTGGGTTTGGACGTTTCCCCTGAATTTCCAATGTACTCATAAACCCTGCAGGCCTAAATTGCTGCTGGTTTATTTTTCTGTAAATCACTGCATCCCATTTGGTATCTTCTTTTTATTACTGTTTGACTGATTTGCTTAAGTGTAATCATGATTGAAACTATTAATCTTCACTGCACACATCATAAGATACAAGCTATCAATTACCACATAATCAGAAAATCATGGACAGCACTCCCACAATTTGCCAATACATGCTCCTAATGGGTGAGGCTCCCTACTGTGGATGTGCAAAATGTTAAAGCATTCTGTAGGTGAAAATTGTTCATACTTGTAATTGATTTTCTGTGGCATGGCTTCTTGGGCAGGTTAGGGCATGGGCAAGGGTGAGCTTGGAAAACCTGACCACATGAATCTAGAATCTGGTAAAACTTAATAATCTCATGTGCCAGGCAGTGAGGGTCAAATAGCAGCACTCTGGCATTTCTGACTCTCCAGTTGTGTATAGGAAAGGCACAGAAAACATTGTGACCAAAGTTCCAGCTCAAGGATTGAAATAGCAGGAACAAAACAGATGGCAAATATGAGGAGAGGTCTGTATGGAGAAAATATTTGTAGGAATCGGAATATGAAATAGGTGAGTTCACAGTTGCATTCTGTGACTTTCTTTCAGAATTGTATTTTTGAAATGTTTATTGTGTTGTCAATTGCATTTTAGGAACAAGTAGTGGACTCTGTAGGGAATCAACAGAGTCATTTAAAGGACTTTGTTTTTTTGGGGGGGATGTGGTTGGTTCCTTTTATTTTGAGCGGGACTGTTCTGACAGTTGTTGAGGCGCACTGGGTGATTGTGAGTGCTTAAGTGTTTTTGATAGGTTGCTTCTTGCTGAATTTGAAATTTGAACCAAACAGCGTGTTTCATGCCTACCAGGCATATTGGACATGAGCATATGGAATGTTAAAATATAAATGTAAGAGAATGTTAAAGATTTAAATTTTCTTCCTCTATTAGCTGTAACGTTTTTGACATACAAGTGCTAAGCATTATCACCACTTGTTATAAGTTTCTTCTCTATTTGAGGGCTGTCATAGAGTGTGGTAGAATGTACCTTGGAGATGGGTTACAATAAAAAGTGCGGTACAGTATTTTGCACTTAGAGTCATAGAGTCATTTACAGCACAGAAGGAGACCATTAGGCCCATTGAGTCCATGCCAGCTCTCTGCACAGCAATCCAGTCAAACCCACTCCCTCACTTGATCCCTGCAGCCTTGCAAGCTTATTTCCTTCAAGTGCCCATCCAATTTCATTTTGAAATCATTGATTGTCTCCGCTTCCGCCACTCCTGTGGGCACAGGTTCCAAGTCATTACCACTCACTGCATAAAAAAGTTCTTCCTCACATTCCCCCTGCATCCCTTGCCCAAGACCTTCAATCTGTGTCCCCTAGACCTTGTACCATCAGTTAATGGGAACAGTATTTCCTTGTCTAACTTATTTAAACCTGTCACAATCTTGTAACTAAAATTCCTCATCCCTGGAACCATTCTGGTAAATCTCCTCTGCACCCTCTCAAGGATCCTCACATCCTTCCTAAAGTGTGGTGACCAGAACTGGACACAATACTCTAGTTGCGGCCTAATCAGAGCTTTATAAAGATTCAGAATAATTTTCCTGCTTTTGTACTCAGTGCCTCTATTTATGAAGCCCAAGGTCCCAGATGCTTTGCTAACCACTCTTTCAATATGTCCTGCTACCTTCAAAGATCAATGCACATGCACACCCAGGTCCCTATGTTCCTGCACACTCTTTAGAACTGTGCCATTAAGTCTATATTGCCTCACCCTATCCCTTCTGCCAAAATGTATCACCTCACACTTATCAGTGTTAAATTCCATCTGCCACTTGTCTGTCCAATCTGCTAGGCTATCTATGTCCTGTTGCGGACGATTCGTATCATTTTCTTTGTTTGCAGCACCTCCAAATTTGGTATCATTAGCAAATTTTGAAATTCTACTCTGTATTCCAAGATCCAATAAGAGCTAGGAATTAGGGGCAGGAGTAGGCAATTCAGCCCCTCGAGCCTGCTCCGCCATTCAATACGATCATGGCTGATCTCATCTTGGCCTCAACTCCACTTTCCTGCCCGTTCTCCATAACCCTTCAACACATTTCTAATTAAAAATCTGTCTATCTCCTCCTTAAATTTACTCAATATCCCAGCATCCACCGCACTCTGGGGTGGTGAATTCCATAGAAGGAAAACAGTCCCAACTTCTCCAATCTATCTTCATAAAAGAAGTACCTCATCCCTGGTACCATTCTTGTGAATCGTTTCTGCACTGTCTCCAATGCCCTCACATCTTTCTTAAAGTGCAGCGTTCAGAACTGGATGCACTACTCCAACTGAGGCTGAACTAGTGTTTTATATAAGTTCAACATAACTTCCTTGATCTTGTACTCTGTGCCCCTATTAATAAAACCTGGGACATCATATGCTTTATTAACTGCTCCCTCAACCTGTTTTGCCACCTTCAATGACTTATAACACATATAACCCAGTGCCCTCTGCTCCTGCACCCACTTTGTACCCTTTGTTTTACATAATCTAGAACATAGAACATAGAACAGTACAGCACAGTACAGGCCCTTCGGCCCACGATGTTGTGCCGAACCTTTAACCTACTCAAGATCTAAGTAACTACCTACCCTTCATTCTACTATCATCCATGTACCTATCCAAGAGTCGCTTAAATGCCCCTAACGTATCTGCTTCTACTACCACCGCTGGCAGCGCATTCCACGCACTCACCACTCTCTGTGTAAAGAACCTACCTCTGACATCTCCCCGAAACCTTCCTCCAATCACCCTAAAATTATGCCCCCTGGTGATAGCCCTTTCCACCCTGGGAAAAAGTCTCTGACTATCCACTCTATCTATGCATCTCATCATCTTGTACCCCTCTATCAAGTCACCTCTCATCCTTCTTCGCTCCAATGAGAAAAGCCCTAGCTCCCTCAATCTTTCTTCGTAGGACATGCCCTCCAGTCCAGGCAGCATCCTGGTAAATCTCCTCTGCACCCTCTCTAAAGCTTCCACATCCTTCCTATAATGAGGCGACCAGAACTGAACACAATATTCCAAGTGTGGTCGAACCAGGGCCTTATAGAGCTGCAGCATAACCTCGCAGCTCTTAAACTCAACCCCCCTGTTAATGAAAGCCAACACACCATACGCCTTCTTAACAACCCTGTCAACTTGGGTGGCAACTTTGAGCGATCTATGGACATGGACCCCAAGATCCCTCTGTTCCTCCACACTACCAAGAATCCTGTCTTTAAGCCTGTATTCTGCATTCAAATTTGACCTTCCAAAATGAATCACTTCACACTTTTCCAGGTTGAACTCCATCTGCCACTTCTCAGCCCAGCTCTGCATCCTGTCAATGTCCCGTTGCAACCTACAACAGCCTTCCACACTATCCACCACTCCAGCAACCTTCGTGTCATCGGCAAACTTGCTAACCCAGCCTTCCACTTCCTCATCCAAGTCATTTATAAAAATCACAAAGAGCAGAGGTCCCAGAACAGATCCTTGTGGAACACCACTGGTCACCGAGCTCCATGCTGAATACTTTCCATCTACTACCACCTTCTGTCATTTCACATTTCTCCACATTGAACTTCATCTGCCACTTGTCTGCCCATTCCACCAGCTTGTCTATGTCCTTTTGAAGTTCTATGCTATCCTCCCCACAATTCACAATGCTTTCAAGTTTTGTATCATCTGCAAATTTTGAAATTGTGTTCTGTACACCAAGGTCTAGGTCATTAATATATATCAGGAAGAGCAAGGGTCCCAACACATGAATTAGTCAAGCATGATCTGCCTTTTACAAACATATGCGGCTATCTTTAATTAACTCAAACCTCTCCAAGTGCCTGTTGATTTTTTTCCCTAATTATTGTTTCTAAAACCTTACCCACCATTGATATTAAACTAACTGGCCTGTATTTGCTAGGACTGTCCTTACACCCTTTCTTGAATAAGGGTGTCACATTTGTCACTCTCCAACCTTCTGGCACCTCTGTCAACTTACTTAACTTACATTATATTATTTGTTTGACTAAGTAAGTTATGATGCTGATGCAGGATGACTCTGCTTAATGAGGTGAGCATTCTCTCATCAGATACTTAGAATCATAGAGGGAACATGGGATCACAAGTTTCAAGAATTACATCTTTGTAAAGACATTTAGAATGGTTATTTATTTTATTATGGCTCTGGTTTAGGACTTCTAGTTGCAACATATTTTGATCAAGTCCATCCATAAAATATTAGGAATAAAAGGTTCCTATGTTTGGGAGGCTTTTCTGCAATTGCACCTTCCTGTGCTATTTTCAAAATTTATGCGGTGGATTTTGTTCCCCTGCCGACTTCGGGCTCCATGGTGCGGGTAGCCAGAAGATTGGAGTGGCAGCGGCCTGCTGAGGCCACCCCCGCCTTTTAATGGGGGGGGGGGGGGTGGTGGTTGGTGGCCGCCCAGCATACAATAATGAGCCGCCAGGGCTCAAGATCGCATTGGCTTGGCAGCGCATGGCCCATGTGTGTTGGCCGCCATTTTTTATGCCCGCTGCCACTCCTGGCGGCGCGATCACAAGATTCAGCCCCATGTTCCTTTTGTAATTTGAAGACTTAGAATCATAGAATTGTACAGCATAGAAGAAGGCCATTTGGCCCATCGAGTCTAGATCAGCTCTTTTGAAGAGTAATCTAGTTAAATCCAAGCCCCTGCATTCCCCATTTACTTCTATTTAAAAGGACAGGCAAACCAAGAGATAGCACTTCCTTTCAGCAAGAGTGAAAGAGATGAAAAAAGGAGAGACTTTAGTTAACACTTGTAAACCAGTCAGAAGCATATCTCTTATGTAGATACATATAAAAAAAATCTTAAGAGCTGGTCTGTGTGAGAACTTTGACCCCATACTAACTTGGAGCCAGGAACTAACTGCAGGTCAAGAAAACATTCTCTACCACCGGCACCACTTCTTTCGGGCTCAACAGGTGACGCATGCCAACATTCCACACCCCAATGCGTCAGTTTGATAACCACAGTGGTGGTCAAAAGAGCAGCTTTTTATGTCTGATTCAGGTGCAGTAACATGAAAATGGTACATTTCCACAAATGTCTCACACCTCTTCAAAGAATGAAGACAGGGGCCCTCAAATTCTAAAGTAGTTCTCCCAGTCTCCCACCACTTCACCCGTCTTCTGCTGTCTTTCTACAAAAACATTGTAAAGATTAATATATGAGGAGTTCTTTCCTTGCTGATCTGAGACTCAACAAATGCAGAGCAAACAAAAACTGGTAATGCAGCAAATGTTACCAAACTTACAGCTGACAAGCCCTTGGCATGACTAGACTACAGATGTGTTATTCTGGGGAGTTTTGGTAAAAATTAAAAGCCCATAAAAAAAATACAACTTAGCTTCCAAAGGAACATATTGTTCATTATGTAACAGTGGCTGCTGTTTAACACAGCCATTTCAACTTGTAGTTACACTGGATGGATATCTACATATATATCCTCTTGGAAGGAGTGATCACAGTATGGTTGAATTTAAAATACAGATGGAAAGTGTGAAGATAAAATCCAATACCAGGGTCCTGCGCTTGAACAAGGGGGACTACAATAGAATGAGGGAGGACTTGGCTAAAGTAGACTGGAAACAAAGATTTTATGGTGGGACAGTTGACGAGCAGTGGAGGACTTTCAAAGCAATTTTTCAAAGTGCTCAGCAAAAGTATATTCCAGTGAAAAGGAAGGACTGGAAGAAAAGGGGTAATCTGCCATGGGTGCCTAAGGAAATAAGGGAGGCTATCAAATTGAAAGAGAAGGCATACAAAGTGGCCAAAAACAGCATGAAACTAGAAGATTGGGAAAACTTTAAAGGTCAACAGAAAGCCACAAAAAGAGCTATAAAGAAAAGTAAGATGGAACATGAGAAAAAACTGGCACAGAATATAAAGACTGATAGCAAAAGTTTCTATAAATATATAAAACGAAAAAGAGTGGCTAAAGTAAACATTGGTCCTTTAGAGGATGAGAACGGGAATTTAGTTATGGGATATGATGAAATGGCCGAGGCATTGAACAGGTATTTTGTATCGGTCTTCACAGTGGAGGACATTAATAACATGCCAGGAATTGACAAAGAGACTAACGTAGGTGAGGACCTGGAAACAATTATTATTACGGAAGAGGTAGTGTTGGGCAAGCTAATGGAGCTAAGGATTGATAAGTCTCCTGGCCCTGATGGAATGCATCCCAGGGTACTAAAAGAGATGGCGGGAGAAATAGCAGGTGCACTGGCGGTAATTTTCCAAAATTCGCTGGACTCTGGGGTAGTCCCAGCAGATTGGAAAACAGCAGATGTGACGCCACTGTTTAAAAAGGGAGGTAGACAAAAGATGGGGAATTATAGACCGATTAGCTTAACCTCTGTAGTGGGGAAGATGCTTGAATCTATTATCAAGGAATAAATAGCAGGGCATCTCGATAGAAATTGTCCCGTTGGGCAGACGCAGCATGGGTTCATGAAGGGCAGGTCATGCTTGACAAATCTTTTGGAATTCTATGATGACATTACGAGCAAGGTGGACAATGGGGACCCAGTGGATGTGGTGTACCTAGATTTCCAAAAGGCCTTCGACGAGGTGCCGCACAAGAGGCTGCTGCATAAGATAAGGATGCATGGCGTCAGGGGTAAAGTATTAGCATGGATAGAGGATTGGTTGACTAACAGGAAGCAGAGAGTGGGGATAAATGAGTGCTATTCTGGTTGGCAATCAGTCACTAGTGGTGTGCCTCAGGGATCGGTGTTGGGACCGCAATTATTTACAATTTATATAGATGATTTGGAGTTGGGGACCACGTGTAGGATGTCAAAGTTTGCAGATGACACTAAGATGAGTGGCAGAGCAAAGTGTGCAGATGACTGTGAAACTTTGCAGAGGAACATAGATACATTGAGTGAGTGGGCAAAGGTCTGGCAGATGGAATACAATGTTAATAAATGTGAAGTCATTCATTTCGGTAGGAGTAACAGTAAAAAGGATTATTACTTGAATGGTAAAAAGTTGCAGCATGCTGCTATGCAAAGGGACCTGGGTGTCCTTGTGCATGAATCGCAGAAGGTTGGTCTGCAGGTACAGCAAGTAATTAGGAAGGCAAATGGAATTTTGTCCTTCATTGCTAAAGGGATTGAGTTTAAAAGCAGAGAGGATATGTTGCAGCTATATAAGGTACTGGTGAGGCCGCACCTGGAGTACTGTGTGCAGTTTTGGTCTCCTTACTTGAGAAGGGATGTACTGGCACTGGAGAGGGTGCAGAGGAGGTTCACTAGGTTGATTCCGGAGTTGAGGGGGTTGGCTTATGAGGAGAGACTGAGTAGATTGGGATTATATTCATTGGAATTCAGAAGAATGAGGGGGGGATCTTATAGAAACATATAAAATTATGAAGGGAATAGATAAGATACAAGTAGAGAGGATGTTTCCACTGGCAGGTGAAGCTAGGACAAGAGGGCATAGCCTCAAGATTAGATGGAGCAGATTTAGGACTGAATTAAGAAGGAACTTCTTCACCCAGAGGGTTGTTAATCTATGGAATTCCTTGCCCAGTGAAGTAGTTGACGCTTCTTCAGTAAACGTTTTTAAAGCTAAGGTAGATATCTTTTTGAACAATAAAGGAATTAAGGGATACGGTGAGAGCGCGGGTAAGTGGATCTGAGTCCACGAAAAGATCAGCCATGATCTTATTGAATGGCGGAGCAGGCTCGAGGGGCCGGACGGCCTACTCCTGCTCCTAGTTCTTATGATCTTATGCTCTTATGATATCACCTACTAATATACCTGCAAGAGGAAAATGAATGATAGTTAACGATGTTATCGCGAATGTGTTATGACCCACCAAGGAAAATGTGAACTGTACATGCAGAATTCTTCTTATGGATAAACTGTGTGCCACATTTACCTTTTCCACCAAGTGCAGTGGCGAGATGGGATCATTTTTTCTTTCATTTACAGTCATGTTGGAGGCTCCGTTCCATCTGAATCCAATTTCTCCATTTGTGAATTCATTCACCACCAATAATGTGCCTGAGTCAGCTTCAAACTCCCACATTTCTAAGATGTTATAAAATGGTTCACCTGCACCATTTGCACTTGTACTTATAGTCCATCTAGGGTTCTCTTTTCCACTTTTTTACTTTACAAATTACAAATTACAAATCTTTGAATGTATGGGACTTGCAAAAAAAATCATAAATTTGTGAAAATTTGTGCATAGAAGATGCAACAAATTCATAAGTAATAGCATTGAAATTCAGATCTCATGGTTTGATCCATGAGTGGGGAAAAAATGAAGACTTTGATTGACAGTCTTAGAAATGGGCTTTCTTCATGTGTTTACTTGTGATCTGTTTTTGTATAAGATGTAACAAAATTCTGTGAGAAAATGCAAATAAATTAAGGTTGAATCAAATGGCTAATTATGTACATTAAAATAGGAATTTGCATGAATCTCAAAGGTATATTTGGCACAATGAATGCACTTTTTCATTGAAGACTGCACAAACAAATCTCCTCTGTATCATGTCTTAGGAAATGAAGTACTCCCCAAGAATTTCTGCCCTATCTGTGACCCATTTCAAGAACTAGAAGGCTCTTCTGTGAACGGAATATGAGCCTGTGTACATTCAAGTGACCTCTTGAAAAGTTTCTGAAAAGCGAGAGCTTTGCAGTGAGTAAGTGAGAGTGAGAGGCGAACTCCTGCTGAGGGAGTTGATGAATAATCTGCAGACCGCAAGCTGAGCCCTGAGCTCAGAGATGCCGGTGTTCAGCACTTACACTAATCAAACAGTGTGAAACATCCATTTTAATCGCAAATGAGGGAGGGGGGTGTGGGTGGTGGTGAGGTTTCTCAAAGAAGAACCAAAGGGAGAGGAACAGTTCAAAGCCTAAGTACTTTCTTTATATAAGCCAGAAATAAGGATTATTATTTGTGGTAACTCATACCACAAAGAGTTCTGATATTAGAAGGGAAAGCAATATAATTAAAGAAATGCAGTAGTCTTTCATCAAAGACCAAACAGAGTTGTGTTGACTAATTTCACTGATTTGAGGAAATAAAAATGAATTTTATCGTGTCTGAAAGCATTGCTTTACGTCAATAATTTTAACTTCTGAAATTCAAATTTCTTTGGACTTTTAGCATTTTTCTACTCAAAATTAACCCTTTGTAAAGGCTGTAAGTGTCAAACTGAATTCCAATTGCAAAGCAGTCTGCTGTGACTGCTCGTTTTCGAAAATATTTGGACCATTTTATTTTAAGATGCATCAAGAAATGTTCCATTGTGTGAAACTCTATACTGAACTTGCAACATTGTTGCTTGGTCGATGCTAACTTGTCAAACAAATTAGGTCATTGGGGGAAAACATGTTAACCTGTTTTCAGCCACCATGATAATTCCCCCTTCACTCCTTTGTTGGAGTGTGTACCAGGGCTGGCAATGTTTTTGTGGTACTGGTCTGCAGTCCTGGGGGTGTGGGAAGTTTGTACTCAGACTCAATGCCACTACCCTCCAGACAGTATAAAGTTATATTCCTGGCACGTTTGATGGCACCCAGCAGTTTCTACCTCAATGTTCCTCACAAGTGTCTTTGTCCCTACTTGGTTTAAATGTAGCACGTCTCCTGGACCAGACCTTTTTATTCTGGATGGACTCCCAGTTGTTTATAATGGTGGCATTGTTGTATTCAAATCATGCTGTCAGCTGTTCATTTATCTCCTTAACTCTTTTGGAGAACTCCCATCCTTTCCCAAATACTGGAAGGGACTGAAGAACATTATTTTGCATCCTCTACCTTTGAGATTTCTGCTAATCTTCATAAAAGGCTTTTAAGGCCCCTATATTATTTCTCCCAATGTAAGTTACTCCTGCGTGGATTGCTACCTCTAGGTCCCTATCTGTCGCCTTCAAAACCATTTCTAACCTTTCCTCAATATGTACTGTTATAGCTCCAGGGAGATAGCTCACCATCCTGTAGGTATTGTCCTTATGATACTCATGGCCACCGCTTTCCTGAGCAAAGAAGTGTCTATGACTGCAACCTCTCTGTAATATGCAAACTTCATTTTTTTCCATGCTGTACTGTCTGGCTTTCCGACAACCTTTTCTTCTGGGACTTTATTATCTTATCTAGTATCTGTTGGCTAATATAATCTTTTAAATAGTTATGCAAGGTTTTCTACCTTTTTACTTATTTTACTAACCTTAATCCAGCTAGTATCTCCATTTTCCATGGTTTCCTTCAGTATTTATTCCTCTACCATAACAATGCTGTTCCTGATTATACTGGTGTCCAGCTCTAATCCCTGAAAGTTCACTCTCAATCTCTGGAACTAGCCTGACCATATCATTTACCTGTGATGACTTACTTACTAAATCTAATGCTATCCAATCCCGCTGAATAATCTCCTTATTTCTGTCTGCTCTTGTTAGTTCCAGTTCTGTGATACCTAATGGCATAATTCTTCCTTTAAACTTATTGATTGACAGACAGTTTTTGCATCTCTACATCCCTCTAACAGATCCGACTGTCTCATTTCTGCACATCCCACAGCACAGAGACCTCATGGTCTCCATATGGCTTTCGCCACACCCTGGAAAAGGAGCAAGCGATGTCCACTGGTACGCTTGAGGCCTACTGTGACCAGTGGGTATGGTAGGGACTGGAGGGAATATTGGACACAGGTGGCAATATTATTATTTTATTTCATAAGTTTCCTTTGTTTTTTCTGAGTTTGTTTTCTATTAGTTGTGTCCCTTTAAAAAGGGGCCCCTCTGTTAGGTTTTGTTTGGTGACCTGGCCAAAATATATCCCTCAGTCAACATGACAGAAACAGATTATCTGGTCATTATCGAATTGCTGTTTGTGGGAGCTTACTGTGCGCAAATTTGCTGCCGCATTTCCTACATTACAACAGTGACCATATTTTGAAAGTATTTAATTGGCTGTAAAATGCTTTGATATATCCTGTGCTCATGAACGGCTTATATAAATGCAAGCCTTTCTTTTTTTCAGTCTGATGGCACTGGAGCAATTCACTGTTTCCTTCTAGGTTTGCTAAGGAAAGGCATGAGCCAGAAACTGGGAGCTTTTGATGCCAGCACTAAGGAAGCACCGAATTGAAAAAACAGTCAGTCAGGAAGCTTCCAGCCACTTCTGGTGTTGCCAGGGCTGCACACCCTGAGACTCTTGTTTCCCTAAGATGTCATCCCAACATCCCAAAATTCCCCACCATTCAATCCATCTGCTACAAACCATCACAGCACCCTGCTGGCCAAAATCCTGAAATAAAAGCCACCACCAAAAACATTTCATGACAACTTTATCCAACAACATTTCCATTGATAGATACAAAGTTGAACTATTCACCCATGTACTTTCCCTTAGCTCCTGTCTTCCTGGAGACTTTTGCTGTCTTAGTGCTTCTATGAAGTGATATCCCAGTGGCTGCAGCGTGGCTGGTGGAAGGCTGCTGACTTTCACTGGGAGAGACTGCAGATGGCCTCGTAGGATGATCTCAAATAGCTTTGGGCCTTGTGGGCCTGACTTCAAACTGCACCACCTCAACATAGGCAGTGGCAGTCAGGGCTGGCTGACAGGCAACTGCAAGGGCATTGACGGAGTAGCAGTAGCAGGTGCACGAATGCTATCATCCTGAGAGAGGACAGCAAGAATTGACAGAAGTGTGTGGGTGAGGTGGAGTGTTTGAATGTCAGACATGAGAACTGCTTGCTGGAGATTGCTGATGGGTGGGTGATGGGGTAATAGTACATGGAGCAGTGTGAGAGGTTGGTGGTGTGTTGGGTAGGAGATGTCTTTTGCAGATAAATTCACTGACCGTGAATACCCACATGAGATCATTGAACTTCTTCTGGCACTGCTGCCAGGTCCTTGGAACCATACACCTTGCATTGACCTCCCTGCCCACCTATACCCACTCCCTTCTCAAGGTGTGCCTTAAGGGCTTCCTGACCCCCTCTGGAAACATGTTATCTCTCATTTTTACACCTCCTGAACTAATGCCTCCAATGCCACATCGGAAAACCCTAACCGTAACCTCTTGCCTGTTACTCCATTTTCTGTGCTATTGCTTCTATCCAAGTCTTCCAAAGACAATCTGCAGCAGCTTCTTACAATAAGTACTTTAGGTCCTTTTAAGTCCCTTTAAGAGGGACAGGTTGCCTTTAAGAGGTGCAGGCTAGTCATGCTTCGTGCTAGCCATGCACACTGCTGGGTCCCCTGCTGAGCAGCAGCCAATAAACAGTGTATTCCATGCTGGGCTGCATGCTGAAATCATTTAGAAGAGGAGGAGCACCAGTTTTCATGCTGCCTGCCTCAATGGGACCAGGCATGGGGAGATCATGCATCGTGACCCCAGGCCTGAAACAGGGCCTTGATGAATTTTTTCTCCATGGTCTGCAGATTTGTTATACTTCATGCCACTGTTTCCATTTTTTGTTATAATGCTCCTATTACCCCCTTTTGGTTTAACATTTAATTCCAAGTGTTTTCTTGTCATTTTATTTCTATCAGATAAAATCACTTTTTTTATTTCTCTTGGGCATTTTGTTTTACTTTTTACTTTTCTTGAATATTCCTATTTATTTTGGCTTGTTTTGGGTGGTCCCCTTTGTCATCTTATTCATACAGGTGTTCTCTTACACCTAAGTTCCTTTCCACTGCATTCCTTTAATCTTAACTTCTCAAGTGGTCTCCCTTTAAATCTACTTCTGCCTGTGTGGCCCTTTAAATAAATACATAGTTATTGATCAGTTTTTCTTTCCTGTTCTCCTTATTTTTTCCAATTGCTGAAACTTCCCACTGCTCCCCTCCCCCAGGAAACTTTGAAAAATCAGCTCCTGCTGCAGTGAAACATTGGCTGGACGTTTACATCGGGCGAAAGCCCTGTCCACTGGCTGAAATGTTGGGGGCGAACCCGTCTCTGCTGGCCTGGGGAGCCATGCTGGGATTCTTCGCTCCCCAGGCCCTTAGCTAGCCTTGGGTGGGACTTCCACCTCCTTTAGGCAGGAAGTCCCGCCTAATGGAGCTGCTGGCCAATCAGCAGGCTGGCAGCTCTTAGTCCCAGCAGTGCCCCCGGGAGTGGTGGCCATTGCTGGGACTACACCCAGTCATTGCAAGTAAGGTGAAGGATGGCCCTGGAACCAAGGTAAGTTTTTGGGGCCTTGCTGGGGACAATCGACTGGGCCCCAGCGAGACAAGGGGGGGTTGGTTGGGAGAGGGTGGGGTGAGTGTAGTGCGGTGTGGGTGTTTGAGGCTTCGGAGATGGCCCTCTGTGGGGCACAGGGTGCCCGATCAGGAGGGCCACCCCACAGCCCATAAGAAGGCCGCCAGGTTTTACCCGGCGGGGGTCTTGGGATCTTTGTCGTCCGGCCGTTGTGAGTAAAATTCCAGCAGAGGTGGGAGGGGACCCTTAAGTGGCAGTTAATTGGCCACTTAAGGGCCTCGATTGGCTGGGGGCAGGCAGGTGGGCCATTTCTTGCCGCCACCGCCCCGCATAAAATCGCAGCAGAGGCGGGAAGGCATCGGGAACGGCACCCCCACCTCCCACTTAATGTTACAGCCTCCCCCACCCAACCCCCCCCCCCAAGCCACGTTGGGGGGCTGTAAAATTCTGGCCATTGTTCCATTATAAGTTAGCTTTGGACCGGAATTTGAGGTAAAAATCATGATGAGGCTATTAGCATTCATGGTTATTAAAGTGTAAATCGGACAGCAACTTCTAGCAACTGCACATATACAGTTAAACACGTGATAGATTCCCACCAAACTTGCTAGAAAAAGTTAGAGCTTGTCCATTCCAGTGTAAGTACATTTTTAATGGCATGAAATGTCTAAATTACTGCCAAACAACCTCTCTGTTACTGAAAGTTAACTTTTACAAGTGTGGAGTTTCATTATTTCACATTTTAATTATCGCTGGAGATTTAAAAAATAAAGTAATTTAATTTCTTTAAACTTTTTCTTTCTGTTTATTTATCTCTCTCCTTCTCTTAATCGCATCTTTTCCTTTATTTCACTTTCTGTACAAGTTTTGGCATTGAATTAAATATTAACTGACACTTCCTGATTCAAACTCTGTGTAGCTCATTAACAATTCTTCAATCTGATTGCCTAAGTTGCTTTCCCAGCTCACACAGTCCTAGATTCCTTGTAGAGGACACTGTGTCAAAATGGCTTTCTAATCACTGCAAATTCCAATGCAAAAGCCCATAAAGAGTCTGTGGGCAAGTGTATGTGTAATGAATGGCTGGCAGGGTTCATTTGCTGTTGACCACAAAATCTTTGTTACTGATTTAGATAACTCCTGATGGAATCTCACATCCACTGTGCCACCTTATTGTGCTGATTATTCTTCAGCTTCAGTCTGTCATGAAAATGCTATTCTTGATTGTACTTTCATGGTATTTGGATTCTTTATTATTGATTAAATTTTTCTCACTGTTCTCCTTCAACCTTAATCTGCATGTAAGTTTGTTTTACCTGTCCAATACTTTATAAACTTTATAAAAGCATTATAAAACAAAATATGACACTGAGTGTTATGACCAGGTGAGAAAGATGCCTTCACCTGGTCTTACTGTAACAAAACACCATGTTTTGAGCTCCCCCTTGGTGAATCCTTATTCACCGCTTTCCAATTATAAGGTAAAGAAATGAGCACAAACAGGCTTTCTTAGGTTTAAAGAAGAAAGGTGAAATTTATCAAAACTTAAACTCTAATTCAGTTGATGCCTACAGATACACGACATGCCCACGCTAGTATGCATACGTGATACATGCAAATAGAGGCAGAAAAGAGCAGAAGAAAGATAAATTGGAGAGGTTTGAGGCAATATCTGAAGAGTTTGTTACGAGTTAGGAGACTGACAACAGAGTTTTGGATGACCTCAATTTTACAGGGGGTAGGATGTGGGAGACCCAGCCAGGAGTGCTTTGGAATAATCAAGTCTAGAGGTAACAAAGGCTTGAATGAGGGTTTCAGCAGGAGATGAGCTGAGACAGAGGCAAAGTTGGGTAATATTACAGAGATGGAAATAGACGGTCTTAGTGATGGCGTGAATATGAGGTCAGTTGCTCATCTCAGGGTCAAATGTAACACCAAGGTGGCTCAATCTCAGACTGCTGCCAGGGAGAAGTCTGTGGCTAGGGAACAGAGTTTGGAGTGGGGACTGAAAACAATGGCTTCAGTCTTCACAATATTTAATTGGAGGAAATTTCTGCTCATCCAGTACTGGATGATGGATACGCAATCCAATATTTTAGCAACAGTGCAGGAGTTGAGAGAGGTGGTGGTGAGGTAGAGCTGGGTGTCGTCAGTGTACGTGTGAAAACTAACGCTGTGTTTTTGGATGATGTCACCGAGGGGCAGCATGCAGATGAGAAATAGGAGGGGGCTAAGAATAGGTCCTTGAAGGACACCAGAGGTAATGGTGCGGGGAGCAAGAAGAGAAGCCATTACAAGTGATTCTCTGGCTATGATTAGATAGATAAGAATGGAACCAGGTGAGAGCAGTCCCACCCAGCTGGAAGACAGTGGAGAGGCATTGGAGGAGGATGGTGTGGTCAACTGTGTCAAAGGCTGCAGACAGGTTGAGAAGGACGAGGAGGGAAAGTTTACCTTTGTCACAGTCATGTAGGATGTCATTTGTGACTTTGGTAAGAACTGTTTTGGTACTGGAACAGGGGCGGAAACCTGATTGGAGGGATTCAAATATAGAGTTCCGAAAAATGATGGGAGTGGACTTGTGAGGCGACAACATGTTCAAGGACTTTGGGGAGGAAAGGGAGGTTGGAGATGGAATGGTACTTTGCAAGAACAGTGGGGTCAAGGATTGTTTCTTTTGAGAAGAAAGGTGATGACAGCAGATTTAAAGGAATTAGGGACAACACCTGAAGAGGGGAGAACCGTTTACAATATCAGCTAACATCAGGACCAGGAGAAGAAGTTGGGTGATCAGTGGGAGGTGGGTCTCATGGACATGATGTGCTCAGAGAGGGCATGAGGAGAGATAGGAGAGAAACTAGAGAAAGATGTGAGCTCAGGGCTAGGGCGGCGGGGGATTTTAGAGGAAGTTTGGCCGGGTGGGCTAGTGGAAGGGACGGATGCAGCAGAGGTAGATGATCGGATGATCTTGATCTTAGTGACAAAGAAGTTCATGAGCTCCTCGCACATATTGTTGGCGGTGAGGGTGGAGGTACAGGGAAAAGGGGTTTAAAAAAACGGTTTGCAGAAGAGAAAAGAAGCCAGGGGTTATCTTTGCACTCCAAGATGATTTTGGAATAGTGAGCAGTTTTAGCAAACGACAGCAGGACCTGATAGTGTTTTAAGTGGTCCAGCCAGATCTGGTAGGAAAGGCTATCTATTTGTACAGAAAACTCATACAGGAACAAACACGTTTTAGGCACCTGCAGCACTTTCATTCAATGATATTAAATTAAAACTGTGATAATAAATATTAATATGAAATCTTAACTTTGCCACTTGAGAGACTATTGCCCTAAAGTGTCATCATGTATGTGGAGGTGAGTTCTTCCACGTTTTCAGGCACTATTTATTGCCAACTTCCCTGGTTAGCTGCAGTTGTGGCTTTAGCCCTGACTTTAACTGGCGGCAGGAGTTAGGCAGGCAGGGCCAAGACAGGCTGTAAACCATCCCGACTTTGGCAGTGTGATTTTAACTCCTGGGTCTTCTCTGCATAACATCAGTCAATGCGCCTCCCAAAACAGATGGGAAAGCAAGCTCAGGCAGCAGGAGGCCCCCAGGGACACTGTCATCTCCACCCCAGTACTTAGGTAAGGCACTGGAATAGGGTTGGTGGGGGGAGCCAGGAGCAGGGGAGGCCTAACCTTTACATGTGGGGCCCAGCCGAGGCCTCCTGCTGCTCTTCGCCCCAGGAGGAAAGTCAAAGTAAATAAAATGACAGACCTGTTTGGGCGTCTTCAGGAGCAGATAGGCCGCGTACTATAGAATATATTTTCATTTCCATTGACTTCAATAGAAAGAGAATTCTGGCACTTTCTATTTTAGGCGGTTAAACTGCAATGCCACTGTAAACCTTGGCTGCAAAGTTGAAAAAGCAACTTGATATCTGTAAAAATTGTGTGTGATTTTGACACTGTCTTCTTTCAGTCACATGGCTGGTGGCCGGTCTGACTCAGGTCACTTGAGAATCGGGTATTTTCTTCACAATGCCACTGGTTGTGTATAAATATTTTTTTGTCTTGTGTGGGATACTTAATGTGTTTTTATAAAATTTGCTTCTTGGCTATTTTAACAGAGGTGTTAGTTTTTTTAAAAACAGGAAAACATCACTGAGAAAAGAGTGGGGAGGAGTTTTAGACAAACATGCTGCATTCATTAGCTACTTTCCCACTGTATGTGTTCAAGGCTCATGAAGATTTTTATCAATGTTTAATCATCCTGATGGCCACCTTTGTGTGCGGCTCCATCAAGGTGTGTGTAGACACTCAGTACACTAACATTTAGTGTCACTACGTGCTGAGGTTCTATTTGTCCCTGGTGTTGCGAAGGATGGGTCTGGCCACATTGCTGTGGAACGCCATAGCACCTGTACCTGTGTAGAAGTTTTTGCAGACAAACACATTTGACCACAAGTCCATCAGGCAGTAGTCTGCACGTAACGTCCTCAAGGCCCTACGGGAAGAGGAGATGGTGGACCTGTTGGATGATTCCTCAAGCCGACTGTCAAACCCATTTGGCAGAATGCCTCATCACCAGAACTTTCAAGCAAGCAACAAGACGCAGCTTTGTTGATGGTGAGAAGGGCCCTCCCAATCAGATCCTTCATGTACACTCGGAGTCTCAGGACCAACACATGCTGACCTTGAGGTGGCTATGGTGGGGAAGAGACCATTGCAATCTTTCTTCTGAAATATTGAAAGAAATTGAACTGTATTGCACTTTATGTAATGTCAAATTTTGAACTGTTATGTGATGTACTTTCACAAATTTTATGAAAAAAGAATACCTTAAAAAAAAAATTCATCAGTAGCAGAATTCTGTTTTGTTGACTTTTTGTGGAGATGGTCTCTTTATCTTCAGTCTTTATCTTCGGTGTTCAATCACTTTTGCTAACTAGTTACAACACTTACAGGAAGAACTCCAGACTTCAAACAACTTACATTTAATATGCAAAAGTCTCCTCCTGTATTTAGTTCCCAGCACTAATTCATTTTTGTCACTTCATCTACGTGATAGAACAAGCTGTAGACTGATGTTTCCCTCTTACCTGATCAGTACTTAGCCAGCTTTTGAAAGATCATTAGCAGGCACGGCAGCCTTCTCTCATCAAATGATGGTGTCACTTTGCTGGCTGCAATACATTGAAGCATAGGAACTCCCTCTCCTTAAATTATGTATTTTTCTTTCAATTGACTATAGGATAACCAGTAAGATACAAATTCTCCCTCCTTTCTCATTGAACCCTAGCCAACAATAATCCTTTCAATATAAGATGCACTAATAAATTGCCTCCAAGAAACCCAGATTCCTTTTTTTGTGGCAAACACTTAAATTCCCCTCAAAAAAGCACAAGTCCAACCAAGACCTGAATACTGGTGCAATATCCACAACCACCTTGCATTTCTTGACAGGATCAAGATAACACTTGCTGCCTGATAGGCAACCAATCTCTCACCTGTACACTCCAACTTCTTTCTGCTACAACTTTTCTTGTCTTTCTCTAATTAATTGATGTAACTACGCTTAGTGTCTGCCAGCCCACTGCAGGTTAGGCCCTTTCCCACTGATCCCACAAGCTTCAGCAAGGTCAAAACTAGACGGCACTTGAAGAATGATCCTGGTATAACTGCTGGGATCATGGCTCACAGATTTTTCATGACCCAAGTCTCCTTCCCTCCTTCCCTCTTGTCTTCCACTTAAACTCTTCAGACATCGAAAACCCAAGCGTGGTAGCAGCTGATCTCAGCTTCCTGATTTGTTTTGTCTTTTTTGCACTTAATAACAAAGCATCTGTGAAGAAATAAATGATGCATTTTTGTCTAAGATTTAACTTGGTATTGCTGCCTTTAATTCTGTCCCGTGAGTACATGAGGTTAACCCATCAGCTTCATTGCCCAAAATTATATCCTAGCTTATCTTGATATGAATGACAGTACTCTGTCACTTCTAGACTTCGAGGTAGTTTAACTCAGTAGCAAGAACTGTAACATCACTATTAGACCAATAATCTTTCAAAAGCACTTGTCTGGCTGTTGGCAAAAGAGGGAGAAATGAAAACAATAATATTGAATTAACAATGAAACTAAACATTAGAAGGGTGTTTTCACATTAAGTATGAGATGTTTGATGTCTGAAGTTCATTATTAAGACTAAGCTAGTTCTCATGATCCCATTGATCATGTAAAGCATGGCTTTCACTTTAATAACTTCTGTTCCAGTAGTAAAAATTACAGTTCTTGCACTAACCTTCTGCAGATAAGATTTTCTTCTTCATGGCTCTGCCAGTATAGAAATCTTTCAACATCATCTCTACATAATCACAATAGCTTCTTATTGGAATTTTATTCCAGCAATGGGGGTCCCGGAGGCGGGCTGGAAGGTGGGGGGAGACCCTGCCTCGGCCCTCCATTGGACCTCCATTGTAATTTCACGGTGGGCAGCTAATTAACTGCCACCCCTTTAAGGGATGAGGTCCCACTTCCAGATCTGCTGGCCAATCGGAAGGCTGGCAGCTCTGCAATACCAGTAGTGTCACCGGGAGCAGTGGACACTGCTGGTATTGCAGGAGGCCTGCAGTACCGAAGATGGAGGAGACCCCGGGGTGCACGTGTAAGTGGGTACAGGGTCACTGGAGCCAGTCAGGCAGGCCCCAGCAATGGGGTGGAGGGGGCTGTTGATGAGGGTTGGGAGGAGGGGGCCTTGCTGCCGGGGTGGCCATCGCTGCCAGAGGGGCCCTCCGGAGTTCATGGATTGCCCCCAAATGAGGGACCCAGACCCGAGCCCACTAGGAGGCTGCTAAATATCACCTGGTGGTGCCTTCACGTGGCAGCAGACCGTCCGACTTCATTAAAATTGGACTGAAGATGGGAGGCTGTCTCTAAATGGCCACTAATTGTCCACTTAAGGGCCTCAATTGGCCTGGGGTGGGGAAGGCCGTCCTTGGCCCTCCCCGCCCAGACAAAATGTGAAGGGTCCGTGACAATGCCGAGCACAGTGCCCAATGCCACTCCTTGCCATGTTGTGTGCCCCCTACCTCTGTTCTCCTCTCCAAGGGCAGGATAAAATCCTGCTGATTAGCTCTATTTAAAATGTCACATTAAAATTATATTAGACTGAAATCTAACCTTCGTGAGGTAATATAGAGAATGTGAATTCCATGTGGTGAATTCTTGCTAGTTTAAAATAGACTCCTCTTCCGCACCCCAAATGCACCCCACGACACCCTTTGACCCCCGTCCCATGACCCCCACACCACTCCAGCAGGAGAGGATGAAGGAGTCAGGCAACGTTTAAGAATGATGTGGCCCACCAGATATTCCCTTGCTCCCAAAAGAACTATATCAAGGCAACACAGAAGATCTTAATGAGGAGATGTGTATTAAAGTGTGCTTCACTCGAGAGGCAGCAGGAAAGTTGTTGCAGCTAACTCATGTGGACTTGAAGCTATGCTAATCTGCCCGCACAGCTCTCCCAGAGAATATGAAGATGAAGACCACACTGAACTTTTAGAGCATTATTATTTCAGGCAACCACTGGAGATCAGTGTAATATCAGCCGGGGTTCTATTTTGCACTTTGGAGAATTGGAGAATTCATTCAGTTTAACATTACAGCTAGGCAGCTAGTGAGATAGCACCATCAGTTAATGGCGTTTCAAAAGCAAAATACAGCAGATGCTGGAAATCTGAATAAAGATAGAAAATGCTGGCAATACTCAGTAGGTCTGGCAGCATCGGTTTAGAGAAAAAAAAGTTAATTTTTGTGGGGGAGGTGGGGCTCCTGGCACCGGGCCGAAAAGGTGGGGAAACCCCGCCCCAGCCTTTTCGTGCTCTCCCACCCCAGCTTGGTCCTTCGTTGTTCCAGGGACGAAGTTTCCGGCGCCGGGATCTCCGTCCCTTTAAAGATGGGGATCCCGCCTCCAAGAGCTGCCAATCACAGGACTGGCAGCTCAGCAGTATCTGCAATGCCAGCAGGAACAGTGGCCACTGCCTGTACCGCAAAGGCCTCAGACCCAGGCCCAGCGCTGGAACCCCGAACTTCAGGTAAGTGAGGCGGGGTCACTCGGCCACTCCAGAAGGCCCCAGCGAGGGGGAGGTGGGGGGATGGGCATGAAGTCTGGGAGAGCTAGGTTCATAAGATTGTAGGTTTTGCCAGCGGGGGTCCTCCGTGGGCCACAGATTGTCCACGAAGGAGGGACACATCCCAAGCCCACATGGAGGGTGCTTCATATTACTGGGTGCCCTTTCCGCATGGCAGAGGCACCCCCAACCCCAATCAATGTTAGATCCCAGCAGTGGCGGGAATAGGCCTTCAAACGGCTGTTAATAGCTTAATTTTGTAAACTCAACCTCTCTTTGAATATTTTAATTGAAATGTAGGGGTCGAAGCCCTTTAAAAGTGGCGTCAGCGCCTGCACAAAGGCAGCTGACACTGTTGCCAGGGCCTGACAACCCGCCCCCTCCACATCAGCAGGTTGGGTGGTCCACCCCGGCTATTTAAATGAGCCGCACGCTTAATATCACCGCGGCTCCGCGATGTGTGGCCCGCGCCAGCAGACCACCATTGTTTTCGTCCGGTGCCGATTACGGCAGCGGAAGTATAAATTCAAGCCCCAGTTGTCTGCCATGTCCATTCCAGTCTGCGTCCCATGGACTTAAGGGGGCGGAGATGAATGCAGTACTGGGGCAATGCCAGAATGAGAGAGAATAATGGGGACTAGTGCATTAAAGGTGGAGGTGAGCACATGGTTGAGCAGATCTGTAGCTGCAGAAATGTTGTGAATGGAGGGGCAAAGGTTTGAAAATTGGAATTTTGAAAGTGCTGTTGTGAGTGAATTGGAAGAGAGAAATATCCAGGGGTGGACACAGAAGGAAGTCGGTCACAATCTTACCTCTATCAGATATCCCATCAATCTTCTCTTTTCCACAGTAAAGACTCCAAGCCTTTTCAATCTTTCATGATAAATATTAATTCTCAGATATGTTATCATTCTAGTAAACCTTTTTGACATATTCTCCAGTGCCTCTATATGTTTTTTTATATTATGGAGTCCATAATTTAACCTATCTTCCAGGTTTAACCCGAGCTGGTTGGGTTTCCTGGGCCTTGGGAAATCTGCCAGCTAAAGGGAGGCAAGGACTGCAGCCAGGATTTCACGTTGGGTGGACGGGAGCCGGCCACCGGCTGAAAAGTCGGTGGCAAGCCCGCTTCCGCATCGCCTGGGGATCCAACCTTATTTTATGGGTCCCCAGGCTTTAATTGTTCCGAGGTCAGACTTCCACCTGCTTGAGGGAGGAAGTCCCGCCTTATTGAGCTACTGGCTGATCACCGGGCTGGCAGCTCTTAGTCCCAGCCGTGCCACCAGGAGCGGTGGCCACTGCTGGGACTGCAGCGCAGCCAAAGACATGGAGCTGGGAAGACAGGTAGGTTTTGGTTGCCTCGCTGGGGCTAATCAGTTGGGCCCCAGCAAGGCAAGGGTGGTCGGTTGGGGGGGAAGGAGGGCGAGTTGGGTGCTGGGGATGGTTGGGGTAGCGGGCCGGCCCTCCATCGGGAACCCTGTGCCCAATGAGCAGGGCCCTCACCCGCCCCTGGGACGATCGCATCTGCCTGATTTTCACAGGTGGCTTTTCCCGGCTCCAGGACGCCCACTTGCGATGGGTTAAATCCACATGGAGGCGGGCGAAGGCCCTTAAATGGCCGTTAAATGGCCACTTAAGGGCCTTGATTGGCCTGGGGTGAGCGGGCTGTTTTTTGCCCCCCCCCCCGCCCTATGTAAAGTGGGGGGCGGAGGCGGGAGCAGGTCAGGAAAGCCTCCCGGAGCCTCCCACTCCCCCCTGCCACCATTCGGCACATTGGAGTGGCGTAAAATTCCAGCCTGCATTTTGGAAGAGGTAAGTGCCTTTTCAGCACTGCTTGTGGGCCAAAACATAGAAGCAAAGAAACATAGACAATTTATGGCATAGAAGGAGGCCATCCAGCCTATCCTGTCTGTGCTGGTCAAAAAAGTGCTATCCAACCTAATTCCACTTTCCATCTCTTGTAGGTTACAGCATTTTTAAAAAATTCAGTAAGGGTTTCTGCCTCCATTACAGTGAATTCCAGATCCCCACTGCCCTCTGGGTGAAAACGATTCTCCTCAACTCCCTTCTAATCTTTTGACCAATTACTTTAAATCTATGCCCCCTGGTTATTGACTTCTCTGCTAAGGGAAATAGGCCCTTTCTATCCACTCTATCTAGGCCTCTTATAATTTTATACATCACAATTAAATCTGCCCTGAGCCTCCTCTGTTCCAAAGAAAACAATCGCCTATCCAATCATTCCTCATAGCTAAAATTCTCCATTCCTGGCAACATTCTTGTAAATCTCCTCTGTACCTTCTCTAGTGCAATCACATCTTTCCTGTAATGTGATGACCAGACCTGTATATAGTTAGTTCTAGCTATGGCCTAACTAGAGTATTATACAGTTCTAGCATAACCTCTCTGCTCTTACAGTCTTTGCCTCAACTAATAAAAGTATCCCATATGCCTTCTTAACCACCTTACCTACCTGTCCTGCAACCTTCAGGGATCTGTCGACGTGCACTCTAAAGTCCCTCTGCACCTCTCATAACCTGACCATTTACTGTATATTCCCTTACCTTGTTTGCCCTTCCCAATGCATTGCCTCACACTTCTCCTGATTGAATTCCAATTGCTACTTTTCTGCCCACCTGACCAGTCCATTGATATCTTCCTCCTGTCTACAGCTCTTTCCCTTCAAAAGAATCACCAAACCTAATATCTTCAACCAAACCTTCGGTCACCTCTTCTAATTTCCCCTTTCCTGGTTCAGAGTTTGTTTTCCATATGTCTATTTTTGAAGCAACTTGGGATTATTTTTATGGGAATGCAAGTTTTTCTTATTTTTGTGTTTAATGAGTTCCAAAAATTGGATGCAGTATTAAAGAAGAGGAAACATGAAGGAAATTGAAGACCTTACTTTCTATTTTAAAATCCTCATTGTTGTTTTCAAATCCCTCCCTGGTCTTGCTCTCCATATCTCTGAAACCTTCTCCAGCCCTAACAGCCTTCAAGATCTCGGCACTCCTCTAAGTCTGGCCTCTTGCGCCTCCCCCATTTTAATCGCTCCGCCATTGTTGGCCGTGCTTTCAGCTGCCTTGGCCCTAAGCTCTGGAATTCCCCTTCTAAACCTCACTACCTCTTCCACCTCTCTCTCCTCCTTTAAGATGCTCCTTAAAACCTACACATTGACCAAACTTTTGGTCATCTGTCATGATATCTCCTCTGTGGTTTAATGTCAAAAATGTTTTTTATTGATATCGCTCACGTTAAGTGTCTTGGAACATGTTGCTCTGTAAAAGGGGCTATATAAATGCAAGTTGCTGTTGTTGGAGATATTTTGGAGGATTACAATAGTTGTATAAAGTGACTAATTCTGTACAATTGGATCTTTGTGTTGTGTAACTGTTGCAAAGGTTGTGGAGCAGTGCTATCTTTGACACGTTTTAATATTACTTGCACACATGTAATGTTATTGCCATGTCTCTATGTTAGAATACTTGCACTTTCTGTCTCTTTAAAGTTTAATGGAAGAGAATGCTAGCACCAATGAAAGTCATGTAGAGCACTTCACCATCAAAGAGTAGTTCCATTGAAGAGTGATGTCACGCTGCTCCAGGGTCATTGTGGTTACAGCCGTTGTATGAAGTGATGTACAATTTGCTCCATATGAAGCAATATAACATTTGTTCCATTTGCCTATGTTTGGAGCTGTCAGGCAACCAAAGGGGTTTGGCTCCAGTCACACCTACATGGGCATCTGTCATCAAAAGTAGCAGAACAAATGCATCCACTTCAACTACACTGGTTTACAAACAGGGAATGAGAAGCTTTCCCCCCCCCCTCCAGTTAATAACTGGGATATTTAGCAATTTCAGTTCAAATAAAGTGTGCAGCATCTATGTTTCTTTTTCTTTTTTTTTGAGAATTCATAACAGAATAACGTTCCTTAAGTGTTTGCATATGAACCATTTGTTAATAATTACTAGATTGTAAATATTACCCTTTTGCTCCCCCTATATCTGATATGTGTGATATTGAGGCAGGTAGATGTGAGTTGCAGGTTTTAATGTGGGGTAAGGACTGGTTGATCGAAAGAGCCAGTCTAGGCAAAGATTAATATCAACCAATATCATTCTGTGTGTTATTTTACAGTAAGCAACCACTCATCATCATTTATCGTTTTGGCATCCTGAGAGGAAACTAGTTTGAATGTCATACCAATCGGTCAAATCTGGGGTACAGTCTAGATTTTATTTACAATTTTTAATAGTTTCAAAATTTTGCCTTACATTTGGCCTGTTTACCAGAATATTCTGTTCTAAGACTAGGAAAACAGAGGATTAAAGCAAATAAAAACAACGGGAGAAGACTTGTGTTCCCTTCCCCAGTACTAGTCTTGAATTACTGCCTGGCAATAGGGTGACTGACACCCAGGGAACTACAGGTACCTCAATGAGAAGTCACTGATTTCAGGGGTGCTCATAAAATTGGTGAGCTTTTTTTTATATAAAAAGCTCCTTTTATTATCTGTGCATTATCGGTGGTGGGGATGGGAGGGTGTTCTATGGACTCTGTATAACAGTATTTGTTTATTGCACCCTGAAATCTCTTTTGACTATAGTGTGCTTATCAAGGTCACTTCTGGTATTTGCTGTTCTGTGACCCCAGTGGCCCATACAGTACTGCTTCAAGGCTGACAGCTACTGCTGCAGAAAACAGACAATAAGTTGAAACCTCTCAGGATCATTGCTCATATAAAAAAAACCAATACGCTGGGGGAAGTGAGATGAGCAATCATCAAAGGCAGAGGCACACAGCATGACTGTCATGAGCCAAAAGTTACAATCACACACTGGCTGAAATTTCACTTCAAGCGCAAGCATTGCAGTAATTAAAAATGTGATTCCTGCTGATTTACCATCCAATTAGCAGCAAGAGAGCCTTGCTTTCATCCTTGCTTCTCAGAGATAGCCCCAACTTGAAAGTAAAGTCTGTCAATTTTTATTACACCCTTCTATTTATTTGTATCATATTTACTCTGATTAACTCACAAACGTAAAACCATGTTTGCTACAATGCAGGTGGGTAAAATAAGATACAATTGTTAAAAAATGTGGTATGTCCTGATTTTTAGGTTTCCAAAAGTAAGTTTAGGAATACCATGCAAATGTATGCATCAGCATATCTATATATTAAACTGAAATATTGTATGTATAGGTACCACTCTCTTTGCTAGCTGCCTTTCTTATAGTGCTGTTTACCTAGATCTTTAAGTTCATCCAGTTCTTTTGTTCATATGAATGGATATATTTCAGACTTTCATGTTACTGCACTAATGTATGCAGTTCCATAGCATTCTCTAACTGAAAGAGACAGTGCAGCTACAGTGTAAGACTTCAATAAGACAGAGTGTAAAAATTCCAGCTGAGAAAAATAAATCAGTTCAAATCATACAGTCAAAGCATTAGCTGCACAATTATTATCTCCATGAACAGACCATTGTCCATTGTATTCTTCCTGCTGTAATAGTCAAAGCCTATTATTCATACTTAATAATTTCATAACCATGTTAAATATGTATGCATTGCAGCATTTTCTGTTACCATGGAAAACATCCATTTTAATTACATGGCATATCATATTTTTGTTATGTGAATAAACCCTGGCTGTCCCAAAATAATTTACAATGTTTTACCATATGAAATCAAATTATTGTAGTGTCTTAAAGTGGGCTGCATCATGTGAAATTATTACAGTAGGTTTCAAACTAAATTTGTTTATTGAATACACAGCTCAATATATGCATCTTTAATTATCATCACAAAATTCCCGGATCTCCTGTGGTGTTGCTTACGGGTAGTCCGGGACCTGCAGTGTGGTTTTTGATGTTTATCCCAATTCTATTGAAGTTGAAGCATAACAGCAGTTTGCCTATTGCTGCAATACAGCAAACTGACTGAAGCAAAATGTCATAACTGACACAAGGTAAAAATATCAGATACTTTATTACTATTGAAAGATACAGGCCTCACAGATATATTATTTATAATACCTACCATGTTACAAAACTTGCTGAAAATAGGAATATTTGTTTCTCCCCAAAATCCTCTTATTTTGTTAATTACATTCTATTTTTTCCTTCACCTCCCACAATAGATTTGTAGTATTTGTCTAAGGGTCATGTACTCTATTTATTTGTTAATTCATCCTGCCTCTCTCCTCAAAACCTTTCTTCTTTTTCTGCTACCTACATTAATAGAAAATATACTTTTTCTCCCATTATGGAATTATACTTCTTTCTGTCAGTGTGTCGCTGCATCAGGAAGGTTTATTCTACTAGAAAAGCAAGATACTGCAGATGCAGGAAATCTGAAATAAAAACAGAAAATGCAGGAAATACACAGTAGGTCAGGCAGCATCTATGAAGAGAGAAACAGTTAACGTTGTAGGTCAATGACCTTTCATGAATGGATTGTTTTAGTCAATGGATTATTTCAGCTAAACAATATCATTTCAATATGCACAAAAATTTTGCAGATGACAGCAAAATTGGGGAGATATACTTAATACTGAGGAAGACTGCACCAAAATACAAGAAGATTTTTACAAACTTGCAAAATGGGCATGTAAATGGAAAATAAATTTCAATATAGATAAGTGCGTGGTGGTGCCTTTTGGTAGGAGGAATAAGGAGACCACCTACTTCTTAGAAATAAGAGTCTTAATGGGCAAAGGAGCAAAGAGATCTAGGGTTGGAACTTCAAAAATCATTAAAAGTAGCAACACAAGTTAACAAGGCCATAAAATGCCAACACAGTGAACCTTGGTTAGACCACACTTGGAATTTAGTGCACAGTTCTGATCTCCATATTACCAAAATGTTTTGGAGGCACTGAAAAAAGTGCAAAAGGTTGATAACAGAGCTGAGAGATTATAACTATCAGAATATATTGAGCAGGCTGGGACTCCCTTCTCTAAAAACAAAAAGGCTAAGGGGTCATCTAATTAAGGTATTTAAAATTATGAAGGGGTTTGTTGGGGTAGACAGAGAAAATCTTTCTACATGTGGGGGAATCCAAAACTAGTAGTCATTAATATAAGAAAGCCACTAATAAGTGGCAAGGCAGGTGCAGAAAGAGATGCAGTAGTTTTTGTTGAGATTCAGCCCGAGCAGCTCTGTAACACAGGAGTCTGTGCTCTACAGGCTGTTCCCAGGGACGCACACTGAGATAAACATCAACTGCTGCCGGAGGACCATCAATTTGGTGAAAGACGGTCTTTGGTCTGCCCAAACCTTTCTGGTCTTCCAGTGCAAAGGGTTTTCCACGACCAAGTGTTGCAGACTGGCACATTCCAAGGTCCAGGCTACATGCTGAGGGACGCACTAAAGCTTGGGGCAGCTGCCGCAAAGGCTCAATGGGGGAAGACCACAGTGTATGGTTCGGATGGGCCAGGGCATGTGCCAAAACCTGGAAGGCGCAAGTAGCCATGGTACACCATAAACAGAGCATGTGGGAGCAGCGTTCTCTCTCCATTGTGGGTAAGAACCTGGTCATCAGGTGTGAGGCGATCACATTGTTGTTGTATGTGGCGCAGGTCTGGCCCATACCCCACTCCTGTGCTGCGGCAGTCACCCGAGCCATTTTCCACTTTATCTGGAGATGCAAAATTGGACCAGGTCTGGAGGGACACGATGTTCAAACCTTTGGATAAAGGCAGAAAAAATGTACCCAACGTTGCCCTCATCCCGATGACCACCTTCGTGTGAGGCTGTATCAAGCTGTGCATAGAGCCCCAGTACGCAAACACCAAGTGTCACTACGTGCTGACGTTCTATCTGTCCCCGGTGTTGCGAAGGATGGGTCCGGCCACATTGCCGTGGAATGCTCCATCCAGTTGGACTGTGCCGTACCACCTATCCTTCATGGAGAAGTTTGTGCGGAAAAACATCTTTGACCACCAATCCATCAGGCAGTGGTCTGCACGGAATGTGCTCAAGGCCCTATGGGAAAAGTAGATGGTGGATCCTGTCGGATGGTTCCCCGAGCAAACTGCCAAAGTCATTTGGCAGAATGCCTCATCACCAGAACTTTCAAACAAGCACCAAGAAGTAGCTTGGCTGGTGATGAGAAGGGCCCTCCCCGTCAGATTCTTCCTGCGCACCCAGAATCTCACCGCCTCCGCACACTGCCCTCGAGGTGGCTGTGGTGGGGAAGAGACATTTGTCCACCTCTTTCTGGAATGTGTCTTCGCAAAGCAGGTGTGGGAAGAGATGCAGTCGTTTTTGTTGAGGTTCATCACAAGCAGCTCTGTAACTCAGGAGTCTGGGCTGTTCCCAGGGGGACGCACTGAGATAAACATCAACTGCTGCTGGCGGACTATCAATTCGATGAAAGACGCTCTTTGGTCTGCCCGAAACTTGCTGGTCTTCCAGCACAAAGAGTTGTCCAGGGCTGAGTGTTGCAGACAGGCACATTCCAAGGTCCAGGACCATGTGCTGAGGGATGCACTATAGCTTGGGGCAGCCACTGCTAAGGCTCAATGAGGAAAGACAACTGTGTAAGATCCTCCTGCCATAGTGAACCGAGGAGCTGGACCCATGGAAAACCCCTCGGGCTGTATACACCAAATATGGTTTTGCTGTAAAATGTACATTCTATGTAAAATGGAATGGAAGGGTTGTGAGGCAACTCACTCCGGTATTGAAGAAAACTAATTTCCTTTGCACTTTCTAGAATGTCAACTTGGTGCTGTTTTGAACTGTTTTGTAATGTATTTTTTTAACAGATTTTTATGAATAAAGTATATTTTTGGGGGAAAAAATCTAATAAATCCAGTTAGGAATTCAGGAAACAATTCTTTCCCCGGAGAGTGGTTAGAATGTGCAACTTGCTGCCACATGGAATAGTTGAGCTGAATAGCATAGATGCATTTAAGGGGAAGCTAGAAAAGTATATAAGGTAGAAAGGAATCAGAGGCTATGTTGATGGGATTAGATGAAGTAAGGCAGGAGGAAGCTCATTGAAGCATAAACGCTGGTATAGACTGGTTGGACTGAATGGCTTGTTGCTGTGCTTTAATTTCTTTACAATTCTTTGAAGTTAAATAACAAATGCTGGTTATTTCAGTCAATTACTACTTTTTGCCCTACTTATATTTTGACTTCTGTCATATACATTGGGTTATAATGCCCTAACAGTGTGCTACATGCAAGACTTCTAAAAAGGGAGTCTGCACTCAGAAATATTGGAAAATGAAGTGGCTTCCTTTACAGATATGCAGTTTGATTCCCAATTTTTTGATATTCACTGCACCCCGACAATTCAATGCACCAGAGCACAAATGCAGGAAAATCTCTTATTACGCTTTGGTACGCTGGAAGAATTCAACGATTCAGACTATGGATTATTTCATGACATTCATTGGCACATCTCTGTGATAGCCTACAATGATAAGCCTTTGTAGTGGGGACATTTAGCTGTGCTTTCAGATTTGTGACCTTTTAGATTTAAGCAAACTTTTCATTTCAAAATTATGATTAATTAACCGGTTCTCCGGGATTGAGTACAATGTATCCAAGGTTGCTGACGATACAAAGTTAGGTGGGAAAGTAAGCTATCAGGAGGATGCAAAGAGGCGTCAGAGGGATATAGATAGGTTCAGTGAGTGGGCAAGAACATGGCAATGGAATTTAGTGTGAAGAATTGTATGATTATCCACTTTGGAAGGAAAAATAGAAAGCAGAATATTTTCTAAATGCAAGTTAACAGACATGTACAGCAATTAGGAAAGTAAATGTTATGTTAGCCCTTATAGTAAAGGGATTGGAGTATAAGAGTGAAGAAGTCTTGCTGCAATTGTATAGGGCCTTGGTGAGACCAAACCTGGACTATTGTGTACAGTTTTGGTTTCCTTACCTAAGGAAGGATATACTGGCTTTGGAGAGAGTGCAAAGAAGGTTCACTAGACTGATTCCTGGGCTGAGGGGATTGTCTTATGAGGAGAGATTGAATAGGTTAGGCTTATATTCTCTGGAATTTAGAAGAATGAGAGATGATCTCATTGAAACATAAAAAATTCTTAATGGGACAGAAAGGTCAGAGTGGGAGCAAGGTGGAGAACTAAAATTAAGCAACAGGAAGCTCAGGGTCGCGCTTGCAGATGGAACAGAGGTGTTCCGCAGAGCGGTCCCCAGTCTGTATTTGGTCTCCCCGATGTACAGGAGACTACATTGTGAGCAGTGAATACAGTATACTAAATTGAAAGTACAAGTAAATTGCTGCTTCACTAGGAAGGAATGTTTGGGGCCTTGGACAGTGAGAAGGGATGCGGTAAGAGGGTAGGTGTTCCATTTCCTACGCTTACATGGAAAGGTGCTGTAGGAAAGGGAGGGGGTATTGGGAGTGACTGAGGAGTTGACCAGGGTGTCCCGGAGGGAACAGACCCTTCAGAACGCTGAAAGGGGAGGGGATGATGTGTTTGGTGGTGGCATCATACTGGTGGTAGCAGAAATAGCGAGGATGATCTGTTAAATACGTCATCCCTCTATACCTCCACCTGCCACCAGGAGAGTCTGAGAGCTCTCTACTTCTTCCTTGAACGGAGGCCCAACCAGTCCCCATCCATCACCACCCTCCTCTGCCTGGTTGAACTTGTTCTCACATTGACAACCTTTCCTTCAACTCCACTCCCTTCCTCCGAATAAAATGTGTTGCTATGGGTAGCTGCATGGGCACTAGCTATGCCTGCCTTTCTGTGGGGTATGTGGAACATTCTTTGTTCCAGTCCTACTCAGGTCCCCTCCCTCACCTCTTTTCTGGGGACATTACTGACTGTATTCAGGCCATTTCCTGTTCTTGTCCTGAACTGGAAAATTTCATCAACTTTGCTTTCAATTTTCACTTTTCTCTTCCCTTCACATGATCCATCTCCAACTCTTCCTTCGCTTCCTCAACTTCTCTGTCTCCATTTCTGGGGATAGGCTATCAATCAATAATCACTATTAGCCCACTGACTCCCACAGTTACTTTGACTACACTTCCTCACACCCCATTCCCTGTAAGGACTCTTTTATTCTCCCAGTTCCTCTGTCTCCATCGCATCTGTTCAGATGATACAATCTTCCATACTAGTGCTTTCGATATGGCTTCCTTTTCCCTCAACCGAGGATTCTCCCCACAGTGATGCACAGGGCCATTGACCATGTCCGTGCTATTTCATGTACTTCTGCTCTCACCCTCCCCCCCACCTCCCAGAAACATGACAGGGCTCGCCCCTACCAGCCTCCGTATGCAACAGGTCATTCCACACCATTTTCACCACCTCCAGTGTAATGTCACCACCAAGCACCTCTTCCCCTTCCCTCCCCTTTCAGTATTTCGAAGGGACCGTTCCCTTTGTAACACCTTCATCCGCTCCTCAGTCACTCCCAACATTCCCTCTGTTTCCTCCGGGACCTTTCCATGCAAATGCAGGAGATGAAACACTTGATCTTTTACCTCCTCCCTTCTCATCATCCAAGACCCCCAAAGATTCCTTCTTAGTGAAAGTGATTTATTGTACTTCTTTCAATTTAGTATACTGTATCCACTGCTTATATGTCGTCTCCTCTACATTGGGGCGACCAAACGTAGACTTTGTGGCCGCTTTGCGGAACACCTCTGTTCAGTCCACAGGTGTGACCCCGAGCTTCCAGTCGCCTGCATTTTAATTCTCCACCATGTTCCCACTCTGACCTTTCTGTCCTCAGTCTGCTGCAGTGTTCCAATGAAGCACAACGCAAGCTCGAGGAACAGCACCTCATCTTTTGATTGGACGCTATACAGCCTTCTTGATTAATTTTAGATCATGACCTCTGCCCTCATTTGGTTATGTGTTTCTTTGCTTGTTTGTTTTCTTCTCCGTTTCTCACTTGTTTCCTTCACTTTGCGTTCAGACGGTTGCTATCCTGCCATTCGCACCTCCTCTAGACCCATCTTTTGTCTCTTTACTTGTCCCATTACCCTTCCCTTTGGCCTTGCAACATGAAACCTTTTGTCGTTTAATCTCTCCTGCCCTCCACCCTATCACACACCTTCCCTTTAGTTCTTCTTTCCACCCTTCCAGAGGTTCTCAACTGGGGTCTGCCACCCCCTAGGTGTCCGCAAAAAGGTATCAACACGTCCGCCAGTGGCTCCGTCTCCACTGTGCAGACAATTTAAAGTAAGTTTAATGCCCATCCCTAAAGGTGAGTAGTATTCAGGTCACAGAGTGTCACCTTCCAGCCCCAGGTCACTGGTTGACACCAGCACAGTATCACTTTAATCCCCAGCCCTGCACAAGATGTGAGGAACCGGAATCCGCTGCTTGGACCCAGAGGTTCATTGTCATTGGTTCAACGCCCTGTTGTCAAGGAGGCAGCATCCAGTCTCTCTGCTCGGCTTGTTAGTAACAGACAAGAGGAGACTGAGATAAAAACAAGAAATGCTGGAAATACTCAGCAGGTCTGGCAGGATCTGTGGAGAAAGAAGCAGAGTTAATGTTTCAGGGGGAGGGAGGGGGAGGGGGGTGGAGGGGGGGGAGGGAGGGGGAGGGGGAGAGGGAGAGGGGGAGAGGGAGAGGGGGAGAGGGAGAGGGGGAGGGGGAGAGGGGGAGGGGGAGAGGGGGAGGGGGAGAGGGGGAGAGGGGGAGGGGGAGAGGGGGAGAGGGGGAGGAGGAGAGGGGGAGGAGGAGGTGGCGAGAGGGGGAGGAGGAGGTGGCGAGGGGGAGAGGAGGAGGTGGGGAGAGGAAGGTGGAGGGGGAGGAGGGATGGAAGGGGACGGAGGGGGGACGCAGAGACACGGGGGGGGGGGGGTGCGCAGAGACACAGGGGTGGGGGGGACCCCAGAGACACCGGGAGGGGGGAACGCAGAGAAACCGGGAGGGGGGAACCCAGAGACACTGGGAGGGGGGATCCCAGAGACACCGAGGGTGGGGGGCATCCCAGAGACACCAGGAGGGGGGAATCCCAGAGACACCGGGAGGGGGGGACCCCAGAGACACCGGGACGGGGGAACGCAGAGACACTGGGAGGGGGGATCCCAGAGACACCGGGGGTGGGGGGCATCCCAGAGACACCGGGAGGGGTGATCCCAGAGACACTGGGAGGGGGGAATGCAGAGACACTGGGAAGGGGGAGTCCCAGAGACACCGGGAGGGGGAGAACGCAGAGACACTGGGAGGGGGGAATCCCAGAGACACCGGAGGTGGGGGGCATCCCAGAGACACCAGGAGGGGGGATCCCAGAGACACCGGGAGGGGGGACCCCAGAGACACTGGGAGGGGTGGAGGGGTGGAACGCAGAGACACTGGGGTGGGGGAGGGTGGGAACGCAGAGACACTGGGAGGGGAGGAGGAAAACGCAGAGACACTGGGAGGGGAGGAGGAAAACGCAGAGACACCGGGTGGGGGGAGGGGGGAACGCAGAGACACCGGGAGGGGGGATCCCAGAGACACCGGGAGGGGGGAAACGAAGAGACACAGGGAGGGGGGGAGCGCAGAGACACTGGGAGGGGAGGAGGGAAATGCAGAGATACCGGGAGAGGGGAGGGGGGAAAGCGGAGACACCGGGAAGGGGGGGGAATGCAGCGACACCGGGAAGGGGGGAACGCAGCGACACCGGGAAGGAGGGGGGAACGCAGCAACACCGGGAAGGAGGGGGGAACGCAGAGACACTGGGAAGGGAGGAACGCAGCGACACCGGGAAGGGGGGAATGCAGCGACACCGGGAAGAAGGGGAACACAGCGACACCGGGAAGGGGGGAACGCAGTGACACCGGGAAGGAGGGGGGAACGCAGAGACACCGGGAAGGGGGGGAACACAGCGACACCGGGAAGGAGGGGGGAACGCAGAGACACCGGGAAGGAGGGGGGAACGCAGAGACACCAGGAAGGGGGGGAATGCAGCGACACCGGGAAGGGGGGAACGCAGCGACACCAGGAAGGGGGGAATGCAGCGACACCGGGAAGGAGGGGGAAATGCAGCGACACCGGGAAGGGGGGAACGCAGCGACACCGGGAAGGGGGGGAACACAGTGACACCGGGAAGGGGGGAATGCAGCGACACCGGGAAGGGGGGAACGCAGCGACACCGGGAAGGAGGGGGGAACGCAGAGACACCGGGGGCGGGGGCCGTAGAGACCCGGGGAGGGGGGGAATCACAGAGACCTCAGGGAAGTGGGGGAAGAGCATGGCGGGGGGTGGGGGTGGTGCAGAGCACTGGTGGGGGAAGAGCACCTGTTGGGGGGGGGGAGCACCTGGGGGCAGAGCATGCGGAGGTGAGTGGTGAGCAACTGGGGAGAGGAGCATGCGGAGGAGGGGAGAGGTTGGGGCGGGAAGAGGACGGGAGGGGAGAGCACGGACGGGGAATAAAGCACGGTAGAGAGGGAACATGCGTGGGGCGCACGCAGAGGTGGGGGGAAGCACACAGAAGTGGGGGGAAGCAAGTGGGGGGGGTGGTGAGCACGCAGAGGGGGGTGGGGAGCATGTGGGGGGAGCAAGCGGAGGGGGTGCGGAGCAAGCGGAGGGGGTGGGGAGCACGCCGAGGGGGGGAGGACCGGGAGTGGAGGGGGGCACACACACGTGGGGGGGGGGAAGCCCACAGAGACGGTGGGGGGGGGGAGCACATCAAGAAGGGGGTGGGAGAGCATGCCGAGATGGGGGAGAGGGGGTGATGTATGCGGGGGGTGTGAGCATGACGGGGGAGCTCGCGGGTGGGGAGAAGGACGCAGAGGGGGGGAAAGCACGCAGTGGGAGGAAGCACGCAGGGTGGGGGTAGCACGTCAGGAAGGGGGTGGGAGAGCACGCCGAGATCAGGTGGGGGGGGGGGGCGGGGGGGAGAAGCACGCCGGGGGAGGGGGAAGCACGTGGAGGGGGGAGCACTTCGGGGCGGGGGAGCATGCGTGAGAGAAAAGCATTTGAGGGGGAAGAACGCGGTGGGGGGGGGGGAGCACATGGTGGGGGAGCAGGCAAGTGGGGAGAGCAGGCGGGGGAGGGAAGCACACGAAAGGGGGAGCACGCAAAGTGGGGTGGCGAGTGCACAGGGGTTGTGAGTGCACGGGGGAGGGAGAGCACGGGGGGAGGAAGCATGCAGAGGGGGAAGCATGGGGGAGATGGGGCTGGGGGAGCACGCGTAGACGGTGTGGGGGAGCATATGGAGATGGTTGGGAGGGGTTGCATGCACAGACAGTTGGGGGGGCGGGCGGAGTCGGGGGACCGTGCTGCGCGAATCAGAATGTGGGGCCGCGTCGGGTGGCAGTTTGTTTCTGCTGCTGGTACATGGTGGGCAACGTGAAGATTTGTTGGAAAAAAGAGGTTCGTAATTCTTTTATACCCAGTATGCCCTATTTCTAATGCCTTTATCTTTCTGGAATTTCCTCACCAGCCCCCTATGTAGGGCAAAAATTGTAATGTGGCTCCTCGTGTGAAAAGGCTGGACACCCCTGTGCTAGTCAAAGATACCTCCACATCTTGACAGAATTGTGCTGTGTTGCAAGGGGCCTGTTGAATTTCTATACCATGGGAGGGTGCCTCAGAAACAAAAAGGTTGAGAAACCCTGCTCCAGTTATTCAAAAATTAAAGAAAATTAAAAGGTGAAAGAAGTAGCTGCTCCCTAAGTGTGTAATGCGCAGCAGCATGACAGAACACAACTCTAATTAAAGATCCTCTACCTTGGTAAATATCTGCAATCAAGATTCAATTTAACTGAAGTTATCTCTTGATAACTGTCTAAAATTAGTCTGCAGAGTTACAAGAATCTCTATAGCTCAATGCATGTCTGAATTCCAACCCCATTTCTTAATCTATTTAACATTTCAAGGGATTAGTAAATAAGTTTTATGCGACATATTATATATTACCTATGTTAACCACAGAAAATTATATTTAATTGTTTGATAACATAGTAAGTGTTTGGCATTGAAGCACTTTTGCTATGATCTTCTACCTAGAGCATTTTTGCTCAGAGCACAGAGAAACAACAGGTAAAAACAAAGCTGCACGACTCTATGGAAGAGCCAGCACAGACTCAGTGGATCAAATGGCCTCCTTCTGTGCTGTACTATTCTGCAATTTGATGACTCCCTATGTCAATTTCTGTTTCTGCTCCTTTAATAAATTAAAAATATGATTACTATAGAAAAAGGAAGATAAAATGGGAATGTTTTATTGATGGTAAAACTGCCCTGCATGCCCCATTGTTAATCCAGCTGATGGTCCTCTGAAATTCAGCAATGATGCACCTGGCGATCTGGGTTTGAGCTATCACTAAGGCTCAAAACTTTAAATCAAACATCTGAGCATCTTTTAGATGAAGTTTGAAATGGTATTTTAGTTTGAAAACTTCACTTGTTTGCTGACTAATGACTGCAAAACAAAGCCAAGCTTTCGACAAATGCTTGCCCAGCTCAGTTGCTTAAAATTATTTCTTCATGAAGTGGGGCAAGTAAAATCCTATCTGATTGAGTTATCTCAGGTGAGTCCACCTGGATCAAAGTAATATCATAAGTAATTAAATGCAAAAAAATTACTTGCATGGATCACAGAACATTCTTAGCTCAGTGTGTCTATGTTGTGGTTACAAAAATCCCAAATCAAGTTGAGGGACTATGCTCAAGTTCATTCCAAACACCCTGAAGATAGAATTATTAATCAGGTAAATGTGATTTATGTGTCAGCAAAGCTACTCCCCTCATTTTGTTGTGGTTACAAAAATTCCAAATCAAGTTGAAGGAATATGCTCACGTTCATTCCAAACACCCTGAAGATAGAATTATTAATCAGGTAAATGTGGTTTATGTGTCAACAAAGCTACTCCCCTCATTTTGTTGTGGTTACGGATTCGGGTCTCACCTATACCTGTTATAACTGATTCTGCAAGTTCCAAGTAAAGCTACAGTGATTTCCATTGTCACTTGCACTCTTCCTGCCAAAGGAGGGACAATAAAGCTAAAAGGAATGATCACAAAGTTTTACTTCAATGTGTTGTGGCTTGTCTCAGCCTGAACCATTCTTCAGTAGAATCAGAATTTTTATAGTAACTGTGACTGGATGTGGGACAGATTTTGTTTCAATTACATTGACCAGCTAGAAGGAGTTTCCTTCTAATTGAGCAGTGTGACAATGTTTATAATGTTAGCACATTACAGCCTTTGTTTGGGGAGGGGTGAGTAGGAGAGGGTAAGACTCTTCCATTTTATTTGGGATAATTTCTCCCTGTTCTTCTGTTGTGCGCCACATACCCTCTGGCCAGAAGGTGTGACTGCTCTCAGGTCTTCCTCAATACCATTGTGAAACAAGGTGAATCTTTCTTTGATTTCCCCTCTGCCTATGTGAGGAAGCACCAACTATTCACTTACTTCCCTCTTGCAGTGGCGCAGTTTACTTTTATTTTTATTTAGAGATACAGCACTGAAACAGGCCCTTTGGCCCACCGAGTCTGTGCCGACCAACAACCACCCATTTATACTAACCCTACAGTAATCCCATATTCCCTATCACCTACCTACACTAGGGGCAATTTACAACGGCCAATTTACCTATCACCTGCAAGTCTTTTGGCTGTGGGAGGAAACCGGAGCACCCGGGGAAAACCCACGCAGACACAGGGAGAACTTGCAACCTCCACACAGGCAGTACCCAGAATTGAACCCGGGTCCCTGGAGCTGTGAGGCTGCGGTGCTAACCACTGCGCCACTGTGCCGCAGTTCAAATCAGGAGCTCAGCATCTGGATGATCCGAGGGTGAGTCATATGTCGTATAAAACAACATGAAAGTATGCGATGGTTGATGAAAGAAAAGTGACATTATTGGATTGTTAGCTCATGCGGCCAACAAATAGAACACAATAATAAAACAAGATGGCAGGAATCCACTACAGATCCTTCAGTTTTTAATCAGTCCATAGGTCTGGGTACCTCTTAGGGAATGATGGTTTTACATGAGGTTGAAGTGGACTACATTCCTTCACTTTGCTTTGCATTATGTACCTATCCTATCAAGCTAGTCACAGAGGAAGAGGACATCACACAGGTGAAATTTGACCTGGGTAGGGACACAAAACCTGGTACATTGCATTTGCTGCCTGTTACACGTCTCGTCTGATATTCAGTTCCATTTACTTCAATGCAACTGATCTTTGGACGGAGTGTATAACTGGTAGCAATTGAAATACTGCATGTTTTGTGTCCCCGTCCAAATCGAATTTCACACCCCCACCCTGTTTGCCCTGACTTGGGTGTGTGTTGCAGAAGAGACAAAAATAGGGAGCAGATTAACTGTGAAGAGCACTATATGTGATTTCAGGGGGACAGACAGATTAGTAGATTGGGAAGATAAATGTCTCATGAGATTTAATGCAAAATGTGAAGTGGTACATGTTGGGAAGAAGAGGGAGTTGATATGTAGTTGTAAAATTGTGAAAGAAATAATGGAGCAGAGAGACAATTCTTCAAAAATGGGCAAACAGGTTAATAAAGTTCCAAAAATGCATATGGGATCCTGGATTTTAGAAATAATAGTACTGAATGCAAAGCAGTAATGTTTTGTTAAAACTATACAAATCATTGGGTAAGCTGCAGTTCGAATATTGTGTTCAGTTTTGAACACTTCCTTTAGTAAGGACGTTAAGGCCATGGAAAAGGTTCATTTAGAGTATACCGGTGATGAGCATAGGAGTACATCATTCACCATTTCGAGCCTACTCCGCCATTCAATTAGACGATGGTTGATCTGTTTCTCAACTCCATTTACCCACCTTTGTTCCATATCCCTTACTTAACATAAATCTGTTGATATTTTGGGGGAGGGAGTTAAAGATTTCCATTATCCTTTGTGTGAAAAAGTGCTTCTTAATTTCACTTCTAAATTGCCTAACTTTAATTTCCTCACCAGAGAAAATAATTTCACTATACTTTTTTTTTATTTAGAGATACAGCACTGAAACAGGCCCTTCGGCCCACCGAGTCTGTGCTGACCATCAACCACCCATTTATACTAATCCTACACTAATTCCATATTCCTACCACATCCCCACCTGTCCCTATATTTCCCTACCACCTACCTATACTAGGGGCAATTTATAATGGCCAATTTACCTATCAACCTGCAAGTCTTTGGCATGTGGGAGGAAACCGGAGCACCCGGAGGAAACCCACGCAGACACAGGGAGAACTTGCAAACTCAACACAGGCAGTACCCAGAATTGAACCTGGGTCACTGGAGCTGTGAGGCTGTGGTGCTAACCACTGTCTACCCTAATGAATCCTTTTATCATTTTAATTGTTTCAATTAGACCACCCCATCAACCTTTAAAACTCAAGGGAATACAATTCAAGTTTATGCAATCTGTCCTCATAACTTAACCCTTTAAATCATGGTATAATTCTGATGAATCTGTGTTGCATCCCTTCAAGACCAATATATCCTTCCTGAGGTTCAATGTCCGAAACTGAATGCAATACTCCAGACAAGGTCTGATCAACTCTGTACAGCTGAAGTATCACTTCCTCACTGTTGAATTCCAACCCCCTTGAGATAAGGGCCAACATTCCTTTAGCCATTTTCATTACTTTTTGTACCTGTTTTTCAGTGATTTGTTTATGTGGACACCTAAATCCCTTTACTCCTCCAAAGCTCCTAGTTTAACAATTAAGAAAATGCAAGTTTAGGTGTCAACGTTGGTTCGCTCATAACATGTTCACATCTTAATCAAAAAGTGTGAATTTGGCATATTGTCACGCTCACGAAGGGAACAGTGATGAAATATGAAATGAACTGGAGGAATTATGAAATAAAAGTCAACTGTTGAACCGAACTACAAAAAGGACACATTTATTCCACAGACAAAATGCAGTAGAGGTCAGGTAACCCCTCCTGTACTGTCAGTAAACATGTCTGTCTGTTAAAGATGAAACCCATTATCCACATCTGTATTAGCTTTGGGGAAAACACATTGAAATGGAAAATAGCCCATTCCATGCTAACAACTCCTATCTGCAGGAATGGAGCTGACAAAGCCTTGCAGACAGACTGACTCTGAAGCTAAGGCCAAAATAATTGGTGTGAAATAACACCTATTTATCAGAATGGATCACATTCAGATGCCATCATGTAACAATGGTTCCCATATCCTGGAACAATGTATGAACCACTCCAGCATAGAGAGCTCTTAGTCACCTGACTGATACAGCCAGAGAAGGTCTTTCCCAGCCAGAACAACGGTGAGACAGTTCCAGCTAAATAGGAGCCCTGCTGATAACACCTTTTAGCTACTGTAACATAGAAATTGCAAGGTGACTTTGGAACTGCCCATCTGAGAAAGTGAACCAGGATTTCCACCATCGACTTTGAACTGAGGCTTAACCACAAGGAGCCTGCAATGCTTCGTCCTTTTCAGGGCAAAAAAAATTAATTCCTGCACCGTTGAAAGATTTCCTCCCGAAGAGATTGAACAGGTTTTCTTAAAACAACAAACCCTTTTACCACAATTGAACTCTAACTGCATGCTAGCACTCTACTCTCTATCTTTTCTTGTATATGTGTATGTGTGAGTTGGTGTGGTTGCGAACATTTTTTGGTTATTGTGTAATGTAAATATTTATCTTTTTTAATCCTTGAGAAAACCTGTTTTGTCTATTTATTTGACCCTTAAAAACACACAGGAAAATAAAACACTTTTTAAAATACTATCTGCGATCAGTTGAGAGGTGAAAAGTAGAAGTCATCCATACCACTTCACCTGCTGTAACAATATAATCTAGGCTGGCATTTCCGTGCACTGCCAGAAGTGCTACTATTCAGGTGTGATGTTAAATAAAGGCCCTATCTGCTTTCAGGTAGGTATAAAGGATCCCATGGCACTATTTGAAGAACAACAGGGGGGGTCTTTCTGGTCAACATTTATCCCTCAACTAACACCACAAAAAACAGAGGAGACTTCATCCCATAGTCCTTTTAGAATGTCTATTCCTTGCCTTAGAAAACACAAAGGGTGGGTAGGTCAGCCATTAACTTTATTATCTATTTTTACAGCTCCAATCTCTCTAAAACAAATTGACAGTTTCTATCATATGCTCTTATTCCCTCTTGACTAACCACTGAAAAGGCCACAGTTTTCCCAACATTTGCCTTTAATCTTGTCTCTGAGAAAAAACCCATCCATCTGAAACTTATTATGCGGCTTCTGTACTCAATATTTGATAAAACAAAAAACTTCCTCAAGGGCAGAAAACATCCCACTTGAATTTCACAATATAGAAAAATTACATAATCTGTGTGGGTGGGAGATGGTTAAGTGAAAATCATGAAGCTCATTGGAAAGGCATGCCTACTTTTTGGATACATCTGATATGTTTGATTTAAAATGAGTCCAGTTCCTCGGGTCTCAGTAGCTTTCTCATATGCTATAAAAGCTCCATTTTTGTAACATCTTCTGCTTATCTCCCTATCTCTGTAATCTCCTACAGCCCCACAACCTCTGAGATATTTGCACTTCTCTAATCCTGGTCTCTTGAGCAACCCCAATTTTATTTTTTTAAATATTTGTTTGTAGGTGTCACTGGCTGGGCCAGCATCTATTGCCCATCCCTAATTGCCCTTGAACTGAGTGTCTTGCTACGCCATTTCAGAGGGCATTTTAAGGGTCAACCACATTGCTGTCTGGAGTCACACGTAGGCCAGACCAGGTAAAGATGGCAGACTACCTTCCCTAAAGAACATTAGTGAACCAGATGTTTTTTACAACAATCGACAATGGTTTCACGGTTATCATTAGACTTGCTTTTTAATTCCAGATTTATTAATTGAATTAAAATTTCAACATCTGACGCAGTGGAATTCGAACCCATGTCCCCAGAGCATTAGCCTGGGCTCTGGATTACTAGTCCAGTGACATTACCACTATGCCACCACCTCCCCCCTCATGGCTCTACCACTGGTGGCTGTACCTTCAGCTGCCTAGGCCCTAAGCTCTGGAATTCCCTCCCCACACTTCTGCCTCTCTCTACCTTGCTTTCCTACTTTAAGACACTCCTTAAAACCTACCTCTTTGACTAAGCTTTTGGTCATCTGATGTACTAACCCCTTATTTGGCTCAGTGTAATATTTTATTTTATAATGCTCCTGTGAAATGCCTTGGGACATTTTATAATGTTGAAGGCACTATATAAATGTAGGTTGTTGTTGTTAACAGGTTTGAAACTTCCTGACAAAGCACAACATATCAACTGAGTCTGGGCAAAGACTATTATAGTCACATAACCCACAAGCGTGGGGTATGTGACTGAATTTAAAATTTACTTTTCTCTTGGCATGGCACAGGCTCCGACCAGTTCTATCCTAAAATGGCAGTCGAGGTTCTATGTGTGCCATTAGACTCCCAATTTGCATACTCCTTTTGTATCCAACTAAATTAAAATGCTTACCTTTCAGTTTTCAGTTCTGACTAAAGGTTACACCTGAAATATTAATCTCCTTGCAGATGCTGACTAACCTGTTGTGTCTTTGCAGCAGTTTCTGTTTTTGTTTCGGACTTTCAGCTTTCAATTTTTTTCTTTTTTCCTGTATAGCTCAGCTACTCACTGACTTAACTAACTAAGCCACTGGAAATCTCATAACATCTTAACAAATTAACATGCAGATCATTTTGGCTACTTGCTGGGGTATTGTATGTAAGTTGCTTTCAGGGTTTGAAATCGTTCCGCAAGGTTAAGTAAGAGCTAAATGTGCAAGACATCTGTGCATTGTGGTAGAATTATTTATCCTTTCCCAAGGATGATGGAAGTCACTTGAGTTTGGCATGTGTTATTTAAACCCCTGGTTGCAATTTTAAATGCTCTTAGTTGCCTAGTTTATTTTGTTATAGAGTATTTGTACACTGGTTATTATCTTGATGTGAAAACAGAGCTAAGCTTAAGTTTCATTCCAAGAAAATAACTATTTCATCTAATTGCTATGAATTTTTCCTCATCACTTTATTCCTACAATGTAAATCTGGATCAGTGTGTTCTCCTGGACCGGTTTCAATCACCTAAAAGGATTGGAGGACAATTTTCCAGATTTTTCTCCACTCATTAGCCTGTGTTTTATTCATTCTTGGGATGTGGGTGTTGCTGGCAAGGCTAGCATATATTCCCCATCTCTAATTGCCTTTGAGAAGATGGCTCGTGGGACATCCTGCACCCACATGACCAAAGATCTGCGGGTCAAAAATCAGCCTGCTCATTCATGTGAAGATTCATGACAGATGCTCATGACCCTGACTCGACGTCATCCTCGAATTGAGGGATAGCTGACGACAGCTGACTTCTTGAACTATGGCAGTCCATGTAATGTGGGTACATCCACAGTGCTGTTAGGGAGGGAATTCCAGGTTGTTGACTCAGCGACAGTAAAGGGACGGCGATATAGTTCCAAGCCAGGATGGTGTGTGGCTTGGAGGGGAACTTGCAGGTGGTAATGTTCCTATGCTTCTGCTACACTTGTCCTTGTAGGTGCTAGAGATTGCAAGTTTGGAAGGTGCTGTCAAAAGAGGCTTGGCAAGTTTCAGCAGTGCATCTTGTAGATGGTACACACTGCTGCCAATATCTTGCGGGTTGCTTTGTGCTGGATGATGTTGAGATTTTTGATTGCTGTTGGAGCTGCATTCATCCAGGTAAGTGGAGAGTATTCCATCACACTCCTACCTTGTGTCTTGTAGGTGGTGGAAAGGCTTTGAGGAATCAGGAGGTGAATTACTCGCTGAAAAATTCTCAGTCTCTAGCCTGCTCTTGTAGCCACACTATTTAAATGGATGGTTCTCTTCAGCTTCTGGTCAGTGGTGACCTCCAGGATGTTGATGGTCGGGTAGTCAGTGATGCTTATGCTGTTGAATGTCAAGGGTGGGGGGGGTGGGGGCGGTGGGTAGATTCTTTCTTCTTGGAGACAGTCATTGCTTGACACTTGTGTGGTGCAAAAGTTATTGCTATTTATCAGCCCAAGGCTGAATGTTGTCTAGTATTGCTGCAAGTGGACATGGACTGCTTCATTATCTCAGGAGTTTGAATGGAACTGAATACTGTGAAATCATCAGCAAACATCTCCACTTCTGATCCGATGATGGAGTGAAGGCCATTAATAAAGCAGCCGAAGATGGCTAGGCCAAGGATACTATCCTGAGGAACTCCTGCAGTGATGTCCTGGGGTTGCAATGATTGGCCTACAGCAAACACAACTATTTTCCTTTGGGTTAGATATAAATCCAGTCAGTGGGGATTTTTCCCCATGATTTCCATTGACTTCAATTTTATGAGGGTTCCATGATGCCACATTCGATCAAATGCTGCCTTGATGTCAAGGGCAGTCACTCTCATCTCACCTCTGGAATTCAGCTCTTTTGTTCATGTTTGGACCAAAGCTGTAATAAAGTCTGGAGCTGAGTAGTCCTAGCAGAACCCAAACTGAGCATCAGTGAGCAGGTTGTTGCTGAGTAAGTGCTGCTTGATAGCACTGTTGGTGACACCTTCCATCACTTTGCTGATGATTGAGAGTAGACTGATGGATTGAATTTGACAGGACATACCTGCGCAATTTTCCACATTGTCGGGTAGACGTCAATGTTGTAACTGTACTGGAACAGGTTGGCTAGAGGCGCGGATAGTTCTGGAGCACAAGGATTCAGCACTATAGTTGGAATGTTGTTGGGGCCCATTGTCTTTGCTGTATCCAGTGAGCTCATCCTTTTCTTGTGGAGTGAATTGAATTGGCTGAAGACTGGCATCTGTGATGCTGCGGACTTCAGGAGGCGGCCAGGTTGGATCATCCACTTGGTACTTCAGGCTGATGATGGTTGCAAACGTTTATCCTTGTCTTTTGCACTCATGTGCTGGGGTCTGCCATCACTGAGGATGGGAATGTTCATGAAGCCTCCTTCTCCTCCCATTAGTTGTTTAGTTGTTCCCGCACGATTCACAACTGGATGCGGCAGAACAGCAGAGCTTTGATCTGATTCATTGGTTCTGCGATCACTTAGCTCTATAGCATGCTGCTTCCACTGTTTAGCATGTATGTAGTCCTATGCTGTGGCTTCACCAGGTATGTTTGGTGCTGCTTCTGGAATACTCTTCAACAGTCCTCAATGAACCAGGTAGATGGCATCGATAGGTTGATGGCATCCTGGATGCCCAGTTTGGAGCTGCGAGATCTGTCCTGAATCTAACCCATTTAGCATGCCCAGGCATGCGCCATGGAGAGGTCACTCCATAGTCGCCTTACAGCGACCAAATCAACACGGAAGGCAGCAGTTACGGGTTATAAGTCCAGCTCAATTGGTGTAGAGATTGGGCGCCACGGGTTGCCTTTGTCGGTGGGAGAGGTCATCACATCTCACTGGACTGCTACCGCCCGCCTCAAACCGGGCAGCCCCCGGTCAGTAAGGTTCTGTCCCGCCACAGTCCACCTGCTTCAATGGAGCTCAGGGTCATTGCCCGACAAGTGGACTGTAACACCGCACCAAACAGCACGACCAAAAAAGGAAAGAAGGTACCAGCCCTTCGCTTTTCAAGCTGGAACGTCAGAACTATGTGTTGGAAGACCTTGCACAAATCAACGATTCTCGGAAGACCACCATCATCAACAAGGAGCTCAGTAGACTCAATGTGGACATTGCAGCACTTCAGGAGACAGGCCTCCCTGCGAGCGGATCTCTAAGAGAGCAAGACTACACCTTCTTCTGGCAGGGTAGGGATCCTGAAGAACCAAGACAGCACAGAGTGGGCTTCGCCATCAGAAACTCTTTGCTCAGCATGATAGAGCCACCCTCAAATGGCTCGGAACGTATACTGTCCATCCGACTGTTCACCGCCTCTGGTCTAGTACACCTACTCAGCATCTATGCTCCAACACTCTGCTCCCCACTTGAAGCTAAAGACCAATTCTACGAGGAACTCCATAATATCATTAGTAGCATCCCTAACACCGAACACCTATTCCTGCTGGGGGACTTTAATGCCAGGGTTGGGGCCGACCATGACTCATGGCCCTCCTGCCTTGGGCGCTTTGGCATTGGAAGGATGAATGAGAATGGACAGCGACTGCTTGAGTTGTGTACCTATCATAACCTCTGCATCACCAACTCGTCCTTTCACACTAAACCCTGTCACCAGGTTTCTTGGAGGCACCCAAGATCACGTCGTTGGCACCAGCTGGACCTCATCGTCACAAGGCGAGCCTCTTTAAACAGCGTTCAAATCACACGCAGCTTCCACAGTGCGGACTGTGACACTGACCACTCCCTGGTGTGCATCAAGGTTAGCCTCAAACCAAAGAAGCTGCATCACTCCAAGCAGAAGAGCCGCCCGCGCATCAACACGAGCAGATTTTCTCATCCACAGCTGTTACGTAAGTTTCTAAATTCACTTGAAAAAGCCCTCCAAAACACTCCCACAGGGGATGCAGGGACCAAGTGGGCCCACATCAGAGACGCCATCTATGACTCAGCAATGACCACCTATGGCAATTGTGTGAAGCGGAATGCAGACTGGTTTCAATCTCTCATTGAAGAGCTGGAACCTGTCATAGCCGCTTAGCACATCGCACTGCTGAACTACAAGAAAGCCCCCAGTGAGTTAACATCCCCAGCACTTAAAGCTGCCAGAAGCGCGGCACAAAGAACAGCCAGGCGCTGCGCAAATGACTACTGGCAACACCTATGCAGTCATATTCAGCTGGCCTCTGACTCAGAAAATATCAGAGGAATGCATGACGGCAATAAGAGAGCTTTTGGGCCAACCATCAAGAAGATCGCCCCCCTCAAATCTAAATCAGGGGACACAATCACTGACCAACACAAGCAAATGGACCGCTGGGTGGAGCACTACCTAGAACTGTACTCCAGGGAGAATGTTGTCACGGAGACCACCCTCAATGCAGCCCTGTCTCTGCCGGTCATGGATGAGCTGGACATACAGCCAACAAAATCGGAACTCAGTGATGCCATTGATTCTCTAGCCAGCGGAAAAGCCCCTGGGAAGGACAGCATTACCCCTGAAATCATCAAGAGTGCCAAGCCTGCTATACTTTCAGCACTGCACGAACTGTTTTGCCTGTGCTGGGACGAGGGTGCAGTGCCACAGGACATGCGCGATGCCAATATCATCACCCTCTATAAGAACAAGGGTGACCGCGGTGACTGCAACAACTACCGTGGAATCCCCCTGCTCAGCATAGTGGGGAAAGTCTTCGCTCGTGTCGCCTTAAACAGGCTCCAGAAGCTGGCTGAGCGTGTCTACCCTGAGGCACAGTGTGGCTTTCGAGCAAAGAGATCCACCATTGACATGCTGTTCTCCCTTCGTCAGCTGCAGGAGAAATACCGTGAACAACAGATGCCCCTCTATGTTGCTTTCATTGATCTCACCAAAGCCTTTGACCTCGTCAACAGATGTGGTCTCTTCAGACTACTAGAAAAGATTGGATGCCCACCAAAGCTACTAAGTATCATCACCTCATTCCATGACAATATGAAAGGCACAATTCAGCATAGCGGCACCTCATCAGACCCCTTTCCAATCCTGAGTGGCGTGAAACAGGGCTGTGTTCTCGCACCTACACTGTTTGGGATCTTCTTCTCCCTGCTGCTCTCACATGCGTTCAAGTCTTCAGAAGAAGGAATTTTCCTCCACACAAGATCAGGTGGCAGGTTGTTCAACCTTGCCCGTCAAAAAGCGAAGACCAAAGTACGGAAGGTCCTCATCAGGGAACTCCTCTTTGCTGATAATGCTGCATTAACATCTCACACTGAAGAGTGTCTGCAGAGACTCATCGGCAGGTTTGCGGCTGCCTGCAATGAATTTGGCCTAACCATCAGCCTCAAGAAAACGAACATCGTGGGACAGGACGTCAGAAATGCTCCATCCATCAATATCGGCGACCACACTCTGGAAGTGGTTTAAGAGTTCACCTACCTGGGCTCAACTATCACCAGTAACCTGTCTCTCGATGCAGAATTAAACAAGCACATGGGAAAGGCTTCCTCTGCTATGTCCAGACTGGCCAAGAGAGTGTGGGAAAATGGCACACTGACATGGACCACAAAAGTCCAAGTGTATCAAGTCTGTGTACTCAGTACCTTGCTCTACGGCAGCGAGGCCTGGACAACGTACGTCAGCCAAGAGCGACGTCTCAATTCATTCCATCTTCGCTGCCTCCGGAGAATACTTGGCATCAGGTGGCAGGACTGTATCTCCAACACAGAAGTCCTTGAGGCAGCCAACATCCCCAGCATATACACCCTACTAAGCCAGCGGCGCCTGAGATTGCTTGGCCATGTGAGCTGCATGGAAGATGGCAGGATCCCCAAGGACACATTGTACAGTGAGCTCGTCACTGGTACCAGACCCACCGGCCGTCCATGTCTCCGCTTTAAAGACGTCTGCAAATGCGACATGAAGTCCTGTGACATTGATCACAAGTCATGGGAGTCAGTTGCCAGCGATCGCCAGAGCTGGTGGGCAACCATAAAGGTGGGGCTAAAGTGTGGCGAGTCCAAGAGACTTAGCAGTTGGCAGGAAAAAAGACAGAAGCGCAAGGAGAGCGCCAACTGTGTAACAGCCCCAACAACCAATTTTATCTGCAGCACCTGTGGAAGAGTCTGTCACTCTAGAATTGGCCTTTATAGCCACTCCAGGCACTGATTCACAAACCACTGACCACCTCCAGGCGCGTATCCATTGTCTCTCGAGACAAGGAGGCCAAAGAAGAAGTGCCACACAACATGATGGAGCATACCCTCTGTGTAAAGGCAGACTTGTCTCCATAAAGACTGTGCAATGGTCACTCCTACTAATACTGTCGTGGACAGATGCATTTGCGACAGGTATATTGGTGAAGACGAGATCAAGGAAGCTTTTCACTCTTGTTGGTTCTCTCACCTTCTGCCGCAAGCTAAATCTGGCAGATATGTCCTTCAGGACTTGGCCAGCTGAGTCAGTAATGGTGCTACCATTCTTGGTGATGGACATTCTGTGCCCTTGCTACAGTCAGTGCTTCTTCCAAGTGGTGTTCAACATGGAGCAGTACTGTTTCATCAGCTGAGGGACGGCTGTAGGTGGCAATCAGGAGGAGGTTTCCTTGCCTGAGTTTGACCTAATGCCATGAGACCTCATGGGTCCAGAGTAAATGTTGAGGCCTCCCAGAGCCACTCCCTCCTGACTGTATACCACTGTGCTGCCATTTCATAGAAACATAGAAAATAGGAGCAGGAGTAGGCCATTCGGCCCTTCGAGCCTGCTCCGCCATTCATTATGATCATGGCTGATCATCCAACTCAGTAGCCTGTTCCCGTTTTCGCCCCATACCCTTTGATCCCTTTAGACCCAAGAACTATATCTAACTCCTTCTTGAAAACATACAATGTTTTGGCCTCAACTGCTTTCTGTGGTAGCGAATTCCACAGGTTCACCACTCTCTGGGTGAAGAAATTTCTCCTCATCTCAGTCCTGAAAGGCTTACCCTGTATCCTTAGGCTATGACCCCTGGTTCTGGACTCCCCCACCATCGGGAATGTCCTTCCTGCATCTACCCTGTCAAATCCTGTTAAAATTTTATAGGTTTCTATGAGATCCCCCCTCACTCTTCTGAACTCCAGCGAACATAATCCTAACCGAATCAATCTCACCTCATACCTCGGTTCCACCATCCCAGGAATCAGTCTGGTAAACCTTCGCTGCACTCCCTCTAAAGCAAGAACAACCTTCCTCAGATAAGGAGACCAAAACTGCACACAATATTCCAGGTGTGGCCTCATCAAGGCCCTGTGTAATTGCAGCAAGACAACCCTGCTCCTGTACTCGAATCCTCTCGCTTTGAAGGCCAGCATACCATTTGCCTTGTTTACCTCCTGTTGCACATGCACGCTTATCTTCAGTGACTGGTGTATGAGAACACCCAGGTCTCGCTGCATATTCCTCTTTCTCAGTTTATAGCCGTTCAGATAATAATGCCTTCCTGTTTTTGCTACCAAAGTGGATAACCTCACATTTATTCACGTTATACTGCATCTGCCATGCATTAGCCCACTCACTCAACTTGTCCAAATCACCCTGAACCTCTCTGCATCCTCCTCACAACTCACCCTCCCACCCAGTTTTGTGTCATCTGGTGAGTCTGTCCTGCCAGTGGAACAGGATATACCCAGGCATGGTGATGGAGCAATCTGGGACATTGGCTGGAAGGTGTAATTCTCTGGCTAGGACAATATCAGGCTATTTCCAGATGTTGGTAAGGAGGACTTTGCAGGCTTGTCTGGGCAGGATGTGCCTTTGTCGTGTCCAGTGCTTAGGTCGATGTCAGGTGGTCCGTCCAGTTTTATTCTTATTAGACATTTTCGTAGCAGTTTGGTACAACTGATTGGCTTGCTAGGCCGTTTCAGAGGGAAATTTAGAGTTTGTCACATTACTGTGGGTCTGGATTCACATGAGACCGGACAGCAGATTGCCTTCCCTAAAGGACATTAATGAACCTGATGGGAATTTACGACAATCTGGTAGTTTCATGGTTACCCTTACTAAGTCCACATTTATTTAATTAACTGAATTTAAATTCCCTAGCCATCATTCCAGGATTTGAACTACATGGGTGGAATCTTCTGGAGTTAGTTCCTGTGGGCACGGTAGGACCATTTTAAGGTCGGGAACCTGATTTACAGATTGGCAAGCTTAGCCTTGGCTCTTTAATTTAGCCAGGCATTAGCAGCCTACCTCCGGGTTGCCTGACCAATTCGGGTGGCTGGGCGGGATGACATGTCCATTCTGTTAAAGGAAAGATTTCTCATTAAAGGAACCATGGTGTGGGTTACAAGGGCTCACCAGCACAGGCTGCTGCAGTCAAAGAAATTGAGAGGAGACCTGGGTCTCTCAGTCTTACCTGGAGGTCCTGCTGTGCGATCTGAGGGTCTGCAGTGAGGTGAGCTGTCCCAAGGACAGGAGCAAGAGAACAGCCTGTCTAACCCAGCAGGCGTGGATGGAAGTGGCTGAGGAAGTCAGCAGCAGAAGTGTGTTCCCTCCGACTTGGAAACAGTGCACCAAGAGGGTTCAGGACCTCAGGAGGCCACTTTCAGGTGTCAAGCCCCACACTCTGCCTTTCCTAGCAGTCTCCTGCACAGCACTGTTCAGAACACACCGTGCAGCTCCACTCATTCCTCTGTCTGCAGGCATATCACATTCCCATCTCAGCAGCCAACACTCATGCTCATCCTCAGTCTATTGCCCTCTCACATCCATGCCTCACAGTCACCCTCCAAAAATGTTGTCCTTCCCTCTTCTCCACACAAGCCATTACAAACACACAAATCTCTGCTTTCCTTGTGCAATTTGGTGAGAGACAGAGAACTGGAGGTGATGTCCTTCCTGTGACAGGCATCTTATCAGCCACTGGGAATGTGTGCTGCTCCAGTGGGAAGGAGGTCTTGTTTTAGGAGATGAAGATGTCAGCAGTGACCTACTGTGAGAACCTGAGCCTCCTGAGGTACTGGTGCTCAGACAAGTGAGAGAGCTGATCCTGCACCTGCAGATCCTGTGTTGGGGTCTCGCCTCCTTCCAGCCAAACCTCAGTGTCCATCCCCTCTGTCCAGTGGAGGGGCATGTGGCTGAGGAGAGGGCAACTGGTGCTGCTGGTGGTGGTGTGGCGTCTGCTCTTGCCTCTCATCAGAGGTGCAAGTTGGAGCTGCATAAGCTGCTCCCATGCCATGGTGAAGGCTGGCAGCAGGGAAGGGCAGCAGAAGGTGAGTGAAGTGCAACAGGTGTAGTGCCATCCAACACGTTGGCAATCACCTGTTAAGCAGTGATTGCACTCTCTGAGAGAAGAAGTGCTTTGAGCAGTAGCCTGTCACCTGGCCATGGCTGAAGCTCTTCAGTTTAACTGATCAGAGCCTTCCCATCTTGTCTGCTTCACTCAAGAAGCTCTTCCTATTGTGCACTTGCCTTGGTGACCCTGATGAGTTTCTGACAAGTTGAGAAACAGGCTCACCGACCGTCAAATCCATAAATGAGGGTTAAAACAGGTCTTAATTGGCTTTTTAATTACCTTAATAACTTACCTAATAGATTCAAGGGTGTTTCCCGCTCTGCTTCAATCCTGCCTGCAGAAACCTGGATGAGGGTGGGATGATGTTGAGATCCCGATCCGACATCAATTTCAGGGGACTTAACTCCCTGCACACCCACAAACCCACCTCCCCTTGCCTGGGAAAATTCTCTCCCTTATCATTAGTTCAGACTTCTGGATTACTAATCCAGCAACATAACCAGGATGTTACCATACTCATGTTAGTCTGGCTCTGGGAGTGAATGTATCATGATGTATAAGGTATCACAACTATTTAGGAGATACTGGATGGACCAGTTTGTCTTTTTCTGTCTATCATCTTTGTATCTTTGTACGTCTCAACGGTATATATTGCGGCAAGCAAGGTAAGTTACCTATTTCTTCTACTCAATATACTTTCAAAGGTATGTATGGCATTCCTATACAACTAGCATGTATTTTGATAACTTTCATACATGCAAGGCTTGGCTCAGAGGTAGCACTCTTGACTCTGGGCTGAATTTTATCAGTCCCTCGATGCTGCGCGTCGCAGCGGCTGGTAAAATGCTTCAGGGAGAGGCCCGCCTTGACCCGCGACGTCGAGAAGGGCCCACCGCATATTACCGGCGGTGGCAGGACCTCGGTGCGGCCCTCTGCCACACGGCGGCGGTACCACAGTCAATATATGGTAATTGTTACTTACGTTTGCTGATTATGCAGCCCGCCGCCTCTCCGCCGACACTGCCGGGTTTTTCGTTGAACGTGCGGCCGTCATGTGCCGGCCCGTTTCCGATCTGAAAAGCCGCCGGGTCCTCATTCCGCATTACAGAAGGGAGGGGGGAAACACAGGGGTCTAACTCTGCATCTGGAAAGGAGGAGGGGGAAAATGCAGGGGTCTAACTCTGCATTCTTAAAGGGAGGAGGTGGAGGGATACACAAGGGTCTAACTCTGCATTCTTAAAGACAGGAGGTAGGGGGGATATTCAGGGGTCTCACTCTGCATTCTGGAAGGGAGGAGGGAGGGGGGATATGCAGGGGCCTCACTCTGCATTCTGAAAGGAAGGAGGGAGGGGGGATATGCAGGGGTCTCACTCTGCATTCTGAAAGGGAAGGAGTGTGGGATTACTGGAGGGAAAGCTGTGCTGGCATGAAGGGAGGTATCGTGTGCCATCCCTCCGTTAACAGTGTACACTCTATGCTTGTGAGGGGGCAATGGCACACTAGGCACCCTGTGTGTGGGGAGGGTGCCAGAAAGGGCAGGAGCATTAAGGTTTTATGGACGGGGGTGGGGGGCAATCGATTCAACTGGTAGGATCTTGATGTGGTCATGCTGTGCCACTCTGATTGTTGGCCAGGATGGGCAATGCCATGGCACGCCACATAGTTGATCCAGGAAAGCAGCTGATGTACTCGTTGGACCAATCTATGTCCCGTTAGGAACCTTCGAATAAATGCAGGGTTCAACTTTATTTATCACATAGAAATAGATATGGCTCATCCTACATTGTGTGATCCTCTGCACGTGAGGATCCATATGCGCCAGAGGCAATACTAACAGGTAGGTGTGATCCACGTAGAGGCCCCTGGTCATGAGCAGCCGCCCCCAAGGGGAGCCTGCCATTACGGCTGCCGTGCATCTACAGGCTCCACATGACATACCATCGGATATCAGAGCACCAGTGTCAGAGGAGATTGCGCATATAGAAAGGGTGGTGACATGTCTCTGTGCCTTTCTCAAGGATGACCTGCAGCCCATGGGCTCCGGTGGACATCCCATGCCTTTGTTCCTCATAGTGGCAGCGCTTCTCAAGCTTGATGCCTCTGCAGCCTTTTAGGGGCCCACCAGAGATAGTGGGGTCACCCAGTCAACAGTGCACCACTGCATCAGGAGGTCACCAATGCCCTGCACAGGAGGGCCAGTGAGGATGTCCACTTCAGGACAGACTCTCACAGCCAGGCCCAGAGGGCCATCGGTTCTGGCACCATTGCCAGAGAACCATAGGTTGTAATGTTCATAGACTGCAGTCATGTGGCCATTAGGCCTACTGCCAGGCTACCACCTGCAGACGTCACCATTAAAGGAGCCCTTTCAACCTAAGTGAAGCTGGTATATGAACACCACAGGTGCTTGCAGCGAATGTGTGACCACTTCTCAAGCAATTACCATGACACATGGGTCTTCCTCCAGTCCCGGCTGCCACCGCTGTTCACTGAACTGGCTCAGATGGAGGGGTGGCTTCTTGGAGATAAGGGCTATCCTTTGCAGACATGGCTTCCGACACCAGTGAGGGACTCCATCACTGCTGAAGAGGAGAGATACAATGCTAGCCACTGAGCTACATGAGCCACCACTGAGCAGGAGATCGCCATGCTGAAAGAGTGCCTCCAATGCCTGGATGCATAGGGTGATGTCCTGTACTATGTGCCGAAAAGGCCAGATCCTTTCTTTGCTGCTCTGCACAACTACGCACCCAATAGGGGCCAGGCCTGGCATGGTGAGGATAGACATCAACAGGATTCCTCCTCGGACTGTGAGGACACTGAGGACCTACAACATGAAAGATGCATGGGACGGCAGATGGCACCCAGGCTCTGCACGCAGGGCTAGCAGTGAGCTAGGGACGTACGGCAGTGGCTTATCAGACAAAGGCTCTCTGCTCCACAGGAACCGACATGAGCTCTGCAAGCTACACATCACCCTCGCTCACCTGCTGTGCACCAGTCCACATCTGCAACATCCCTGTATGAACTATTAGAGACAGAAGCTGACTGAGCCAACGTCCATGTCACTACATCCATGGAAATGCTCATGAGTAATGGTGGCATGGCAATGCTGTTAATGCATATGTTGGCTCTCCGGAAGGGCCAACGGTGCAAAGGGATGTACCATTGGCGCTACATGCTGGCACACATCATTCACACAGAGGAAAGGACACACATGTTGGTGAAGAACATTTAGTGAAAGACATATTTACCTTTCTGGGACACCTGTGCATTCCCATTTGTGTCAGTGTACTCTCTGTAAACCTCTAATACCTTTTATGTTCTCTTTAAGACTCACGATCTGGAATGTGCCAAATTAAGATTATTCACCCAGGTGCGGCATGCCTACAGCAAGGAATATTATACTTGAGTGGGAGAAGAAGTTTGCAACTTCACAGGACACTGGGACACAGCAGGGTAAGTATGTGGCAGCAAAGTAGAAAGTGCTGGGGTAACTCAGCAGGTCAGGCAGCATTTGTGGAGAGAGCAGCAGAGTTAACTTTCCGCTCCTCTCTTACCTTCCAGGAGCGGAGCGGACCTGTGGGGAGAACGCCGAGAGCGGAGCCTATAAATCGACCCCAGTCTCTTACCTTCCGGGAGAGGAGCAGAGGGGAGCTCTTCCAGCGCACCGGAGTTTTGAAAAACAAAAGGCAACAGTGACGTCAGAGGGGTGCTGCAAGGTGATTGATTGGGAGAAGACGGAGGGCGAAGTAGTATATAGAGTGACTTACCTCGGGTGGAAAAAAAACTGAAAAAGTGATGTCACAGGAAAGCTGTGACCTGATTGGCTGGTAGGGAATCTGCACTGAATTTGAAAATAAAACATTGAGAAACTAATTAACCCTAATTAACTAATCAATTAATAAGTAGAGGAGTAACTAAACCGGAGGGAGGAGATTACTGTATTTAGCATTTAATATTTATAGTAGAAATCTAGGGCTAGGGACCATATAGTTAATTGTAACTTAATTTAGTAAGGATTTAATAAGTATTTATTTTAAATTAATTTATTAGTTAGTGCTAGAAATGTCAGTTAGAGGGGTAAAGTGCTTCACCTGTGCGATATGGGAGGTCTGTGACGCTTCCAGCATTCCGGACAACTACATCTGCAGGAAGTGTACCCAGTTGCAGCTCCTCACAGACCGCATGGATCGGTTGGAGCAGCAATTGGATGCACTTAGGAGCATGCAGGTGGCGGAAAGTGTCATAGACAGGGGTTTTAGAGACGTGGTTACACCCAAGGTGCAGGCAGATAGATGGGTGACCGCTAGAAGGGGCCGGCAGTCAGTGCAGGAATCCCCTGTGGCTGTCCCCCTCTCTAACAAGTATACCGTTTTGTATACTGTTGGGGGGGGAATGGCCTATCAGGGGAAAACAACAGCAGTAACCAGAACAGTGGCACCATGGCTGGCTCTGTTGTTCAGCAGGGAGGGACAAAGCGCAGAAGAGCAATAGTTATAGGGGACACTATAGTCAGGGGCATAGATAGACGCTTCTGTGGATGTGAAAGAGACTCCAGGATGTCTCTGAACGGGCAGGGGGCATTCTGAAGGGGGAGGGTAAACAGCCAGAGGTGGTGGTACACATTGGTACTAACGACATAGGCAGGAAGAGTGATGAGGTCCTGCAGGGGGAGTTCAGGGAGTTGGGTAGAAAGTTAAAAAACAGGACCTCTAGGGTTGTAATCTCGGGATTACTCCTTGTGCCACGTGCCAGTGAGGCTAGATATAGGAAGATAGTGAAGCTAAACAAGTGGCTAAACAACTGGTGTAGGAGGGAGGGTTTCAGATATCTGTATCATTGGGATCTCTTCCAGGACAGGTGGGACCTGTACATGAAGGACGGGTTGCATCTAGACTGGAGGCGCACAAATATCCTGGTTGCAAGGTTTGCTAGCGTCACTCGGGAGGGTTTAAACTAGTGTGGCAGGGGGGTGGGAACCAGAGCAGTAGGTCAGCAGGGAAATAACTGAGGGGGAACTAGTGAATAAGGCCAGTAAGACTGAGAGGAAGAGCAGGCAGGGAGATGTTGCTGAGCACAGCGGGACTGGTGGTCTGAAGTTCATTTGTGTCAATGCGAGAAGTATAATAGGTAAGGCACATGAACTTAGAGCTTGGGTTAGTACTTAGAACTATGATGTTGTTGCTATTACAGAGACTTGGTTGAAGGAAGGGCAGGATTGGCAGCTAAACGTTCCGGGATTTAGATGCTTCAGGCGGGATAGAGGGGGATGTAAAAGGGATGGGGGAGTTGCATTACTGGTTAAGGAGAATATCACAGCTGTACTGCGGGAGGATACCTCGGAGGGATCATGCAGCGAGGCAATATGGGTAGGGCTCAGGAATAGGTCAGGCAGCATCTGTGGAGAGAGTAGCAGAGTTAACTTATCCAAGTTCACAGACAAAAAGAACAAAGAACAGTACAGCACAGGAACAGGCCATTCGGCCCTCCCAGCCTGCGCCGATCTTGATGCCTGTCTAAACTAAAACCTTCAGCACTTCTGGGGTCCGTATCCCTCTATTCCCATCCTATTCATGTATTTGTCAAGATGCCTCTTAAATGTTGCTATCGTATCTGTTTCCACCACCTCCCCCAGCAGCAGGGGGAGGTGATGGCGTGTGGTATTGTCACTGGTCTAGTAACCCAGAGACCCAGGGTATTGCTCTCGGGACATGGGTCCAAATCCCACCACAGCAGAAGGTGGAATTTGAATTCAATTAATAAATCTGGAATTAAAAGCTAGTCTAATGATGGCCATGAAACCATTGTCGATTGTTGTAAAAACCCATCTGGTCCTTTAGGGAAGGAAATCTGCTGTCCTTACCTGGTCTGGCCTACATGTGATTCCAGACCCACAGCAATGTGGTTGACTCCTACATGCCCTCTGCAGGACTTGCTGCTTTGCTGCCAGATTGACAGCAGCCCCACTCTTCAGCAGTCAGGTAAGTATTTCCTTGACAGCTGTCAGGAGCAGGTGCTGGGGCCCTTAAAATAGGGCCCCAGGACCTGCTGCACAGCTGTCAGAACCTCTCTCACTGCGCCAAATGTCCTGCCTCTCCCTGCGTAATATGAGAAGGGCGGCTCGGCGCTGTGATTCTAATGAGCCCCCGTGATTAATATCGGGGGGGCTTGGTGGCGGCCGGCGAATGCGGGCGTGCCGCTGAGTTCAAAGGGCGCCGCCAATAAAATTCATGCCTCACTGCAGAGAGCACATAATCCAGGCTGACACTTCATTGCAGCACTGAGGAAGCTAAAGTGTAGGTGTTGCTGTCTTTTGGGTGAGATATTAAACTGAGACCTTGGGCTGGATTTTACTCTGGCAACGGGGCTCCTGGTGACGGGCCAGAAGGCGGGGGGAGTACACGCCTCGGCCCCCTGTCAGACCCCCGTTGGAATTTCACAGCATGCAGCCAATTAACTGCCCACTGTCGGGGACGCCGTCCCTTTAAGGGATGAGCTCCCGCCGCCACAGCTGCCAGCCGAACGGAGGGCCAGCAGCTCTGCAGTACCGGCAGCGCCACAATGCAGAATGATCCAATAATCACATGCATTTCTAAAATATTGGGTAAATTTGGTAGACAGTGAAGGCTTACAGTGCAAGACATTACCTAGACTGGAAAGACTAAGGGAGAAGTTGAAGTGATTAGACAAGATCTTTCCAGTTATTTTGCTCAGTTCATGCTACCTAATCTCATGTGTTTAACAAATATCAAGGAGAAAGAGCCTTGGTAAATTTAAGGACTAATCCCATCCAATACACTTGTGTGAGAACATAGAGAAATATTTGTCTTTTGTTCAGCCAATACTAATTGCTGTGGGACTCTTATCCCTACAGAGACAGAACTCTGCAGCAAATTAATAATTCTACCTTGACATTAAGTATGTAATGAAGCATACTACAGTGCTAGTTGACCATAATTGTAGGTTTGTTTTATTCATTAATGGGATGTGGGTGTCGCTGGCCAGGCCAGCATTTATTGCCCATCCCTAATTGCTCTTGAGAAGGTGGTGGTGAGCTGCCTCTTGAACCGCTGCAGTCCATGTGGGGTAGGTACACCCACAGTGCTGTTAGGGAGGGAGTTCCAGCATTTTGACCCAGTGACAGTGAAGGAACGGCGATATAGTTCCAAGTCAGGATGGTGTGGGTTTGGAAGGGAACTTGCAGGTGGTGCTGTTCCCAGGCATCTACTGTCCTTGTCCTTCTAGTTGGTAGAGGTCGTGGGTTTGCTAGGTTCTGTCTAAGGAGCATTGGTGCATTGCTGCAGTGCATCTTGTAGATGGTACACACTGCTGCCACTGTTGGTGGTGGAGGGAGTGAATGTTCAAGGTGGTAGATGGGGTGCCAATCAAGTGGGCTGCTTTGTCCTGGATGGTGTCGAGCTTCTTGAGTGTTGATGGAGCTGCACCCATCCAGGCAAGTGGAGAGTATTCCATCACACTCCTGACTTGTGCCTTGTAGTTGGTGGACAGGCTTTGGGGAGTCAGGAGGTGAGTAACTCGCCGTAGGATTTCTAGCCTCTGACCTGCTTTTGTAGCCATGGTATTTATATGGCTACTCTAGTTCAGTTTCTGGGCAATGGTAACCCTCAATGAGGTTGATAGTGAGGGATTCAGCAATCGTAATGCCATTGAATGCCAAGGGGAGATGGTTAGATTCTCTCTTGTTTGAGATGGTCTTTGCCTGGCACTTGTGTGGCACAAATGTTACTTGCCACTTATCAGCCCAAACTTGGATATTGTCCAGGTCTTGCTGCATTTCTACACGGACTGCTTCAGTATCTGAGGAGTCGTGAATGGTGCTGAACATTGTGCAATCATCAGCGAACGTCCCGACTTCTGACCTTATGATTGAAATTAGGTAATGGTGGTTTAAGTGATTTTTGTAACTAAAATTCAGTTCAAAAGAAAAGGTAGAAAAATACACTGTGAGTAAACTGGGGCCATCCGGTATATCTATTTATAATACTTGCAACATTATTTTCAGATTTCCAATAAAACCTAGCAAGTCAGACTATTTAGACAGCCACCCTACCTTCTTGTCTAATAGAGTTGGCAAAAACAAAAGATTGCAATATTTTTCTATCTACACACATTTCTGCAATGACAATGCCCACCCTGACAGGTACTCCCACTCTGGTTATCAAAGATTTGATCAAATTAATCTTCATGAAGTATTGCTTGGAACAGATTTGGAACATTCCTGGCCAGGGATCAGCAATGTGTCCATACACGGACACCAGTGTCAGTGGTAAAAGATTTTGGGGTCCGTGACTGGTAATTTAGGAATGAGAAATTTCCCGTTGACTTCTTCTTCCAGACAAGACCAACTTAAAAAAAATTCACAGCTGTCAGTTTCACAGCTGACAAGCTCTTAGAGCGGGAACAGTGGCTTCCAAACTCAGGACAAGTTTGGGATTTCTGGCGGGCTTTTAAAAAAAAAATCAGAACCCGCCAGAAAACCCCGAACTTGTCCGAGGTTCAGAATCCGCAGTCTCTGCTCGTAACACCTGTTAGCTATGAAACTGACAGCTTTGTATTTTTTTTAAACTGACTAATCACAAAGCAGTTCTGGGGAAAGTTCCTGCTCTCTGCAACTATCACAGAGAGGGAGAGATGGGAGGGGAGACAGAAAGGGAAAGAGGGGAGGAGAGCAGGGGAGAGAGGGGGTGCAGGAGAGAGATGGGGAAGTGAGTGAGAGGGGGAGAGAGAGAGGGAGCGGGGGGGGGGGGGGGGAGAGAGGGACAGAAGAGAGAGAGGAAGCAGGGGGCAGAGAGAGGGAGGACTGAGGATGGGTAGAGAGAGGGGGCAGAGAGAGAGGATGGAGAGAGAGAGAGAGAAGGAGACAGAGGTTGGGGAGAGAGGGGAGAGAGAGATGGACACAGAGGGGAGAGAGAGGGGTGAGAGATGGACACAGAGAGGGGATAGGGATTGACACAGAGATGGAGAGAGAGAGAGCAAGAGGAGAGAGAAAGAGATCAAGATCACACCTGACAGATGGATATCTATCCGGATTCTCTGCATCTCGACATCAAGTGTGCGGGCAGACATTGACTACTTGTGCAAGCAAAAACAATGCCAGGTACTCACTAAATAGGTGGAAATACATTTTAAACCGGACTGTATTTTGATGGCATTAGGTTGGCTATATATTTTATATACAGATTAATTGTCCCCATGTCTGTGGCTGAGTCAATAATTTTGTCAAATGACCATGATGCAACATGTTGGTGCCTATCCCTGTTCCTGGCTTGGTTCTTTTTGTGTTGTGGTAACATAAATGTTGAAACAATTATCAAAAACTTTTCTTACATCTGCTTCAATCAACCAAACACATTGCATTATACATGCGTTGTACCTGAAGGCAAGAATCATGAATGGATCCAGTTAACGTGGAGTAACTTGTACAGTTTGCCTTGGATATACATTTTCATAATGTACTAACTTGCCTAGAACATTGGAACTTTGAGCAAAGAAGAAAGCATAGAATAAGAAAATATTTATGGTCCTTAAAGCCTGTGCGCTTGCACCAACGATATACTCTATCACAGATTCTGGCTTATTTATATGGTTACCTAAGGAAAGGCTCTACAAAATCTCTCCTTGACCCCAAAGCAAGAAAAATTGCACAATGCCTACCGCACTTACACATTTGTATTTATTTTCAGTGCCTTTGCACAGATGGCATTTACATGGTCCAAGCAATACTTATAAAATTGCGATCCAGGACGTCTATGATCATTTCTGTCCATATTTATCGATGTGATCTTTAATCTCATTCCTGACCAGATATTTACCCAATACTTTTTTCTGGATATCAATCAACATTAATTATTAACTCCTTTACCTGGGAGTCTGTTTTACACATCCTTTGCTATCTGAAAAAATGTTTACTAATCTCATGTTGCTTGAGGCTTATTAATGTTATATTTGTTTTCTCTGGGTAGGAACTCCAAGTCTAAATTAAACAGCTTGTTTACCTTTACATTATTCATGTCATTCAGCATTTTAAAGACTTGGATTGCATTCCACCTCTAGCTTTCTTTTCCCTTGATGAGTGTTTCTAACCAGGAACTGTCAGTGGATGGCAAGCTGGGAGAATCACTTTCAAAATGTTTTAAGGCAGAAAAAGACCTTCAAAACTTTATGGTTGTTTTAAAAGCCGAGTGTGAATTAATACACAAAGGGACTGCGGCAGTCAGAGAACTTGACCTCTCAATGGTCCCTCTTGGTCACTACCTTCTAAATAGCAATTCAACACAAGCACATTGGGATTAAGGGTCAGACTCACAAAAATTTCAATGTCAGAAGTTATTCAATGGGACGGAGCAGACTGCCAAAGTCATTTGGCAGAATGTCTCATCACCAGAACTTTCAAACAAGCACTTGGCTGGTGGTGAGAAAGGCCCTCCCCATCAGATCCTTCCTGCATGCCCGGAGCCTCACCCCTCCCACACTGCCCTCGAGGTGGCTGTGGTAGGGAAGAGACAGTTGCCCACTTCCTTCTGGAATATGTCTTTGTAAAACAGGTGTGGAAAGAGATGCAGTGGTTTTTGTCGCGGTTCATCCCAAGCAGCTCTGTAACACAGCAGTCTGTGCTCTACCGGCTGTTCCCAGGGACGCACACCAAGATAAACACCAACTGCTGCTGGAGGACCATCAATTCGGTGAAAGACACTCTTTAGTCTCCCCAAAACTTGCTGGTCTTCCAGCGCAAAGAGTTGTCCACGACCAAGTGTTGCAGACTGGCACATTCCAAGGTCCAGGATTACATGCTGAGGGACACACTAAAGCTTGGGGCAGCCGCTACAAAGGCTCAATGGGGAAGGACCACTGTGTAAGGTCCTCCTGCCATAGTGAACTGAGGGGCTGGACACATGGGAAACTCCTCGGGCTATAAACACCAAATATGGGTTTGCTGTAAAATGTACATGGCATGTAAAATGGAATGGAAGGTTTGTGAGGCAACACACTCTTGTATTGAAGAAAACTGATTTCTTTTGCACTTTTTGGCGTGTCAATCTGGCGCTATTTTGAACTGTTTTGTAATGTATTTTTAACAGATTTTTATGAATAAAGTATATTTTAGGGGGAAAAAAATGGGATGATGAGACGTGCTCTTGTTTCTTCTTCCAAAAGGTACACAGAGAGAGCTCTGTTATCAGCAGCCTGAAGGAAGAGGACGGCTCGGTAACGTCTTTGCAGTCCGACATACTAAGGATCAGCAAATCCTTTTATGCTGGGCTGTACGACGTGAAGCCCACAGACAGCAAGGCCTCCCAGTCCTTCCTGTTAGCTATCTTATGACAGCCTGCGGGAGAGACTGGACAAGCTGCTAACTCTGGATGAGCTGACAAAGGCAGTCAGGTTCTTCGAGATGAGTAAAACTCCCGGAAGCGACGGCTTACCGGTTGAGTTGTATTCGACTCTGTGGGACTGGATCGGCCCAGACCTGCTTGAAGTATACGAGAGTATGCTCCTGGTCGGCGGCGTGTCAGAATCCATGAGGAAAGGCATCATCACCCTCATCTACAAGCAGAAGGGGGAGAGGGCAGAAATCAGAAATTGGCGGCCCATCTCACTGCTTAATGTAGACTACAAGGTTCTGTCCAAAGTCATCACCAGTTGGGTTACGTCTGCTCTGGAGTTGGTGATCCACCCTGATCAGACCTGCACTGTACCCGGCAGGAAGATCTCTGATAGCCTCGCGCTACTTAGGGATACAATCGCCTATGTACGGGACAGGGGGGTGGACACCTGCCTCATCAGCTTGGACCAGGAGAAGGTTTTTGACAGGATATCGCACACATACATGATGGATGTGCTATCCAAAATGGGGTTTGGGGAGGGAATCCACAATTGGATCAAACTGCTCTACACAAACATCAGTAGTGCAGTCTCAATCAATGGATGGGATTCAGAAAGTTACCCGATCAAATCTGGAGTCAGACAGGGCTGTCCTCTCTCCCCAGTCTTGTTTGTTTGCTGTATAGAACCTTTTGCTGAATCCATGAGGAAGGATGCGGGCATAAGAGGAGTGACAATCCCAGGCAGAGGAGGCACTCAGGTCGACGCCTCCCTGTACATGGATGACGTCGCCGTCTTCTGCTCGGATCTGCTGTCCGTTCGCAGACTGATGAGCATCTGTGACCAGTTAGAACTGGCCTCGGCAGCCAAAGTAAATCGCGACAAGAGCGAGGCCATGTTCTTTGGGGACTGGGCTGCCCAATCCTTTGTCCCCTTCATTGTCAGGTCAGACTACTTGAGGGTGCTGGGGATATGGTTCAGAAGAGCTGGGGTGTGCACCAAAACCTGGGAGGAGCGAGCAGCCATGGTAAACTATAAACTGAGCATGTGGGAGTAGAGTTCTCTCTCCATTGTGGGCAAGAACCTGGTCATCAGGTGCGAGGTGCTCACATTGTTGCTGTATATGGTGCAGGTCTGGCCCATATCCCACTTCTGCGCTGTGTCGGTCACCCAAACCATTTTCCACTTTATCTGGAGATCCAAAATGGACCGGGTCCGGAGGGACACGATATTCAAACTTCTGGAAAAAGGCAGAAAAAATGTACCCAACGTCGCCCTCATCCTGCTGACCACCTTCGTGTGCAGCTGCATCAAGCTGTGTGTAGAGCTCCGGTATGCAAACACCAAGTGTCACTATGTGCTGAGGTTCTACCTGTCCGCAGTGTTGCAAAAGATGGATCTGTCCACATTGCCGCGGAATGCTCCATCCAGTTGGACCGTGCCGTACCACCTATCCTTCATGAAAGAGTTTGTAGAGAAAAACATCTTTGACCACCAATCCATCAGGCAGTGGTCTGCACGGAATGTCCTCAAGGCCCTATGGGAAAAGAAGATGGTGGATCCTGTTGGATGGTTCCCCGAGCAGACTGCCAAAGTCATTTGGCAGAATGCCTCATCACCAGATCTTTCAAACAAGCACCAAGACGTAGCTTGGCTGGTGGTGAGAAGGGCCCTCCCTGTCATATCCTTCCTGCACGACCAGAATATCACTGCCTCCACATGCTGCCCTCGAGCTGCCTGTGGTGGGGAAGAGACAGTTGCCCACTTCCTTCTGGAATGTGTCTTTGCAAAGCAGGTGTGGAAAGAGATGCAGTGGTTTTGTTGAGATTGAGATTCATCCTGAGCAACTCTATAACTCAGGAGTCTGTGCTCTATGGGCTGTTCCCAGGGATGCACACCAAGATAAACATCAACTGCTGCTGGAGGACCACCAATTCGGTGAAAGATTCTCTGTAATCTGCCCGAAACTTGCTGGTCTTCCAGTGCAAAGAGTTGTCCACGACCGAGTGTTGCACACTGGCACATTCCAAGGTCCATGACTATGTGCTGAGGGCTGCACTAAAGTTTGGGGCAGCTGCCACAAAGGCTCAGTGGGGAAAGACCACTGTGTAAGATCCTCCTGCCATAGTGAAGCGAGGGGCTGCAACCCCTCGGGCTGTATGCACCAATATATGGTTTTGCTGTAAAATGTACATTGCATGTAAAATGGAATGGAAGGGTTGTGAGGCAACTCACTTCTGTATTGAAGAAAACTGATTTCCTTTGCACTTCCTGGAATGTCAACTTGGAGCTGTTTTGAACTATTTTGTAATGTTTTTTTTAACAGATTTTTATGAATAAAGTATATTTTTTGGGAAAAAATGGGAAATTGTTTACCAAAAGCAATCTTGAAATTGAAATGAAGAAAACAAGCTCAGTTTTATTAGCACCTCTTCATAACTTAAAGCACTTAAGTCCCAGAATTATTACCATTACTCTTCTCTGAACTCTCTCCTACTCAGTAATATCCTACTGAAGGTCCCACAAGGGTTGCAAATCTACACATAATATTCTAACTATGGTGCTAGTAATAATCTATACAGAGTAGTGATAACCTGCTTTAATATATAATCAAATGTTCTGTGATGCATTTGATTCGCCCTGGTGGTAACAACTTTACATCAGTCAAAAATGGGCAGCACAGTGGCGCAGTGGTTAGCACCGCAGCCTCACAGCTCCAGGGACCCGGGTTCGATTCTGGGTACTGCCTGTGTGGAGTTTGCAAGTTCTCCCTGTGTCTGCATGGGTTTTTGCCGGGTGCTCTGGTTTCCTCCCACATCCAAAGACTTGCAGGTGATAGGTAAATTGGCCGTTGTAAATTGCCCCTAGTGTAGGAAGGTGATAGGGAATATGGGATTACTGTAGGGTTAGTATAAATGGGTGGTTGTTGGTCGGCACAGACTTGGTGGGCCGAAGGGCCTGTTTCAGTGCTGTATCTCTAAATAAAATTAAAAATTAAAAAAAAGATTCCCTGGTCAATAATCAAATTTGTTTCATTTCTCACTTTTGCTAATGGACATTATTTCCATGTGCCTGTTTATCGCAAAATATGATCTTTTTAACAGGTACTGCTTGCATGCTTCCTTTGGAATGTGGATTACCATGCAGTTATCCATAATAAAATCTATTGCCAGCTCTCGACTATTTGTTTGAGGCTTTTAGATCTACTTGAATGCCATTTGAGTGCAAAACGAGAGAAACAAGTAGGAAATTTAGAAGCTTAAAGCAAAACTAGTGAGAACAGGTTTTTAATTTGTCAAAAGTCACTGAACTAGGTACTTCTAACTATCTTATCTGACAATCACTGTTTAGATATCTTGCTTGTAAGCCAGGAAAATTAGTTTTGAAAATGTTTTATTCTATTGGCAAACTGATTAATATAAGTGATTATTAAATATTGCCAGTGTCAACTTACTTGCAGCAAGCAATTTTCTCTAGTCAGCAACATTGCTGAGGACAACAAAAGAAACTGCTTCCATACTTGTACACGGAGATGTTTGTAGTATGAGGGAATTGTAAAATATAAACTGATGTCATATAGTAATAATGCTACTTCTTTGCTAGAAACATGTCCCTCCTATTTAGGGTAGTCAATGTCAATGTCTACATTCGGTGAAATCAGAATATAAGTAGTACGATGGTTTCAGATATTTATATTACTTTAAGGTTCATTTCCTTCAAAGAAATGTACTGAAAGTTGAGTTTTCTGCATCGAAGCAAAGTGCTATGCCAGGTACAAGTGAATTTATATTTGCTTCTTATTTTTGCATTCCCTTCCATTTTATTTCCTCTTTCTTTTAACTCTATGTAATTCAGTCAGACAATTCTCCCTAACTGAGGGGGTCTGAGCTTCTCTTTGTGGCACTATCATGCTTAGTCCGAGTTTGGTGTAAGTCAGTTGAGCTTTAGATACCCAAAGTTTCAGGTGTTACAGAATTCAATTCAAGTGTCCAACCTCAATCTCACCATCTGGCATTCAAGCATCCCCAAGCTTCTAGGAACCATGGTTGCATTTAACCAATAGTGGAAAGAACCAGGTTGACCAGTCCAACGACAACTGATGTAAACTCCATCACTACACTACTCCACTAAGCTGCCAAGAAAACTGTAATCATACTTACTGAAACACTACAAGGGAAAACATGCTGTTGGGCTTTGAACACCTTTCACCAGCAAAAGTAGCCGCTTGCATGAAGAGAGATATTTCTGTCCCTGAAACGGTCACTATTTTTTAAGAAGCAGGCTATTCCTAACCTGTCATAATCCAAATTAGGAGGGTAGAAAGTTCTCTTTGCAGTAATGCAAAACAGGCAGTGTCGCGCTGGTAGACTGTTATACATTGACTTCAATAAAACTGACCATTGGGCAGGGTGTATAACTGACAGCCAACCTCATATGGCTCCTTTTGTGCTATAATAAAGATGAATTTTTCACCACCAACCCCCCTAACCCACACCACCCCCCACCCACCCCACAACCCCCAACCCCTGCTGCAGGTAAACTTGTCACTATTAAATTATTGTTAGCTTGGGTTCAAATTTCACTTCAGATCTAAACTCCAGTATGTACCTCAATTCCTGTTCATTTACCCCTTCTTTTGTTCTGGTCCACAAACCTGTCTGACGATTAGGAATGGGGCGTGGATATTAGAGGAAACTGGAATTTGAACTTGGACCTTCAAAACCTGCAAAACCAGGCTCCACCTCCACCCAGCAGAAATTTCAAAACATTTAAATGGGCAAAAACATGTTGATCACAAAACACTGAAACCAGATGGAAAATTCCGTTTCTTTCGCATCTCCAATAATTGTTGTTTAGTTACATAAAAACATTAATACTCATTTCAAACCAATCTCTTTTATGTAACAGTATAAATTGAAAACAGGAAGTTGACTGCTGGCAGCAACTGTTACTAAGGAAACAAGCAATAAGCAAAAGGCAGTCAAGTTTTTATTGTAAACTTGACCGCATAAAGATTTTGGAAGGAACAGAGACCAGCTCCTCCAAACAGTGACAATGAGCTTGGCTTTTTCCAAAATTAAGATAAAACAATAAAACAGGAATGATGTCCCGGCAAATAGTCCCTTTCTCAGCATCTGGGCTGAAACTTCAAATGGCTCAGCCTCCCAGTATTCTTCTATGACTCATTGAAATCAGGCTAACCACAAGCTGGTGCATAGCCAACAGTGTAAGTGCTTTCTGTGCAGTGCCTTTGAAGTGAATGAGGGTGTGCATGCTTGTGGTGACAGCAAAGAACGATACTGAATGAAAGTCTTTTTATCCCAGTAAGTTAAAGATTGATGGTTTTGTTATTTTTGTTTATAATTTCTAAAGCAATAGGCTCTGGCTCTTGTTAAAAGCTACATTTAAATTACTAATGATATTTTATGGGTCACTGAAGCCAAATGTGAGTTTCAGTGCATGCCCGCTCATAACTATGGCATGTGCAAATAAACAATGTGTTTAAAATACAATAGAGTGAGGAAGGTGTTGGTAATGGGGTGCTGAAACCCACTTGAACTGGAATCACTTTCAACGCCACCATTATTAAGATGTCTTTGTGTGGATAGTACCAATGTCATGGCATGAACAGTCATACATTAGTCAATTATATCAAGGAACACCCTATTGCATCACCAATCACATTTTGCAGTCAAGCACTGTGGTCCTGAAAATTCCAGCCTCCTACCTGCTTTTGTTCATCTGAATCTGTTCATGGCATTGCATAGATGTTTCCTTCATAATTTGGGGGGTAGGGCTGAGTGCAGGAAGAATACATATTCTTTATTTGGGCTTTCCTCAGGCTAGGTTCATCAGTCACTGGTCATATAGTATCTATGTGGTGGCTACTTTAACATTTCTTCACTGCATCTCAATTCAGTCAATATTAAGATAGGTGAACAACATTTGTATCGCAGAATATTTGGGCCAGAGAGGCTAATCATGAAATCACACAGCAGTACATTGCCATAGCTGGGAACCATACTGACAGACCTAATCAGCAGAGATCTATGGCAATGCTGGTTGCACAAGGGTTATGTTTACACTTTGCCAATATTGAATTGATATTACTGTGACATTGATGGGTAACTAGCTGAGGGGTTTTTGCATGTTTCTGTCTTTAGTTGAATTCTTACCAAACTGCCTGAACCCTAACAATGTAAGACTGATATGACCTAGACCAAGAGAAGCTGAGTTCAAGATTTGAAATGTTTAGTATTTCAACATTTTAACCATGGTAACCTTTCTCACGCAAGACACACCTTTGACATTATACATTTCACAATGCAGATTCCTGCAGCACTGGAATGGGTAGCAAGATTCTATCAGAAACTTGTAATTGACTTTTAAGCTTATCCAGTTTTTAATGCGATTAGGTTTCCTTTTGTCTGTCTATTTAGCCAGAAATCTGAAAACATAAGTGTGAGGAGCAAAGTGTGGAAAAGATGAAAGCTTCTCCGAAGGACATGGGCATATTGCTTTTCAGTGACATCCCACCAGCTTGATATGATACACAGCTTATAGTTTTATACCTGTTACTGATGCACTGTTCTTCAAGTGAACCCTTTTAAGCAAACACTCTCTTTCACTACTTTACTATACTTGCCCAGCTCAATCTAATTTCTTGCATTTAATTTTAAACCAATTAGTGATCTGTGTATTTGCAAGCTGAGGTTAAAGCAGGCTGCTTGTAAACACATTGCCATAATACATGCAACAGCTATCCAAAGAAAAACAGGATCAGAATTAAAAAGTAAAGAAATTTAAACAGAGAGAAATCATTTTATCTGTCACAAATTATTACAGATTTATTTATTATATACTGAAAAGGACTCTTGTAGATAGAATATATGTGTTACAGTATCAATAAAAGTTATTATAAACCAGTGTAGAAAAAGTAATTACCAAATCAGGAATTTGCCATTTTAAGTAACGTGATAGAGTAGAAAACTTGAAGTTTTCTGTGGATTTATTCATTACAACAGTGGTTTATGACTGCCCATATATCACAATGAGTGGAAGAACCCCCAAAGTATGCGATTTCAACTCACCATAGCTACCTGTTATTAAACAAGAATGTGAAGATCACAACCCTGCAGGATAGAAGCCTGAACAAGCACTTACTACAAGAAAAGATACTGTCATAAGGAAAGATTCTCGAGGTTCCAGCCTCTATAGAGGCTGACAGAGAGCCATGCACTTTAATCCATGGATGTCAGCTGCTGCTGTGGTAACAGTCCACACCTCCCAACAGGGACAAAAAGGTGGTAAGTGACAAGAGTCAGACAAGATTGGCCCAGGGTTGCTTTCCATCACTTACACACAAAGATGTGATGTGCAGCTGCTTTAACCTTGATGCCTGGGTGATTGTTGTGAGGTCAAACCACTGAATATAAAGTGACTCTTCTCCATTCAGTTCCCACTCCTATCTAGGCAGAAGGTGAACTCCTCTAGTCAATTTTCACATACGAGCTGAGGAATGAATGGCACGGAGCATTACAAACAGTAACACATATATTTCTGTATGTGATTAATCAGCGCTGATTGAATGATCAGCATTATACTATGGTCATGGTCTCTGGTTTAACATGCATTGGCTACAGCTGATAGCATTTTACTTTTAGAAAGCACTAGCTCAAGTTGGACTATAAACAACTGAAACATTCAGGAATGGCTGCTCTACAAACATTTGAATCCACTCAATCTCTTGCACTGAGGATTTCACACTCTTTTATTTTATTATATAGAATGGAACATTAGTTTCTGCCCCTTTTTATTGTTGCAATTTTAGACTTCATGAAATGTGTTCATGAATTTTTGGAATACAGCTCACCATTAATGGGAATGCAATTTTTGACAGTCGGAGTAGGTAGTGGAGGAATCTTGCTGCCATTAATCCTTATTCTCTTGATATGTTCCCAGTCCTAAAGTTTCATATGTTTTGATGATTTGTTATATTTAATTGTCTTACATATGTTGCATTTGGTGCTGGAGGATTCAGGTAATACTTAACTACATTCTTAACATAACCGTGTTCAATAATGTTTGTAATCTGGTGTTTAACCTTAGGTTCATCTCACTGAATAATTACAGCCTCTGATACCTTGAAAATCCAAGTTACAAAACCGAGATTAACACTACATGATAAGTGGTATTTGGCCTGCAGAATCATATGCTACAAATATCTGATGGAGACTCACATACTTTTGCCCGTGTCGTGTTTGGATCTTAAAAGTACATCAGCATTCTCAACAGGATTTTCTGCAGTCGTTAACTGGGTTGTGGAAGGCTTCCGCAGGGGTTAGCAAATCATCTCCGACTGCAGTTATCCACTGAGAGAGAGAGCTTTGGTTCTTTTTGAATCCCTAGTATTTCCTGTTGCAGATCTGTAAATAAGTGATGAATAATGAAGCTATTGGTAAATCTAAGAGGCTGTAAAATTCAGGTATTTGCTGGAAATCCTTTGCTGCAGTTAATGACCTTCCCAGTGGTTGGCAGTATCAGACTGGCAGCTTCTGCACAAATAAATTACAGCCCCTAAACTAAGTGACATGTTTACAGGGAGATCATTTCCGTGCCATGGTAATCCCTTAAGTGCTGAAGGTCCATTTTAGCTTTAAGACATGAGAGTTTTCAGCTGGCATCTGCAGAACTGTTTTTACTGAATGTTTCTATGACTGTATCATTTTTGAGCTGTATGAGAACATTGAATCTTCTCAAGTTTCATTATTCTATATTGGAGCTTTGGTGCCCTGTATTGTATATTGATAGTTCACAGTCACAGTTTCATTTAACGAGGACCAGGATGATTTGAGTTTAACTGACCTCGGGAGCAGCAGCAAGTGGAGGCCAGGTGTTTCCTGAAGAGAGAGGTTAGAAAATTTGAGGATGAGTCATCAGATCTGTTCTTCGTCTGTCTGGCTCATATCAGTTTTAATAGACTCATAAAAGCAGGCTAAGTAACTACACTCTCAGAGATTTGCATTGACCTGGGGAGGGGAACCTACAAAGGGGATGGATAATGCATTAAATTATGTGGGAAAAAATCTTTTTAGTTGTTGTTGTTGTTTTACTAATTCAGGCAAAAAGCAAGAATTTAGTGCTGTGGAATATTTCTCAAAAATGCATTCTTTTGTTTGAATACATGAACTTTATTGTGCAGTACACATGGCACTAAATGCAGTAAAATGCGATTAAGCTTGACCCGAGACTAATTGTTTTACTTTTCTTTTCTCCCCCTTCTCCCTTGCAAAGGGCAAATAAACAGATCAAATCAGAAGAAGTTTGTGCTGCAGTCATGTCACTGTGTTAAGTGAGGTTAGCACTGGATACATGACCTGAATTTATCTGATCTCTGTTCAGAATGAACAATACATTCCAGTGGGAATTGTTTTGATCTGAAAATACTAAAATTTGTAACTTTTCTGAAAATATTCCTAAATTTTCCGGTCTGCATTGCCCAAAGCTGCCTTCAGCTTCCATGTTTCCTGATTCAACCAGACAGGTGAGGTGATGGCCCTGACGTTAATGCAAAGGTGGGTTCCGAACTGGGGTTGGGGGTGAGAGTGGATTGCACGAGCAAACCTGGAAATAATGTTAGTGTGTTGAATTTGTCAAGTTCAGGGAAGATGGAAAGCTAATAGAATGTTATCGTTTATCGCAAGGGGAATTGAATACAAAAGTAGGGAGGTTATGCTTCAGCATTGGTGAGACCACATCTGGAGTACTGTGTACAGTACTGGTCTCCTTATTTAAGGAAGGATGTAAATGCATTAGAGGCAGTATAGAGAAGGTTTACTAGACTAATACCTGGAATGGGCGGGCTGTCTTATGAGGAAAGATTGGACAGGCTAGGTTCGTATTCGCTGGAATTTAGAAGAGTAAGAGGCGACTTGATTGAAACATATAAGATCCTGAGGGGTCTTGACAGGATGGATGTGGAAAGGATGTTTTCCTTGTGGAAAAATCTAGAACGAGGTGTCACTGTTTAAAAATAAGGGGTCGTCTATTTAAGACAGAGATGAGGCGAAATGTTTTCTCAGAGGGTCATGAGACTTAGGAATTCTCTTCCTCAAGAGATGGTGGAAGCAGAGTCTTTGAATATTTTTAAGGCAGAGGTAGATAGATTATTGATAAGCAAGGGGGTAGAAGGTTATCAGGGGTAGGTGGAAATGTGGAGTAATCACCTCAGCTACGAACATATTGAATGGCGGAGCAGGCTCGAAGGGCCAAGTGGCCTACCCCTGCTCCTAATTCATATGGATGTGCAAGTGGGAACTCCTCTCAAAATACTCCCACTTCTCACCTTTTGACCCCTACTCAGCCAGTACCCAATAATTCTACTTTGTCTCGCAATGGCTGAGTCTGCTCCTGCATAGGTGCATGTAGAGCAGTTTTTGGTGGAGCCCTCAGAAGGCTCCGAAACCCATAGGTCGTGGGCCAAAAGCATCTCAACAGTCAGGACAGGGTGCTGAGAAACCACCTTCTGCCTCTGTTGAGGTCACATGGCGCACCACGTAAAAGTGGTAGGTAGCATATGTTAAAGCAATTGTAATTCACCAATGTTATGCTCAGGACTGTTAGATAAAACGTTATGTTGTTAATTTTTCTTTTTTTATAATGCCACATAAAATTTATTGATTAGCACCACTACCAGGTCTTGCCCATTATTGTATCCCGAATGCTAACTCAACTTTTCACTTGTTTCATGATGAATGTCAATACATGTTGGGACCCATTGGGTGGATATGCAATGGGTGCATGCGTGGTCGAAGGACTGTTTTGTGAAAAAGTGCGATGGGTGGGGGAGTTGGTGGTGACTATCCTTTGTTATTTGTTCCAGTCGGAATAATTAATTGAACCTTGATTCAATGAGGGCAACCCTGGCATCCCAGGCTGCAATGCATGTGGCTGATCTGGTGCAGAGTGACCCAGCTTCATATTCCTCCTCTTACTCCTCCTTCATTAGTAGATGCCTGCTGAGCACCTTGGTTGTCCTCCATCTCTAATCCTCTCTGCTGTGCATTGTTTTTTGGGATGCAGCACACTATTATTTTGGACACAGTCGCTGGTGAGTACTGAAGGATGCTTCCAGATCTATCTAGTCACCTGAAGCACATCTTCAACATGCTATTGGCTTGCTTGATAATGTACCTGGTGGTCATGTGGCTCTCATTGAAGTGCTGCTGTACCTCATTGGTGGGGTACCTCACAGGTGTCGTGAGCCAAGTTTGAAGAGTGTATCCCTTGCCTCCTATGAGTCAGCCATCATGTCTGGTTCCTGGGACAAAAAGATTTGGAATATTGGACTGTCACAGTATGAAAGCATCATGACAGCTCCCAAGCGATCTGGCACACACCTGCATGCACCTCTTCTTGCTGCACATTGATGGAATTAAGTTCCTTGCGGTTGATAAAAACTCCTGGTAGCTGTGACAGTCCTCGGATTGCCAAATGTGAGCAATCAATGACACCCTGTACCTGTGGGAAGCCAGCCAGTGATGCAAATCCACCAGCCCATTCATTCTAGGTATTATCAATGTAGGGAAAGTTGATATAAATTCACACCCTGACAAACAACTCACTCGTGCCTCCCATATACATTTATGGGCACCTGACTGCCAGACCCTGGCCATGGCTCCAGTGGTGCACTGGAAGGAGCCAGACACAAAGAAATTGAGGGCGGTGGTGACTTTGACAGCAACAGGTAATGCCTGGCCTCCAGGTCCAGCAGAGAGCAGCTCTTTTGAAGGAGGATGCAGATGTCTGTGACCACTTGTTATGAAAATCTGAGTCTATGGAAGAACTGTTCTTCAAATAGGTCAAGCCTCTATTTGTGTGCCCTCTCAAGTGCGTAGTGTCTCTTGTGACCTCGGCCCCTCTGTTGGTCTCCTTACTTCTGTGCAGATCTCTGCTGTGCACCTACCTCCAATGCAGCACTCTGCTGTGCACCTCCCTCCAATGCAGCTCTCTGCTGTGCACCTCCCTCCAATGCAGCACTCTGCTGTGCACCTCCTTCCTGTGCACCTGCCTCCTGTGCACTTCCCTCTTGTGCAGCTCTCTCCTGTGCACCTCCTTCATGTGGACCTCCCTCTTGTGCAGCTCTCTCCTGGTCACCTGCTGATCCCACTGCAGCACATTGTTGCTGCTGTGGATGGTGATTAACTTCCTCATCCAATGTAGTGTTGAAACAGCTATGGTGCCTCTCATCCAGCTTGTTACGAACTCACAGGACACCAGTCTGGTGTGTACTCTGTCTTTAATGAAACTGACTGTAATAGCTGCCTGCAGTCAAAGTGCCTCATGGTAGAGGTCACATGACTACAGCAAGCCAGGCGGCACGGCACATTGGTACAGTATTGCATTTCTATCCCAAACATCCCCCCTTTCATCCAAAAAAGCAATAAAAATGCATGCATTATCATTTACACTGTGAATTTTCCAAGTTACCCACTATGCACACAACTGTTCTCATACATTAGTAGTTTGTCATTCTTGTCAGTCTCTGAACATGCATTGCACACATGGTCATTAAATCGTGCCGGTCTCTTAATGGTGCACATGCGCATTGTCATTGGTCGCTCATCTGGTTGATTTCCTTCTCTGGCGATTGTCGTCGCCTTGTCACTTGTTGCAGCTGCTTGTTGTTCCATTTCCGTTGTTGGGGTGCTGTGGACCACTGGGGCTTATGGTCGTTCTGTGTTCTGTGCAGTTGGTGAGTTCTCATCTTCCTGATTGGCCGCCTGCTGTGACGGAACAGCTTCTCCAGTTGTGCGTGTGTGCCTACGGTTGTGACGGTATCTCTGGTCCTTCACTGCCACCGCATATGATCGAGGTGACAACTGCTCTATGCAGGTCCCAAGTTGCCACTTGGGCTGACTCTTGTTGAGAGCATTGAAGGTTTGTACCTGACTGACTCTCCAATGCTAAATTCTGGCAATGGTTCGGCAGTTTTGTCAAAAGGAAATTTGGCTTTCTGCCATTTCACCTTGATTTTGTCTGCCCGCTCTGCTGAATCCGAGCGCTCCTTCCCCACAGCCTCCAACTCGGGCGCCTGAGCAGCCGACTGCCAGATTTGCTAGGCCCCTGAGCAGACGACTGCTCTCCTCGCTGCCTGTATGACTCGCGTCACCTTGCGACTGGCAAAGGTGTTCTCGTTTCAGCGCCGGTGCCCACATCTGTAGGCCATCTTCTGGGTTTTCTCTTTCTGCACGTTGAGGGTTACCAGTCCAAGCTTTAGACTTGTTTCTGCTGAGATGAGTGGCTTTTGCTTGCCATCTATGATTTGGAACTTCAGATCTTCATTCTTGTCATTGCAATGGGCTCTCAGAGTAACTTGTCCTCTTGGCACTAGTATGGTGTCATACTATAGCCTCAATCTTACTTTTGAAGGCTTCATTTCTGGATTGCCATGTTAAGCCACTTTGCACAGGTCTGTGAAGTCCATGATGTTGCATGATGCACATTATGTTGACTTGATATTCTCCTTCTGCAGTCATCATTCCAACAGTCACAAACCATTTATCACTGATCGACCTGTCTGAAGCAACCCGTTGTAAGTTGTGTAGTGATTCGCCAGAATCTTTGGCTGATGTCTCTCCAGTGGCCATCAGTACCTGCTTGTTGTGCTTCCTTCTAGCCAAGCACTTGCATGCAAAATTATTTGGCTTCTTGCAGTGAGATCACTGCTCTCCCCATGCTGCACGTGCCTTCTTTTCCTGTACATGATGTCCTCTGCAGTATTTGCATCCTGCCCTTTGTGATCTTTCTGCCCTTTTGGCCTGGAATGTCTATCAGCATAATACAAGGCCTGGTCTGTTCTACCATGAATATGGTCTAGCTGCTGATTTACAACCTCAGCGCTTCTGCACACGTCGATTGCTTTTCTGAGAGTCAGTTTCTCCTCTCAGTAGACGTGTGCTCCCTATGGGATCTCTTATGCCTAATACAATGCTGTCTTTAATTAGATCATCTTTTAGTTGTGCAAATTGACAGGATTCTGTGAGCTGTGTTAATGCAGCCACATATTGATCAATGGACTCTTTTTCATCTTGGGGACCTAATATTGAACACATACCATTCATAGGTTACGTCCACTTGTCGTTCAAAGCGTGCCTGGAAGGCTTTCAAAATTCCTGCTGTCCGTTTTTTTTGTTCAGATAAATTTAGGGTGGAATACACTTTGTAACAGTCTCTCCCCAACAGTGATAAAAGTGTAGCGACTTGTAGCTGTTCTGGTTTGTTAATTAAATCTGTCGCAATTTCATAATTTTATCTTTGCAAGTGGAAAAACTGCCAGTTCAGCTTCATATCACCTTTCATTTCAACTGGCGCAGGCAGAGGAAAATTTGCAGCCATTGTCTTATCCTGTGCTTTCAGCTGTTTCTTTGTTCCCTTTCTGTGGGTTTTAGTAGCTTTTAGCAGTTCTGATCATTTCTGTGGCCTTTGTTCTGTAGCTGTGCTTCTAAACAGCTCTTCAACACTCCACTCTGACACCATGTTACGAGCTCACAGGACACCAGTCTGGTGTGTACTCTGTCTTTAATGAAACTTGACTGTAATGGCTGCCTGCAGTCAGCGTGCCTCATGGTAGAGGTCACATGACTACGGCAAGCCAGGAGGCACACTGGTACAGTATTGCATTTCTATCCCAAACACAGCTGCTGTTTACTTGAAGGCCTCCAAACTTCTCAAAAAGCTCCACGCTGACAAGAACTCTCTGTTAAACATTTATCAGAGGGAACTGACAAGGCAACCGTAAGCTCTGAGCTTTTATTGAGATCAGGCAATCTGACACTGTGAACTGCACCTGAAACTCTCCTCCTTTTCACTGGTGAGTTTCAGGAGCCCCTGGAAACCCATGCTGGAGGCATTAAATTCAAAGGACTATTTAATTCAATTGAAAATCTCTTCATTTCCATTTAATTAGAATGTTAAGAACCTATGCCAATTGCCAACCCACCTGCACTAAGATGGCGCTGCCTCCAGTGAGCAGGTTAGTCACAGGCAGCCAAACATTACTCAGTTAAACCCAGAAGTTGGCATGTTAGAGCCGGTGCAGTTGGGGTTCTATTTTCTTCAATTCTTTCTTCCCATCTGATGTCAACCCACCTGCTCATGGGTAAATAAACTCCCCTTGATATTACTGAAGACCGCTTCGTGGTTGGTTCCAATTCCTCCCCATTTTTTGGCTAATGGGAAATATACTGATACTATACTCTCTGTTTCCCTCTGGTGACATATTCCACTGTTATAACATAGTCCATTATTCAACAGATAAAGAAAAATAAGACTTGCATTTAACTTGAGAACAAACTCAATTGCAGTACTGAGTGAGTGTGGCACTGTTGGAGGTGCCATCTTTCAGAAGAGGCATTAAACTGGAGCCCATCTGCCCTCTCAGGTGGCTGGAAAAGATCCCATGGCAATATTTCAAAGAAGAGCAGTGGCGTTATTCTCTGTGTCATGGCCAATATTTATCCTTCAATCAACATCAAAGTAACAGTATCTGATAATGATCACATTGCTTTTTGTGGGAGTTTGCTGTGGGCAAATTGGCTGCTATGTTTCCTACATTGTAACAGTGACTACACTTCAAAAGTGTTTCATTGGCTGTAAAGTGCTTTGGGACATCCTGTGGTCGTGAAAGTCACTATATAAATGCAAGTCTTTCTTTCGAACCTTTCACAACCTCAGGATGTTCCAAAGCTCTTTACAGTCAATGAAATACTTTTGAAATGTAGTCACTTTTGTAATGTTGCAGGTTAATGAAACAGCAACATTTCCCTATTCAGTAGGTTCTGATTTTTAACATTTTCTTTTTAGAGATACAGCACTGAAACCGGCCCTTCAGCCCACTGAGTCTGTGCAAACCAACAACCACTCATTTACACTAATCCCATATTCCCAACCACATCCTCACCATTCTCCTACCACCTACCTACACTAGGGGCAATTTACAATGGCCAATTTACCTACCAACCTGCAAGTCTTTGGCTGTGGGAAGAAACCAGAGCACCCAGCGGAAACCCACACAGTCACAGGGAGAATTTGCAAACTCTGCACAGACAGTACCCAGAACTGAACCTGGGTCACTGGAGCTGTGAAGGCTGCAGTGCTAACCACTGCGCCACTGTGCCGATTTCAACGGCAACTCAGGTGGTATTCAGCCTTGAGCCCCATCATCCATCGAATGGCCCATATGCTGTTCCTGTGCAATCAGACCCGCCCCATCACACAACAGAATGGATTCCACAGCCTTGAAGTCTTAGGCTAAAAGAAACAGAATTGCTTAAAGAAGCACTGCATGTATAAATCCAGCATAACTGAGTGTAATAGAAATCTACCAACAAACAACTAGGCATGTTCAAACTGAGAATAATATAACGGACTTTCCTGTGGATCACACCAGAACTCAAAAAGGGAATAAATCAGTTTAGAGGAACAGAAAAAGCCAATTACCATCAGGATTTTATTGAGATTTTATCGAGCGATCTGGACCAGAGATGCTGTTTAGTGCTCTTGGCTTTAATTATTTATCTATATACATTAACTGAGGCGATTAGGGCTTAAAAATTGCAATGGATTAAAAATTTGTCTCTTTCCTGATCATTAATTCATTAAAAAGGAAATCTACCAGTCATTTATCCCCATAGTGATGATCCCAATTGTTACTATCCCCCTTGAAAGAATAACATTCATTCTATCATTGAACACAGATGGGATAGCGTACAGTTGAATATTTATATAATATAGTGCAGTTGTCTTGTTCAGACTTGCAGCTTTTCAAGAAAACTAAATCTGCAATAATTCTGAGGTATTTTATAAGCCAGATAAAACCTGTCGCAGTGAGCTTGACTCAAATGAGCTGAATTTAAAATGTACTCTATAACACTTTTAAACAACACATAAATCACTGTTATAACACATCTACTAGTTTTCATATCTAGTTCCAGGCATTTCAAATACCATCAGTGTCTTCCAGTATATTATACCCACCCTCAACACTCCCCTTTCTGACTACATGAGGTAAAGCAAATTGGTGTTTGGTCTATTTGCATGTGGAATGGGTTGAAGCTGCTTTAAAAGATCCCATTATGGCTCAATGGGTGAGACCACTGCCTGGTGGAGTGTTAAATGATACAGACCAGAGGTTCAAGATTTGATTCCAAGTTTGTACTGAGTAAGTTGATCTCCGCTAGAGCAGGAATTAGGGTGCTATAATTGGCTTCAGTGCAATCGAACTAGGGAGGAGCAAAAATCAGAGGTTGTTCTTTTTACACAAAGTAAAAACCTGAAATTCTCTTCCCTAAAAGGCTGTGGATGTCAGAGCAATTGGAGTTGTCAAGACTGCCATCAATCGATTTTTGTTAGGTAAGGCTGTCAAGGGATATGGAGCAATGGTGTGAAAATAGAGTTGAAGTACAGATCAACCATGATCTAATTGAATGGTAAAGCAGGGTGAAGAGGCTGAATGTTAACTGTTCTTGACAGATACCCAATGATTTTGCCTTCATTTTACTGGCTTTCCAGAACATTGTAGCGACACACTCTCTGACATATCACAACGTGCAAGATAACACAAAGGTTTCTCCAAGCTTATTAGTGGAGAAACTACTTAAAACAACTTTTCAGCATGCCCTTCAGTATCCAATGCATTTTTTTCACAGTTTCCAAATATAGTATTCTAAAGAGGAACTGGGAATCTGTAAATATTACAACTAGAAGTCAAACTGGAGTGTTACACTGTTATTATCTGTACCAGATGATTAGTACAAGCTATGAATTGACAACCTAGATCCGCTTTATTCTCTGCATGTACTGAAAATAGATCTATTTTGCCAAATGAAAATACTGCCTAAAAGAAGATCTTTCAACTTACAGCCTCTTTTGGGGCTAATATTTGTATTTCATTTTATTTTTATTACCTACTTCCATTTTCTTTTCAACACTTTTAGCTCGCCCTGTGTGAATCCACCTGTATTTGACTGAAATGGCGAACATAGGAACATTAGGAACAGGAGTGGGTCATTCAGCCCCTCATGATTTGCTTCCAGACCTTTTGCTTTTCCTGTTCTTCAGCTATTCTTTCACAAAGAAAAGACACAGGTTTAATGCAGTTTCAAGTTTCCCCTCCTTCCCAATGGAACAATGCCTCACCTTTGCCTAGTGTTTCATCCAACGGGTTGGCTGAGAGGAGCAACTATACAAATGGAGAGTTGTGAGCATTGAGTGGCATTTTGCCTTGTGTGGCATAATCCATTAGCAACCAATATCATCGAGCCTTTAAGTATTATTATAAATCTATTATTTTACTAGGCTGGCGCAGGCTGAATCCTAATGTTGGAAGTGAGAAGTGGCCCAGACAAACTATGAAAGTGAAGCCACTCAGCTCTCTAATGAGTATTTTCATCTCACCACCAACTGTTTCACATGTTTATTCATATACTACATGAAGGTGAAGACTCATTGATTTTATAATGAAAGGAAATAACAATGCAAACTAAAATTTACATCAGCCCTTTGAGTTCTTTGCAGCTTTGAAAGACTACACCTGCTTTCTGTCACATAAGATCCACAGAAACTATATTCTATAAATGTTTTGTTGGTCGAAAACTCAAGTGGTTTAATATTTGATGCTCAAACAGAAGGTAGTAGGGAGCTAGCTGACACTTACATTTATATTCTCACTGGATGAGTTTTGTTGAACACCACGCAAAAATGAAGTGTTCCATTTCAGCAGCAGGGGAAGTCAACAGTGTCCAACTGACCCTGCCCTATGATGCCTCCTCCTAGTCAATACAGAAAAGCACTGGTTGCCATTGACTGTAATTTACTCTATCTCCCTCAGCTTTCAACTTCCTGACATAGCATTAGTAAAGACTGGGGTAAAGAAAAAGCCTCTGATTGATCCAAAAACAGCACAGTCACACTGACATTAATAAATGGCCAAGGTACTCCAAGCAGATTTCTGGCATCCATCACTCCAGTGCATCGACCTCACTAAGTAGCTTCTGAACTGAAGGATGGAAACCATTTCCATATGAATATGATTTAAAAAAATAATTGTTAAAACATATATCAAGCATTTATCGAAGGCTAAGTAATTGCCCTTCAACAACAGAAACAACAAGTAGACAACAGAAATGACTTATCCACAAGTGGGTGGCGCAGTGGCGCAGTGGTTAGCACCGCAGACTTACAGCTCCAGCGACCTGGGTTCAATTATGGGTACTGCCTGTGTGGAGTTTGTAAGTTCTCCCTGTGACCACGTGGGTTTTCGTCGGGTGCTCTGGTTTCCTCCCACAGCCGAAGACTTGCAGGTTGATAGGTAAATTGGCCATTATAAATTGCCCCTAGTATAGGGAAGGTGGGGATGTGGTAGGAATGTAGGATTAGTATAAATGGGTGGTTGATGGTTGGCACAGACTTGGTGGGCTGAAGGGCCTGTTTCAGTGCTGTATCTCTAAATAATTTTTTTTTTAAAGTAGCATTTGTGCAAGCCTCCTCAGATATGCAAGTGTCTCAAACTGCTTCACAAGAAGTGGGGACACTGTAGGAAAGGGAGAGATTTTCAGAGGAGAGGGGAGGAAGGAACAGACTGATAATAAGGTCAAAAATATGGGCTCTTTAGAAAATTTTAAAACAAGCAATGTTGAAAATAGATTACTGGTGTAACAAAGAAGTGAATTATAGGCTTGAAATTCAGCCCCACTGATGAATAATGAGATGACCTAATTCATTAATGAATTGTTTTGGCCAGAAGACCACAGGTTGCACTCCATCTTTGCTGTGATTTCAGCTGTGACAGAAATTCAGTTTCTAATTTGGTCTCATCACTCCTGGGCTAAGGGGGAAGCACAGTTAAATGTTCCTGTTCGTTATCCACTGACTTCTGGTAGAACATGGGCATTAGGGGAGCACAGTCCAGACCCTCCTATTCCTCAGTTTTGTTGAACAGCCTTTTGTGTGGTGCTTTGTTGGGTGCTTTGTTGGGGTCCATGTGGATGGTATCCATTGTTGGATCGGGGGAGGAGGCTTGTGATTTTGCGGGGAGGTATAAGGACTGGGAGGATTTTGGAGTTCAGTAAAGGAGGATAGTTGATAATGGTGTTCCCCAGTGTTCAGTGCTGGGGCCACTGCTTTTTTTGATATATGTAAATGACTTGGATATTGGAATACAGAGTAAAATTTCAAAATTTGCCAATGATACCAAACTTGTTGTGGCAGATGGTGAGAATGATACCAATCGACTGCAACAGGAAATAGATAGGCTAGCAGATTGGGTGGACAAGTGGCAGATGGAGTTTAATGTGGACAAGTGTGAGGTGAAGCATTTTGGCAGAAGGGATGGGAAGAGGCCATATAACCTAAATGGCACATTTCTAAAGCGTATACAGGAACAGAGGGACCTGGGGGTTCATGTGTATAGATCTTTGAAAGTTGCAGGACATATTCAGAGAGTAGTTATGGGATCTTGGGCTTCGTAAATAGAGGTATTGAGTACAAAAGCAGGGAAGTAATGCTGAACCTTTATAAAGCTCTGGTTAGACCACAATTAGAGTATTGTGTCCAGTTCTGATGAGGGACCATGAGAGATTGCAGAGGAGATTTACCAGAATGGATCTAAGGATGAGGAATTTTAGCTACAAGGTTAGATTGCAGAAGCTGGGGTTGTTCTCCTTGGAACAAAGGAGATTGAGGGGAGATTTGATAGAGATGTACAAGATTATGACTCAGTGATGCCATTGATTCTCTAGCCAGCGGAAAAGCCCCTGGGAAGGACAGCATTACCCCTGAAATAATCAAGAGTTACAAGCCTGCTATACTCTCAGCACTACATGAACTGCTATGCCTGTGCTGGGACGAGGGAGCAGTACCCCAGGACATGCGCGATGCCAATATCATCACCCTCTATAAAAACAAAGGTGACCGCAGTGACTGCAACAACTACCGTGGAATCTCCCTGCTCAGCATAGTGGGGAAAGTCTTTGCTCGAGTCGCTCTGAACAGGCTCCAGAAGCTGGCCGAGCGGGTCTACCCTGAGGCACAGTGTGGCTTTCGTGCAGAGAGATCGACCATTGACATGCTGTTCTCCCTTCGTCAGATACAGGAGAAATGCCGCGAACAACAGATGCCCCTCTACATTGCTTTCATTGATCTCATCAAAGCCTTTGACCTCGTCAGCAGACATGGTCTCTTCAGACTACTAGAAAAGATTGGATGCCCACCAAAGCTACTAAGTATCATCACCTCATTCCATGACAATATGAAAGGCACAATTCAACATGGTGGCTCCTCATCAGACCCCTTTCCTATCCTGAGTGGCGTGAAACAGGGCTGTGTTCTCGCACCCACACTTTTTGGGATTTTCTTCTCCCTGCTGCTTTCACATGCGTTCAAGTCCTCTGAAGAGGGAATTTTCCTCCACACAAGATCAGGGGGCAGGTTGTTCAACCTTGCCCGTCTAAGAGCGAAGTCCAAAGTACGGAAAGTCCTCATCAGGGAACTCCTCTTTGCTGACGATGCTGCTTTAACATCTCACACTGAAGAGTGCCTGCAGAGTCTCATCGACAGGTTTGCGGCTGCCTGCAATGAATTTGGCCTAACCATCAGCCTCAAGAAAACAAACATCATGGGGCAGGAAGTCAGAAATGCTCCATCCATCAATATTGGCGACCACGCTCTGGAAGTGGTTCAAGAGTTCACCTACCTAGGCTCAACTATCACCAGTAACCTGTCTCTAGATGCAGAAATCAACAGCGCATGGGAAAGGCTTCCACTGCTATGTCCAGACTGGCCAAGAGAGTGTGGGAAAATGGCGCACTGACACGGAACACAAAAGTCCGAGTGTATCAGGCCTGTGTCCTCAGTACCTTGCTCTATGGCAGCGAGGCCTGGACAACGTATGTCAGCCAAGAGCGACGTCTCAATTCATTCCATCTTTGCTGCCTCCGGAGAATACTTGGCATCAGGTGGCAGGACCGTATCTCCAACACAGAAGTCCTCGAGGCGGCCAACATCCCCAGCTTGTACACACTACTGAGTCAGCGGCGCTTGAGATGGCTTGGCCATGTGAGCCGCATGGAAGATGGCAGGATCCCCAAAGACACATTGTACAGCGAGCTCGCCACTGGTATCAGACCCACCAGCTGTCCATGTCTCCGCTTTAAAGACGTCTGCAAACGTGACATGAAATCCTGCGACATTGATCACAAGTCGTGGGAGTCAGTTGCCAGCGTTCGCCAGAGCTGGCGGGCAGCCATAAAGACGGGGCTAAAATGTGGCGAGTCGAAGAGACTTAGTAGTTGGCAGGAAAAAAGACAGAGGCGCAAGGGGAGAGCCAACTGTGCAACAGCCCCGACAAACAAATTTCTCTGCAGCACCTGTGGAAGAGCCTGTCACTCTAGAATTGGCCTTTATAGCCACTCCAGGCGCTGCTTCACAAACCACTGACCACCTCCAGGCGCGTATCCATTGTCTCTCGAGATAAGGAGGCCAAAGAAGAAGAGATAAGGTAGACAAAGAAAAGCTGTTCCCATTAGTTGATGGCACAAGGACTAAGCGACACAGATTTAAAGGGCAGAATTTTATCAGCACGCTGTGCTCTGCAGCTGCGCGCTGTGAAAGTGGCAGACTTCTGACACGGAAGTGCCTTCACCGAGCCCCCACGATATTATGCGTGGGGGCTCATTTTAAATAGGGGGGCAGGAGTGGCCGCCCCCGATGACGATTCGATGCCCTTAGATAATATTTTAATATTTAAAGGGGAAATTGGTTAAAACATCATTTTAAAATTTTATTGGAATCTGGAGGCCCTTTCAACCCACCCCCCAATGTCTATTTTAGGGCTAGCGACCTGAATTAACCTAACTGACATCCGTACATAGTTCCGAAGGCGCGCGAGTTGCGATGGACGACCGTAAAATCAGTGTGGGATGGCCGCCGCCAGCTGGTATGGTCATTTGCATCTTATTAATGTTCATTTAAATATTTACTGAGGTCCCTCTGCTGCCACTAATATCCAGCGGGGGTCGAGGTGGGCCTCTCCCTGCAGAATTTTACGGGCCCCTCCCTGCCATGACCCCCACGTCGAGGGGCCCGTAAAATTCAGCCCAAAGTTTTGGGCAATAGATACAGGGGATGTGAGGAAGAACATTTTTACATAGCGATTGGTAATGACCTACAAGGTGGAAGCAGAGACGATTAATGATTTCAAAAGGAAATCGGGTGGGAACTTGAGGGAAGTAAACTTGCAGGGCTACAGGGATAAAGCAAGGGAATGGGACTGATTGGATTGATCTACAGAGAGCCAGGATGGGTGCGTTGGGTCGAATAACCACCTTGTCTGCTGTAACGACTCTATGACCATGACTCAGTACTTGGCTGTGATGCCTTCCAAGGTTCAGTGACCTATTGATGCACATTATCAGTTGTACTGGAGAGCCGCTGGTGCTTATGGAACTGTCAATGCCTTTAGATAAGAAAGGGAGGAAGTGGCAAAAAAAAAATTCCCTATAACAACTTATATTTCTTTGTGCTACTCGTTACAGAGCGATGGTACTAAGTGCTTTGGGAAGGAGGTTCCTCAGGGCCGGGTGGAATGGCTGAAAGGTCAGCTCTAATTGTAGAGAGAGGGAAAGACTTGCATTTCTATAGCAGTTTTAAGATCTCAGGATGACTTTGCAGCCAATGAAGTACATCTGAAATCTAGTCGCTGTTGCATTGTTGGAAACAGGCAGGCAATTTGCATATAGCTGAGGTAGAGGTGAACAAGCAGGAACTCAGGGACGGAGGAGTATATTTCCCAAAGAGGCTGGAGCGAGGTTGTGGAGGGTTTTGAAAATTTAGGACGATGATCTTGAATTCAATTAGCTGGGATACAGGAAGCCATTGGAGCTGTGTGATAATGCAGGAGGGCTCTGTGGGGGAGGAGTTGGCTCTGACAGTTTTGGATTAGCTAAGTGTGGATGAAACTCATCAGTGAGGTGATGAGGTATAGATGAGGGTTTCAGCAGAGGGGGTAAATGGGGATGGGGGGACCAAGGAAGTGTTTGGAACTGGAGGAACGCATATCTTTTCATGACTGAATCTCCAAATGTATGAATATTTTACACTATCTACCAACAAGTTTGATTTTCTTCTGATAATTCTGTTCCTTTGATCTGCAAAGAGTGCAAATTTATTGGAAACATGGAATTAATGTAAATTTCAATTAGCTGCCAGTTTATTCATTTCTTCACATTTAGTTATGTACATAGTTTTAACACGCAAAGCTGTTAAATGGGGGCCAGGCTTTATACTGAGCTTCTCTGTAAACAGAATCAATGTCACATGTAGAAGGTTCAGATCATTCTCCCACAACTCGGTGGCTTTAATATTTGGTTCAGCTGCTGAATAATTTAGGCACACGATGAAATATGATGTCCAGTTTTGATACTAATTTGGAAAATGAACCCCTAATCCTGTTCATCTCAGTAAACACAAGGAAAATAGTTTCACAAGATTTCCTTCAGTGTGCCTATTCTTACCAATAATCATTCTCATGCAGTCTTTTGCTTCTGTCCTCATCTGCCTTTCTGAGGATAATCTTTTAAAGTTTGCCTTTTCAGTCTATTTTTTTGTATTGCTTTGATCTCTGTACACCTGTCTCTTGATGATCTCTCCCTCTTTGCTCAGCGTGTGGCTCGCTTTTCTAGATGTGAAAGCTCTATTGCTACAACGATCTCTGCCTTTTTCTCATTCAGGCGTTTGAAAGCAAGGTTGAAGACTTTGAAGTCATTATCCTGTGGACCTCGGTAAGGACAGGGGTGTCTCTCGGATGTGCAGAACGGGACATGGGTCACAGAGCTTTGAATTGACTGACAGGCGGAACTGAGAAGGCTGGCAAGCAGAGAGTTTGAGAAATTGTTTCTCAGGGTAAGGTTAGAGTTTCCATAGGGAGCGTGGAGGAGTCGCATGCAAGTAATGTTGTGGAATTCTGAAAAAAAAGAGTTGCCAACTGACCGGATATCGGTATGGTAAACGTAGGCTTTTTCGGAATGCCAAGGTTGCTGAGAGAGCCCGAGTGGGCACCGAGGATGGTGCTGCTGGTGGAATCAGAACCACGGAGATGCTAGTGTGGACCAGAACGGATGATTTCAGCTGTGTCAGAATATACGAACATACAAATTAAGAGCAGGAGTAGGCCACTTAGCCTGCTCCGCCATTCAATAAGATCATGACTGATCTGATTGTAACCTCAGATTCCACATTCCCGTCTACCCCCATAACCTTTCACGCCCCCCCCCCCTTGCTTATCAAGAATCTATTTACCTCTGCCTTAAAAATAGTCAAAGACTCTGCTTCCACCGCCTTTTGAGGAAGAGAATTCCAAAGATTCACGACCCGCTGAGAGAAAACATTTCTCATCTCTGTCTTAAATGGGCAACCCCTTATTTTTAAATCGTGACCCCTAGTTCTAGATTCTCCCACAAGGGGAAACATCCTTTCCACATCCGCCTTGTCAAGACCCCTCAGAATCTATGTTTCAATCAAGGCTATTCTTCTAAACTCCAGCAGATACAAACCTAGCCTGTCCAACCTTTCCTCATAAGACAACCCATCCATTCCAGGTATTAGTCAAGTAGAATTTGTCTCATTCATTAATAATCATACTGAAACTTCTATAGAGGGCACAAAGCAAATATTTGCTGTTTTTTGAAAAAGTTCACTTTATCAAGACTGTGAATTTCACAAAAAAAAGCGCCATTTAAAAGCAGTGTAAACACCAGCCTGTTTTCCAGCATTGTGCTTATTTTGGATGATTGCTAAGATGTCAGTTGGGAAAGGGGCAGCTTTTCACATCTGCTGCACATTCAGCCATACTCCAGTGGATTTGCATGAGAAACATGACAGACAGTCAGGGAAGAGGGACCAAGGCAGACAGAAGGTAACTGATGCTGATGATCATCTTTCACTGTTTGAAAGTCATTGCAACCAAGAAGTAAAAGATACCACCTGCAGTTGAAGAGGAATATATTGTTAGGTTCTAAGTGATGACAAGCTGAAGAGTGAAGACATTGGGCAGATAATACAACCACGAAAAATAATGTCAGATGAAAAGGTCATGAAAACTAAATCTTTTTTATATTCATTCATGAATGTGAGCATCCCTGGCAAAGACAGCATTTATTGCCCATCCTTAATTGCCCACGAGAACCGCTTCTTGAACCGCTGCAATCCATCTGGTGTAAGTACACCCACAGTGCTGTTAAGAAGGGAGTTCCAGGATTTTGGCCCAGCAACAGTGAAGGAATGGTGATATAGTTGAAAGTCAGTATGGTGTTTGGCTTGGAGGGGAACTTGCAGGTGATGGTGTTCCCATGCGTGTGCTGCCTTTGTCCTTCTAGGTGGTAGAGGTTGTGGGTTTGGAAGGTGCTGGCAAAGGAGGCATGTCGGTTAAGTTTCTTGGACTTCTCTGGTATCTCTCTCCATTACTCGTGGACAGTCAACAGACTATTTGACCGATGACATCTCAATCACACTTGATCCTCTTTTCAACTGACATCCAGGCATACACACACACACACACACATTTTTCTATAAGTGTCATCTTATAGCGAACAACAGCAAGAACCCTAAATGATTTTAACCTCCCTTGTGCAAGACTAATCAGAATCCTGGCTTGGTTCGGATTACTCAGCATAGAGCAATGAATCAATGGGATCTATTATGGGAAAATTCCTGATCGGAGTGGCTCAACATTACATCAAACATAGCATTTATCAATGATCGAACTCCCCCAGGATATCACCGAGCCCTCCCACCCCAGTGATCACTGACTCCTTTGGAATCCCGTCTCTGCCCCAATCTGTCTCTGACCCCACCCCCAACGATCCCCCGACTCTCCAAACCACACTGCACCCACACCACGACAGCATCCCCCCCACCCCTCCCACTGCCACCTTATGATCTCCACTACAGCAGCAGAATACCTGCTCCTGGGTAGCAGTGTCTGCTGCAGCATTCCCCACACAATTGGGAGCCAAGCCTATCAATCAGCTGGCTTGTGGGCAGGAATCCTGCTGGGAAAAAAACTCAAGCTGTGGAGTTAAAACTCTAAGGCATTCAGGGAAACCCGACCAAAACTCTACTTGCCCCAGCTTGGAAATCCTCCCCACCCCTGTAAATATTGAGGCCCAAAAGTCCAGCCAAGCATATGCCTGGTTGTTTATTTGTTAATATTGTGGAATTTTAAAAATGATTTCCTCCCATCTTAAAACTCTTCCATGTTGCATTATAACCTCCAATAATGGAGTGACAGGCAAGTAATTCAGGGTTTCTGCTCCTGTTGTGACAAGCGCTATTGAATTAAAGAGCACGAGACCATTGCATACTGTTAGGACCAAGGCAGGAGGAGTGCAGTGTTAATTCAGTCCCGCTTCTCCAGAGGTCAGAACTTATACTTTCCACTTGTGGAAACAGTCAATCAGATACACTGTTTTCCCCAGAATAGAACAAACTAACCAGGTTTCTTTATTGAACAACAAAATTAACAGTTTATTATAAAACAAGTCTTAACTAGTAATGAAGTAAAACAATATCACATTGATTGAATTTTTATAAATCCAACAATAAATTTGAATAAGTCCACTTTACCTTAGTCCCTTTGCACGCACGCGCACGCACACACACACACAAACACACACACACACACATATATATACCGGTTAACCGAAAGAGTAAAAAAAGGATTTTTAGATCAGACAAAAAGAAACACCCGGGTAGATCACTTGCCCACCCCTGAAAAAATAGCAGATGAGACACATTGCACCAAACTGGTACACAGTCCAACCTTCGAGCACACGTAGACAGAATCTTTAGAATCTTCCAGAATTAGCTCTCTTCGGGTGGCGTTGAAATGTAATTTAGCAGGCCTTCTTGAAATACAGGAAACAAGATGAATTCATAGTGAGCTTCACAAAGTCTTTGAGGGAATTGTAAGAAAGCGAGCTGGGTTGTCATCTTCTGTTCTTCCTTGGAATTCTCTCCTTCTGTCCTTTTTTGACGCTTCAACAGCACTTGACTTTTAAAAAACATTCAACAAGAATCTGGTCTCTTCCTCCAGAAGGTAGAACACAAATCTGACTAACAACCAAACAGCTTGGCAGTTTTCTGCCCACCAAGATGTTCTCTGTTGCTACTGGGCTTGTCCAATCAAAGGAGTGCTTGTCACTTTTCTGTCCCTGTTGCCAGGGCTTCTGTTCGAAGCCTAACCCGAGCCATGTGACAAACAGCAACACTGTTGCCATTCTGGCTCCTTCAGTCCTCTTGATTAAAAAACTGATCCGACATTTATTTAGCTTAACTATAAATTGCTTTTAAAAAATTATTTTCAATGAAACAGAGTCACTTTCATAACAATACGGACTTAGCCTTCAATCCTGCCTTCAAACACCTCCTGTAGAGAGTCATGTGGGTGATGAAGTGCTTTACATATGAGTAACATGGTGGATTTTGTTACGACCGACCGCTCCAGTCAAAGCCTGCAATCAATATAAAAGATTCTGATTGTGGTGGGAGAAACACACTGATAATTCAAACCTGTCCCTCCACAGATCACCTAACACATCGTTTTAAACTTCCCAAATTAAAGAAAGACCCAGCCAAATTGTACCATCTATTAACCCCCAAAAGAGGCTAACCAAACCATGTGTCTTTAAATCAACAAATTAACTGTTTAATTAGAAAATGTCTATATCTATGAATATATAAACAACATTTAAAATAGAAAAAAAATTAGAGTCCTTGCAAATTTACAGTCCAATGTTGCTTGAAGTCCTCACAGCTGTCCGATGGGGAAAAAAGATTCTTCCGCAGTAGAACAGTCCATAGTCTAACTCCAGCAGTAAGTGATGCTTCCTTCTTTAGCGATGGATTTCAACAATTAACAACTTGCAAACAATTTCAATAGAATCAATCTGACTTTAGTGTTTTTTGAGGGGTAAATGATTGTCACAGTCCAACTTCCCTTCCTTCAGTTTAAATTACCAGAGATCTCTGTTTTGGCTTGACCTTTTTAGAATTTTGATAGATAATAATAATTAAACAGACAAAATTCTCTTCCTTCAGTTTAAATGGCAGAGAGCTCTTTTTTTCAGATGCTAACACCAGCTGTCTGTCTGTGTTCTCTGTTAGAACAAAATGTCTCCAACTAAAACGCCAGTTCAAAATTGAATTGTAACAAATGTATTGCGTGATGCTCAGTCCAAGTGGCTGTATCCAAGGTAAAGAGAATGCACCCTTTGAATCGCAGTCTCCGAATGGCTGTTGCCGGGTAAGCAGGATGCATTCTCTGAAGCTGGTTGATTCCCTCTCCATATGGGTGTATCCAATAGCAACCAAAAATGCATTTTCTATAACTCCTGACGCTTGCTGTTCTTAAAGCAGTACTGATCCTATGCAAGCCTGAGAGGCAAACTGCATATTCCCCGGAGAAAAAAAACTACAGGACCATGACAATGTCAGCATAAATGCTATGCACAAACGACTGTGTCAGCTAGGTTTTTTACTGGATACAAAAGCAGAACACGGGCACTGAGCCAAACAAAGCTTACCCAACAGCTATTGCAAAACCTCTCATACATTTTTTTCCTGCAATATATGAATATATTTATTCTGTTCCATTCTTCTACGCCAACTGATACATATGAAACACAAGAAACAGGAACAGGCCATAGTGCCCCTTGAGCTTTCTCTGCCATTCAATAGAATCACGGCTGATCTTCAACCTCAACTCCACCTTCCTGCCTGATCCCCATATCCCTAAATTCTCTTAGAGTGCAAAAATCTATTGATTTCAGCCTTGGTAGAATGAGGATAGAGGTTCTGCTGAGGGAATATGAGCAGCTAGGGGTTAAATTAAAAAGCAGAAACAAAAAGGTAATAATCTCTGGATTACTACCTGAGCCACGAACAAATTGGCACAGGGTCAATAAGATTAAAGAGGTAAATGCGTGGCTCAAAGATTGGTGTGGGAAAAATGGGTTTGAATTCATGGGACATTGGCACCAGTACTGGGGAAGGAGGGAGCTGTTCCGATGGGACGGGCTCCACCTGAATCATGCTGGGACCAGAGTCCTGGCGAATTGCATAACTAGGGCTGTAGATAGGCTTTAAACTGTAGTGGGGGGGAGGGTTCAGTTGTATGGAAAATTAGGAAGTCAAAGTTAAAGGAGAAGGTAGGAGTGCAGGTTAGTGATGAGGCTGATTGTTACCAGAAAATAAAAGGAAAGGACAGAACGTGTGAACGTCATATTGCACCAAGGAATCATACAAGAGTTGGGAAATATGATAATAGAACAAACTTAAAGGCTTTGTATCTGAATGCACGTAGCATTTGGAATAAAATAAATGAGTTAACAGCGCAAATAGAGACGAATGGGTAGTATTTAGTGGCGATAACTGAGACATGGTTGCAGGGAAACCAGGTTTTGGAATTGAATATGCAAGGGTACTCAGTATTTCGGAAGGATAGGCAGGAATGAAAAGGAGGTGGTGTAGCTTTGTTAGTAAAGGAAGAGATCTGTGCTGGAGTGAGAAATGATATCGGCACTGAAGATCAAGACGTAGAATCAGTCTGGGTAGAAATATGAAATAGCAAGGGAAAGAAGTCCCCAGTGGGAGTAATCTATAGGTCCCCAAACAGTAGTTCTGCAGTGGGGCACAGTATAAACCAGGAAATACTGGGGGCTTGTAAGAAAGGTGCAGCAATAATCATGGGTGATTTTAATATACATATAGACTGGATTAATCAAATTGGCAAGGGTAGCCTTGAGGGAGAGTTCAGTGAATGTATTAGAGATTGTTTTTTGGAGCAATATGTTGTGGAACCAACCAGGGAGCAGGCTATTCTAGATTTGGTACTGTGTAATGAGGTGGGATTAATTAATGATCTCATAGTTAAGGATCCTCTCGGGAAGAGTGATCATAGCATGCTAGAATTTCAAATTCAGTTTGAGGGCAAGAAACTGGAGTCCCACACTAGTATTCTGGTATTAAACAAAGGTAATTACATAGGCATGAGGACAGATTTGGCCCTAGTAGACTGGGCAGGAAGACTAAAAGGTAGGACAGTTGATGAGCAGTGGCAGATGTTTAAGGAGATATTCAATTCCTCCCAACTAAAATATATTCCAGAGAGGAAGAAAAATTCTAAGAGGGGGAAAAACATCCATGGCTAAGCAAGGAAGTTAAGGATAACATAAAGACAAAAACTAAGGCATACCATATTGCAAAGGCCAGTGGCAGGCTGGAAGATGGGGAAACGTTTAAAGATCAACAAAGGGTTACTAAAAAAGTAATAAAAAGAGCAAAGGTAAATTATGAAAGAAAACTAGTGCAAAATATAAAAACGGATAGCAAACGCTTCTATAAGTATATAAAAGGGAAGAGTGTAGCTAAAGCAAATGTTGGTCCTTTGGAGGATGAGATTGGGGAGTTAATAGCGGGGAACACAGAAATGGCGGAGACACTAAATCAGTATTTTGCCTCAGTTTTCATGGTGGAGGACATTAGTACCATCCCAATAGTAACAGGTAATGCAGAGGTTATAGAAAGGGAGGAACTTAGAACAATCATCATCACTAGGGAAAAAGTACTGAGCAAACTATTGGGATTGAAGACAGACAAGTTCCCAGGGCCTGATGACCTACATCCTAGGGTCTTAAAGGAAGTGGCAGTGGAGGTAGTGGATCCATTGGTTATAATATTTCAAAATTCCCTGGATGCGGGAAAGGTTCCAGTGGATTGGAAAAAAGCTAATATAACGCCCTTATTCAAAAAGGGAGGGAGGCAGAAAGTAGGAAACTATAGACCAGTCATAGAGTTATACAGAACTGAAACAGGCAATTTGGCCCATCATGTCTGTGCCGGCCATCAAACACCTACCTATTCTAATCCCATTTTCCAGCACCTGGCCTGTAGCCTTGCTATGGCATTTCAACATCTGTCATTGGGAAATTGTTAGAATCCATTATTAAGGAAGTAATAACAAGACATTTAGAAAGTCAAAACGCAATCCATCAGAGTCAGCATGGTTTTATGAAGGGTAGATTGTGTTTGACTAATTTACTAGAGTTCTTCGAAGATGTAACAAGCAAAGTGGATAATGGGGATCCTGTAGATGTCGTTTATCTGGACTTCCCGAAGGCACTTGATAAGGTGCTGCACAAAAGGTTAATACACTAGGTAAGATCACATGGGGTTAGGGGCAATTTATTAGCTTGGATAGAGGATTGGCTAAGCAACAGAAATCAGAGAGTCGGGAAAAATGGGTCTTTTTCTCGTTGGCAAGATGTAACTAGTGGGGTGCCACAGGGTTCGGTCCTCGGGCCCCAACTATTTACAATCTATATAAATGACTTGGTTGCAGGGATAGAAGGTACTACAACTAAATTTGCAGATGACACTAAAATAGGTGGGATAGCAAGTTGCAATAAAGAAATAAGAAATTTACAAATGGATATGGATAGGTTAGATGAATGGGCCATAATTTGGCAGATGGAATTTAACTTGGATAAGTGTGAGGTTATCCATTTTGGTTAGAAGAATAGAAAGGCAAATTATTATCTAAATGGAGAGAAACTTCAGAGTGCTTTGGTGCAGAGGGATCTGGGTGTCCTCGTGCATGAATCGCAGAAAAATAGCATGCAGGTCCAGCAGATAATAAGGAAGGCAAATGGAATTTTGGCATTTATTGCTAAAGGAATAGGGTATAAAAGTAGCGGTGTTGCTGCAACTGTACAAGGCATTAGTGAGGCCGCACCTGGAGTATTGTGTACAGTTTAGGTCCCCTTACTTGAGGAGGGATGTAGTTGCATTGGAGGTAGTTCAGAGCAGGTTCACTCAATTGACTCCAGAGATGAGGGGTTTGTCTTATGAAGAGAGATTGATCAGTTTAGTCCTTTACTCTCTAGAGTTTAGAAGAATGAGAGGAGATCTAATTGAGGTATATAAGATGATTAAGGGGATAGACAAAGTAGACGTAGAGAGGATGTTTCCTCTGGTGGGGCAATCTAGAATGAGAGGTCATCATTTTAGGATATGGGGTAGCAGATTTACAACAGAGATGAGGAGAAATTACCTCTCTCAAAGGGTTGTGAGTATGTGGAATTCATTACCCCAGAGTGCGGTGGATGCTGGGACATTGAGTAAATTTAAAGCGGAGATAGACAGATTTTTAATTAGTAATGCATGGAAGGGTTATGGAGAATGGGCAGGAAAGTGGAGTTGAAGCCGAGATGAGATCAGCCATGATTGTATTGAATAGCGGAGCAGGCTCGAGGGGCTGAATTGCCTACTCCTGCTCCTAGTTCTTATGTTCTTAAATACACTCAATGATTGAGAATCCACAGCCCTCTGGGGTAGAGAATTCCAAAGATTCACAACCCTCTGAGTGAAGAAACTTTTCTATATCTCAGTCTTAAATGCCTGATCCCTTATAACTGAGACTATGCCCCCTAGTTCTAGCCTCTCCAGCCAAGGGAAACAGCCTCTCAGCATCAACCCTGCCATGCCCTCTCAGAATCTTACATGTTTCAATGAGATCACCTCTCATTCTTCTAAACTCCAGAGAGTATAGGCCCAATCTACTCAATCTCTCCTCATAGGACAACCTGCTCATCCAAAAATCAATCTCGAGAAAATTTGTTGCACCCCTCCGAAGTTAAGTATATCCTTCCTGGAGACTAAAACTGCGCACAGTATTCCAGGTGTGGTCTCACCAAAACTCATACAATTGAAGTAAGACATCCTTACTCTTGTACTCCAACCCCCTTGCAATAAAGGCCAACTACTATTTGCCTTCCTAATTGCTTGTTGTACTGGCATGTTAACTTTCTGTGTTTCATGTACAAGGACACCCAAATCCCTCAGCTCACTAACATTCAGTAGTTTCTCACCTTTTAAAAAAATATGTGACTAAAACATCAGTAAGGCCTGATAACTGGCGTGGGGATCGTGATGCTCGAGTAACCTGTGTCTGTTAAACGTAATGCAGGTAGCACACAAAGTTTGTGTTGTTTGCCTATTTCCATGGTTTGCGGCCTAAACGCACTGCTGAGTGGCTGCATACTCAGCAGAGGGCCCATGTTTGTGCATGTCTAGCACTAGTTAAAGCTAGCCTGCATTAGTTAAAGGTGAGTTGCATTCTGGCCACAGTAGCTCATTCAACTGGCAGGAGGCATATTAGAAGCAAGAAGAAATCTTTGAAATGGCGCAGCAGGCTAGAGAGAGGGCTCCTAGGTTCTCAGATGCAGTGCTGGAGCCCTCATTGCAGGAGGTTGAAAGGAGGAGAGGTGATCTATCTGCAGGGGGTCAGGCTCCCTCCAGGCAGACACTGTGAAGGCAGTGGGAGCAAATAGGAAGCCAATGCCAGGAGTGTGATCTAGAGGACATGGACATGCTGGAAGAAGTTCAATGACCTCACACAAGTAGTCAAGGTCAATGAATGCATCTTCAAATGCCATATTCCGGTGATTCCATCATCAATCTCACACACTGCTCTATACACTGCATCTCATCACTCATCCATCAACAATTTCTAGCAACCAGAATTCATGCCTTGCATTCATATATTCCACTTCAACCTCAAACACTCACCACTGCTGCAAGCCCCATACCCATATCTCACGGCTTTCACATACTGTCAGCTGTTCAGTTATGACAGGCACATCACTCAAAGACACTGCAACATACTCATTGACACTCTACCCTCTCTCTTGCAGGACAAGTTGGCACATAACAGGAAGCAGCAGCAACGAACTGGTGATGGACAGGTGTGGCTGCATCTCCTCATCCTCTTGGAGGAGATGGCTATCGGCATTCTTAACATGGCCTTCACTGAGGCCGCGGCAACCAGTGTCGCTGAAACCATCCAGGATGACAGTATGTTCCTGCCTTATGCACCTTCTCAAATCCCATTTCACCTTCATCCCGCAATCTGGTATGATGTACAAGCTGCAGATGGTGTATACAGGAAAAGGCTGATGGGCATGCACACTGAAATGGCTAGTGCATGAGCGGGCCTTCCACAGAACTTCTTACCACTATCAAGGAGCATGGAGGAGTCTGACTCCAACTTGGCACAGCGCTTCGGGCAGAGCTTGGGGTCCATCCTTTACAGTGTAGATGTGGCGGGTAACTCCATGAGAACACTTGTGGACCCAACTGTGATGCAGCATCTGATGGCTAATGTGTCAGCTTCGATTGCAGCACAGGCAGAAGCACGCAACGTCTGAGTACTGCAGAGGAAGATCAGATTGAGATCATGAGATCACTGCATGTTGCCACGCAAGCCCAGCTTGCTGCCATGCAGGTTCAGGCTGCGGAATGGGCTAGCAGGGTCTCACAGCTGTCCAACAATCTGTGCCCCAGCAGATTACTAGCATTTCTGAGGCACAGCTCCAGCAGAGTGGCAATGGCTCTGTGGAGCACAAATCTGCTGTTCTCGCTCGGGATGACAGCATTCAGGCTTCCACCAATTCCACTTCACCAGTTCCCCAGCCAGCCCGGACTGCTGCCCATGCTGAGGTGGTGCAGTCTGAAGCGGGGCCCTCAAGGCCCAGAGCTGCATGAGAGTGTCTTACAAGGCCATCTACATTCTCCCCCATTGAAAGTGAGTGGCCTTCCAGCAGCCATGTTGCAGCCACAGCACTGCGTAGGAGTACTAGACCAGGAAAAGGAAATGCAGAAGGGTGAATAGATGAGTATTGCATGTATTATTTGAAAATGGATCAAGTTGGTATGGAATGGTGACCTTATGGAATTTTTTGTTTCATTTTTTTTATTCTTTCATGGGATGTGGGCATCACTGGCAAGGCCAACATTTGTTGCCCATCCCGAATTGCTTTTGACAATTGAGTGGCTTGCTAGGCCATTTCAGAGGGCAGTTAAGAGTCAACTACATTGCTGTGGGTCTGGAGTCACATGTAGGCCAAACGAGGTAAGGACGGCAGATTTCCACCCCTAAAGGACATTAGTGAACCAGATAGGTTTTTACAACAATCGATGATAGTTTTGCGGCACCATTACTGAGACTAGCTTTCGAGTCCAGATTTTTAATAATTAATTGAAATTAAATTCCACCAGCTGCCGTGGTGGGATTTGAACTCATTTTCCCCAGGACATTAGCCTGGGCCTCTGGATTACTAGTTCAGTGACATTACCATACGCCCCGTCTCCCCGTCTTGTGGCCAAGAGGATGCTGCGATGATTCAGAACTGAGGGATGGTAATGTCGAGAAGTGCTGAGCAATGGAGATCTGGGATTCATTCAGGGAAATCGGAATCTGGGCCATTCAGGCCGCAGATGTGCCACCTGCCACCTCTCTTCCTCCTTCTCTTCCTTCTTTCTATGGGAGGGACAGGGGAGGGGAACTAGCTAAATTGCTCTTGGAGAGATGGCCACCTTTTGCGCCTGCAACTATTTTATGATTCTATGGTTCTATGAGGTGATTGATGAAGCCCTGGTGGCAAGCACTATGTCTTCATGATGGCCAGGTTATGGGGGACACAATGGAGCACCATGAATTGGGAGACATGCTCTGGCGCATAATGGAGAACTGCCCTGAATGGTCTAGGCAGTGGAAACATTGCTTCAAGACACTGATGGTCCACTCTATGACATTCCTAGTTGTGCCATGGCTCTCTGAAGCCACCTCTTTTAGAAATCTAGGATGTAGGCCATCAGGTCCAGGGGATTTTGTTGGCTTTTAGTCCTATATGATTGAGAGGGTGGGGAGTCAACTAGTTCTTAGATACAAGTCAGATGCCAGGAAAAGAATGAGATGACTCTGTAAGGTGACTTATCCTCCATATTACCCCTTGTAAAAGGCATATTGAGTCTCGGCTCTTCGCTCTGGCACAAAAGCAAGCTCGGGAATGACAGTCTGGGAAATGCGCCAGTTTTTATAAATCCATAACTGAGCACTTTGGAGCATTGTTCATGTAAAATATAAATATATAATTTAAAGCCTTGTATCTAGCGCATATCTATAGCATCACATCTTCTCATTGGAGCGAAGAAGGATAAGAGGTGACTTGATAGAGGGGTACAAGATGATGAGAGGCATAGATAGAGTGGATAGCCAGAGACTTTTTCTCAGGGTGGAAAGGGCTATCACCAGGGGGTATAATTTCAAGGTGATTGGAGGAAGGTTTCGGGGAGATGTCAGAGGTAGGTTCTTTACACAGAGAGTGGTGGGTGCGTGGAATGCGCTGCCAGCAGTGGTAGTAGAAGCAGATACATTAGGGGCATTTAAGCGACTCTTGGATAGGTACATGGATGATAGTAGAATGAAGGGTAGGTAGTTAGTTTGATCTTAGAGTAGGTTAAAGGTTCGGCACAACATCGTGGGCAGAAGGGCCTGTACTGTGCTGTACTGTTCTATGTTCTATGTCTGTAGGGCAAAAAAGTTGTCAATAACATTTAGCGGTTGTTAGCAATCAAATATCCAATGATTAAATGTGAATACATACAGAAGTTATAAAAAATGCCAGTGAGGAACAAGGAACCAGTAGAAAACTAAGAAATTAAATCAGTCAAATCTTTTTCAAAGCACCTTTCACTAACCAGCAAGTTACAAACAACTAAATTGCTCAAATCATTTCTTCTCACAGTTTTCAGCCATCATTTATATCTCAAAATTACATCATTTTGAAATTGGTTAATGTTAAAAATGCTTGCATGGAGTTACCCCAGGCAGGTTTGCATTCACGTTTGTAGCCTAGGGCAGGGGTTTGAATTGGACATTTTATCTGGACATGGTTGCTGGGATTGCCAGCCGCTAACGATAGAGATAGAGGTGCAGTGGAGGTGAGAGAGCGAGAGAGACAACACATGGGTGTTCAGGAGCAGGAAAGGGAGAGGGAGAAATGAATTGTGGGAGCTCTCTGCTTCTGTGTAACTACAGTACCCAGAGTGCAGTAAGACAACCATTGTCATCTGACAACCAGATAGCAAAGGTCAGGTTAGTTCTAGCAGACCTTGTGGAAGGAACTTACTGTGTGTGTGTGAGTGTGTGTGTGTAGTCTTCAGAAGAAGGAATTTTCCTCCACACAAGATCAGATAGCAGGTTGTTCAACCTTGCCCATCTTAGAGCGAAGACCAAAGTACGGAAAGTCCTCATCAGGGAACTCCTCTTTGCTGACGATGCTGCATCAACATCCCACACAGAAGAGTGTCTGCAGAGACTCATCGACAGGATTGCGGCTGCCTGCAACAAATTTGGCCTAACTATCAGTCTCAAGAAAACGAACATCATGGGACAGGACGTCAGAAATGCTCCATCCATCAATATCGGCGACCATGCTCTGGAAGTGGTTCAAGAGTTCACTTACCTAGGCTCAACTATCACCAGTAACCTGTCTTTTGATGCAGAAATCAACAAGCGCATGGGAAAGGTGTCCGTTGCTATGTCCAGACTGACCAAGTGGGTGTGGGAAAATGGCGCACTGACACGGAACACAAAAGTCCGAGTGTTTCAAGCCTGTGTCCTCAGTACCTTGCTCTACGGCAGCAAGGCCTAGACAACGTATGTCAGCCAAGAGCGATGTCTCAACTCATTCCATCTTCGCTGCCTCCGGAGAATCCTTGGCATCAGGTGGCACCTCGAGGCAGCCAACATCCCCAGCATATACACCCTACTGAGCCAGCGGTGCTTGAGATGGCTTAGCCATGTGAGCCACATGGAAGATGGCAGGATCCCCAAAGACACATTGTACAGCGAGCTCGCCACTGGTATCAGACCCACCGGCCGTCCATGCCTCCACTTTAAAGACATCTGCAAACGGTACATGAAGTCCAGTGACATTGACCACAAGTTGTGGGAGTCAGTTGCCAGTGATCGCCAGAGCTGGCGGACAGCCATAAAGGCGGGGCTAAAGAGTGGCGAGTCGAAGAGACTTAGCAGTTGGCAGGAAAAAAGACAGAAGCGCAAGGGTAGCGCCAACTGTGTAACAACCCCGACAACCAATTTTATCTGCAGCGCCTGTGGAAGAGTCTGTCACTCTAGAATTGGCCTTTATAGCCACTCCAGGCGCTGCTCCACAAACCACTGATCACCTCTAGGCGCTTACCCATTGTCCCTTGAGACAAGGAGGCCAAAGAAGAAAGTATGGGGGAGAAAGTGGTGTGTCATCGGAACTGTATTTTATCTGTGGAACTGCAATACCTGGTGTGTTATGACCTAGACAGAAAATTTATAAACAACAACTATTATGCATGAATGGTAGAAAGAAAATCGTATTTTGACTTTTTCACACACTATAAGTTGGTTAATAAAACCTGTGAGCTAAGAATGCAGTTTGGGGTGAGAGTTTTTTGTGTTGTTAAGAGGGATTAATCTTGTTGTCTCAAGGGAGAATGTTTATCAAGTGTTTTGAGTCAGTCAGCAAGTAACAATTGGTGTTCGTCATTAGACAGATTTTTGATCTACAAGGGAGTCAAGGGTTATGGGGGGGGAGGGGGGCAGCCAAGAAAGTGGAATTAAGGCCACAATCAGATCAGCCATGATCTTATTGAATGGTAGAGTAGGCTCGATGAGCCGAATGGCCTACTCCTGCTCCTATTTTTTATGATCTTATGAAACCCAACAGTGTGGGAAAAACTACCCTTGGTAATACTACAGTATTGGCAGGTTCAGCAAGAGCAACCCCAACATAGGAAGTAAAGGGTGAAAAATATATTTTACAATTGTGTAAGTAACTGAGAAAAGAAAGAATACTCTGATGAAGAAAGAGCTAAGAGAAAACAGATAAACAAATACTTGCATTTTAAGCAAGCTACAAATCTACTTTTAGATAGGTTGTGATTTTGTAATGTATATAACTGAGAATAAGAAGTTTTGGGGTGGAAAGAAAAGTTATATTTATCTTAAACAAGTTTTGTAAAATGATAGGCAAGCAAAAATATATATTTTCAGTACCAGAAAGCTGCGCAATATTTTAACTTCAAATCTGTCACATCAACAACAATGAACAACCTGCATTGATAGATAGCCTTTACTACAGAAAAGTATCCTAAGATGCTTCACAAAGACACGTGGAAGAAAATAGATGCTGGGCTACAGGAGGTATCAGGAAGGGTAACTAAAAGCTTGCATCCCTCAGACTCGAGGAAGAAAAGATGGAGCTTTAGCAAGGCAGAGTGACAGGGATAGAAGTTGGTGAAGGGCTTTCTGGAAGACAGGGCATTGCAGGTAAAGGTGAGAGAATGGTTGAGCAAATCAACAGTTGCAGTGGTAACCCGGTGAATGGAAAGGCAAAGGTCAAGCAATTGAGAGCTTGAGAATTCAGTTTTACGCATCTTGCAGACAGTTTTGCCAGGTGTAGATGCAGAAGGAAGTGGAGTTGAAGCACAGTACAAGGTTGGCGATTGAGATTACGGGAATGGACAGGCCATGAGGGATAGCAAAATCAAGGGAGTGGCAGTGAACATGGGTAGTGAGTGTACATGGAGGGAGACAATTAGGGTAGGATGGTGAGAGAGAGCATCAGAAGCTGAGATGAAAATTGAAATCACCAAGGATGAGGAGCACTCAGTGAAGAGCCGGAGTGAGAAAAGTTGTAGGGTATCTTGGGGTGGTAGACAATGAGGATTTTAATGAAGAGGCAAGGGGGTGGAACAAGATGAGATTTTCATAGGAAGAGAAAAGGCCCGAGGTGTAAGAGGAGAGGCCAAGGTCTTTCTTAGTGATAAAAGCCACACTGACTTTATTACCAAGAGTCCAAAGTTATATTGCTTCAGTAAATATTCTGTATGACAGCAATGGATGGACTGCTATTGTACTTGGGCTGCAGCACAACAGCAGTCAAGAAAAGCCACACTCTATGTCCCATAGATCTATTCACTACATATTAACTTCAGGAAGTATAGTAAAAAAGGAAATAAAATATTTGAATTCAAGTGGACTCCCTCTCTGTTTGGGTTACCTAACTTTTTCCAATAAAAGAAATTTGGGCTGACTGTGTCTGCAAAATTGGGTCAGCAAATTTGAGACTTAGTAATAATGTATAATCGTACTAAATTCCAGCCCTCATCTGCCTCATTGCTGCATTAATAGCTATTACAGGGGGGTTTGGGGCTTCTAATGTGGACCTTCTGGGCTTTGCTATAACTACAAGAAAGAAAAGGACTACTTATTGTGCCTTATCACATGGCAGAAATCTTTCAGAGTGCTTTAATTCACCACTTTTGGAGTGAAGGGACAGTACAATGTTTTTGTAGTCAAGCCAGTTATTTTAGTTTTAATTCCTATTGGATAGGTGGGTCTTTTTCACTTTGACCTGAGCTACAGGCACAGAAATTCAGAGGTGTAGATTGCACCCACTGCATCTGAATGGTGATGCTCAAGACTTCCCTGATATTGGGCTTCAGGCATCACTTCAATGGCACCAGGAAGATCCCATCAGTGAATTGGGATGTAGGTTCAGCAAACTGCTAGCATCACAGCGGCCCGGGATCATGTCTGGGATCAGAAATCATGGGTCTCAGGAATTAGGCAGTCGGGACAGTAAGATAGAGATAGTCTTGGATTTATTTAGCACCTTTCATGACCACCAGAAGTCCCAAAGCCTTTTACAGCCAATGAAGTACTGATGAAGTGTAGTCACTGTTATGTAGGAAACACAGAAACCAATTTGCACATGGCAAGCTCCCGCAAACAGCAATGTAATCTGTTTTCGTGATGTTGGTTGAGAGATACATTTTGGGCAGGATACTGGGGATAAGTCCCACTGCTCTTCTTCAAAATAGCATCATGGGATCTTTTATATGCACCTGAGAGGGTAGACAGAGCCTTGGTTTATCCTCTCATCCTAAAGTTGGCACCCTGAACAGTGCAGCACTCCCTTAGTACTGCAGTAGAGCATTAACCTCAATGTTTGTGCTCAAATCCTGGAATGGGACTTAAACCTACAACCTTCTGACTCAAGAGGTGAGAGTGCTACCAACTGATCCACAGCTGACACCAGGAGTCCACTAGGAGTGGATTGGTGGTCATTGTTGGAATTGGGGGAGCTAGGGGTTAGAGCCAGGCTCAGTGGCGATCAAGGAGAGGAGGGGTGCAGGTGACTGGTTCATTTAATATGGGTCCTCTTTCAGGTATGTTACTTACGTTCTTGTATGGGCTTAGTAGGCAACCTCTAACCTTGGTTTCTAGGCTGCCTTGGGGAGGCGGTCCAGTTGTCCAGTTAAAGTACTAAGAGTCAGGCCACTGTGGGAATGGGGCAACTCTGCCATGGTAACAGCTTAGAAAAATCAGAGCTTTACCATGATAGCAACACTGGCCAGTAGTTTAAAAGACTGCCGAAGAATTACAGGATAAATTGCCTGATCCTGCTCTCCTGGCTGGAAACTGTGCTTGAGGGAATGTGAGTTGGAAAATCAGGGCTATTGTGCTGTAGCCCTCTTTTTGACCCTCGCTGCCATCAAATGTAACTTCCCTGCTGGGAGTGGGGCATTGCTGATTTTCCTCCTCTTAGTTTGCTGTTGTTTTTAAAATGTGTCAGAATGTAAAGACAGTTAACTCAAAGACTTCCCATCTGAAAGTTTCTGCAAGTTTATATTTCATCTTTGACAATCTGTACAAACCAGTCTTGTTTGAAAACAATCATTTTTGGTTTTCACTGCAGGAAGTTTTGATGATATATGCCTTTAAAACCATCCCAATCCAGGTCTGGCTCAAACTTTGCAAAAAGTACAGTATTCAGAATTCCATCACATTCAGCTTCAAAGGAACATTAAGCTCTGGAGATGTGCATTAAATGTTTGAACTCGTTAGAACACTGTAGGGAGGCTGCATAAAGTACAGGGGAGGTTTTATGTAGACAGTTTTGGACCATTTTAGACTCAGCAGTATCCTTTTTCCTTAATCTACATGCAGCATTTCATATCCAAACAACCTTATCTTACCAAGGACATTGTAAGGAATTTGCAGCCTTGGAGCAAAGACCTTGGTGTTAAGGCTTCCTTTATTATCCTGGGACTGAACTAAACAAATTTGCAGCCCTGACCCCAAATGTCCTCTCAGTGTCTTGCAGATTTTTGTACATGGTGTAGGATGATTCAAAAAGCATTTGAATACATTAATAAATGTTTAGTTGCCATGAAAGCATTCTCCATCATGATCAATATGAATAGAGGACTTAAAAGGTAAAATGGTTTGCCAAATAAGAGATGTGTGCAGACAAAAAGTAAAGAATTTAACCTTAGGAAAACTCAGTTTTCCAGCCCCAGGGATAATTTTATTTTATTTGAAAGAATAGGCATAGGAAGCCTTCAAGGTGCTGGGCTTTGCATCTGTACTAGTTTTTTTCCCTTTGTGTTGTTATTTAGCAGCTGTTTCTATTATTCTTTACTAACGGATGCAAATAACCACCTTTTAGAGAGGCACAACTTACATCAGATGCCCTTCTATAGCCTTCAGCGTTATCTGAACAATACCATTCTCCATGACTGCAATCTCACATCATCACATAATGGGGGCTGCGGCTGGGGGTGGGGAGTCGGCACGGTTGTATTTGAAGGACAAGCTGAATAACGTAATTTTAAAAAGAGGAGAGTTAGGCCTGGATTTTTGGCTGGGGGTGAGTTCTGTACAGGTGGAATGCTGTGAGGTTGAAAGACTTGAAAGAACAGGCTTCCCGAATATCCTGCAGAATTAAACAGCATGGCTCCTCAAGTGGGGTTCCCATTCACAGCCAAGCTGATTGAAAGGCTGGAGGCCTTTCAGGCGGGAAACCTGCTTCACAGGGCTGAAGCTGATGAGGGCAGGTAATGTGGCGGACTAAGAGATAGTGTGGGGGGGGGGGGTGGTGTTCCAATCACGGGGGTGGGGGGAGTCTGGTTCGCAGGGGGATCCAGGTCGTGAGGAAGGGTCCTGATGGTGATGGGGTGGGGTCCCGATTTCCATGGAGGAAGTTCAGATCGTGGGGTGGGTGGTTCTGGATTGTGGTGGGAAAGGTCCTGATTGTTGGGTGCAAGTGTATGGATCATGGGGGTGTCCAGATTGCAGTGGGGGGGGGGGGTTATCCAGATTGCAGAAGGGGTCCTGCTTGTGCGGGGTTGGTGGGGGGGGGGGGGTGTGTCCAATGGCGGTCGGCAGTGTGATGGTGGTCCGGGGGAACAAATGTTGCTTGGAGGGATGATGGTAGTGGGGGGAGCAGACAGATTGCAGTGGTGGGGTGGAGCTGATTGGCCTGGAGGAAGCACACCCACTCCTCCTGGCCCACAAGCAGTGCTGTAAGGTCATGCATTCACTGATTCATCCCTCTTGCCTCCTTTACGTTACCAAGTTTTCTGAGGCCCAGGAGACCCGGTTGCCTGTGGCTAAAAATAGAATGACTGTTAAAATGAAGGCAGGCAGCCTCATTATAATATTTAAATGATCAACTCCTGCTTCTCTTGAGCGGATTAGTTGCCTTCGAGTCTGTTCTGTCATTCAATGACATTGTGGCTAATCTGCGATCTAACTATATATACCTGCCTTTGCCCATATCCATTGATACCTTTGAATAACAATAATCTATCAACCTCAGATTTAAAATTAACAATTGATCTAGCATCACTGCTGTTTGCATAAGAGAGTTCCAAACTTCTACCACCCTTGGCATGAAGAAATGCTTCGTAATTTAATTCCTGACTCTTTTTAGGCTATGCCCCCTAGTCCTAGACTCCCCCAACCAGTGGAAATAGTTTCTATCTATCCTCTCTGTTCCCCTTAATATCTTGAAAACGTTGATCAAATCACCCCTTCTAAATTCCAGAGAATACAACCCTAGTTTGTGTAATCTCTCCTTGTAATTTGCTTTGGGGTGTCCTGAGGGTGCAAAAGGGACTGTATGAATGCAAACTCTTTCTTCAGTGTTTCAGGTCAATAAACTTTGATCATAACTGCAAGATGTTAAAGAAGAATAGTTTATAAGGAGGCACAGAGCCAGGGAAAAGTGTGGGCGGCAGGGGATATGCAGATGGTGGAGAGGAAAAAAAGAATGGCCTGTGATTAGATGGTGGACAGGAGACAGAAGTGATAATGGTGCAAGACAAAAGGAGGCAATAATGAGAGAAATAAATGTGGTGATAGGTAAATGGTTACAACAGAATAGCAGAGGACAGACACTAATTGCAGTGGAGAGATCCCACATGCTCACACCCCCTCGTAAAAGACATTAGTGGAAAATGAGGGGGAAAGTCTGAATGGCGTGTATTGAGAACTTGTTGCTTTGTGATGTGATTCTTTAAGATAAGTTTATTTAAATAATAACATTGGTGATGACAAGAAGCAGCACATTAAACCAATAATATTATATTGTAACGAGTATGTTTCAATACCGTATTGAAAATGAAACACTTGTGAAAGTTTAGGGTTTAAGCAGCAACCAGTGATACTCTTAAATAAAAACAGAAAGTCGTGGGAATACTTAGCAGGTCAGGCAGCACCTGTGGATCACTGGTGTTGTACTTAATCCTGAGATGAGCTTCCGACCACATATCCACTGCATCACCAGACCATCTACTCCCACCTCTAATATTGCTCAACTCCGCCTCTGTCTTAATTCATCTGCTACTGAAACCCTCATTCATGCTTTTGTTACCTCTAGGCTCAACGATTCTGAAGTTCTCCAGCTGGCCTCCCATCTTGCAATTTAAATTTAAGCTCATCCAATACACTGCTGTCTGTATCCTAACTTGCACTGAGTCCCCTTCACCTATCACCCCTGTGCTTGTTGACCTACATTGGCAATGATTCAAATTTTAACATTCTCATCCTTGTTTTCAAATCCCTCCATGGCATCAGCTATCCCTATTTCTATAAGCTCATCCAGGCCTACAACCCTCTGAGATCTCTATGCGCCTCCATTTCTGGGCTGTTGAGCATCCCTGATTTTAATTGCTCCACCATTGGTGGCCGTGCTTTCAGTTGCTTAGGCCCTAAGCTCTGGAATTCCCTCCCTAAATCTCTCTGCTTTTCTACCTTCTTTCCTCCTTGCAGGCACTCCTTAAAACCTAACTCCATCTGTCCTAATACCTCCTTTATGTGGCTTGTCTCAAATTTTGTTTGATAACTCTCCTGTGAAGCACCTTGGGCCATTAAACTACATTGACGGTGCTATATGAATGCAGGTTGTTTTTCTTTTTGCTGTATACCAACATATCAAATTCAAAATCCTTGTCTTCATCTGTAAGTGTTGCTATGGCTTTGCCCAGTTCACCTCTGCAACCATCTCCCAGCTAGGTTTGCGAACTTTGGTTGCAAGCTTGATCACGTGATGTCTCATTTTGTTACTTTTCATCATGTGATGTATGATCACGTGGTGTTTGCCAATGTTTTTGCATTTACTTTATAAAGCTTATGTCCCCTGCAGTTTTATACTTATTTATTCATTCGCATGGTGTCTTCCAACCTATCACAGACCTTCCCTCCACCCCTTCCCCAGTCTCTGTATTTTCTTAAAACCTGTAATATCTTCCACACCTTCCAGTTGTGATGAAAGGTCATCGACCTGAAATGTTAACTCTGTTTTCTCTCTCCAGAGATGCTGCTTGACTTGCGGAGCATTTGCAGCGTTTTCTGTTTAATTTCAATCTGAATGTTATTCAATTTGATCAAGGTACAGACTGAATGCTAACCAGCCCAGTGAAGTGTTTCACTTTCTGTTTCCTCTTCACAGAATGGTTACAGAACAGAAGGAGGCCACTTAGCCTGTTGTGTATGCATTAGCTCTCCCAAAGAGCACTTACCTACAGCCACTCACTGACCTTCTCCCCATATTCTTCCTTTTCAGATAACAATCCAATTGCCTCTTGAATTCCTCAATTGAACCTGCCTCCACCACACTCTCAGGCAATGCATTTCAGATCCTAACCACTCGCTGCGTGAAAAAGTTTTTCCTCATGTCGCCATTGATACTTTTGCCAATTACTTTAAATCTGTGCCCGCTTGTTCTCGATCCTTTCACCAATAGGAACAGTTTTTTCCTATCTCCTCTGTCCAGACCCCTCATGATTTTGAATAGCTCTATCAAATCTTCTTTCAATCACCTCTTCTCCAAAGAAACAGTCCCAACTTCTCCAATTTATCCACGTAACTGAAGTTCCTCATCCTGGAACCATTCTCCTGAGCCTTTTCTGCACTCTCTTTTATGCCTTCCCATCTTTCCTAAAGTGTGGCACCTATAACTGAACACAATGCTCCAGTTAAGGCTGATCTAGTGTTTTATATAAGTTTAACATAACTTCCTTGCTTTTGTACTCTATGCCCCTATTAATGAAGTCTAGGATGCTGTTATGCTCTATAAACCGCATTCTCAACCTGTCCTGCCACCTTCAATGATTTATGCTCATATACCCCCAGGTCCCTCTCCTCCTGCACCCACTTTAGAGTTGCCCCATTTATTTCATATTGTCTGTCCGTGTTCTTCCTACCAAAATTAGTCACTTCACACTGTTCTGCATTAGATTTCATCTGCCACTTGGCTGCCCATTCCACAAACCTGTCTATGTCCTTTTGAAGTTCTACACTATCCTCCACACAGTTCACAATGTTTTGTATCATCTGTAAATTTTGTATTGTGCCCTGTACACCTAAGGTCTAGATGTTTAATAAATATCAGGAACAGCAAGGGTCGTAACACTGACCCTTGGAGAACTCCACGAAAAACCTTCCTCCAATCTGAAAATCATCCATGAATCACTACTCTGTTTCCTGTCACTCAGCCAATTTTGTATCCATGTTGCTACTGTACCTTTTAATTCCATGAGCTATAACTTTGCTCACAAGTCTGTTGTGTGGCACTTTATCAAATGCTTTATGGAAGTCCAGGTACACCACATCAACAGCATTGCCCTGATCAACCTTCTCGTTATCTCATCAAAAACTCCAGCAAGTTAGTTAAACATGATTTGCCTGTCACAAATCTGTGCTCGCTTTCCTTAATTAACATGCATTTGCCCAAGTGACTATTAGTTTTGTCCCAAATTATAATTTCTGGAAGCTTCCCCACCACCGAGGTTAAACCGACTGGCCTGTAGTTGCTGGGCTTATCTTTACACCCATTTTTTGAACAAGGGTGTAACATTTGCAGCTCTCTGGTCCTCTGGTACCACCCCTGAATCTAAGGAAGACTGGAAAATTATGGCCAGTTCTTCCATAATTTCCACTCTCACTTCCCTTAGTATTCTTGGATGCATCTCATCTAGTCCTGGTGCCTTATCAACTTGAAATACAACTAGCCTATCCAATACCTTCTCCTTATCAATTTTAAACCCTTCAAGTATCTGAATTACCTTCTCTTTTACCATGACCTGCGCAGCATCGTCTTCCTTAGTAAAGACTCCATGTGTAAATCCCCTTTTTGGTCCCTAATCGGCCCCACTCCTCCTTTCACCACCCTTTTACTATTAATATGCCCATAGAAGACTTTTGGATTCCCTTTTATATTAGCTGCCAGTCTCTTTTCATTCTCTCTCTTTGCTTCTCTTATGTGCTTTTTCACTTCCCCTTTTCACTTCACTTCTCTTAGCACAGATATTCTCTTATCAGCCTACAACATGAGTGCACATCATGGCCAATGTGATCTTTCAGAACAGTGTAGTACCACGATCACTGACACAGGGATTATCATCCAAAGAAATGAAGAAATATCTAACATAAAAGGAGATGATTTTGCCAGGTTCTGTAGCCATTATTTTTTGCGAGTGGAGTTATACATTCCAGTGAAAGATGGGTTCCCAAAGCTGAAAACTTTCTTTCCACCCTTCCTGGCAATAAAACATAATTACCACACTTTACACATTAATACCTGATTTGATGTGTAGCGGATCTTCCCCCGGCATCTACTGCACTTGTGGTAGTAGTGTATGACTTGGGGAAAATCTGCATACACTTAAAGCCAAAGATGGATGGATTTGTGGTGCCCCAGGTCTTTATGGCAATTGCTGAATGGTGCAGCAAAGTGGGAGACCCAGCTCCTTGACAAAAGGCACATGCCTCATAAGAAGATCAGGATTGTTCTCAAGTAGCATTGACCCATTTCTCACCACAATTATGCACTTCAAAGTTGGATTATTGAATGCCCTAATGTTTTGACTGGTTAGGTCTCTCTTTAACTACTTGAAAAGCAATAAAGGATCGTTATTGTTAGTACACTGTGATTGCTGCTATTTTTCATTAACAGTAATGAAACTGTTTCAGAAATCACACCTATTGAAATTCCATGTTGCTATTTCCTATTTCCCTGAAAAAAGGTCATTTCACCCATCTTTCAAGAATAGAACAAAATACACTACTGAGCTGCTGTAAGAGGATTGAACTTACAATTTTTATGAGAATAAAACTTTGTGAATAGCAATTTAATTGTATTCTGCAAACATTTCACAACAGAAACTTTAGTTGAAACTGAGCACTCAAAAAACTGGTGTATACATTCTTCCACTGTTAAACAATGCACCCACGAATCAGGCATAGCAGCCAACTTGCAAAGATGTGACATTTAAAAAACAATTATACAGCAAAAGACTCAATATCTCTACAAAAGAGTTGTTTATTCCAGTCCGCCCATGCTGCCTTTAATCACTTCCTGATCTGAAGGCCCTGTGCACAAAGGAATAATCCCTTTTTATTGTACTGGTGCAAGTGATCTCTTCACTGCCCATAACACTTGTTAAATTAAAAGCAAAGAGATACTCCAGATATTTATAAGCTCCAGTGAATTTAGCCTCAGGAATAAGGTATAATAACCATCTAGCTCATTTTGTTTTCTCTGAGTTATGAATTTTTAACTTAACATTTTTATTGCTTTGTGGAAGTTATTATCTTTCTTTTACCATTTTCCAGTGGATGCTGGGATAAAGGCTGATTCGTTTGTAATCTCACTAGTCAGTATGGTCAGAACCAGACTCAGCTGTGAGGCCCTTGCCATTACATGACCTGCTCACAGTCACTGATATATGAATAAATGGCAACTTGGGGAGACTGGTCATAGAATTATGGAGAATTTACAACACAGAAACAGGCTATTTGGCCCAACAGGTCTATGCTGGCATTTATGCTCCACACCAGCCTCCTCCCTCCCTTCTTCATCTCACCCTATCAGCATAACCTTCCACTCTTTTCTCCCTCATGTACTTATCCGGCTTCCCCTTAAATGCATCAACCACCCCATCAGCAACCATACCTTGCCAATGAGTTACTATCTTTAAGGCAAAAGGGGAGAAAATTAGTAATGTCAATAGATAATTAAATAAATAAAATTCTCTTGTGTTTTCAAAGTACATACAGAATTTCCCATAGGAACTACATGAACCTTAGGGCTGGATTTTCCCAAACCTGCCCAGAAAGGATCAGGGAAGGACCTGCAATCCTGCCAGTTTGAGGGTCATTATATGTTATACTCTTAGAGGAATCCTCGTCAGCAAGCAAAGAGCTCCCAATGACCTCCAGAAAAATTAAAATGTGGCTGCAGGATAACTGCTGCGACACCAGAAGAATCAGGAGCCATATTAAAGGGATCACAAAGAACACAGGGCCCCAGCATATTGGATGATGTCCTCAACTGAGATGGAAATCTTCAGAAGATGTGATCGGAGGGAGAGGAGGCCATTAATACACCTTCTCCCTCTAATTGTTGTCTGAGGAGCCATTTTCACTGCTTCTTTGTGCCTACTGCCGTGGTTTCCTTGGCAGTCCCAGGGAACGGATGGAACTGGGGCAGCCAGAAGGGAAATGAAGCAGAAACCCAAGCCCTACATCTGCCAATATTTGCAAGTAATGGGTGGGGAAGAAAGGAACAGCAGCACTCCTGTCAGGGGCAGGGATCGGGAAGGGTCATGACAGGTCATCAGGTTACAGATTGTGATTGGATACAACGCTGCCATGGCTGAAAGCCCACAGTCCACGTGCATTTGAAATGCCTGTTATTTTATCGTCCAATAATTAGTTATTTTTTTAAATAAATCAGTTTATGAGAGATTATGTTTGGAAATAAATGGATATTAAGTAAAAATCATGTATGAATTGATGTCTGTTTAGATATTTCAACAACATCTCCTAAAAAAAGTTAAAAATCCACACTGATTCTTGTTCACTAATAGCGGTTGGTAAAGATTAGTGAAGGAATATCCAGAGAAAATTACAGAAAAACGTATATCCTGATGAGTGCTGTGTAAACTATATATTACTTCCTGCTTTAAGCCTGGGGCCAGATTTACAGTAGAGTAGCTAAACTACACTAACATTTATAGTGACCTGCAATTAGTGACCTTCTGTGACGTACTTTCAGCAGTTCTAAAAGGCAGCTATAATCTTCATTAAACCATTAATATTTAAGGTGTCATGCTTAATGTGAAGAAGACAGTCAGGTAAATATGGCAGACGATCTTCTCAGCACTGCGCTATTGTTTGTTGCAAACTTACTTTATGTTAATTTGGTGGAAAGGTACAGTGATCATTTTGATCAGGAAGCTACTCCCATCTGCTCCCCGTTTTCTCTCCACCTCCCCGGCAGGCAGTGATTCAGGCTGTGACATAGTTCCAAGCCCATCAATACCCGACCCAAATAATCATTCTTCTTGCTTGAATTAAATTAGAGTTAGCACAACAGTCTATTCAACTGAGGAGTGCATTGCTGCAAGACATGAGCCTGTCCTATTCATACTAGTTTCTACCAGGACGTCACTGGAGTAGAGATTTTGGGAGATTGTTTCCCCATCTTGACCCTGATGAGCGTTGTAGTTAATTGTAGCATACTCACTGCTAATCCAGCTCAGCCCTGATTTGGGATTGAACCTGGGATATTCTTACTCTGTATGTTTCAGCACTATACTTTTGCTGTTGATATACCCACTGATCTACCACAGAAGCTAGACGATACTTTTATACAACTGAACATTCCCATAATCATGCCAACTTTCCCCTATTCCTGAATCAGCCTGTTTATACTGTCCATGGATTTGGCAGCAGGACAACAGCCCTTTAGTTATTAGTTTTAATTGTTGAGATAATTCCAATGTTATGTTCAATGTGCTCCTTATCTTCCCATCAGTTTCATGTGAAAATATTTATTTTAATGAAGATTCCTTATATCGTCCAGATTACGCTGAAAAATCCTTTCAATGGAGGTTTTTCCTATTGAGAACTTATATATTAATGCTAAATTTGTATTGAACTTAAACATTATCTACAATTCATAAATTTAATCCCAATAGTATGGAACGGTCCAGACCATTAGAGGTGATATCAGCAACATTGTTCAGTCAGCAGTGCGTGCTTGTATTAAACAGATGACCGATGCCTTATTTGTTAGAGCAAACAGATTCAGCACTTTCAGGAGCAGCAGGATTGGGCTTTGGGGTTTACACAGATTGCAGGATTCCCTGCAGTCATTGGCTGCATCCCGGTTACCCTGGGGACTATTTTACACAGCATAATCACCTTCATGAGTTGTAAAGGGCACCAGTCTGTTGACGTGCAACTGATGTGTCATCAGGTCTGTGCCTAATTTCCTGGCAGTTATCATGAAACTTTTATAATATGCCAGTTAACCACCGTGTGTCCCTGCAAAGCAAGTTAATGACTGGCTGCCTGGAAACAAGGGCTATCTGCTTCACATCTGGCTTAGGATACCTATTAAGGAACCCATGATGAGCAACAGACCTCCACCAAAATTGTGCTTCAATTCGAGCTCTCATTGAGCTGAGCATAGGAGCTCTGAGATGACCATTCATCCCTGGCCTGGACAGGTCCAATGGTTTTCTTTAACTCACACCACAGAGTTTGCATTCTTCATGCTGCATAATTTTGACCAGCACATGAGCCACTATTTGAGGAGAGTCTTTAACATGATGAAGGAGAGGATACTTGCAACATGGAGGATGGTGATGAAGTGGGTCTGGTCCATTAGTTAACTGCAGGAAGAGCTGTTTGGCACCAGCTAATTGAAAAGAACGTTGGTTGAGAAATATGTGCTCCTCTGCGTAGTCACACCCAATATCTGGCCCAGTCCTTCCACTCTACAATCCACAACATTTTCCCAAATACCAAAATTGTTATTCACATTCCAAACATTGAACACTCGGCACACAAAGATTTCAAATACCATTGTTGTTTTAATGGATAACAGAAAAGCCTACATACTCTGTGTCACTCCAGTATAAGCCTCCAGTGTCCAACTTATACATATTTATACATATATATATTTACATAGCACCTTTCACAATCTTAGGACTACCCCAGGTGCTTTACAACCAGGTCCCACAAAGAGCAAAGAAATAAATGATCAGATAATGTGTTTTTGTGATGTTGGGTGAGGGATAAAATTTTGACTTGGAGAACTCCTAGGCTCTTCTTTGAATAATGTGGGATCTTTTATGTCCACCTAAGTGGGCAGACAGGGTCCTGGTTTAGTAACTCAACCAAGAAGAGGGCACCTCCAACAGTGCAGCCCACTCTTAGTACTGCACTGAAGTACCAGCTTAGATTATATGCTCAAATCTCTGGAGTGAGGCTTCAATTCATAAACTTCAGACTCAGAGGAGAGAATGCTACCACTGAGCCAAGGCTGAGGCCTAATAGGTGTTCCTCCGGTGGCTTCAATATGGGAGCTGGTACACTCCTGCCGCCATTCAAAAGCTCAAGAGATGCTTGTGGTCAGCAACCTGGAAGAGTTTGGGTCTGACGGGGCCCAGCTGCAGACTGCAATGAGATGGGAATGGAGGCGTTGGGGAGGACCCCAAAAATACCAGCGCTGGGCGGACTGTATGTATTAACAATTTGGACGTAAATATAGTGGGCATGATCAAGAAGTTTGCAGATGGCACAAAATTTGGCCGTGTGGTTGATAGCAGGAGGATAGCTGTAGACTGCAGGATGATCTTGATGGACTGGTCAGATGGGCAGAAATGTGGCAAATGGAATTCAACCGGGAGAAGTATGAGATGATGCATTTGGGGAGGTCAAACAAGGCAAAGGAATATACCATTAATGGGAGAATACTGAGAGATGTAGAGGAAGTGAGGGACCTTGGAGTGAATATCCACAGAAGGTGGTTAAGAAGGCAGATAGAATTCTTTCCTTTATTAGCTGAAATGTAGAATATCAGAGCAGGGGGGTTATGCTGGAACTGTATAACTCATTAGTTGAGTACTATGTGCAGTTCTGGTCACCTCATTACAGAAAGGATGTAATTGCACTAGAGAGGGTTCAGAGGAGATTTACGACGATGTTGCCAGGACTGGAAAAATGCAGCTATGAGGAAAGATTGGATAGGCTGGGGTTGTTCTCCTTGGAACAGAAGAGGCTGAGGGGAGATTTGATTGAAATGTACAGAACTGTGAGGGGCCTGGATAGAGTGGATGGGAAGGGCCTACTTACCTTAGCAGAGAGGTCAGGACTAGGGAGCATAGGTTTAAAGTGATTGGTAGAAAGATTAGAAGGGCAATGAGGACATTTTTTTTCATCCAGAGGGTTGTGCGGGTCTGGCACTCACTTCCTGAAAGGATGGTAGCAGCAGAAAACCTCATCTCATTTAAAAGGTGCCTGGATATGCACCTCAAGTGCTGTAACCTGCAGGATTACGGACGGAATGCTGGAAAGTGGGATTAGGCTGGGTGTCTCAGTTTTTGGCCAGCACGGAGACGATCAGCCAAGTGGCCTCTTTCTGTGTTGTAAACTTTCTATGATTCTAAGGCGCCGATCCTGGCCTGGCAATACTCACCAGCGTGGGGGGAGGGTGAGAGATGGGGGGGCGGAGTGCTGGGCAGGACAGGAATCCCACTCTCCCTCCAATTCAGGACAATTAAACTTGTTAAAAAGCTTGTTTTGAGCATGTTCAAGGAGGAGGGCGGAATATTTTTTTTTTTGATTAGATTAGATTAGAGATACAGCACTGAAACAGGCCCTTCGGCCCACCGAGTCTGTGCCGACCATCAACCACCCATTTATACTAATCCTACACTAATCCCATATTCCTACCAAACATCCCCACCTGTCCCTATATTTCCCTACCAACTACCTATACTAGTGACAATTTATAATGGCCAATTTACCTACCAACCTGCAAGTCCTTTGGCTTGTGGGAGGAAACCGGAGCACCCGGAGAAAACCCGGGGTCGCACAGGTTTTAGAAGCTGTCAGTGTCAGAACAGCTGAGGGTCAGCGGAGGCAAAAGGGGACTGGGCACTTGGTAAGGGGTGACCTTTGCATTGCACAGGTGGCAGGGAGAGTGGGCACTCAGCACCTGAGCTTTGAACAGGTTGGCACTCCCCTGGCATCATGGAGGCAGAAAAGCAGGGGGTAAAGCTGCCAAGGACAATTGGGAAGCCACCTGTCCAGAAGGAAGTCTCCAGCTGGCAATGGGGGCATGAATGTCATATTTTGAGCCCAGTGACGACGAGGGGCAACACTCTTCACAGGTAGGGTAGAACCCTGGGCATCAAGAGGTCATAGAGAAGGGGTAGGAAGGCAAGGAGGCCAAACCCGCAACACAGCTTCGACTGTTGAAGACAGAGCTATCTGGAGATGACCAAGAACCAGTGCCACAGAAGACTGCGGCTCTCCAGGCAGCTGGTCACAAACATCTATGCCCTCATCACCAAAGACCTCGCACCTCAAAGCACTGGTCACCATGCCCTGCCAGTGGCTGTCAAAGTCACTATGACCTTGAACTTTTTTCGCTTCTGGATCCTTCCAAGGGTTAGCTGTGGACCTTAGTGGCATCTCAAAATGGCTGCATACCACAGCATCATGCAGGGCACTGGTGCCCTCTTTGCCAGAGCTGGACAGCACATTCATTTAACGGCAGATATGGCCTTGCAGGGACAAATGGCATTGGGCTTCGCCTCCATCATTGGATTCCACAGGTGAATGGCATCATCAACCCATATGGCATCAAGGTACCTGGTGACTGGCCAGTGAGATCCATCAAGAGGAAGGGTTTCCACTTCCTCAACATCCAACTGGTCTGCAATTACAACTAGAGATTCCTTCATGTGTGCACATTTTCCTGGCAGCCGTCATGATTTCTGCATCCTTCGCCAGTCCCGGCTGTCTCAGATTTTCACTCTAACCCCCAAAATGTATGAATGGATCCTTGAGGACAAGGGAAATCCTTTGAAGACATGGCTACTGACCCCTCTGTGGGAGTCCCAGACAGAGGCACAGAGGCGATACAATCAATGCCACCTGCTCACTGAGACAACCACTGAGCAGGCCATCGAGCTTCTGAAGATGTGATTCCGGTGCCTGGACCAGTCGGGTGGTGCCCTCCAATACCCTCCTACAAGGGTCTGCTGTGGTCTCCATAACCTGGACCTCCAGAGAGGTGTGGATCTTGAGGACAATGTGGTCCTGGAAGGAGACAGCTTATCGGGGGAGGAGCAGAAGGTGATAGAGGAGGAGGAATTGGAGGTGGAGGGAGATGACGCTGAACAGAGAGGTGCTCCTGCTGCACGACGAGGTGGCCTCCTCCTGACACACTCCGAGAAGAGGACCACTCTCCTCTTCCTCATGGCTTCCAACATTAGATCGAAGTTGGCATTGACAAAGTGAGGGTCTGTTCTGTCCTGAGTGCCAGGCCTCCAGCTCCCCCTGTGACATCTCACTTCCTTCTGGTGCAGTGGAAGGCTTTGGCACAAACCGCAGATCTCTCCCTCAGGACAAGCAACTGACTCAGTGATGGCTGGTGTGGGGTGTCTAAATGAGTCCCACACTTCAACAGATCCACCTCCATTCCTGCCCCCACTGACTCTAAGTGGGCAGGAAACCCATCTTCATATCAATTAAGGGCTTTCCTCTGTGAAATTCTGAAATTTAATCAGTTCCCAACCGGAGGTGGGTTTCTGATGCAAAAACAGACTCGGATCCTGTTTCCTGCCTCCATGGTGAAAATGAAACTCTTGATGTGTGTCAGTGCAGGCTGCCCAGCTTGCTTTCTGGCACTAAGGTAGTTATTGGTTCAAGGGTTTGCAAGGGTGAAGAGGTGTTGTTGTCATATGAGAGTTGATCATTTTCCATTCCCATTGCTTGACTGTTCTGGTTATTGGGCTGCAGCTCAGCATTCCTACTGATGGGTGGAAAAAACAGACTCCAGTAGATCACTGAGTTGAGTGAAGCCCCTGTCCACTTAATCTCCCAATGTGTTCAAGCCAGAGGAGATGCTTGAGTCCAAAGTGTGCATGGTTTCAGTATGACCATCCTTGAGAAATGCCATTACTCCTGTTGAAGGATGCTCAGCTACAATGGCAATCCAGGCAAGCATGCTCTCCAAGGTTTAAAGCAGAGTGTCAATGCCACATGTGAAAAGTCTTTACAGGTGGTGTAATACCTCTTGCAATGGTTCGTGTCCAAAATCAGCCTTTTTTTTACAATGTTGGACCCCTGAATTTTGTGAGGTGCTAGGATGTGAAATAAAAACAGAAAATGCTGGGAATACTCAGCAGGTCAGGCAGCATCTGTAGAGAGAGAAACAGAGTTAATGTTTCAGGTCAATAACCTTTTATCAGATTTATTTCAGATTTCCATCACCTGCAGTATTTTGCTATTGTATTAGTGTTTAATTCACTACCACTCCTCTTCCAGGAATGCCCATCTTGAAGATGTTCTGCTCATCTCTCCAACGGGATTTCTTTCCGTTTGTCTCTTCTACCTTATTCACCTTCATTTCTTTCTATTTCCCTTCTCGTGTTTGATCAAGTACCTACCAAAAGTCGCTCTCACAACCACATTTCCTTCCTTACTAACTGTCTCTGACTAGTTCTGATGAAAGGTAACTGTTTTTCTCTCCAAAGCTGCAGCCTAAGCTGCTGAGTACTTCCCACATTTTCATTTTTATTTCAGATTTCCAGAACTTGCAGTATTTTGCCTTTGAGCTAGGATGTGAAGTGGCCCTCCAGTTAGCTCTTTGTCATCTCTACTTCTTCCTGTTCCCTTGTGCACAATTAATCCCCCTGTGCACAGCCCTCAGAATCACTAAGTCATAGTGAGATTGTCCCAAAGTGCACCACAGCCAATGAATCACTTTTTAAGTGTAGTCACTCTTGTAATGTAGGAAAACACAACAGCCGATTCGCCAACAGCAAGGTCCCACAAGCTGGTCTAAGATGAATGATTACTTATTCTGTTTTATTGATGTTGCTTGAGGGATAAATGTTGGTTAAGAGTACTGCTCTTCTTCAAATACTTCCATGGGATTATTTACATCCACCTGATAGGGCAGACACAGTCTCATTTTAATCTTTCATTTGAAAGACAGCACCTCTGGCAGTGCAGCACCTCCTCAGTACTACATTGAAACGTCAGGCTAGATTGTTGATCAAGTCTCTGGGGCTTCAAACAATTGACCTTCTAACTCAGAGGTGAGAGATATACCACTGAGTGAAGACTGGAATCAAATAGCTGTGAGAGCAGTTGTAGCTTTTGAGGGTCTGAGCAGAACATAAAGAAGGTGGAATTAAGCCTTCTCTGCCGATTTATCAGCAACCATGGAAAGTGGGAAAGAAAAAGATTGATTGTATCGAGGTGAAGGTGAGGTCCTGCAGGGCTGTGCAGAAGGATTGAGGGTCGGGAAGAGGAGACTTGTTCCTGATTAAATCATTACATTTATTTATGCTCTGCAGCCAGGTCTTGGAGATAATGCTGCTTATATCTACAGGTGGTGCCACTTTTCACCATGCTCATTCCCCAGTTTACCCTGGCACCTATTGACCATCTAAGGGCAAGAGGAACCTCCTTCCTCTCATGGACTTGCTCCACAGGCATTCACAGCAATATCCAAGAACCTTTGGGGCCTTCTTGACCTCAAACATCTTCCTTCAGATCTCCATTGTCTCTTTTCTGTTTGGTCACAACACAACTTCTTCCAGCTCATTGGAACCTGCAATAGCAGCTGATCTCCCACCTCCTCATCAGTGAGCTACCCAAGGGAAAGGTATTTCATGCTAACAGGTCATCAACTGCATGCTAGTGAGGGAGCAACCCAGAAAATGGGGCAGTACCCACCTCTCCACTGATTCTCCTAGCAGTCGTTTCTGTTACTCGGCCCATCTCCTGCCAGTTTCATGCTGTGAGACCAAAGCTGACCTGTCATGTGTTTTAATTGGACTGAAAAATAGCATGCTGATTGAAATCTAACCTCAACATGTGGACCATATCAAGTGGTATGTGTGCTATAGTGTCAGGTTTTGATTATGGGATTGAATAGGGGCTTATCTATCTAATCTACCATTTTTTCCATTCTCAACTGTTTATTGTTGTAATTTCCAAGCAATATAATGGAGAGCAGAGCAGGAGTGCAGAAGAATGTAAATAGATCCTTTACACTAGTCAGATTTCAGTCACATTACTTTTAATGCCACATTTATACTGGTGATCAGAGGTCAGAGTGAGCTGCTCTGTCCCCTGTGTCTGTTTCCGTCTGCCTCCTTCATTTAACCCACCATCTGTTCTGTCTACCATATACAACAAAGGGGGAGGGGGATGGCCCAGACACATGCACACGGAGCATCCTCTGGTGCACTCACACACACACACACACAACATCTGACGTACACCGTGCCCTTTATATTCAGATGAAAATCTTGCAGGGGTGCTGTTGAGAAGCATCTGTGTGAACTGGGCAACTTCTCTCAGTCAACATTCCTCCACGGTCATGCAAACTGAGCCCAGAAAAATCAGTTCCAAAGCCAGCGTCAGGAAAAGGAAGTTTATACTCTGATCAAACATGAGGATAAATGATAACAGTTTGTTTTATTTAAATTGTGTGAATACACTTGAATCAGATCTTAATTTGTCTACTGCTGAAGGTGTGTTTACAGTGATTCTGGTCTGGACAGAATTTGACAGCATTTACATTACTGCCTGCCAATATTGTAAATCCAATTACACAGCTGTGGAAGAAGGATCTCAGTGCAGTAATATCAAGTCAACACACTGGCGGCTCCCGTTGCCTGGAGATGCACAAACCAGGTCAGAGGCTTACTCTAGAATCAGGCCAGGTCCTTATTTACATTGCACATGACATGGTTTATGGCACAACACTGGAGCGCTGCATTTTCTGCACTTGACAGGAATGGAGTTGGATTTCTGTCCCTCAGACAATTATGAACAGCCAATCAGAAAATATGTGAGCAGTTTTTTAATCAACCATCCATTTAAATACTTATGGTGGGGCGGGGGAAGGGGTGGTGTAAGGTGAGTATGAGTTTTATTGAGCTTCAGTTTCAACTTTTGCTTCAAACATAGACCAGATTTATACCCAGGCAGGGAAGATATTCAACAAAGGAAGATGGCTTCCTTTTTATTTATCTGTTCATGGAACAAAGAGGCAGATGGGGAAAAACATTTGCTACTTCCTCTGACTGTTATCACTGTCATGGAGTGGGCTTGCCCTAATATGCAGCAAATGTTCTCATAACTGCCATAACTTGTTTGTACAGGATGACGAGAACAATCTGTCATGCAAGGAAAAAACTTTAAAAACTGCACTTGTTTGTTTGGAGAAACAAGTATTCCTGCAGCTTTTTTTGGATTGATTTTATTCCCAGTCATTTTTTGGATTGATTTTATTCCCAGTCATTAGTAAGTAAGGTGGTTATCAGATGGGAGCATGTTAGAAAACATACCATTTTGTCTGGTGCATATTTGTGTGCAACAAGAATGCCCACCTGAGGGGCCTTTATATTCCAGAAGTGCCGCTCAAGGCAAACATGCACTTCTTTCTCCATCCACTGCATTCCAGAGTATAACTGCCTCAATGTTCAGGAAACCAATGACATCAAACTCATACAAAAATCTGGGTTAAAGGAGTCATTTTCACTAACACAAGCAAAATGATATCTAACGTTGCACACAGCAGTCAGGTCTCCACATTACACAGTGGAGCCAAGCGTCACCAGCACCCCAATGAAATATTAAAGGGGAAGAATGGTGCATGCATGTCACCCTTCCTCATTAGGAACAGTGGGGAATAAACCATGCAATTCTATCTTTACTGTCCAGGATTCCAAATTGTTTTGTGCCTCAGATGAAGATCTTTATCAGATCTGGGTCAACATGGAGTTTGAGATTCAGCAAGACTTAGTGGTGTGTTAGCAAACAAATGTAATGCTCATTTCGAACATTCAATGATGCACCAGACTTGCAAAAGACAATAGATGAATTTGGTTAATCATTCATCTTTGGGCTTGACTCTTACACAGAAATTTAGAGATCGGGTTTTTGAATGGTGATTTAAAAAAGAAAGCTGGTATAAAATGAGGGTAAACATTGGAATGCACAGTACCTCCAGCTGCATGTGTATAGTGAAGAAATAAATTAGCACTATGGGTGCAGGCTGTTTAAAAAATGGCATGAACTCTTTCTCTCTACAAGGCGCGTAACAGCTAAATTAATGCTTTTAAGAAGAAAATGAAGTAAGTGTGAAAATTGAGATATTGTAAACAGTTTGCAAAAACCGCCAAGGACATAGCCCACCAACAATGTTGGATAAGTTACTATTTAGCTCTTTGAGAACTACAGAATGGGCCAAAAATACTGCACAGCAAGACTTAAATTCTCCATTTTCTTCCAGCTGCATTATTTATAGAATCTATTGCAGGGATTTTCTGCCTGAAATTCAATATTCAGCTTTTACATATTGTTACCACATGCAAAAAAAAAATCTGCCTTTTCATTTCATTAGTCTTCAAAGAGGTGAAGTGGAAGACCTCCTCTAGTCAGAAGGACCCTGTCAGTTAAACCCAGCACAAGATTCATGATAACTGCTTAGTATTTTTAAAGTGCCATTGTAAAGAAATGCTGCTATCTGCAAGTAGATCTATGTCTTTGTCATGTAATTAAAATTACTTCTTGAAATCACATAAAGTTATTCTTCAGTAGTGTCAAATGCTGGAGAGGTCCCTTTTGAACACTTTTACTCATTGAAAAAATCCTCTATTCTTTTTAAAAGTCCCATTCTTAACTTCTTATTCATGAAATATAACTGTAAACATTTAACAGACACCATTGTTTTTATTACATAGCTTATTATAAGCATGTTATAATGTTATGTCCTTTATCGTCTCTGTTAAAAACGAATGACAATGATGTTGCCCATTGCATATTTACTCTACAAAGATTTAAAAACTCCTTGGTTACTACTGCTTAGCTTCCTGGCTTGAAAATAAAATTTGATCATGGTAAATGTGGCAAAGACAGCTGCAAAAGATGGAGAAATGGGATGAATGTTCAAAAAAAAATGTTCAACTCTAGTTGTTACCGTCATCAGTGTTTTACAAGACTTATGTTTTATTTATCTACTGACAGAATATTGAAGCCCTACTCAGCATGCTGCACAGGAGTCCATTCTTGCATCTAGACTCAGTATCATCTGATGCCATGCAGATCAATACACTTAAAGACAGAGCATTAAGAAAAGGGCAGGGAATATGAATAAACTAGAGAGAGCTAGCAATGATGGAAGTATGATGGGCTGAATGGCACCCCTCTGTGCTGTAATTTCAATGATTCTACACTCTATGTTAAAATCTATCCTCTCCATATATAGGAAGTGTGACCAGGTCATCTGTTCTCACAAGAACAGCACAAAATGACTGAACCAGATTTCCAATGATTATAGGAACATAAATACATAATAGTTGTAGCTTCTTGACTTTCTGTATCAGTCCAAAAATATTTACATGCATTGCTAATGACAAAGCTTCATGTCTCCTTGGAATCACTGATGACTCAGTAAGTTTATCCACTAATTAGCTGAGCCATCCCAACCGATGTGAGTTAGTGCTGAGCTAGCTGGTCGTAGTCATGGACATTACAATTAGTGTCAATGACCAGAGTGGGAAAATCAGCAGGAGCTCTCACTCCTGACTGCTACCTAAGCCCTGGCTGAATGTTTGTGTGTATGGACTTGAGGTGAGGACAGGATTGGGCTTGACTCTCATCATCCCACAGAGTGAATTAACCTACCAGTGTTCAAGATCAGCACTCACAGATGGATAATGGGTGAGGTACTGAAGGGTGGATTGAATCTCAGCAAGAAGTCATCACTTTTAGAAAAAGAAGAAATCTCACCTGAGCAGTCTCCTAACCTAGAACTGAGAGGTTTTAATGGGAAGTTAACAATCACTCACTGAAACATATATTTGCCTGTAGAACTTCCCAAAGGTGCCTCAGTACAACATATTTCTGTGTTGACAGCAGTCACTAAGATGAAATTCATGAGACATCAACCTCCTGTGAATGCCAGCCAATATACTAAAAAAGTTGAAAATGAAAACTTTAACTGCAATGTTTGTGCTATTATGCATACAGAAGGTACTTTAATACCCATAGTTATGCAAACCAGGTTTCCCTTCTCAGTATTGTTTGGGCATCTTTGTAAAACATGCCTGGAACTGAGTTAAAATAATTAAAACCCAATATATTAAATCACCGTAAGCTAATAACAGCTACTGAAAAATGTTACCTCAGTGAGTGAACCCGGCTTCAAAAAAAATGACAAATAGTTAATTAAAAACAGCTCTGAGCTGTACTCTAATACAGATAAGGTAAGTAGTACTTTAGGAAATTAAGACCGAATCTGCATTTTGGAATTTAATGCTTCCTCTGTAAATACAGTTCCTGATTTAAGGAATGCCACCGAGAGCATCTACATTCCATTGTGAGCTGGTATATTTTAGGCACAATGAAACTTGATTTTTAATTACCAATACAAAGTAATATTTGCCTATAGCAGTCTCCTTGTATCAGTCTCAAAAACACATTCATGAGACAACTTCATACCCGAGTAATGGGACCATCTGCATCTGAAGAGAAATGTGACTGTTGTACATAACTTTGACTGTATTTAAAATGTTTTCAAACTGTCTTCAGTAAGAGCTAAAACTATTCATTCTCTCTGTGACCAGTTTAAATAGTGATACAGTCTTGAGAGTTTGAATGAAGAATGTTGTTTCATCAAAATCCTCACTTGTGAGACAAGAGGGGAATAATAAAATATTTTTTGATGTTATCTTATGGTTAGTCACAGAGTATATTTAGGAATAGAAAACTGATAGTAAATTATCTGGTGATAATTTAAAAATTCTGATTATATCATAAAGTATAAGAGCAAACTCAATGGATTATAAAGGTCAACGGAAATCAGAGAGTGGCCTTTAGCTCATGGGCAACATTTGCTTAATATACATCTTCAAAATTCATTAAAAGCAATGATCATGTGCTAGTGAATGTGGTGGAGACAACATAACTTTGTTGCATGGGCAGTAAAGATGTTGAAGTGGAAGATATATATATCTCTGTAATCTCCCCCACCCCCCACAACCCTCCAAGATATCTGCGCTCATCTAATTCTGAATTCTTGAGCATCCTTGATTTTAATTGCCCCACCATTGGTGATCGTGCCTTCAGCTGCCTAGGCCCTAAGCTCTGGAATTCCCACCCTAAACCTTTCCGCCTTTCTACTTCACTTTTCTACTTGAAAACGCTCCAATGCTCCTATGAAGCGCCTTGGGACATTTTATTACGTTAAAGATGCTATATAAATAGAAGTTGTTGTTGTCATTGACTGATAATATATTTTAGTACCTCTGTACTGTTGTGGGTTCAAGTTCCACTCCGGAGACTTGAGCACAAAATCTAGTCTGAGACTCCAGTGTAGTACTGAGGGAGTGCTGCACTGTTGGAGATGCCATCTTTCAGATGAGGCATTAAACCAAGACACCTGCCCTCTCAGGTGGATGCAAAAGACCCAAGGCACTATTTTGAAAAGAAACAGGGGAGTTATCCCTGTTGTCTTGGCCAATATTTATCCCTCAGCCAACATCACTAAAACAGATTATTTGATCATTTTCAGATTGCTATTTGTGGAACCCTGCTGTGTGCAAATTGGCAGCTACATTTCCGACATTACAAAAGTGACTGCACTTCAAAAGTACTTCATTAGCTGTAAAGCAATTGGGATGTCCTGAGGTTGTGAAAGGTGCTATATAAATGCACCTTATTATTTTCTTTTTACCATTTTTTCTGAGTAGCATACTGAAAAATGCACTTTTCCATTAGTTAGAGACCATTAGAGTGGTGCAAGAAGAATTCTCTATGAACCATTTGCTGCTACTTCACTTGGTTTTTGCAGGACATCATTAGCCTGACACTTGCTTGTTCATTAAATACATTGGTTAACCTACCATTCACAGATTACAAACTGTAATTACAAATACATTTAAATTCTTAACACCAGTGATGCTAAGTATAACCTGATGTGAGAAAATGCAAAACAAAGAACAAAGAACAGTACAGCACAGGAACAGGCTATTCGGCCCTCCAAGCCTGCGCCGATCTTGATGCCTGCCAAAACTAACACCTTCTGCACTTCCGGGGCCCATATCCCTCTATTCCCTTCCTATTCATATATTTGTCAAGACGTCTCTTAAACGTCGCTATCGTATCTGCTTTCACCACCTCCCCTGGCAGCAAGTTCCAGGCACTCACCACCCTCTGTGTAAAAAACTTGCCTCGCACATCCCCTCTAAACTTTGCCCCTCGCACCTTAAACCTATGTCCCCTATGCACTGCAATATATTTTAAAAATAAATTAAATTAAAATTGAAGCAAATTAGAAAAGCCTTATAGTAACTTCTTTTTGTGGCAATTCTGCATTTCAGTTTTGAGAATATCATTGCCCATGTTTCAATGTTGGAAAATAAACTAGTATTATGTTTTAAAATAAAGTTCCAAATTGCTGGAAAATTGTAAGTATCAAATCAGACTAAATGACCAAGTAATCAGAGGAAGGGCAAAAATTCATTGCTGCAACAACACAAAAGCAAAATATCATGGATGCTGGAAAACTAAAAAGAAAAATAGAAAATGCTGGAAAGACTCAGTAGGTCAGGCAGCATCTGTGGAGAGAGCAACTGGATTAATTTATGCAAAGTCATTGTCCTGTTGCTGATCACCGTGGATCTAACAATGCATCTCCATTCATTTCTCCAGTAGGATTGGACAGATGCAATGCACTAACTTCTGTAGTATTACGCTATGCAAACCAGTAAATCAGTGGAGTGAAAGTAGGAGAAATCCAATTGGCCTTACAGCCTCTGGGGGAAGAGAAATCAGCTATGGCTTGTATTCTAGGTCAGCTTTGTAGGAAACTGTGTATGGACATTAAGGAAGATAGGGTTTGCTCAGCAGCAATGGTCCTCAAGGCCAAATTATCTGCTGACATTCGCTGCCTAAAGTTACAAACGAGCAATTCCCATTTATGATGACATCATGGAGAGAAATTGGCATTCAGGGTATTGCACAATTGCATTAATCTTCACCAATAGAGATGGGGAGAATTTAAAAAACTAATAAAACAACACACAGGTGCTAAAAACACAATCAAGAAATGTCTTTATAACTCTGCAATATCTGTAATGGGTGTGGTAGAATAATAGTTATAGTACTGGAATAGCAACCCAGGGGTTGCGAGTTCAAATTGTGAAACTGAATTTACTAAATCTCATTATTTGTGATCTGGCAGCAAAAAAGCATGACTATGAAAGTCCAACTAATTCACTAATAGTCATTTGGTCGTACAGAACTTGAGTATTGCCGAAAATAGAGATATGTTGTCAAAGCTTTTCATCTTACACTCATCAGGACAATCCTGGTATGGTAAAATGGAATTCTTGCAGATTGTCCTGATGTGTGCAAGATGAAAAGCTTCGACAACATGTCTCTATTTTCAGCAATACTCTAATTCATGAATGTCCTTCAGGAAGGGAACCTTCCCCTCTACTTGATATGGCCTGGGTGATTCTATTCCCAATTTAGTTAACTCTTAGTGTCTACTAACGTGGCCTAAACAATTGCCATGTTCTCAGGGCATCCAGAGCTCAGCAAGAAATGTCCACTGTCCAGACCGGAGATCAAATGAAAATATTATACAGATGTGCTCTGAATGGCCACTAAAAATATGATTTGAACTGAAAATTGGAAATTGATTTCACTTTTACTTCATTTTAATGACATTTAATCCTCTACAAAAATAATTTCATCCCCCTTTCTAGCAATATGATGGTATGATGCAGCAGTAAAGAACCCTATCCAATTTAGAAAATGACATTTAGCAGCACAATGGGTTGAAGTATTCATTTTGTCACTGGTTTTGCTGCTTTCATGTTGAAAGTTGTAACATTTTTCAACTTTGAAAGTACCAATAAAGTTGAAACAACAGAAAAAGCCGAAGTTCAAGTGGATGCGCATCTACCTTTTGATCCAAGCCTTTTAATTTTAATTTCAATTTATTTTTACAAGAAATATATAAAAATCAATGACTTTATACTTTCTGTAAATTAAGTGCAAAAATCAATAGTTGTCACAAAAAACTAGACTTCAACAAAATTAGTCCAAAGAAACCTTCAGTTATTATCTGCTTTTCTTAAAGTCTTCATTTGAGAAAGAGTGGCAGCAAATGTTTTGGAAGGAGAAAGACCGTCAGCAATTCTATTGCACTGAAGTCACTAGCAAGTGATGCAACTATCTGCTTCATTACAATTTACCTAGAGAGACCGAGTGTTTCCTATACAGGTAAAGCAAATTGCCACTTGATTGTGAATGTGGCTGTCCTTTAAGGTTGAACTTACTTTCTTTGGAATATGCTTGCAAAAGCTGTAACTTTCTGGTGGATGAATTTAATTCTACTAAGAATGGTTCCTTTCCTTTTCATTTGTAAAACCAATTGTTTCCAGCTATATTTTAATTGAGCTAACGATTCTGGTTTATAAGTTGGGATCTTGATGGAAGACCTGAATGGGATGGTAAATCAGCAAACAGCCTTACAAGGAACAAGCAGCTTGTCGAGTAATGAAAACCTGCTTGAAGTTGTACCAAAAAGGTTTTTTTTTCCCCCAGACAGGATCTGGCAGTGCTGGGGGGCGAGGCGGCTGGGTTCTGGCAGATCTGGATTTCCAAACAGGTGTTGCATGGAGCCTTCAGGCCACGGGGCTGGGGAGATCTGCTGAGCCTTTCACGTCTGATCAAAGGAACCAGAAATACTGTCTAATCACAATCATTGGCCTAAAAAAAAGCTGACTGTTTACAGCATGCAACGTGGAACAGATTTTCGCCTCATTAAAACTCTGTATATAATTTGTTATTATTGAATGATAATTAATAAACTGCACGTTCCACTGGGGCTGGAGAAATGCAGACGTGCCCTGCAACGTGAAAATAATCCGCGCCCGGATACTGTTGCTGAAAATGAAACTGAATGAAAATGAAACGCGAACAAGTTAGGAAATTGGCCCTAGCCTCTTATGGTGTGTTCAGCACCTTGTCAATTCCAAACTTCTTTCTGCAAAACAATCCCTTCCCTAAATCGTCCGTGTAAACAGTGACATTTTTGAAAGGGCACAGGTCAGAGAAAGATAAGTTGATTGATCCAAACAAACTAGAAGGCAAAGAGGGACCCAAAACAAACTCAGACAACAGTCTCTTTCATTCAATCCAACCACCTTGTCAAGTTCAATGTATATATTTACATAGGCTGGAAATATCAAGACAGTGCTTTCAGCAAGTGCGGGGTGGGGAGAATTTGGTCACAATTCTGCCGTTTGTCCTAACCCTCAACCTCTTATCTATTATTAATGCCCCATAACCCAATAAAACCTTTTTTTGGGGTCAATCTAACAATGCTGCCGTTTCTTTGCCCTCACATCTCAACCAGGGTGCACATTTCTGCTACTCCTGGTAAGTCTGACATTGCAGGAGCAAGGCCTAAAGCAAAGAGCCACCACCGATATTACCTAACATTCATCTGAAAGCTTCTGCATCTTAACCCGTTTTTGAATTACACGGCAAGCCAGCTCCTTAATTATAAAGACTTCACAGAGGTTTGTGCTTTCTGAAGATTAAATCAAGATGTTTCTTGCCGACCGTTCACCGTTTCCTTGTTGCAAATCCAATTATAATAATACATGTGAGTTTTGTTACTATGTCATTGTGTGGTGCACTTCGGCCAGCCAAACTAAAGCAATCAGTTCACTCAAACACGTCATCTTTTAAACTGACAATTTACACCTTCAGAAATTGGCATTCTTATAGATAATTTTTTTAAAAAGTTGTTTGTATCTTGGTGTTACAAGCTTTACGACTGAATATATTACCAACTTGTTGAAGCTGTTCTTCACCCTAATAAAGGTTTGTTTTGGAAGTGGCAGAATGTGCAGTTGGGGACACTTACTCTAAAAGCCTTGCTAGGAGTAGTAATATAAATTAACTTTGTAACTGGTCTGAATACAGTATTTAGTAAAACACTATCCATTTTTAAACATTTTAAAATATGCCATTATGTTATAGTTAATATAAAATGGAACATCGCCGCAATACCATTTACTTACAACTTTAATTAACTAACGTCACGCAAATTCTGTTCACAACAGGTCTGACCTTTCTTTAATATTCTGCCTTCACGTAGTAGCAATAAATCAAGTCTAACAGGCAGTAGCTTTGCATTTTAACCCCGGGCACTGCCCTTTTAAGACAATCTGCCATGAAACTTGATTTCCTTTTAAGAATAGTCACATATTCCGCAGATTTCTTGCCAAACTAAAGAAACATTTTATTTTATAAAATAGACGAACTTGACGACAATTATATTTTACAAATATGTACATAGGTCTCAACGGTGCTTCACAAAGCACGTGAAGAGCTACAAGATCACACAGGGGCTCCCTGTCCACACAAACCCTTTGTTTTATCTAGTGCTTGTTGATCTATTCATGGCTAGAATTAGCTTTACAATAAGACGAGTCGATAAGCTTCGTGGGTCTCTTTGAATCGCCCGTTTACAAATCAGTTCAACTTGTCTGACACTGGCCTGATTTCCATCAGAAAGCAAAATGTGTCATTAAAGAACTTCTGTCGCCCATACCTCTAAGTTCTTTTGTCAGGAAAAAGATTCTTTGTAAGTCTTTTATCTGCAGCTGATTGTTGAAGAGAGAGAGAGAGAGAGAAACTATTGCACATTGTTACAGCAGCCCGTCTCCGGCAGAATATTCCTTATCCACAAGATACTGAACCTTTTGAAGAGACCTTACTTATCCCTGAAAAGTTCACGTTAAAAGGTAATAGTTGCTGAGCCGGGCGCTACATGATGGTTGAACTGTTAGTCGTTCCAAAATTAAAGCAGAGCCCACATTGTGCAAGCAGGCAGCTCTGATTTCGGGTTTCAAACATTTGAGACGTCACAGGTTCCTCCTATAGTTTAACCTTTATTTGAACCTCACCATCCAGCCCAAGCGAGCACTGCTGCTAGCAATGGAAACCATTCCTCCTTCCATTTTCACTTTAGGTGAAGGTGTTCATTGTCTTCAGCTTCCCCAGTTTGAGTCATTCCAGACCAGCCCTGTACATAAACTTGGAAGGGGGGGAAAGAGAGAGAGAGAAAAAACTTTGAGGCAATAATCATTTCAAACACAAGTTGGTGGGAGCGCCGGTTCGTATTTCCCGTGTACTTTCAGGGGAGGGTGAGCTTTTCCATACGACCCACCGCCACTACTTGTAATAACGCTGGCGGGTTTCCTGCGGAGCCTTCTTCTGAATCTTCTGCTGCAAATGTTTTGCCAAGACTGCAGGGTCTTGGAGCTCCATATCCACATGCCACTGGTGATCCCCACTACCAGTAGCATGAATATCTTAACCATGAAGATCTCCACCGCTGGGATGGAGTTGCTCATGGTGCAGTCCAGGGCTTTGGAATGATTGCCCATTTTGCACTTCTCCTGTGTGGCTAAAAACTTCCAGTTATCCATGTTGAGGCGTTCGTAGAAATAACAAGCTATGACACAGGTGGCAGGGACGGTGTACAAAACCGAGAAGACCCCGATCCTCACCATCAGCTTTTCCAGCTTGTCCGTGTTCTCCCCCCCAGTCTTCATGACGCGCCTGATGTGGAAAAGCGCCACAAATCCAGACAGAATGAACGAGGTGCCAATGATCAGGTAGCAAGCCAGAGGGATGAGCACAAAGCCGGTCAACGCGTTGACATCCATACTTCCCACATAACAGATGCCGGTCAGTTCATCGCCAGCTACCCTCCTCATCACCAGTATAATGATGGTTTTGATGGCAGGGATTGCCCAGGCAGCCAGGTGGAAATAGCTGCTGTTTGCTTCAATGGCTTCGTGTCCCCATTTCTTCCCAGCTGCCAGGAACCAGGTGAGTGTCAGGATGACCCACCAGAGGGAACTGGCCATGCCGAAATAGTAGAGCACCAGGAAGACGATGGTACAGCCCGTGCTCTCTAAGCCCTCCTGGATAACATAGAGGTGACCACTGTCCCTGTCACAGGCGATACTGTCCCCTCCAGCGAACAGGCGGATGATGTAGCCCACAGAGTAGACACAGTAACACATGGAGAGGAAGATGATGGGTCTCTCCGGGTACTTGAAGCGCTGAGGGTCGATCAGGAAGGTGAGCACGGTGAAGGCACTGGAGAAGAAGCAGAGCATCGACCAGATGGCGATCCAGATGAAGGCGAACCTCTTATCCTGGCCGGCCCAGTAAACATCCACCTGGGCAGAGCAGAGCGGCGCGCACGATGCGCTCTTCTCCACGCGGTGGAACTTCTCCGAGTTCTCACACGCCGCCTTGCTGCCGCTGTCCTTGACCGGGGGGAAGAGCTCCTGGGTGCCGCCGCCGGCCCTCGGGTGCTGCCGGTAGACCGGGGGGAGGACACTGGCTCCGCGGGGCATATCCTCCGAGCCGTTACTGGGCGCTTCCATGCAAAGGAAATTGGGGTCGTTCTTGTTGGGCAGTTTGCTGCAGTCCAGAGAGTCGGGCCAGCGGAAGCTGAACTGCTCCATGATAGGGGAGCACTTGAGGCGGGCCTGCTCACACATCACCCGGCAGGCGGGGATAGGCGTCGAGACCTGCTCGGTGCACATCGGGGCGTAGAGGGAGCACAGGAAGAACTTGAGGTGAGTGTGGCAGCCGTATTCCACCAGGGGGGCAAACTCGTGCAGCTTGATGGCTGCTTCCCGCTGGTCCTCATGACCCATCAGGTTGGGCATGCGGGTCATATTGTAGCCAATGTCCCTGCACATGGGGATATCGATGGGCTGACACCTGCCCTCTCGCTCAGACCTCTCCGACTCGATGGAGCTGATCGCCCGGCTGCACAGCATCAACGAGAAGGTCAGAGCGCACAGGCAATGGATATGTTCCAACCACCCCATATTAAAGGCTTCAAAGTCTCCTTTCACACCCCCCCCCCCCTCCCTCCCACCCCCCACCCCCAAAACAAAGTAAAGCCAGCCACTGAATCCGACTTGCTCCGGTCTGGGGCTAAACTTTACATCCAAACTTGGCAATGTTAGCGGCGGATCCTGCAGCTGGATTTGAGAGCAGTTCCCGGGGATAGCTGACTCTTGAGCAGGAAGATGGGTCAAATCCACAGACTGAGGAGCGGCTAAACCTCCCCTAAAGCCAACCGGAATCAATCACAACAGCCGATGTGTCCTTTCCCTCCTAACTTCAAGGGCTTGTCTCGGAGCGCTGCTGCTGTGTGCACTCGTGGGACCCAGGTACAAGGAAGTAAACACACACACACACACAGAGGCAGCTCCTCTCTGACTGGCAACTGCAAAGTGAGCTAAGAGTGGGCGGACCGTCTGTGAAACTCAGGCAAAAAAAAAGAGCAGCAAAAGAGAGAAGGGGTAGGGTTGATCATCAAAAGGTCGGCCAAAGAAGGATTTCGACGCCTGCCATTCATCTGAAGCTGGGTGGATTTCCGCCACTTTTTTTTTTGGTTTAGGGAAATGTAGAACCAAATATTTCCCCACGATCCAGTCCGTGCTTTTAATTATTTTATAGGAACACTTCCTTAGTCTAAACTGCATTCCTATCAACCCGAGATCGCCTGTTTCAACAAAAAAAAGGGCAAACTATAGATCAACCGATATGAAAACGGGAGCAAAACCGGTTAAAAAGACACAGCATGACTCGCTCTTCCATCGCCTGGATGGCAATATCTTCAACTTTGAGAAGTTTATAATGAGAAATTCCGCCGCCACTGCAGCTACATAAATACAAAGGCGTAAAAACAGAGCAATTTGCAAGCTGAACACACTGGAGATGAGTTTATATTTTACTATTAAAAAGTTATTAATCAAACACCGTACCATGGCCAAAATATTAGATTTCTAGATTCTCACTGGTGTGGAATTTGTTATCGTGTTTTTTTTTTAAAGGCATGTTTATTTAGGCAATGTTACATTTGCAAAGCTCCGTATTCCCCCAGAGTATTTATCTTTTTTTAACAGCTTCCTGTCTAAGCAAGCCAATTCAACTGGAAAACAATTGGTTGCTTAAAACACCATCTGAGAGAGAGAGAGAGAAATCAGCAACTGACTAAGATAATTCTGTTGCCGATAAATGAAAAGGCTCTTTGATGCCTGAAGCTGAAAAGATATTTTTTGGGGGGGTCGGATTTGAAACCTGTGCCTTTATGGAAATAGCAGCCTCCCCGCTGGATCGCTCCGACAGAGATGGACCCCCGGCGACTGGTGTTACGGAGAATTGCAGGAATTTTATGGCTGTCGGACGCCGATCTTTTCTTCTTTTGTGTTCTTTGAAGAATGACTTTAGACATTTTATTTACATATTTAACCGTGGATGAAAAAAAAGCACTTGGCTTTTTTGGGGAGGGGAGGATTTTGAACAGTTTGAATGAATGGAAATCTTATTAAATCTACGCTTCTTCATTTATAAAATCTTTAATTCTTATTATGTGGGCAACTATATCACAGTATAATTGAAGATTTTAAAAACAGCTTAAACTTGGGTAAAACTTGTTCTCCACACGCACGGAGCCTCACGCTCTCTACTTTTACAATTAGCTGAGATGTATTTTTGAAATGTTCGTTTTAACGTCGACATTTCAAAATGCAGCCCCCCCCCCCCCCCCCACCCCCCCTCCCCACTTTGTTAACAAAGAGCTTCCAAGTAAATGTGCTTCGGTTAGTAAACAGCAGTATGGCGGGGGTGTAAACACCCGCATCTCTGCTTCTGCAGACCCACAAGTTACAATTGTGAACGATATATGCTGCATTGGGCTGTGTAAATGGAAAAGTTGCAACAGATACAGACTTCGCCCAGAAAGGAGTTGTTGCGGTTTCAAACAAAAGGAATGTAACCAAAAAGTAGCAGGGTTCTGGCACAATGAAGGGGCTCTACTTTTTTAAAAAATCTGGTTTGAAATATTACGGACGGTTCAACAGGGTGCATCTCAGTGAATTGCAAATAAGAACATTTCTTAATCCCCTTTTCATTCACTGGCTTCGGATCAGTGGCATCTAAGCGGCTCCCCACTGCTCCTGGCCCAGGAGACTGTATTCACTGCTCCTGCCTCTCACTTCTATTCCCACACTCTAGAGGGGGGGAAAAAAAAGCCCCGGCGCAGACACACTCTCTTCGATTAGATTAAACCCATTCCACAGTCCCTAGAGAAAGTGAGAAATTGAGCACTTTCTCTGTTGCCTGCCAGTCTGTCATTATCAGAAATGAGTAGGTTATAAAAGTCCCACAACTTTCTTATTCCGCCTCACAATTGCCAGGTAACCCCCCCCCCCCCCCCATCTCCTCACGCCCCCGTCCCATCAGCAAGCCTGTCGGAGCTGACTGCATTCAAATGTCAACTTCTTTGTTCGAAAGCAATGGAGTATCAACGTTTAAGCATCGTAGTTGAATGTGTACCTCTTGCAGGGTGAATTGATAATAAGGAAGCAACTTTAATAACTTTTTTTTCTCAGTTACAAGCATGCAGACTGCTGCTGGAGATAAACTCCCAGGGACCTGTAATTTCCCCCAGGGACATGGGCACTCAGGGTGCAAAGTAAACAAACATTTTGGGCGTAAGCGAGTTTCGCGCCTAAGTACAAAACTCCCCAATTTCCTCGATCTTTGTTGGCCGTCTATCCATCCGCCGCCTGAGCAACTCCGACCAAAGTCATGAGCGATCTGGACAGAGTGGATAGGAGAGAAACTGTTCCCATTGGAGGAAGGATCCGGAGGACACCGATTTAAGGTGATTGGCAAAAGAAGCAAGAGAGACATGAGGAAAAACTTTTTACACAGCCAGTGGTTAGGATCTGGAATGCACTGCCTGAGAGTATGGTGAAGGCAGATTCAATCTAGGCCTTCAAAAGAGAACTGGATAATTATCTGCAGAGAGAAAATTTACAGGGCTACGGGGAAAAGGCAGCAGCCTGGGACTAGGTGAGTTACTCTTGCAGAGAGCCCACACAGACATGATGGGCCGAATGGCCTCCTGTAACTATTGGATGATTCTATAAACCTGTCCCACCCTCAAATTACATATTCACCAAGTGTGCTTGTTTGGAGCTGTTCATATGATGACCAGTTTACGGGGGCAGGAGGGATTTTTCTGGTGTTTCATTTCATTTTTTTAGAATTTAAAATAATTATCCTGGCTGAGACATGTTCTGTATTTTCTGTTTGGTTTAATGCATTTTCATGGTATGAGTATAAGTCACATTAAAAATTTAAAGCTTCCCTGATTTTAGGTTCTTAAACCTGATGTGCATGAGTGATGGATAAATGAGTTGAAACTCACATTTACATACATAGAGATGAAATATATGGAATTGGTTCAGTGCTTTCCTGGAGCCCTTATTGTTCACGTTGATTTACGCCCAGTTTACATTCAGGTTGATCCTAATGAAATTCACAGGAAATTTGAGTGCAACTTAAAATCAATGGGATGGGCACATTTTCATTCTAACTTCTGAGCTGCGCCCACAGAGGAAATTCCAGGCTCCAACTGAATTCCTGAAGAAAATGCACAAACACAAACTCAGAATGTTTTAAAATAATGAAGTAGTGCAGAGAAACAAAAAAAAAAGCACGCATCACACAGAATATTTTAACTCTTGCAGCAAAAACAATCTGGTTGAAATGTCAACCTCATATAAGTGTGCTCCTTGATAATCCTTTAGATGAATTTTAAAAAGTGGTTAACTGAACAGGGTGCAATTAGGGATGGGCAATAAATGCTGGCTTCGCCACAAACTCCCACATCCCATGAACATATTTTAAAAAATCACATATACTATTATTATTTGTTGGCAATAAACTGTTGATTTTTAAAAATAACCTTGTGCAGTGACTGCACAGCAATTTATAATCCTGCGTATACATCATCACACTTCAATAACATGGAATGCATTGGCTGCTGGCATTTGCACAGAGAGCTGCTGTCAGCAAGAAAATGGACCCAAAATCGGATAAAAACAGCACATGAAGTTCACAGTCTAACTCATAAAAATAGTACCTTCGAGTGATTACAAGGCTGTAAACTCATTTTCGGATTCAGATGAGCTATGGACAATTTCACTCTCACTGTTTAGACATGATCTGAGCCCCATCAGTTGGATTCCAGCTTTGTAATTACTCTCAGATATTTATTATTCATTATTCTGTTTTGATATGGGCACTGAGTATATTATCAGTTAACCAATGCACGTGGCATACAACTGTACACATTTGGAGCCAAGTACTGCAACACTGTGAATTTATATGTACTCCACATAAATCACCACTCTAACACAGAAATAGAAGAGAAAGAAAGTGTAGTATCAAATCTAATTATTTGGCTGAAGGAGTTTACTAGCCTTTTGCTACTGTAAAGAGGTCATGCATCTTGCCGCAGGCTGCAATATATGGGTAACGAAAGACAATTTTATATTCCAGAAGTGAAGCAGTGCAGTAAGATACTGGGATTTCCATTGCTTTGGAACTCACTCCACTTAGACTGCAGCGCAGGTTTCATAGCACATCAGAACCAACCCCACACGTGCTAGTTTGTACATGTACAATTGTCCAAAGGTCACAACTGCCACTTTCACTTCTCGATGGCTCGAGAAGGTTGGAATCGGCCAGCAACAAGGACATCGCTTTGCTGCCCTGTTTGGGTGGGCTAAGTGTACAGCTCATCCATGGGCAGAATACCTGCCAAGCAGTGCCATCGGGAGCAGCAGCTTAAGATGTTGCTTAGCTAAGGGACTGCTTCTTCTGGTGATCCAAGGGAAACAACCTCATGAAAGACCTCCTCATTTATAGCACAGAATTACCCACAAAATTGAGGCTGTAACCAATGCTCGTGTTGTGTAAATGCAGCTTGATTTTTTTTAGCAAAAGTTCAAATCACAATTTTATTTCCTCCCCTTCAGGCTCTGACTCATGGGATCCATGCCCTCAGGTACCTCACCCAAGTGACCCTTTTCATTTGTGAACCTTGACTGTCAGCAGGCTACTTGACCACGTGTTTATCACATCTGAGTCTGTGTCAGTACTTCTGCTGCTAGTTGCAGTTACTTGGCAGCAATTAGTGATGGGGACTCAGGCTGATTTTTTTTCTCTTTCGAACCAAGGGATGCTGCTGCCAGTTGAGTTAATTAACCCAGCACAGACTGGAAATTGAGGCTGGACCTTTCTGGCTCCTCTGCTGATTTAAGGGAGCCTCCAAACGGTATCTTGATGAATTTTTGGGAGTGGGTTTGTATTTTTCTCTATTTCTTCTGCCAATCATAACTATTGCTGGAGTGCAATCCCACAAGTAATAGCAGCCTTTCTAGCATCTGACTCTTGTGCCAATTCTTCATTGTGTGAGACTGGAGCAGGAGGGTTATCAAGCTATTTTGCTATATAATGCTTGCCAACCATGCCTCCTCTTCCTCTTATCCAATGTCCACAGATATGGAATTTCTGGCAGGAATTACCGGATAACAAACAGCAATGTAAATCCTAGATAATGTCTCCCTTTCCTAGCCCAGGAGCACTGAAACCAATTGCAGCAATCACAACTGTTGTCCTGACTGAAATTAGCTAATTCAGTATGGACCAGGAGTCAAACTAGAGATATCCTAGTCCTTATGGAGATACCTTTACCTGCAAGATCATCAGAAGTATTTATAAAGAATTATTTTTAAATATTTAACCCCAGAAGTGTATAAGAAGTTACAATCACCGGTACTTTAACCAAAAGTGACAATGAGTAATGCTAGCAGAAATCTGCTCGCCCTATGCTAAGTTTTCTAAGTCATCTCATATTCCAAACAAAAGAAGGAAGCAGTGTTTCATTTGCCAACAACTGCCTACCAATGATATTACTAAAGTGGTTTGAGGTTCCTTTGATGTAAATAGAAAGAATCTGCTTCAAAAGCAATATTGTGTGTGCAAAATGGATATTAGACATTAAATTGTTGGAAACCTAGAATCTCTCAATTATATAAATCCATGAATAGGGGGCACCAAGTGGGAATGAGAAGATTTACAATAACAATTTTCAACTGCGCAGTGGTCTTCACATCAGAAACACATAGAAACATGGAAGATTTATGACACAGAACGAGGCCATTTGACCCCTCACATCTTTGCTGGCTGAAAAACAGCTCTCCAGCCTAATTCCGCTCTCCAGCTCTTGGTTCATAGCCCTGCAGGTTACAGCACTTCAAGTGCATATTCAAATATTTTTTAAATGCGATGAGGGTTTCTGTCTCTACCACCCTTTCAGCCAATGAGTTCCAGACCCCCACCACCCGCTGGATAAAAATATTTGTCCTCAGCTCCCCCGTAATCCTTCCACCAATTACTTTAAATCTGCATCCCTGGTTATTGACCTCACTGCTAAGCAAAATAGGTAATCTTATCCACTCTATCTAGGCCCGTCATAATTTTATACACCTCAATTAAATTTCCCCACAGTCTTTTCTGTTCCAAAGAAAACAACCCAGCCTATCCAATCTTTCCTCATAGCTAAAACTCTCCATTTCCGGTAATACCCTCATAAATCTCCTCTGTACCCTTTCTAGTACGACCACATCCTTCCTGCGATGTGGTGATCAGAACTTTATGCAGTACTCTAGCAATGGCCGAACTAGCGTTTTATACAGTTATAGCATAACCTCCCTGCTCTTATATTCTATCCCTCGGCTAATAAAGGCAAGTATTCCATATGCCTTCTTAACCTCCTAATCTCCTTGTTACCTTTAGGGATCTGTGGACATGCACTCCAAGGTCCTCTACACTTCTCAGTATCATACCATTTACTGTGTGTTCCTTTGCCCTTTTTCTCTTCCCAAAAGCCTTACACATTCTACAGTGCTTCACAGATTGAAGAACAAAATTAATATTGAGCAAAACAGTAAAGATTAGATAGAGTCGAGTTCGGGGACAGGGCTGAAAGAGCAGTTGAAGTAAAAATTCTTCACAGGCTTTTGAAAGTAGGTGTTTTGGGAGAGACTTCCAGAGGGCAGATGTATTCTGACCTGAATAGTATAGAGGTAAAATGTAGACTGTCAGAGGAGTGAAGAAAGCAAGAAAGACAGTCTGGCAGGGCAGTTGAGGGGAGGATAAGACTAAGTTGTAGGGGTATGGAGCTTAGCGAGTCCTTGTGAAAACGTGAGCAATAGAAGCTTGGAGTGTTGAACAGGTAAGGATGGGGGCAGCAGAATTCTGAGTTCTGAATTGCAGTTTCTGGAGGGCGTAAGCAGGAAGGCCGTCTAGGAGACCATTAGAGAAGTTGATCCTCAAATGCAATAAAGCTTTGGATTAGAGTCTCATTGGCAGAGGCAGGGAAAAATGCAGAGGCAGGCAATGCTGAAAGGCAGAAGGAGGCAGTCTCAGTGATAGAACTGATGGAAGAAGCTTGGGAATAAGCAGCACACTTAGATTCCATACTACCAGACTGAAGTGGCAATCAGGGAGGTTGATGGAGTCAAGGACAGAAGCACGTAGGAGCTGATTGGAGTATCAGGGGAGCATTTAGAAAGAGAGATGAGAATATTGTCCTGGAGGACTTGATCGGTTCTCTTGAGATCATGAGACCCCATATGGTAACAAAGTTGAAGCAGTTACCATGAATATGGGTTGGAAGTCTATGTGAAGTATGAGACTGGAGGATGCAAGGAGTGGAAGGAGGTCATTGGTGGTAGGTGAGTCAAGATGGAGATTGAAATCACAGAGGAAAAGGAGGCATCTGGTGTAGAGCATGAAGACAAAAAAGAGGGAGTAGATTTCAGTGAAAAATTCTCGCGGAGCTTAGGTATGGGTTGCATTGTGTAAGAAGTGAAAACAGTGCAACAAGGTTTTGGGATATTGATATTGAGACTTTGTTATTGAGACAGACACTGTGCTGGGATGTTCATTTTAATCACCTTGACTCTCCCATCAAATGACACCAGAAGAATCTATTTATGTTGAGATCAGAGGCCCAGTAAAGATATAGTTCACCTTCGATAGACTGTCCATAGATGCCATAATTTTAAAAAACAGAACCATAGTTCTTCCCAGTGGACTGTGAAACTAGCCTATCCTTTATGGGTTTCGTAATTCATGTGTGAACAAACCTATTCAACATATGTTGGTCAGCTTTGCAACCTGGCTTCAAATGCACTCCCAGATTAATGGAATAAAAGTCTCCTCTGATGACCACAACAGTTTAGAAATAAGTTTTGGCAGTTTCAGTCCAAGGCAATGCTCCAAAGGAGAAAACTGCCTCCAATTCACTTCTAAATTGGCAATTCCACATGGACATACCACAGAATGGCTTCCTATAATGCTCCCCCTGAACTCTCTAGTTTCAGTCCTATATCCCTTATGCCCTCTCTGAGCTCATCTTGTCCATGAGATCCACCTCCTGTTCCCACTAAACTGCTGATCACCCAACTTCCCCTCTTGGTCCCCAGTTTAGCCAAATTGCAAATGGTTCTTTCTTTTCAGGTATTGCCCCTTTCTCCTTTAAATCTGCTGTCATCACCTCTCTCCTCAAAAAAACAACCCTTGACTCCACCGTCCTTTCAAACTACCATCCCATCTCTAACCTCATTTTCCTCTTCAAAATCCTTGAATGTGTTCCCATCTTTCCCAGAACTCCATGTTTGAATCCCTCCAATCAGGTTTCCGCCCTGCCACAGTACCGAAACAGCTCTTATCAAAATCATCCTATGTGACTGTGACAAAGGTAAACTTTCCCTCCTCATCCCCTGTTGTCCTGTCTGCAGTCTTTAACCTGGTTGACCACACCATCCTTCTCCAAACCCTCTCCACTGTCATCCAGATGAGAGGGACTGCTTTCACCTGGCTCCATTCTGACCTATCTAATCGTAGCCAGAATATCACTTGACATGGCTTCCCTTTCTCCTCCCACACAGTTACCTCTGTTGTCTCCCAAAGATCTATACTTGGCTCCCTCCTATTTCTCATCAAATGCTTCCCCTTGGCAACATAGAATAATAGAACCTTTACAGCAAAGAAAGAGGCCACTTGGCCCATCGTGCCTGCACTGACATCATCCAAAAGCGTAGTATTAGTTTTCACATGTATTCTGATAACAGTCAGCTCTACCTCACCACCATTGCTGTCAACTCCTTCACTGTTGCTAAACTATCAGACTGCTTCTCCGACATCCAGTACTGGATGAGCAGAAATTTCCTCCAATTAAATGTTGAGAAGACGAGAGCCATTGTTTTCGGTCCCCACTCCAAACTCCGTTCCTTAGCTATTGACTCCATCCCTCTCCCTGACAACAGTCTGACATCAACTCAGTCTGTTCACAACCTTGGTGTCACATTCGACCCTGAGATGAGCTTCCAACCTCATATTCGTGTCACAACTGAGGTCACCTATTTCCACCTCAGTAACATCGCTTGACATCGCCCTAGCCTCAGCTCATCTCCTGCTGAAACTCTCATTCAAGCCTTTGTTACCTCTAGACTTGACTATTCCAACACACTCCTGGTTGGTCTCCCACATTCTACTCTCCGTAAACCTGAGGTCATCCAAAACACTGCTACCCATGTCTTAACTCGCACCAAGTCCTGTTCACCTATCACCCATGTGCTTGACGACCTACATTAGCTCCCAGTCAAGCAACATCTTGATTTTAAAATTTTCATCCTTGTTTTCAAATCCCTCCATTGACTCGCCCCCTTCCTGTCTCTGTAATCTCCTCCAGCCCCACAACCCGCCAAGAAATCTGCACTCCTCTAATTCTGACCTCTTGTGCATCCCTGAATTTAATCACTCCACCATTGGTGGCTGTGCTTTCAGTTGCCTAGGCCCCAGGCTCTGGAATACCCTCCCTACACCTCTCCGCCTCGCTTTCCTCCTTTAAGACACTCCTTAAAACCTACCTCTTTGACCAAGCTTTGGTCTTTTGACCTAATATCTCCTTTTGTGGCACAGTGTCATACTGTGTTTTATACTGCTCCTGTGAAGCGCCTCGGGATGTTGTATTACATTAAAGTTGCTATATAAATGTAAGTTGTTGTTGTGTGGGAATGGGAAAAGAATGTCACACTGGTGCAGAAGGAGTGATGTTCTGAGTTTGTGGAATAATATTGGGACACACTGGGGATTTATTTATTAAGTTAAAAGCATGTTGTGTTCTTCAATATGACGTGGTGGTGAGAAATTGCAAAGTTTCTGTTTCAGGCACCTAGTGTTTTTCAGATATAGTGTAGCTAGATGCAGAAAATGTCTGTCCCAATAATTTGCTTTAGCTTCAACTTTAGAAGAGTAGCTTCTCCTTTACCAGTCTGACATTTTTCCTCATTTTCCACACTAACGATACTTAGGCCCAAGTAACATTGCCATTTAGGGATAGTTTCTGCTCTAGACCCATGCCTATTCAATGTCCACAATTGTCAAAACACCTTACAGCCCTTACCTTTACAGCTAAAGGAGACTTTCATGCTCTAGGCTGGATGTAAACTCAGAGGTGAAAGTCTTATGTCTAACACACACTCTGTCTGATTGTGCTCCATCGGACCTGACTGGTAAACCGTTCATACCCCAAAACTAACAACCCATCCTTCATGAACAAAAATTTACATTAAAATCACTCAAAGTAAAAATATGTAAAAACTGGAAACAGAACAAATGGGTGGTTGTTGGTCGGCACAGACTCGGTAGGCCGAAGGGCCTGTTTCAGTGCTGTATCTCTAAATAAAAATAAATAAAAATAAAATAAAATGCATCAGACGCTAATGCTGCCACTTGATTTCAACTCCTCCACCATTTCAATGCTGGCTAAACTTAATTTGGGTTGGATCATACTCACCCTGAAACAGCTAAGTTCTATTTCATGGGGTCTGGTTTTCATCACTCCAACGTCTTAATGCACCCAAATTAAGCTGCGGGCTTTCTATGCGCAGGGTAATGATCTCAGTGAAAAAATGTGACATCTGCCCTGCTTTATACTCATATCTAACCTTTTACTAAAGTTAAAGAGCAGGGGAAAATATACAGTTGAGTTTGATGTAGGCACAGACTTATATACTCCACAGTTGGACTCTGTTGCGAGGAACAATTTATGCACATTTAATCCTGATCATAGTCTTTTTAAAATAGTGCAGATCTACTTTGTTGTGTGTTGCGTAGAATATATTGCTTGATAATATCTTTTGGTAGTGCTTGATTTGATTTCTCTCTACACTGCGCTTTAATTTGTTTTCTCTCATTAAAATTTACGGTGAAGTTACTGGGTTTTATTTAGTGTATGACATTTTTCCCATTAATAATAATAATAATTGATATATCTTTTTCCAAACACACTACTTCCATTCATAAAATTTGGTCCCATCCCTGCAGGAAGGTAAGAGATCAAGAACTGGATGATAGGTCATTTTTATTTAATTAAAAACTAAATTTTACTGAGTGTTTTCAAGAAGACAAAATACCTAAAGCAATAAACCACCAAACTGAATCAGCAAACTAAAATCATTCTACTTTCTCTTAATCTGACCCTTTTGGACAAACATGACATTTGTGCTGATCAAACAAATTCAATTTCATTAACAGTTGAATGCACAATTTCTCTAGTACATACATGAAGGAGGCTGTGTGGGTGTTTGAACTTAATCAACAGGGTCTGCTTTAATGATATAAACTCCATGTGACCAGGAACTTTCCAACATTTTATCGGACGGTTAGCTGATTGGCGTGGAAATAGATAATATGCAGTGTGAGCTGCCAGCTGCTTTCTTTATTGTGTGTGAAACACAGAAAAAGAGAGAAGATCTCTTGCAAACCATTAGAGAAATGGAGCAAAAAGTTTAAAGTCCAATTCTTTTGTGAAAGGAGGGGGAAGATTTTGATGGCATTCTCTGGATGTTAGTGTTAATCAGGATTAGGATAACTGACTAATATATTCGTACATTTGTGGTTAACTGAGAAGATGAGATACCTACACAGTTGTTTCTTAAGATTGTCAAAGCAATTAGCTGCCTTGAGTTGAATTGTGCTTCGTGTAGGCGTTGAGGGATGCTGTAGATGAGGAGTTTTTCTTGTGTGCTGTATATTTTAGGACCATATTATCTTGTGTACCCTTACTGAGCACTTTTGGGCTCTTATTTTATGAACGCTGCACAGAATTACATAGAAAGTGCAATGGGAAAACTGGCTATTTGACCCAACCATCCGTGTTGGTGTTTATCCCCCACAAAAGCAATAGTCTGCCTAGCTTCCATATCCCTTTATTTCCTTCTTTGTTAGCCACCTAGCTAACATATCCTTAAATGTTAGTATAGTCACTGCTTCAATCACTTATTCTGGTAGTGCATTCCACAGCCTCACAACACTCTCCTGCTCTTTGTCTTAAATCGCTTATATCAAATCTTATATCTGTGTCTTCTCATTCAAGACACCTCAACGAATGAAACATTTATTTATATTTAGAGATACAGCACTGAAACAGGCCCTTCGGCCCACCGAGTCTGTGCCGACCAGCAACCACCCATTTATACTAACCCTACAGTAATCCCATATTCCCTACCACCTACCTACACTAGGGGCAATTTACAATGGCCAATTTACCTACCACCTGCAAGTCTTTGGCTGTGGGAGGAAACCAGAGCACCCGGCAAAAACCCACGCGGTCACAGGGAGAACTTACAAATCCAGAATCGAACCCAGGTCCCTGGAGCTGTGAGGCTGCAGTGCTAACCACTGCGCCACTGTGCCGCCCGTGTCTTTCTATTCTGTACCAAGCCTTCAGCATTTTACAAATAATATAGACAATTACTAGTGAGCCAATTTTCCTAAGATGTCATCACCACAAAGGATATGGACGATTCCTCTGCATATGTCTGTTCTTCACGTATTATGGGCTTAACTTTCAAAACTAATCATTGTAGTCATGACACTACCAAAAGAACCAATAACATTAATCTTGCAATAAAATCAACTCAGTACTTCCAACAAAGCGAGTGCTTTTTTGAACAAAAAATGTTCTCATTGATTTCACTCCCACTTCCATCTCCAAAAGTCAGCACAATACAGTACGTAGTTCAGCAGCACTCTTCCGAACCCCTTGTCTACCTTCACTAAGACTTCCATTACATCTCTTATTGATCCACAATTTAAAAATGAACTCTCTTGTCTTTGCTGCAACTAAATTTACTGTGCATTTGCTCCTCTCAACTACTGCTACTACAAATGAGATGGATGGAGTTGACCAAGTAAAAGTATCTCCCCATTCAACGAGAAATAAAACTGTCTATAAGTATTTACTATGAAATTGGGCATGCCCTCACTGCAGAAAAGAAAGTTGAGAGGTGATATGATTGCTGTTTTTTGGATTCTAAAGGGACTAAATAATGTAAATCATGACAAGCTGTTTCATCTTGATCTGAAGAGTAGAACCAGAGGAGATGGCCTGAGCTTGAACAGGGCAAATTAAAAAATAATCTTTGGAAACATTATTTCAACGAGTGTGTGGTAAATCTATGGAACTGGTCCCCTAAGGAGATAGTGGAAGCTGGTAGTATTGATTCATTTATATTCAAATTAGGTAGATTTCTTTCAGAAATAATATTTTGGGATACAGTATGTGAGTAATTTGAGACTTGGAATCATAGAATTATAGAATGGTTATAACACAGAAGGAGGCCATTTGGCCTGTCATATCCATGCCAGCTTTCTACAAAAGCAACTCAGTTCCACACCCCTGCCTTTTCCCCGTGGCCCTGTAAATTCCTCCTTTTCAGATAATTATCCAGTTCTCTTTTGAAAGGCTTGATTGAATTTGCCCTCACCACACTCTCGGGCACTGCATTCCAGATCCTAACTACTCACTGTGTAAAAACGTTTTTCCTCCTCTCACTGTTGTTTCTTTTGCCAATTACCTTAAATCAGTGTCCTCTGGTTCTGGATCCTTTGGCCAATGGGAACAGCTTCCTCCTACCTATTCTGTTCAGACCCCTCATGATTTTGAACACCTCTATCAAGTCTCCTCTTAATTTTCTCTTCTGCAAGGAGAACAGATCCAGCTTCTCCAGTCTATCCACCAAACTGAAGTTCCTCATCCCTGGAACCATTCTCGTGAATCTTTTCTGCACCCTCTCTAATGCTTTCACATCCATCGTAAAGCATGGTGCCCAGAACTGGACACAATATTCCAGTTGAGGCCAAAACAGTGTTTTATATAGAGTTATCATACCGTCCTTGTTTTTGCATTCTATGCCCCTAGTTATAAAGCCCAGGAACTCATATGCTTTATTAACCGCTTTCTCAATCTGCTCTGCAACCGTCAATGATTTGTGTACATATACGCCCAGGTCCCTCTGCTCTTGCACCCCTTTAGAATTGATATGACTTATGGTAAGTGTAATATGCTTGGGAAGAACAGGATCTATAGTTTCTAAAGCGTTCCATCACTGGGGTTTTCCTTACCTTTTGTTGAGATCTGTGGACTAGTTGAGGTGTTGGGCATGTAACTGAACACTGTGCAATCACTGAACGTTCTCACTTCAGACCTTATGATGGCGGGAAGGGCATTGATGAAGCAGCTGAAAATGGTTAGGACTAGGACACTACCCTGAGGAACACCTGCAGCGATGTCCTGGGGCTGAGGTAATTGACCTCCAACAACCACAGCTATCTTCCTTTGTGCTAGGTATTACTCCAGCCAGTGGAGACTTTTCCTCTGATTCCCACTGACTTCAGTTTTACTAGGTCTCCTTGATGCTACACTCTGTCAGATGCTGTCTTTGTCTGAAATTCAGCTCTTTGGTCCATTTTTGGACCAAGGCTATAATGAGGTCTGGCGTCGAGTGGTCCTGGTGGAACCCAAACTGAGCATCAGTGGACAGGCTGTTGGTGAGTAAGTGCTGTTTGATAGCATTGTCAATGACACCTTCTATTACTTTGCTAATGATTGAGAGTAGATTGATGGGGTGGTAATTAGCTGGATTGGATTTGTCCTGCTTTTTGTGTACAGGACACACCTGGGCAACTTTCCATGTCAGGGAGATGCCAGTGTTGTAGCTGTACTGGAACAATTTGGCTAGTGGAATGGCTAGTTCTGGACACAAGCATTCAGCACCACAGCCAGCTCGTTGTAGGGGCCCCACAGCCTTTGCTGTATCCAGTGTGCACAGCCATTTCTTGATATTCTGTGAAGTAAATCAAATTGGCTGAAGACTGGGGTCTGTGATGCTGGGGACCTTAAGAAGCAGCTGAGATGAATCATCCATTCGGCACTTCTGGCTGAAGATGGTTTCAAATGTTTCAGCCTTGTCTTTTGACCTCACATGCTGGGCTTCGCCATCATCAAGGTTGGGGAAGTTCATGGAGCCTCTTCCTCCTCCTATTAGTTGTTTAATTGTCCAACAGCATTCATGACTGGATATAATTGGACCTCAGAGCTTTTATCTGATCCATTGGTTGTGGGATTGCTTAGCTCTGTTTAGCATGCATGTAGTTCTGTGTTGTAACTTCACCAGATTGGCACCTCATCTTTAGATATGCCTGGTGCTATTCCTGGCATGCGCCCCTACACTCCTTGTTGAACCAGGGTTGATCTCCTGACTTGATGGTAATGTTAGAGTGAAGGATATGCTGGGTCACGAGGTTAGAGATCGTGGTGAAATACAATTCTGCTGCTTCTGATGGCTCACAGCGCCTCATGGATGCCCAGTTTTGAGCTGCTAAATCGGTTCTGAATCTAGTGCCACACAACACAATGGAGAGTGTCCTCTGTGAAGATAAGACTTTGTCTCCTTAAGGACTATGTGGTGGTCACTCCTACCAATACTGCCATGGACAGGTGCATCTGTGACAGGTATATAGGTGAGGACAAGGTCAGTAGGTTTTTCCCTCTTGCTCGTTCTTTCACCAGCTGCTTCAGGCCCAGTCTGGCAGTTATGTCCTTCAGAACATGGCCAGCTCAATTAGTAGTGGTGCTATCAAACCACTCTTGGTGATGGGCATTGAAGTCCCGCACCCGGAATACATTCTATGCTCTTGCTATCCTCAGCGCCACTTCCAAGTGGTGCTCAATATGGAGCAGTACTGATGCATCAGTTGAGGGAGTGTGGTAGGTGGTAATCTGCAGGAGGTATTTTGATGTGCACCTGGAAATAATGTTTCTTTGGGATGAAGACGATGCTGGCACTATTTTTTCGGCATTGCCTCTGTTTAAGTAGAGAATGATGATGCAGAGAGAGATGGTGGCTACTCATAGAAATGGAAGAAACATTGCCCTCCTGTTCTGTAGTGTGGCACATTCAAATCTTGCATTTTTCAAAGGATAATATTTTTTTCTGAAAAATTATTTTCGATAATGTCTGGTGAGTCACATTACCCCAAGTGGCTGTCATCATGAATCATTGTCACAGAATACAAGGCTGAAATTGTTGCGGCCGAGAAGAATGTGGAATATTTCTCATTGACCAATTTTGGATGCTCTCCGAATCTAATGGTGACAATTATTTTTTGAGAAACAAATTTGTTTCAACATCGTGGCTCATTTTATAAATATCTGTTCAGTTTATGCTAAATTAATTTCAGCAACAAGATGTGCCTGATTATAATTTAACTCATGGCATAACATCCAATTAGAATGCATCTTCTATATCTTGGAACAAAAAAAGCCTTTGGCCGGAATTTTTCGTTGGACAGGAGGCCCTGTCCACTGGCAGAAAAGTCGGTGGCCAATTCGCCTCTGCTGGGCCTGGTGGTGGCTCTCCGTGGGGCATAGGGTGCCCGATCAGGTGGGCCCCCCCACCAGCCCAGTAAGAAGGCCACCTGGTTTCACCAGGCAGGGTTTTTGAGGCTTCTGCCATCTGGCCACCAAGGGTAAAATACTCCTGGTGGTGGGAGGAGGCCCTTAAGTGCCAGTTAATTGGCCACTTATGGGCCTTGATTGGCCTGGGGTGGGCAGGCAATTTCTTGCCGCCGCCACCCTGCGTAAGATTGCAGTGGGGGGGCGAGAGGGGGTCGGGAATGGACTCCCTGCCTCCCACTCAATTTTATGCCCTCACCCTGCCACCAGCCTTCTCATTTGGGGGGCATAAAATTCCAGCCTTTGTTTCATGAGTATAAAGCTATAGAAGAGAAGATCTGAACTAGCAGGGTTTCAATTATACTAACCCTTGACTTAAAGTTACCACTTTACTGTGGAATGCCTTCTACAGTTCATGTTTGACTTGGTGAGGGAAATCCAGTGCATGTAACAGCAATGGAATAATTGTCAGCCTTGGCTCTATAGCAGCCACTCTTGCCTCTGAGCCAGAGGTTTGGGGATTCAAGCCCCATTACACAGACTTGAGCACATGATCTCACCCAGCACTCTTGTCCAGTACTGAGAGAATGCTGCACTGTTGGAGGTGCTTTCTTTTGGCTAAGATGTTAAGCTGAGGCTCTCTCTGCCATCTCAGGTAGCCGTAAAAGATCCCATTAGCAGTATTCAAAGAAGAACATGGAAGTTCTCAACCAACACCTAAAACAGATGATATGATCATTTATTTCATTGTTGTTTATGGGAACTTGCTGTGCACAAATTGGCTAATTTGTTTTTACATGACAACGGTGACTATTTTTCAAAAATACTTCATTAGCTGTAAAGCATTTTGGGATGTCCTGAGGTTGTGAGAGATGCTATATAAATGCAGACCTTTCTTTTTACCTGTGACAAGTCAGGAAGCATAGGAGGGAAATCTGTTTCTTAGACTTTCTGGGATTACACCAGCTTCTGCAAGATTTTTGGAGAAAGCATGAATTGTACTATTCTTGGCAGTTGCACTATTACTGCAGACATGAAAGTTGTTAACCTCAATAACATATGGATAGAGCTTCCTCTTGGTAGAAAGTTAAATTCTAATCACCATTTGCAAAATATGCAACTCCACTTTAGGGAGCCAAAAGATAGTGTGATTTTCTCTCATGTTGAAGGACTAAAAGCATAACATCTTTCATACAGGTGGCAGCAAAAATACCTGGGACTTCTTACTGGTAACATTTTTAATGCTTAAATCAGAGCATGTTCCAGAATTGCTCAAAACGTTTGCTATACTGGCTCTGCTCTTGTAATCTACTCAGAGATACCGAGGAGTTAAGTAGCTGCTTATAAAACGCTCTATTTCATTTTTTATGGAAATTGTCAAAAACAAAACAGGCTAATCAACAGCGTTTAAATTAATTTTTTACATTTTGGAGGATCATAGTTGTATTATACAGCTGAAAATTCACAGCAACGTGTAGTATTGTTGCTGTATATTAGGCTGGACAAAGATTTACAAAAATTGACCAAATATACAGACAGAATATTTTTTGGAAACTACAGTCCAGTCCTGCTGGGGTTCAGCACATTGTGTGTGCATCAGGTCTGAGCTGCATACACCACAGCAACACACTTGCCACTGCTCGCTCTGTCAACCATCACCATTCATGTGCTGGCTTTTGCATTTGGACTGGCAAATTCCAGAATTTTAGAACTTCTGAAGATGAAGTAAAGAAAACCAGAACACTCACTTGCTTTGAAAAATCCACAGCTCAAAGAACCCATTTATACTAGAGCCTTGCAGCAAGATCCAAACTGTCTCACGTGCAATAATGATTAGATAAAGAAGAGAAACTGGTGTTGTGAAATTGAATTAGTAAAAGCAGTAATGCCACCATTAAAGAGGGGAAAAAAACAACATTCTTTGTGCCTTTCCTAGAGAGATTCCACTGGTCTGACTAACAGAATCACAATAGTGGGAAACATTGAGAAATATATCGAAAAGATTTTATTTTCAAAAGTTCTGCTCCTGAACCTTTGTGTTTCTATTTCTGCCCAGTATCAGGAAGACATGGTATAAACAAAATCTGGATTATTGAATTTTACTTGGCACAAGATGCAGCCTGAAGAAGCACAAGCCTTTGATGTTTCAAAAGCTCAGCCACACAATTCTCTGATTATTTCTTTCAGTGGCCCTACACAGTTTCCAGGAAGTGAGACATAAATGCCAGCAGACACACAAGAAGATAAAGTATGCCAGTAATAGAAAACGATAACAAAAGTGCAAGTCTCCTTTGATTAATACTTTTTCTCTTTATCCCTAATATTATGTGCTGAGACAGTTAGGAATATATGGTTGATGTATTTCTCAATTTAAAAGCTCCTATTTCTTAGTTTAGCTAACATTCTGTAAAGGATTACTGCAGAGGTATCCAACCCTAGCCCCATGGGCCTGATCCAGCCTCTGCCCCAGTTCCACCCAACTGTGGAGCTGCTCCTCACTGTAAAAAAAAAAGCTCCTCTTCTTAACTATTGGTCTTGGCTCAGTGTAGCACTCTCACCTCTGAGTCAGAGGGTTGTGGATTTAAGTCCCACTCAAGAGACGTAAGCACAAAATCTAGGCTGACATTCTAATACAGTACTGTGGGAGTACTGCACTGTTGGAGGTGCCTTAAAATGAAGCTACTTCTGCCCTCTCAGGTGGATGTAAAAGATCCCATGGTACTATTTGGAATGAGAGCAAGAAGTTGTCTCAATATGTATCCCTTAACTGACATTACTAAAAAAGATTATCTGATCATTGTTACATTGCTGTTTGTGAGACCTTGCTACGTGCAAATTGGCTTGCAAGTTTCCTACATTAGTGGGCAAAACTGTGACAGATGGATTTTAATGCAGTTAAGTATGAGGCCATGCATTTTGAATCAAGAAAGGTTAGATCTGGGTATTTTTTAAATGGCGAAAAGCTAGAACAGTGGAGGTCCATAGAGATTTAGGGCTCCAAGTACCCAGGTTACTAAAATGTAGTAATCAGGTACAAAAAAAGATCAAAAAGGCTAATGGGATGTTAGCCTTTATAACTAGAGGGCTAGACTATAAAGGAGAGGAAGTTTTGCTACAGCTATGCAAAGCCCTGATTAGACCACATCCGAACTGCTGTGAACAGTCCCGGGCACCACACTTTAGAAAGCATACATTTGCCTTGGAAAGAATGCAGCACAGATTCACCAGGGCGCCAAGGGTTAAATTATGAGGAGAGGTAATATAAACAAGGCTTGTATTCTCCGAAATATAGGTCAAGAGCTGATTTGATTGAGGTCTTCAGGATTTTGAAAGGATTTGATAGGGTAGATAGAGAGAAATTGGTGGGCGAATCTAGGACAAGGAGATATAACCTTAAAATCAGAGCCAGGCCATTCAGGAGAGAAATTAGGAAATACTTCTTTACACGAAGGGTGGTAGAAATGTGGAATGCTCGCCCACAAAATGCAGTAGATGCTAGCTCAATTAATAATTTTAAATCTGTGATCGATAAATTTTTTGTTGGCCAAGGGTATTGAGGGATATGGAGCCAAGGTGGTTGGATAGAGTTAGGATACAAATCAGCCATGATCTCATTGATGGCAGGACAGGCTTGAGGGGGGAATGGCCTACCCCTGTTCCTATGTTCTTATAACTACACTTCAAAGGTACTTACTTGGCTGTATAGTACTTCGAGATTTACTGAGGTTGTGAAAAATACTATAAATTATCTAACGTCTTCCTTCTTCCAATCAGCATAGAGCCACAGGTAACTGACTGGGTGCTAGTCATGATAAACACTCACACCTCCCCACAACAGCCCCACAACTCACTGGCAGAAACAAATACAGCAGTGAGAATGTGAGAATTTAAGCTCAGCTTTGTGTTGAACTGAATGTAAAGGCTGTGTACAGCCTCACCAGTCTGAATGAATAGCCAGGATAGGGTCAAGAATCAGTGGGAAGGGTTTGGAAATAATGGTCTCAGTCTTCCTGCTGGAAGAGATTCTGGTTCATCTTTAAGAAATTCTGAGAATAAGAACATAAGAAATAAGAGCAGGAGTAGGCCATTTGGCCCTTTGAGCTGCTTTGCCATTCAATAAGATCATGACTGATCTACTACCTCATCTCCACCTTCCCGCACGATCCCCACATCCCTTGAAACACAACTTAATGTCAGACAAGCAGTCTGACAGCCCAGAAGTGATCACATGGAGAAGTAGAGCTGGATGTCACAACATACACATGGAAGTTGACTCATTGTTTACACTTGGTGTCATGGATGAACAGCATGTAGACGAGGAAGAGAAGGGGGCTCAAAGGGTAGAATCTTTGAGCAAGTTGAGAGGTGACTGTGTGGGTGCTGAAGAAGCTATTATTGGCGATGCACTGGCTGTTTTGGACATGTAAGGGCAGTGCAGCAGATGTGGACTGTGGTGCAGAGGTAGTGGGGAAGAATGTTGTGATCAACAGCATCAAATATTGTGGAAAAGTTGAGGAGGGCAAGAGGGATAACATATAATATGTTCCGAAGAAACATATCCGAAGTTCCGAAGAAGGGTCACTGACCCGAAGCGTTAACTCTGCTTCTTTTTCCACAGATGCTGCCAGACCTGCTGAGTGGTTCCAGCATTTCTTGTTTTTATTTCAGATTTCCAGCATCCGCAGTATTTTGCTTTTATATAAGAGGGATAACATGCTGTGCTTGCAGTCACAGGGGATATCATTGGTGACTTTAGCCCAGAGGGCTCTTGGTGCTTGAGCAGGTAATCAGAGCGTGCAGATGAGTCAAGGGTAGGTTTTTCGCAGAGGGGCTGATGATGGTAATTTTCCAAGAAAGTGAGGCAGTGCCTGAACAAAGATAACCAATTACAATGTTGGCAAGCATTGGGGCCAGGGAAGGTAGTCCTTTGGTAAAGAGTTGACTGGCAATGACATCAAAGGGGCAGAAGGGTGTCTCAATATTTGAGACAAAGAAATCCATGAAATTATTACACTAAAAAGTTGGCTTAAAGACGGGAAACAGTGAGTCATGGTAATTGTTGTTTTTCAGACTGAAGGATGGTAGACAGTGGTGTTCTCCAAGGGTCAGTGCTAGGACCATTGCTTTTTTTGCTATATATTAATGACTTGGATCTTGGAATACAGGGTAGAATCTCAAAATTTGCCAATGATACCAAATTTGGAGGAGTGGCAAACAGTGAGGATGATACAAACCACCTGCAACAGGTCACAGATAGGCTAGCAGAATGGGTAGACAAGTGGCAGATGGAATTTAATACAGACAAGTGCGAGGCAATGCAGAAGGGATAGAGTGAGGCAAGGTAGGCTAAATGGCACAGTTCTAAAGAGTGCTCAGGAACAGAGGGACCTGGGGTGCATGTGCATCGATCTTTGAAGGTGGCAGGATATATCGAGAGTGGTTAGCAACACATATGGCTTCATAAATAGAGGCACAGAGTACAAAAGTGGGGAAGTTATGCTGAATGTTTATAAAGCTCTGGTTAGGCCCCAACTAGAGTACTGTGTGCAGTTCTGGTCACCATACTTTAGAAAAGGATGTGAGGGCCCTTTAGAGGGTGCAGAGGAGATTTACTAGAATGGCACCAGGGATGAGGGATTTTAATTACAAGATTAGGTTGGAAAAGCTGGAGTTGTTCTCTCAGGAGCAAAAGAGATTGCGGGGAGATTTGGTGGAGGTGTACAAGATTATGACAGGCTTATATCAGTTAGACAAGGAAGAACTTTTCCCATTAACTGATAGTACAAGAACCAGGGGTCACAGATTGAAGGTTTTGTGCAAGAGATGCAGGGGGAATGTGAGAAAGAACTTTTTTACGCAGTGAGTGGTAATGACCTGGAACTTGCTGCCCACAAGGATGGCAGAAGTGGAGACAATTAAAGCTTTCAAAAGGAAATTGGATGGGCACTTGAAGGAAATAAACTACGGGGATCGAGCAAGACTGACTGGATTGCTCCGCAGAGAGCTGGCATAGACTTGATGGGTCAAATGGCCTCCTTCTTGCCGTAACTGACTTTATGACTTAGTATCAGAGGTGAGGGTGGATAGGATGGGAGAAGCAGCTTTGAGGAGGTGGCATGGGTTATCCTAATTCTCAAGGATGACCCTGGGGTAATTGGAAGATTTGGCCAAAGAGAGGGAAGTACGTAATGCAAGCTGGATTTGGTGGTGGATGGCAAGACCAGGTGTGCTGCAGTTACAGTGATGGTGCTGATGACTCTCAGTGACAGCTTGCTGGGCTGACAGCAACTTCTTGCACTTTTTGGAGCTTTTGTTTTTCTCAAGTTGGAACTCATTGGAGTTCACAGATTCCTGCAATATGTCTCTATTGGAGAGGGAGGGAAGGCCAAACTGTTTGGAGTGAGAGGTGAGTGCCAGATCTTGGGTTAGGAAGTGTAATCAAATAGGCTGTGCTCCTTCAATTTCAGTGGAAGCTCAGAAGTCAATTGGTGTTTTTTGATTTTGTTTTTTCTCCAATGTCCAATGACTGCCAGAGCCACATCAGAAATGCTGAATATTTGGCAACATCAATGAGGAGAGTGAGGGAGTAAGTGATGGACAGAGAGATGGGTTGATGGAAAGATGATGTACATAATTAAGCATCCTGAAATATTGTTGCACTCAGAGCATGGATTAGCAAGATACCCTTTCAAATAACATTCTCTTATATGTTTGATTATATTATGGTATTCTATTTTTGATGTCCTATGTTTATTTCAAAGAAAGAACAACTTACATTTATATCATGCTTTTCACATCTTCAGGACAACCCAAAACACTCTTGGAGTGTCGTCAGGTAGTCAGTCATTCATGCTCAGACTATGGTCAAAGGCTACCTGTTCAAGATCTAGCCATTGGTGGTTTGATGGTGGAAAAGGTCTCCCAGCCTCAGCACAACACTAACAGTAGCTTCAGCAAGAGTTCCAAATCCACCATGGGAGGTAAGGAATAGAAAAATATACATAACTTTAACTTTAAAAAGATAGAAGGTCTAGAGGAAAGAGGATGGAAGAATAAATATAGAAATAAAATATTTTCACCTTAAGTAAACACTAAAATATTACTTTGGGAGTTACACCAAGAAATAAGATTTTATAATGTACATAACTAAGACAAGAAATTTTGGGGTGTGAAGGACAAAATATACACACCTTCAGCAAGTTTTGTAAAGTGGTAATTAAATTGTATTATAGGAATTAATTTTGGGAGGTCCTTTATCTTCAGTATCAAAGTATGCAATATTTTTACTTTGGGTCAGTTATATAATATATTGCTTTGATACATTTTCTGTGTTACCTAGATGGGTGAAGCAGTGACATGTTTTAGGTGGCAGTGGGTTGACAGTAAATGTCCGAAACTCCACTTCAAGTCATGGACCATAAGCAAGGCTACGGTAGACCTATTTGTATGCTACAGTTCTCCTTTAATTGTTTTCCTCTCTATCTGTTCACAAATAGATTAACTTAATCATACTTTATAAAAAGCATTTCAGTTCAGGTACATGAACTGTCTCATTTGCAAACTTTGCAGTCAGTTCTCTGTGAGGCTCATGAAGCTGCTGTGAATGTAACACATTCTTTGGTTTATAATGCCTCTTTGAATCATTGTCTAAATATTAAGATGATTGTAACAATGCTTTAATTTGCTGCTTTCTCTTAAAAAAAAATAAAATTCATTAGTCTGCAATGGTTTATTTTTCAACTCCTGATGCAGTAAAATTCCCAGTGTAACCTTTTTTTGTAACAAACAAGATTTAGCCAAAAAAAAGGATTCAACTACATTACAACCAGTCTATTCCCAATGTTGTAACAGTTAAGAGTCTTTATGTTGCTTCATCACAGTTCAAATCCCAGCATGGACTGACAGCCCATACATGTATAGTGAGTATAGTCAATGCTAGTCAGGCCACTGTATTTTGTTAACCCATCTGCAACCTTCTGGAAAATTAGATCTCTAGTTATGTAGTGCATATCTCACCTCATCGCTGATTTGCCTGCACATTTCTGACTAAAATATAGTCTGATCTTAAATATTAGTCTCTTTATATTAGGAATTCAATGCAGAAACATGCAAAATCAACACACAGAATTGTAAAGAATTGAAGAGGTATTTTAACAAACTGACAAATTACATAAAGTAATGTCAGTGCACTTTGTGCTCCAGTGTTTGTCAATGCGGCAACTGACAGAATAAGAGTTGAAATCCTGTGCAATTTTAAAATATGTTTTTAATATTCATATTGTAACCAAATTTTAAATTCAGAATATAATTTGCAGGTTACCTGGTTTTAAGCATAAATCCATCATTAACCATGTTTTCATTATTAACACCTATTAATGTCCTATTAAATGGCACTTTTTCCTTATCTGGAGCTCTTAATAGTTTGTCATTTTTAAGTATTGTTAGGGACTGTAGCTTTAAGAAAAGCATGAGCACAAATGATAAAGGACTGCATTGTAAGAAAGTATTTCCTCTGAAAACAGGCAGAAAAGATTAGTTGCATCAGATAAACAAGGCAAAAGCTACAAGTGATCCAACATTTAACAGCAAATTCAAGTTAAAGGACAGGACAAATGAAATAATAAAAAAGGTTTAATACTGGTGATGGTACTTTTTTTTTGGAGAAGCATGACAACACTGACCCAATTAGTTCACCTATGGCTGTCTGAGACACTTGAACCTAAAAACATTTCTCCAGCATGGACTTGTAAATCTGGAGCACTCTCCTCCAAAAGCTTTGAAGCTCTGTCAACTGAAAGTTTCAAAACTGAGGTTAAAAGATTTTTGTTAGGGTAGGGTATATTAAGGGTTATCGAACCAAGGTGAATGGATGGAATTGAGATACAGATCAGCCATGAGTTTATTAAATAATCGAACAGGCTCGAGGGGCTGAATGGTCTATTCCTGTCCCTATGTTCCACAAAAGCAACATTCATACATGTGGTTTTAGAGTGTAGCTAGTATCTGCCTCTTGTTTTGATTTGTGAATATGATAGAAGATATATTTCCATTCTGTACAAAATAGCTCTAATGATTATTTAACTAGCTCTTCAATGTCTACATAGCTCAAACAACTCACAGTGCAGTTTCCCGACTGAGGCATAGGGAAGCAAACACATGACTTCTGTGCCCCAGGCTGTGCCTTGAGTCCTTAGCTTTTTACCATGACCCAGATGAGGTAATATAGTGATTTGTATGTCCAGGTTTGCAGATGATGAGTCAGGAGGCACAGTAATTTCTATAGACGGGAGCAGGAAGTTACAAAGGGACATAGACAGACTAATTGAGTGGCCAAAACTTTCGCAGATGGAGATCAATACGGGGAGGTATGAGGTTATACACTTCTGATCTGAGAAAGACAAATCAGAATATTTTGTTATTGGTGAGAGACTGGGAGCTATGGAGGAGCAGAGGAATTTAGCTGTCAAATGTGCACATATCACGAAAAGTTAAGCACAATAATTAATCAAAAAGGCTAATGGCATGTTGACCTTTATCTCCAGGGGTTTGGAATTCAAAAGAGAAGTGCTGTTTCAGCTGTACAGAGCCTTGACAGAGTTTCAAAGGTTGAGGGGTAATTTAATGAAGGCATTTAAAGTGATAAAGGTATTCAATAGGGTAGATGTAGAGAAACAATTACCTCTGGTCGAGGAATCCAAAACAAGGGGGCAGAATCTGAATCTTAGAGCTAGGCCATTTAGGAGTGAAATCAGGAAACACCTTTTCACACAAAGGAAAGTGAAAAGCTGGAACTTGCTTCCCCAAAAGGCTATAGTTGCTAAGTCAATTGAAATATTTAAGACTGATTTTGGTTAGGTAAAGATATCAACGGAAACGAAGCAAAGGTGAGTCGATTGAGTTGAGGAACAGATCGGCCATGATCTGTGGTGCAACAGGCTTGAGGGGCTGAATGGCTCACTCCTGTTCTTATGTTCCGATTTAAGGATAAATACCAGGCGGGTGGCATCTTTCGGGTAGATTAAAATATTACAAGGTATATGTACGATAGGATGACATAAAAAAGCAAAGCAAGTGACCTTGGCAAGGGAGCAAACTTTATTAGATGATCTGACCCTAAAACCAACACACCTAGCTATCGATTAACTCAGCACAGAGAAGCACTGGTATCTAAAGCTATAGTTGAGTCCATGAACCATTTTATTGTTTGCATCCACTCCAGCTGAAGGACAAATGTGAATGTGCTCATCGAGGTAAGAAATTATGATCTTGGAGAACTTGTTTTCTATTTGAAGTTGTCAAGATAACAAGTACTCTCAAGCCAGGTGCAATACAGATCAGACACAATACTAGGTATACATATGACCATCTGAAGGAGGGTCCCACTACACCACTACCACATTTTTATTCCTTCATCCTCCTCACACCCAAACTTAAAGAGAGTTTTGCCATTATGAACTTATTTCCATTGGGAAAACTTACTATTAGCTTTATTTATAGATTTTAAAAAACTCACTTAATCACATACAGTTATGGAATGTTATAACAGAAATAGGCCATTTGGCCCATCGAGTCTGTGCCTCCACAGGTGCAGCATAATATACGAATATTCTAAACAGGCTATGCAAGTTAAAAGGTTCTAAAATTAATTTACAAAATGGAAACGCATAAGGAGCTGGATAACATGACGATAGTACAAATTCAAAGAGCAATGGATGTACCTGGGTTACAGCAGTAGGAGAGAGATTCCAAAATGCATCCATATCATATTTTAATTGTCACAAATTATAATTTCATTCCTCCATGCCACTGTGGGTGAATGCACTGTCTGGCATTTACCGAACTACAGTGGTGCTTAGTAACCTTGCCGACTGTTGAGGCACACACTATACATGCATACCCAAGCTAAGATGTTAGCATGGCAATGGGCTCTTCACACATGTGCAATACATTCTGTTTTCTTGTTGATAGGAATCCTTCATGAAAAGAAAAATGCAAGGTCAAAGGAAAGAAGATGAGGGGAACCAGCAAAGAGATGAGAGGACAGGAAGTTGATAATCACTTTGCAAAGCCAGCTGCTTTTTGTGAACTTGTTCTTCCCAATATTCTCCTGATCATAAAGACCTGGCTGCTATAAAAGCCCTCAAAAGAAGAATGAGCAGTTCATCATGAATGCAACTCAACAACTGATCTTCTGATTCAAATGCTTACTGTAATTCACCAGGTGAACAGGAGATAATTATTCCAGCAAGCACAAGTCAATCGCTGGGAAAGTCACACACAATCTCCATTGCCTGTCTAGATCTGTTCTAGGAGAGGCAGGGCTCACTTGCTGTACCTGAACAGCAACCTGTGCTGAGCTGTACAGATCAGGAAGGACCCAAGTTTAACCTTCAGTCTGTGAACTCAGCCAGAGTGGCAGAGTACAGATAATGTCTATGTGCTAGATTGTGGAGTGAATAAAGGAACTCTAACCAAGGTTCCTCCTTATAACTGCTGTTCTGTACACCTAACTAGGAGTGTATGTGCGTCACTGTCAGAATCGAGCTCAGCTGGGATGCCCTCACAATCAAATAGCCTGACATTCATCATCTTGACTTGTATACGAAGGACTATCAGTGCTTGTGTAACTATCGGAAATTAATTGACAATGGCAGTTCATCTGAATATTATATATATATATATATCTCACTGTGCTATGAAATTGTGATGCTTGTTATTGGAATAGCCAAACTGCCAGTTAGAATACAAGATTTACCTCCATTGTTGAACTCTTTATAACAAGGGGCTACTGCACAACCAAACCACTGAATGAGAAACAAGGATTATTTCTGATTTCCAGCATCTGCAATATTTTGCTTTTATTAATATGAGAAACAAGGCATGGTTTCTAATAGGAATATTCCAGTTATTCTGGGGTAAAGTTGAGTCAAAACTAGAAATTGATTTTATTTCCTGACTTGTTCTATTGGTGGACATAAAACTGAAAGGCTGATTCAGAAAATGACTGCAGACTATGATTAATCCTTATAATGTTCCTCAACCATTAGTGAAGTCTGGGGTTTGGCTTTCTTCTTCTAGAATCGCCGATGAAAACTGATTTCAAAAATTAAGAATAAATAAATTGATTGAGGTAACTTAGGAGCAATGAGGCTGATCGCGGTGCCCAAAAGTGTGCCCAGGGCCAAGATTATCTAACTCAGTGCTAACCACGATTTAACATGGGACCAGGAAGGAGCTTGATATAATTACATTATATAACTGGGAGTCCAAAATATTGGATAAACATTACAATGGGCAAATCAGATACATTCAAACCTCATCACCATTATAGATTTTCTGCTTTGATGTGAAGTTGGTGGGGTGAACTTTGCATCCTCCCAACTTGACCGCTGCTGGTATGGCACAGTTTTTTCTTTGGGATTGGGAGGAACGAGAAGAATATGTCCGCTGAAGGCCGAATGTACCTGCAGCAATGGAAAGAACTGCAGCAAAAGAAAGGCCTAGAGCAATACAAAGAGATCTGCAGGGATAGTAAGGGATATTTCTGATTGATGTCTTTATGGCATCATCCATATCATGAACACACGTATATTCATGCAACAGAATACAAATGCATATGCACAAACATACCCATACATATGGGTGTCAGCCGTGGTCCAATGGTAGCACTTTCCTCTCTGCGTCAGGTTTGCAATTCAAGCACTACTACAGAGACTTGTGCACATTGGGTGAGAGGTTAAACTGAGGTCCCACTTGCCCTTGCGGGCAGATAGAAAGATTTTATGGTACTGTTCAAGAACAGCAGAGGAGTTGTACCAGCCAACATTTATTCATCAACCAACCTCACTAGAAACAGGGAGTGAAACTGCGAGTGCAAACCTGCCAGTGCGAACTGGGCACAAGTACAATGGCTGCATTGGAACAGATAAGCCCGTGGCACAATCAATATTGGGCATAATCAATATCAAAACTAATTTACCATTATGGGTTTTGGCCTGGCTGTTTCACTGATGATTTTTTAAATGTATATTGCTTACCTCTGGAATTCTGCTCATCAATGTTTTGGTGAATGATCCACTATTGTATTGGACATCTCCAGAGTCTTTACAAGTCATTGACGCCTGCACTGTTAAACAAGTTGCTAGCATATGGCCTCCAACGAAAGTTATGTTCATTGCTATCTAGTTTCCACTTAAATCACTCTATCATTGACTCTTTTTTCATTAAATTGGGGATTCTCCAGGGCTCTGTCTTCTGACTCATTCAGTTCCTTTTTCATATTAAAGATCGCTTCCACTCATTATTCAAAAGTATCCAATCTTCTTTATGTTGAATTCATTCCAAGTTCATCCACTTCCTGCAAATCACATTTTGTCAGTATTTGCAATCTTCATTTCTCATAAAGTGCAATGGTTTAGCCATGACAATTTGATCTCTTCCAGTACTTCTCTGAAGGGCAATAAAGATCTTGGTTCTTTCAATGCTTCACAGCCACATTATCTTCATGCTACTCAAAAGTCTAACCAACAGCTAAAATGTCTTAGCCCTTCTTCATCTGTTGATCTTCTTGGATTCGTTATCTCCTCTAGCCTTAAACAGAACTTCCATATATTCTCCATTACTAAAGCTACCTCCCATAAGGTAGGTTACAAGCCAAGTGCATCCTTTGCTCTCACAACTCCTAACTCTTAATAAAACCAGTCCATTCAAGAAGAGGATAGTGCTTCTATATCTGGAGAGGCTCAGTTTGCATCTTTGTTTAGTCCAGGACTGAGCTAAATAAAAAATTGTTAATTCACCTCTAGCCTTCAATCCCTTTCTTCTCTGTCACAAGTCTTCCTTTTATTATTTTATTAATACTGCTACAGTAGTTGTTTTTCTCAACTTTCTTCTGTTCCTTCTAAAGATGCCATAAGACGTGTTTTTCTTTCTCCCTGCGTCTCCGTGGCACTGATATCAAATTTCAGTGCACAGTTTTGCATTTCAACTCATTCTTTCCATGGGCCACAACACTGTGGAATTCCTTATCTTACTCATTGCTTTCTTCTTCCTACAATCTTCAGCCTTTTAACACACACATTTAGCATCACTTAATCCACACTTCTTGAACCACAATGTTTTTACAAGATAGGTTCCCCCGTTTCTACTTCAATTTTCCAGAATACGTGCTTGACTGTCTTATTATTACAGGATTTAGCTGTTTCTTAAATGAGTAAAGTCCCCTGGCCTCACTTACATGGCAGTGAGTTCTGCCTCTTGATCACCACCTGTCCTGTCCTGTCCTTCTGCATGGCATATGCGAAAAGCTTTACATTGTCTTTCCTGCTAAGTAACTTGTCTCTATAAGATCCCTTCTGAGACATCTCTTGACAAAGCTGAAAAGCCTCATCACATCCTCATAGCTGATCCCTTAGCAATGAGGATTAACTTCATTGCTTTCCTTGGCATCATTTATAGGGCTTGAAAGGCCACTACATCATGGTTACCAGAGCTGTATGCAGCCCTCCGGGAAATGCCAACTTTTCACACATTTCAGCCTTGGTGGTGAAATCCACTATAGGCCTTGGCCGTTCACCTTGGTTTTTTTAAATTAAAAATAACATTGCTGCAAACACCTTCTTATTGAAATAACTGTAATCATCTTTATTATTATTCAACATGCTCATCTGGAACCACCATGGGGCTTTCCTCTAATCTAAGACCAAAACTTTGATGGAATTTCAGCTGAAAACCCAGAGATATTACATAAATGGATCTTATTTGTATACAACAGCGATCATCAGCAGGATTATCCACCTCCATGGAATAACCCGTTAAACTGATTTCATACAAAACAAATACGGCTGCACTTAAAAAAATTATTCAGGAAGCTCAATGTTCATGAACCTTAGGCCAATGGCAGACTGAACCTATAAGTCTGCTGCAGGCCTGCAGAAATCAAATTTAATAGTCTAAATACTGGGAACTGAATTCTGGATGCTGGACTCCAGGAATTTGAATTAAAGAAAAATTAATAGAATATAGCAAAGGATACTGGGCATTAAAAACTATTCCTTCAGTTGTATATAGGAGCATCTTCAATTTACAGCTCAGTCACTTTGAAAGCCAAATTGCGGTTTTATGCTGCTCCAGGTGTAAACTTTCTGTCTGAAAGCAAACAGCCAATAACCCCAAGTGTCCTTCACCAACACCTAACATAACAAACAGTGTTGTTAAACTTAATCCCAAACAAATGCTTTTAACTTGAGGCAGTGTGAAACAATATAGAATGCATGTCAGTGGTCAGGGTGATGATGTCCTTTTAAGTGCAAAACAGAGAATTGAGGGAGAAATTTAACACCATGCTTACTTACACAGAGGTGAAATATTTTTGTCACTGTGCGCGACAGCAGAATCAGCTCCCTCCTGTAAACTGATACTGAAGCACTTGCAAAACCAGACAACTGTTTCCTTGGGGCATGTTCACTGTGAAGCAAAAACAACAAATTTTGTTACTGGGTTGGTTAACCAGTCTTTCTAATTGAATCGCATCAAGTAAGTGTGGCCCCTACCCACTGGACACAATTCAAGAAAACATTTGTGGACTGCAGATGTATATTGACATTGCACATGAAAATATTCAAATGCATAGCATGTCCTAGCACAGGGATGAGGGAGTGACCTGGTTATAGAGATCAAATCTGAATCAATCGATAGTCACTCTTCTGGTGGTGGTATAACTGTGGGTGACATTCCATTTTTAATGAGAAAAGGAGAGAAAGCCTGCTTCTCTCCGTAACTAATGAATCACTAACATAATTGTATGCTCAGAAACCGCACATCATTAATTACAGAGACAAACAGGCATTCTCCTGGTCTTTGTTAAAAGAGGATTTCATCGCCTTGAGATGAATGGGTCAGAGAAGTGGTGTGTGGCATATGATTTAGAATCCAGCCACAGATAGCAGATGTATGAGGACAGTGGGAATCAAACATGGATATGCTTAAAGAAACAACACATGGGAAAGAGGAGACTGACCAGAAACCTGGCTTTTTGATACATAAGGGGACAGGACAGATGGAGGCAAAATTCAAGCATTTATGAATTGATTTGAAGTGGTCTGACTTGGCTCACTTTCTGTACGAATTCAGTTCAGCTTTCACTAGTATGCACAATGCCTCAACAACTACAATGGTACATTCTGCTGGTGGTAAAAGTAGAAATTATAAAGCTTTTAATCTCTCAGATAAAAAATAAGAATATCCTGATTAGAAAATAAAATACAGAAGGTTCAGATTTTGCACTCATGTTCCCTGTTTACATTGCCTAACTCATGCCAGAGAGAATTCATAAATCATGGCAGCCAAGCACAATAGCTTGGTAGTTGAATTGTGCCCTTGAATTCCTTGCTGGAATGAAAAGCAGTTCCTTTAGGGATCGCTTTCACAAGTTTGGAGATACTGTAGTGCAAAGCTAGTATACTCTTCCAGAAACCCACATGGACTGGCAAGCAGCAATGTGATTTGAATGCATTATGTTTTTGATGTCCATTCAGGCGGGCACTGAAAAACATTTGGAGCAATATACTATAGGATACATGCATTTTGCATTAAAACATAATTCACTCCATCAAACTGTGGTAAAACGGGATAATCTGCCATCATATAATTTTGATAATAGAAATCATATTTCACTATTACAATAGCTATAACACTGGAATCTACCCAACAGTGTTGAAAATTGTCCAAGTATGTCCTGACATAAAAAGCAGGACAAATCCAATCTGGACAACTACCACATTATTAGCCTACCCTCGATCATCAGCAATGTGATGGATGGAATTGTCAACAATGCTATCAAGTGGCATTTTCTCACCAATAAACTGTTCACCGATTCTCAGTTTAGGTTCTGCGAGGACCATATGGCTCCAGACCCTATTATAGCCTTGGTCCAAATATTGTCTTAAGAGCCAAATTCCAGAGGTGAGGTGCAAGTGACTGCCCTTGATACCAAGTCAACACTTGACTGAGTGTGGCATTAAGGAGCCCTAGCAAAATTGAAGTCAACGGGAATTGGGGGAAAACTCAGCCATGTCATACCTGACACAAAGGAAGATGCTTGTGGTTGCAGGAGGCTAATCACGTCAGCCTTAGAATATTGCTGCAGGAGTTTCTCAGGGCAGTCTCCTATGCCCAACAATCTTCAGCTGCTTCAATGACCTTTCCTCCATCATAAGGTCAGAAGTGGGGCTGTTCGCTGAAGATTGCATCATGTTCAGTTCCATTCCCAATTCCTGAGATAATGGATCCGTTTTTGACTCTGTGCAAGTGGATGGGTTTTGAATGGGTTAAAATCTCATCCAAAGAAGCAGCCCATGCCTACATGTAGCAAGACCTGGATAACATCCAGCCTTGACCTGATAAGTGGCAAGTAACATTCATGTCACATAAGTGCTAGGTAATGACCATCTCCAACAAGAGAGCATATAACCACCTCCCCTTGACATTCAATGGCATTACAATTGTCAGTTCCCCACCAACATCATGCTGGGGGTCACCATTGACCAGAAACTTAACTGGACCAGTTACATAAACAAATACTGTGGCTACAAGATCAGATCAGAGGCTTGGTATTCTGCAGCAAGTAACTCACCTCCTGACTCCCCAGAGCCTTTCCCCTATCTACTAGACACAAGTCAGGAGTGTGATGTCTCTTCATTTACTTGGATGGGTGCAACTGCAACAATGCTCAAGAAGCTCAACATCATCCAGGACAAAGCAGTCCTCTTAAGTGCACTTCACCCATTAGCCTAAACATCCAACCCATCCACCACTGTCATACTGTGACTGCAGTGTGCACCATCTACATGATTTATTGCAGCAACTCACCAAGTCTTCTTTGGCGACATTTCCCAAACCCATAATCGCCACCACCCAGAAGGATAAGGGCAGTAGGTGAATGACACTTCGTAAATGCGAGTTCCTTCTTTCCTTTCTTTCTCACTTTATTGATTCCCACAACAGATTCAACATTCAACAAGGGAACACAACCACCTCCAAGTTGTCTTCCAAGTCACATACCACCCTGATTAAGACATATATTGCCTTCATCATCACTGGGGCACATTCCTGGCACTTCCTGCCGAACAGCATTCTGGGAGCACCTACGTCTCACAGACTACAATGGTTTTAGAAGAAGGCTCACCACCACTTTTTCAAGGACATGTAGGGATGGGAAATAAATTCCAGCTGTACCAGTGATGCCCACATCCCAAGAATAACATGATCTGGGCTGAGACTTCAGTGCAGCAACAAAGGAACGCTTTACTGTGGAGGTACAGTACTGTCTTTCAGAAGGGTGTTAAATTGCCTGTCTGCCTGTTCCTGTAGATGTAAAATTGGCTACCACATTTATCCACATAACACCAGTGACTGCATTTCAAAAGGAAACATTGTCTGAAGTATTTTGGGATGTCCTGCAGACGTGTATGATACTATGTAAATGCAAGTTCCTTCATTCCTTTCTTGCTCGCTATCCTTTTCTTGGTCCCCACAACAGATTAAACATAAAACAAAGTATGTGTTATATTCATTATTTAATCTCTTTCATAACAGTATTCAAAGATACCTTTATTCAATATGCTTTTGGTGTGCTTTAAACATTGAACAAACTGTGAAAATCAATTCATTAGTGAATCCTTTAACTAATACTCCTTCTCATAAGCTGCACATTAACCTTACCTCTGTCTTTCACTCATTGCTTTCTGGTCACCAAAATTTTTAGTCCACATATTTTTTCATTACAAGGACAGGAGAATCATTGACCCAGAGAAAGCATCTCTCCTATTTAAGCACTAGTTTTAAAAAAACCCAATTAAACAATTCTTCCTGTCAATGTTATCTGTGGCAAGTACTTTGGCCAAGAAAATAACCTTGAAGCATCGTAGGAATCAGGAAGCACCAACTATCCTGTCAGTCAGTGGTTTGACATGATACAGGATACGTATGGAATGTAACGCCTTCTGACATAGAAGAGTGGATGGAAGATCTGGAATCCTATGTGGAAAATAATAAAATAAGGGGCTCTGCTTGATAAAAAGATAAGGGCTGATTGACACTGAGATAAAGGCATCAGAGGAAGACCTACTAAATCAAAGGCTGAGAATAGGAAGTGGCTGAAGGAAATTCAGTATGTCTTAGAGAAGAAGCTGAGAAAAAAAAATACTTTGCAATTGGATTCAGGAACGTTAGATAGGTAATTGCTACTTCCTAAGACTGTGTGATGGGGAAAGGAGAAAAGATACCTTCTTGTAATTTGCTGAATGGTTTACAGTTTGAGCAGGAAGTTATTTGGCAGAGGTTACGAAGATAGAATATACTAAAAATGATGATAAAGAGCCTTCCAGTTTCCAAACATGTTATCGCCTTCCAGATCCATCCTCATCTTTTTTGAAACCCATTGTTCAAGTTCATCCAATATAGCTTCTGCACTTCCTGTAGCACTGAAAAATGCCGAGCTAAAATTATGTATGATATTCTCTGCGATTATGATGTATTATCCTGCCCTCTTTATTATTTTTAGTCTCTTTACATCTTTTGACACAGTGGACAGTATCATCCTCCCCTATTCCCTCTCCTCCATTCCATTCCTACTTAACCTACATATCTTTTGCAATGGCTTCTCTTGCCATCCCATAAATTCTCACCTCTTCCTTATCTTGCTGTCCTTTTATGACATCATTGATCAATATGGGGTAAGCTTACATATATACACTGATGACACCCAAGTCTACTTCTCCATCACTTCTCCAGACCCCATAACCACTTCTGTGCTGTCAAGACAGTCTAACTGATGCCAGGTCATGGTTCAGCCACAACTTCCTCCAGCTCAACACTGGGAAGCCTGAAGCTATCAGTTTGGCTCCTGTCACAGCCGCCATTTTCTTCCCAATGCCTCTAATCCCCTTCCCTAGCTACTTTCTCAGGTGGAAACAGATTCTGTGCAATCTTAGCATTCTGCTCGACCCTGAGCTAAACTTTAAATCCCATATCCTAACCATCACCAAGACTGTTTATTTCCATCTCTGCAACATTGCTTTCCTCTATCCTTACTTCAACCCCCACTGCTGAAACTCTTATACATGTCTTTGTCACTTCCAGGCTCACTTTTTCCAAAGTCCTCCTTGATGGTCTCCCCACACTCCATAAACTAAAACTTAGCCACCCTTATCATGTCCCTTACTAAGTCCCAATTGCCCATCATCTCTGTTCTTGCTGAGTTACAATGGTTCCTTGTCTCTCACTTCATTAAATTGAAAACCCTTGCCTTTATCTTCAAATCTTTTCAAGGTCTCACTCATTGTATCTCTATAAAAGCCTCCAGATCTGTGCCTTCTCCCTCACATTCTGGTCCTCTGATTCTGACCTGTGTATCTCTCCCTCCCATAGTCCCACAGCAGGTGGCAGAGCCTTCAGCTGTTTCAGCCCTAGTCTATGGAACATCCTCTCTAAACCTTACCGCTGTCCAATATACATATGCATATATATATAAACATACATCCTTAGACAGCACCTTCCAAATCTGGACCTTTACCACCTAAAAGGACAAGGGCAGCAGATTCATGGGGATCACCATTAGCAAGTTCCCCTCCAAGTCACATACCATCCTACCTTGGAACTATATCACCGTTCCTTCACTGTTGCTGGGTCAAAATCCTGGAACTCTCTTCCTAACAGCACTGTAGGTGTACCTACCCCACATGGACTACAGCTGTTCAAGAAGGTGGCTCACCACCACCTTCTCAAGGGCATTTAGGGATGGGCAATAATGGTCAGCAATGCCCACATCCGCTGAACAAATAAAAAAAATACATATAACGTTTACACAATTTAGCTTTCCAACAAAGTTTACAGTTGATCCTCCTAATTCTTCCCTTCCTGGCATGATTCAGTTTCCTTATTTATTTGTACTTTGTGAAAGTCCTGGCAAGTTGGCATTTTAAAAGCACGACATAACTGAAAGCTGTTCTCGGGGTGTATGTCATTTTGGTCAGAAGCGCAAAACATATCACCTGGAGTAACAAGTTTCTAAAAATCTTGCAAAACTAGTAAGTGGCTGCCCTCATTAAGAAGCAGTCACTCCGAAGCTTATTCTTCCGGTGCAAATGAATAAAAAATGAATTATTGTTAGGAACCAACTATAAGAGGAAATCTCTATGTCATTGCTTAGGGCCTAGAGATTCCCTTTAAAAATGAGCTGAGCCTACAGATACACACCCATCTAATAGGCGTCCATTATAGGAGTCTCATTAAACCTTGGTAAATGATCTACAGAGAATTCCACACAAAAGTCCTTTCACTGTCATTCAAGGAGTTTGATTCCTAACAGGATATCAAGTGGAGATCTGGAGGTGTGCACCTTCCCCACCCTACTATTCTTTTCACATAATTTTTATTCGCATGAACCACATCTTGGCCACGGAAAATTAAACATCCTAAATAAATTAGTTTGTAGGAATGATAGCCTTTTCCCTAAACTAATAAAACAGTTTGGATTCCAATATTCTGTGCAACTATTATGTAGAGAATGAAACTAGCAGCACTCCTTAAAAAATAATGGCTCCCCCATTGCCCATTCCAATGATGGCTCAGTCAGTAAATCAGCCTGTGATTGAACCATAGAGACCAAAAGGTCCCAGGTTGAACTCCTGGTCTGTGGTGAGCTAGCTGATCTCAGACAAGGTGCCAGTAGAGATGCTACAATTAACATTAGTGATCTCTGGATAGTCCCTGGTGTGGGAAGCCACAACTACCTTAAAAATGGGTATAAAGAATGCTTCAATTAATGTGCGTAGCATTAAATCCACTATGCGATGTGTTTCAACCTTGGACTACCTCGCCAAGGTCAAAGCTGACCTACTGTTTCTGTAGGAGTGTGGAATACCACACCACAGCACCTACAGGCAATGGTTGCGATGGTGGTCCCACGGACCATCGATCTGGTCAGGGGGTAATGATTGCCGTTCCTCCGGCCTGGGAATTCTGCTGCGGGGAGGTAACTTCACCATCTCCGAAGTTAAGGAGGTGGTGGGCGGTTGCCTCCTCATAGCAGATGTAATGTACAACAATGCTCCACTCCGGTTGATCAACGTGTACGCCCCAGTTCAATGTAGCGAGCGGCTGACCGTCTTCCAGCAGCTCCCACTGCTGCTGGCAATGTCCAGGCCAGTCATTCTAGGCGGTGACTTCAACTGCATCATCGATGCAGCTGGACGATCCGGCAGTGACGACAGCAAACTGGACGCTACGTCCAGATTCCTAATGTAAACAGTAAAAGATGCCAAGCTGCACGACGTCTTCAGCAAACCTGCAGACGGAGCGCAGCGTAGATACACCTGGTCAACATCGGATGGGTCTGCCCGTTCCAGGATTGACTTCCTGTTTGTGTCCCGTGCTGTCACGGTCGGATCCACTGACGTCAAGCTGGTGTTCTTCTCCGACCATTGCCTCTTACTGGCTGACTCTCACTTACAGGACGACCAACAGGTTGGCAAGGGGACAAGGAAGCTCAATGCTACACTGCTAACCCCAGAGAACGTTGAGGAATGCAAAAGGGATGACAAAGGTTGGAGAACCGTGAAACCCCTCTTTGAGTCTCCAGTTCACTGGTGGGAGGTGATCAAGCTGAACATCAAGAGGTTCTTCTCAGCAGGTCTGGCAGCATCTGTGGAAAGAGAAGCAGAACTTCTGCTTCTCTTTCCACAGATGCTGCCAGACCTGCTGAGTGATTCCAGCATTTCTTGTTTTTGTTTCAGATTTCCAGCAGTTCTTGTTTTTGTTTCAGATTTCCAGCATCCGCAGTATTTTGCTTTTATCAAGAGGTTCTTTATCTCCAAAGGTGTTCAGAGGGTGAGAAAGAGAGACTGAGGGAAATGTCCCGACTCCAGAAAAGAATGCAAAATCTGCTCCGGCTGCAGTCGATGGGGGTCGAGGTCCAGGAGGACCTCCATGAGGTGAAGAGCCTGCAGGCCTCGCTCTTTGCCATGGAGGCCTCCAAGATCAACTTCCGGTTCAGAGTCCGCTCCATTGAGCAGGATGAGACGTGCTCACGTTACTTCTTCCAAAAGGTACACAGAGAGAGCTCTGTGATCAGCAGCCTGAAGGAAGAGGATGGCTCGGTAACGTCTTCGCAGTCTGACATACTAAGGATCAACAAATCCTTTTATGCTGGGCTGTACGACGTGAAGCCCACGGACAGCACAGCCTCCCAGTCCTTCCTGTCATCTATCACAGAGGGACAGACGGGACAAGCTGCTAACTCTGGATGAGCTGACAAAGGCCGTCAGGTCCTTCGAGACGAGTAAAACTCCTGGAAGCGATGGTTTACCGATTGAGTTGTATTCGGCCCTGTGGGACTGGGTCGGCCCAGACCTGCAGGAAGTATATGAGAGTATGCTTCTGGCCGGCAGCATGTCAGAATCCATGAGGAAAGGCATCATCACCCTTATCTACAAGCGGAAGGGGGAGAGGGCAGAAATCAGAAATTGGCAGCCCATCTCACTGCTTAATGTTGACTACAAGATTCTGTCCAAAGTCATCGCCAGTCGAGTCAAGTCTGCTCTGGAGTTGGTGATTCACCCTGACCAGACCTGTACTGTACCCGGCAGGAAGATCTCTGATAGTCTCGCGCTACTCAGGGATACGATTGCCTATGTACAGGACAGGAGGGTGGACACCTGCCTCATCAGCCTGGACCAGGAGAAGGCTTTTGACAGGATATCACACACCTACATGATGGATATGCTTTCCAAAATGGGGTTTGGGGAGGGAATCCGCAATTGGATCAAACTGCTCTACAGAAACATCAGTAGCGCAGTCTCAATCAATGGGTGGGAATCTGAAAGTTTCCCGATCCAATCTGGAGTCAGACAGGGCTGTCCTCTCTCCCCTGTCTTGTTTGTTTGCTGTATTGAACCCTTTGCTGAGTCTATTAGGAAGGATGCGAGCATAAGAGGGGTGACAATCACAGGCAGTGGAGGCACTCAGGTAAAAGCCTCCCTGTACATGGACAACATCGTCGTCTTCTGCTCGGATCCGCTGTCCGTTCGCAGACGGGTGAGCATCTGCGACCAGTTCGAACTGGCCTAGGGAACCAAAGTTAACCACGGCAAGAGCGAGACCATGTTTTTTGGGAACTGGGCTGACTGATCCTTTGTCTTCTTCACCATCAGGTCAGACTACCTGAAGGTGCTGGGGATATGGTTTGGAAGGGCCGGGGCGTGCACCAAAACATGGGAGGAGGGAGTAGCCAGGGTACAACACAAGCTGAGCATGTGGGGGCAGCGATCTCTCTCCATTGCGGGTACGAACCTGGTCATCAGGTATGAGGTACTCACGTTGTTGCTGTACGTGGCGCAGGTCTGGACCATACCCCACTCCTGCGCTGTGGCAGTCACCCGAGCCATTTTCCACTTCATCTGGGGATCCAAAATAGACCGAGTCCGGAGGGACACGATGTTCAAACCTCTGCATAAGGGTGGGAAAAATGTACCCAACGTCGCCCTCATCCTGATGATCAGCTTTGTGTGCGGCTGCATCAAGCTGTGTGTAGAGCCCCAGTACGCAAACACCAAGTGTCACTACGTGCTGAGGTTTTATCTGTGCCCGGTGTTGCGAAGGATGGGCCTGGTCACATTGCCGTGGAATGCTCCATCCAGTTGGACTGTGCTGTACCACCTATCCTTCGTGGAAAAGTTTCTGCAGAAAAACATCTTTGACCACCGGTCCATCAGGCAGTGGTCTGCATGGAATGTCCTCAAGGCCCTACGGGAAAAGGAGATGGTGGATCCTGTCGAATGGTTCCCCGAGCAGACCGCCAAAGTCATTTGGCAGAATGCCTCATCACCAGAACTTTCAAACAAGCACCAAGATGTAGCTTGGCTGGTGGTGAGAAGAGCCCTCCCCATCAGATCCTTCCTGCATGCCCGGAGTCTCACCCCCTCCGCACAATGCCCTCGAGGTGGCTGTGGTGAGGAAGAGACAGTTGCCCACCTCCTTCTGGAATGTGTCTTTGCAAAGCAGGTGTGGAAGGAGATGCAATGGTTTTTGTCGAGGTTCATCCCAAGCAGCTCTGTAACACAAGAGTCTGTGCTCTATGGGCTGTTCCCAGGGACGCACACCGAGATAAACATCAACTGCTGCTGGAGGACCATCAATTCGGTGAAAGACGCTCTTTGGTCTGCCTGAAACTTGCTGGTCTTCCAGCGCAAAGAGTTGTCCATGACCGAGTGTTGTAGTCTGGCACATTCCAAGGTCCAGGACTACGTGCTGAGGGACGCTCTAAAACTTGGGGCAGCCGCGGCAAAGGCTCAATGGGAAAGACCACAGTGTAAGGTCCCCCCACCAAGCTGAACAGAGGGGCTGGATCCATGGAAAACCCCTCAGGCTGTATCCAGAAAATATGGGTTTGGTGCAAAATGTACATGGCATGTAAAATGAAATGGAAGGGTTGTGAGGCAACTCACTCTTGTATTGAAGGAAACTGATCTCCTTTACACTCCTTGTATTGTCGACTTGGTGCTGTTTTGAACTGTTTTGTCATGTATTTTTTTTACAGATTTTTATGAATAAAGTATATTTTGGAAAAAAAGATCTCTGGCTAGTCCCTGGCCAGTCACAGGAACAAATCCTGATTGCTCTCCAGTGACCTCTGCTGGAAAGAATGCAAATGAGACCATCAGGTGAGCTGAGGATTGCCAAAATCACCTGCTAACACTCACACTGTAGGCTCATGTATGAAATATGCACACTTGGTGCGGTACTAGAGGATGTCAGGCAGGAAACATGCCTACTCAGGAGACTTCATGGGAGAAGGGGAGGAGGAATTTACAAATATTTAAAAAACAAGTCAGGAATTCTTATTAAGTTCAAAATCTTAATGCTCTGTTGATCTTCTAAATACTTTGAGGATAAATGCTAATGACATTATCAATGTGCCTTGAGATGTTTCCCTACGTTCAGGCACTATACAAGTGCAAGATGTTATTGCTGTTGGCTTGCAGGGTTAAGACAGCTGATTGAGGAGACATGTACATATGTGAAAGCCCTTCCACAGAAACACTTCTTGTTCTCAGTAAGTTTTCTTATCTACCCACCCGGTATAAAATTGGGCTTTTGTCAATCAAACCAGGTCAAACGTGGTTAAGTGAACCATGAATAAAATATGAATAATTTTTAAATTCTAAGCTCCTCAAAATGAAGCTACATTTGAATCTTTTCCCCACCACATTAATGAAAGCATCTAAAATTTAGGAAAAATACTAATTAAGATTGATTTTTATGGCGTTTACTGGTCACCTAAAATGTTATCTGCTATTTTTCTAGAACTCTTGCTTAATATATCATTAATATAACAAACACATATTTTAGCTGCATGGGTTCCAGTTAAAGAATAATCTCTTCAATGATTCATATTCTATACACATTGTCATGTGAATATAAAACCTGAATAAGTTTCAATTTCATTTTGTATGCACAGTTGAATGGGCAGTGCCTAGTTTACGAATATACGAACATATGAATTAGGAGCAGGAGTAGGCCACTCGGCCCTTTGAGTCTGCTCCGCCATTCAATACGTTTATGGCTGAACTGATTACTCCTCATTTCCACCTACCCCCGATAACCTTCCACGCCCTTGCTTATCAAGAATCAATCTACCTCTGCCTTAAAAATATTCAAAGACTCTGCTTCCACTACCTTTTGAGGAAGATAATTCCAAAGATTCAAGACACTGAGAAAAAATTTCTCCTCATCTATGCCTTAAATGGGCCACCCCTTATTTTTAAACAGTGACCCCTAGTTCTAGATTCTCCCATATTCTTTCCACATCCACCCTTTCAAGACTCCTCAGGATCTTATATGTTTCAATCAAGTCGCCTCTTACTCTTCTAAATTCCAGCGGATACGAGCCTAGCCCGTCCAATTTTTCCTCATAAGACAGCCCGCCCATTCCAAGTATTAGTCCAGTAAACCTTCTCTGTACTGCCTCCAACGCATTTACATCCTTCCTTAAATAAGGAGACCAGTACTGTACACAGTACTCCAGATGTGGTCTCACCAATGCTGAAGCATAACCTCCCTACTTTTGTATTCAGTTCCCCTTGCGATAAACAATAACATTCTATTAGCTTTCCTAATTACGTGCTGTACCTGCATGCTAACCTTTTGCAAGTCATGCACTAGGACACCCCGATCCCTCTGCATCTCAGAGCTCTGCAATCTCTCACCATTTAGATCATATGCTTCTGTTTTATTCTTCCTGCCAAAGTGGACAACTTCACGTTTTCCCACATTATACTCCATTTGCCAGGTCTCTGCCCACTCACTTAACCTATCTATATCCCTTTGTAGCCTCCTTATGTCCTGTTCACAAGTTACTTTCCTACCTATCTTTGTGTCATCAGCAAATTTAGCAACCATATCTTCGGTCCCTTCATCTAAGTCATTTATATAAATTGTAAAATGTTGAGGCCCCAGCACAGATCCCTGTGGCACACCACTCGCTACATCTTGCCAACCAGAAAATGATTCATTTATGCCTACTCTCTGTTTTCTGTTAGATAACCAATTTTCTATCCATGCCAATATGTTACCCTCTATACATGAGCTTTTATTTTCTGCAATAACATTTGATGTGGCCCCTTATCAAATGCCTTCTGGAAATCTAAGTACAATACATCCATCGGTTCTCCTTTATCCACAGCACATGTAACTCCCTCAAAGAACTCCAATAAATTGGTTAAACATGATTTCCCTTTCACAAAACCATGTTGACTCTGCCTGATTACCTTGAATTTTTCTAAATGGCCTGCTATAACGTCTTTACTAATAGCTTCTAACATTTTCCCTAAGACAGATGTTACGATAACTGGCCTGTAGTTTCCAGCTTTCTGTCTCCCTCCTTTTTTGAATAAAAGAGTTACATTCGCTATTTTCCAATCTAACAGGACCTTCCCCGAATCTAGGGAATTTTGGAAAATTAAAACAAACGCATCAACTATCTCACTAGCCACTTCTTTTAACATCCGAGGATGAAGTCCATCAGGATCTGAGGCATATGATGTACACTGCAAGAAGCTATAATGAGGTTTAGTCAGTTTTGTGGCCATCACTACCACTAGTGAAAAGAAGTGGTGACATACTTTCAGTCGGAACAGTAAATACATTGGTAATAGTCACTGACATTAGTAACGACTAATACTATATCGGAGAATCTAACACTGTTGAGTAATGCGGTCAGAATTGCCGATTAAAAATACAGGTTTGCGATTCATCGACTGTTTGACTCCTTCTTTAGATATCATTGCTGCAGGATTTTTGTGGTCGTTGCACCAATGTATTTTCATAGACTAGCTTATTTTCTGCTAAACTAAGATGACTCAAATTCCATCAATAGAGTGAGTCCTGAATTGCAGGAAGATTATTCCTTTACCAATTCAAGAACAGTTATTGGATGAGATCTCATTGACGATTAAGACTTTTAGACTAAATTTGCTGGTTCACCTACAGTTTTATATTCAAATCATTAGAAAAGAGGCTGAATGAAAGTCACAAAGTGAGTGATGTTTCCTGCTAATTGATACACTCTGAATTCAGTGTTGTCAACTGTCTCTTTGTACCCTTCACTGGATGTGATCTAATTTCCTTTGCTGTTTGTAGTATATATAAATGATTTGGAGGAAAATGTAGCTGGTCTGATTAGTAAGTTTGCGGACGACACAAAGGTTGGTGGAGTTGCGGATAATGATGAGGATTGTCAGAGGATACAGCAGGATATAGATCAGTTGGAGACTTGGGCGGAGAAATGGCAGATGGAGTTTAATCCGGACAAATGTGAGGTAATGCATTTTGGAAGGTCTAATGCAGGTGGGAGATATACAGTAAATGGCAGAACCCTTAGGAGTATTGACAGGCAGAGAGATCTGGGCGTACAGGTCCACAGGTCACTGAAAGTGGCAACGCAGGTGGATAAGGTAGTCAAGAAGGCATATGTCATGCTTGCCTTCATCGGTCGGGGCATAGAATATAAAATTTGGCAAGTCATGTTGCAGCTGTACAGAACCTTAGTTAGGCCACACTTAGAATATTGCGTGCAATTCTGGTCACCACACTACCAGAAGGATGTGGAGGCTTTGGAGAGGGTACTGAGGAGGTTTACCAGGATGTTGCCTGGTCTGGAGGGCATTAGCTATGAGGAGAGGTTGGAAAAACTCAGATTGTTTTCACTGGAACGACGGAGGTGGAGGGGCGACATGATAGAGGTTTACAAAGTTATGAGCGGCATGGACAGAGTGGATAGTCAGAAGCTTTTTCCCAGGGTGGAAGAGTCAGTTACTAGGGGACATAGGTTTAAGGTGCGAGGGGCAAAGTTTAGAGGGGATGTGCGAGGCAAGTTTTTTTACACAGAGGGTGGTGAGTGCCTGGAACTTGCTGCCAGGGGAGGTGGTGGAAGCAGATACGATAGCGACGTTTAAGAGACATCTTGACAAATATATGAATAGGAAGGGAATAGAGGGATATGGGCCCCGGAAGTGCAGAAGGTGTTAGCTTCGGCAGGCATCAAGATCGGCGCAGGCTTGGAGGCCGAATGGCCTGTTCCTGTGCTGTACTGTTCTTTGTTCCCAACATACCGCAAGAGTTTATTGTTACTCTTGTTCCTATACCAGGGACACATACAGTTCTGAACTCAAGTACTATCCCATCTGAAAAAGGAACTTCACATATAGTCTGGTACGTCATTGCTAGAAATTGCTTTTACATTTAAAAAAATTACTTATTTTATATGATTAGATAAATTTGGTAGTTCCATTTTATTTTACATAATTTGAATGCATTATATTCAAAATTGCTCATTTTAAAAACAAAAGAGATCAATGAGCCATTCATTGTTTTATCTCTGTTTCTACCTCGAGTTCCAACATTTGAAACTGTCCCAGGAGTCAAATATTTAATTCCTACATTGTGAATTAGAAAATCCCTTTTTATTAGGGTGCACATTCTCAAAGAAATGCTTACTTTGTGAAGTGTTCATGGATCAGACTCAGAATGGAACACAGTGTGTGAAGTGAAATAATTTAAAGTGTAAAAAGTAATTAGTCTGATAGTGCAAAGCCATCAGAATCATTGCCAAATTTCAGCTTTTTAAAGCACCAACAGAACTAGAATGTCCTTCAGCCACACTCAACGGAGCAGATCTTAAGTAACCTCACTTAAAAACAACTAACTTGTCTGGAATTTACAGCATTTTCTTACCAGCACCTTGATCAGAATAGTCTTATCTCCAAAATTTAGTTTTGTACAGGGAGATGGAAAGTATATGAAACAGGATAGTTTTGTTGCTTTTTTTTGTTGAGATGTCATAGTCCAGTTTGAAACTTAATCCCACTAACATGGAACCAAAAAGATATACTGTATCCTGAGCACAAGTCAATCTTTGCAAGTGCGCTTGAGAAACTTAAGTCTGCTTTGCTGATGTGCTAGGTACATTGGCCTCTGTTACCTGATCTTCTCTTGGCTCACAGTGGGAGAAGGTGATGACAGTTGATCGTGTGAAGCGGTTCTGGGTGTGTGACAAGTGAAGGCTTCTTTGGCTTCATGCAGCTGGACCGGGTGTGACAGATGTGAGGAGACCTGCTTTCAATGAGGCTGCTGCAGGCCACTTTGATCTTGCCTGCAAAGAAAGTGATAGGGTGCTTCAGCATATACTGCCAACTTATCTTGGAAGGGTGTAAGCAAGAAGAAGAAGAGAGAGAGAGGCAGAAAGTAAGGAATTGCAGAGATTAGATGGGTTAGAGATGCAGTTTATTTTGCATACGGGATTTATGGTTACCAATTTAAATGATCTTGGCCATTTGACTCTGTCTGAATAATTCACTGCCAGATTCTTAACATATATTTAAAGGCTCAGAGACAATTATCAGATTAATTTCAGTTGCAATATTAGAATGAAAATTTTTGACATTTTAAAACTGAAAACTTGTTTTAATGACACAATATAAAAGCAGTAAATCCAAGAAGACAACATACAGAAGTAGGAAAACTATATTCACCCAGGACTCACATAATTGGCATCTGAAACTCTAGAATGAATCCAGAGTTGTTCTGACTCCAGAGTAATAAGACCCATACACATTATTAAAATCTAAGTCTCTTGTTTTCCCTTGCCGGGCATGTGTTTATTCCATAGGTAATCTGGAGCCTTATCTGACACTAATCTCATTTTGTAACAGTCTTTGCCCGTTATAATTCAATTTTTTTTAGCAGTTCAGAAAAGTTTAAAAATTTGTTGCAAAGTTTTGATTGTTGGGCACGAGGTGATCATGAACAGTCAGTGTAAATATCTCTGTTACACTTAAGTTAGCAGGTTTTATTTTAACGTCACCCAAGAAATTGGCAGAATAGAAGTAAGTTTCCAAAACATTTAATTTTAAATGATCTGTATTTCCTTAAGAGCAAAAAATTGACAGAGGTTTTTGTTGCAACAGCATGCAAGGTAAGAGGCTGGAATTTTCCAAACTACTGCAGGATTCTCTGACCATTTAAGAATATTCTTAACGGGCGGCACAGTGGCGCAGTGGTTAGCACTGCAGCCTCACAGCTGCAGGGACCCGGGTTCGATTCTGGGCACTGCCTGTGTGGAGTTTGCAAGTTCTCCCTGTGTCTGCCTGGGTTTTCTCCGGGTGCTCCGGTTTCCTCCCACAAGCCAAAAGACTTGCAGGTTGATAGGTAAATTGGCCATTATAAATTGTCACTAGTATAGGTAGGTGGTAGGGAAATATAGGGACAGATGGGGATGTTTGGTAGGAATATGGGATTAGTGTAGGATTAGTATAAATGGGTGGTTGCTGGTCGGCACAGACTCGGTGGGCCGAAGGGCCTGTTTCAGTGCTGTATCTCTAATCTTGGCTCTGTTGGCTTTCCCATAAAAAGTGCCTTCCTGCAATGCTGCTTTCAGTTGCTACTGATATTTAAATATAAAGGCCATGAAAGTGGACAGGGCCTGAAAACCAATGCAGGGATTGTGATGCAGGATTATCCTGTGCCCGTTGCTTCCTATGTAGGCAGCACGCAATCTTTGTGCTGCCTAATAATTTAAATGACTGTAGTGTGCAGCCAGCTCTAAGGGCGCTGTTGAATGAGTGCGTACCTGAGCAGGGGAGAGCAAAATTGTGAGAGGCGAGCACGAGTTACGCCAGACTGCATAGCTTAAAGTTAGCCTGCACTTTTGCATTGTAGCTGAAGCAGGAGCTGGAAAGTGATTTTAACATGGGGAACACTCATGAATGGCACAACACGGCAGAGATAAGTATCCAAGATTTCCCTGATGCTGCATTGGAGGCCTTGGTGCAGGAGGGGAAGAGGAGGAGAGATGCCATTTATCCACAGGAGGCCCTCCAGATAAACTTTACAAAGGCAGTGGGACGGGATAGTCCTGGCAGTCAATGCCAGGAATCTAGCCCTGAGGACCAGGATGCAGTGTCGCAAAAGGTTCAATGACTTCACACGAGTGGTCAAGATCAGTGAATGCATCTTCAAATGCCATATCCCACCAACTGCACCACCAGCCTCACAAACTACTCAATGTACCAAAGCCCCATCTCTCACCTACCAACAATCTCCATCAATTATGACTCATACCTAACACTCATATGCTTCATCTCACCCTCACACACTTAGCACTGCTGTAAGCCTCACATCTGCAGCTAACAGCTGGCACATACTGTCAGTTATTCAACCATGACAACCACATCACACAAACGCATTGCATAACACTCACTGACACACTTCTATCTCTCTTGCAGGACAAGGTGGCCCATAACTGGAAGCAGCAGCACTGTGCCAGCTATATGTCTTTAACCCGATGGAGGAGATGGTGGTCACCATCATTGCAGCGCCTGTGGCTGATTCCGTGGCCAGCAACAGGGCTGAAACTATCTAAGAAGACAGTATCCTCATACCAAATCCTTCTTCTCACATCCCTCTTCCGCCTCATCCCGCTATCTCTTCTGATTTAAAAGCGGCAGATGATGTAGGCAAGCACTCTTACTTTCCTCCCACCCACCTCACCACGACCCTACCCTTTGCCTTTCTCCTTTCAGATGCCCAAGAACTGCAACCTGGCCAGGCGGTGGAGGACAAGCAAGAGGTGACAGAGCAGGAAGACAGTGATGAAAAAGAAACACCGTCATTTGATTTCATACTCGCAGCCACCAGCTCAGATACTGATACTCTGCATTTTTTAAAGCTTAAAGAGGAGGGATCAACACATGTTGAGACATTAGGCACCAGTAGCCTGCAGCCAGGGATGGGGACAAGGATAGGACAGGTGCAGCTCGCCGGAGGGGGAGATCACAGATGATTTCTGCTGCAGAGGACTCAGATGACGACTGCGATGTGGTAGGCTACAGAAGACGGCTGATGTGTATGCACAATGAAATGCTAGGCGCATTGGCAGGCCTGTCAGAAAGCTTGCGGTCGATGTGAGCAGCAGGGAGTTGTCTGGCAGCAACTTGACACGTGGCATTGCACAGAGCTTGGAGCCCAGCCTTTCCAATGTGAGAGTGGTGGCCAACTCCATCAGCACATTTGCGGACCCAACCATGATGCAGCAGAAGCCATCCAATGGCTGGGCTTTGCTCTTGTAGCCACATTGTTGATGACGTAGTATGAATATTTATAGATGTTCCTTTACTCCAGTATTGAAATTCCAGATCAGCTGGGGTATAGACTCTAGAGCAGGGTTGCCCAACCTTTTTGGGTGGAGGGCCGCATTACGATTTTTGCTCGGCCCAGAGGGGCAGGTGAGCAAATTTCAAAAGATAAAGGCATTAAAAATTTATCTTAATAAAAACAATAAATGTGCATTTTTGTGAAGAAGCTTTAAATGAGCAGACTAATTTATTGACTTACTTTCTCGTCACTATATTGAAAACTGATTTAGTGACATACCTGGCATTGTATTTGCTTGAATAAGTAGCCAATCTCTGCCTGCACACTTGATGTAGTGATGCAGAGTATTCTGGATAGGTGTCTTCTGTCAGGAGTGACCTGATCTCTCTCCCCACTCACCCTGCGCTGTGTGCGTGTGTGTCTCGTTCTCTCTTCCCTCCCCGCTCCTCCCTAGGACTAGGGGACACAGATTGAAAGTTTTGTGCAAAAGATGCAGGGGGAATATGAGGAAGCACCTTTTATGTAGCAGGTGGTAATGACCTGGAACTCGCCGTCCACAAGGGTGGTGGAAGTGGAGACGATCAATGACTTCAAGAGGAAGTTGGATGGTCACCTGAGAGAAATAGACTTGCAGGGCTACGGGGATCGAGCCCGGGAGTAGGATTGACTGCATAGCTCTGTGGAGATCCAGGATGGGCTCGAAGGACAGAATTGCTTTCTTCTGTGCCATAAGTAAATGACTCTTTGACTCTCTCTCGCCCTCTCTGTCTCTGTCTCTCTCCTTCTCTGTCTGCCTGTCTCTCTGTCCTTCTCCCCTCTCTCTCTGTCTCCCTCTCCCCCCCTCTCCACCCCACCTCTCTGTATCTCTCCCCCTCTCTCTCCATCCCCCCGTGTCTCCAGTGTTCCTCACTCCCTGCTCAGTGTTCCCCACTACCTGCTCAATGTTCCATGCTCTCTGTCCTCCCCGCCTCTGTCTCCCTCTTTGTCTCACTCTCTCTGTCCCCCTCTCTCCCCCCTTTCTCTCTGTCTCTCTCTTTCTCTCTGTTCCCCCCTCTCTCTCTCTGTCTCCCCCTCTCTCTCGGTCCTCCCTCTCTCTCTGTTCCCCCTCTGTTTCCCCCTCTCCTCTTTCTCACACAGTTGCAGAGAATGGAACGCTCAGCAGATGGTTGGTCAGTTCTTTTAAAAAAGATTGCTGTCAGTTTCACCACTGACAGCTGCTGACATCAGGAACAGCCATTTCCCAACAGACCGCAGTTTTCCAGCGGGCTTTTTAAAAAGAAGTCAGAAGCTGCCGGAAAACCCCGAATCTGTTGGGAAATAGCTGTTCCGATGTCAGCAGCTGTCGGCTATGAAACTGACAGCGCAATAGTTTAAAAGTCAGTCAGACAAAGGGAAATTTCTCATCTCCAGTCACGGTGAAGATGAGGAATGGCCCCGTGTATAGTTTACACATGTGGGCTGGATGGGAAGCGTTTGGCGGCCAGAGGCAACGTTTCAATAAGGCTGCTGGTTTGAGCCAGATTGTCCCAGGAAGGATTGAACATGGAGTTTTGTAAGCAGAACCTAAACTATAATGTCTTAAAACCTTAAAATAATACTTTTCATTCAAATTTTGATTACAAATAACCCTCCCAAAAGTTCAGGGGAAGTATATTGCAGGAGAGAAGCTTCTGGAAATTCCCCCTCTAATACTGATCATGTTATTTGATATTGTTGAGTTGCAAAGGAATGCAATTTACCCGCAGTGACATCACTCAACCTGAAGCCGCAGCTTCTCTTATTATAGATAAATGGATTGTAATACAGATAACAGTACAAATAAAACACTTTTCACAACCACCAGACATCTCAAAGCGCTTTACAGCCAATGAAGTATTTTTTCCAAGTGTAGACACTGTTGTAATGTAGGAAATGCAGCAGCCAATTTGAACACAGCAAACTCCCACAAACAGCAATGTGATAATGACCAGATAATCTGTTTTTTGTGACGTTGGTTGAGGGATAAATATTGACCAGAACACTAGGGATCCCTTCCTCTTCTGTGAAATACTGCCATATGATCTTTTACATCCACCCGAGCAGGCAGATGGGGCTTTGGTTTAACGTATCATCTGAAAAACGGCATTCCCTGAGTGCTGCACTGGACTGTCAGCCTTGACTTTTGTGCGCAAGCCCTGGATTGGGTCTTGAACCCAGAACCTTGTGACTTAGAGGTGAGAGAGCTACCAATTGAGACATGGCTGACACTCTAAAGTATATGTATTGTAGTATAAGGGTCTGAAAGGGTTAATGGTTGACAGAGTGAGAGTAACCCCTCCTGCTGTAATGATGATGATGTGGTAATAGTCACATGGGCAGCAGGCTTGGAAGGAGCTAGAAGCACCAAGAGATGTGCTAGCTAGAGATCCTCATGGAGAGTGTAAATAGAATGTAAATGTAAATATAAATAAAAAGTTGATGTTTAGCCAGCCAGAGACTCCGAGATCTTTTTGAAGAACCCTATAACACACTACCAACAACATACTATATCAAGACAACAATATACAACATGGTGATCAGTGGCGGGTGCTGTACAACTTGGTAAACGATGAACACACCCAGATGATTGGAGAAGCCTAACCTGGTAAGAGAAGTGCCAAACGACTGCAGATCTCAGGAGAGGCTGCAAAGCACTCGACAACTGCTTGGTATATGACAAAAGGCACGGAGAGTCGGTGAGTCAGCCGTGCAGGCATTCAGGCTGCACCACAGTAGTGTTGTGGTCTGTGAGAATAAACCAGGTCCAGGGCTCTGGCTATGAGTCACAATACTGAACAACGGTCAGGAAACAGGGTTTAAAAAAAAACCTTATACAAAGGTACAGTATTATTAACGTCGCACTGGGCAGGCAAGAAGGGAAGACATGAAAACAAAAAACAGTTGATCCCTGGTGAGGGGGAGACCACAGTCAGCAGCCATTATTCGAGCACACCAAGGAGGGAAAGTGTGGGAAAAACCTGAAATGAGTGGGAAACCTAAGAAAGCATGGGAACACCCGGTAACACCTGGTAAAGTGTGAAAAACCTCCAGGTACCGCAAGAACACCTATCAGCAGACAAAATAGAGCTATCCTGTGGGCTGAAGCGAAGTCTGGGAGTGGAAGGAATCCAATGACGGTCCAGTTCCTAAAGCAATCCCCGGAGTAGAAGGTACTCACCGGTGAGAGGGTGCAAGTAATCGGGGAACCATGTCAGCACTGTGGAGCCAGAAAGACCCATAGGTGTGATCAGTGTCCTGCCAATAAAGCAGAATGCTTTGATTGTAAAAAGACAGGCCATTTCCCAAAGATGTGCCAGAGCAAAACCTCTTCTCTCAAATTTACAAAACAAAAAGCCTTCACACAAAGCGGTGAACGAGCTGGAACAACTTCCAGCGGAAGAAAAAACAGGAGACCTCCCAGGGGAAATTAATGACCCCAATCAAGGATTTTGGACAGCAATGTCCAATGTCCATATGTCAATGGACAGATTACTAATTTTAAATTGAACACAGGTGCAAGTGTCATGGTTGATGAGACATCACTTATAACCAGCGGACACACAGTTGCATGGTCCAGGAGGGATCCAACTGAAGGTTAAGTGTAAGCTTCAAGCAACTCTCCAATATAAAGGAAGGAAGGTTAAAGAGACCCCGTATGTTTTGAAAAATCAAGAATTTTCACTGTTAAGCAGAAAAGTGTACTTGGGGAGGCGGTGGCATACAGGTAATGTCACTGGACTAGTAATCTAGAGGCCCAGGCTAATTCAAATCCAGGACATGAGTTTGAATCCCACGACAACAAATGGTGAAATTTTAATTCAATGAATAAATCTGGAATTACAAAGTTAGTCTAATGGTGACGTGAAACCATTGTCGACTATTGTAAAAACCCATCTGGTTCATTAATGTCTTTTGGGGAAATCGCTTTCAAGCAGACTATCCAAAACTCTTTTCGGGTCTATGAAGGCTGAAGACAGAGGCTGGAATTTTATATCCAGCCAAAGAGCGGAATAGTGGTGGGGGTGGGGGGTGGGTGTGCGTAATATGGAACAGGACGCTCAGGGTGGGGGTGGGGGATTCTTCCTGATTCGCTCCCGCCTCCGCCGCCACTTTATGTAGAGCGGCCAGTGGCCAGTAAACGTCCACTAAGGGCCTCTGCCCACCGCCACAGGGATTTTACACTTGGCTGGCGGGCGCCCCAGGCTCGAGAAAAGCCACCTATTAAAAGTAGTTAAAAGTAAGTGGCTTTCCAACGGCCTGGGGGTGGCCCTCTTGATCAGGCATGCTGTGCCCAACGGAGGGATACCCCTGATGCTCCAACCATCCCCAATGCCCAACAAGCCCCCCGTCCTCCCAGTCGACCACCCTTGCCTCATCGGGGCCCGACCGATTGCCCCCGGCGAGGCCCGAAAAACTTACCCGTTCTCCAGGCTCCCCGACATCTTCCATCTTCAGCTGGGTTGCAGTCCCAGCAGTGGCCACTGCTCCCAGTGGCACCGCCTGGACGGACAGCTGCCGGCCCTCTGATTGGCCGGCAGCTCCATTAGGCAGGACCTCCTGCCTCTGTGAGGTGGAAGTCCCGCCTCAGACCAATTAAAGGCCTGGGGACCGCAAAATGCAGTCCGGATCCCCAGGCCAGGCAGAGGTGGGTTCGCCACCGACCTTTCAGTCGGTGGACGGCTCCCATCTGCCGAGGGAAAAATTCCGGCCAGAGTATGGAATTACGCTAAAAGATGCCAGAGCAGTATGGCTCTTTACACCCAGAAAGATACCACGCCCGTTGATGAACAAAGTAAAAAAATAAGCTAGAAGAGACCAGGTTGGGAGTCATTTCTCCACTCACGAAACCAACAGAGTGGTGTTCGCCTATGGTTGCAGTTCCAAAACCAAATGGTATTCTTCGTATCTGTGTGGACTTAACGCAGCTTAACAAAGCAGTGAAAAGGGAAATTCATCCTATGTCATCAGTAGATGACAGCCTGGCAAATTTATCCAAAAGTATAACGTTCACGAAACTTGATGAGAACAATGACATTTGGTAGGTTCCTTTGGACAAGAAGTCAAGATTGCCCTCAACATTTATCACTCCATTTGGACGATTTTGCTTCAGTCGTCTACCATTTTGGATAACTTCTGCACCTGAAATCTTCCAAAGGACCATGTCCAATATTCTACAAGGACTAAAAGGAGTGATTTGTCACATGCACAACATCTTGGTCCATGAAGAATCCATCGAAGAACATGACCAGAGAGTCAAAGTAGTTCTATATCGTCTTCAAGAAGAAGGGCTGACATTTAATGAGAAGTATGAATTCTCAAAAACGTCTGTTCATTTCTTAGGCCGTGCTATGAATAGTAAGGGCATAATGGCAGACCCACAAAAGACAAGAGTCATTAGTGAATTTCCAATTCCAACTTCAGTCCAACATCTCCAAAGTTTTCGAGGAATGGTGAATCAGTTGACAAAATTTTTACCCAATTTGGCACAGGTTAACAGAATCATTAAGACAATTTTTGAAGAAAGATCGAGCCTGATGTTGGAACACACATCAAGAGCAGGCATTTCAAAGAATTAAGGAGATACTGGTTTCAACAGAGATATTAGCACACTGTAACTCTTCATTTCCGACTATAATTGCAGCAGACGCCTCATCTACAGGGTTGGGGGCAGTCCCCTTTCAAGAACATCTAAATGGATGTTGAAGATTGATCTATTATGCATCAGAACTTTGTCTGAGACAGACAAGATATGCGGTCATTGAAAAAGAAGCACTCGCAGTCACTTGGACTTGCGAGAAGTTTGCAGGTTACATTATTGGCCTGAAAGTGGTTATTGAGACAGACCACAAACCCTTGGTTTCCTTCCTGGTGGAGAAGGAAATTGCAAGGATGCCTCCGAGAATTCAGAGATTGCAACTGAGGTTGATGAGATATACCTACGAGATAGTTTATTTACAAGGGAAGATGCAAATTTCTGCAGGTGCATTATCGAGAGCAACTGTTGACCATCCAACACAACAGGATGTTAGCTTTGTTGAAGAGATAGAATCGTATTCACAGCACATTGCATTGCAATGGCCGGCAAGTACACAGAAACTTCAAGAAATTCATCATACTCAAAAGGAGGATGAGGAATGTATTCGGATAGGCCAGTATTGTAAAAAAGGATGGCCACAAAAATGTCCTTGGGAAAGTAATGAAAATTTCCTTTGAATTCAGGAGACACTTCACAATCATAGATGATTTGCTGGTGTATAACGACAGACTAGTCATTCCAATTTCACTTCGATCAGAGATATTGGCAAGAATTCATCAAGGCCACATGGGAATTACAAAATGCAGAGCATGAGCTCAGTCATCTGTTTGGTGACCAGGAATATCTAAAGACCTCGGGAGTATGGTCTTGAATGGTCAGAGATGTGCGGTACACAGACAAAAACAGAGGGAACCTCTGATAACAACACAATTTCCAACCAGACCCTGGGAACATCTAGGAATGGATTTATTTATGTACAATGGAAAATCTTACATTATAATGATCGATTATTGTTCATGATCGATAGAAGTGAAAAGATTGTACTCAACAACAACAGAATCTGTTATTAGAGCTTCACAGGAGATCTTTGCAAAGCGAGGTTGTGTCAGACACAGTTTGCCTTGATTTTAAGACTTCTGATCCTTGTTTTCAGATCCTTCCATGGTCTCATCCCACTCTATCTCTGTAACCTTCTGAGATAACTACACTCCTCCAATTCTGGTCTCTGCATATGTCTGATTTTAATTGCTCCACCATTGGTAGCCGTGCCTCCAGTTGACTAGGCCCTAACCTCTGAAATTCCCTCCCTAAACCTTTCAGCCTCTCTACCTCTTTCCTCCTTTAAAGCACTCCTTCAAACCTCTTTGACCAAGCTTTCAGTCATCTACCCTAATACGTAGCTTGGTGTCAAATGCCCCTCTGAAGCAATTTGGGATGTTTAACTATTTTAAAGGTGATTTTATATATAAATATATATATATATATATATATATATATATATACACATGCAAGTTGCTGTTGCTTTGTAAAACAAGCTTTTCTTGTTCAGCTTATGATATTGTCTAACTGAATCATTAGATCTTCTGCTTAACTGTTTGTAATTTAATTTTCTGAATTCAATTCATGTTTGAATTATTTCAATTAAATTTACCCTTTTGATGTGCTCACCCATTTGCACTTCAACTGGTGATAAGGTCACTCATGGCAGCCATCCAAAACATCACCAATCCGATCGGTGCAGTTAGAATGTCAGCTGTACTCATATGGCCATCAATGGTGCTTTTGCTCCACATCAATTGTACTTTTTAAAGAGCCTTTATTGATGATACCCAACATCTTCACCCTCTGAATATGAAGAACACCAACGCTGTTCATTGAAAATCAAGAGCATGGAATAATTGTGTGTAATATTACATTGAGCATAGCTTTATGTCACGCTGTTATGAAAAATTCTTTTGATAAGTTGCTTTTCAATGTTTAATGATCATTTAAAATTTATAAAGAATGAGAGATTTTTGTATCTTAGTTGCTAATCTAGAATTTATACTTTGCTCTATTACGAACAAAACTAAGCCAGGTAAGGCACATAGCACCTGAAAGCTTGTAGGCTGGCTTTTGGAATTAAATGTATTGAAGGCTGAACAAACTGAAATGATCAGCATGCTGGATTCATCCTGTGCATTTTACTTACATTGTGTTATCAGGATCAGTCCTGTCTTTATATGCTTACAAACCACATCCATATGCTTAGCACACACATCCTGGGTTCTGGTGTAGCCACACATTATTTCTTTCTACTGGGTGGAGATCTGTCTCTTTCTACATCTCCACACCAGCTTCAGTTGATTGCAGGCAAATAATCAGCTCCGAGGCCTATACCAACACTTATTATGCCAACCTGTTTAATGAGCTGTTAGGAGGGGCATGCGAGAAGGCCATGGTGATGTTTACTTCCATTTCCTGTCTCCCTTTGAGTACCAATTGGCTATGTCTTATTAGCCCTCTGCAAAGAGGGGCTTGATCATCAGGGACTCTATAGAAAACTGTAATATCTACACCCACTACAATGCAACAGAGCTGTAGCATCTCCAACACCTTTCTATTTCTGGAGAGAACCAGTATCAGCTTTATAATGGATATATATTTTTTGTCTGCCACCTTTCTTCCTTCCCCTCTCTCTCCTGAATGCATTGCTGGTCACTGAGGTATCAATCCAATGGTGCATGTTACCCTCCTGTCCCTTTCCTAACTACTTTATTATTCACATATAAGCCAAGACAGGCTCTTTGACTGCAGGGACAACACAGCCCAATCTTACCCTGACTTTCACTCAGCATTTATAATTATGCACATCCAGCAGGAGGCACTAGAAAGCATCAGGAGCGAGAGCCACAGCAGACGCTCCTCTCTATAACTTAAGGACATGAGGTTAATTGTGGCACCGCTAAGCTAATTTGAATGAGATGAGCAACTCAGCACAGACCAATCTTCAAAGCTGAGACTTTCCGATGTGACTCAGCTATTCACTGCCTAACCTCACTGAGTGATTGGAGGAGCCTAATAAATCCAATTCTAATTTCATCCATATCATTTGCCTACATAATAAGTTACTGCATTTCAAAAGGAATTCATAGTGAGATGTTTTGACATGATGAGGCATAGAAAAATGCAAGTATTATCATTAGTTCCAAATTGGTCTGCCATCTTTATTGGCAAATTGCTATATTATTGATCATGTAAAGAACAAAGTTTGCCATAATTGGTTTTCTAGTTAAAAGCCAGAGTACAGCCATTTTAGTGCATCAATTACTGTGCAAACTGTTCCTACTCTAGATGTTAGCACAGCTCTCATACAAGCAGTACCTTAGAGTAATCAACAATGTTCTGGTGGGTTATTGCTTTGTTGACAGCAGGAACACTGATGTAGCCAATCCATTTTGACGGTATCAGTTAATTATTGCTGTATTCTCTGCCCACATAGTAATATATGGAACCCTCCATTGCCTATTACTAATCCAAAAGCTTTTATTGAACAACAGCTCAGGCTGGACTCCTGCTATCAAGCCCCTCAATTATTCATAGTGACACAACAATTTGCATGCTGCTTAATTAGGACTTGTAAAAGTATTTCATAAACAGATTTCTTCCATAGATCCCTGGAGTCAAAGAGTCGGTAATGTGTGATAAACTATTGATGATAATCTGATCCTCACTACATTGGATGTTTTAACCATGGTTCATCTGACAGAAAAAAACCCAAGAAATGCTGGAAATACTCAGCAGGTCTGGCAGCATCTGTAGAGAGAGAAGCAGAGTTAACGTTTCAGGTCAGTGACCCTTCTTCAGAACTGGCAAATATTAGAAATGTGAAAGGTTATAAGCAAGTAAAGCGGGGATGGGGCAAGAGATAACAAAGGAGAAGGTCACAGAATAGCTGACCAAAAGGTCATGGAGCAAACAATATGTTAATGGTGTGTTGAAAGATAAAGCATTAGTACAGAAAGGGTGTTAACGGACTGAACATGGGGCGGCATAGTGGCACAGTGGGGCGGCACGGTGGCGCAGTGGCTAGCACCACAGCCTCACAGCTCCAGCAACCTGGGTTCGGTTCTGGGTACTGCCTGTGCGGAGTTTGCAAGTTCTCCCTGTGACCGCATGGGTTTCCTCCCACATGCCAAAGACTTGCGGGTTGATTGGTAAATTGGCCATTGTAAAAAAAAAATTGCCCCTAGTGTAGGTAGGTGGTAGGAGAATTGAGGGAAAGTGGGGATGTGAGAGGCAAAATGGGATTAATGTAGGATTAGTATAAATGGGTGGTTGATGGTTGGCACGGACTTGTTGGGCCGAAGGGCCTGTTTCGGTGCTGTATCTCTCTATGACGCTATGACTAAAATTGAACAGCTGCAAGTACAAACATGAAAAAAACAGTGAGTAAGCAAACTGAACAAACTAAGATGAAATAAAACAAACACTAAAAAAAGAAAAAAATAACTAAAAATAAAAGTAAAATGGTGGGGGGGGCCGTCATGCTCTGAAATTATTGAACTCAATGTTCAGTCCAGCAGGCTGTAGTGTACCTACTAATCGGTAAATGAGATGCTGTTCCTTGAGCTTGTGTTGATGTTCACTGGAACACTGCAGCAATCCCAGGACAGAGATGTGAACATGAGAGCATCTGACAGAGTCTATTTATTCCTGCAGTAAAGCGTCCCTGCAAGGTACAGTTTGACGTCCACACTGATAAGAGAATGTTCTGTTGAGTAGGTAAATCTTGTAATGATTACATATCACAGAAACAACAATGAAGGTTGTCATGGGTAGACAAGGAGAGCCATGTGAATTCCTACTTAATTAGTACATTAGCCAAAACTAAATGCCAATCCCTAGCAACCTGAAAGAGCATGATAAATACCTAAGTAACAGCAACAACGGACTCTTGATTAACGTCTGCCTTTTACAACCCGTGTCCAAGAGGGACCTCAAGGTTCCTCTTCCCTTTCTTTAGAAAAAAGATGTGTTTTTAAACACAGAACCTCATGATAATCTTATCACACTGGATTCTAGTTTATTTTAGGCCATGATATGCTATTTTTGTGAACTCTGACATTTCAACATATATGCACAGAACTGTCCTACAGTGAAATGTCTTAGTACAAAATGGGCCCAGGCTGAAACCTGCCCATTTGCAATTTCTAGGTAAGTCAACGAGTGAATTGTATTGGGAATTTGAAATGAAGGTACACCAATTGCACTTAATGTTTTGCATTTTTGCTAAACTTCACAGGTTAAGGTTCTCAAAAGACTTGTGCTGCTTTTGGATTTTTCACTTGTGGAAGTTATTTCAGATCAACTATCACAACCACAGTGAGACCGTTAATGTGAAAATACGAAATATGAACTCACAGAACAAGTTACAGAATCACACAGAAAGATTTCACATTTTAAAGACTTTTATTATAACAACTAAACTAAAAGAAATCCCCATTACCCAAATAGTACTTTGTAAGTAGCTGATATCCCAGATTAACTAGAAAGGTATTTTCTTTATGTTTTGTCTTCTGGTTCCCATAAGTTAGAAATAATCATACTTTAGACTTGGAAAGGCTGGAACTCTGTTTATTCCATTCATCGCACCATGCTGCCTAGTAAGGACTGGTGCAGTGCAGCAGTGAATGTGGCCACCCCAGAACATAATTGCCCATTACAAATAGTTCCAAGCTAATTAGTTCCTAGCTCTGTACAAATAAAATAACAATATATAACAGTTCACTTAGAAGTCTGGTTTCAGACAGCCACCTGGGTCTTTCATTGCTCCCAGGTGTTAGCAGTTGCTTGGTACATTTGCATCTTCAGAACTTCTTTGGCCTCCTTATCTCGAGAGACAATAGGTAAGCGCCTGGAGGTGGTCAGTGGTGTGTGGAGCAGCACCTGGAGTGGCTATAAAGGCCAATTCTAGAGTGACAGGCTCTTCCACAGGTGCTGCAGAAAAATTTGTTTGTCGGGGCTGTTAGACAGAGGCGCAAGGGGAGAGCCAACTGTGTTTTTTCCTGCCAACTGCTAAGTCTCTTCGAATCACCACACTTTAGCCCCGCCTTTATGGCTGCCCGCCAGCTCTGGCGAACGCTGGCAACTGACTCCCACGACTTGTGATCAATGTCACAGGACTTCATGTCGCGTTTGCAGACGTCTTTAAAGTGGAGACATGGACAGCCGGTGGGTCTGATAACAGTGGTGAGCTCGCTGTACAATGTGTCTTTGGGGATCCTGCCATCTTCCATGCGGCTCACATGGCCAAGCCATCTCAAGCGCCGCTGACTCAGTAGTGTGTATAAGCTGGGGATGTTGGCTGCCTCGAGGACTTCTGTGTTGGAGATATGGTCCTGCCACCTGATGCCAAATATACTCCGGAGGCAGCGAAGATGGAATGAATTGAGACGTCGCTCTTGGCTGACATACGTTGTCCAGGCCTCGCTGCCATAGAGCAAGGTACTGAGGACACAGGCTTGATGCACTTGGACTTTTGTGTTCCGTGTCAGTGCGCCATTTTCCCACACTCTCTTGACCAGTCTGGACATAGCAGTGGAAGCCTTTCCCATGCGCTTGTTGATTTCTGCATCTAGAGACAGGTTACTGGTGATAGTTGAGCCCAGGTAGGTGAACTCTTGAACCACTTCCAGAGCGTGGTCGCCAATATTGATGGATGGAGCATTTCTGACGTCCTGCCCCATGATGTTCGTTTTCTTGAGGCTGATGGTTAGGCCAAATTCATTGCAGGCAGCCGCAAACCTGTCGATGAGACTCTGCAGACACTCTTCAGTGTGAGATGTTAAAGCAGCATCGTCAGCAAAGAGGAGTTCCCTGATGAGGACTTTCCGTACTTTGGACTTCGCTCTTAGACGGGCAAGGTTGAACAACCTGCCCCCTGATCTTGTGTGGAGGAAAATTCCTTCTTCAGAGGACTTGAACGCATGTGAAAGCAGCAGGGAGAAGAAAATCCCAAAAAGTGTGGGTGCGAGAACACAGCCCTGTTTCACGCCACTCAGGATAGGAAAGGGGTCTGATGAGGAGCCACCATGTTGAATTGTGCCTTTCATATTGTCATGGAATGAGGTGATGATACTTAGTAGCTTTGGTGGGCATCCCATCTTTTCTAGTAGTCTGAAGAGACCACGTCTGCTGACGAGGTCAAAGGCTTTGGTGAGATCAATGAAAGCAATGTAGAGGGGCATCTGTTGTTCGCGGCATTTCTCCTGTATCTTCAGAACTATTCATTCCTTATATTACAACCCAAAAGCCTGGGAGAGTGAAACCCACTGTTCCTCAGGTGTTACCCCTGCAGTCTCTTTTTTTCCCCCAAAAAAAGTCTTTGATCTGTCTTGTCCTTTAGCAGAGTGGATGAGAGGTCATCTGACCTTCGGACTCTATCTTAAACTTTTAAAAATCACTATTTTAAAAACATAATCATGTTCCAAAGTCCAGTGATCATAAGATCAATAAAATAGAAAACTTTAGGATATATTTTCTTCTGTGTGAACCCATAGATTTATAATGATTAGTTAGTAGAATAATGTTTCAGTTTCTTTATACACAGGGAAAAATATACCCCGCCTGTATGTCATATTCATGGCATTCCCAGTACCACTGGGAAAGGACAGACTGGTCAGTGAATTATATCTGAAACTTGGGCATCAAGAAATTTCAGTTTTTTGAAGTGTTTGGGAGTAGAGCACATGGAAACTAAACAAATACAAAGGATAAGGTCCTTGGGACATGCAGTAAGAAAAATCCTGAAAGATGTACGTATCGTCAGTGATCTCTTTTTGTGAAATGTACTTTGAGTTTTCTAAACCTTAAGCTCTGGAATTCCTTCCCTAAATCTCTCTGCCTGCTTAAAACCCCTTTGACCAAGCTTATAATATCTCACTATGTGGCTCAAAGTCAAGTTTGTTTTGTAATGCCCCTGTTAGGCACCTTGGGACGTTTACTATGTTAAAAACACTTGATAAACAAAAGTTGTTTTTGTGGCTGGGTTCACTGACTTTTATTCCCACAGTGAATACATAAAAGCTCCACAATTGACATTGCATTATAATGCTCTAAATATTAAGAGATTCGTGCTTTAGTATGTGCAACGCACACCATAAATTATGTTAAATTATGCACATGTTATGCTAAAAATAGCCCTGTGGCCAAGTGGGCTGAGGCATCATCTGGTGTAATACTGAGCTGCTCAGGTCAGAAAGTATTAGTCCCAATTCCTGATCAGTGGTGGATTTGCTGACAACTTGGCAGCAGTTGAGCCACTGCAACTTACAGCAGTGGACTGGGGAAGGAACACAACAAAAAATCAGCTTGGGGATAGATCTTCTGGTTGCTGGAAAGTGCACGTGTGTGGAGATTGGGTGAGAACAAAGTCGGGCTCCACAGTTGCCCTCTGTGTAGGCATTTAATGTGTAGGCTCACGCACAAAGAATGACAACTGGGACAAGGTGTTGCAGGGCAGGCAGCATCAATGGAACCGTCTCCCAATAAACATTGGGACCGCCTGCTGAGAAGAAAATTGGCAAAAAACTATAATCTTGATTTTTTTTTTAATAAAAAGAGTATCGTAAATTTTTCAATTGAGCAAATGCTTGAGTACAAATTTGGCAACCCACCTTACTTTGTACAGGTAATTCACTTTGTTTTTCAATAAGCTGCTTAATGCACACAATACTATCAGTAAATGCCATAAACAATGGGGAATTTTTAAGGGCTGTTTTAGCTGTTATTCAAAACCCTGGAAGCCAAAAAGTGCAACAGGTTATTGAATATCTGCCCACTTTTCTAAGAAGGCACAATGACTGTATTATGGAAATATAGAAGCCACCATTAATGAGAATAATGCAGCTTATCAAACTGCAAACATCAGCTGTAGGGCCAGGAAGAAAGAAAGCAGACACGGAGACAAATGTCAAGACAGCAGCCAACTTTGTGCTTAGTGCATTGATGGAGAATAGAGTAAAAGCTGGGGGTTTATCTGTTGAAGATTGTCAAAAAGAATGTCGTACTGTTCATGTAATAGGTGTGGTAACTTTACCTGTAGGCAGTTCTACTCAGCTTTCTGTCACATTTTCAATCCATAGGATTATAGATGCTTTGGATAAGATTCTTTGGAAAGTGTCTCTCACTGCATTTTAAACTCATTAAACTGCTGTATTAGCTTTGGTCTGATTTCACAGTTAAGTAATGGATTTGCCTACGTGCTTTGTATCTAGTTACAGCATTAAATATTTTAAGGTCATATGTGGTACAGTGTTGTCATCAGCTGCTAGAATTTTAAACACAAAACGCTAGTGCTTTTAGGATTGGTGAAACCAAAATAAGAGCCTATATGGAGAAATACCAGAAATTTGTAAATTAAAATCAGAACATGCGCAGCAGATCATTCAGCATTTGCATGAATAATAGATTAACGTTCTCGGTGTGTCCCTTCATCAATGCTATGGCCCTATATTATTTTACTAATAATATCTTGGTTACACTCTAAACTGACTCAGTTCCAACACAAAATAAGGGAAGATCATTACCAAAATGTATCAGTTTGATCCAGCATAGTACATCTCTTACTGAGCCCATAGCTGTTGGCAATTTGTCAATAGCAGTGGCATTGAAGACTGCAATGGATGGGGGAAATTGCAGCTGTCTCAGTGTAGGTCTGTGGTTGAATAAAAATGATACTATTACACAGAGCTAAAACACTAATTCCAACAGGATTGAATTAAATGTAATTTGCCCATTTCACAGTTGTAAGATTTCTTTTCATAACTGTAAAATTATAGGCTTCAGACTTTCGTTAGGTATTCTGGGAAGTTTTTAAAAAAAAATTCCAGGCTTGCAGCACATGAACATTTAAACAAAACAAGCAGCTCACGGGACATTTCTAAAAGGGGCATTAAAGAGTAAGAAAGGAAGAATTTACATTTATATAGCACCTCCCACATCTTTAGGACATCTTATTGTACATTTGAAGTATAGTTATTGCTGTCATGTAATGGATGGAGGATTGGTTAACAGACAGAAAACAGAGAGTAGGATTAAATGGGCCATTTTCAGGTTGGCAGGTTGTATTTAGTGAAGTGCCGCAAGAGTCAAGGCTTGGGCCTCAGCTATTTACAATATATATCACAGCAATGACTTTAAATTGGGCCCACTCATCCCCTTGGCCCGCCTCCTTCCAATGTCCTCTGCCGTTAATTGGGCAGCGAACACAACTCTGGGCCAATTAACCACTTCTCCAATTAAAATCGCAATGAGCGTGCATTGCCGATGCAGTGCAAGGTTGGGACCCAGAAGTGAACAGCAGGGGGCCCCGACCCCAGAATGGACATCCTGTCCACTAACTTAGAAGTGAAAGAGGTAACACTGAGCAACCCTAGCTGAAATGAGAAGGTTAGTACTGGTACAGTGCAGATAATTCCATTGGAAGCATCATTTAGTCAAAACAGTTAAGCAGGTGACAGAATGGTATGAAAGGTTTTATGCCCACGATTTCTCATATGTGAAGATTTACTTCAACCCCGTCACTGGAGGCACATAGAGGTAAATACCCAGTGCTCCCTGCATATGGAGAGAAAGTCACGTCGAGGCTGGTGCCCGGTTATTGTGGAGCATTGGACAGGCCAGGGAGCAAGTTGTTAGCATGAACTCTTTGCCTGGATAAATGTAAATGATTAAAACCTCAATCATTGCCAGAATCAGAAGCGACGGGTCAGATTTTCAATGCTACCAGGGTGTCCACTGTTCACCTGTTGTAAAATTGATTGATTTGGAGACAACTGCTTTTCAATTTTTTTCAGGATGATCTGTTCCAATATTTAAGTGCAGATTCCAAATATTGATTGCCTTGTCTTGCAGTTTTTCAATGATTCGTGAGTACTACTGTTCCAGGAGCAAGTGGTTTCTGCAGAGCAAAGGGTTCATCGCAAACTCCTGTCAGGACAGAATTCTGATAATAGGGGCAAAGGTTCTGCCTAATCAAAATCAATGGAGCAAACTAAGGTTATTGAAGAAACAATTACAGTCTTAAGAATATCAAATGAAACATGGATGTGCCTAATAGGTTCTTTCAACTGGTATAAAACACCTTTCATAATTAAAACATCTATTGAAGTAGAAGTTAATATTTCATCCCACACTTCTACAATTGACAGTGGAAAGCAATCTCCCATCAAACATGCTGTATATAGAACTCTCGATGTAACATGATTGCATGTGAGCAGGGAACTATCATGGCGACTCATTTTTTTTTACCCTAGACTATTGAACCAAATAGAAACATCAAAAAATGTATTATTTTCACAGAAATTTGAATTCCAGCAAACAGAAAAGTAAGAAATAAGCGCATTTATATAGCTTCTTTCATGATCTCGTAATGTCCCAAAGTGCTTTACAGCTAGTGAAGTACTTTATTTTATTAAAGTGTAGTCACTGGTATAATGTAGGAAACAGCAGTCAATGTGCACACAGCAAGATCCCACAAACAGTAGAAATAATGTGCCTAATCAAGCCATCAGGAAGCTCTGAGATGAACTTTGTCCTGAATTGTCCAAGATGTTGGTGCACAAAGCTTTAGACACAAACTTTTTAAATTAATATTTTTGTAAAATGAGTTGATGAACATGAACAGCTTTTGTTGTTGGGAATCTATTTCGTAAAGCTATTAAATTGTGGAGGGAAGAATCTTCTAAATCCTGATCTTGTTTGATACTGATTAAATTTTACCAATGTCCTCTTCTATCCCCGTCACTGTCCAAGATTAGCAAAGTGCCTGCTGCCACACATCTTTCATCACCTGAAAGGCCTGGATCATATCTACTCTGAGACAACAACTACCTGTTGCGGGCCAGTAGCCACAGTTATGCAGAGCTGCGTTCACATTTCTTGGCAGGAACTATAAGCGTTTTATCCAGGAAACAGTTGTGTCCATACATGGACACAGGCCTGGGTACAGCTCTGTCCCCACAGTTAATATTGTAATGTATAGCAAGTGGGGAGGATCCTCACTTTCTCAACATTCATGTTGAGGTTAAATGGTTTAACAATATGAGCACTTCATAAAGCACAGGATTTACACAGTCTATGAAAAGCAGAGTGAGACTACCCACTTTGAGGAACCTCCCTCAGTTCGTGGCTGGAGACAGAGCAGGCATTGATCCCAAATCATTTTGCGCCAACACTAAACTGGGAACTTAAATATTGGTGCAAAGTGATTTGGATCAAAGTAGTCTGATTGATCCAAAACCAGAACAGGATGATGAAATGACTTTGATGGCTTTAGTGCCTTACATTTTTTGGACTACGAGGAACATGAATCAGTATGTAGAGATGAGATTCTAGGGAGAAATGAGTCAGTGAGTGTCGTGAACAATGCACTGTGATACAAACAAGTCCATTCAAACCTCTCCAACTTATTCAACCAGTGATATATCTAGACCTTTGCCCCTATGTTTAGGTTATCTTGAGTGCCGATGAAGCACAGCTGAACATTAGTAGGCTCAAAGTATTTTCACGAGTGCGGGTAATATGTGGTTACATATGTGCTGATGCATACTACAGATTTTGTGACACCTCAAATTTTATTTAAATTTGTGTCTGATTGAACCAATAGTGGTTGAACCAAACCACGCTGGATTTTCATTCATGGGATGGCATGTCCATTTGTATCAGTGTCTGTGCGAATATATCTTTTAAACCGTGGCTCCCTCCCATTGCCAAATAGGTGAGGTTCTTTTTAATCAGCATCCTGAAAAATCTGACTGTACTTTGCTGACTTTTGTTAGACACCCTTCTGATCTTGCACATGGGGCAAAGCAGCAACAGAACAAAGTGAGTGAGATAAAAGGGAGCAGCAAGTCAAAAATCCTACCTACTTACCTGGTCTGCATTATGCCTGCCTGAGAAACTAGGAATACATTTTTTACTTGGCTTTCTGTAATCTTTGAAATGTAATATTCCTCACTTTAATCTCATCTCTTTTTTCAGTAAAATCCTATCATTACATTCAGGTAACTAATGTTGACGGAAATGTCAAAGTAAACTCCCTTGCTTAATGCAGCTTTTAACATTCTCATTCCACACAGTCTCATTTAATTGTCAATACTGATTTGGAAACACCCAACTAAGGTATTGATTCTCTCTACATTAAAGTTCAACTGAACTGCTGGGAGACTGTTTAACGTCATTTATTATAACTGAGAATCAGTAGTAACAAGGCAGAGCTAAAATAAAATATCTATTAGGCATAGCTTTTGAAGGTCATATTTGGATTACCAGCTGGTAATACCTACCATTGCTCAAGTGATTGTATAATGACAGATGGGTATTTTATTAAAATTCACCCAACACAGACTGGAGGATGGTAGACAATGGTGTTCCCCAAGGGTCACTGTTAGGACCACTGCTTTTTTTGCTATATATAAATGACTTGGATCTTGGAATACAGAGTAGAATCTCAAAATTTACCGATGACACCAAACTTGGATGGGCGGCAAACAGTGAGGATGATAGGAACAGCCTGCAACAGGACATAGAGAGGCTAGCAGAATGGGCAGAGAGGTGGAATGTGTAATTTAATACTGACAAGTGTTAGGTGTTGCAATTTGGCAGAAGGAATAGGGAGAGGCAATATATACTTAATGGCACTGTTCAAAAGAATGTGCAGGAACAAGGGACCTAGGGGTGCATATGCATCAATCTTTGAAGGTGGCAGGACATATTAAGAGCATGGTTAGTAAAGCATATGGGATCTTGAGCTTCATTAATAGAGACATTGAGTACAAAAGCAGGGAAGTTATGCTGAACCTTTATAAAGCTCTGGTTAGGCCACAACTAGAGTATTGCATCCAGTTCTGGTCACAACATTTTAGGAAGGATGTGACAGTCCTTGAGAGGGTGCAGAGAAGATTTACCAGAATGGGTCCAGGGATGGGGGCTTTTAGTTCCAAGGTTAGGTTGGAAAAGCTGGGGTTGTTCTCCTTAGAACAAAGGATATTGAGGGGAGATTTAGTAGAAGTGTACAAAATTATGACAGTCTTAGATAAGATAGACAATGAAAAACTGTTCCCCTTAACTGATCGTACAAGGACTAGGGACACAGATTGAAGATTTTGGGCAATAGATGCCAGGGGAATATGAGGAAGAACTTTTTTATGCAGTGAGTGGTAATGACCTGAAACTCGCTGCCCACAAGTATGGTAGAAGCGGAGACAATCAATGACTTCAAAAGGAAATCGGATGGGCAGTTGAAGGAAATAGACTTGCGCGACTACGGGGATTGAGCGGGGGAGTGGGACTGACTGGATAGCTCTGCAGAGAGCCGGCATGGACTCGATGGGCCGAATGGCTTTCTTCTGTGCTGTAAACAAATGACTATGACTGGATTTCTGCATTCTATAAGTATTGCATATTTAGCTTCACTGATAAGGCCATGTACATACCCCTTTTAAAAAAAAAAGTTTTTCTGGAACATGTGAAGATCATGCCAATATGAGGTTAGCACTCAGTACATTAGTAACTTGAAGGTTCAAATTTACCCCAAGGCATAAAGACTAAGTGCAGGCAAAGCTGATTCCAAAACAAATTAATGCTGTTCCTTGGTTGGAAATGAATACCGATCTAATCTTTTAATTTGCCTTTATGTCGGCATTCATGTTTTTACAAGTTTCCTGTAACTTGGAAGCACCGGATCCTTTTCCTTTTGTATGATGCTGGGCTCACCATTTGCAGGCACAGCCAGCAGAGAGGGCCTCACAGGCATGTTCTACTTAAGGCATCTCTGCGTTTAAATTAGACAGCATAGCTGAAATGTTATGTGAACAAAAATTAGCAACAGTATAAGAGATTTTTGTTGTTGTTCCATAATTTGGAAATTCTATTAAACAGCCATAGGTTCTATATCAGTTCACTCAACTAAAAAGAGTTGGAATTTCATATAAAAAAGTACCAGTAAGCAGAAAATGACAGTGAAAGAGCTGACTGACAATTCATGGAACCCCTGCTGTATTACAGCGCTTCACAGTATTTTCAGAAGTTATTTATTTTCTTTACAGGTGGGCAATTCGCCTTCATGTGATGAATTGAAAACTCATCTCAAAATCACCATGGAACAGCACTCACTCCAGGTACATGGAAATCATAGCAAACATCAAAGAAGCTGCCTGCAGTCAATACCCCTTAAAGAGACATGTCAGAACCAAGCCTTTGCTCTAATCCCATGTGATGGATTTTGTCAAGTCTCAGCCAAGTTACTTAAACAAGCTATGTGACCAATAAGAAATATGATCTGTCTCCTTCATTGTCATTGATGTGTGCCAAATATCTGTACATAACATTATTAACAGTAAAAGATATGCAGAGATCTACAGCCTGCTCAGCAAGCTAGCTAGATATTGACTGTAAACAGAAGAAAGAGAAAACAGTTATGGGAGGGAAGGTAGCATTCTAATTATAAAATCAGCTTTATTATTATGAGGAGTCAGGAGTGTGATGGAATACTCTCCACTTTCATAGATGAGTGCACCTCCAGCAACACCCAAGAAGCTCGACACCATCCAGGACAAAGCAGCCCACTTGATTGGCACCCCATCTACCACCTTAAGCATTCACTCCCTGCAACGCTGGTACACAGTGACAGCAGTGTGTACCATCTATATACTGCAGCAACTCACCACATCTTTTTCCACAGCACATTCCAAACCCGCGACCTCTACCAACTAGAAGGACAAGAGCAGCAGATGCATGGGAACATCACCACCTGCAAGTTCCCGTCCAAGTCACACACCATCCTGACTTGGAACTATATCGCCGTTCCTTCACTGTCACTGGGTCAAAATCCTGGAACTCCCTTCGTAACAGCACTGTGGGTGTACCTACCTCACATGGACTGCAGCGGTTCAAGAAGGCAGCTCACCACCACCTTCTCAAGGATAATTAGGGATGAGCAACAAATGCTGGCTTTGCCAGCGATGCTCACATCCCATGAAATAATAAAAAAAATTCCTCCTCAAATTGATTTCTATTCTTAAAATACAGAATGTTCCATGTGGGAAACTGAATAGCTTCTATTAACTGATTTGGTGATCTTGAATTTCTTTTAAAAAAAAAGAACCATGTGTGGATTTTGCCTTGCATGGTGAAGGAATGGCTTTTGTTGCCCCTCTTGATAACAGTGCTCTCAGACATTTAGCGGCTTGTCAGCCCAGTCATCGGGGGGTCTGTATGAATTCGCCACCCACTACAGGGGACGTGTGGCATTTGTGTGTAGGGAGTCCATTAAGACAATCAGAATGAAGAATCCCCACAGAGACATGCAGTGCTGTATCTTAACTTCCAAAAATGCTGGGTTGGAGTCATGTCAGAGACTGAACCCGCCTTAAACCTGCTCACTTCTGGTTTTACGTTCTGGTACGACAAGGAATAGGTGATCAATCCACTCGCGGGAAGTGGGTTAGCCATGTAAATATTACAATGAGGCTGCATGCCTTCACTTTAACACTCATCCTATTTTTAACTGCAGGCACCCAGGTCTCCTGGGCCACAGGAAACTCGGCAGCTTAAAGGAGGGAGCAGAGGTTGGGTGGGTCTATCGGGCAAATGTCTTTATAGCACTGCTTGTGGGCCAGGAGGAGCAGGAATGCTTCCTCCAGGCCCTACAAGCTATCCAGTAAGCCACTATGCACCCCCCCTATCCCCCCAACGTGATCTTCCTGCTTCAGCCCAACCACCAATGGACCCTTCCCATGGCCCACCCCAACCCCACCACCACCCCCGCCCCCTGCGATCGGGACCCTGTGGACCACTATTGGACCCACCTCCAATGATCAAGACCCCCTTAGACCACCATGGAACTGTCCTGTGATCAGGGACCTCCCCCCCCCCATGTTCTTTCTCACCGCCCCACCTAACTGCTCTCATAGGCTTCAGCCCTGTGAAGTAGACTTCCCAAGAAAAAAGGCCTCCAGCCGGTCAATCTTGCTGTCTCTAGGCAGAAACTTCACTTTAAGGAGCCCTGAAGTTAAATTCTGCAGGATATTCAGGAAAGCTATTCTTCTGGTTTCCTAACCTCACAACGGGCCCTCCGCACAGAACCCACCGTCAGGCTGAAATCTAGGCCACTGAGTCCAAACAATATAAATTACATTAAAATCATTGTACAGAAAGCAAAATAAAGATTGGGTCAGGATTTAAGGGAGAGATACAAAATACAAATGCAGAAAAACATCCATTTTTAAAAAAATCTGCAAAAGTATTTTTTTTCTGAGAATGAGACTCCACACTTGTAAAGAACAAAGAACAAAGAACAGTACAGCACAGGAACAGGCCATTCGGCCCTCCAAGCCTGCGCCAATCTTGATGCCTGCCTAAACTAACACCTTCTGCACTTCCGGGGCCCATATCCCTCTATTCCCTTCCTATTCATATATGTTGTCAAGATGTCTCTTAAACGTCGCCTATCGTATCTGCTTCCACTACCTCCCCTGGCAGCTAGTTCCAGGCACTCACCACCCTCTGTGTAAAAAACTTGCCTCACACATCCCCTCTAAACTTTGCCCCTCACACCTTAAACCTATGTCCCCTAGTAACTGACTCTTCCACCCTGGGAAAAAGCTTCTGACTATCCACTCTGTCCATGCCGCTCATAACTTTGTAAACCTCTATCATGTCGCTCCTCCACCTCTGTCGTTCCAGTGAAAACAATCCAAGTTTTTCCAACCTCTCCTCATAGCTAATGCCCTCCAGACCAGGCAACATCCTGGTAAACCTCCTCTGTACCCTCTCCAAAGCCTCCACATCCTTCTGGTAGTGTGGCGACCAGAATTGCACGCAATATTCTAAGTGTGGCCTAACTAAGGTTCTGTACAGCTGCAACATGACTTGCCAATTTTTATACTCTATGCCCCGACCGATGAAGGCAAGCATGCCGTATGCCTTCTTGACTACCTTAACCACCTGCGTTGCCACTTTCAGTGACCTGTGGACCTGTACGCCCAGATCACTCTGCCCGTCAATACTCCTAAGGGTTCTGCCATTTACTGTATACCTCCCACCTGCATTAGACCTTCCAAAATGCATTACCTCACATTTGTCCTGATTAAACTCCATCTGCCATTTTTCAGTGCCAGAGAGGTTGTTCAGAAGTATAAAACCTCAGTTGCTGCTGATTCTACAAACACTAACTTTTCCATCTGTTTTAGAGTGAGAATGGTGGCCAATTAGTTCAATTTTATGCCAGAATGTTGATTTCTATTCAGATTCCATTGGCAAAGACTGCAACAATGCACTCTATGGAGCAGCAGGATATTACTGACAGCAACTTCCAGATTTCTGCATTTAAATGTACAGGTGTGGATATCAGAAGTTGCTATCAGTTTTACACAGTAATACGGCCAGTGCCAACAGCCTCATTGTTACTAGCATAGCAAAATCCAGGCCATTGAGATGCTTTCTGTTTTATGAAGTTGAAGGATCCCCTTTATATGATCCTGTTAATTTCGTTGTCTCCAAAAGAGCAAAAGCCATTGATTATCTTTGTTAATTTAAAAGTAGGAATCATCAGGTAGTATTGTGATACTGCATATAATTTAACAGAAAATTACTGCAGAAATTCACAGTCAGGGCATTTTATTCTTGTAGTTGTGTATGTCTGTGTACAGGCAAGTAGTGGGTGTTGGAAAAAGGAGTACACGTAATGCTTAATGACAAACTCAAAGGCTGGAATTTTACGCTGGGCGGACAGGAGCCGGACTCCGATGTAAATGTCGGTGCTGAACCCGCTTCCGCCAAGCCTAGGGATCCGTCCAGTATTTTACAGATCCCCAGGCTTTAATTGTCCCGAGGTGAGGCTTCCACCCACTTGAGGGAGGAGATCCCTCCTCAGTGAGCTGCCGGCCAATCAGTGGGCCGGCAGCTCTTAGTCTCAGCAGCGCCACTGGGAGCGGTGGCCACTGCTGGGACTGCAGCCCAGCCAACCGAGGAGGATACCAAGGAGCGGGGACTGAAGGTAAGTTTGGGTTGCCTCATCAGGGGAATCGGTTGTGCCCTGGTGAGGCTAGGGTGGTCGTTTGGGGGGAGGGGGGGCGTCTTGGATCCCCGGGTTGGGTTGGGAGGCAGGGGCGACCCTCAATCGGGCACCCTGTGCCCGATTACTCGCACCCCACCCCCTCCGGGGTGCGGAAAGGCTGGCAGCTATAGCTGGGCGGTCTTTTGCGTCACTGGCACACCCGCTTTCCACAGGTAAAATACCCGTGGAGGTGGGTGAGGGCCCTTAAGTGGCCGTTAAGTGGGCGGCACATTGGTGCAGTGGTTAGCACCGCAGCCTCACAGCTCCAGCGACCCGGGTTCGGTTCTGGGTACCACCTGTGCGGAGTTTGCAAGTTCTCCCTGTGACCACGTGGGTTTCCGCCGGGTGCTCCGGTTTCCTCCCACAGCCAAAGACTTGCAGGTTAATAGGTAAATTGGCCATTGTAAATTGCCCCTAGTGTAGGTAGGTGGTAGGAGAATTGAGGGAAGGTGGGGATGTTGTAGGGAATATGGGGTTAATGTGGGATTAGTATAAATGGGTGGTTGTTAGTCAGCACAGACTTGGTGGGCCGAAGGGCCTGTTTCAGTGCTATATTTCTCTATGACTCGATAACGTAGGGATCTTGATTGGCCTTGGGTGGGTGGGCCACTTCTCACCATCCCGCCCCCCAGCCGGACCTACGTAAACTTGGTCGCAGGTGAAATCGGGGTGGTTAGGCCTCCCGCTCAATCTTACGCTGCCCCCACGCCACCATCCGTCCCGCTGGGGCGGCGTAAAATTCTGGCCAAAGGGTGCCCTTTTAGGCATGACATGATATAAATGCCATTCCAAACTCCTCTTGCCTTGCCTTTATCATGTCCACTCATCTCAATTTTAATTTGATCACTGTGATACTTTCCCACATCTCTTATCACTTCAGTCCTTTTGAACAAGATTGTTGAATTAACACCAAATGTAATTTCAATTTTCCTTCATCTCATCTGTGAGAGAGGACTCTGGTCCAGTTATCAAACATAGGGCAATATTCTATCTTGTTTCATACACTATTTCCACAAATACCACTTTTCAATGGAATCTTACAAATTAACCAGTGGGAGGGCAACTGAAACTTTAACCAGAACCTAAATTATCAAAAAAATAAGAAAATTTGAAGCCATGTTTTTGAAAGCTAATTATGCACCTCTAGAACATAGGCGATACAGTTTGGCTTCTACACACAAAAGGCCTTCTTTCTGACTATTAAGTGACATGGACCTTGGAGATTCCTCGGAGCTGCTCCCACTTTGCCAACATTATTCCATCAAAAATACAGCTTCAATAGGATTTCACCGCACATCTGGTGAGTAATGGCGGTGCAGTGGGGACAGCTGTGAAGAATTTCTTGGCCGTAGTTACAGGGTTGCCAATGGTAACCAAAATGCACGTTCTACTCAAACAGCACTGGCAGTTGCTGAGAACACAGAACAATTTCAAAAAATTTGAGTATTTGTGAGCAGCAGATTTCCTGTAAGTTATTACATCCTCCAGCAATCCTTCTTCATTAAGCTCTGCAATTCAATCTCTACCTACAGGGGGAATGAATCCCAGATAATGACATTATCTAGGAACTAGCTCTGAACCCTAACCCTGCTTTACAGCAGGGCCTTTTCTAGTTTACAAGCAGGCTTCTAGATGAGTGATCCCCGAAACTTGTATCTCAAGCAAGACAAAGAATGACCATTGCTCAGTTCCGTTCACTTAAACTGTACCTTCTGATGGTGGATTACAGAATGGTGGTGACCAGACATGGAGAGTTTGTGGCTACATTTGGTAGCAGCCAACTCTATTTCTTAACCACTTCTCTTGATCCCTCGATTGCCTCAGTAAAGTCTGATTTCTTGTTTAACATTCAGCCTGGGTTAGTTATTGATTTCTCCAAGTCATCATTGGGAAAACCACAATCATCATCTTTAGGCCCATTACAAACTCTGTCCTGTTGCAAGTGATGCTCTTCCCCTCTCTGATCATTGTCTCAGATTGAAACAGTCAATTTTCAATGTTGTTTTCTTGAGCTATGTTTCAGACTGCTTATTCTCTCTATTACAAAGATCACTTATTTCCACCCCTACAATGCTGTTGGACTCTGTCTCAGTCCCATCACCACTGAAACCCTCATCCATCTACAAGATGCACAGCAGCAATTCACCAAGCCTCCTCCTACACCACCTTCCAAACCTGCGACCTCTATCATCTAGAAGGACAACGGCAGTGGATGTATGGGAACACCACCACCTGCAAGTTCCCCTCCAAATCACACACCATCCTGACTTGGAACTGTATTGCCGTTCCTTCACTGTCGGTGCGTCAAAATCCTAGAATACCCTTCCGAACAGCACTGTGGGTGTACTTATACAATGTGGACTGCAGCGGTTCATGAAGGCGGCTCACCATCACCTGCTCAAGGGCAGAGATCCCACAACTAATGGATCAGATCAAAGGTCTGCAGTGCTGCCATATCCAGTCATGAATGGTTGTGGACAATTAAACAACTAACAGGAAGTGGAGGCTCCACAAATACCTTTATCCTCAATGATGGGGGAGCCCAGCTATCAATGCAAAAGACAAGGCTGAAGCATTTGCAAACATCTTCAGCCAGAAGTGCCGAGTGGATGATCCATCTTGGCCTCCTCCTGAAGTCCCCAGCATCACAGATGCCAGTCTTCAGCCAATTCAATTCACTCTACGTGATACCAAGAAAAGGCTGAAGGCACTGGATACAGCAAAGGCTATGGACCCTGACCACATCCCGGCTGTAGTGCTGAAGACTTGTGCTGCAGAACTAGCCAAGTCCCTAGCCAAGGTGTTCCAATATAGCGATGTGGTTGACTCTTAAATGCCCTCTTAAATGACTTAGCAAGCCACTCAGTTGTATCAAACTGCTACAAAGTCTGAGAAAAGGAATGAAACCGGACAGACCACCCGGCATCGACCTAGGCACCGGAGACAACAACGACAAACAAAGCCTGTCGACCCTGCCAAGTTCTCCTTACTAACATCTGGGGGCTTGTGCCAAAATTGGGAGGGCTGTCCCACAGACTAGTCAAGCAACAGCCTGACAGTCATACTCATGGAATCATACCTTGCAGACAATGTCCCAGGCACCACCATTACCATTTCTGGGCATGTCCTGTCCCACTGGCAGGACAGACCCAGCAGAGGTGGTTGCACAGCGGTATACAGTTGGGAGGGAGTTGCCCTGGGAGTCCTCAATATTGACTCTGGCCCCCATGAATTCTCATGGCATCAGGTCAAACATGGGCAAGGAAACCTCCTAATTACCACTTACTGCCCCTCTCATCTTCTCCATGTTGAACGCCAATTGGAAGAAGCACTGAGAGTAGCAAGGCCACAAAATGTACTCTGGGTGGGGGACTTCAATGTCCATCACCAAGAGTGGCTCAGTAGCACCACTAGTGACTGAGCTGGCTGAATCTTAAAGGACATAGCTGCTAGGCTGGGTCTGTGGCAGGTGTTGAGGGAACCAACAAGAGGGAAAAACATACTTGACCTCGTCCTCACCAATCTACCTGCCACAGATGCATCTGTCCATAATATTATTAGTAGGAGTGACCACCGCACAGTCCTTGTGGAGACAAAGTCCTGTCTTCACATTGAGGGTACCCACCATCATGTTGTGTGGCACTACCACCAAGCTAAATGGGCTAGATTTTGAACTGATCTAGCAATGCAAAACTAGGCATCCATGAGGCACTGTGGGCCATCAGCAGCAGCAGAATTATATTCATCACAATCTGTAACCTCACGGCCCGGCATATCCCCCACTCAACCATTACCATCAAGCTGGGGGACCAACTCTGGTTCAATGAAGAGTGCAGGAGGGCACGCCAGGAGCAGCACCAGGCATACCTCAAAATGAGGTGTCAGCCTGGTAAACCTGCAACATAGGACTAATTGCATACCAAACAGCAGAAGCAACATGCAATAGACAGAGCAAAGTGATCCCACAACCAATGGATCAGATCTAAGCTGTGCAGTCCTGCCAAATCCAGTCATGAATGGTGGTGGACAATTAAACAACTAACTGGAGGGGGTGGCTCCACAAATATCCCCATCCTCAATGATGGGGGAGCCCACCACATCAGTGCAAAACACAAGGCTGAAGTATTTACTTCCATTTTCAGGCAGAGGTGCCAAGTGGATTTTTAAAAAAATTCATTCCTGGGATGTGGGCATCGCTGGCTAGACCAGCATTTATTGTCCATCCCTAATTGCCCTTGAGAAGGTGATGGTGAGCTGCCTTCTTGAACCACTGCAGTCCATGTAGGATAGATACACCTACAGTGCTGTTAGGAAGGAAGTTCCAGGATTTTGACCAAGCGACAGTGAAGGAACGGTGATATAGTCCCAAGTCAAGATGGTGTGTGACTTGGAGGGGAACCTGCAGGTGGTGGTGTTCCCATGCATCTGCTGCCCTTGTCCATCTAGGTGTTAGAGGTTGTAGGTTTCGAAGGTGCTGTCTAAGGAGCCTTGGTGCGTTGCTGCAGTGTATCTTGTAGATAGTACACATTGCTGCCACTGTGCGTTGGTGGTGGAGGGAGTGAATGTTTGTAGATGGGGTGCCAATCAAGCAGGCTGCTTTGACCTGGATGGTGTCATCTTCTTGAATGTTGTTGGAGCTGCACCCATCCAGGCAAGTGAAGAGTATTCCGTCACACTCCCGACTTGTGCCTTGTAGATGGTGGATAGTCTTTGGGGATTCAGGAGATGAGTTACTCGCGCAGGATTCCTAGCCTCTGACCTGCTCTTGTAGCCACGGTATTTATATGGCTACTCCAGTTCAGTTTCTGGTCAATGGTAACCCCCAGGATGTTGATAGTGGGGGATTCAGCGATCGCAACCTCATTGAATGTCATGGGGAGATGGTTAGATTCTTTCTTGTTGGATATGGTCATTGCCTGGCACTTGTGAGGCACAAATGTTACTTGCCATTTATCAGCCCAATCCTGGATATTGTCCAGGTCTTGCTGCATTTCTACGTGGATTGCTTCAGTAGCTGAGGAGTTGCGAATGATGCTGAACATTGTGCAATCATTGGGAAAGATATCCACTTCTGACCTTATGATTGAAGGAAGGTCATTGATGAAGCAGCTGAAGATGGTTGGGCCTAGGACTCCTGCAGTGATGTCCTGGAGCTGAGATGATTGACCTCCAACAACACAACCATCTTCCTTTGCGCTCGGTATGACTCCAACCAGCGGAGAGTTTTTCCCGATTCCCATTGACTCCAGTTTTGCTAGGGCTCCTTGATGCCATACTCGGTCAAATGCTGCCTTGATGTCAAGGGCAGTCACTCTCACCTCACCTCTTGAATTCAGATCTTTTATCCATGTTTGAACCAAGGCTGTAATGAGGTCTGGAGCTGAGTGGCCCTGGCGGAACCCAAACTGGGCGTCAGTGAGCAGGTTATTGCAAATCAACTGCCGCTTGATAGCACTGTCGACGACACCTTCCATCACTTTACTGATGATTGAGAGTAGATTAATGGGGTATTAATTGGCCGGGTTGGTCTTGTCCTGCTTTTTGTGTACAGGACATACCTGGGCAATTTTCCTCATCGCCGGTAGATGCCAATGTTGTAGCTGTACTGGAATAGCTTGGCTAGAGTGCGGCAAGTTCTGGAGCACAGGTCTTCAGTACTATTGTCGGAATGCTGTCAGGGCCCATAGCCTTTACAGTATCCAGAGCCTTCAGCCTTTTCTTGATATCACGTGGAGAGAATCGGATGGGCTGAAGACTGGCATCTGTGATGCTGAGGACCTCAGGAGGAACACCTCGGCTCAGTCCGAAAGCATGACCCCGAGCTTCCGGTTGCTTGCCATTTCAACACACCCCTCTGCTCTCATGCCCACATATCTATCCTGGGAATGCTGCAGTGTTCCAGTGAACATCAATGCAAGCTCGAGGAACATTTACTGATTAGGCACGGACTGAACATAGAGTTCAATCATTTCAGAGCATGATGGGCCCCCCTTTTTATTTTCAGTTATTTTTTCTTTGTCTTTTTTCTTTTAGTTTGTTTCATCATTCATTTTTCTTACCATGTGCCTGCCGACTGTTTTCATGTTTGTGCTTTGGGCCAGGGTTGTTCATTTTTCTGTCCATTAACACCCTCGCTGCACTAACGCTTTGTCTTTCAACACACCATTAACATACCGTTTGCCTTTGCTCCATGACCTTCTGGTCAGTTATTCTCTGTGACCCTGTCCTATCAACACCTTCACTTTGTTATCTCTTTCCCCACCCCTGCTTTATTTGCGTAAAACCTATTACATTTCTAACCTTTGCCAGTTCTGATGAAGGGTCACTGACCTGAAACGTTAACTCTGCTTCTCTCTCCACAGGTACTGCCAGATCTGCCAAGTATTTCCAGCATTTCTTGTTTTTATTTCAGATTTCCAGCATCTGCAGTATTTTGCTTTTATTATATGAAGAATGGACACCTTAGTGAGGTGCTGGAGGGTTATTATTTCCTGTGAAACTGTACCTCAACAAGGAGTCAATTGTGGGGGTGGTGGTGTAGAGGAGGGAAGTTAGCAGACAAAATAAGAAAGATTTTAAACTAAAAATATTCTGAATGTAGTGCTGATGTAATAAAAGTTTTGAGTATATAAAACAGGTCGAAAATAATCTATAAAGCACTGTTGAGAAGAAATAACAAGAACGTGTGGAGAATAAATCAGATTACAGTAAAGCTGGGACTATCCATTGGTCTACAGTACCATTTCTCCAAAGAGTCAGTGAAATTGGTCTTTGGTAGAACGATTGCCAGCTTCATTAATGCCACAGCTGATATTCTTTCCCATTGAAGTCAATGACTGCGGAGTAAAAATGGGCCCGGTGATTTGCTATCGCCTGTTTCATGCTTTCGCCAAAGGGCAATCTCACTTCTGTTGTGTGTTCCCAACAACCAGCAATAGTCAAAGGTTGAGACATCAGCCCTGGTTACAGCTGACTGCAGCCACACCCTGTGATGTAAAAAAACCCATCTACATCGAGATGGACGTGAAACAATCTTTGTCACAGGATGTGAGTACTGTTCAAAGGGTAATGTTTGCTTTGTGAGAAATAGGACTTATTCTTTGATAAACAGAAACCATTGCTAGGTGTAACCACCAAATGTTGCATGTTCTCCTTTAGTGCTTTAGAATACAGTATATTCTTTGTTCAGCAATCAACATTATATCACCATATAGAATACTTGAACTAGCCACAAAATACAATATTATATTTCATGCCTACAGGCGCATTATAATTGTCTGACTAATATTCAAGTCTCTCAGCTAGATTTGCATTCTAATCATTCAGATGTAGAATCAAAACCAGCATCATGTCGAGTGGAAGCTGCGTGCTCGCCATGGACTTTTTATCTCTTTCAAGTTTACTTCTCAGATTACTGCAGGCACAGTATGAGTGCATCTGCTAATACAGCCAGAAAGCACTAGTGCAGCAGAGTGCTGTCTCTATCCGTTATGGACAAGTTGTTGAATTATCAGTCAATTATGCTGTGTTCAGATGCAGTGAAATTTATACAATTCCCACTTGTGAAGCTTCTGAACACAAAGCATAGTGCTTCTAAGTAAAGTATTTTCGAGTGAAATCATCTCTAATTGCACTCTCTAGATTTTGAAATAAAGCAGTTGATAGTCAAATCTTTTCAACTTTTAAATTATGCAAATTGTCATATTTGTAGCATTTGTTCATTGTACAACGTAGTAATGGGCTGGTGATTTCAGAACTGGTATTGGACAGATCCTCATTGTTCAGTGCAACATGAGTCACTTCATTCATACAAGTATATTAAAATCATTTATTCTGAGTATAGAATTTCCTGCCATTCAATTGCAAATAACTTCCCAATAAGCTTGTGATAGTGACACCATAACAATTGATCTTGATGTATGAACAGCTTCATCCATCAACATTGAATACTGACATTTGCACTGACACCGATAGTTGCCATTGGAAGCCACAACTGAATATCACCCAGCACACCAACCAAAAGTGGGTGGATTGCATAGATAATACAGGTATAACATGGAGTGATTTCAAGGTAGCAATCTAAGATGGGGATTCAAAACTGCTTGAGTCTCACTGCCACTGCCTCTAGTGTAACTTAAACCTTTCAGCAATAATGACTGTTTTGAAATATTCCTCAATATCTGTGTTTAAATCTTATATTGAAATAGCCACCACTTTCATGTATTGTATTTATCTATTTTATTAATTGTACAAATTATTTCCATCCCAATTTTTTTCTACTCCAATGTTCATAGCCTGTAAAAGAACTAATAAATATGGGGCATCACAATTTGTTTCTAAAAACTTATATGACGGTGTTTTATATGACGATCATTTTCAAGAAGTGGTATTTTTAATACTGGCAACCTAGCCCTCACTCCGTTGGACTGTGGTGGTATTGCAACACTGTAGCCTTTTCAACATTTCACACTGTCACTGAGTGAAAACGCAGGGAGACGCACATATGGTCACCAGATAGAGGTCTGAGAGAAAGAGCAAAAGAACAAACAAATGTCCTAATGTTCTGTTATAGCTTTTCAACAATTAATTTAGTCACAAGAACTACAGTACTGTAGGAATGTTTCCTTGAGAAAAGTTCCGTTTGATGATGTGGATTTCATCATAACACGTGGCCTAAATTTATTTCTTCAGAATTATCTCAGTAACTCAGGATGTGACATATTAACTTATCTAACTTCAACTATTAGAAAATTCTGCACAAATATCAGTGCTAGACATACGCCATTTAATGTTAAAGCTTTATCATCATTCATTGGGGTGTCGATGCATTGCCAATGTTATAAAGGGGGAAAGAAATCACTTTGGATAAAGCATGAAACATTGAAACATTTAACCAGGGAGCCTCCTGAGGGTTAGTTTTATTCCTTTTTACAAATTATCATCACGGTGAAGGGGACACTTTCCACTTTGGAAATCCATTGCCATTGTTAAACACTCCTAGATCAAGTATTCCATTTAAACTCTGCCTCGGCCCCAACCTCACAACACAATTTACTGCAACTTTCTCACAGAAGCCATCCTCTAGCTGCTCCATGAAAGATGGCCATTGTAGTCCCACCTAACTTTGTGCTGTGGACAGACGAAAAACAGAGACTGCACAAACATATTTCAGGCAGGATTCTTATAGCCAGCAGATAGGAAACGTTCATCTCATCAGTCTCAGTGGGATTTGATCCCTAGCTACATAGGTAAAAACAAAATCACTCCACCACACACCCCTCTCATTGTATTTAGTAAAAGGATGATGTGATCTTATGTTTTCTCCTTAATATAAGCAGCTACTTAGTGGTTTAAAATATAGGTCTCTGATATCTGCCTGTGCAAAGTAATCTTCATGCCTTGTGTGCACTGCATTCTATTAATACTTACATTTTTTTGTCAAAAGGAATAGAACACATTTTGAAGTTTTATTTCCCATATCAGCTTTAAGTATTCTAAGAAGCTAGGTGGGCCTTTAGTCAGAGTGAAGCTTCTTTAATTCCAACCTTGGAGGACCACCGGCTACCACACAGCCTGATTTTTGCCATTTGTCACACTAGCCACCTTCATGGTACTTCCGAGTTAGATTGCCAATTAATGCTCAGTTAATTTGGGGACTCCATTTTCCTCGTGGCTTGTGTTGTGTGGACTGGGTTGAGACAGTACTAAATATTTGACATAGCAGAGAGAGGAGACTTTCGGTGTATTAATCTGAACTGGATTCAAACACTGGTTCTTGCGGTTAAAGGACAATGCGCTGATCAATTCTAACCACACCCACCCCACCACCCAGTCGTTCCATTGTGCACCATTTATACTTCAACGTATTTATGTTCATGATGTGGCTGAAGTTGCAGGAATTTCCGTGAGTTACACACAGGATGGAGAATATCCCTGGCGGCACAGTGGCAAGCACCGCAGCCTCACAGCTCCAGCGACCCGGGTTCAATTCTGGGTACTGCCTGTGTGGAGTTTGCAAGTTCTCCCTGTGTCTGCGTGGGTTTCCTCCGGATGCTCCGGTTTCCTGCCAAAAGACTTGTAGGTTGGTAGGTAAATTGGCCATTATAAATTGCCCCTAGTATAGGTAGGTGGTAGGGAAATATAGGGACAGGTGGGGATGTGGTAGGAATATGGGATTAGTGTAGGATTAATATAAATGGGTGGTTGATGGTTGGCACAGACTCGGTGGGCCGAAGGGCCTGTTTCAGTGCTGTATCTCTAAACTAAACACAAGGGTAGAACTGCTATTTAATTAATCTTGGACTCTTCTGTATCAAATCAATAATGGGTTTCCCTATTTGCACAAAAATAAATTTACTTTTTCCATAGCAGTCTTAAAAAAGAGGCCTCATCTCCAGTCAGACACACACTGGTTGACATGAGTCCAGGTTAGTGATTAAGCTTTTAAACTGTATCCAAACATCATGGATCTGACTGCTGAACATGATTGACTCCAGTAAACCTAAACTACTTGTGCATTGCTTCAGGACAAAACTTCTATGTATGCACAAGCAAATTGTGGATAAACCCAGTCCTACTCGCATAGAAACATAGAATGGTTAAAGTACAGGAGACCATTCAGCCCATCGTGTCTCTGCCAGAAAGGGTAACCTGTGGGACAGTTGATCAAATCTACCCTTGAATTTCTTTTGGCTCAGTTGAGAAATAACAGTTCAATGTTTTAAATAATGGATAAGAAGAATGGTATTAACAGAGCATCAAATAACCTGTTCTCCTTTAGGAACTTTAGGAATGTATTTATGGAAGATGTTTGGAGTTGGTGAAAAGTCAGTTCAGCTTCACATTGACGCTGATCTTGTGGAGTGTAAATAGGGTGTGAACACCCAAACTGACTTCGAAATGAAGCAGAGGAAGACTCTCCTCTTGGTAATCTCACTCTGCATTGCTTCAATGTCAGGTTAGGCCCTGAATCTGGCTTCAATTGGAGTAAATCCGCTAAGATATCAGGTCCAAGGTGCACTGTGAAAAGCAGATAGTTGATGAAAGTTTGAGAGATGAGAACTTCTTTTCCAATTAAATAACGTAGTTAATCTTACTCCCTAGTAAATCACTCACCATCTTCAGTAGCCTGGTCTTGGAGCCTCTCCCACAAATGAGGGTCATGACCACTCCCAGACCACCACTTTTGATCAACCACCAGGCGGTGATGGTAACCATTTAGATGAGACTCCAACCCCTCCAAGTTTGTCTCCTGCCCTGTAACATCCATTCAGCATTGTCCCACATCCAGATTGGGAACTGAGCACAGCAAGAGCCAAGTTCACCCCATTCTCTTGCACATCATCTTGTGAAATGGTGCCACAAGCCAAAAGGAAACATTTTTCCCTTACACTCAAAAACAACAAAGAAAACCATCCGCTCAAAAAATATGAGCACCAGGGCCCAATACACAAAATGTTGCAGATTTGCTTCCATGTGTTTCATTCCAAATGGATCAAATCTGGCTGTAGATACAAATAAACTTGCAGGAAATCACACTTTAGTAGATCAGAATAGCCTTGTGAATGGGAGTAAATGTCAAAAGCCTTTATGTTAAACTGGAAGGTTAAATTAAACATGAAGTTTATGCATTATTCCCATTTTTGAACTGTAGATCTAAACTGGGTTGACATTTCCCCAGTATGTATGCAGTAACAAAAAATGCAGCCAACATTTTGAAGTGTTTGACTTATAGTGCCATCATGTGGCAAGAGTGATGAAGTTCTGTCAGTCACTGAGGGCCTGGATGTTGCAAGATGGCATAGAATTAAGAATTCACATTATATTATCATATAAACTCAATTTATCACCATGTATATTGCATGTTGCAGAATTTGAAAAAGTAATAAATGTCAGGAGTTGTGTAAATACACCAAAGGCTGGGGACAGGAATTTCCTCAGAAGTGCTCCCAGTTCACCACCAGAACTTTGCCCGAAGTGCGGCAGAAACCAGGCAAATTTACGAAGGCTGAGTGGGAGCAGCTCTGAGGGAATTCCCTGCCTAGTTTTCTCTTGAAAAATGTCTTCTTCAATTTTACATATTGTTACAACCGAGCGCTCCTGTCAAAGTCCCCAATCAAAATATACGATTCTGATTGTAGTTGGACCAACGCAATGTTAATTCAATCCCGTCATTCCACAGATCGGTTAACATATCATTTAAAAACTTTCCAAATCATAGAAAGGCCCACCAAATTGTACCATCTATTAACCCCTGAGTGAGGCTAGGTGTCTTAAATCAACAAATAACTCTTTAATTAAAAGAACTAAATTCTTAAAAACTATGAACGTTTAAAAATCAAGATGCACTGCAGCAACGCACCAAGGCTCCTTAGACAGCACCTGCCAAACCCGCGACCTCTACCAACTAGAAGGACAAGGGCAGCAAATGCATGGGAATACCAGCACCTGCAAGTTCCCCTACAAGTCACACACCATCCTGACTTGGGACTATATCGCCATTCCTTCACTGTCACTGGGTCAAAATCCTGGAACTCCCTTCCTAACAGCACTGTGGGTGTACCTACCCCACATGGACTGCAGCGGTTCAAGAATGCAGTTCACCACCACCTTCTCAAGGGCAATTAGGGATGGGCAATAAATGCTGGCCTGGCCAGCGATGCACACATCCCATGAATGAATTAAAAAAAAGATTTTCAATAATTAACGACTTGCAAACACTTTCAACGAATCAATCTGACTTCAGAATTTTTGGGGGATAAAAGATTGTCACAGTCTAACTTCCCTTTCTTCAATTTAAATTACCAGGGATCTCTGTCTTGGCTTGACTTTTTAGAATTTTGACAGATAATAATTAAACAGACAAAAATTATACTTCCTTCAGTTTAAATGGTTGAGAGCTCTTTTTCAGTACTGACACCACAGCTGTCTGTGTCTTCTCTCTGTGTGTTCATACTGTCTTACTAACTGCCAGTTCAAAGCTGAATTGAAACAAATGTATCGCATCAGGTTCACTCCCAGTGGCTGTTTCCATGGTATCGAGAATGCACCCTTTGAATCGCAGTCTCCAAATGTCTGTTTCTAAGGTAAAAAAATGCGCCTTCTTATAACTCCTAAGGTTTGCCGGCTCTTAAAGCAATACTGATCCTTTGCAAGCCTTAAAGGCATTCATGCAGAGTAGCAGTTTAGTTACAACCTAAGAAAGGGCCCTTGGTCTGGAGTTAATTGCCAGTATCAAATGGGGAAGTAGTGGGATGGCACAATTTGGCTCAGTGGCCTAGTTTTGTAGCCTGATTGCTATCAATGACTGCTGCCAGAAGTGACAAGTGAATGCCAGACGAAGCCAGGATCAATCTCATATAATTTGATGATATTTACTACCCAAGTTAAAACAAGACAAATGGCACTGAGATGGAAGCTGAATATAAAAAGGTAGCCACTGGGTAAGCAATAACCAATTGGACCCACGTCTTGGCTCAGTGGTAGCACTCCCAACCCTGAGTCAGAAGGTTGTGGGTATAAGCCCCACTCCAGCAACTTAACTCTTCAGTGCAGTTCTGAGTGTGTAGTTAGCAATACCATTGTTTGAATGAAATGTTGAACCAAGGCCCTGACTACCTGTTCAGGTAGATATAAAAGACCTCATAGTACTATTCAAAGAAGAGCAGGGTAGATATTCTGGCCAACATTTATACTGCAACCAATAACACCAAAACTGATCCGCTATTTCATGGCTGTTTGCTCGCCAACAGTAGAATGCAAATACACTTTGAAAGTACTTTATTAGCCATGTAGCTCTTTGGGATGTTCGGAGGATTGAGAGGTGCTACTGTGTATAAATTCAAATTCTTTAGAAGTGAATATCCTAGCATCTGAGTATCTCTCCATTCTTCGATATTGCTCTCAATAGGGATGGTTACCCTTTTCATCTTTTATACCTGCAACTGTGCTTTATAAACTGGATTTGGTCCATCCTTAGCTAGCCTGGTTGTTTTGTTACCCAGCTTCTAATAGATTTGCCACAACTGGCTGTTCTTTCATCAATCACAATCAAATAATGATAGGAAGTGCCAGAAATAAAGAACCACGTACAGATTATCCATTATTGGTTATATAAATGACTGATTTCCTTATATGCAAAACAATGACTAGCATTAACGTGAGAGGAGTTGATTGCATTAGTCAGAAGACTGTTGGCAATGTGACAAACTGATAGACATTCTATAACTTTGGTGCCAATTCTAGGAAATAAAACTGCACAATCTGATTTAAAATGTACTTAGCAACTGGGAATATTATCTTCAGTAAACACAAGGGTATAATGTACGTTATATCTATTATGGAACATTAATGATACCTTTTCTTTGATCTTTTTGACAATCCCCTTAATCCTTTCTTCCTCCGCGCAGACACTTTTACTTTAGGTGGTTTAAATCAAAGCCCTTCTCTAATGCAATGAGAAGGTTACAAATAAAACTCCTGGATACAGCTGAAGGAGTGAAATGCTGTGTGGCCAGCTGGCTCAATGAGAAAATGCACCACTCAGCGTTGCATTGAGTTATTCAGACTGGGTAGGGTCCCAGTTTAGAAAGCTGTACTGGCATCAAATGCCCCTAAGTGAAGAGGAATGCTCCTCGTATTCAATTCCATTGATGTGCTTCCTCAACCCAACCTCAGGAGAGAAGCCCACATTGCAACAATGTTATATTTCCATTTCCCACAACACCCTGTCATGATGATAACTGTGTTACGTGAACGCATAATAGATACAATATTTTTAAAAAAATCTTTGGCCTCCTTATCTCGAGAGACAATGGGTAAGCGCCTGGAGGTGGTCAGTGGTGTGTGGAGCAGCGCCTGGAGTGGCTATAAAGGCCAATTCTAGAGTGACAGGCTCTTCCACAGGTGCTGCAGAAAAATGTGTTTGTCGGGGCTGTTACACAGTTGGCTCTCCCCTTGCGCCTCTGTCTTTTTTTCTGCCAACTGCTAAGTCTCTTCGACTCACCACACTTTAGCCCCGCCTTTATGGCTGCCCGCCAGCTCTGGCGAACGCTGGCAACTGACTCCCACGACTTGTGATCAATGTCACAGGACTTCATGTCGCATTTGCAGACGTCTTTAAAGCGGAGACATGGCTGGTGGGTCTGATACCAGTGGCGAGCTCGCTGTACAATGTGTCTTTGGGGATCCTGCCATCTTCCATGCGGCTCACATTGCCAAGCCATCTCAAGCGCCGCTGGCTCAGTAGTGTGTATAAGCTGGGGATGTTGGCCGCCTCGAGGACTTCGGTGTTGGAGATACGGTCCTGCCACCTGATGCCAAGTATTCTCCGGAGGCAGCGAAGATGGAATGAATTGAGACGTCGCTCTTGGCTGACGTACGTTGTCCAGGCCTCGCTGCCATAGAGCAAGGTACTGATGACACAGGCTTGATACACTCGGACTTTTGTGTTCTGTGTCAGTGCGCCATTTTCCCACACTCTCTTGGCCAGTCTGGACATAGCAGTGGAAGCCTTTCCCATGCGCTTGTTGATTTCTGCATCTAGAGGTCTCACACATCTCACACTGAAGAGTGCATGCAGAGTCTCATCGACAGGTTTGCAGCTGCCTGCAATGAATTTGGCCTAACCATCAGCCTCAAGAAAACGAACATCATGGGGCAGGACGTCAGAAATGCTCCATCCATCAATATTGGTGACCACGGTCTGGAAGTGGTTCAAGAGTTCACCTACCGAGGCTCAACTATACAATATGGTACTCACACATTAAATACAATAGGGTACTCACATATTAGATACAATATGGTACTCACATATTAGATACAATATGGCACATGCTGTACTTGTTAGGAGGCCATCTGACCTGGGGGTTCAAAGGTCAGATAGTACATGTTAAAGGACTGTATCTGCAGAGTAAAGGTGGCTGAATAAAGTTTGTGAAGCAAAGTTAAATCTCAGTCTCGCTAAGTTACATTACAGGAGGACCTGACATTGGCGCCGAGATCTAAAATATTGGATTAGTTTCATGAACCATTGCAGCTGGATATGGCTTTTGGCAGATTTTAATCTGCTGGGATTAGAGGTGTAAATCTGTTTGATTCCAATGGTAAAGCCAGGGTAGTGAGTGCAGGATGGGCCGCATGGCTGGAAGAGTTGAGGTTTACAGCAGGGGCCTGTTTCTCAATGGGGCGGCATCGATGCAGCGAATGCAACAGAGGGCTTTGTTGCTCTACAATGCTGGGGTATCGGTGAGAGAGGCATTCAAAACATTTAATGGCACAGGAGAACAGGATGATTATGACAAGGCCATGGATGCATTAAACAATCATTCTGTGGTGAAGGTGAACGCAACAATTCAGCAACATGTTTTTCGACAGATGAAGTTGACAGAGGCAGAAACTGTTGCACAATTTGTTACTAGATTGCACCAAGCATCTCAGGGATGTAATTATGGAAATGATTTGGATAATCAGCTCAGGAATCAAGTCATACAAGGTTGCCGGTCAAATTACTTGAAGCACAAGTTGCTTGAAAAAAGATGTGTTAAACCTTAGTAGAAATATTGAGGATGGTGTTTTTGTTTGAAGCTGTGGAGCTCAATTCAAGTTGATGAAATTGGATGTAGTCACTTGAGCTTCAGGGTGTTGTGAATCAAACTCAAGTCAAGTGAACAACCTCAGATCCTCCAGAGGGCACGGTAGGAGTAGCCCACGTAAAGAGTGAGTCAAAAGTGGAAATTTGGTACATTTTGGGAAGGATTCTTGCTCCCCTGCTAAAGGCAAAACCTGCAGAAATTGTGGGGGCAAGGATCACTTTGCTAGAAAATGCAGAAGCAAAACTGAGAAGAGAAGAAAGTCTGGAAAGAGAAACAGAGGACAGAGGAATGAGCAAGGAAGAAATGCATGCTGAGTAGAGGATGATGACAAGAATCATGATGAATGTGATGAGAGATACATGTCTGCAGTCAGTGATGAAAAACATGGAAAAGTTCCAGTGGGGTGAAGGTGGATGTCATTGTGGATTCTGGAAGTGATAGCAATGTGATTGTTAAGACATTGTGGGAAGAATTGAAGAAAAGACAATTAAAAGGCACATCATGGAAATGTGTGAAGAGGTTGTACCCATACACATCCAAGATACCGCTTCAAACTGTGGGATGTTTCAAGACCGTAGTCCAAGTAGGTGACAAAAAGATAGATGCAAAGTTTGTGGTCATCAAAGAGAAAGGGGAACCACTCATGAGCAGAGACATGGCTCAAGCCTTAGGGGTGCTGCATATTGGATTGAAGGCGAACTTGGTGAAGTCATATGCCGAACAGAAGGAGGATTTCAAACCTATTTTCCAAGGAATAGGAAAGCTTTGTGATTATGAGGTGAAGCTGACCATTGATGACCAGTAGCTCAGCCTGCATGAAGAGTGCCTTTTAGATTGAGGAGCAAGGTTGAAGCCAAGATCCAAGAGTTCATTGATCAAGATATTGCTGAACTAGTAGAAGGACTAAGATCTTGGGTGAGTCCAGTAGTGGTACTGCCCAAGCCAAATGGAGCTATAAGACTGTGCATCGACATGAGACAGGTGAATATAGCAAAGGTTAGAGAATGCCATCCTATACCAACTCTAGATGAAATACTCCAGGAGATGTCGACATGCAAGGTGTTTTCCAAGTTGGACTTAAAGTGGGGGTACCACCAGCTGGAGTTGCACCCAAGATCTAGGAAGATGACAACATTTGTCACATACAGTGGACTGTACCAATACAAAAGGCTGTTGTTTGGTTATAAACACAGCACCTGAGATTTACCAGCACGAGATCCATAAAGTAATTCAAGGTGTCCCAGGAGCAGCCAATATTTCAGATGACATCGTTCATGGTGCCTTTCGTGAGGAACATGATGAAAGATTGAGACTGGTGTTGGCAAGATTGCAAGCAGTGGGTCTAACAGCGAATGCAAACAAATGTCTATTCGGAGTGTCAGAGCTGGTATTTATGGGTCACAGGTTGACAAACCAAGACATTAATCCAGCAAGAGAGAAAGTTAAGGCAGTGGCAGACTAAGAGAATCACAAAATGTCAGTGAGGTGAGGAGTTTTCTTGGTCTTGTAAACTATTGTGCAAAATTCAGACCAAAATTTGCTTCAATGGCTGATCCATTGAGGAAGTTAACAAGGAAGAATGAACAATTTGTGTTTGGCCCAGAGCAGAAGGATGCATTCAGAACACTGAAGGAAAGTTTGAATAGTGCTCAAACTCTTGGATATTACCACCTCAATCACCAATGAAGGTCATTGCAGATGCCAGTCCAGTGGGACTAGGAGCAGTGCTAGTGCAAACACATGCTTGAGGACCAAGAGTATCGCTTACGCAAGCCGATCTTTGACAAACGTGGCGAGGTGATATTCTCAGACAGAGAAAGAGGCCTTGGGACTAGTCTGGGTATGCGAAAGATTTCATGCTTACTTGTTTGGCTCGAATGCGAGTTGCTGACAGACCATAAACCACTGCAGGCGATATATTCTCCAAGGTCAAAACCACGTGCTCGGATTGGGAAATGGGTACTTAGACTTCAGCAATACAAGTACAAGGTTAGTCACGGTGCAGCAGTTTTATGATGCAGAACCCAGAGTCTGAACGAAATCTGGTTCCAGATCAAGATACACAGATGGTGGAACAGCAAATAGCAGTTCGACATCGAGATGAGGTTCAGATGGTGGCAGGGACTGAAGAGGTACCTGGATCAGGGTCCAGAGATTACAGAGTTTCCAACAGCAGGCTGACAGTTTGCAGTCCAGAGGCGCAGATGAAGGCTCATGAAAGGAAGCTGATACAGTCAAGTCCAGGGAGGATAACCAGAGTTCCTGAGATGGCAGAGGAGACCACCCAAGAAATATGAGGATTTTATCTAATGTGCATGTATTCATTTGTGTATTGCCAGAAAATCATGGGCATGTTTTCAGTTTGATAAGGAAGGAATGGCATGATAACTGAGTGTTATGTGGACTTGCATATTAGATACAATACGGTACCCATATATTGGATGCAGTATGATGCATGCTGTACTAGTTAGGAGGTCATCTGACCTGGGGGTTCAGATAGCACATGTTGAAGGACTGTATCTGTACAGTAAAGATGGCTGATAAGGTCTGAAGCAAAGTTAAATCTCAGTCTTGCTAAGTAACAGTACTGGAGGATCCGACACATCCATCTTTGTAGCTTCTCCAAGCGAGACTGACAATGTTATGCAATTATGGCCAAATTTCAAGCTGTTGATTTTCGACCGAGTCTGCAGATGGTCATTTCATTTTAAAGACCCTTATCGCTATCAAAAAAAGGAAATGTTTCATGTCATTAGAATAGGGCTGGATTTACACTCTGGTTCCAGAGGTGAAAGGACTGTACTCCAACCCAATGTGCCATTCAGTCCCGTTCCCCAACCTTTGCCCTCAGTCTTCCATTTTTAATTGAAGCCAGCTTTTAATTTTCATGGCTGCAGCTAAAGGCTCAGAAACCATTCAGGAAACACAGCTTTCAATCGCTACAAAGAAGAAATGTTACATGAAGATAACTTTGTTTCTCATCAAGCTATACCAATAGGTAGCTACAGCAAAGTGCTATGATTTTTCATTTTGAAGATCTATGATTAGGATCAGGAAGTGAAATATTGTATGGCTCACTATCGTGGCTTTGACTATTTATTATGCAAAGTTCCATAAACTTTCAGATTCAGTGACAATGCAAAGCGATTTCTTAGACACTGATATAATTATATTGAAAAGCCTGAAAACTAATGAAAAATAATAATGAAGGATAGTTGTTATATACAGAGCTACAGCAGATGAGCTAGAGTTACTGCTGGAAACAATTAGAGATTAAAATGGTATCTTTCACTGGTGTATGGGAATCAGGGAGCCATTAGGCTTTAAAATAATTGAAAGAAATGTCAAGAACAGATAGAAAAATCGACTAATTACTTTTTTCCCCATCCTCACCCTCTCTAAAAACAAATGATCCCACAATCCTACTTGGTGTGAAGCCTCTGTAGTTGAGGCGGCAGTTACAGGTACTGATTGAGATAAAGGTTAAAAAGCCACGTTTGATTGAAATGTGCCACTGCCTTGAAAAACAAATCTTCAGAAGGCAACCTGAAAAACATGGGCTGCTTGTGTCAGTGCTACAGGAACCCCAAGTACTGAAATTGCTTCTGGCATGGCACGCCATGCTTGAAAGGGCACTAACGTGGGCATGCCGTACTTGCGCCGGAAGCATGGAGAGTGGGCAGATTGTGACATCACTCAGCATCTAACACTGATTTGGCACATCCCTCTCTTAAACTGAATATGCATTCAACTGCATGACAGACACATCACTCCCTAACTCGCGCTATTTAAAGGGAACAGCATGGGACTTTCAGGTGTCTCTGACTCTTGTTTGCTCCTGCAAAGTTCATGGAAGTACTGTGTACTGTGTTGTTGGAGGAGTTTGGAAATGTTGTTGGAGTCAGAAGGGACTGTTACTGGACCTTTGCAAAGAGCTGAGTGGATTTTGAAGGCTTGTCAGTAGAAAGTTTGCGATCACTCATGCAGGCAATAGTTTCAGTCCCTCTTGGGCTGCAGCATGACAGGAACAATGGAGCACAGCAGCAGTGAGGAGAAGCAGTGTGCAAAGGAAGGGGGAGGAGGGCTCTCAGTAGAAGGCTGTATCAACCTAGGGTATTCAGGGAGCACTTCTACCTCCACCGCAGCCAGGAGCAGTCTGCCAGCTTCATTCACCAAGGAGTTGATCACTGAATTCTACCACCTCCTACAACCCCAACTGCAGCGCAAAGCAGGGCGAGGAAGGCACTGCCAGTGGCCATGAAGATCACCGTGTCTTTCAACTTCTACGCTAGTTCATTCTTCCAGGTGGGAGCAGATGACATTGCCAATGTATCACAGTTCGTCATCCATCGTTACATCAAGGAGGTAATAGAGGCCCTGTTTAGGAGAGGGGACTTCAAAGACTTTTCCCTAACCAGAGAGATGCAGGGGCAGCGGGCACATGGTTTTGCCAAGGTAGTGGGATTCCCAAAGGTGCAGGGAGTCATTGACTGCACATGCATAGCTCTGTAGGCACCACTTATCAATGGGAAAATGTACCAGAACCTCAAGTGCTCCACTCCCTGAATGTGCAGTTGGTGTGCCTTACCACCAGACAATCAGCATGGACTTCAGGAGGACAAGAAAGAAGAGGAGAAGGAAAGGAGGAGGCATCCAGACCCCCATCGTTCTGATCAAGCTGTCTGTGAGTGCCTACTGAAACTCCAGCTCCCCTAAAAACATCCCCACATCACCGCTGCCCCACAATTCCTCACCCTTCCATCCCTCTGCTATCGAACTTCACAATATCCGCTTGGCCAAAATTCTGACATGAAGCCACCCAAAACAAAAATTCCTTAAGAAATTTATCCAACAACATTTCCAAAAATACACACAAAACTGAACTCTTGAGGATTCCCTTAGTGCCTGTTTTGTGGGTAACTTTGCCTGTCCTGGAGCTCCTATGCAGTGATATCCCAGGGGCTGCAGCATGGCTGGTTGAAGGCTGCTGACTTTCACTGGGGGAGACTGCAGGTGGCCTTGCAGGATTCCCTCGAGGAGCTCTGGCCCTTGAGGGCCCAGCTTCAGACCTTGGCATGGGCAGCAGCAGTTTGGGCTGACTGGCTGACAGGCAACAGCAGGGGCACTGGAAAGGATGGGCTCCAAGCTCTGAGTGAAGACCTGTTGCCAAGTTGGAGTCGGAATCCACCATGCTCCTTGACAGTGATAACAGGTTCAGTGTGCATGCCCATTAGCCTCTCCTGTAGGATGTCCCATTGAAGTCCTCAGCTGAGTCTTCTGCAGCAGAACTCATTTGCATCTTCCTTCAGGGAGTTGACACATGGGCTATCTTTTTCCTCTGGGCTGACTGCAGCCCACTCATGTCCGGTGACTCACCAGGTGATGATTCTGCCTCTATACCACCCTCTAAAGTTCACTCAGTTAGTATCTGAGCCGGTGTCTGTCACTGTCAGATCAAGGGTGCTTCTTCAATAGATGCGTGCTCATGATCACACCCTTCATCGTGAGGCTGCCCAAGACAGTACTTGGGTGTCTGAAAGCATAAAAGCAGAAGGGCAATTGGGTGGAAAGCAAGAGGTCCATGCTAACACCATCTGCAACTTGCACTTCATGCCACATAGCAGGATGAGGGTGAGGTGGGATTTGAGAATGTGCATAAGGCAGAGACATACTGTCATCCTGAATTTTCTCAGCGATGCCGGTTGCAATGGCCTCAGTCACTGCAGGCCCTATAATTCCCAGCACAGTCTCCTCCAAGGGCCTCAGGGGACACAGACATGTCAGTCTCCTACTGGTTCTATGCCACCGCCTCCTGTTATGTGCAGCCTTGCCCTGCAATAGAGAGGGAAGAGTATCTGAGTGTGTTACAAGGTATATGGTGTGATATGCCTGTCATAGTTGAACAGCTGTAGAAGCTGTGAGATGTGGACATGAGGCTGCAGCATTGCTAAGTGTGTGAAGGTGAGGTGGAGCCTCTGAATATTAGACACGAGTCCTGATTACTAGAGATTGCTGATGGGTGAGTGATGGGGGTGTGGTGCAGTGAGCAGTGTGTGAGGTTGGTGATATAGCGAGTAGGAAATGACATGTGAAGATGCATTCACATATCTTCACCACCCATGTGAGGTCATTGAACTTCTTCCAGTGCTCTGCTGCCAGGTCCTAGGGGCCAATCTCCTTGAATAAAAGCCCATGGCCAGCCGCACCGATTTCCTTTGCAATGTGTGCCTGGAGGGCATCCTGGCTCCCTGCGGAAATAAAAAGTTTACTGCCTGCAACACCTTGACCAGACGTGGAGTAATCGCACATTGTGATTTCCAGACCTGAAAACTGACTCTATCCAATATCTAGCCTCCTCTATTTCTATTATAAGCCGAAAATGTTGGAAATACTGTGCAGGCCAGGCAACATCTGTGGAGAGAGAAAGAGAGTTAACATTTCAGGTCGGTAACCTTTTGTTAGAACTGGAAAATGTTAGAGATGCAACAAGTTTTAAGCAAGTACAGAGGCAGGGAAAAGCAAGGAGGTTTGTGATAGGATGGAGGGTGGCAGTGATTAAAATTAGCATTTAAACTGAGTGATCAAATCTGGCTTTGTGATAGGTGGACAAGTATGTAGAGGTTCAAATATGTGACTAAGGCATCCAGGAAAAGAGAATTGAGCATTCTCCCTTGACACAGGCCATTTCATATTGACTAGTGGGAGAATTGTTTCTTCCAGATATTAATGCATAAGGGCACTGAATGTATATGTCAATATCAAAATAAAAGCCTGTAACTCTTCATTGTGATATTGCATCTGTTCATTTGGAATGTCGTAATACACTGACACACCAGCAAGTTGCTCTCATGCTGCCAGCAGCTCTCTCCATTCAGCTCCTGTTCACTGCCAAACTCCTCAGCTGTATTCATTATTATTACAACCTCAAACATAATCCTGAATTACATGGAAGGAGAATGATATGCCAATTTATTTTAAAGGATCTAATGCATCTGGAAGTTCAAAAAGTACTGATAAACCACCTGCACATCATTCAATTACAATTTCCTCCTGTTCTGTCAGCACATACATACAAAAAGACAGCTTTTCTTAATTCGTTCATGGGATGTGAGTGTCGCTGGCAACAACAGCATCTGTTGTACATTCCTAATTGCCCTTAAGAAGATGGGGGTGAGTCGTCTTCTTGAACCGCTGAAGTCCATGTGGTGTAGGTACACCCACAGTTCTGTTTGGAAGGGAGTTCCTGGTTTTTGTCCCAGTGACAGTGAAGGAACGTCGATATATTTCCAAGTCAGGAGGCTGTGCGACTTGGAAGGGAACTTGCGGGTGATGATGTTCTCATGCATTTGCTGCCCTTGTCCTTCTAGGTGGTAGAGTTCGCAGGTTTGGAAAGTGCTGTCGAAGGAGCCTTGATAAGTTGCTGCAGTGCATCTTGTATATGGTACACATTGCTGCCAATGTGCACGGTGGTGGAAGGAGTGAATGTTGAAGGTGGTGGATGTGGTGCTGATCAAGTGGGCTGCTTTGGTCCTGAATGATGTTGAGCTTCTTCAGTGTTGTTGGAGCTGCACTCATTCAGGCAAGTGGAAAGTATTCCATCACAATCCTGACTTGTGCCTTGTAGATGGTGGATAGGCTTTGGGGAGTCAGGTGGTGAGTTACTTACTGCAGAATTCCCATCCTCTGACCTGCTCTTGTAGCCACAGTATTTATATGGCTCATCTAGTTATGTTTCTGGTCAATGGTAACCCTCAGGCAGTTGATGGTGGGGGGATTCAGTGATGGCAATGCCATTGAATGTCAAGGGGAGATGGTTAGATTCTCTTTTGTTGGAGATGGTCATTGCCTGGTACTTGTGTGTTGCTAATATTACTTGTCACTTATCAGCCCAAGCCTGGATGTTGTCCAGGTCTTGTTGCATATGGGCATGTACTGCTTCAGTAATCTGAGGAGTCGCGAATGGCACTGAACATTTTGCAATCACCAGCGAACATCCCCATTTCTGATCTTATGATGGAGCGAAGGTCATTGATGAAGCAACTGAAGATGGTTGGGCCTAGGACACTACCCTGAGGAACTCCTGCAGTGATGTCCTGGGGCTTAGATGTTTGGTTTCCAAAAACCACAACCATCTTCCTTTGCGCTAAGTCTGATTTCAAGCAGCAGAGAGTTTTCTCCCTCAGTCCCATTGACATCAATTTTGCGAGGGCTCGGTCATATACTTCCTTGATGTCAAAGGCAGTCACTCTCACCTCACCTTTTGAATTCAGCTCTTTTGTTCATGTTTGGACCAAGGCTGTAGTGAGGTCTGGAACCATGTGACCCTGGCGGAATCCAAATTGAGCTTTGATGAGTTGGTTATTGCTGTGTAAGTGCCACTTGGTAGCACTGTTGATGACACCTTCTATTACTTTGCTGATGATCAAGAGTTGACTGATGGGGTGGGAATTGGCTGGATTGGATTTGTTCTGCTTTTTGTGGGCAGGATACAGCTGGGCAATTTTCCACACTGTCGGGTAGATGCCAGTGTTGTAGCTGTACTGAAACAGCTTGGCTAAGGGCGCAGCTAGTTCTGGAGCACAAGTCTTCAGTACTACAGCCGGTATGTTGTCAGGGCCCATAGCTTTTGCTGTATCCAGTGCCTTCAGTTGTTTCTTGATATCGCAAGGAATGAATTGAATTGGCCGAAGACTGGCATCTGTGATGCTGTGGACTTCAGGAGGAGGCGGAAATGGATCATCCACTCGGCATTTCTGGCTGGAGATGGTTGCAAATGCTTCAACCTGACCTTTTGCATTGACATGCTGGCTCCCTCATCATTGAGGATAGGGATATTTATGACGTCTCCTCCTCTGGTTAATTGTTTAATTGCCCACCACCATTCAAGACTGGATGTGGCAGGACTGCAGAGCTTAGATCTGATCCATTGGTTGTGGGATCACTTAGTTCTGCCTATCACATGCTGCTTCCGTTGTCTAGCATGTAGTCCTGTGTTATAGCTTCATCAGGTTGGCATCTCATTTTTAGGTATGCCTGGTACTGCTCCTGGCATGCTCTCTGGCACTCCTCATTGAACCAGGATTGATCCCTTGGCTTGATGGTAATGGTAGAGAGTGAGGGATATGCTGGACCATGAAGTTACAGATTCTGGTTGAATACAATTATGCTGCAGCTGATGGTCCACAGCACCACATAAATGCCCAGTTTTGAGCCGCTAGATCTGTTCTGAATCTATTCCATTAAATACAGTTCGTTAAATAAATCTGGAAAAAAAAAGCCAGCATCAGAATCCTCCTGCTGTTTACCACCTACCGCCTTCCCTCAGCTGATGAATCAGCACTCCTCCATGTTGAACACCACTTACCATGGAATCATAGAATGGTTAGACAAGAAATAGGAGCAGAAGTAGACCCTATGGCCCATCGAAACTGCTCCGCCATTCAATACGATCATAGCTGATCTTGGGCTTCAATTCCACTTTCTTGCCCGCTCCCCATATCCCTTGATTCCCTGAGACACCAAAATTCTATCTATCCCAGCCTTAAATGTATTCAATGATGGAGCATCCACAACCCTCTGGGGTAGAGAATTCCAAAGATTCACAACCATATGAGGGAAGTAATTTCTCCTCATCTCAGTCCTAAATGATCAGCCCCTTATCATGAGACTGTGTCCCCGTGTTTTAGATTCCCCGAACAGCAGAAACAATCTCTCAGTGTCTACCCTATCCAGCCCCTTCAGAATCTTATATGTTACAGCGCAGGAGGCCATTTGGGCCATCGTCTCTGTGCCAGCTCTCTGCAAAAGTAACTCACCTAGTTCCACACCCCGGCCTTTTCCCTGTAACCCTGCAAATCTTTTGTCTTCAGATAATTATCTAGTTCTCTTTCGAAGGCTTGATTGAATCTGCCTCCATCAGCTTCACACCGAGGACAACTTCCATTGTGTTGCGTGGCAGTGCCACGGTCCTTAATGTGATAGATTCAGATCAGATCTAGGGCTCAAAACCTAGCATCCATGAGGCGCTGTGGGCCATCAGGAGCAGCAGAATTATATTCCATCACAATCAGAAACCTCATGGCTTGGCATATTCCTCAATCTATTACTTTCAAGTCAAGGGATTAACCTTGGGCTCAATGGGAGTACAGAAGAGTATACATTTAGGCATACCTAAAAATGAGGTGCCAACCTTGTGAAGCTATAACACAGGACTACATACATGTTAGGCAGTGGAAGCAGCATGCTGTTGACCATGGGTTTCCAACCTTTTATTTCGTGAGAGCTACTTCTGATAAACAAAAAATACCACGAGCTGCTTAAACATATATTGAAAAATATGGACAGATAGATCGATCTGCAAGAGCAACACAGCTAGTCCCACTCCTCTGTCTTTTCCCCGTAGCCCTTCAACTTTTTCTTCATTCAGATATGTCACCATTGCTACTTTTGCCATTCACCTTAACTGCTGGTTCTCGACCCTTCTGCCAATGAGAACAGTTTCTCCTTATCAACTCTGTGAAGAGTCCTCATGATTTTGACCACCACTATTAAATCACCTTCCAAGCTTCTCTTCTCTAAGGAGAACAGCCACAGCTTCTCCAATCTATCCTCATAACTGAAGTCCCTCATCCCTGGAACCATTATTGTAAATCTTTTCTGCACTCTCTCTAATGCCTTCACATCCTTCCTGAAGTGCCATGCCCAAAATTAGACACAATACTCCAGTTGAGGCCAAACAAGTGTTTTATACAGGTTCACCATATCCTCCTTGCTTTTGTACTCTATGCCTCTATTTATAAAGTCCAGGATCTCATATGCCTTATTAACTGCTTTCTCAACCTGCCCTGCCACCTTCAATGATTTGTGTACATTTACCCCCAGGTCCCTCTGTTCCTGCACCCACTTTAGAATTGTACCCTTTATTTTATATTGCCTTTCCTCGTTCTTCCTCCCAAAATGAATCAGTTCACGTTTCGCTGCATTCAATTTCACCTGCCATGTGTCTGCCCATTCCACCAGCCCGTTATATGTCCTCTCAAGCTCTATCTCAATCCTCCTCACAATTCATAATACTTCCAAGCTTGTGCCATCCACAAATTTTGAAATTGTGCTGGGTACACTCAAGTCATTAACATATAGGGAGAAAATCAGTCATCCCAAGACCAATTCCTGAGGAAACCCACTATATGCCTTCCCGCAGTCCAAAAAAACAAGTGTTATGACCAGGTGAGGAAGGGGTCTAGGGCTCCCCTCTCAGCCTTTTCCTGGTTTGGCCGTAATGCTGGCTGTTACACTGACAATGGCTCTTAATGTCTTTTGATCATCACTATTGACAAAAACCCATCTGCCTAATTGAATCAGGGAGCACTTCTATTGTCTCCCTGTGCAACTGCCCCTCAGAATGCAAATGTGCAGCTATGTTTTCAGCCACTGCTCTGTGGTCTTTTTAAACAAGTTATTTTCAGTAATGTCCAGTAAGTGTTCAAATAGTGTTCCATATGACAAAATTAATATGTTTCCATTTGGCTGGTGTGGTTTCCGTCACATAAGCAATCACCACTACTGTCCGTTTCCTGTCACTCAGCCAATCTCATATCCATGCTGTCATGTCCCTTTTATTCCATGGGTTTTAACTTTGCCGACAAGCTTGTTATGTGATACTTTATCAAATGCTTTTTGGAAGTCCATGTACACCACATCAACCACATCATCCTCATCAACCCTCTCTGTTCATTGTATTGTAAGTGATATTTATTTTCCTATTCTTTGAAAGATCCATTTGTTCTAATCCATTAATACTGCCTTTAGTTGTTTATTTTTGCACATTCTGTGAAGCAAAACAAGCACTGAGATGATTTGAAAATGTTATGAGATTTTGTGCTGTTTTGTTGCTGCAGCTGCCTGACCTTTGCTTATATTTTTTGGGGGAGTGACAGAAGATTTTGTGATCATCAGTGCAAAGAACAACAACACAGGACTGACAAGTTGAACATTTTTAATGAAAGGCACATTCAGAGACAGCCCAGACATAACGCTCCTTTTGTGATTCTTATGACCGCTTAACAGTGGCATTCCCATTTTCAAAATCTATCGTTATCATCTCCCTGTATAAAAGATTTTGAAAATAATGTAAAATTATTAACCACATTTGGTTGCGTGGAACTGAATTGCAGCTGCCTCAATCCTACTGGAATCATTTCATAGTGAAAAAAGCAGGTCAGGACAGTAAATCGAACTGGGACACCTGTGACCTCAACCTCGCTGCTGGACTCGCTGCTCAACAGGCCGCTCGATCTCACCGTTTCTCCGCTGGACTCTCTGCTCAACTTCACTGTTGGACTCGCTGCGTTGTGACATCAGCATGCGCAGGCGCAGATTAATGATGGCAAGTGTGGATGATGCAGGCAATCCGACTGCGCTGCAAGCCATTCGAAAGACTGTCGCGAGCTACTGATAGCTTGGCCATCGACGTGTTGCTGACCCCTGCTGTAAACAGACCTAAACGATCCTCAAATCAACAGATTAGATCAAAGCTCTGCCACAGTCAGTCATGAATGGTGGTAGACAATTAAAGAACTAACAGCGGGTGGACATCCCAATTCTCAATGATGACGGACCCTGGCAAGTCAGTGCAAAAGACAAGGCTGAAGCATTTGCAACCATCTTCAGCCAAAAGTGACAAATGGATGATCCAACTCAGCCTCCTTTTGAGGTCCCCAGCATCACAAATGCCAGTCTTCAGCCAATTCAATTCACTTCATGTGATAGCAAGAAACAGCTGAGCACATTGGACACAGCAAAGGTTATGGGCCCCAACATCCTAGCTGTAGTGCAGGACATGTGCTCCAGAACTAGCCATGCCTCTAGCCAAGCTTTTCCAGCTACAACACTGGCATCTACCCAATAAAGTGAAAAATTGCCCAGGTATGTCCTATCCACAAAAAACAGGACAAATCCAACCTGGCCAATTACCGCTCCATCAGTCTAATCTTAATCGTTAGCAAAATGATGAAAGATATCGTCGACAGTGCTATCAGGTGGCATTTACTCACTGGCTGGAGTCATACTTAGCACAAAGGAAGATGGTTATGGTTGTTGGAGACCAATCATCTAGGTTGCAGGACATCACTGCAGAAGTTCCTCAGTGCAGTGTCCAAGGTCCAACCGTCTTCATCAATGACTGTCCTTCCATCATAATGTCAGAAGTGGAGGTGTTTGCTGATGAATGCAGTGTTCAGTTCCATTTGCAACTCCTCAGATAAGGAAGAAATCTGTGCCCACATGTAGCAAGATCTGAACAGAATTCAGGCTTGGGCTAATAAATACCAGCATGCAACATTCACACCACACAACGTCACTTACCTAGATGACTGCAGCTCCAAGAATACTCAAGAGGCTCAACAGGACAAAGCTGTACACTTAATTGGCATCACCTTAAGTGTTCACCGCCTCACCAACGGTGCGGTGTCTGCAGTGCGTACTGTGTCTGCAGCATGTACCATCTACAAGATGCAATGCAACAACTCACCAAGACATCTTCGATAGCACCTCCCCAACCCGTGACCTCGAACACCGAGAAGGACAAGGGCACCAGCCGCATGGGAACAACACCACCTGCAAGTACCCCTACAAATTATACACCATTCTGGCTTGGAAATATATTGCCAGTCCTTCATCATCACTGGGTCAGAATCCAGAACTCCCTTTCCAAACTGCACTGTGGGAGTAATTTCATCACATGGACTGCAGCGGTTCAAGAAGGCAGCTCACCACCTTAAGGGCAATTAGGGATGGGCAATAAATGCTGACCTTGCTAGTGACACTCACATCCCATGAAAGAATGTAAAAAAAAACTGAAAGTAAGATTGAGTATACAATCGGGTGCCCAAACCTGCAATGAACTTGACAGTGATTTGTTCTCAGTTTGACTGGGGGAGGGGGAAAGTATAATTGCAGCTTTAAAGTGACAGTTTTGGATAATATACTTAAACAAAGATATATTCTCCATTCTGAGTGAGTGAGAGATAATTACACTTACAGTACTATAGCAACTGATTTCCATGTTAATAGTGCTTTCACAGTGTTGGCCCCATCATTAAAGATTTTATTGAGTATCAGTTTGTTTAAACCACAGCTGTGATCTCAGAACTTATGGTCTATGTGGTTGATATCATCGCAACAAATTCTGGATTACTGCCTTTGTCTTCCAAATGAGAAAGGGCCATAAATTGACAAACATCACTGACATCATCACTGACATGAGAGAATTATGACCATTTCCCTACATTCACTGCTCCTTTTTGGGTTTTATTGTTGAGGAGGCTGCAGAAGTCAGAGACCCCGAACCTGAGGGAAATCAGTGCTGGAGACCAACAGGTAAAAGTGGTGGTAGGGAGTCAGCGGGAGTGCCGTCTGGAAATTCAGGGCGTGAGCTGAACAAAAGTGACCTCAGGGCAGGCTTGACCAGGAGAAATGGGAGCAGAGCCAGAGCAGAGTGGGATAAGAAGCATGACAGCAGAGCAGGCTTCATCGGGAGGTATGAGAGCAACTCAGCACAGGCAGAAATTGGAAGGGTGAGGTCAAAGTAAAGTCAGAATCAGTACAGTGAGGAAGGAGAGGAAGGAGCGGCAGATGCTGAGGGAACTAACAACGTGATCAAAGGTAAGTATTGAGGTAAAGATCTAACACAAAGAACTATATTAAATAAATTAGGTTGTAAAAAAAGTGTGAGGTTATAAATGTTAAATCTTAAGCTTTTTTTAAAGTCTTAAGTTTTATTTCTGATAAGTTTAGTTAGTACATTATTAAATAGGCATGACAGTCCCATAGAATGCACATCCTACTCCATGTGGGAACTCCAGGATAGCTTTTGTGTCCTGGAGAACCACATTTGCAGGAAGTGCCTTCAGATGGAGGAGCTTGATCTCCGGGTTTCAGAGCTTGAGCAATAGCTAGTGTTACTGCTGTGCATCTGCGGAACCGAGTGCTATGTGGACAGCACATTTCTTCAGGTGGTCACCCTGCAACTTAAGTGTGTGCAGGCAGAGGGGGAACGGGCAACCACCAGACAAATAAGCAGAACCAGGCAGGTTGTTCTGAATACCAGTTAGAGTGACGGTTCCTCTGGGGGTGCAGCCAGAGCCAAGTCCATAGCACCAAAGGTGGCTCAGCTGCACAGGAGGGCAGGAGAAAGACTGGGAAAGCAATAGTGATAGGTGATTCTGTAGTTAGGGGGCCAGACATGCGCTTCTGCAGCTGCAGACATGATTCCAGAATAGTGTGTTGCCTCGCTGGTGCCAGGGTCAAGGATGTCACTGAGCAGCTGCAGAACACTCTAAGGGAGGAGGGTGAACAGCCAATGATGGTGGTCCATATCAGTATCTACGACATAGATAGAAAGAGGGATGAGGTTCTGCAGGCAGATTTTAGGGAGGAGATTAGCAAGCAGGATCTCAAAGGTAGTAATCTCTTGACTACTCCCCGTGCCAAACACTAATGATATAGAAACAGGAGGATAGAACTGATAAATGTGTGGCTGGAGAAATAGTGCATGAAGGAGGGCTTTAGATTCTGGAACATTGAGACCAGTTTTGAGGTAGATGGTACCCGTATAGACCAGACAGGGTACATCTCAACAGAAAAGGAACCAATGTTCTCTTGGGGCAGTTTGCTTGTGCTGTGGGGAGGGTTTAAACTAACTTGGCAGAGGGATGGGAACCAGGATATAGCATTAGAAAGTAGAAACAAGGTTCACAAAGAATTGAGAGAGATGGATAGCACTAGAGTAAGAAATAATAAGGCATTAGGTCGGGTCAGAGTAAGAGGGCATGTAAGTTCCAAGTGGGAATATGATGTGGCAATAATGGAAACCTGCCTCAAAAAAGGCATGAGTGGATACTAAATATTACTGGATACAAGATGTTCAGGAAAGATAGGGAAGGAAAGAAAGGAGGAGGGGTGGCAGTATTGATTACGGAGAATATTACAATGCTGGAGAGAATGTCCAAAAGGGGTCAATGACAGAAGCTGTTTGGTTAGAGTTAAGAAACAATAGAGATACCATTTCACTATTGTATGTATTCTATAGGCCAACTAGTGGGAAAGATATAGAGGAGCAAATTTACACTGACATTAAAGAGGTGCAAAACTATAGAGTAATGGTAATGGGGCACTTTAATTATCCTAACATAGACAGGGATAGTGATAGTGTAAAGGGTAGAGAGGGGGAAGAGTTTCTGAAGAGTATTCAGGAGAATTTTCTTGATCAGTATGCTTCTGGCCCAATGGGGAAGGAGGCATTGCTAGATCTGATACTGGGAACGAGGTGGGTCAAGTTGATCAAGTGTCATAGGGAAACATTGAGTGAAGAGTGATTATCGTATCATAAGATTTGGGTTAACTATGGAAAGGACAAGGAGCAATCTAGAATAAAGATACTTATTTTGAGCAGGGACAATTTCAGTGGGGTGAGAACAGATCTGGCCCAAGTAAATGGGCATCAAAGATTGGCAGGCAAAACTATAATGGAACAATGGGCTGCCTTTAAAGATGAGATAGTTTGGGTACAGTCGAGGTACATTCCCACCGAGAAGGCTAGGACAACCAAAGCCAGAACTCCCTGGATGATGCAATAGAGAGATAGAGAGAGAGAGAGTAACATGAAGCAGAAATGGGATGCGTATGACAGATGTCAGGTTGATAATACAAGTGAGATCAGGCAGAATATAGAACGTTCATTGGGGGGGGGGGGCGCGGGGGGAGAAGAGTGAAAAAGGAAATAAGGAAGGCAAAGGGAGAGTATGAAAAGAGACTGGCAGCTAACATAAAAGGGAATCCAAAAGTTTTCTATAGGCATATAAACAGTAAAAGGGTGGTAAAAGGAGGAGTGGGGCCTATTACCAATTTGGGATTCAGAAGTGATTCTATGCATGGAGGCAGAGGGCATGGCTGAGATACTAAATGAGTAATATGCATCCGTCTTAAACAAGGAAGAAGATGCTGCCCAAGTCATAGTGAAAGAAGAGGCAGTTGAATTGGTAGTTTCCCATTGGATGGGCAAAAAATTGATATAAAGGAGGTATTAGAAAGATTGGCTGCACTTAAAAGTTGATAAGTTACCAGGACTGGATGAGATGGATACTGAGGGAAATAAGGGTGGAAATTGCAGAAGCACTGGCCATAATCTTCCAATCCTCCTTAGATACAGGGGTGATGCCAGATAACTGGAGAATTGCAAATGTTCAAAAATGATGCAAGGATAAACCCAGAAACTACAGGCGAGTTAGTTTAGCCTCAGTGGTGGGAAAGCTTTTAGAAACGATAATCTGGGACAAAATTAATAGTCACTTCAGTAAGTAGGGATTAATTAAGGAAAGCCAGCACAGATTTGTTAAAGGAAAATTGTGTTTAACTAACTTCATTGAGTTTTCTGATGAGGCAACAGAGAGGGCTGATGAGGGTAATGCGGTTGAAGTGGTGTACATGGACTCGCAAAAGGCATTTGATAAAGTGCCACATGATGGGATTGCCAGCAAAATTGAAGCCCATGGAATAGAAGGGACAGGGCAGCGTAGATATGAAGTTGGTTGAGTGACAGGAAACAGATTAGTGTTGTTTTTCAGATTGGAGGAAGGTATACAGTGGGGTTCCCTAGGAGTCGGTACTGGGAGCACTGCTTTTCTGGATATATATTAACAAAGTAATTCATGACAACGCGACTTCATTGGATACGTCATCAGGATGCGCCGCGGTGCGCACATGCGCAGACGGTCTCATGCCCACTTGCGCATGCGCTGCGGTCCGGCTTACCAGGACCGCTTTGCGCATATGACGCGGTACGCGCATGCGCACACAGTCTCATCACTGCGCATGCGCTGCGGTCCGACTTGCCAGGACCGTTGTGCGCATGCGCAGATGACGTCATCGCGTTATTTCGTCTTCCTCGCCGACGCGCCAGTTTGGCCTCTGCGCATGCGTCAAAGCTTTGGCGCGACATTTTGAAAGTGGAAGGAGGGGAGGTTTCGTCGGGCATTTTCTCGCATTTTATCTGAATTATTTATTCGTTTTGGAGACTTGCTTCATTTTTATTTGACACAGGAGATTGTTCCAAGGTAAGTTGCTCTGCCTTTGTAAGTTGCTCTGAAAACATTTCCATTGGCTGGGCCACCGCATGTTCTCCAGTCCCTGTTGTGAGTTGCTCTGAAAACATTTCCATTGTCTGGGCCACCGCATGTAGCAGGATGAAGGCACAGTGACTGTGATTTCTGGCGCCAAACAGTACACACTGCAGATACATGATGGCCAGGCTACCTGCAGCTGCATCTTCTCCATTCAGACTTTGTTGCCCTGCAAACATGCTGTTGTTGTGCAGAGGCATCTGGGTCTGCCTTTGGACAGGCTAGCCCCCAATTGTCGCTGGCGTGCATCTCAGACACCAACGACGACAGGCATGGCTGCTGCCATTGTGATTACAGAGCAACAGCCAAGGCCCCTCAGCCACAATGAAAAATACCGCTTGCTTTCAGATCAATTGTACCAGCTACAACAGGCCGTTCTGCAGAGTGGAACGGCAGCATTCATGAGGAGACTGGAATGGCTGCGGCAACAGACTCTCCGCTGGCAGCAAGGACTGGCTGATGAGATGGAGCCATTTACTATGCCAACAATTGCCCGGAAGCACCTTCGGATGGAGGTGGCCGTGCGCTGGACATCAGTCACGTGTCACAAACCCTGGATCCTGAGCGTCTCACCCCCTGGCCTAATGATCTGATGGACCATACATATGCCTGCCTGTTCAAATCTCCACTTCCCCTACCTGCGGTACCCTCTCCTTGCTGCTCAGTTACACAGTCACCTGCTCCTACACCCATCAGGGCAGTGCACATGGACACACAGTTACCTGCTCCTACACCCATCAGTGCAGTGCTCATGGACACACAGCCACCTGTTTCCCCACCCGACGTTGAAACAACCATGCAGAGCCTTGTGAGACTCCACAATTGCCAGTTGCTGCCTGTCAAGCAGAGAGGGCGTCCAAAGGGGTCAAGCACTTGGGGAACATTCAGCAAGATGAGACTGAGCACTGAAAGAAACAAGCATGCCGTGTCCAGTGGTAGCAGAAATGTGAATGCTCTTGCTGTGAACACAACTGGTGATAGTAGTAGGCAGGATTAAATGGGAATGGATGGAAAGATGCACGAGTAACATAACCACTGGCAGGGGAACTGCTGGGCTAAATGGCCAGCTTTATGTTCATAACCCAAAAGAAATGTGCTTCTTTTCCAGCACCCTAACATCATTCATGTTTTCCCTGAGAGCAGCATTGAACCATCACGAGATAGGGGCAGTAACATCATCCTGCCTCCGACAGCTGAGGTGGGTACTAAGTGATTCATTGGCGGTGTTATCAGTACATGCCTTTACTGCAGAACACAAAGCATGCTCAACAGTAATTTCATTGGAGGGCGGGAAGCTCTGACACTCATGTTCTTTCCTTATTTCCTTTCATGTAAAACGTGCCCTTGAGAAAACAATCCTTGACACTTAAGGACGGCATTCAAGCAAAGGAGGCAGTGCGGGAGAGGACGCAAGGATGTGCTGATTCCTGCATCTGAGGTGGGTAATAAGTGCTTCATTGGCGACGTTATCAATTGGTGCCTTCACTGCAGAACTTAAAAAGGTGTGCACAACAGTAATTTCAGTGGATGGAGGGAGGCAAGCTCTGACTCTGATTTGCTTTATTTCTTTTCATGTAAAACATGCCGTCGAGAAAACAATCCTTGAGACTTAAGGTCAGCATTCAAGCAACGAAGGCAACTAGATCATGCTGCGGAGCTCTTGAACGATGTGGAAAGGAACATTGCATTTATGTATGATTTGGGAATGCACATTAGGATGCGCTTGGGGAACATTCACCAAGAATAGACTGAGCTCAGACTCATGTGACTTTGCCTTCTTCACATGGACAATACAGTAGTGGAATAGAGAGCCAAGCGTTCATTCACCACAAGGCTCTCCAGGAACAATCTCTTTAGCTGTGCATAGCAGAGACTCGGCCTGTCTGTCTAACGGGAATGCTGGACACAACACTCATGTATCCATGCACAGCAGTTCCTCGGATACTTAATGAACTTAATAAAACTTTTCAATAATTAAACCCAGAATTGTTGAGGTTTTGTTTTGCATGCTATTTCCCCGACTTTGCAACTGCACTTCAGATATTCAACTATGCAGGGGGTGTAGAGGGAGGGGTGGGTGAAGAGGGGGAGGGATGGGGAGAGGGAGCATGCAAAATGCAGGGACCAAACAGTTGCAATGCCTGAAGTACTGTGGAGAAGTAGAGAAAGCAACTGGGTAGGGGAGAAAGCAACTGGATTGGGCATCCGCAGCTGGAGGGAACGGCTGAATGGAGAGGGCCGGAAGCGAGAGGCCGTAGAGAGCCGCGGGGAGCGAGCGTGCGAAGACCTTGGTGTCACCGGGTCCAGGGACTGGCCGGTAAGTCTTTTTCTGTTGTGTTTATGGCGCATGCACAGAAAAAGGCACTCCTCTTCCGTTACGCTGCTACCCGCCCCCACTCTCTCCCCTTCCTCCCTCTCCCCCAGCTCTCTCCCTTCCCCCTTCCTTACCCCTCCCTCTTTCTCTCTCCCACTCCCTCTTTCTCCCACCCTCCCTCTTTCTCCCCCTCTCCCTCTTTCTCCCCCCCTCCCTCTTTCTCCTCCCTCTCCCTCCCCTCGCCCCCCGGCACCGCTACCGCTGGTCTCCCCACGCTGATCTCCCCGGCCCCCGCGCTGATCTCCCCGGCCCCCGCGCTGCTCTCCCCGGCCCCCGCGCTGCTCTCCCCGGCCCCCGCGCTGCTCTCCCCGGCCCCCGCGCTGCTCTCCCCGGCCCCCGCGCTGCTCTCCCCGGCACCCGCGCTGATCTCCCCGGCCCCCGCGCTGATCTCCCCGGCCCGCTCCACTCTCTCACTCCGGCCATTGTATTCTGCCACGTGTTTGTTCGGTTTCATCTCTGTGATTCTTTGAGCAGCGCCATCTTTAGTCCTGGCAGCTGCTCCAGTCGCAAGCTGTGACGTTTTCGTGGCACATGCTGTATTTGCGCATGTGCCAAAACAGCGCCACCTACCGATCGCGTTGTCAACAATTGCGGTCATATATTAATGACCTAGACGGCTATACAGGGCACAATTTCAAAATTTGCGGATGACACAAAAATTGGAAGTATTGTGAACTATGAGAATAATCATAGCATTCAAGAGGACATAGATAGGCTGGTGGAATAGACGAACACATAGTAGATGAATTTAATGCAGAGAAATGTGAAATGACACATTTTGATAGGAAGAACGAGGAGAGTCAATAAAAAATAAGGGTACAATTCTAAAGGGGGTGCAGGAACAGACAGACCTTGGGGTATATGTGCACAAATCACTGAAGATGGCAGGGCAGGTTGAGAAAGTGGTTAGAAAAGCATATGGGATCCTGGACTTTATAAATAGAGGCATAGAGTACAAAAGCAATGAAGTTATGATGAACCTTTATAAACCACTGATTTGGGCACAACTGGAGTTCTGGGCACCACACTTGAGAAGAATGTGAAGGTTTTAGAGAGGTTGCAGAAACATTTCTGAGAATGGTACCAGTGATGAGGGACTTCATTTAAATGGATTGATCAGAGAAGCTTGGGTTGTTCTCCTGAGAAAAGAAGGTTGAGGGGAGATTTGACAGAGTTCATGAGGGGTCCAGACAGAGTAGATAGGGAGAAACTGTTCCCATTGTTGTAAGGGTGAAAAACCAGAGGACACTGATGAATCTGAAAAGAACCAATGGCAACATGAGGAAAAATGTTCTTATGCAGCAATTGGTTAGGATCTGGATTGCACTGCCTGAGTGTGTGGTGGAGGCAGGTTCAATCATGGCTTTTAAAAGGGAATTGGATAAGCAGCTGAAGAGACAGAATTTGCAGGGCTATGGGGAAAGAGTGGGGGAGTGGCATTAGCCGAGTTGCTCTTGCAGAGAGCAGGCACAGACACGACGGGTTGAATGGCCTCCTTCTGTGCTGTAACTATTCAATGATTCTATGTTAATATAACACACTGATACATTAATATGCAGTATCGAAGAATGGTCTGCAATTCCAGTACAGTGAGTGTCTAATTGTAAATGAGCCACCTGATGAGTTGGGGCTTGGAATATTTCCACCGTGAAGGGGGAGACATTTGAGACATACATGTTCACTGGAACAGAACAGCAGCCTGTTTCTATGCTACCAAATAAATATCTTCCAAGCATAATTCTCAAAAGGTTCACGTTGATAATGACTCTTCTGTCATTCCTCCAGACAAAGTTATAACAGATCATCGCTCTGTCTGTTCTGCTGTAACACTCCAGTGATAGAGAGGTCAATTTATTGAATGTTAATGGGATCCAAGAGATACATCAAACATTAATAATCTGCTCACTACTTTCAGTAACAAAAAGCTTGGAGATAATCTATACCTTAATTTATGATAGCTGCATACCAAGCAGCATAGCAAGCATATTCCTTATATTTTTTCTCCTAAATGTTGTTTTATACAATAGCACAGGTGTGAATTTACATTGAATCCAGAGACCAGATGACAGTCAAACCTAACCATTTGGTCTCTGGTTAATACTGCTCTTACAATTATGAATGAGAAGTAAAAACCAGGACTGGATTCTTGCCTGACATCCTGTCCTGGATGAGCTCAAATTTCTTCCAATTGAATGTTGAAAAGGATTGAAGTAGAGCATGGCTACCCGACCCGATGACATGTGTTGGGTTCGGGTCGCTCTTCCAGGTCTGCCGTTCGGGCTCGGGTTGGACACACTCTCTCACCAGCTCCGGTATGTGGCTCCAGTCTGAAATGTACTTTTTAAACAACCTTTCAAGTCCAGTTACAGTGTTTGTTGCTTATCTGCACAAGCTTAAAAAGAGAAAAACAGAAGCTAGATTAGATTAGATTAGATTAGAGATACAGCACTGAAACAGGCCCTTCGGCCCACCGAGTCTGTGCCGAACATCAACCACCCATTTATACTAATCCTACACTAATCCCATGTTCCTACCAAACATCCCCACCTGTCCCTATATTTCCCTACCACCTACCTATACTAGCGACAATTTATAATGGCCAATTTACCTATCAACCTGCAAGTCTTTTGGCTTGTGGGAGGAAACCGGAGCACCCGGAGAAAACCCACGCAGACACAGGGAGAACTTGCAAACTCCACACAGGCAGTACCCGGAATCGAACCCGGGTCCCTGGAGCTGTGAGGCTGCGGTGCTAACCACTGCGCCACTGTGCCGCCCCGCACAGCTAGGTAAACTAAACATTCCGGGCGCAGGTCGGGTCAGGAAAAAATGAAAAGGACTCGGGCCGGGTCAGGCTCGGGTCGGATGTGGTTCTGTTGGGCTTGGGTCGCGTTTCATTTGCAGACCCGAGCAGTCCTTTAGACTGAAGCCATTGTCTTTGGTCCCAGTCAAAAACTCCATTTCCTAACCATTGATTCTATTCCCCTCCCTGGCCACTGTGTCAGGCTGAACCAGACTGTTCACAATATTGGTGTCCGATCTGACCCTGAGGGGTGCTTCCAACCCCATATCCTCTCCATCACAAAGACTGACTAATTCTGTCTCCATAATATTGCTCCTCTCAGCTCCTGCCTCAGCTAATCTGCTGCTGACACCCTCAACAATGCTTTTGTTACCTTGAGTCGCATGTATTCTAATGCTCTCCTGTCTCGCCTCCCATCTTGCACTCTTTTGGATGAGCTTGGGTTTATCAACTTTGCTGCCCAAATGCAAAGCAATATGCAGTGTACTAATAATTGTAGCTGAATGGATTAAACAAGTAAACTTAGTTCCAGCGTTTGATCCAGCGCTAATACTGTATGTGATAAAGAGATAGAGCTCTAAAGTAAATAAATTGTAATTGTATGGTTTTATTTGAGTAATCTGTAGTCAGATTTCCTTGAAATTCAAATTCATTTTTATCTGCCTTTATATATTAATTCATCGAATTTTATCCACAAGTGAGATATTACAGATGTTGTTAGATTTCATTGTAGTCACAACTTAAACTATAATAGTTCCTTTAAAACAAAGAAACATCTGAAGACAATTTGTTAAGCAAAGGGGAAGGAATGGAATTTGGACCCCAGGCAGAGATGGGAGAGATGGCAAAAGCCAAAGTTTAAAAGGTTTTGTGGAGCCTTTTGAAGGTGGAAGCAATTAAGCCAGGAGACGAGATTTAGGACTAATAGCAGAGACACTGCAGTGCATTGTGGTCATCAGTTCTGTCAGATCTAGCTAAAAATGGAGACTAACAATAACAACTTGCACTTATATAGCACCTTTTTAACATAGTAAAATGTCCCAAAGTGCTTCACATGTGCATAATCGGACAAAAATTGCCATTGAGTCAAGGAAGGAGACATTATGACAAGTGACCAAAAGCTTCGTCAAAGAGATATGTTTTAAGGAATGTCATAGAGGAGATGAGAGAGGTAGAGAGGCAGAGGGCTTTCGGAAGGGAATCCCAGAGTTGAGGTCCAAGTTGGCTGAAGGCACAATGGCAACGTAAAGGAAGTTATGGATGCTCAAGAGACTAAAGTTGGAGGATCGCAGAGTTCTCAGAGTTTTAGGGCTAGAGGAGGTTGCAGAGATAGGGAGGAGCGAGGCAATAGCAGAGTTTGAACGAAGATGAAAATTTTAAAATCAAGGCATTACTGGACCCGGAGTCAATGTAGATCAATGAGCACAGGGGTGATGAGGAATGGGATTTGCTTTGAACTATTATAGTTTAAGTTATGACTACAATGAAGTCTAACAATATTTGTAATATCTCACTTGTGGACATAATGAAATAAACAAATATATAAAGGCAGATAAAAATGAGTTTGAATTTCAAGGAAATCTGACTACAGGATTATTCAGAAATAAAACCATACAATTGCAATAATTTTTTTTTATTCATTCATGGGATGTAGGCGCCGCTGGTCAGGCCAGCATTTATTGCCCATCCCCAATTGCCCTAGAGAAGGTGGTGGTGAGCTGCCTTCTTGAACCGCTGCAGTTCATGTGGAGTAGGTACACCCACAGTGCTGTTAGGAAGGGAGTTCCAGGATTTTGACCCAGCGTTAGCGAAGGAACGGCGATATAGTTTCAAGTCAGGATGGTGTGTGACTTGGAGGGGAACCTGCAGGTGGTGGTGTTCCCATGCAACTGCTGCCCTTGTCCATCCAGGTGGTAGAGGTCGCAGGTTTGGAAGGTGCTGTCTAAGGAGTCTTGGTGCATTGCTGCAGTGCATCTTGTAGATGGTACACACTGCTGCCACTGTGCGTTGGTGGTGGAGGGAATGAATGTTTGTAGATGGGGTGCCAATCAAGCGGGCTGCTTTGTCCTGGATGGTGTCAAGCTTCTGGAGTGTTGTTGGAGCTGCATCCATCCAGGCAAGTGGAGAGTATTCCATCACATTCCTGACATGTGCCTTGTAGATGGTGGACCGGCTTTGGGGAGCCAGGAGGTGAGTTACTCGCCGCAGGGTTGCAAGCCTCTGACCTGCTCTTGTAGCCACGGTATTTATATGGCTACTCCAGTTCAGTTTCTGGTCAACGGTAGCCCCTAGGATGTTGATAGTGGGGGATTCAATGATGGTAATGCCATTGAATGTCAAGGGGAGATGGTTAGATTTTCTCTTGTTGGAGATGGTCATTGCCTGGCAACTTGTGTGGCGCAAATATTACTTGTCACTTATCAGCCCAAGCCTGGATATTGTCCAGGTCTTGCTGCATTTCTACACTGACTGCTTCAGTATCTGAGGAGTCACGAATGGTGTTGAACATTGTGCAATCATCAGCGAACATCCCCACTTCTGACCTTATGATTGAAGGAAGGTCATTGATGAAGCAGCTGAAGATGGTTGGGCCTAGGACACTACCTTGAGGAACTCCTGCAGTGATGTCCTGGAGTTCAGATCATTGACCTCCAACAACCACAACCATCTTCCTTTGTGCTCGGTATGACTCCAGCCAGCGAAGGGTTTTCCCCCTGATTCCCATTGACCTCAGTTTTGCGAGGGCTCCTTGATGCCATACTCAGTCAAATGCTGCCTTGATGTCAAGGGCAGTCACTCTTACCTCACCTCTTGAGTTCAGCTCTTTTGTCCATGTTTGAACCAAGGCTGTAATGAGGTCAGGAGCTGAGTGGCCCTGGCGGAACCCAAACTGAGCAGGTTATTGCTAAGCAAGTGCCACTTGATGGCACTATTGATGACACCTTCCATCACTTTACTGATGATTGAGAGTAGGCTGATTGGGCACTAATTGGCTGGGTTGGACTTGTTTTGCTTTTTGTATACAGGACATACCTGAGCAATTTTCCACATTGCAGAGTAGATGCCAGTGTTGTAGCTGTACTGGAACAGCTTGGCTAGGGGCACAGCAAGTTCTGGAACACAGGTCTTCAGTACTATTGCTAGAATATTGTCAGGGCCCATAGCCTTTCCAGTATCCAGTGTCTTCAGTCATTTCTTGATTTCACGCGGAGTGAATCGAATTGGCTGAAGTCTGGCATCTGTGATGCTGGGAACTTCAGGAGGAGACAGAGATGGATCATCAACTCGGCACTTCTGGCTGAAGATTGTTGCAAATGCTTCAGCCTGATCTTTCGCACTGATGTGCTGGGCTCCCCAATCATTGAGGATGGGGAAATTTGTGGAGCTATCTCCTCCAGTTGGTTGTTTAATTGTCCACCACCATTCACGGCTGGATGTGGCAGGACTGCAGAGCTTAGATCTGATCCGTTGCTTATGGGATCGCTTAGCTCTGTCTATTGCATGCTGCTTACGCAGTTTGGCACACAGATAGTCCTGTGTTGTAGCTTCACCAGGTTGACACCTCATTTTGAGGTATGCCTGGTGCTGCTCCTGGCATGCCCTCCTGCACTCTTCATTGAACCAGGGTTGGTCCCCTGGCTTGATGGTAATGGTAGAGTTGGAGATATGCCGGGCCATGAGGTTACAGATTGTGGTTGAGTACAATTCTGCTGCTGCTGATGGCCCACAGCGCCTCATGGATGCCCAGTTTTCCATTGCTAAATCTGTTCGAAATCTATCCCATTTAGCATGGTGGTAATGCCATACAACATGAAGGAGGGTATCCTCAGTGTGAAGGCGGGACTTCGTCTCCACAATGACTGTGCGGTGGCCACTCCTACCAATACTGTCATGGATAGTTGCATCTGCAGCAGGCAGATTGGTCAGGATGAGGTCAAGTATGTTTTCCTCTCTTGTTGGTTCCCCCACCACCTGCCGCATACCCAGTCAAATTTATTTACTTTAGAGCTCCAACTCTTTACCACATACAGTATTAGGAGTGTTGGATCAAACACTGGCCTAAAGTTTACTTGTTTAATCCGTTCAGCTACAGTTATTAGTACACTGCAAAAAACGCTGGTGCTTTAGCCAAGAGTACTGACTCACCAAATGTGGCCAATCAAGAAGGTCAGTGGGATTAGTGAATGACAACACAGAAGAATAGAGCATCTTAAAAAAGCAAATATGGGACTGTGAGGAGGTTGTGCTTGCAGTTACTATTCTGTTCTATAATAAATCACTTTGAATTTAAGAAGTCATTGAATAATACATACAAACCTGCCGACGGAGATGGTCGGTATATTGTTTGTTGATCACTATGCTAAATATAGAAATTTGTTTTGTTGCAGAAGCATGGGGATTACTTTGTAATAATTTTCATAAGATTATCCTTACAAATGAACTTACACAGTGTCTATGATACTTAGTTACTTTATAAATGTATACGAAGAACAGAAACTATTATTATTCGAGTCACTGAACGCTGCAGGTCTGTGTGAGGTTTGCAGCTTAGGAACCATTTTTACTAACTGTCATTGTTGCAGGAGAGAAGATTGTTACCCTCATTTAAATAAGTATTGTGTCTGTAGAGATTTTGAGTACAAATGTATGCGGTAGAGATGAGCATTAAATGGACCATAAATCAAGTCCTTTGTGTGATGTAGGAAGCATGTAGCAAGTGGAATATTTGAGGACAGCATGTGTGGCAGAGGGCAGTATGTGGTGAGAATGTGTTTTGGGCCTTATTCAAGGCCACGGGATGAGAAAAGCCTCACAAACATTTTTTATATGGGGGAAAGAAAGTTTTTATTTTAAATGGTGAAGCCGAACAACACACATGGTCTCAAGTAAAGGTAAAACAAAGGTAAATTAAGTTCAACCTACATACATGTCACACCGCTGTTTAACTGCACAAGTGGCAACCTGCAGTCACAGTGGAGTGTTTGAGAGCCTGTGCACATCTTCTGGGCTTGTCGAACGTTCCAGCATTACTGGGAAAAGGTGCATAGCATTAAAAAGAACACAAGCACACAACTGAATCAGACCCAGCATACTGCCTCCTGGGCCATCCCATATAGTGTACCTCTGGACCCAAAAACTATTATGCTCCAGAGTTTCTCTTTGACAGCAGCCAGAGATGGTGGTAGGAAGGGTCTTGCTCCAGGTTGATATGGGTAGAGGCACTATGGAAAATAGACCAATCCAAACATGGTCATGCACTCATTCAAGCTGAACTGAGAAAAGAATTTTGAAACCTGTTCCCAGTTCCTAGCTGATACATCAAGAACCCCTGCAGAAAACTAGACAAGAAATGCACCGCTCACCCAATCCAAATAAACTAATTCACAAAGCACAACCAAAATCCACTGACCAGTGACTCTACTGGCAAATATAGAAGTAAGGCATGTTCTAAAAGCCCTCTGTGCAAAAAAAATTCTCTTAACCTCTCCATCATCTTTTGATGATGATCTTAAATTTATGCCTTCTGCTTATCAACTCACTGACCAATGAATGTAAATTATTTTAATCTGCTTTATAAAATCATCAGAATTTTGAGCACTTCTATTCGATCTATAAAATATTAAAAACCTAATGCCTGCATACACAGCTACAAACCCTTACTTCTGTTATCACACTGCTGTCAACTTTTCCCATTAGAAATTCTTATGTCCATTTTCATAATGGAAATTGCCTATGTAAACTTGTACCACTGCAATGACACCCACTTACCAGTGGTGATGCTGTAGTGCTTCAGTTTTGCAATTCCCAGCTCCTCAGCACGTACAGCAGAGAAACTTCTAACTTCAAACTAACACGACTTCTATATGTCCCAAATCACCACCATTTTGTTATTCAGCTATCAATTGTATCATTAAATGGAAGTATTAAATAAAAATAAGGACAGAATGTATGACTTTAAACTGGAGGACTAAATTACGTGTGCATGCCTGAGTCGAATTACCCCTGCCATCTAATTCCTCTTCATCTGAAGATTATACTTGAATATACTTAGATGGTAAAGTATTTTGTCACAGAAAGTGAATGGAAATTGGAAAGCGAGTTAAACTACAACAGATGCCTGCCATTTCAGTCAGGACATGGTGAGTGCATGGGAAACCCAAAAGAAAAAGGAGAAAACTCATTTAAAAAGGGACAATAATAAAATTACATGTGAAAAACTTCTGATCATAATGATACAATTGTTGAGCACCAACACTATCACCTTTAGATTAGTAACTGGCTGCTCTTATTAGGGTTACGAAGTGACAAAGTAATGTTAATGTTCGACAAAGAGACTGGCCACTGTTTCAAAATACACCATTGATAACCCAACTGGGTGACACGTTTAAGAGAAAAAGACCTGAGTGGTTGCTATGTTATGAACAATCCACCAGAGAGCAGTAGAACAGTTTCTAAGGGACAACTGGAGATGAATCTGTATTTTCCTCTCTGCTGCTTTCTCATTTACACCTAAACAAATACGCTGACTGGTAAAACACACCATGTCACAGAACAGGGCTGCACTTTGTCAATACTAACATCCTGTAGCAGGGATGGAGTCATCCATCATCCAAATAGGTTATGCGCTCTCAATTTCTCGCTTTGAGGCCCTTCCTCCAGAGGAACACGCTTAACTTCAGAGGTAAATCCAATTCATCCTGCCATCTTCTCACTTCCTTCTTTCTCAGTCTCACTTACACTCGCCAGCACTTTTAAAAGGGGAAATAGACTACAGTAAAAAAAAAGGCTGCAGTTCATTTTTCATCTCCTTTCCAATGCAGCATCTGTGGTGCTGCACAGCAGCAGACAGCCCCATTTATCAAGTGCTCCAAGCCCAGCAGCACGGGACTTCAGGGCAGCTTAATTCCATAAGGATAACAGATAAAATGGGTCTCCCTTGCTTTCTGCAGAGTTTAAAAATAAAGCCATCAGAGATTAGTTACTGAATGGGGCAGTGGGACAATCTTTATGCTTGGTTGAAAGTTCAACCATAGATATAGAAGGGGAGCATAGAATAAACACACAGGCAAGTCAGTTACAGCAGGTTGTGACCTTATTATGTGCCAACTTTGGATTCATACGTAACCAGGTGCATCTGACCTGAACCTTGTTTAGTATGCAGACATTGACAATTGGAGTAAATATCAAATTACATCTTCACAATATGCATAGTTCAGGAATATGTCAGCCGATGATGAATCACTATCACATTGGATTTTTAATTGAAATCCATTCCAGTTTGATTTTGGATTACTGTAGGTCTGGAGTGCAATAGATTCGCTTGGCAGTGAAACGGTCACCATTTGATTCACATTCAGACTGAGTTCATTTGATCCAAGTCATTGATCCTGGGGTTTGGAATTCAACTGTGCTAGAAATTTACATCCCAGCTAGGACTGACAGTCACACCAGTCTCTCCTTTTCCTGTCATGTGTCATTACATCCGAGTCAAGCCCAAATCACACGACAGATTTCTGTGCCTTGCTTTAAAGTGATGCAAGAAATTAGGTGAACTTTCTCATCCTGAAGTAACTTCTTTTAAAAATTGGGAATAAAGGGTGAAATTGCCGATGCCAAAATCTATAATGACACAGCTAATCAGCACATCCCTTACATTGTGAAAAGTCAGACCTGGCAAACCAAGGGATGGATAATAGAAAAAACAAACTTCAACTGATGGAACCACGTGGGAGGAAAGCAAACTGGCAAAAGATCAGTGGGACTTTAGATGTTAGACCTGGTAAACCTGCATGGATCATTTGTTCTGTTACCTGATGCAATAACCCAAACTCAGTGCAAGGAATACATGAGGCCCAATTAGTGGAACCACCTCAGTAGTACTGCAAACTCCCGGCAGGTCACTTCATCACAAAACTCTATTTCTGCCCATGCCTTGGTTCACAGAAGCAGGCTAGTTTTCATGTTTTACTTTAAATTGCAGCAGAGACACAGATGATTGGGGAGAGAGAAGGCAGGATGGAGGATTCAAAAGAAGTGAAAACATTTGACATTAAGCTGACTAGGCAGTCTCTGAATGGATGAAGTTATGTCTAGTGCAGCACTATGTCATACAGATCAGATCAGCTTGAGATCAGTTCTAGGAACGCGCTGAGTGAGCTGACCTCAGCCATAGTAACTGTTGGGGTGCAATAGTAAATCTCAACTCCCTTAGGCTGAGGAGAGAAAAATCAGTCAGGTTCCTGCTCCTGATAATGATCCAGTAAGGCAACTGGAAAATGCATGTGTGGCTAATCTGCTGAATACAGGTGTTCTTTAGCTGTGCTCCCATTCACACTCGAAAAGCCAGTTGGTGCTCACAGTCTGTGAACTGGATCCCAACAAAATTCAGGAGAGGACAAAAAGGGAAGGAAAAATTCTGCTGGGTTATACTGGGTGCATTCTATTTGTGACCAATCCATGTAGTGCCGTGGTTTAGTTTGGTATTGACTCAACAGCCACGATTCAGGTAAATCATACTAAAACCAGAATTGTGTGGAAGCCAAGGTTTGAGCTGATCTATCCTTCAGTTATTGGTATATGGTAAGAGGCAAGTGCCTATTTCCAGTTCGTAACATCAAATCCGAGCAAGGTACAGTTAAGATAATGTAATACATTATTAAAATTTGCCTCATTATGCAGAGTTTCCTGTAATGGGACACTGGTTTCCTGGACAGCTCCTGTTTTATAATTGAATAATCGGGATAACTGATCACATGTTAATTCCATTAAATACTAACTCAGCGTGAAAACTGATAAACATAATGATGAATTAATGGCACATATAGAGTGTACTGGGAAGTTCAGCCACTTGGGTTAACCAATAAAATGGGTTCTCGCTGTAGTTATTCTAAGTCTGTAAGGTACAAATTAAGCTTTTAATAAATCTATATGTTAAAATGTTATGTAATAAATATATAAGAAACAGCCAAGTCTTGTTTATACTGATTGCTACACATCATCATGCTAGAGTCCGTACAGTGCTGATTTAAACTGTTAAAATTACACAGTCTAAATGTGAACCGGTCATGTGATACTCTGAAGTGTGTGGAGGTTTTGCAAGCAGAGCACGGCTTGGTTAAAGCTAAGGTCTTAGACAGTGAGTACAATGTTGCACTGCATCATGATATTAAAGTGGACTTGTCATCCTTCCTGAGAATTCCTTCAGCAGTCATCAACAGCTTGCTCCTCATACTTGATCTGGGACCTGCATATGGATTAATGCAAATGTTTGCACAACAGCAGATGGGGTTTGTGTCTCAGCATGAAGTGATGACAAATGAAGTATACTAAAAATCTTTTTTTCACAGCACTGTCATGGAAAAGGATCACCAGCCACTACTTAGTAGTGACGATACCCTTTGAGATCAATACTGGTGCCTCCTGTATAGTAGCAAATGGTGGTGGAATCAATTGCGAGTATCACACCCACTTGTCAATGCAAATGAAGCCATCTGTGCTAAACCAGTCCCAGTCTAAGACTCACTTTGAGGCCAGATTACACATCAATGGTGACGTGGAAACATTCACATTTCTCCATGAACAACAGGGTGATTCAGTCTACCCACTGCATCATCTCATGTCAGCCACTGCTCCTGCCATCTGTTTACACTGCAGCTAGAACAGGAGCAAATAGTTTGTATTTTGCATGTGCACACGGACTCTGCCTTATGCACACTGGTACATCATGTGCTAAAAGGTCAGAAATGTGCGTATGCTGCTCCACAAGACAGTAAATAGGGTTGGTTCATCATAGTTCTGTCAGATCCTGTTGTGATATTGCTTTAATTGCTTTAATACTGATTAACATACTACTGAATGTGTAAATAGTTTAGAATACATCATCACAGGAAGTGACGCAAGTTAACATGTGATACAGTAGTTGGAGCAGTGTTAGCAGGTAGAAAATGTATTGAAGAGATCTCCTAGAATCCTGTTCTTCAATGAAGAACCCTTCATTTAGTTTACCAATCATTGTTATAGTGTATGGTACATTTGTGTTAAGAGCCAATAACACAATATGGTGGCAGTGATGTAGATGTAGACAGCATGTTAGCAGCCGTATTCAACATAGTGACAAGCACGACACCATGAATAATGGGAGAAGCCATAAAAGCCTGGGACAACCCTGATAGTAGCTGGAAGAAGCAGCAGCAGTGAAGTTTAGGACCGGATTCGAAAATCACCCTTGAGAATTGGTACTCCGAGTGAGTAATCTAAAGGGGAATTTTACTGGGATGGTAGTCGACCAGAAAGTCAGTATCCTGGCGGAATTGGGCTTAAAAAAAGAGCCAATCTGAATCGGGCTGTGAGACTGAAGATCCATTAAGAGTCATGGGTTTCCCACCAAAAAGAGCTCTGTGGGCGGAGTCTCCCTGTGCAGAAGTTGAAAGCCCGCTCTGCAGTCACAGAGCTCAGGGTGTGGTAGAGGTCCAGTGCTGCAGGCACAGTAGACCTGCATTGTTTTATTTGAAGAAAAGTAATCAAAGGAAAAGTGGTGTAAAGGGGAAAGCCCTGGCAAAAGAATTCTTGCGAGGCAAGAAATTTAGACACCATGACAACAAAATATGAATTGGAAGTTTCCAGAGGTCATTCATGAATTCAAACTACGTCAAAAGCGTATGGAATTATGCTTTTTAGACCTTGCAGTCGCAGAACCCGACAAGCAAGCAATAAAAATAAAGATAGCGATCGCATCAACACTCCGGACTGTCAGAAGCAGACAAGACCCATCTAAACTCTGGACAACACTGGAAGATCAGTTAAGAGTCAAAATTAACTTCAGAATCCATCGATTCAAACTGATGGCCTATAAACAACAGCCCAAAGAAACTATTGACCAATTAATCAGTAGATGTCGAGAAAAAGGCAAAGATTGTGACTGCTCAGGCGCAGAACTCAGAGAATAATGGAGCTGGCAATTGCATCGAATCCAATAAAAGCATTTCAAAGGGATCTGCTTGATAAGAAAAAGGGTACTACATCGACTGTCTACTTAAAGATGGCAGAAAATATGGAGCCATAGCTATGAACAAGTAATATATACAAGTGCTTGGAGCAACAACAACCATAGGTAAGGTAGCCAAGGCACCTTGACAGGACAAGGCAAGTGACAAGTGCAGTCTAATGCATCAGCCACATAACTGTCTTGCATTCAGAGGTACCTGCAAGCCATGTGGTCTAAAGGGACAATGGCCAGGACTGTATAGAAAATCTGGCAGCAAAGAAGCGGTCAGAAGCCAAACCAAGCCACAGCTCAACAAAAAACAGACAGCGCCTAGTGGCAAGAATAAAAGAGTTCACGAAGTACCATTTCAAGCACAGGCATATCCACGAGGTAGGCAAAGACCTGGACAGTGAAGAAAGCACTGAAAGAGGCAAATTCAAGCTAGACAGTAAACCAACTTTCCATACAGTGACAGTCACACAAAACACGGATGCAAGTACACAACTGGAAGCTTTTGTCATGGTTGAAATCATATGTCCTAATAAATGTGGCAAGCACAAGCTATGACTGAAGATGGATACTGGGGCAAGCACCAACATTTTACCACAGTGGATATTCAAAGACATGTACCTAGCAAAGTGGGAGGCTATGTGACAGTCAACAAAAGCTGGACTCACCACATATAATGGTTCTTATATAATGGCCTTTTGTCAGTGGGAATGGTATAAGAACAAAAGCAAAGTAGTGAGGCTGCTGAAAATCTGAAATAAAAACTAAAAATGCTGGAGATAGTCTGCAGATCAGACAGCATCTGTGGAGCGAGAAACAGAGTTAACATTTCAGATTGATGACCTACATCAGAACTGGGAAAAGTTAGGCATGTAATAGGTTTTAAGCAAGTGAAAGTCAGGAGGGTTGGTAAAAGAAGCAAAGGGAAGGTCTCTGATAGACTGGAGAGATTAAATGATAAAAGGGTTGGTGGGGCAAGGCCAAATGCAGTGGTAATGGGGCTAGTAAATAAACAAAAGATGTGTCCAGAGGAGGTGTAAATCGAGAAAAGAAGAAGAACAGCTGCTGCCTGAAATAGGATGGGAAATCTAAAACCTGCAAAGAAAGAAAACAAAATGGGGGCAGAGGTTCCATCTGAAATTGTTGAACACAATGTTGAGTCTGGAAGGCTGCTAATTATCTGAACAGAAAAAATTTTCAGGGCTTCGGGGAAAAGGCAGGGGAGCGGAATTAGGTGTGGTGCTCTTGCAGAGAGCGGCACAGACATGACAGGCCGAATGATCTCCTTCTGTGCTATAATTATTCTATGATTCTATAATTCACCAATCTATTGCTTGGGAGCATTGATGTTGAAATGCAGCTTATGGAATTTCGGCATGGTTGCCACAAGTCTATGTTGTTGACACCAATGGTCCAGCAGTGGCAGGACTACCAGCATGCAGTGAACTCCAGATTGTGACGATTCATGAAATCAGTAAAACGCCAATGTTAGATAGACAAGGCAAGTGTGAACCTATTGAGTCTATTCAAGATCTGCAACAGAAATACCCAGATATATTTGACACTATGGGCAGTTTTACAGCAGACACCGTTCTTCACCTGAAAGACGATGCAGTTCCCTCCATAGGTACACCACGGAAGTGCAGTGTCCACATAAAGGAGAAGCTAAAGGCTGAGCTCGACTCGATGGAACGACAACGGATTACGCGCCGTGTTCAGCAACACAATGATTGGTGTAGCTCTATAATCACTATAATTAAGAAAGATGGTACCATTAGAGTATGCTTGGATCCCAGAAGATTAAATCAAGCACTCAAAAGAGGTCTTCACAAGATTCCTACTGTAGAGGAGTCAACACAAGGTTTGCTAGAGCCAAGTTCTTCTCAAAGTTGGACACAAAACATGGATATTGGTCAGTGCACCTTTCTGAAGATTCACAGGAACTAACGACATTCAGAACACCATTTGGGAGGTATCGCTTTCTATAGTTACCATTCGGTCTGTCAATGAGTCAAGACCTGTTTCAATAGCATATGGATCACATTACTGAGATGGTTCCTGGCTGTGTTTGCACTGCAGATGACATAGCAGTCATGGGAAGTATCAAGGAACAGCATGACAAAAATCTTCACATTCTAATGGAGATGGATAGAAGAGAAGGTCTCATGTTTAATAGCAAAAAATGTTCTATCAATGTGAGCCATATTAATTTCTTCAGTACAATCTATTCTGACACTGGAATATTGACCAGATCCCAGTAAAGTTGAGAATGTACAATCAATGCCTACTCTTCAAGATAAAGATTTAGAGGTGTTTGGGCCTGTTTAACTTTTTAGCACTACTTATCTCAAATTTCTCAGAGAAAGCATCATCACTGCGTGAACCTCTCAAGAAAGATACACCATTCTTGTGACATGAAGAGCAGCACATGTTCAATTCGTTAAAACAGTCACTTTCAGCTGAAGCATGTTTAAAATACTATAACCCAAGGAAAGAAACTACACTCAAAGTAGATGCTTCACAAGATTGTCTCAGAGCATGTCTGTTACAGGAAGGTAGATAAATTGCGTTCGGCTCTAAAAGTTGATTAGGCGAACTATTCAAACATCGGACAAGAAACATTGGCATTAGTGTTTGGCATCACCAGATTCCATATGTACCTATTTGGCAAACACTTTGTTGTCGAGACTGATCACAAGCTGGTAGCAATGATTTGGCAAAAATCATTCACCAGCGCCACCTTGACTCCAACGTCTGCTAATTCAAGTACAGGGGTACGAATGCATGATCCGATACAAACCTGGAAACCTCATGGTTACGTCTGACACATTGAGCAGGCTGCCCAACCCCAAGAAGACAGAAGATGTGCCATTGGATGTCCAAGTAGACGAAGTCGATGTGGAACTAGAAGAAGTATAAAACATTGACTTAATGTGATTTGGACAGAACAAACATGAAAAGCTCCAAAAGAGAGACTTCCACAGATCCTGTCCTCAGGGCGTTATGGCAGCTCATCATCAGTGGATAGTCAAATGCAATGCAAGTGGTTCCCACAGATCTCAGAACCTTTTGGCCATATCGTGACGAATTAGGGACATCAAATGGAGTCATTTTTAAGGGCAGACAAGTACTGATACCAAAAGCGCTTCCTCAAGATATCCTTACCCAGTTACATCTAGGTCACATGGGCATTGAAAGATCAAGACGACTTGCATGTGAGACAGTTTATTGGCCAGGGATCAATAACAACATAGAATGAGCAGTGAGGATGTGCAATGCATGTCAAGAGCATCAACTGAGTCAACACAAAGATCCATTTCATCCTCATGATGTTCCATCACATCCATGGTCAAGAATAGCTACTGACTTACTATCAGAGGTGACGATTTCTCACTTATTACCGACTACTTCTCCAAGTTTCCTATCATTCGCCAACTGAGGGATACATCAAGTGCATAGGTAGCAAACATGATGAGTGCAGTTTTCAGTCTTTTTGATTTCCCGGAGGAGATAGTGTCAGATGACGGTCCACAGTACACTGGTAAACCATTTCAAGAAATGTGCGCAAAGTGGGCTGTAAATCACGTTACGACATCTCCACACTATCCAAGGCCAATTGGACTAGTGGAAAGGATAGTGCGGACGGTAAAGTCACTAATCTTGAAATGTAAGGAGACCAATCCAGACATTCAAATAGCAATGCTGCACCTACGAGCAACACCATTAGATGCGGGATTACCATCCCCAGCAGAGATCATGTTCAGAAGGCAATTCAGGACAACTCTTCCGAGTCATCATCTGATCAGATCATCATCAGTCCAAGATAAATTACTGGTAAGACAAGAGAAAATGAAAATCACACATGACAAACATAAAAGCATGGAGTTACTTCCTCTGTATGTAGGACAGAAGGTCAGAGTGATCTACTGTGTCTACATGGCTCCCTGTGTCCAAAATCTGTAATGAGCCATGGTCATTCGAAGTAACCACCCCGAATGGAGCGATGTTGAGGAGGACCAGATGTCAGCTGTGAGAGTTATCCAACAGCATCATACCTAACACTCCTGTAGCGTCAAGAACACGTTCACATTCAAGTTCTGAGACTGGAGTTAAGAAAGATGACATGTACAACACTCAAGTTCAAGATAACTGCAGTCTAGACCAACAAGTCAAGAGAAAAGAATTGACAATTCCAGATCTCAGCAAAGTTTCACTGTTAAAGATCAAGTTGAGTCATTAGACCGCCTGTATGTTTCAGAGACACTTGAATGATGAATGTAAATACTATTCACAATTATCCTATTTCATTATATATGTAGTTTATAGCTTATGTAATTTTTCCATTTAAGGAAAGGGGGATATTGTGATATTGCTTTAATAGCTTTAATACTGATTAACATACTACTGAATATGTAAATAGTTTAGTATACATCACAGGAAGTGTTGCAAGTTAGCATGAGATTCAGTCGTTGGAGCAGTGTTCGTCAGCAAGTAGCACATGTATTGAAGAGCTCTTCTCGAATCTTGTTATTCTTCAATCAAGAACCCTTAGTTTAGTTACCAATCATTGTTAAAGTGTTTTGTACTTCGTGTTAAGAGCCAATAATACAACAGATTCATACTGAATGACTTGATAATAAAAGCTGCATTTTTGCTCTGAGTCTCAACATAAATCTGACTCAAGCACAATGAGACAAAATTGACTCGTCACCCTGTTTTATGGTCATGAAACAGGCACAAAAATGACCAATTTTGGGTGGTCCTCAGGCTGGGCATTTCTGACCCATGCAGAATGTGCACCACTCGGTCTGGTTTTAAGGTGAAAACTGATTTATCTCCCCATACGCCCAACTACATACATTCCACTTGCACAGGTAACATACTTTAGCAGACATTTAGAATTAGAACATTACAGCGCAGTACAGGCCCTTCGGCCCTCGATGTTGCGCCGACCTGTGAAACCATCTGACCTACACTATTCCATTTTTTTTTTTAGATTAGATTAGAGATACAGCACTGAAACAGGCCCTTCGGCCCACCGAGTCTGTGCCGAACATCAACCACCCATTTATACTAATCTTACACTAATCCCATATTCCTACCAAACATCCCCACCTGTCCCTATATTTCCCTACCACCTACCTATACTAGTGACAATTTATAATGGCCAATTTACCTATCAACCTGCAAGTCTTTTTGGCTTGTGGGAGGAAACCGGAGCACCCGGAGAAAACCCACGCAGACACAGGGAGAACTTGCAAACTCCACACAGGCAGTACCCGGAATCGAACCCGGGTCCCTGGAGCTGTGAGGCTGCAGTGCTAACCACTGCGCCACTGTGCCGCCCCATATGTCTATCCAATGACCACTTAAATGCCCTTAAAGTTGGCGAGTCTACTACTGTTGCAGGCAGGGCGTTCCACGCCCCTACTACTCTCTGAGTAAAGAAACTACCTCTGACATCTGTCCTATATCTATCACCCCTCAACTTAAAGCTATGTCCCCTCGTGTTTGCCATCACCATCCGAGGAAAAAGACTCTCACTATCCACCCTATCTAACCCACTGATTATCTTATATGTCTGTATTAAGTCACCTCTCCTCCTCCTTCTCTCCAACGAAAACAACCTCAAGTCCCTCAGCCTTTCCTCGTAAGACCTTCCCCTCCATACCAGGCAACATCCTAGTAAATCTCCTCTGCACCCTTTCCAAAGCTTCCACATCCTTCCTATAATGCGGTGACCAGAACTGCACGCAATACTCCAGGTGCGGTCTCACCAGAGTTTTGTACAACTGCAGCATGACCTCGTGGCTCCGAAACTCGATCCCCCTACTAATAAAAGCTAACACACCATATGCCTTCTTAACAGCCCTATTAACCTGGGTAGCAACTTTCAGGGATTTATGTACCTGGACACCAAGATCTCTCTGTTCATCTACACTACCAAGAATCTTACCATTAGCCCAGTACTCTGCATTCCTGTTACTCCTTCCAAAGTGAATCACCTCACACTTTTCCGCATTAAACTCCATTTGCCATCTCTCAGCCCATCTATGTCCCTCTGTACCCTACAACATCCTTCGGCACTATCCACAACTCCACCGACCTTCGTGTCATCCGCAAATTTACTAACCCACCCTTCTACACCCTCTTCCAGGTCATTTATAAAAATGACAAACAGCAGTGGCCCCAAAACAGATCCTTGCGGTACACCACTAGTAACTAAACTCCAGGATGAACATTTGCCATCAACCACCACCCTGTCTTCTTTCAGCTAGCCAATTTCTGATCCAAAGCTCTAAATCACCTTCAACCCCATACTTCCGTATTTTCTGCAATAGCCTACCGTGGGGAACCTTATCAAACGCCTTACTGAAATCCATATGCACCACATCCACTGCTTTACCCTCATCCACCTGTTTGGTCACCTTCTCGAAAAACTCAATAAGGTTTGTGAGGCACGACCTACCCTTCACAAAACCGTGCTGACTATCGCTAATGAACTTATTCTTTTCAAGATGATTATAAGTCCTGTCTCTTTAAACCTTTTCCAACATTTTACCCACAACCAAAGTAAGGCTCACAGGTCTATAATTACCAGGGCTGTCTCTACTCCCCTTCTTGAACAAGGGTACAACATTTGCTATCCTCCAGTCTTCCGGCACTATTCCTGTCGACAATGACGACATAAAGATCAAGGACAAAGGCTCTGCAATCTCCTCCCTGGCTTCCCAGAGAATCCTAGGATAAATCCCATCTGGCCCAGGGGACTTATCTATTTTCACACTTTCCAAAATTGCTAACACCTCCTCCTTGTGAACCTCAATCCCATCTAGCCTAGTAGTCTGAATCTCAGTATTCTCCTCGACAACATTTTCTTTCTCTACTGTAAATACGGACGAAAAATATTCATTTAACGCTTCCCCTATCTCCTCTGATTCCACACACAACTTCCCACTACTATCCTTGATTGGCCCTAATCTAACTCTAGTCATTCTTTTATTCCCGATATACCTATAGAAAGCCTTAGGGTTTTCCTTGATCCTATCCGCCAATGACTTCTCGTGTCCTCTCCTTGCTCTTCTTAGCTCTCCCTTTAGATCCTTCCTGGCTAGCTTGTAACTCTCAAGCGCCCTAACTGAGCCTTCACGTCTCATCCTAACATAAGCCTTCTTCTTCCTCTTGACAAGCGCTTCAACTTCTTTAGTAAACCACGGCTCCCTCGCTCGACAACTTCCTCCCTGCCTGACAGGTACATACTTATCAAGGACACGCAGTAGCTGCTCCTTGAATAAGCTCCACATTTCGATTGTGCCCATCCCCTGCAGTTTCCTTCCCCATCCTACACATCCTAAATCTTGCCTAATCGCATCATAATTTCCTTTCCCCCAGCTATAATTCTTGCCCTGCGGTATATACCTGTCCCTGCCCATCACTAAGATAAACCTAACCAAATTGTGATCACTATCACCAAAGTGCTCACCTACATCTAAATCTAACACCTGGCCGGGTTCATTACCCAGTACCAAATCCAATGTGGCATCGCCCCTGGTTGGCCTGTCTACATACTGTGTCAGAAAACCCTCCTGCACACACTGGACAAAAACTGACCCATCTAAAGTACTCGAACTATAGTATTTCCAGTCAATATTTGGAAAGTTAAAGTCCCCCATAACAAATACCCTGTTACTCTCGCCCCTGTCGAGAATCATCTTCGCTATCCTTTCCTCTACATCTCTGGAACTATTCGGAGGTCTAGAGATGTTAACCATATACTTAGCCTATAACCACAGGAGGATTGAATAAATTAATGAATACCAGCTATTTTTCCTCTTAAATATGTTACTAGTCCCTTAATTATATAATCCTCAGTACCTTCAGCCGACTTCCCAAATTATCAGCAAGCTCACAGTTTAAGAAAAGTTTGCTCAGTTGTAACATGGGGCAGGATTTTTGTGGCCAAATGGGGGCTGGAAATGGCATGTAATTTCCCAACGCCAGCGTTGTGCTGGTTTCCCAATGTCATTCCGATGGTCAGTGATTTTGCTAGGATGGGGGGTAGGGGAGACGGGTCCCTGGAACCCGCCTGATTTTGCGGAATTCCCAATTATGCCTTTCAATGAGCTTGTCAGCTCATTAAGGGCTAGTCTGTGAAGACACAGGATCCATGCTGGATCTGGAACAGGCCAAGGGAGGAGGAGGTAGCAATGTAGTGGGGAGCCGGTCATGATCTCACCATTCAATGAGATGGGCTCATACAAGGGTTCCTGGCGGGGTGGGGGTGGGGTGGCTCATCCATTGCCATCAGGTGAGCAGAGCAAGTAGTCTGTGCACTCAATTGGTTTAGGGGGTCATGACCCTCCAAGTATCGTGAGGCTATAAGAGTGGGGTGCAGTAAGCATTGTGAGTGCAGCTGACTGCAAGCAAGGCAACGGCTGGACATGGGATTAAGGTACTCAGAGATAGGGACGAGTCGGAATGTGGAGCAACATCCTCAGGAGCAGATGCAGAGCCCGAGCATGAAGAGGCAGAGGAGAGGAACAAGGACCAGGAAGGCAACGAAGGCCATAGCCTCAGCATCGAGTGTACCGCCAAAGAAGAAGCTACCTGGAAATGTCAGAGAATCAGTGCCCCAGGAGACTGCGCCTCTCTAGGCAGATAGTCACGGAGATCTGTGCCCTTGTTGAGGAAGACCTCAGACCTCATAGCACTGCTCACCATGCCCTGGCAGTAGCCATCAAAGTCCCTGTAGCCTTGAATTTCTTTGCCTCTGGCTCCTTCCAAGGATCAGCAGTGAACCTTGATGGCGACTCTTAAACGGCAGCACACCACTGCATCTCCCAGGTCACTGATGCCCTATTTGCGAAAGCAGGGCAGTACATACAATTTCAAACAGATGGGGCCTAGCAGGCACAAAGGGCAGTGGGATTCGCTTCCATTGCTGGATTCCCCCAGGTGGACCCATGGGGCCATCAAGATGCCCGAGTGAGCAGCCAGTGAGACTCCTCAACAGGAGGGTTTCCACTACTTAAGTGCTCAGCTGGTCTGCGACCACTACAAGAGCTTCCTGCTATCCTGGCAACTGCCACGACATCTTTATCCTCTGGCAATCCAGGGTGTTGCAGTTCTTCATGCTACCACCGAAACTCTGTCGATGGCTTCCAGGGAACAAGGGATACCTTTATGTGACCCTGAGACCTAGGCACAGAGGTGTACAACCGAAGCCATCTTCTCACAAGGATCACAGTCGAGCAGGCAATTGGGCTTTTGAAGATGCGGTTCCAATGCCTGGAACAGTTGAGTGCAGCCCTGCAGTACATTCCTGCAAGGGTGTCACTTATTATGGTGGTCTGCTGCGCTCTCCATAACACAGTCCTGCAGCAAGTTGTGCACCTTAAAGAGGGTGAAGTGTTTGACTGACACAGTTCATCATCAGGAGGAGGAAGAGGAACAGGAGGAAGATGCAGAGCAGAACAGTGCCCATGCTGTGCAGGGTGGTGGCTGACTCAGGAGTCAAAGCTTTCATCAGGATGGCCTGGATGCCAGGGCATAGTTCAACTGAGCACTACTAATCCAGCAGGACTGCATGCTCTGGCATTCACTTTTCTCTGCCTGTGAGAGCACATGCATTAAACTCGCAACTTTAAATAGATTCATTCTTACCGACAATGCATGGTACACATCTGTGCAGTGGTCTCAGTGTCCCTGTTCAAAGATCACTGCTTTCTTTAACCACTTATTCCCTTTTTTCCAGTTTTGCCATTAAAGAATGGAAGCTCACATGCCTGGGATCATGGCTCAACATCTCCAGTGTAATTAATAAATAAAAATGTACACAATCACAAATGAAGGTAACCCAAGTGAAGCACTCAGTGTAATGCCTGACGTGGTGGCCTCCACTCTCGGCCCTTTCTATATGGTTCTCCCCTTGTGGCCTCGGAGGAGGTGGAGGCAATCTGCTCTCGTGAGTCTGCTTGCAGCTGAGATGCACATAGCGGTCATGCTTGTTGTGGAGGTGCCAGTGGTGGCACTGCCAGAGGCTGTTGCCCTGGCGTCAATACAGGGGCAGCCTCTGTCACATCATCTGCTGCATAGATGGTCCCTCAGTCAGAGGGGCCAAGGAGGCTGACGATGATGATGCAGTTGCAAACTTCAAATTTTGAAAGTTTCCCATTACTTAAATATTAAAATGTATATTTTGTTTGAGCTATTATTACACTTTCCTAGTTACTCTGGAACTTTTACACCAGAGCAGTGAATTCTAGTGTAATTCTGGCAGTGATCAGGAGCATTGAGGACACTGCTTGGGAAAGATAATCTCAAGCACAGGATAACTACACCAAATGTGCAGGGGAGTTTTTAAGCTCTGTTTAAAAAAAAACATATAATAACATATATCTTACCTTTTCTAAGGATTGGCGTCTCTGTCAGTCCTTTTCAGTCATTGAAAATCTCACCAGTAGTGGGAGGTCAGTTAGAAGAGCTCGATGTTTGAGTACCCAATTGGACAATGATGTGGGCAAACTCTCGAACCACAGCTTCCTACTTTGTTAAAAATGCATTTGATACTGGACCCAGTAGTGGAGTTTCAGAAGAGCATAATAAAACATTTATTTATTTTTCTTTTAAGCCAAATGGAAGTCAGCCACCAGTAAGGCGACATGCTGGGATAATAATCTTTATTTTGCTGGATTCCGGCAACTGGAGGAAAGTCATCAGATCAGTGGAAAAATACAGTACTAAAGTGCAATCTCTGACTGTCTGGGGATTTGAAGCCCAGTTCAGACACTCCTGGCCTGACCAAGTCTGGGGGCTACATCTAACTTACTCCGGACTCCCACATGGCAGTTCTTGTGTGTACAGGGTTACATAGTTCATTATACAGTCTTGAGGCAGCTAAGACTAAAAATTAATTTTCTTTAGACTTAGTTATAAACACATTAGGCAGTTAACAACAATGAGCAGCTGGAGATGAATACACTTACAGCAGTTATGTCATAAAATTAACCCCAATGGTTACTGAGAGTACAGAAAGACGAGAAGGGCGGCACAGTGGCGCAGTGGTTAGCACCGCAGCCTCACAGCTCCAGGGACCAGGGTTCGATTCTGGGTACTGCCTGTGTGGAGTTTGCAAGTTCTCCCTGTGTCTGCGTGGGTTTTCTCCGGGTGCTCCGGTTTCCTCCCACAAGCCAAAAGACTTGCAGGTTGATAGGTAAATTGGCCATTATAAATTGTCACTAGTATAGGTAGGTGGTAGGGAAATATAGGGACAGGTGGGGATGTTTGGTAGGAATAAGGGATTAGTGTAGGATTAGTATAAATGGGTGGTTGATGTTCGGCACAGACTCGGTGGGCCGAAGGGCCTGTTTCAGTGCTGTATCTCTAATCTAATCAAAAAATCTAAGAAACTGTACCTGGGGATCAACTTATAAGCCATGGAACACTGTTCAAATTCTGCTTTGAAAATCTGCAGTTCACAAATCCACATGTTAACCAGAATGCTTTAGTATTTTAGTATTGGGACCAGGTAAGACACAAGCAGAGTGTTAGTCAAAGCATTTTATGACCTTGAAGAGCTGTTTCAGCTACATAAAGAATTATGGAAAGGACCTACACAATTACGAGTTGTCAGATGATGCACGAGCACTGTGAAGCAGACTACATACTGCTCTCTAGAAAACCAGCAATCTGACACCCTTTATCACAATCACTCTTTTCCCTAGACTACCCACAGATCAAATATATTCTTCACAAGGCCAAGGTGCTATCCAATAGCCACCAGCCCAACAGATAAATATAAAAATAAATCATCCACATTTGTTGCAGTGTTCTGTCACTGGCTTGTTGCCCTTTTATAAAGAAACTTATAGCAGGGTCTGCAAATCTGCAGATTATATGAACCATGGATGTGCATATATAGGCAAACAACCAATTGTTTTAGTGGCTTTAGCTCATGCAGGCAAAAATCACTGCCAGCAATGTATTGCAATATAGAAATAATGTTCACACATAAATAGGCAGAACTGCTTTCCCATATACATTCCATCACATATAAGCCTCACATTTAATATCCAACAATAAACTTACACATTAAAAGGCTGAAATTTCACTTTTTGCATTGAAGAGGAAACCAGTGGGATTTGAAAATATTAAACAAAAATGACCAAAGGAGAACAAGCATATATCCGCGAATATAAACTGGGGACCATGTACTTAAAGGCTGAATTTTAAGACTCAGTCGCCGAAATAGGCAGCAGGCGTAAAAAGATGCGGCCCACGTGCACGGGGACCACTCTGCGGAGCTGCCGCATTTTCAATCGCGGCGGCTCATTTGCATGGCCCCGACGCCCACCCCCTGCGATGACGTAGAGGGAGCGGGTGAGCCATTGCCGGCAACGACATTTGGCGCCAATGCGGGGGGCGCCATTTTTAAAGGGCTTACAGCCCGCAATGTACATTTAAAATTTAAAGGGACAGTTAAAGTTCTGCAAAAATGAATAAAATTACCTTTCAAAGAACTCTCCCGCCGGGGGTAGGGAGTAGAAGAAGAGCATTCCAGATTTGTACTATCCTCTAACTGGTCTAACTCTAGTTTTGAGATTCTATCACCGTGTTCTTGATTCCCCCACCAGAGGAAACAGTTTCTCCTTAACTATCCTTTTGAATCTATTTATCATTTTAAACACCTCGATTAGGTCACTCCGTCTTTTATACTCAAGGGAATACAAGCCAAGTTTATGCAACTCATCTTCGAAAATTAAACCTTTTTAGCGCCAGTACTTTTTAAAAAGTTGGCAGGAAAAAAGACAGAGGCGCAAGGGGAGAGCCAACTGTGCAACAGCCCCAACAAACAAATTTCTCTGCAGCACCTGTGGAAGAGCCTGTCACTCCAGAATTGGCCTTTATAGCCACTCCAGGCGCTGCTTCACAAACCACTGACCACCTCCAGGCGCGTATCCATTGTCTCTCGAGATAAGGAGGCCCAAAAGAAACTTTTTAAAATTACTCTTTCATGGGATGTGGGCGTTGCTGGCTAGGTCAGCATTTATTGCCCATCCCTAATTTCCCTTGAGAAGGTGCCTTCCTGTAGGTACACCAACAGCGCTGTTAGAAAGGGAGTTCCAGATTTTTGACCTACCGACAGTGATGGAACAGTGATATAGTTCCAAGACAGGATAGTGTATGACTTGGAAGGGAGCTTGCAGGTGGTGGTGTTCCCAGGCGTTTATTGCTCTTGTTCATCTAGGTGGTCGAGGTCGTGGGTTTGGAAGGTGCTGTCGAAGGAGGCTTGGTGAGTTCTTGCAGTGCATCTAATAGATGGTACACACTTGCCATTGTGCATCAGGGAGTGAATGTTGAAGTTAGTGGATGGGGTGCCAATCAAGCGGGCTGCTTTGTCCTGGATGGTGTTGAGCTTCCTGAGTGTTGTTGTAGCCACACTTATCGAGGCAAGTGGAGAGTATTTCATTACACTCCTGACTTGTGCCTTGTAGATGGTGGACAGGCTTTGGGGAGTTAGGAGGTGAGTCACTCGCCGCTGAATTCCCAGCCTCTGACCTGCTCTTATAGCCATAATATTTATATGGCTGGTCCCGTTAAGTTTCTGGTCAATGGTAACTCCCAGGATGTTGATGGTGGATGATATAATTTTGGCAAATCTGCACTGCACCCCCTCTGAGGCCAATATATTCTTCCTGAGGTGCAGTGCTGAGAACACCATCCAACTTCAAAGTACAAGTGCTTCTAACAAGTCTCTGGCTTAATAGAACTATTAATTTCAACAGATTTTCCAGACTAAAGTTGTTGCAGGTCAGGCATTTGAAATAGCAATAAAGAATGAACTTGTTCGTCACTGTTCTATGCATAAAAGGGCTATCAAAAGTATCTACTATATTTACTGCATGGCTGACACGCAGGATCCTTTTGTCAAGTTTTTAGATAGAAGGTAGCTGTGTTTTAGGTGACGTGCTCCGCCATGACATAACAGCTTCTAATTTACTAGTGCCTCCTCTCCTTTCAGTTTAGTAGTGTAACTGAATGCCATAAATTGTTAGCAAAATTAATCTGGAAGATTAACCAGCCAGAACAGTTTATAAGAGCATATGATGTAACATGCCAACATGTCCTTCCATTCTGTGACGTGCACGATCATGATGATGTTAACAATGAGTCTACAACAACTAATTGCCATGACTGTGCATTAATGCACAATCAAGGAGTTAAGTGCCATGTCACACTGGGGATGAGGTACATGTCAATGGATATTAATTCAAACTGATTTCTCACACATATTTGTAGACCACCCATAGGTTAAATTTGAACATGCACTACCAAAAGCAATATGGGTGATGGTGAAATAGGATATATTTCCAGTGTTACAAATTCATATCTTTGAACAAGTTGCCTTAAATATAAAGGTAGAATCTCATAAATTTGACAAAATTGTAACAGTTATAGAATAATGTAGAGCACATTGACCATGACAAGAGAGCCAAAAGTGGACTAATTGTAGCCTCCGCAGTCAACCTCCATTAGCTACTCATCCCCGAAGACATTTACTTCAAAACCCTTACTATCCCTTCAGGGCTTCCTGTCAAGTTAATGAAGTCCTAAAATGTAACTTGCATCCTCAAGTCTTCTGACTCTGATCTGCTGTACAAACCCCCCTCCATTCCCACGTCATCATCAGTAGAACTTTAATATGGCAATGGACTTTGGAACTCTTGTGCTTAAACCTTACTTCTTTCTACATCTCTTTCCAACCCCAAAATCCTCCCCATTCAACTGTGGTTTTGGTCTGCTCTTCTATATCTTTAGTATTTGCTTGGTGTCAGTTTCTTTTTATTTGGAAACACATTGAAGATGTTTTGTGATGTTAAAGGCGCTAAATACGTACAATCTGTTGTTGGGTAGGAAGACTATCATCTGCATTTTGATAGATTAACAAAGGCCATAGATGCTTATTTAATCTGAAATAAAAACAAGAAATGCTGGAAATACTCAGCAGGTCTGGCAGCATCTGTGGAGAGAGACGTCGAGTTAACGTTTCGGGTCAGTGACCCTTCTTTGGAACTGACCTGAAATGTTAACTCTGCTTCTCTCTCCACAGATGCTGCCAGACTTGCTGAGTATTTCCAGCATTTCTTGTTTTTATTTCAGATTTCCAGCATCCACAGTATTTTGCTTTTATTTAATCTGGGACACTTACTCAGAATAGTGACATTTTTGTGTACTTCGTTCTTGACCATTTCCTCCACCCCCCCCACCACCACCACCACTCCACTCACTTTACTTGGCCTCTCCTAGAGTCATAGAGTTAAACAGCACAGAAACAGGCCCTTCGGCCCATCGTGTCTGTGCCAGCCATCAAGCACCTATCTAGTCTAATCCCATTTTCCAGCACTTGGCCCATAGACTTGTATGCTATGGCGTTTCAAGTGCTCATCTAAATACTTGTTAAATGTTGTGATGGTTCCTGCCTCTACCACCTCTTCAGGTAGTGTGTTTCAGATTCCAACCACTCTGTCGGTGAAAATTATTTTCCTCAAATCCTCTCTAAACCTCCTGCCCTTACCTTAAATCTATGCCCCCTGATTCCTCCGCTAAGGGCAAAAGTTTCTTCCTCTCTACCCTATCAATGCCCCTCATAATTTTGTATACCTCAATCAGGTCTCCCCTCAGCCTTCTCTGCTCGAAGGAAAACAACCCTAGCCTATCCAGTCTCTCTTCATAGCTGAAATGCTCCAGCCCAGGCAACATCCTAGTGAATCTCCTCTGCACCCTCTCCAGTGCAATCCTTCGTATAGTGTGGTGACCAGAACTGTACACAGTTCTCCAGCTGTGGCCTAACTAGTGTTTAATACAGCTCCTGAACCCATTGACCACCCACTGGGTTCCAGGGTCACTGGTCACCATTATCTGCTATTCATATATGAGCTTTAACTCAAAGTGTTAGCAGGTGAATTGACCATAGCGGTATTACAGATGAGCTAATCCCATTCTCATACAATATCCACACACTCCTATTTCCAGCGGCGCCTACTGGATACGATCGGGGTCCTGGACTGATCCTCTCCTTCATAACCCAAGAGTGCTGAGGTTAATTGTGATGCCTTTTGCATGCTGTGCTCAACATGCTGCCCAGCACAGAGCAAAGATAAAAGATAAAAGACTTGCATTTATAAAGTGCCTTTCATGATTTCCAGACATTCCAAAAAAAAACGATCAAAGTGCTTTGCAGCCAATGAGTACTTTTGAAGTATAGTTGCTGTTGTAATGTAGAAAACATGGCAGCTAATTTGTGCACAGCAAGCTCCCACAAACAGCAATGTTATAATGACCAGGTAATTTATTTGTGATGTTATTTGAGGGATAAATATTGGACTGGACACCAGGGATAATTCCTTTCTTCAAAATATTTCCTTGGGATCTTATATTCACCAGAGGGGGCAAACAGTGCCTCGGCTTAACTTCTCATTCGTAAGATGGCACTGCCGACAGTGCAGCACTCCCTCAGTACAGTACTGGAGTGTCAGCCTAGATTTTTGTACTTAGGTCTCTGGAGTGAGACTTGAACCCAAAATCTTCTTGAGTTCTTAATCTAACACAGCTACTTATTGGGTAAACACCAAGCCATAGAGAGAGTCCATTGGGCTCTTTGTGTTGCAAGATCATGGCATTTCCAAAACCCAGAAATCTGCTGCCATATTTTGTTCTACTTATCCCTTGGTAACAGGTTAAACTGCTGTAAACTGGCATCAAAAATGTACGACATCCCATTCACTAACAATGGCTGATGTAACCCTGTCGATATGAACAATTATCAAATAGTTTGACCAAAGAAGTAGAATATCAATGAAATCATACATATAAGTTTATGCTTAAAGATTAGTTATCAACCAAAGACCACAAAACTTTGATTATGATTGAGCTTTATCTTTGATCACTGTCTTCAATGCTAACAGTTACCATAAACATGAGGCAGGCCAAGTCTTCCTTCTCAGTGTCTCTCTTATTATGTTTGCTGAACTCATAGCTGTGAAATTGTGACACTCCTCTATCTGTCCTGCCAGTTTAAAAGAATGTGTCCATTTTACATTTCAACACCACTGCTTACAAATGGTGTCATATGGGAATTGCTATGTGGCTTGAATAAAGGGGTGAGTTAGAACAACTTTGTCAGTGAGTCAAAATTAAACAAAAGCAGTAGAGGAAAATATCTTCTCGTCGCGAGTTGGGGGTAGAATTTGCACATTTACCACCGGGCGGAAAACAAGTGTCAATCGGCCACTCATGTTTAAACCCTGCCCGATTTTTGCTTCCATTCTAATCAATGAAACAAAAGTTACACACAGCGTAAAATTAGCAGCTAATCTGCCTACACCAATTTTCTGCCCAGTGGTAAAGGTGACATTTCAGCCCTTGCACTTTGATAGAATGCCAGTTGGGAGCAGGGGTACGATCTGTTATAACAGGAGGTTTGAAATGGAAAAAGTATTATTACAAAGACAGCTACATGCGGCTTTGTAATGTCAGATACTGGTCTGAAAACCTGACATCTACAAGGGCTACATGTACATCAAAAAATAAATGAGACAAGTCACCATCAAGAATATAATAAATAAATATCACAGCATGTAGAAACCTGCAGGATGGTTCAGGAAAGAAATGTTGAAGATAATTGAGACTCATCTCAAGCCTGGAAGTAGCTCAACATACTTCAGAAAAATGCCAATTCTCAGTAGGTGATCATTGTTTTGATATTATGGGTAGATTTTGATTTGGACTTGTTTTCAGACTCACACTCAACACTGCACGATTAGAAATGGTGGAAATTTCTCCTTGGGCCTCATCAGTATGCTTGGCATGAGCTGCCAGTGCTGGTCAGGCCTCCGCAGTCAGCCAGCCTGAGCAATGGTCAATGCCTGCCTTGCCAGCAGTGGCCCTTAGGTAGGTCCTGGGTGGAGGCGATCAGGACTTCTGTGGTGACTTCAATGGAAACAGGAAATCAGGAGAGGCCTTTAATGTGTGTCCCAGCTGATGTCTTGCGTTTTAAACTATCATCCAAAGTTAGAATTAACCCTGCTATGTGAAGAACAGCTGATTCCCATCTTGCCAAAAAATTGCTGCTGAATTTACACTGAAAAACAAGGAAATTCCAGTATCTCTCGCAAGTATCAAAAGGTTAAACCAACCTACACATATATGTAGAGCACACCATCAGCTTCCACTGCATACATAAACAGATTTCTAAACAACATAATACAGCCACATCATAGGGACTGCTCCTTCATAATAATTATTGACAGCTTTTCAATCATTTGTCTTTAAACAAACACTCGCATACATAAATGGCCTGAAATAAATGCACGATCTCTCTTTCTTCTTTAAATAGTTCATTGCATCACTTGAGGGTGAAGTTACATTTGACTGTTGCAGTATTTCTCTCTTCTCAAACAAAAGGATACTTGCCAAAACATTTAATATAGCTATATCTGGAATTAAAGTTTATGTTCTCAGTTCTTTTAGTGCACTCATCTTCTAACTGAGCTGAACATGTCCCTGGTAATAGTGCACAAATCTTAGATGGATAGCACCTTATGAGATTGTTAAAAAGAAAGTTCAGTAAAGTAATACCAGAGCAGGTCTGTAAAACCTCAATTTTATTTCTACAATGGGATTTGTTGACCTCTGACCATTAGTTGATGAGGCCGTTGGTAGCGCTGAGTGAAATTATTTCTGCCATGAGGTATGCCATCAGTGTCTGTCATGCACTGCAAGCACTCTCGAACAAGGCAAGTAATGGTGCTATTAGGGCAGTTCCAGGGCAGTGTTAGCTTCTATCCTGACACTTCTTAAAATGTATATTTTTATTATTTAAAGAATACTTGGTATAGAATGCAGCAAATAAAGTGGCAAATAAACCCACAGATGATGTGTTCACTAAGGTTTAAGAGACAGAGCAAGAGTTGGCTCAAGTACACGGTTAAGATATTCTGTGAACAGCCCTTCGTTCACAGTTATGTTTCCCCAAAAGGCTGATTCTAGTCAGTTCTTCAGCCAGACTCCAGGCCCTGATTTGAAGGTAAGGGTGGGGGTGGGGAGAAGCCGGATATGGTGCATCTGAGCCTCACAGCAGGTGGCAAACCCAGGGAGTACAGGGACATGGAGGCATGGTCAATCCTGATGGCTGGGTCTTGTTATTATAACTTTTCTCATACTCCCACCTGAGCCCAGCCATGCAATTTACATGACTGATGGCCGGGGGTGGGGAATTGGAGCACCAGGAGGCCCTAGCCACAACCAGTAGGATCAGCCCCTACAGGTAAATATGTTTGGGGGGGGGGGGGTGGGGGCTGGTGGAGGGATGTGGGGATGTAGACCTGAGATAGGTGGCCCTGGGCACGATCAGGGTGTGGGGTGGGGTGGGGTGGAGAGGGGGTTCTGGCCATGATCAGGGATGGGGGAGGGCCATGGGCACTAGCCATGTTTAGTGTTGTGGGGGGGGGGGGGGGGGGGTGCATCCTCTGACCAATCGAGGATGGGGTGGGGGGGCTCTGGGCATGATGGTTGGGCGGAGGGGCGGTGAGGTACTCTAACTCCTCACCTCACAAGGAAACCTGAAACATTTTTCACACTTTAACTGCTGGGACCCGTCTGGCCCACGCCCCATCTCTCGGTAGGCATTCCCTGCCAGGGAAGCTACGATAGCTCCCCAACTCAACCCTCCTAATTGCAGATTGGGCCCCTTAGATCGACAAACTTCATTGCCTTCCTACAACACAGGGCAGCACAGTGGCGCAGTGGTTAGCACTGCAGCCTCACAGCTCCAGCGACCCGGGTTCGATTCTGGGTACTGCCTGTGCGGAGTTTGCAAGTTCTCCCTGTGTCTGCGTGGGTTTTCTCTGGGTGCTCCGGTTTCCTCCCACAGCCAAAGACTTGCAGGTTGATAGGTAAATTGGCCATTATAAATTGCTCGTGTAGGTAGGTGGTAGGGACAGGTGGGGATGTGGTAGGAATATGGGATTAGTGTAGGATTAGTATAAATGGGTGGTTGATGGTCGGCACAGACTCGGTGGGCCGAAGGGCCTGTTTCAGTGCTGTATCTCTAAATAAATAAATAAAAAACTATGTCCTGTTCACCTGCTCAAAGTTAAGATTGGGATAAGGCAGGTGCACAGCAGGATCAGAGAGGTAAATGACTGACCTCCACTTAACTGCCCCACTTCCCCCCACCCCCTCCCCCCACCAGCCCCCGCCAAGCCCAGAACTCCCCCAACACTCCAGCCTGGTTTCCATCAAGCGGAACAGTTAAGAATTTGAATGGAAAACTCACTCACCCAAAAGTGGCCTGAAATTAAATTGATGTCTGTATTACAGGAAAAGAGGGAAAGACTCTGTTCACTGTTTGTAGCAACAGTTTAAATGAATGTACAAAGACCAAATTAGGTTACAAATAGCAAATAGAGGAAATTTTCCCCTGCTGCACAGCAATCACTTTTCCAGTTAAGCAAGGGCTGGATTTGTGAGGTAAGGTATATTTGACAGTTCAAAAAACATTACCTGCTAAAACTCCGCAAGAAAATGAATTAATCCTATAACACTGATAATAGATGCCTTCAGAAATAAGACTGGCCTGATGTAATCTGCCATAAAAAAGCCCATCCACGGTCACTTCACTAAGTGAACATGTGCAAATCTTTGGCATCAAACTTTCATCACAATTTATTGAGCTGTGCTCGGCATATTTCCGAATATACTTCATATTTATCTGCATGGTGTAATATGGAAAAGCCACCTTACACTAAAAGACCATCCACGATCGTCAAACTAAAAGAGATTCCCCTAAAATGGCAGAAACATTTCTTTCATTAACTTTCAGCTTAGTCTCTCCCAACCATAACTCATCCAGATCTGCTAGACTCCATTTGTCACCGCTTGACTTCCTTGCTGAAAAATATAGCCTTCATTAAATAACATGGCCATAAATTAAATGGATGCCAAGTAATTTAGTAAGATTAAATGGGCAGGACTTTGGACACTTATCATGGGTACTGCAATGCATCATGCTAGAATACAGCAAAATTGCATAGTTAAGAAATGTTAAGGCTATTTATCAATCCCTGGATGTAGCCAGGATATAAAATAATGTCAGAGGGAGATGAAATATAGATTTTTTTTATTTTGGTAAAACCATACTTTGAAAGAATATGTTTCTTCCGGAATACAAAAAAAGGAGATACAATGTTCCAAAATAAAACTCCTTGTACAGGCACCATTTTACTTTAAAATCTATACAGTATTCCTTGGCTGGAATTCTCTGCAATAATATGGCACATGATATTTCACTAATCTATGTGGTTATTTTCACAGTAACTGAGAAATAGGATGTTTAAATTATTCCAAACAAGGAACACTTGCAGCACTATTAGCCTAGATTTTAACCTGCAGTGGGAGCTTGGTGCGTAGAGGCTGATGTGTGCAGCAATCGGCCTGCAGCCAAGTCCCAGGAGTTTAAATCATTTAAATGTCTCTCCTGCCTGTGATTTCGGGCATTAGGAGACCACTGTTGGAAAACTTGAGGAAGCGGATCCTGGCAGTCAGGTTAAGTTCACTGAGCACTCCTGCTCCACAAGGAAACCTTTAAAAAAACAAAAACCAAAAGCTTTGTCTGGTGACAATCCTACCAGCCACCAGATTTTACTGGTAGGTCCAGGACTGGCCAGGCCTTTGCCGATCTGCAGTTAAAATGGCATGAGTGCCTGGATGGTGTCGTTGGAGCACCACTTTACCACCACAGTTAGGCCCCTGCTCACGTGGAGTGGGCAGCAGTCCCAAAGCAAGAAAATAAATCACTTGTTAATATCGTGGCTGATGTAAACAGTTGAACAGTGCAGTAAGTTCCCAAGCCTGATTTTAACATCCAGCATGTAACATTCTCACCATGCAGGCAGGGTTAAAATCGGTGCTTCTGTTTGTCCAGTGAATACGAATGTTGTTCAGTATGGAGTATGAACATGGCTTTGATGATGGATTGAAACCTCCAAAAATTTAAGTGATTTGAGTTATTTGTATAAAACTGTGTAAAAAGTGGAAAAAAATTACTTGCATTAATACAACATTTTTCACAACCTCAGGACATTCCAAAATGCTTTACAGCTAATGAATACTTTTGAAGTGTAGTCACTTTTGTAATGTAGAAAAAGCATCAACCAATTTGCGCATAACAAGCTCCCACGAACAGTAATTTTATAATGACCAGATAATCCTGTTTTTTGGTGGTGTTGATTGAGAAGTCAATGTTGGCCAAGATGAAGGGAAAACTCTCTTGCTCTTATGTGGTATGGGATCTTTTACATGCACCTGATGGGGCCTCGATTTAATATCTCATTCAATTTCTTCGTTAAGAAATGTACATAACTGTTGTACTAACATATTGTGCTCTAACAGCAAGTGTACTAATACAGTAATGGTTATTGGATGAACAAATATGTCCCATGAAACTTTTGATTGCATTCACTTAACCAGATGGATTGATAGCAGTTTCGTCATATCTGAATGATTGCTTAGCACTGGCATTGCCTGCAGTCCCACCTTGCTTCTGAATGGATGATGTAGTGTATGTGGGTCCAAAATTACAGAGCCTCACTCTGTCTTCCAAAACGGCAACGGGACAGGCCTTCTACTCGCCAGTCTCACCTGTCCTGACACCGTCTGAAATCCTGCCGATGGGTCATTTTCATGAAAGGGGCAAGCAAGCAGCTGCTCTGCCATATTGGGGAGGGCTGGGCGATGGGTTTGTAAATTTAAAGCACTGCTTTGTCATTCTGCTGGGTGAGGGGCAGATGATTTTGGCTGAATATCACAGTTCCTTAATTTCAAAAAAATTGAAGAGTCTAGTCTTTGCTGCTTGGACACTAACATTTTAGACCGTATGACTGCATTTTGCAGGAATAGGAATGGGATTTTGGATGGGCAACAACATTCCGGAAGTCCCATTGTCTCCTCTTAACAACAAATGTTGACCCAGCAGAATGAGCCTCTTCCTCTTGCCAACCCCCCAATCCAGTGCTGCCTGGTATATGCTCCTCCCATGTTCTTCCAACTCCAGCAACTTTGGGCCCTATGGCTTACGCATTAGATTAATTTTCTAGCAGGTATCAAAGGTTGCTTGTGCTTTTTCTCTCAGGAAGACAAGAGAGTGAAAAGACCAATTTCAGGGTGCAGTATCCTGTGCCCCTGCAAGCACTCCCACTCCTCCTGGCTCACGAGGAAACTAAGATAATAAATTACTTACCTTACTGGGTCTTTTCTGGCCCTCAATCCAGCAGTGAAGGCAAAACTGTTCAAGCCTTGGGTTAAAATGGCAGCTTGGGCTGTGGTGACATCATAGGAGCCTAATCTGTATATTTAAAGAGGTACATGTCCTTGCTGCCTGCAACTTAAGATTGTGGCCGATCAGATCGGGTGGGAAATTCTCCCACTCCATTTTAACTGCCTCCCCCACTCGATTTCTGACAGGCCTCAGTTTTGGTTTAAAAGTCACTCATCCCAGTCAGAAACAGACCCAGAGAATTTTAAACACCTGAATCTCATCATAATCTCACCATTGAGTTTCCCACTGAATTGGTCGACCTGACGGGATATCAGGCCACTTCAGGGGAGCATTGGGCCATCCTGAGCTCCAATTAAAGCGGTTAGTGCACCTACTAAAATGAGACTACATTCCCTTCCAGCTTCTTTCATTTCCAAGGTGCTGGAAGAAGAATCTCCACTGCAATGGGTCACTGGCAATCCCCAGCTTCTCAGAAACCCCTTGGAGATCCTTGTGGAAAAGGTGAAAGTAGATCATTCCTGTTTTTCCAGAAGTATCGGGACAGTTACCAAACTTTCTGGGTTGAATCGTACTCCCAAAAATGGGTGGGTTGGGGTCATATTAGAGCTTAAAGTTCTACTTTAACCAGTGGCAGTCAGGTTTCCCAGGCCTTAAAGGAGATGAGAAGGGCTGAATCAATGTAAGTGCCTTTTCAGCACTGCTGGTGGGCCAGGAGGAGAAGGCGTGCTTCCTCCAGTACAACAAGCTACGCAGTAAATCTCCCACCACTGCGATCAGTCTTTTGACAGTACCAACCCCCCCCACCCACTATCAGACACCTTCCAACCACCATCTACTCTCTTTGTATGCCATTTACCCCAGACCACCATCTGCTCCCACCCCACCATCAGACTCCTTGACCACCATTGGAGCCCCAGTGATTGAGCCTCCACCCCAATCGACTGCCCCACCCCACACTTGGGATCCCCTGCGATTTTGATAACCCCCTCCCACAGGCTTGATCTACCTACAATGGGGACATCCCCTCCCGCAATCAGTCCTCCTCCGTGATTGGGTGCCCACAGATAGAATCCCCTGCTATTGGGACCCCCATCCTGTGATCATGACCTCCCTCCCCCTCGATTGGGTTGGAAGCGCCCATGATCACCCCCCTCCCATCCCTCCATGACTTCCCTCTTGCAATTGGTTTTCCCACCTACGATCGGGACCCTCCATCTGATTGGGACAGCCCCCTGCGATTGAGAAATCCCATGACTGGGTCTGACCACTTGTGATCAGGACAGGTCCCCTCATGATTGGGAAACCCTCGCCTCCCACCCCCCCACAATTGGGAGCAACCCCAAACCCTCCCCCACCAGTGCCCACACTCTCTAGGCCTACCCGCTCTCCTGGGCTGTTGTCGTGCACCAGGCTTTCTGCTTGAAAGGCCTCTAGCCTGCCAGAAATAAAGTGTAAAGGAGCGCTGCAGTTAAAAACCTCAGAGCATTTGGGAAACCTTTTCTTCTAGGATTCCCGACCTCAAAACAGCTTCCCTACACCAAAAACGCCTCTGGGCTAAAATCCAGGCCCTGTCTTCCTGGTGTGGAGAGAGAATGGAGAGGTCATCAGCTCCACGAGTGCCCCCCTCAGGACCTGGATACACTGTAGGAAGAGTTTCAATTACCTCATGGGAGTGGCAAATGTGAGTACTGCTCTTCATATCTCCCTGCCTCTCTACAACACAATATTCATTCTTCTCCCTCTGAGCAAAGGCACAACCAGCAGAAGCCCCATAACTTCCTTTCTGTGGCCACTCATTAACTCTCAGTCTCTTTCTGCAGGACGAAATGGCGTATAATAATCAGAAAAGGGGAAAGACTGGGGACTGAGTACCTAACCTAATGATCCTCAGTGAACAGAAGCTGCAAGCCATGGAGGTGTGAAGGCCTGCTAGAGCTGTGCGCGTCAGTCATTTTGAGGCTGGGTGTTTTGCTGAACCGGTTCTCTGGCAATTGCTTGTGATGTACGCTTCTGCAACTGAGCAGGGTCCCAATGTCATCCTAACTTTTCTCTCCTTTATCTTCCCTCTAGGTCTTCTCAGCAGCCAAAGCCCCTGAAGCAGACACCTCAGAGGAGGAAGGTGCTTCTGAGGAGGCACCGTCACATACTCCATCACTCCCAGGCAACGGTACAAAGCAAGAGCTGGCAAAGGACCCCAACCTCTGACGAGATGTCTCCTGAACAACATCCCTCTTTTTTTTTCTTTTGTGTGCAGCCTATTCATTTAAGTGCACGTACCTTTAAATCTCTTTGTGCAGCCGTGCACGCAGGGTGTCTTAAAGGGGACGACTTTGTGCGAGGCCTGCATGGTAACTTCCGGGTTGCTACACGACCAGGTACACATACCTTTTAAAGGGGCTGCCCTGGCCATCACTACCTGCTCTGACGCACTGGTGCTCAGTGCATCACCATCTGCAGACTCCTCCATCTCACTCTCTAACCCAACCACAGTGTCAATCTCAGTGTAAAGGAATCTCACTCTCTCTCACTCCAGAATCTATTTAGCCTTGGATACCAGATATACACAACAGTTTCTTGGCATCAGTATGAAATGAAACCACTTGCATCAATGTTACAGTTGTAGTGTAAGTAAAGCCATGAGCATCACATTTAGAAATGCTGCAAAGTGGTGCTCAATACTCAAGCTGTATTTTGGATCTAGAATTATTAAAAGTCGGTTTTGATTAGTTAGCAAAGTGGATTTCTGCCCATAAATACCAGTGAAATATTTAGCACTGAAATAATTGGAAGCATCTCTTTCTCTATTAATCATTATTGTTCTCAACTTGATTTAATGTGAATAAAGTATTGGCTCTTGATAATAAGTCAGCACTGCAGTTTCTATGTTCATTGAAATTCCAAATGCCAAATGCTTGAGCACAAGCATCAGTCCATTTCTATGACAGAGATGTTGGGTTGAGGAATTTTCCAACAACTGATATGCTTGGAATAAACTTCCTGTAACAGTTTGCTAAAACTTCTTGTAGTTCTACATTTTCAACTACATCTGTTTCCCTTAATGTCTCACTTTATCTGATATTACAACTTATCCCAAAGAAGGAACGAGTGGAATAGATTTCCCATCCACTGACCATGAATAAATATTCATATCTTGCAAGAGACAAAATCTCGCTGAGTACCACAGGTACACTAAACCTGCTCAACCTGACTAAATGCTGAAACAACAGCCAATGGTGATCTGATATTTGTGCCAACCCAGATGTCTATTTATGGCATCTAACTATTTAACCTTATTTTCTAGCATTGTCTTCTTAGTAACATGCAGCAAGTCTAACTTGAAGATCTTTAGACCTCTATTAACAGCACTAACTTGGGCAATGGCTACTGGTTTAGGTCTGGAGACAGATTTGTGATGAGGTTTAAATCAGCATTGTTGTAACAACAATCACTTAGTAATCTTCTAAGACATCGCAAACTGGCTCAAATTCTGTTCAATCTTCTCCATTCAAATGTGACTCATATTGTAAAAAGAATTGGTCACTGTCTTTGTAGTCTGAATTGAGCTTTCACTCCCTGAAGTGTGCATATTATCTCCTTGAGCACTTTTCCACTGCCATGCTCTCAGCTCCAAAGTTAGATCTCCAGACAATTGCTTTAATGCTTGACCAGGCTTTGAATGAGAAGCTGAGTTTCAGTACAGTCTGCACTGCTTATAGCGGGCACATTGATGCTGACATGGTTTTCCCTCTCTACACATTGGACGGTTTATTACCTCCATTTACAATACACATGATGTTCAAAAAAAAGAACTGAAAGATCAATAAAATAGTGCGGAAATGCTAAAATGTTGAGAGCTATGTGTAAAAGATTCATTTATCAAGATTCAGCTATTCACTTGTCGAGGTAGGTACTGACTTTGGATATTTTAAAATGTTTCTTAGATAGGTGTAGCTTAGGTAGCTGATTATTAAATGATGGTAAGTGATATACAGATGTAAGGATAGGCTGTAAGGTTCGTACTACAGCCAAGACGAAAGAAAAGTCCTAGTTATGCCTGTCTTTTTGTGGGATATGTGTAACATTCCTTGCTCCAGTCCTACTCAGGCCCCCTGCTTCACCTCTTTTTCTGGTACCTTGATGACTGTATTGGTGCTGCTGCCTGCTCTTGCCCTGAACTGGAAACCTTCATCAACTTTGCTTCCAATTTGTACCCTTCTCTCACCTTTACATGGTTTATTTCCAAAACTTTCCTTCTCTTCCTGAACTTCTCTGTCTCCATCTCAGAGGATAGGCTGTCTACTAATATTCATTATAAGTCCACTGACTCCCACGGCGACCTTGACTATACTTCCTCACACCCTGTTTCCTGTAAGGACTCCATCCCATTCTCCCAGTTTCTCCATCTCTGACGCATCTGTTCTAACGATGCAACCTTCCACAACAGCGCTTCTGATATGTCTTCCTTTTTCCTCAACCGAGGATTCCCCCCCACTATGGTTGACAGGGCCTTCAACCATGTCCAACCTATTTCCCGCACTTCTGCCCTCACCCCTTCCCCTCCCTCCCAGAACCGCATTCCCCTTGTCCTCACTTTCTACCCCATCAGCCTCCATATCCAAAGGATCATCATCCGCCATTTACGTCACCTTTAGCATGATGCCACCACCACTTACATCTTCCCTTCCCCTCCCCTGTCAGCATTCCGAAGGGATTGTTCTCTCCGCGACACCCTGATCCACTCCTCCATCATCCTCGACACCTTGTCCCCTTCCCACGGCACCTTCCCATGCAATTGCAGGAGGTCTAATATCTGCCCTTTTACCTCCTCTCTCCTCAACATCCAAGGCCCCAAACACTCCTTCCAGGTGAAGCAGCAATTTACTTGTATTTCCTTCAATTTAGTATACTGTATTTGCAGCTCACAATTTGGTCACCTCTCTATTGGGGAGACCAAACGCAGATTGGGTGACCGCTTTATGGAACACCTCCGCTCAGTCTGAAAGCATAACCCCGAGCTTCTGGTCGCTTGCCTTCTCAACACCCCCCCACCCCCCCGCCACTCCGCTTTCATGCCCATATTTCTGTCTTTGGCCTGCTCCAGTGTTCCAGTGAACATCAACGCAAGCTCGAGGAGCAGCACCTGATCTTTCGATTAGGCACTCTACAGCCTAGCGGACTGAACGTTGAGTTCAGAAATTTCAGAGCATGACTGGCCTTTTTTTATATTTTTATAATTATTTTTTTTAACCATGTGCCTGTTTTTCTTGTAGATAGAGCTGCTCATTATTCTGCTATTAACACTCTCTCTGGACTAATGCTTTGTCTTTCACCACAAACATTTACACACTTCTTGCCTTTGTCCCTTGACATCTTTATTATTTAATCACTCCTGCCCTCTGCCCTATCACACACCTTCCCTTTTGTTCTCTTCCACACTAACCCCCAGCACCCCCATTCTTTTCTAACCTTTGCCATTTCTGTTTTCTAACCTTTGCTAGTTCTGATGAAGGGTCACTGATCTGAAACGTTAACTCTGCTTCTCTCTCCATAGATGCTGCCAGACCTGCTGAGTATTTCCAGCACTTACTGTTTTTATTTCAGATTTCCAGCATCTGCAGTATTCTGCTTTGACAAAAGAAGAATTTCTGACTACTACTTTGGACTTTTAACGAGGTGCTATTTACTTTGTTACTGCAGTTAGTGCTGAGCAGTTCAAACTGTATCCCAGTTAGAACAGTTAGGGGGTGATCACATATACATGTTAATTGTACCCTAGTTAACAGTTAGTTTAGTGTATGTTACCTGGGCCCACTGCCCTCCCCCAGCCACACCTGCTCTTTGTTTTCTCAATGAAATTGATCCGGATGAAACTGACGAGCACAGCTGCCGATACTTCAATCTCCGATCCTGCTGTCTTCACAGTCCAGAGTGTCTGCAGCCACGGCATGCGGTAAGTCCATTGAGGTGAAGAAGGAGCTGCGGGACCCGAGAGAAGTCCTGTGAAAAGGTGCCCCGAACACCCAAACATCCACGAACGGCCCCCCCCGGCCGCAACTTCAAAGCGCCCGCGGGAGATGGCTCGGAGAGCATCTGCAGCGCACTGTCGGCAATGCTGCATGCCTTTATTTAAACCACTGCAAAAAAAAGACCCTTAGCAAATGTAATCACCTCTAAGTCTGCCAAATGATGCTTCACCTCCCGAAGGACGTGGATGAGCTTTCCGGACGTCGATGGTGGGCACTGAGGAAATGGCTTATTACCTGCACCAGATTCCACCCCCCCTCCCCCCCCCTTTACCCCCCTTCCACCCCCCCCACCCCCGTCCCCTTCCCTGCTCCACCCTCTCAGCTCACCCCCTCACAACCCCGTCCCAGCCCGCACCCCCCTCGCACCATCTTCACCCCGCGCCCCCTTCCCCTGCACCCCCCCCCACCCCCTCCCTCTACCCCTCCCCCTTGCATCCCCTCCTCCCACCGGCACCATCCTACACCTGTGTAGGGGCCCCAACAACCCCACTGCCTTGTGGGCGTCTCGGGAGAGACCAAGGCTAAGGGAGTAAACCCTAACAGAAAATCCGGAGCGGAACCCCGTAGGCGGTCATGTGTCACCTTTGGCATGTTTCCGGCAGTTCCTGCAGCCATACTGGTGCCAAACGTCGTGTCCTGCACTCCTTTGGACCCCACCAGAAAGGCCGAGAGGGGGGTTTTGACGACTGGGCAACTCTCAACCTCCATAAATTTGCCCAGGCATGCGCCATGGAGAGGTCACTCCATAGTTGCCTCACAGCGACTAAAACAACACGGAAGGCAGCAGTTACGGGTTATAAGTCCAGATAAATTGGCGTAGAAACTGGGCGCCACGGGTTGCCTTTGTCGGTGGGAGAGGTCATTGCACCTCACTGGACAGCTACCGCCCGCCTCAAACCGGGCAGCCCCCGGTCAATAAGGTTCTGTCCCGCCACAGTCTGCCTGCTTCAATGGGTGCTTGGAGCTCAGGGTCATTGCCCGAAAGGTGGACTGATACACCGCACCAAACAACATGAAAAAAGGAAAGAAGGTACCAGCCCTTCGCTTTGCAAGCTGGAACGTCAGAACTATGTGTCCTGGCCTGTCGGAAGACCTTACACAAATCAACGATTCTCGGAAGACCGCCATCATTAACAACGAGCTCAGTAGATTCAATGTGGACATTGCAGCACTTCAGGAGACTCGCCTCCCCGCGAGTGGCTCTCGAGCAGAGCAAGACTACACCTTCTTCTGGCAGGGCAGGGATCCTGAAGAACCAAGACAGCATGGAGTGGGCTTCGCCATCAGAAACTCCTTGCTCAGCATGATAGAGCCTCCCTCAAATGGCTCTGAACGCATACTGTCCATCCGACTGCTCACCACCTCTGGTCCAGTACACCTACTCAGCATCTATGCTCCAACACTCTGCTCCGCACCTGAAGCTAAAGACCAGTTCTATGAACAACTCCATAACATCATTAGCAGCATCCCCAACACCGAACACCTTTTCCTGCTGGGGGACTTTAATGCCAGGGTTGGGGCCGACCATGACTCATGGCCCTCCTGCCTTGGGCGCTATGGCGTTGGAAGGATGAATGAGAACGGGCAGAGACTGCTTGAGTTGTGTACCTATCATAACCTCTGCATCACCAACTCGTTCTTTCACACTAAACCCTGTCACCAGGTTTCATGGAGGCACCCAAGATCACGTCGTTGGCACCAGCTAGACCTCATTGTCACAAGGCGAGCCGCCTTAAACAGTGTTCAAATCACACGCAGCTTCCACAGTGCGGACTGCGACACCGACCACTCCCTGGTGTGCAGCAAGGTTAGACTCAGACCAAAGAAGTTGCATCATTCCAAGCAGAAGGGCCACCCGCGCATCAACATGAGCAGAATTTCTCACCCACAGCTGTTACAAAAATTTCTAAATTCACTTGTAACAGCCCTTCAAAACACTCCCACAGGGGATGCTGAGACCAAGTGGGCCCACATCAGAGACGCCATCTATGAGTCAGCTTTGACCACCTACGGCAAAAGTGCGAAGAGAAATGCAGACTGGTTTCAATCTCATAATGAAGAGCTGGAACCTGTCATAGCCGCTAAGCGCATTGCACTTTTGAACTACAAGAAAGCCCCCAGCGATTTAACATCCGCAGCACTTAAAGCAGCCAGAAGTACTGCACAAAGAACAGCTAGGCGTTGTGCAAACGACTACTGGCAACACCTATGCAGTCATATTCAGCTGGCCTCAGACACCGGAAACATCAGAGGAATGTATGATGGCATGAAGAGAGCTCTTGGGCCAACCATCAAGAAGATTGCCCCGCTCAAATCTAAATCGGGGGACATAATCACTGACCAACGCAAACAGATGGACCGCTGGGTTGAGCACTACCTAGAACTGTACTCCAGGGAGAATGCTGTCACTGAGACTGCCCTCAATGCAGCCCAGCCTCTACCAGTCATGGATGAGCTGGACATACAGCCAACCAAATCGGAACTCAGTGATGCCATTGATTCCCTAGCCAGCGGAAAAGCCCCTGGGAAGGACAGCATTACCCCTGAAATAATCAAGAGTGCCAAGCCTGCTATACTCTCAGCACTACATGAACTGCTATGCCTGTGCTGGGATGAGGGAGCAGTACCCCAGGACATGCGCGATGCCAACATCATCACCCTCTATAAAAACAAAGGTTACCGCGGTGACTGCAACAACTACCGTGGAATCTCCCTGCTCAGCATAGTGGGGAAAGTCTTTGCTCGAGTCGCTCTGAACAGGCTCCAGAAGCTGGCCGAGCGCGTCTACCCTGAGGCACAGTGTGGCTTTCGTGCAGAGAGATCGACTATTGACATGCTGTTCTCCCTTCGTCAGATACAGGAGAAATGCCGTGAACAACAGATGCCCCTCTACATTGCTTTCATTGATCTCACCAAAGCCTTTGACCTCGTCAGCAGACGTGGTCTCTTCAGACTACTAGAAAAGATCGGATGTCCACCAAAGCTACTAAGTATCATCACCTCATTCCATGACAATATGAAAGGCACAATTCAACATGGTGGCTCCTCATCAGAGCCCTTTCCTATCCTGAGTGGTGTGAAACAGGGCTGTGTTCTCGCACCCACACTTTTTGGGATTTTCTTCTCCCTGCTGCTTTCACATGCGTTCAAATCCTCTGAAGAAGGAATTTTCCTCCACACAAGATCAGGGGGCAGGTTGTTCAACCTTGCCCGTCTAAGAGCGAAGTCCAAAGTACGGAAAGTCCTCATCAGAGAACTCCTCTTTGCTGACGATGCTGCTTTAACATCTCACACTGAAGAATGCCTGCAGAGTCTCATCGACAGGTTTGCGTCTGCCTGCAATGAATTTGGCCTAACCATCAGCCTCAAGAAAACGAACATCATGGGGCAGGATGTCAGAAATGCTCCATCCATCAATATTGGCGACCACGCTCTGGAAGTGGTTCAAGAGTTCACCTACCTAGGCTCAACTATCACCAGTAACCTGTCTCTAGATGCAGAAATCAACAAGCGCATGGGTAAGGCTTCCACTGCTATGTCCAGACTGGCCAAGAGAGTGTGGGAAAATGGCGCACTGACACGGAACACAAAAGTCCGAGTGTATCAGGCCTGTGTCCTCAGTTGCTTGCTCTACGGCAGCGAGGCCTGGACAACGTATGCCAGCCAAGAGCGACGTCTCAATTCATTCCATCTTCGCTGCCTTCGGAGAATACTTGGCATCAGGTGGCAGGACTATATCTCCAACACAGAAGTCCTTGAAGCGGCCAACACCCCCAGCTTATACACACTACTGAGTCAGCGGCGCTTGAGATGGCTTGGCCATGTGAGCCGCATGGAAGATGGCAGGATCCCCAAAGACACATTGTACAGCGAGCTCGCCACTGGTATCAGACCCACCGGCCGTCCATGTCTCCGTTATAAAGACGTCTGCAAACGTGACATGAAATCGTGTGACATTGATCACAAGTTGTGGGAGTCAGTTGCCAGCATTCGCCAGAGCTGGCGGGCAGCCATAAAGACAGGGCTAAATTGTGGCGAGTCGAAGAGACTTAGTAGTTGGCAGGAAAAAAGACAGAGGCGCAAGGGGAGAGCCAACTGTGCAACAGCCCCGACAAACAAATTTCTCTGCAGCACCTGTGGAAGAGCCTGTCACTCCAGAATTGGCCTTTATAGCCACTCCAGGCGCTGCTTCACAAACCACTGACCACCTCCAGGCGCGTATCCATTGTCTCTCGAGATAAGGAGGCCCAAAGAAGAAGAAGAAGAAGTACCCTAATGAGGTGAGAATTTCTGAGTGAATGCCTGTTTCTGCCCCAATAGACAGTGGGCTGCTCTCTAAGGGAAAACATTGCAACTGGCTAGACTGGTACTGGAAAACTGGGATTGCTAATAGGCATTTCTGGCTGAATTAAAAGTTTGGTGAGGACTGTATATTCTGAAATGACACTGTGCACAGGATTTAGCATTTTGGGTCAAGATCCGTATGTCAGGATCAAATGCTGGTCCTGACTCTGCGCTTGATTTTGCCTGAATTGGCCAATTAAAGACAGCAGATGGGCTTTTGAAGTTGGAGGACCAATAGGAGGCCCTCCAGCACAAAAGGAACTGCTGCTTGCTGTTGCAGATAATTGAGAGCACTTAAATCCTTTGAGGTAAAATATAGCTACGGTTGCCGAAATCCCCTCCACAAGGTAGCCTGTGGCCACAGCTTTGGCAGGGTAGGCAGTGAAGTTGGGGGGGGGGGGGGTCTTCAAAGGCATCTGGAGCACTGGGGACCACCTCCAGGCAGCTGCTGTGCTCCCAATGCCAAGGGGGGAACCACAGGCCATCTGGAAAATTCCAGTCGGCCTCTGATAATTGGCTTTAATTGGCCTTTAACTTATCTCAAATGGCTACCTGCTGCTTAAGAAGACATTAGGACAGAAGACCAAAACCTTGGTCAAAGGGGTAGGGTTTAATGAACACCTTAAAGGAGGAGAGAGAGGTGGAGGTAGATTGGAAGCATGTTGTCTTGAGGTGGTGGGGAAGATAAACTTGTCCGGGTCTATCGGAATTCAAATCAGTCAAACCGAGTGGTAGTATCTGCAAGCCTGAGCAAGCCCATGGTCCCGGCCACCTCACCTTCCTTATAATGAACAAGGAACCTGTGAAAAGGGAACTGGCAAATGAAAATGAAAACACTTGAATTATTTAAAATAAGGGTGGGATTTTGGACAATTTGTACAGCAAGAGACTGACACAAATCCTAGCATTTCACTGTGTGTTAAAATAAATCTGCATGACCTCGTTCAGAGGCACACAATTAATTTAGATCAATATAGTCTAAATGAAATGTTTCCAGTTTTATTACTTACCTTCATTCACACAGAGCCCTGTTAAATTTCACCCAGATGCAAATTCGATTTAGATTTACAGCCATGGTTTGTAAATTTACACGACCTTTGAGATTAATGTATTATTGTACACGATGGTGCTATTCCATGCATATTTAATAATACTTCACAACAGCCTTTTATCAATAATGTAAAATTACTTATGCTTGTCCGTTTTGATGAAAGCAAAAATATTAATGATACTAATGGTTCTGCTTCTCATAGTCTAATTGACGGCTATCTTGGTGTCACTTACAATATCAAAATTATGTATTTAATATCTTTAGTAATTAGGCTGGAATCTGTTTCAAAGCACCGAGGATAATTGTAGTAAGTCTAGAAAGTTATTGCAGCTGGTACTGATTTTGAGCATGCATAAATCTAGCAACAACTCAAATAGAATTAAATATATTCAAAGATTGCCTAAATAGATCAACACAGACAGCCAGTCTACCAGAGCAGATTTAAATCTATCTCATTATTTATTGTTGTTACAGATATTCACAAGTCTCTCTGTAAAAGAACTTTTTATGACAGGGATTTTGTTTATAATGATTAGATTACGAGATCAGGTCACTGTGAAAATTGGCATACAGTGGAAAACTGAAAGGTAGAGCTTCCAAATAAGTGCAGAACAAAACTCCATGTGCACAGAAGACATGTTATAGCTAAGAGAACCCATTTATAACCACGCTTTATTATTCAAAGCAAAGCATCCATACATAATTTTCTGATATCTCCGTACAGTTTTGTTACACTGGAAATATGGGTTCAGTTAAGCACATGAACACACTTTTGTGGTCAGGGTAGTTTGGTGGAATTCCTCAGGTTCACCTCAGTCAAGGAGTGTTCAAGGATATTGCCTGCATAGAAAGAGGTCCCTCACAAGGTTGGATACTTACTCCTAATGTAGGGTCTTAAGGACTGAATCAAACAGAAGAAAATCCTTAATGATTTGTGGCTGTTTTCCAAGTTGGTCCCTTCTTACCTTCTGGACGGTGTGGGAGAGGTCAGTTAGCATGTGTGGACAGGAATGTCAGGGCAGAGTAAGTTTCCATGGATGGGCTCCAGACCACAATGGGTGCTTCTAGAGTCAAGGCAGTACCCATGTATTCCCTGTTCTGACTGGTAAAAGTGCAACTCGTTAGACGCACACACGTTTGTTATGAGGATAAGTTACAGTTTGCTATGGGGTGGGGGGGGTGTTAGGGTCGGGGGTGGGCTGGTGGTGGTGGCTGGAGGGGAAATGCAGTGACAGATGTGCTTGTTTACATGTTGCCACTGGGTAAGTTTAATGCATACAGGCCTGAGCTTCAGAAATTGAGAGTCTCGTCATGTTCTCTGTCGCCTTGCAGACTGTTGTTATGAACAGCTGAATGAGGAGGCACATCCACAACAAGTGATTTACAGTCAATGAATTACCTTTGAAGTGCAGTCACTGTTGTTTTCTAGGCAAATGCAATAAGCAATTTGTATACAAACAGTAATAATATAAATGATCAGAATACCTGTTTAAATGATGGAGATTCAGAGATAAATATTTGACCAGGACATTTCCCCTGCTCTTCTTCAGTTAGTGTCCAGGGGTATTTCACATCCACATAAGCAGGCAGTCAGGATCCCAATTTTAATGTCTCACCTCCAACCCATTCATTTCTAAACTGAAGGCTCAGCCTTGATTCTGTGCTGATGCTCTGGAGTGGGCCATCCATGACCTTCTGAATAAGAGGTGAGAATGCTACAACTACGCTGAGTTGACACTCGATGCTATGTGTCATGGATCATCACCCCTTAAGTAGTTATCACCCATGGAGTTATGAAGTTTCTATGGTATGTGGTGTTATCGCAAACTGGCCCACTCATATTAATTTGCAGGCGGTAGCTGTAAGGGTTTGCTCCCAGGCTAATCTTCTTCCTCCTGTGCTGTCTGGTGACCCAGTCCAAATGGGGAGAGGAAGTCTGGGATTCAAAAAAGAATTCTCCTGGGGTAGCTCATTAATTCACTTTGGAGGCAGTGATATTGGTCTTGTTGAGTGAGGTGTGACTTGTCTGCCAGCTGTGGAAAGGAGCTGATGTGGTAACAGGGAGTGTGCCTATCCTGATGATGCCTGTCCACACCAGGTTCAGAATCTGCCCATGCATGTGCAAGATTTCCTTGGTGCCAGATTGGAGAGAGAGCACATAACACTCATGGAATTCTCAGTGATTTACAGCCTCCTTTCCCTGCTGATCCATTGCGTTTTTTGGCCCTCTTTCCAACGCCTCTGGTGGTTTGTGAAGCACAACATCTTTTTGTTGGAAGTTTTCTCTCCATGCCCAGCTATGACTAGTGGAAATATACATATCTATAGTTTTATTGTCCCAGCTTACAGGATATGGCTTCACAGATTGTTAGGAACTTTTACAAATTCTCTAAAACGATACATTTTAGACTTTCACAGTTAGATTTAGTCTGATTAATAAATATAGGACTGCGTTTATATGTGCAACATGAGTGGGCTGGACCAGATATCTGATTGGTGCTCCTGGAGGACAAGACAGACCCAACAGTTTGCCTGCACTGTGTAACTTGTTCCTGTCTGCTGTCGCGTAATTCAAACTCACTGTGACTACTGGCATGGCATCAGGGGGCTGAGCCTAAACCCCGTCCTGCACCCCCTCACTTGAGTGAGGCATGAGCACCCAGTGGTGCAGCTGTGTATGAGCCTAGCCTCAGCAACCTCAAGTGTGTTTCCTCCCTATTGCCAGCCATTTTCTATCAGCTTGCTGTTTGCCTGGAGAAGGTCAGGAGGTTGGAAGCGGAGAGAGAGAGGAGAGAGGAGATTGGAGTGAGGAGGGGAGAATGGGAGATTGTAGTGGGGGAAATGAGACCAGGGGGAACAGGAGATTGGTGGGGACAGGAGCTGAGGTGGGCAGGGTATTGGGGGGTGTACAGAATATATGGGGGGGCTGAGATTGGAGGGGACAGGAGATTGAGGAGGTGGGGGAACATGAGATCAGGAGAGAGGAGATCTGAGGGGAGTACAGGAGATCTGTGGGGGTACAGAAGATCTGGGGGACAGGAAATGAGGTGTGAGGGACAAGACCAGGGAGACAGGATGGGATATCGGAGCAGGTACAGGAGATTGGAGGAGGGACAGGAGATCAGAGGGGGCATAGGAGATTGGAGGGGGAAAGGAGATCGGGGGGGGGGGGAAAGGAGATCGGGGGGGGCAGGAGATCAGAGGGGGCACAGGAAATAAGAGGGGGACAGGAGATCGAAGCGTGCAGCATGGAGAGAACAATTGGGGTAGGAAAGAATGTGATCTGGATTGAAAGGGGGGAGGGTGGATAACAGGGAGAATGTGGGAAGGTGAATCATGTTCTTCCCCCTTTGTTAGACCTAGGTCACATTCTCCCTCCCTCCCCATCCACCCCTACCCCCTTTATCACATTCTCGCTCTCTTCCTCCCAGACCTGGATCAGACTTCTCGGAAAGCTTGCTGCACGTGCAGCAACTGCATTATTGTCTGGCCGAAATCCGGAAGTCATGATCCTGTCACTATTCACTTCATAATGCAAAAGGTGACAGCCCCCACCACACACCTTATACCGTAACCCCTCAGAACGCAGTGGCGCAGTGATTAGCACTGCAGCCTCACAGCGCCAGTGACCCGGGTTCGATTCTGGGTACTGCCTGTGTGGAGTTTGCAAGTTCTCCCTGTGACCATGTGGGTTTCCACCGGCTGCTCTGGTTTCCTCCCACAGCCAAAGACTTGCAGGTTGATAGGTAAATTGGCCATTGTAAATTGGCCCTAGTGTAGGTAGATGGTGGGGATGTGGTAGGGAGTATGGGTTAATGTAGGATTAATACAAATGGGTGGTTGTTGGTCAGCACAGACAGGGTGGGCCGAAGGGCCTGTTTCAGTGCTGTATCTCTAAATAAATAACTCCTGTCACCTCTCTGATCTCCTGCCTTCCAGGCATGTGTGGCATCAGTGGGGGTGGGTGCAGAATCATCATGATCCCCAGGTTCTCTGCCAGTAGCTACTGTGTAAATACAGTGGCATCTTTAATTTCAATAAGAGAAAGACAAGCAAATAAAATACTTATTGAGGCAATCTGGCAGGCGATGGTTGGTACAGCATGGGGACAGCAGCATGCAGTTTGGTGCTCATAAGCTTAATTCAGCAAGATCTGGACAAGGAAGCCAGGTAGAGCTTGGCTGGTCTCCCAGACATCCTAGTGGACAGTTGCACAAAGCAGTAATAGGGGCTGATGGCAGAGGAGGGTGAGAATTAAGGACAATTAAAATAGTGAAACACAATAACTCAGCAGGGGCTTCACTGATCACTACAAATGTTATAGGCACATTCCTCACAAAAAAACAAATCTTCCTCTTCCATGTTGTTTTGCAACATAAGATTTAAATTATCAGATCCACAGGTACGTTGGAAGCAGCAAATAAAAGGGACCGGTTAATTCTAAGAGAATTTGTGTCTGCTGTGTGGGTTTGTAAACAGGAGGTGGTGGTGATTCAGGAGCGAGGGTGGCTGCTTCAGTGTAGTTGGGCAAAGTGATTACGGGGATTATTTTTGCACTGTTTTGTATGTCTGCAAAGGTGAGATCACCTTCCTGATTGCCAGCGATGCTTTTAGCGTTTCTGCTCAATATCTAACCTGTTTGTGTGGATTAATTTAAAATTGGCAGGTGCATGTTTTTAATGTGTTCTCCCTGTTAGCGTTGAGAGACATCAAAGTAGCTTCCAGCACGAACAGAGTAGTTTAATGGCTCTGAAATTGAAAAGCGTTCATCACTCTCCTTCCTCTTTCAATCGGCTTGGTCAATCGTAAATTAGATCCTAAACGTTCCACCAGATGGCACTTTTAAGTCATCTTTCTGTGTCTGGATTACACAACTAGGTTTCAAACTGTATGGTAAATTTGCAGTTAATACAATGCATTAGTTAGCTGTGTCATGAAAAAAAAACGATTTCTGAAAATTATTGATTGTAAATTTAGTTGGCTGGTGTTGTGGCTAATTAACTAACATGACAGCTCTGCAGCACTGAAATGGGCAAGGCTTTTATAAGTTTAAAAAATTATCATTTAAATTATGTCGCACCTGTAGAGTAAACAAACCGAATAGGTCCTGGACGTGGAGAAACTATTCAAGTTCATCCTCGCCTTCCAAAGTAATCAGCTAACACATAAAAAAAAACAAGTTTATGGAGATACCAAATGGGGTGGAATGCTTGCTGATAACTCATTACACTAGCAGCCACATTTTATCATGATTCCAAAATTCAATTTGTTATTTTGGAGTCCAGTAATATGAATTATAATGAAAAATACCTATTTAGCATTGCCAGTTGGTTAGATTGAGGGAGACTAAAGGCAATAAATGCATCAGTTCTTCATTAGGCTATTGTATATTCTAGTTTCTAACCTCCAGTTCCTTCAGTTACGCTGGCTTGAACATTCATTTGATCACTATGTTTATTTTCTTGTCAGCTATGATGCAGAGTAACAAACAAATGTCATAACTTTATATTACAAATTTTACACCTGACTATTACTGTCAGCTGAAACCATATTACTCTCTCTAACTGCAAGGTGAGATTATTATTATCCCATCTTACTGCAAAGTGAGATTATTATCCCATCTTGCTGCAATATGAGGTTATTATTGTAACGAGGAGAGCTGCCACCATGTAATGAATTCTTTTCATGTTGTCTGATGCAACATAAGTTAGAGGCGTGGAGTCCAGTTGGTTGAAGATCTCAAACAGGTTTATTATAGCTAACTATTTACAGAACCTGCCTCTAGGTGTTACAGTTACAGAGTAACTCAGGCTTCGAGTCACATGACTATGTCCTGGCACTTAGCTCATTAACATACTAAGATCTTAAAGGGATATCACTCTTAAAGGCAATCATACAACAACTATTAACCACTCTTACTGTAATGTGAGGTTATTATTACCCCCTTTTACGGCAATGTGAGGTTATTATTACCCCCATTTTATGGCAATTGATAACACTTTTGATGACAGCTTCCATCACTTTGCTGATGATGGAGAGTAGACTGATGGAGCAGTAATTGGCCAGACCAGATTTGTCCTGCTTTTTGTGGAAAGGACGTACCTGGACAATTTTCCACATTGTCGGGTAGATGCCAGAATTGTAGCTGCACTGGAACCACGTGGTTAGGGGCGCAACTAGTTCTGGAGCACAAATATTCAGCCCTACAGCTGGGATGTTGTTGGGGCCTGTAGTTTTTGCTGTATACAGTGCACTCAGCCATTTCCTGATATCACGTGGAGTGAACTGAATTGGCTGAAGATTGGTATCTGTAATGGTTGGGAACTCAGGAGGAGACTGAGATGGATCATCTACTCGCACTTCTGGCTGGAGGTAGTTGCAACTGCTTCAGCCTTGTCTTTTGCGCTGATGTGCTGGGTTCCGATATCATTCAGGATGGAGATATTTGTGAAGCCTCCTCCTCCGGTTAGTTGTTTAATTAACCATTCATGACTGGATGTGTCAGGACAACAGAGCTTTGATCTGATCTGATGATTCACCAGCTGAGGGAGGGTGGTGTTTTGAACAGGTGGGAAAGTGGTCTAGGGGTTCCCTCTCAGCCTTTGAGTGGTTTAACCATAAGGGGATTTAATTTTAAAAAACACTGACCCCCTCAGTGAATCTTTGTTCACTGCTCTCCAATTGTAAGGCAAAGAAATCAACCAGACAGGTTTTCTTAGATTTAAACAAGAAAAGGGAAGTTTATTAACCTTAAACTCTAATTTGGTTAACGACTACAAATATGCGAAGCGACCACGTTAGCATGTATACACGATAAACGCACAGACAGATAGAGACAGAAAAGTAGAAAGAATAAAGGGGAAAAGTTTGAGCTAATAGTTGGGATTTATTTATGGTCCTTTGAGTTCGATGCAGAGTCTTTGATTGCCGATAAGTCTTGCCGTTTCACTGGGGCCCAGTGCACGCTTTAAAACTTGTTTCAATGTAGGAGTCTTTTCTCTCTTGAGGTTTAAGTGACTTCAGTGGATCCGGAAATTCGTGAGAGAGAGAGCTAGCCAGGAGAGCGGCTCTCTTCTTCCAAATTCAGTTGCAAATCTGACCCAAACTGTGCTGTGAGCAGTTCAAACAAAACCTGGGCCAGCAGGTTAGTCATGTGACTAGCTGTTGTAACAAACTCCTGCGTTTGTGGATTCTCCATCTTAGACACCCTGGAATGCTAGCTTTCTTACACATTCAATGTCTGGTGATCAAAGTCCATTTGGGTTAATTGGATCAGGGAGACGTTCTATTGTCTCCAGGCACTGTCTCTTAGTATGCAAATGTTTTTCAGTCACTGCTGATCTCTTTAAACAAGTCATTTCTTCATTCCAGTTTAAAATTAATGCTCATATGATGAAATTAATATGCATCATTCTTGGTAGGTGGGGTCTTCATGACACCTCCACGCCCAGTGGAATGAAATGCAATTATTAGAGGAGCATTTCATTAAAAGGGATTAGAGAGAAGAGTAGGTACAGGAAAACACACATGCATCTCTCTCATTCATTCAGAAATCCTAAAAATTGTTACTGCCTGTCTTTTTTGGTAGCAGTGCTGCTTTAAACTGCTCTTTTTGGCATCCCTATAAACATGTGAATTTTGGGGAAGTTTTCTTTTCAGTTTGCACATTTCCATGACTGCCCAGGGTGTCTTTGTTCCTGTTGAGGTCTGCAGGGGGAGGGTTGGATTTAATTAGCCCTAGGTTGGAGTTCTGCTTAGGGGCGGCGGCAGTGGGTCTTTCCATTCTGAACTCTCTTTCAGTGCTTTGTTGAGTCATGCAAGAGCTTTTCACCTTAGGGACTGGTTGGTTCCCTTTTCTCCTGACTGTGGAGGATGGATTCCTTGCTAATCTTCCCTTTGTCCTCTGGGACACTCCTGCTTGCAGGTATTTGCCCAGATTCTACTGCATACCACTGCAGCACTTCAACTAGGTGAGGCATCACTCTCACGGTTTCTCTGCCCTCTTGAGGACTTTCTTTGTCTCTGTAAGTTCCTGTAAATGCTGTTTGCAACTCTGGTGGGGTGCTTCTAGTGTCTGCATTTTCATAGGAGGGTGTGGGGTCTAACTTTTCAAACATTTTGGGGTTGGCTGACTGGACAGTAGGGGTTTTCATCTGGGAATGCTCCTGGACGTCCGTTAACCTGCCCTCTTGGTCCCTTTTTTCCCATTCCTTTCTAACCTGTTGCCAGCCTTGCGCCTACCTGTCCCCTTTTGTTCTCTGCAGGGGTCCCTTACAGTTCACCAGCCCTCTGCTGGAGGGTCCTCCGAATACCGATACAGGACTTAGGGGTGCAGATTTCACTATAGGTTGCGGTTTCCCCTCAACCTGTCACATGTGGCAACTCCTGCAGTACTCCACCACATCTTTGTGGAGTTTTGGCCAGTCAAACTGTTGTCTTATGTGGGCTTTGGTTTTTCATATACCGACATGTACAGCCACTGTAGTCTCGTGGGCCCTTTTTAATATTTCTGTCTGGTACTTCTGCAGCACCACTAACTGGTGAACCACTGTCCACTCCTTGCCCTCCGGTCTGTGAGGAGAACTCCATTTCCTCATCAGTACCTCATTCTTTAAATAGTAGCAGTCAGGGACTCCCTCTGCTTCAATTTCAGACTGGGCAGCCTGTGCTAACTCTTTCAATACAGGATTGGCTCGCTGAGCCTCAGCTAGGGAAGATCCATTTAACTCATTCCCTGGGTCTTCTAACTTTCCAAAGAAAGTCTCAGACAGACAGACCTCATGGTCATCTGCCTGCAGTGCCATTTCAGTCTCCTCTGGGGGAGCTGGTTTGATCATGGCCTGATTCATTACACATTCAGTGAAACTGCAGGGGTCCATCTCCTGCCGCTGCCCTGTCTCTCTGACCTCCTGCGGTCTCTCTTTCACTGCTGGGGAAGCTACCACCTTCGTCCCCGCCAGATCATTACCTAGGAGAAGGTCAATCCTGTCCACAGGCAAACTAGGGACAATCCCTATCGTTACCGTTCCCGAAACTAGGTCGCACTCCAAGTGCACCCGATGTAAAGGTACAGGCATACATTGCCCTCCAATACCATTCACCACCATTCTGGTGTTTACTGCACTCTCTGGGGAAAGGGCGGGCCTTTTCCCAGTAAAAGTGATCTAGTGGCCCCTGTGTCCCTGAGGATTATTATGGGCTTGCTTGGCCCACTTGAGGGGTATGGTGTTACTCTCCCTTCAGGCACAAAACCCTGATAACCTTCAGTAATTCTATTAAACTTTCCTGCACTTGCAGCAGTAGGCTTCCTGGGTCTTATTGCTACTGCAGTTAAAGCCACAGCTTGTTCTGCTGTGCTTTCCATCAGGGTCCCTTCTCCTTCATTGAGTGGGTGTGCTCCGATTAACCCTACATGTTTTCCCTTTAGTTTCCAGCAGTCAGCTCTTCGATGCCCTGCTTTATTACAATGGAAGCACACAGGTCTCTGGGTCTCACTCCTACTTACAGCACCTTCCTTTTTGGCTAGAAGAGGGCCCCCTGTGTCTCCTGCTTTTCATTCTTTCCTAGGACTGCTTGGGCTTTTATCACCTTCCCACCCTTTGTCCTTTTTGGATTGGTGGGGGTGATTAGGAAAGGTTTTCCCCTGGGGAACTGACTCATAGATCAAAGCAAACTTATCAGCCAGAACTGCAGGCTTTATGAACCTTCTGTTCCTCTACATGCGCCTTTATGGAGAGTTGGAGAGAGTTTTAAAATTCCTCAAACAAAATTACCTCTGAGATTTTTATAGCTGGGCTGCACTTTAAGAGCCCTCAGCCACTGGTCAAAAGCCAGTTGCTTATTTCTCTCAAACTCCAGGTAAGTTTGATCAGCTTGCTTCTTGAGGGTTCTAAACTTTTAGCGATAGACTTCCGGTACTAACTCATATGCCCTGAGGATAGCTGTTTTTGTCAGTTCACAATTGGATGAACTGTCATCTGGCAACATGGAATAAATCTCATATGCTTTTCCTGTTAACTTTCTTTGTAGCAGGAGAGTCCAAGCCTCAGCCGGCCACTTTAACCGACTTGCCTGATTTTCAAAAAATATACAAAATGCTTCCATATCTCCCTCATTGAATTTTGGAATCAATTGGGAAAATTTTAACAATTCTGTACCCAGCCCTGAATTATGCTCCTCTATATTGGCTATGCTTTCACTGAGGTTACTCTGTCGCCCCCTAGTTAACTCAAGTCACCTCAGCTCTCTCTTCGCATTCCTTCTGGAAGGGTCTTTCTTTCTCTCTCTCTCTCTCCTCTGTTGCTTTCTCTCTCTCCTCTCTCTTTCCTCAATTTCAAGTTTCCTGTGTTCCAATTGTATCATTGCTAGCAATACCCTGTCAGAGTCTACTTCAAACCCTGTTTCTGCTTCTTCAGATTCAAGGGAAAAATGGTTGGCCACTAGTCTTAGGAGTTCAGACTTCCTAGCCTTGGCACATAGTGATCCTACACTGCTCAGCCATTTTCCTCAACTCCTCCATAGACAGTGATTTTAATTTATCCCAAGTTACTTCACCCTGGCTTGGGGAGCTACTGGCTTCAGTCGCAGACATGTTCATATTCTAGCACACACACCCAGAAGAAAACCTGTATTGAAATCTTTTCTCTTTGATTGGGATCAATTTGGCTTCCCACTTCCAATTTCTCTCATTTGTCTGTGGGTCAAATCCAGGACACTAGCCTGGATTTCTGTTACGACCAGGTGAGAAAGGGGTCTAGGGGTTCTCTCTCAGCCTTTGCCTGGTTTAACCACAAGATGGTTTAAGTTTTAAAAAACACCGTGTTTTTAGCTCTCCCTCAGTGAATCCTTGTTCACTGCTCTCCAATTGTAAGGCAAAGAAATCAACCAGATAGATTTTCTTAGATTTAAACAAGAAAGTGTTAGTTTATTAACCTTAAACAGTACTTCGGTTGGCCTGGGGCGGGCAGGCTGTTTCCCGGTGCCGTTGCCCCACATAAAATGGCGGCAGAGGCGGAAGTGGGTTGGGAAGGGTCCTCCAGGGCCTCCCACTCCATTTTACGTCCCCCCCAAACACCATCCCACTCTTTTGGTGGGGTCGTAAGATCCCGGCATATATCTTCCCCAACAGTTTTTAAAACTGCAAATGCAGCATGGATATTGTTAAGGAGTTGTAGGCAGTTCAGTTCATCATAGATTAAAGATTATTAAAGCCATCCATTACATTGTATTTATTAACTATTGTATATGGGTCAGCAGCATCCTGTTTTTGCCATATCACCCAGCCCCATTACACCATGTTCTTGTATTCATGAAGAACTATAGTTCAGACTTCTGGAGATTCCTTGGATTTTCTTGCCTGTTTTCCCCTCAATAAAAGTTCTGGAACACTGTGATTCCAAATGAATTGCAGTGGAATTGCAACATTTGTATAGAAGGAAAAGTCCAGCAACTTTCAATATGTCACTGAGCTTGTGTCCCAAATGAAAGTAAGGCATGCCAGAACATAGAAATTGAGACTTTCCCAAAATGACTTTTGCCATTTTAAAATGAGTTTACATCACACAAGCCTTTAAACTAGCTGCTAGGTTATTTTAAAACACAAGGTTAAAGGCTTGGCGCAGAGCTGCCCAACCTTTTTTCATGGGGTTGGGGGGGCCACATTACAATTGTTGTCTTACATAGGGGACCAGTGAGACAATTTCAGAAAGATAAAGGCATTAAAAATTTATCTTACTATTAATCAAAACTACAACAAATGTGCATTTTTGTGAAGAACCTTTAAATGAGATTAATTTATTGACCTAGTTTTTCATCACTATGTTGGACACTGATTTAGTGAGATACCTGGCATTTCTTTTGCTTGCACAAGTAGTCAGTGTTTGCCCATACACTTGTTGTAGCAATGCGGAGTATTCCAGATAGATGTCCATCTATCAGAAGTGATCTTGATTGTGCTCTCTCTCTCCCCCTCTCTCTCTGTCTCTGTGCCCCCCCTCTCTCTCTCTCTCTCTCTCTGTCCTCTCTTTCTCTGTTTCCCCTCTCTCTCTCTCCCCCCGTCTCTCTGACCCCTCTCTCTCTCTCTCCCCTTCTCTCTCTCTCTCTCTCCTCCCCTCGGGCGGCACAGTGGCGCAGTGGTTAGCACTGCAGCCTCACAGCTCCAGCGACCCGGGTTCGATTCTGGGCACTGCCTGTGTGGAGTTTGCAAGTTCTCCCTGTGCCTGCGTGGGTTTTCTCCGGGTGCTCCGGTTTCCTCCCACAAGCCAAAAGACTTGCAGGTTGGTAGGTAAATTGGCCATTATAAATTGTCACTAGTATAGGTAGGTGGTAGGGAAATATAGGGACAGATGGGGATGTTTGGTAGGAATATGGGATTAGTGTAGGATTAGTATAAATGGGTGGTTGATAGTCGGCACAGACTCGGTGGGCCGAAGGGCCTGTTTCAGTGCTGTATCTCTAATCTAATCTAATCTAATCTAATCTCTCCTTCCTCTCTCTGTCTGTTTCTCTTCCCTCTCTGTCCCTCCTTTTTGTGTTGTTCCCCCTTCTCTGTGTCATTCCCCCCCTCTGTGTCATTCCCCCCTCTGTGTCATCCCCTCCCTCTGTGTTGTCTCCCCCTGTGCTGCCCCCTCTCTGTGTTGTCCCCCCTCTGATCCCCTCTCTCTCTGTCCCCCCTCTGATCCCCTCTCTCTCTGTCCCCCCTTTCTCTCTCTCTCTTCGCTGTCTTTCTCTCTCTCTCTGTTCCCCCACTCTCTCTGGCCCCTTTCTTTGCCCCTTCTATCTGCCCCCTCTCTCTCCGTTCTCTGTCTCTGTGCCCCCCCCTCTCTCTCTCTCTGTCCTCTCTCTCTCTCTCTCTGTCCTCTCTTTCTCTGTTTCCCCTCTCTCTCTCTCCCCCCGTCTCTCTGACCCCTCTCTCTCTCGCTCCCCTTCTCTCTCACTCTCTCTCCTCCCCTATCTCTGGCCTCCTTTCTCTGCACTCTGCCTCTCTCTCTCTCTGCCCCATCTCTCTGTCCCCCTCTCTCTCTCTCTTTGCCCCCTCTCCCGCTGCCCCCCATCTCTGCATTCTCTCTCTCTCTTCCCTCTCTCTCACCTTTCCCTCTCTCTCTCTTTGTCCCCCTTTCTCTGCGCCCCCACCTCTCTCTCTGACCCTTGCTGAGAACAGGAACAGCAGTTTCTGAGCTTTGGACAGATTCAGGATTTTCTGGTGGGTTGTTTTTCAAAAGCCCGCTGGAAAACCCCGAATCTGTTCAAAGTTCAGAAACCACTGTTCCCGCTCTCAGCACCTGTCAGCTATGAATATGGAAAGGATTAGTAATGAGCATTAGATAAAGATCTAAGCTTAGAAATTCCAATTCAGCTGTGAATTAGACAGTTGCAATTTTTTTAATGCCTGTCCAGTCAGGAAGAAGCAGCCAATGGCAAATTTCTCATCCCTGAGATTATCAGTCATGGACCACAAAATATTTTTACCTTGGACACTGGTGTCCGTGTATGGACATTTTGCCGACCCCTGGTCTGGAGTCAATGTTGAGGACTCCAGAGCCACGCCCCCCTGACTGTATACCACTGTGCCGCCACCTCTGGCGGGCCTGCCCTGGCAGTGGGACAGGCCATATCCAGGGATGGTGATGGAGGAGTCTGGGACATTGGCTGTAAGATATGATTCTGTAAGTATGACTATGTCAGGCTGTTGCTTGTTTGGTCTATAGGATGATGATCTGCATATTTAAAGAAGGGCCCTACCATTTTGGGTGGACGTTCTATGTAAAAATCGTGGTTGTTCGGAATCGGGTGGCTCGAGGGTGACTCGAATTGCCCACCCACTCACCTTGGGTTGGGTTGGGTCAAAATAAAATGAACAAAGCTAGAGTAAATGCAGATCAGAATTGGAGCGGAGAACTTATTCCTTATGAAACATACTGATTGATTCAACTACCCATGCCCCTAACAGAACTGACATAAGTGCAGGAAACCTGCATTCTCTGGTCTTTTGTATGGGTCAGGACGGGTTGTATGCAGCTATGTTAATGAGCCAAGTTTCAGCAGACATAACGTGGGCTCGATGCAAATGATCAAGAAAGTTTGCACATTGCAATGTTCCGGCATAAATCAATTATGTTGATTTTTCTCTTACACTGTAGCCACACTGAAAATTTCCAGGAAATTCCAGGAAATGTGTTAGAACTGTTAGTGTGTTGGGACAACAGTTAAGATGCAACAATGTGTTATAACAGTGAATGAGCTGCTGTCCTCATTAGCACATTGCTTTTCTCCCTATCTCCTTACACCTTGTCATAAGAACTCACCAACCCATGCTGAGTACAGTTCCTCTGGTAACACAGCCCCCTGGTATCTTATCTAAATAGCGGTATTGCATGCTTGAACCTGGGCGGTGATTGTGAGCAAACTGTTCAAGCATGGAAATCATCTACTCAAGTATTTTCTGAAATGCTTCCAGCACAGCCAAATGATTGCCAGGTACGACATTGCTGGGAAACGATATCTATTTGTTCTACGTCGATATACTATTTAGCTTGAGTAATGACTGTGATGTCTCCAAGGTGACTTTTTCTGTGAAGCTTGGGCTGCGCTCATGCAATGCTGGAAAAAAAAGCCATTAGTGGTGTTTGTTGTATGAGGATTCACCTGTGTCTGATCCCTCCACAGCAGCATGGCCATCACCGATGGGAAATAAAAATATTCTGTTACAGTTGTGTGCTACTAAGAAGTACTTGTGCCGTGCATTGAGACTATTTAGCAATGAAGTAATGGGAAATTTAATCACTGCCATCTGTGGGAATGTGGGAATATAATCAAAGTCAACTTTGGCAAAGGCAGGTATGTTGTTTTACCTTACAACTGACTCGACAGTAGCACAGGATTCATTGATCCACAGATTTGTCACGATTTTCGCATGTATCCATTATGAATTTATTTCAGCTTAACACAAGGGAAGAGGCATTTTCATTTCAGCTTGAGTTGAGCCACTTTCTATGTATTTGCGAAAAGTAACAGGCCGCAAAAGTGAGTACCTCATTAACCCTTGACCTCTTGGGCCTTGCATGTGTCAGAGCAGCAGGGTGCACTGGGTGGAGAGGGAGTATCCACCGTGTCATGGGCAAGGGTCAGGGCATAAAGACACACTGCCTAAGGCATGGCTAAATGGTGTTGAAAGGCAGTCGTTTGTCATTGAAGACACCCACAAAGTCCCTGGGAAAGGACTGTATGCAGGAGGCATCTGTGTACCCCCATCAATAACCACTGGACTACCACCAGCATAGGTGTTGGGCTAATCCCCTCTGGGAGACCAACAACATTCATCTTTGTGCCTGTATGAGAAGCTAGCACATGATCACAGAGAGCAGCCAAGACTGGTGGTGGACTGTCACATCTCCATGTCCTGTGCCTGATGGCATGGCTGTAGGATCGACACTCTGTAGCGGACGGAGAGACAGGAGCACCTTCCCAAGACAGTGAATAGGTCATCATTGGGCAAAAGGGTGCATCTGCAGTGATGGAACCATGCTGCTCATGAGGCATCCGGTACCTACAGGGTACTCCAATGTAGGGGTGGTTGCTATGTCAGGAGGGAAGACCTTTAACCCTTCATATCTCTTTTCTCTCATGCAGGTCATGCAGAACATCAACAAAGAGCCGCAAAGACTGTGGGAAAGCCTGTCGCCTCTGAGGAGGAGGGGGAGCCTCAGAGGGTGCACTATCACCTCATATACCCGCACCCTCCACCAATGTGACTACTCTCACGTAGATGGGTATGCGCTCACGATTAGATTCGGTCATGCATCCTGGTGAACACAGGACGGACATGATCAAGCAACTGACAGAGGCTGTGACAGCCCAGGCCACTGACAGTTGGAGGACTGTGGGAGGCCAGGCCTATGCTGAATCTCAGGCTCATGATGCACCTCTGGTGTCGCCAACATCATGGGAAATGCTGCAATTGCAGCAACAGGTCAGGCAACATCTGGCAGAGATGCCAGAGGCTATGCATGCCCATCCAGGCCTTGAGTACTGCAACGTCTCTGACGGGTGAATGTGTGGCATCTTCTATTGGGAGATTGGAGGCTCTGATGAACCAACACTAGCAGTACACTGACTGTCTGCAGGAGATTCGCGCAGACCTGCATACCCTCGTCTTGACCATGAGCTCAAGGCAACAGTGGCATGGCGAGAGGGGGCGAGGCACCTGGAGTCATCACCAGGTCCTCTACTCTTTCAGGTCAGCAGGGAGGCACAAGTGTGCCTTGCAAAGGAGGAGGACTGACTGCCTCCCACAGATGGGGGCTCCTCTCAGGGTGCTCCTGGTGCGGGCAGCAGTTCCTCTCTTCCAGTGATGCCAGATCCTCCTTCATCCCTGCCGACATAGGAACATATGACATAGGAACATAGGAGCAGGAGTAGGCCATTCAGCCCATCAAACCTACTCTTCCATTCAATATGATCATGGCTGATTATCCACTTCAATGCCCTTTTCCCACACTATCCTCATATCCCTTTTTGTCATTTTATTTAGAAATTTGTCAATCTCTGCTTTAAACATACTCAATGACAGCTTCCACAGCCCTCTGGGTAGAGAATTCCAAAGATTCACAACCCTCTAAGTAAAGAAATTTCTCCTCACCTCTGTCCCAAGAGGCTTCCCCCTTATTTTGAAACCATTTAGCTGCATCTACCTTGTCTATCCCTTTTTGTAGGTTTCAATGAGATCACCTCTCATTCTTCAAAACGAGAAAGAATATAGGCCCAGTTTCCCCAATCTCTCTTCATAGGACAGACTCCCCATCCCGGGATCAAGTCTGGTGAACCTTCATTGCACTCCCTCTATGGCAATAATATCCTTCCTAAGGTAAGGGGACCAAAACTACACACAGTACTCCAAGTGCAGTCTAACCAAGGTTCTATACAATTGAAGCAAGACTTTACTACTCCTGTACTCAATTCCTCTTGCGATAAAGGCTAACATACCATTAGTCCTCCTAACTGCCTACTGCACCTGCATGTTAGCTTTCAGTGACTTATTGACAAGAACACCCATGTCCTTTTGTACATCTACACTTCCTAATCTCTTACCATTTAAGAAATATTCTGCACATCTGTTCCTCCTACCAAAGTAGGGAGTGTGGGAGTCTTTCAAATGTCAGTTGATTAGAATCCAGGACCAGCATGTTCCTGTGAGGAAGAAGGATAAGGTTGGCAAGTTTCGGGAACAAGAACAAAGAACAAAGAAAATTACAGCACAGGAACAGGCCCTTCGGCCCTCCAAGCCTGCGCCGATCCAGATCCTCTATCTAAACATGTCGCCTATTTTCTAAGGTTCTGTATCACTTTGCTTCCTGCCCATTCATGTATCTGTCTAGATACATCTTAAAAGACGCTATCGTGCCCGCGTCTACCACCTCCGCTGGCAACGCGTTCCTGGCACCCACCACCCTCTGCATAAAGAACTTTCCACGCATATCCCCCCTAAACTTTTCCCCTCTCACTTTGAACTCGTGACCCCTAGTAATTGAATCCCCCACTCTGGGAAAAAGCTTCTTGCTATCCACCCTGTCTATACCTCTCATGATTTTGTACACCTCAATCAGGTCCCCCCTCAACCTCCGTCTTTCTAATGAAAATAATCCTAATCTACTCAACCTCAATTCATAGCTAGCGCCCTCCATACCAGGCAACATCCTGGTGAACCTCCTCTGCACCCTCTCCAAAGCATCTACATCCTTTTGGTGATGTGGCAACCAGAGCTGCACGCAGTATTCCAAATGTGGCCGAACCAAAGTCTTATACAACCTTGGAATATGAGGGCTATTGTTAGCCTAGTCAAAAAGAAAAAGGAAGCATTCATAAGGGCTAGAAGGCTGGGAACAGACGAAGCCCTTGAGGAATATAAAGATAATAGGAAGGAACTTAAGCAAGGAGTCAGGAGGGCTAAAAGGGGTCATGAAAAGTCATTGGCAAACAAGACTAAGGAGAATCCCAAGGCTTTTTATACGTATATAAAGAGCAAGAGGATAACCAGGGAAAGGGTTGGCCCACTCAAGGACAGAGGAGGGAATCTACCTGTGGAGCCAGAGGAAATGGGCGAGGTACTAAATGAGTACTTTGCATCAGTATTCACCAAAGAGAAGGACTTGGTTGATGATGAGTCTAGGGGAGTGTAGATAGTCTGAATCATGTCGTTATCAAAAAGGAGGAGGCGTTGGGCGTCTTGCAAAGCACTAAGGTAGATAAGTCCCCAGGGCCTGATGGGATCTACCCCAGAATACTGAGGGAGGCAAGGGAAGAAATTGCTGGGGCCTTGACAGAAATCTTTGTATCCTCATTGGCTACAGGTGAGGTCCCAGAGGACTGGAGAATAGCCAATGTTGTTCCTTTGTTTAAGAAGGTAGCAAGGATAATCCAGGAAATTATAGGCCGGTGAGCCTTATGTCAGTGGTAGGGAAATTATTAGAGAGGATTCTTCAGGACAGGATTTACACCCATTTGGAAACAAATGAACTTATTAGCGAGAGGCAGCATGGTTTTGTGAAGAGCAGGTCGTGTCTCACTAACTTGATTGAGTTTTTTGAGGAAGTGACAAAGATGATTGATGAAGGAAGGGCAGTGGATGTTGGCTGTATGGACTTCAGTAAAGCCTTTGACAAGGTCCCTCATGGCAGACTGGTACAAAAGGTGAAGTCACACGGGATCAGAGGTGAGTTGGCAAGATGGATACAGAACTGGCTCGGTCATAGAAGACAGAGAGTAGAAGTGGAAGGGTGCTTTTCTGAATGGAGGGCTGTGACTAGTGGTGTTCCGCAGGGATCTGTGCTGGGACCTTTGCTCTTTGTAGTATATATAAATGATTTGGAGGAAAATGTAGCTTGTCTGATTAGTAAGTTTGCGGACGACACAAAAGTTGGTGGAGTTGCGGATAGTGATGAAGATTGTCAGAGGATACAGCAGGATATAGATCGGTTGGAGACTTGGGCGGAGAAACGGCAGATGGAGTTAAATCCGGACAAATGTGAGGTAATGCATTTTGGAAGATCTAATACAGGTGGGAAGTATACAGTAAATGGCAGAACCTTTAGGAGTATTGACAGGCAGAGAGATCTGGGCCACAGATCACTGAAAGTGGCAACGCAGGTGGATAAGGTAGTCAAGAAGGCATACGGCATGCTTGCCTTCATCGGTCGGGGCACAGAGTATAAAAATTGGCAAGTCATGCTGCAGCTGTACAGAACCTTAGTTAGGCCACACTTAGGATATTGCGTGCAATTCTGGCCGCCACAGCACCAGAAGGATGTGAAGGCTTTGGAGAGGGTACAGAAGAGGTTTACCAGGATGTTGCCTGGTCTGGAGGGCATTAGCTATGAGGAGAGGTTAATAAACTCGGATTGTTTTCACTGGAACGACGGAGGTGGAGGGGTGACATGATAGAGGTTTACAAAGTTATGAGTGGCTTCTGACAGTCAGAAGCTTTCTCCCAGGGTGGAAGAGTCAGTTACTAGGGGACATACGTTTAAGGTGCGAGGGGCAAAGTTTAGAGGGGATGTGCGAGGCAAGTTCTTTACACAAAGGGTGGTGAGTGCCTGGAACTTGCTGCCGGGGGAGGTGGTGGAAGCAGGTACGATAATGACGTTTAAGAGGCATCTTGACAAATACATGAATAGGATGTGAACAGAGGGATACGGTCCCCGAAGTGCAGAAGATTTTAGTTTGGACAGGCATCAAGATCGGCGCAGGCTTGGAGGGCCGAATGGCCTGTTCCTGTGCTGTACTGTTCTTTGTTCTATTATATTCCATCTCCCACATTCTTGCCCACTCACTAAATCTGTCCAAATCCCCTTGAAGCCGTTTTGCATCTTCTTCACAACACACATTCCCACCTAATTTTGTGTCATCCGTGAACTTGGAAATACTACATTTGGTCTCCACATCCAAATCATTGATATATATTGTGAACAGCTGGGGCCCAAGCACTGATCCCTGCAGCCCCCACTAATCACAGCCTGCTAATGCGAGAATGACCTGTTTATTCCTGCTCTCTGCCTGTTAATCAATCCTTAATCAATGCCAGTATATTACCTCCTCTTCCACATGCTTTAATTTTGCTAACTAACTTCCTGTGGGGGACTTTATCAAAAGCCTTCTGAAAATCCAAGTATACCACATCCACCGACTCCACTTCATCAATTTTGTTAGTAACATCCTTAAAAAACTCCAACAGGTTTGTCAAACATGATTTCCCATTCAGAAATCCATGTTGACTATGTCCAATCAGATCCAAGTATTATCCAAGTGTCCATTTATCACATCCTTTGGAACAGATTCTAGCATTTTCCCAAAGACCGATGTAAGGCTAACAGGTCTGGAGTTCCCTGTTTACTCTCTCCCTCCCTTCTTAAATAGTGGGGTGACATTTGCTACCTTCCAATCTGCAAGAACCCTTCCAGAATCTAGCGACTTTTGGAAGATGATCACCAATGCATCCACTATCTCCACTACCTCTTTCAACACTCTGGGATGTGGAATATCAGGTCCTGGGGACTTATCAACCTTCAAGCCCATTAATTTCTCCAATACAACCTTTTTACTAATACTAAATTCCTTCAATTCCTCATTCCCCTAATCCCTTGGATTTCTAATTCTGGGAGATTTCTTGTATCTTCCTCAATGAAGACTGACACAAAGTAATCATTTAGCTTCTCTGCCATTTCTCTATTCCCCATTATAAATTCTCCTGACTCTGTCTGTAATAGAAACACATTTGTCTTAGCCAAATGTTTCCTTTTTATGTACCTATAGAAGCTTTTACAGTCCATTTTTATATTTTTTGCTGGCTTACATTCATATTCTATTCTCCCTTTCTTTATCAGTTTCTTCATCCTCATCTGCTGTATTCTAAAATCCTCCCAATCTTCAGTTATTCTACCATTTCCGGCAAGTTTATAGGCCTTTTCTTTTAATCTTATACAATCCTTAACTTCCTTTGTTTTCCACAGTTGACTGCCTTTACTTTTGGGTTTTTGTGCCTTGAAGGAATGTATAGTTGCTGTAAACTATGTGATATTTCTTTAAAGACTATTTATTGCCTGTGTACTTTCATACCTTTTAATGTATTTTTCCAATTCCCCTCTGCCAAAGGGTGGTACTGCTTTTTGTAGGAGGCCCTCAGCATGCTGGGGCCCTCCAGGCCTGAGGCATCCAGAGGACGACAGCTAAAGTCATCCCTAGCCAAGGGGCAGCAAGGTCAGAATAAAGAATAAAGAGGAGCACCTAGAAGCACACGGGATTCATGGATGAATGCGTAATGTAAATAAACAGAGTAGCGTTTGTTGTGAGGGATAATAAAGATAAGCTTCTATCGCACAAGATCTTTGTCTTATTTATGGCCTTAGGGAAGTCATTTGAAGCCTGTCTCTGTCAAGAGGCTCAAGGCAAGGGATCATGCTGCGGATCTGGGTACTGGGCAATGGCTTGCTAAAGGAGAGAAGGCAACAACAGAGCTGCATAAAGGTAAGTCTTTATTGGTCAACCTACAACTGGAAGTACTGATCAAAGGAAAAGCGAGCTTCTCATGCATGTATCTCATGCATCTCTCCTGTTGTCCCCTGGGGTCCTTCATCTGGTGATGCTTGGCCAGCTTCCTCCTCCACATCATCGGTATCTGATGAGGCAGCACACTCCTCGCTATCCTCAATGTTCAATGCCTCCCAGCTCTCTAGTGCCAGGTCGTGCAGTGCACAAACCACCACAATGCACAAGACCCTCACCAGGGCTTACTGAAGGGCTTCACTGGACTGATCTAGGTACCCGAATCTCATCTTGAGTAGACCAATGGCCTGTTTGAAAGTTACTCGCGTTGTCCCATGGCACAGGTTGAAACTCTCCTCTGCATCTATGTGTGGGCTCCTCACAGGTGTTAGTAGGTTAGTAGTTGTGTCGTCAGTGGGTTGCCCTTGTCTCTGAGGATCCATCCCTGAAGGCACACGGGAGGCTGGAATAGTTCTGGCACCTGGGACCGCCTTAAACGTAAGCATCATGGCAATTTCCTGGGAAGCGTGCACAGACCTGCAGGATCCATTTGCGGTGGTTACAGACCAGTTGTACAAAGAGGGAGTGGGAGCCCTTCCTGTTAATGAAGGTCGCTGGCTGGTGTGCAGGAGCCTTGATGGCCATATGCGTGCAGTCGATGACACCCTGCACGTGGGGGAATCCAGCGATGGGCCTGAACCCGATGGACCTCTCAGCCTGAGTTGGGATCCATGCAGGAGTGCATATAGTCGTGGCCCCCTGAAAAGGGCATTCGTGACCTTCTTGATGTACCGATGGGTTGCTGACTGTGAGACACATGTCCCCAGTGGATTTCTGGAATGATCCCGAAGCATAGATGTTCAGAACCACAGTGACCTTCAGTACCACTGGCATTTGATTTTCACCGTCTCCTGGGGCACAACTCATCCTGCATCATAGTGCATAGATCAGTGATGGCCTCTCTGGAGAGGCAGAGTCTTCATTGGCACTGCCTTTCAGACATCTGTAGGTAGTTAAGCCTTGACTGGTAGACCCTCTCTGGATGGTAGCTCCTTCTGTGTGGGGAAGGCAGCTGGCTTTCCCCTCTGCGCCTTTCACCACCATCTGGAGGCCGATGCTGACCCTCTTGTGGGCTCACATGCCAGTGCCTAGAACTCCTTCCGCACTGCAGCACCTCCTCCTTGATGGGGTCCCGAAGCCTGAATGAATAAGGTCTATAATAGGTGGCCTCTCCCTAAGCACAAGGCCTTCACTGTCAACAGCCCCCATCTCCCTTCCCCCACTTGCCCATTGCCTCCCATGCTATAGCACCCCCGCAGTGCTGGAACCTTTGCCTCACTGCTCAGTTGATTCTCGATATCCTCCCTTTCCCAATGCCCTCCTCTTGCAACCATCAATGAGCTTTTGCCTCCATGTTGCCTCCCTCAACCAGACAAGGCTCTGAAGCCCTGTGATTCCCGAGCACCGTTAGTAAGATTGTTAACTGAGAATAAAATCTCTTGTCAATAGGCCTCTTCATTACCTTAATTTCCTGCCAGCCATGTCGATGTCAGATCTCCGCCCTTCATGTTTTCCACCATTGATAACATCGGAATGTAACAATGTCAGACTGGGCCACCCCTCCGCCTCCATTCCCATCTCCGAGGGCCAATTAAAATTCATCCAAGGCTACCAAGAGAGAGGAGATTTAGAACATTTCCAACAATGTACATTTCACAGGGTTTCATGTATCCAGTCACTGATAGCAAGTTATGATTGCACTGCTGTGGTGGATTTAGACCATAGTAGAAATATAAGCATAACATTCAATTCATGTCTCTCCTTAACAGGATTTATTTTTACATGGGTTGTCCAAGATGCTTATACTGAGTGACATATAACTACAATTTGAAAACCTTTCATACTCAGTATCAGAAAATCTCAATTGTTTTCAGATGTTCCTTGCTTAATTTGATCCAACTGAATGGCTACATTGATTGGGACAATCTGGTGCTTGCATACTGTGACCTACTGCAGTAACTGGACACCAAACGGCAGAATGCCATCAAAGACAATGTCGAATAAACATTTTGTGTGATGAAATTACTCTCGACAACTTAATGGAAAATAAAACAGCCAGGCTTTTGTTCAGGTATTAAATGACCAATTTCTGCGAGGAAGCATCTACATTACATGATGAGTCACAGATAAAATGCTTTTGTGTGTTGAACCGGAACTGATGATGACGTTAGAATAAAAGAGCATATCGTGACCCTGGTCTTTGAAAAATGGGATAAAGATGGGCCTTCAGCCCTCGGCCTCTGTGAAAGAAAAAAAGGAAGAAAGAAGAAAGGAAGGATGGAGCTGACCCTTTCCCCACCTGCAAATCAAATGATCTTTGTCATTCATGCAATCATTACTCTTTTCCAAAAATTTTAATCCACGTTAGAGATGACATTGTCCTTGCATTTAAAAAATACATGCCAAAATGAAAAAAATACTGATTTCCACAAATTCAACATATTCCATTATCAAACATGCATAAATTCTAAACTTTTGTCAATTTACCTGACCTAGAGGAAGCAGAAAAGTTTTTGTTTTATATGAAAATATACTCTTCCTACAATTTAAAAAAAAAGGACCCCGGGATGGATAATTAATTAAAAATGTTAATGGCTCCTACTTATTTAACACTTATGCTTCTGGTCTGTACAAGGTGTTTTTATTCTTCTGCATAGTTTCAGTGGGGCTGTGGAATGTACTTACCCTCTCCACCATGATACACAATGTCATAGTTACAGAACAAGCATACAAGAAGAAAAACTTGCATTTATACAGTGCTTTAATGCAGTAAAATGTTGAAAGGCGCTTCTCAGAAGTGATTATCAGACAGAAATTTGACACAGAATCGTTACAGCGCAGAAGGAGGCCATTCGACCCATCATGTCTGCACCAGCTCTCTGAAAGAGCAACTCACTCAATTCCATTCCCCTGTCTTCTCCCCATAACCCTGCACATTCTTCCTTTTCACATAACAGTCTAATTCCCTTTTGACTGCTTCAATTGAACTTGCCTCCATCACACTCTCAGGCAGCGCATTCGAGACCTTAACCACTCACTGTGTGAAAAAGTTTTTCCTCATGTCACTTTTGCTTCTCTACCAAATACTTCAAATCTGTGCCCTCTCGTTCTCAATCCTTTCACGAGTGGGAACAGTTTCTCTCTATCTACTCTGTCCACACCCCTCATGATTTTGAATACCTCTATAAAATCACCTCTCAGCCTCCTCTTCTCCAAGGAAAACAGTCCTAACTTCTCCAATCTATTTTCATAACTGAAGTTCCTCATCCCTGGAACCAGTCTCGTGAATCTTTTCTGTACTCTCTCCAATGCCCTTACGTCTTTCCTAAAGTGCAGCACCACAAACTGGATGCAATACTCCAGCTGAGGCCGACACCAAGCCACATAAGAAAATATTAGGACAGATGACCAAAAACTTGGACAAAGAGATAGGTTTTTAGGAGCATCTTAAAGGAGGAGAGAGAAGTCGAGAGGCAGAGAGGCTTAGGAAGGGAATTCCACAGCTTAGGGCCTAGCCACTAATGGTGGGGTGATTAAAATTGGGGACACAATAAAGGCCAGAGTTGGAAGTGCAGAGATCTTGATTATGCGTACGCTAATTACACAGTGATTGTGTTTAAGCTGAAAGGGTATTGCTCCGTAGTGAGTTTTATTACTGTTTGGCTATGTAAAGACTGCAGAACTTTTTAATTAAATAGAAGAAATAATTTCAATGGATATTTTTTGTTTCTTGAAGAACTAATATAAGCAACTTTGTGGGCACGATCCTAAACAAAATATAATGAAAACTCTCAAATGCAAAAACAGGACAATTTCTGACACCATCAACTTTGCAAATAAATACAAAGCATTATGTCAGATTTTAAAGGTTAGCATCATTTGTCAATAAGGGAAAGATGTAATTTAGTGTGAAAACAAAGTAAATATATTTAAACAACAATGTCATTTCCGGAAGACTAACTTTAGCTTTCAAAACTGAGAAGATTTTAATTCCTTTATGTTGCGCACATTGAAAAATGAATACTTATCTGTACTGAAGTAAAATGGTAATAATGCAGAGTTTATGTTACAGTCACAAGATTATTCCACCCCAAGAAGTCCTGCATTTAAAGAAATCTTTAAACAAGGACTTTATATATAGACATGAATATAACAAATACAAATCTTTACTGTGATTGTAAAAGAAAGTTACAATGCACAGGTAATGAATACTCTAAATTTATTTTCCTATAGCCTTTGAGTTGATTCTAACCCTCAAACATGAGCAGCTGTATCCAGCCTTCTGTAAGTCTCAATGTCGATCTCTCTGCCTTACTCATATATGATAGTGTTAAGGATCAGTAAAGGACAGGCAGGAATCATTGGCAACAGAACATTATTTTGGGTTCACAAATATCCAAAGCATTACTTCTGAAAGAGCAGAGCCCTGTGCAATCTTTTCATTCTTAATCCAATTTCCTGCTCCCCATTCTTATACATTATTGCATATATTTGCTGCCTGTAGTTTAGATCGTATGTTATTGTTTCTCATTATTATTCTCTGATGCATAGCACTACACCATCTTCTGCACTCAAACAAAATTACCATTTAGAGGAAATTAATATGATTTGTCCAAGAGAGATTTTTCACGTTAAATGTTTGGTTAAGGACACAAAAAGCATCATGCATCACAATTGTTTACTGAACAGATGTTCCAAAAATAGTAAGAAACATTCCAATTTGTCCCTGGTTGTCCTTATTAGTGACTTATTTTATATAGAATCAAAGTTGACAATCAGCTTTGCTGTTGTATTGATTCCACTCTCTGTGAGAAGATGCAAGAGGAATTTTCCTGTAGTCAAGGGTAGCTCAAAGATAACATGGCTAGTGATGGAAGTCTGTAATCAAGTCCAGCCTTTCTGGCAGACTTTGTAACCTGACAACTGAACCACGTCAGTGTGCAGTACCCCAGGTGTTGTTAATCCTCTGAATGACAGATCAGCCAACCTGGCTTCCTTATGGAATGTGGAGAGGTTGACCAGTGTCTGTGGGCTAGGATTCTTCTCACTCAGCTCTTGATAAACTTGTGAGCCAATGCCCTGCTGGGTTGGATGGCCCTGGCTGGACAAATAGTGCTCTGTGCTGGGAGACTGCATGGTTCTAGCTGATTCAACTTCAGCAATACACCTACACATACTTTGGTTCTTAAGCCTTAGCTCTGATAGCCAGCAACTAGGCTTTCTGAACTTAGGCAAGTGGCTATGTCTGCATAGGCAAGAAAGTTTGCACTCTGCATTGAACTCTGCAAATGCCAGGAAGTTGGCTGACCATAAAATGCTGGCGTATATTTGCAATACCTGAATTGAGTACAATACAGTGAATATAGAACAGGATTAAACATGAGTTGCTTGAATTTGGAGCCGAAAGAGAGAAGGTTAATGATTGGAGTTGGCTCATATTCGACTCTTTTATTCTAACTCTGCTGGGTACTTATTTGCTCTCATTCTTAATTTATATGATTTTATGCTATTTCAACATTATTTGCACTTTCCTTATCCATTTTATTCATTTCTTATTCCATAATTTGTCCTTTATGTTCCTCTTTTCATTCTGTCGTTCATTTATTTATTATTCCCCAGCTCTATTTCTTAATGAAAGAAAGCAGTAAAGTTATTTCAGCATCCCCATGTTCATTTATATTTAGACTTTAAAGAAAAATCAATAAATCTGAGCTTAATGAATTAGCTTTGGAAATATCAAAGAAGCACAAATGACTCTATCAACTAGAAACAGACTTTATGTATAGCCACTGAATATTTTACAAGTATTTTATTGCAGGCATGTCTATAGAATAACAGCAATAAAACTTTAAATGAGCAAATGCTTCACTAACCTCAGGATATAGATCTTATATTTACTCGGTAAATAATACATTTGTAATGCATATAATAATAAAAGGTATCCTATAATCATAAGACAGATGCAAGATTAATGCACAGTTTATAATGACTTATTTTATTCCATATATTTCCCCCACCCCAAGGCAGATTTCAGGGATGGTGCTAACAATTCATTCTCCAGAATTCCTGAATTTATCCTGCTTAATTCGTTAATATGGAACCTTCCACATGCTTAACCAGAAGATCATCTATAGGATGGTAATATTAGTCGAAGCCAACTTGTGAACCTATATTCGTTTTGATCACCTTAAGGTGATATATTTCGGCACCTCTTATATTCAAAATTACAGCCTTAGCTATACTGGATCATTCTCATAAGCAAATTGAATTCTGTTTCCCCCAGAAGAGTACAATGCAGAGATTATCTTGTTGTTCACCAATAGTAGAAGCTTTAAAGAGCAAGGGTCTCAGCATTCATCAGCTTCAGGTTGAAGATTAACGAATTCATCCTAGATCTAACCACCAAAATCTCTTAGTATCAATGTTGACAAACTCATGTGGATTTTATTTACATGGAGAGTTGTGTGGCTGCAGCAGGAACTATGTTGACATTCAAGGTTACGTGGTTAGCACCGCAGCCTCACAGCTCCAGCGACCCGGGTTCAATTCTGGGTACTGCCTGTGTGGAGTTTGCAAGTTCTCCCTGTGTCTGCGTGGGTTTCCTCCGGGTGCTCCGGTTTCCTCCCACATGCCAAAGACTTGCAGGTTGATAGGTTAATTGGCCATTATAAATTGCCCCTAGTATAGGTAGGTGGTAGGGAAATATAGGGACAGGTGGGGATGTGGTAGGAATATGGGATTAGTATAGGATTAGTATAATTGGGTGGTTGATGGTTGGCACAGACTCGGTGGGCCAAACGGCCTGTTTCAGTGCTGTATCTCTAAACTAAACTAAAGGAAAATATGTTAAAGGAAACATGGGAAAAAGTGGATAAATGTGATTCAAACTAGTTGCTTGTGTGGAGGGGAATTACTGATGCGCACTAATCAGGCCAAATAGCCTGTTTCCATATTGTAACTCTACACTTCCCTAGTTGGCAAAAAAGTTAGATTTCGAGAACAACTTTAGTTATTTTTTATTGAATTGCAACTGCACTTTAGCAAAGTGGAAATTGAAGGCTTCACCAACTTTCAGGGATTAGGTAAATTTAGGGTGCTTAGGTTTAAAAAGAATGTCAATATAAAAGCAAAATAGTGGATGCTGGAAATCTGAAATAGAAACAGGAAATGCTGGAAATACTCAGCAGCTCTGACAGCATCTGTTCTGACGAAAGGCCACCAACCTGAAACGTTGACTTGGTTTCTCTCTCCACAGGTGCTGCCAAACCTGCTGAGTATTTCCAGCATTTTCTGTTTTTATGTCAGTGAATATTTTAGTTTTCATTTAATAAAAGAATGCTAATGAAAATAAAGGGAAATGAACAAATGTTACAGTTTCCAGGTGAAAATCCAGAGGAAAATGCAATGTTACTCTCTTACTGAACATTAAGAAGCAAAAACACTGAAATTTTCACGGGTTGAGGGGAACATACACTTTAACTTCTATTGAAACAACTTGCACGCTGGGAAATTCAGAAAATTGCATACACGCAAAATGCACAAATGTGGTCGATAGCTCTAACTGTTGTGGGATAAAAATATCCAGTCAGAGCCTAGGCTTTACAAACAGGTGTAGACCATGAAGTAAAGACTTGAATGAAGGTATTACAAGATACAAAGGATAATTGAATGGGTAACTTTAATCATGCTAATGTGAAATATGTAATTTTTTATATTTTTTCCTTTGGTTTAAAACCTTAATTTTGGACATCACCTGTTTTAGTTACTGAGAGAAAATAGTGGATGAATTTATTTCAGAAACTCCATCATCCTTCACTTCATTGTTTCTAACATCCTTTCCTGATCTTGTGTTCCACCCCCTCTCTGTTAGTGCCTTGCAGTCTAGACTCTCCTCTGCAACCTAATTTGTATCTATTATTTGCCCAGTGCCTTGCTTCTGACCCACATGACCCCTGCACCTGCAATATTCATGTCATTCGCCCTAACACAGTGGCCTGCTCTCTTAACTATTCCATCATCCTCCGAACATTTCCTTCTGACTTCTTCCAAATCAGCTTGTTGCCTCACAGAGGTATATAAGAGAGAGATAAAAGAGGAGCTTTTGGGTGGCAAAAAGCATACTCAGAAGAACAGGAGCCTGCAGGGAGAGAAGTTCTCTCTTAGGCTGTAGGCCAGACACATGAGTTATTCTGTTTAAGTAGGATAATTCACTTATGATGGGGGAAGCGTTAAGTGCTCTTTGCAAAGGCAAGTTGTATTAACTGAAATAAGTGAAACCAAACATAACAATCAAAACCAATCATCTGCTGTACGTTCACCAGACATGAAATAAAGCAGCTTCTTGATTCACATCAAGTTTCGTCTCACCAATTGTTTGCTGACTGTCATTGAAGAAATACATGTGCAAATTCACAAATATCTAGTTCAGATCATGATGCTGGGTTACGCTACTGTGCAGGTAGATATAGCTTAGTGTGAATCAACTCATAAAAATCTAATTCTGAGACCACTTACACAATCCACTGAACCCTGGAAGGTGTTTACAGCAGACCTAACTTTTTAGCATGTGCCAAGCTATATAGGCTGTTATTTAGTCAGTTATCCTAATGGTTTTCTTTAAGGATGCATCTGATAATAAATTCAGTTATTTTATCTGCTCCAGACGATTCTCCTTTTAGGTTTCTTCACATTTCTTTGACCGTCCACTTAGTATTATTGTTCTGGAAAAATGTTGTGCTGTTATTTTTAGAGGCTGCAGCAATGCTAATTGCCTGATCCATTTTGCCTCTTGTGCCATTACCCTTTGTCCTTGCAGGCTTTGTAGAATTCATTCCTTTCCCCCTTGCCTCACTTCGAATTGTTGTGGTTCGTTGTTGACATGCCATGGACAGCAGTATTTATATTTCACAATTAAGTTTCTCAAGTAAAACATAGTCATCGGAGCCCTTGACGAAAATGAGCGTATTAACCAAAAATGTCAACATTTTCTGGCACTGTACGCTAATTCAGCAGTGCCAGCTTTGTCAGCTCTAATTAAGGTACCAGCTGTTCCAAGAGTACCAGGTCTGCCAGCTTTGCAAAGAGCACCATTAGCTCCAGATGTGCCAAATTCTGTTGAGGTACAGCAACTCTTGATTTAATCAGACAATTTGTTTTCCTTCTGAGTTACTCCCCAAAGATTCAAATCATGTGGTAGATGGAAGTATGTTTCTCTGTGGAGTATAGAAAGGCAAAAGTGAAAATATCCAGCTTGGTTTGTGATATTCAGTTACACAACCCAACTGGATACAATCCAAATAGATGGCAATATTGCAATAACACTACTAATAATTAATGCATTATGTTCCATTGTAATAAGTCAAAACAAACAACTGCACAATTTACAAAAATAGTTGATTCTCTACATTTTCTTCTTACTACAAAACTGTATTTCTTTCCATGTAGCATTATGCATGGTTAGATGCCTTCCAGTGTCTGAACCCACTGTCACTTTGGAATAGCTCAAATCATTTGGCAAATTCCATCAGGATGATTCATTTAGTCCACAATATCATTGGTCTGCTTTTTCAAAAAGAAACTAATTATATTACATATATTAAAATATTGTTTTCTTAACCAAATCCCATATTTTCCATCTCAGCATCCACTCACTGACCCATTAAGAATTTGTCTTCCTTAATACATTGCTTGTGTCGGTTTTCTCATACAGTAGCACATACCACTAGCCCATGTGCATTTCTTTCTAGGTCTGGGGAACGAATGCTATGAACCACAAGATATACCACCCTCTCATATTAAAATCTGATTGCACACAGTCACTATTTCTTTGCTGAAAAGTAGTACAGTAAATATTCTAACAGAGCAAATCTAGAATCATACCTCCAGGATATGCTAAATTGACACTGTATTGCACTAATAACCAACATCTATTGGACTGGGTTGGTATTTTGGTATGGTCAATTGATACAACTTGTACGCATCACACAGGATTTCCCAAATATTGGGCTGGATTTTGAAGCCTCTCCGACACTGGGAACAGTGGGGTGGGGGGGCGGGGAATGAAGATAGCAACGGAGGAGGCCCACCACTGACCCCGATGCTGGCAGGAGGGAGGTCAAATTGTAACAGCAAGTATTCCGGAGGGCAGAAATGATGTGTAATGCATTTGGGGACGGGGAGGGGCAGTTGGGAGAGGGCAAGGAAACCTTATTTTATTTATTTAAAAGAAGTTAAAGTCACTGTCTCTTTAAAATTTAAACATTCATTGAGGGCTGTAAGCCCTTTAAAAATGGCACCGGCTCGCCTGCCCCCTCTACACCAGTTAACGGCCACTTAAGGGCCTCCACCAGCCACCACGGGGATTTTACTCATGGCCGGTCGGGGGGCCCAGGCCTGAGAAAAGCTCCCCGACGAAAGCAGACAACACTCTGACAGCCTGGAGGAGGCCCTCATCATCAGGCACCCTGTGCCCAATGGAGGGCCACCCCCAATGCCCCAACATGCCACCCCCCCCCCATCCTCCCAATCAACCACCCTTGCCTCGCCGGGGTCCGACCTATCACCCCTGGCGAGGCCCCAAAAACTTACCTTCGTTCCGGGGCCTTCCTTCATTTTCCTTCTGATGGCTGGGTTGCAGTCCCAGCAGTGGCCACCGCTCCCAGTGGCATTGCTGGGACTAATAGCTGCCCCGGCAGCTCCATTAAGCGGGACTTCCTGCCTCAATGAGGTGCATGTCCCACCTCAGACCAATTAAAGGCCTGAGGACTGTAAAATGCGGGCCAGATCCCCAGGCTAGGTGGAGGCGGGTTTGCTGACTTTTCAGTCGGTGGATGGCTCCCGTCCGCCGAGGGTAAAATTCAGCCCACAATCTCTGCTCTTTGATACATTAAATTCTGAGCAAAAATCCATCAAAATATTACTTTTGTGATTGTATTTGGTTTAATGTGTATTGTGTTCAGTGTAGGGCACGGAATAGCTTGCACATGCCATCCATGAAAGTGATAGTATTTTTAACTCGAGACTTAATAGGCCTCAAACTCCTAATGCAATTTTCTAAATAAATCGTTAAAGAGTAAATCCTGAATATTCCTGAAAATTGAATGCATCAGCAGAAGGGTCTGCAACTCAACCAATTTACTGCAAATGATCAAGTTCAGCATAGTAAAATGATTTAAAGTTCAGAATGCTTTGACTTCAGTCATGCTAATATCGATCTACTGATTAGTTCATTGATGTAGATTGGTAAAGGCTGTCATTTCAGAGGTCCTTGATTTGCCATTATGGTCACTGCAGCATATTCAAATTACCTTTCCAAGAAATTTCAGTGTAAGTTTGAAAATTGTAGTTTGACTTGTGGAATGACATAATTTATGGCGTACTTCACTGATCGCACTATTCCTGGAAACACTGGGTCACTAATGCAACTATGGCACTGTGAAAGAGATACACCATTTTGATGGGTTTCTGGGAATATATGGCAAGTTCTGAATTTCTCCATGGAGCAGACCATTGACTGTGGTGCCTTGTTTGAACTTCAATCACAATCCTTGAATGATACAGCATGGAAGGAGGCGATTGACCAAGAGTTCTTGTTCATTAAAAGAGAAACTGGTCACTCTCACACCTTAATAGTGACCAATAAACTGCTCTGAAACGATATAGCTCAAGTTCCAAAATACTTTTTATTGACTAATACTTACACAACTTTCATTTTAAAACATGGAATATACATATTTTTTAAACCACAACTCCAATATAAAAATAAAGCACATTATTCTGTCCTCTGTTGCAAACCAAGTGCAAATATGTGTTGAGAAAGCCATCCTGTTCAGTACACATTATATCTTTACTTGCCTCTTGATTCCATCATTAGCTAATGGCAATATTACAGTATCTCATGTTACTTTGCTGAACATGAACACTTACCACTCTGTCCAGAATGGCTGGTAAGTCTTTTCCTAAAATGCATATCCAAGGATCTAAGCTTGCCATGTTGTTTTAATGTCTGATGAGATTTATGGACTGGATTACTGGTTGCTTCGGGTACTCGAGGGCAATTTTAACCTAGGCATACCGAGAATACAATAAGAGGACACTTATTCTACCAGTAGGTCATTGTATTGCAACATTTCTGTAATTTTATTATTTATAAGGATGCTTTTATCATTCAAATAGCAGTGATATAGTTAATGCCTAATTTCAGAGGTAAAATGGAGATTATATCAAATGATTTGCCCAATAACCAGCTGTTCATTAACATATATGTGCAAACAGTAAGTGATACCATCCAAATATTCCATTATGCAGAATGGCAATTTTGAACTAGCAATGTTATAAACAATTTACTGAGAAAGTTTTTATAATTGATATTGAAAATCAATATGAAGACAAAAGGCTGCAAAAGTGCTCCTGGAAAGAACAGAATTAAATTGTATCCTATTTTATAAAGACCACCAGCCCACATGATTCCACTTAATTAGGGTTACGATGGCTCAAACTAACTCATCTTCCAGGGTTTATATGGAAGATGGCCTTAGAGTGAACTCCAACACAGGCAACTACACTAGACATCCAATGTTCCTAAACTAACTTTGCAGATCTGTGCCAAACCAATGGTAAATTCTGATTTCTGCTGCCAGATCTGAGCTGAAGCTAAGAAATGTTCAAGTCTAGTAATGAAATATGTTAACTCCTGAGCATTGACATATCAGATGTTTAGGAGCATATCTACTGCAAATCTGCAGCTAGATGGCTGAAGAGCGCAGTTAAAGGGGTTAAATTTCATTTGATAAATGTGTGCTTATATCATTTTTGAGGGCTTGCTGTTTTTTTAAAAAAAGAGATCAGTCATTCTCAGAAACGAAACATCTTTAGTAATTTTCTTCGCTATAATACCGAAATGTGGGAAGTCAGATGTCTCGACTGAACGATAGGCTTCTCACTCTTTGAGCAACATCCACAATAGCAATATATTATGAATTACGAGTTTAAGGGATAAAAACAAGAAATGCTGGAACCACTCAGCAGGTCTGGCAGCATCTGTGGAAAGAGAAGCAGAGTTAACAGTCGGTGACCCTTCTCCGAAACGTTAACTCTGCTTCTCTTTCCACAGATGCTGCCAGACCTGCTGAGTGGTTCCAGCATTTCTTGTTTTTATTTCAGATTTCCAGCATCCGCGGTATTTTGCTTTTATTTATGAGTTTAAGGGAACTGCATTTGTGCAGATGTTAGAAAAATATATGAGTTGTTAAAGAAACTGATAGTAGGACATTTTCCTCAAAGGGAGCTGCAAGCATGAGGAGTATGAGGACCCACACATGTCAATAAGAGCCCTCAAGTGAACATTTTAGTCACCAAACAGTTGCAAATGCTGTAAATTTGGACCTAAGATTAAATGTCTCGAAATTCACAGTTCAGTCACGAACTGTGAAGTAAAAAGACATGTTAGTATTTTGGGACAAACTCTTCAGGCCCACTTTTTTCTCTTTAAAAGTGCAGACTGACCTGCTGTTTATTTGTAGAATTTTCTGTTTTAATTCTAGACCCATTGCTATTTCCAAATGTTTACAATAGCTTTTGATACCAGTACTCAACCCATGCTCATAAGCACAAAATAGAATGATATTTATTCAAAGTAAATAAAGAGTTCAAGCGATCAGGAGACTACTGACAAATAATGCATCACCATGATTAGCAGCGCAAATACTATTTAGTTGCTCACTAAATTAACACCCCGTTTTAATCTTGATCCCATCAGTAGTGATGTAGGATTTCATGCTGTGCTATTATGGTGTGTGCATGTTCATTCATACTGCATTGAAATGAATAACAATTGAATTTAAAAACAATATTGTTTCTCTCCTCCCCTCCCATTTTCCAATCTGTTTTGTTGCATAAGTGTTTGACTATTACCATTAATGTTGACTCCAAGAAAACAATAAAGGTTGTCATAAGGTCTAACTCTAAATATTGCTAGTTTAAGTAAACATGGAACTGTGCAGATCTCAGGAAAAATATCAGCTGTTAAAGCAAGCACCAGCAAGATAGGACTTTCTTGATGCGTTTTGCATGCAACAATATTCCAGTGAAATGCTTTTATTTAAACTCAGGGACTACAGAAACAAAAGAAATGCATATGTAGACCAAACGGAGAAATTTAACAACAAATCACATAAACTCAAGTCAAGAATCTGCCACTTGAAGTAAACTATCATCTTTTGTTGTAAAATATTACCTGATCACCAACTAAGGTACAAAAAATGATTTTAACATTCCCTTTTAAAAGTCACCCTCATAATCTTCATAATATTCATTAAAAAAATACCTATTCTAAAGTATTGTATCCAAGTGCCAAATGTAGCTGACGCTATTTAAAGTAGGTTTGAGGTCAGCTTCTGATAAGTCTCCCTTTCTGTATTCCAGGAATGGTGTTTCTTTACATATTCTTTGGCATTAGCCATGATGCTTTCCTTCAAACAAGTATCACTGATCAATCTTTTTGATAATTCAACAAATTCCTGAGAACGAAATAAACACAGGAGAATCAGAATTTCACTCACATAATGCAACTCACAAATAGATCTTTATTAAAACATACATGGTAACAATGTTATCTTAGAGAATGTAAATTCCAGTGGTGAAGCAATTCTCACTCTCAAAGACGGAATAATTTTTCATGTAGTTTCTTATTTCTCTTCTTGGTCTACTCATTACTGACTTGTTTAAGATTATTGGGTTGGGTTGTTGCTCATCATTTCCTTGCTATGAAAACTGATTAAATCAGATAATTGATAACTTTTTGTCCCAAATGTGAAGGATTGCATTCCCCTTTTCCCTTGCAACACCCAGGAGCAGTGCCATTATTTAAATATGCTAAAGAGAGCACATCTTAGAGAAAAACTGTAAACCTGAGGGAGGATGTATTATATTTCTAAACTAAAGCATCAAAGCAACCTAGACAAGTCAGTTGAGTTTGTACTCTGCTTTGAGAATTGAGACATATTCACAGGAATTAAATAGAGTGAGTAATGTACCATAAAGGAATAGTTTCTCCACTGGGATTTCCTATTTTAATTTTTTTTCTTTTTGAACAGACTCATTCGCAGGTAATTCAAAGCTATACACTGCAATACAATACCACGCTTTGAAGTACTATTGTATAGTGCAATTTATGATGGATCGGATGTACCTCTTGTAATTTGTACAAACTGCATTACATTCACTGTACACAAAAATGGAAGCACATAGAAATTGCACTGGGTACTTATAGGCACATAAATTAAAATACTACTACTATTCAGCATAAACAATGGAACATATTGGAAATACACACTCAGCATCTGTAAAGAGGAAAAAGATATTTCCAGAGTGTACCCTTCATCAGGGGTACACAATCCAGACATTATAACCTGTCATTTCTCTGATGCTGATGGCCTGCTGTGCATTTTCAGCTTTTTGTTTTTCCTTCTCATTTGCAATTTTTTTGTTTAAGTGATATAGCATGCCTGTCATATGTCAGGCATATCCATATGTTTTTCAATAATAGAGTATCATAGCATCTTCTCTAACAAGTACTTGATATTTTTAAATTGCAAAAGACCTACTCGAATTGCCAATGACACTGGAACGATCACAAGGGAAAAAAACACATCTAATTGATAAAACACATGTGTGCAATGTCTAATCAAATCAAATGGAGCTCCCATAAGCTACTGCTAAAGGTAAGTGCTATTGAATATATGCTGTTTTCATTAACTCAATTTCATCCACTCGGTATTGAAGACATAATAATTACTTCGACCATTTTTACCCAACTTTCTTTCAAAACATTATATCCAATTGCCCAAAGATTTGTGTTTTTCCTATATTACCCAGAAGATGATTAAAACAGGCTTTAATATTTCAAAAGCTTCATAACAGTCCACAGCCTATAACAAACATACCAGTACTGTACCCTGTATGAGTTGCATTGCTCCTCGGGGTCAACTTTGGTTAACTTTACAGAGAAAATTTAAACAATCAACAGATGTCTCTGAAGCAGGCCTTTTATTTCATACCAATAGATTTCTCCACATCTATGTTGATCAATGTTTCCTTACTTTAGAATGTTTTATGCCATAAAAGTTTCAAGGAGCAGCATGCACATGACAAAGATGATGGCCAAGGATATATCCTTGGGGAACTGCAGAGATAATGGTGCAGGAGCGTGTTATCAACAAGATGTGATGGGGAATGTGTTACAGGAAATAGGATACTTAGAGGAACTGAGTGGTATATGCAAGAATTTTAATATATTTCTAATGGCTCTCCCATTGCATTGTTGACAGGACATTGGGGTTATTATAATTCTCCTTAAAAGTTATTAAATAAAAACAGCAGGTATTTGCAACTTCCCAGAAACTTCATTAAATAGTAGTGGCCATTTGATGAAAGTAGGGCCAGTTATTTTATCTGCTAGGTTTGTGCAAACTTATTAAAACCAGAAGCTGTTTAATACAATGGGATTCCTCCAAAGTCCATGAACTAAATAAAAGCAACAAATACAAGGTCCAAAAGAAAATCATTAAATAATAACAGGCATCTCACAAAATGCTTTAAAAGAATCTGTGCAATTTTTTTTTAAAAACATAAAAACTGTAAACAGAGATTTAATTTGGTTCATCAGCTTGAGATTGCTATTGATAAAAAATTGATAAAACTAAACCATATAGTCACTAGATGGCATAGTTATATAATTTTAAACATTTTGTGCCTGAAAACCAAGATGATGTTAACCAAAGATAAATCAGGGTTTGGACTAGATTTTATAATAAATCTCTTCACTACACTTGCAGTATATTTGTGAACTCCTATCATTTCAGTGATATGAAGCTTACAGAGTTGGGAAAGGAAGAAAGTCTTGTTGCATTATAACCTCCTGCAGCAGACATAAAGGCTGTAAACTGAAGTACCAAGTAAAATATCCAACCCAAGGGATTTAATATTCCAATTAATTAAAAAATTAAAAATGTGTAACTACAAATAAACCAAAAATATAACATACTATTTTATTTAATGTTTTAGAGATACAGCACTGAAACAGGCCCTTTGGCCCACCGAGTCTGTGCCGACCACAAACAACCACCCATTTATACTAACCCTACAGTAATCCCATATTCCCTACCACCTACCTACACTAAGGTAAATTGGCTGTTGTAAATTGCCCCATCACCTGCAAGTCTTTGGCAGTGGGAGGAAACTGGAGCACCCGGCGAAAACCCACCCGGTCACAGGGAGAACTTGCAAACTCCGCACAGGCAGTACCCAGAATCGAACCTGGGTCCCTGGAGCTGAGAGGCTGCGGTGCCCTCAGGAATCATATTCAAAAAGTTTATTAGCCAAAATAAATGTTATCACCTTAATGTATGGAATAAAAGAAGTAACCAGCAAATAATTGGAGAAAATATACAAAATGCATACCTAGAAATGGTAAGAGAAATTGTAGTTTATGAATCAGAATACTTTTCTGGTTTGTGAGTTTTAAAAAAAAAATAGCCCTAGAAGTTGCACCAGCTCTTTGCCAGATTAATCCAAAATGAACCCTACTGCTCTGCTCTCTTCATAACCCTGTATTTTCCATTACTTTATATATTTATCCACTTTTTCTATAAAAGATGTCATGGTTTCAGCCTTATCCATTCCCTGTAGTAGAAGGTTCTATCATCCAATAATCCTGCTTAAAGGAATTTCTCCTCGCCTCTGTCAACACTTGCTGTTTGACAATTTTAAATTGAAGATCTCTTGTTGCTGACACACCAACTAGAAGAAAAGTATTTTCCTATGCACTCTATCAAGGTCCTTCATAATTTTTAAAACCTCTATTAAATCTCCCCCAGTGCAAATAACTTCAGTATAATAACTATTGTTTCTCATCCCTAGTGTCATCCATAGTTTTGGAAGCTTTCTGCTAATAAAAAACACATCAGCAAAAAGAAATAAAGGAGACCTTTAACTTATGTAAGTTTATAAAGAATTGCACACCCTTGAATTTTAGCTCTCATTGTTCATGACAATCATTTCAACTTTGCAATATGTTGCGACCTTTAAAATATTGCAGACTGAGTTGCATATGATAAATACTTTCTCCAGAGCTGTACTACCTTTTATGCAAATGTCTTAATTCACATTTCTGGCACAGGAGCATCCTGAAAATCCTTTTCTTAAAGAAAAAGCATTCCACTTCTAAGTAGCGCAAGTTGTTACCAAAAAAATGCAGTACAATGTTTACAACTGTAGCAGTTTTTTTAAAGCTCAGCCATTCAATTCCAGAGGGCAAGCCCACAACTGAATTTTTACTTTTTTTTTTAAAACAACAGTCTTGGTGCGGGGGAGGAGGGCGGGGGCAAAAATAATGTATCTAGATGTATCTTGAAAAATTAAAAAGATTTTCTACGACCAGTGGAAAGAGCTCAAAACCTGAACAACTTCATCCGGAACAAGCTACTCTTGCTGCATAACAATGTCAATGTGTTAACAAAACTGTTCACTGAAGGGTCTGATGGACAAAAACAAATAATTCTGATAGAATTACTTTCCTCTGTATACTACGAAATGGATAAACAACTTATGAAAAGTATAAATCCTTAAAGTGCAACGCATGTCTATCACAAAGGTTTTGATAAAGAAATAAAGTACATACACAGAACATTTGAAACAAAAAAATAGAAAACATTGCTAATGCACAACAGATCTGTCACCAGAACATTTCAGCTGTAACCCTTTGATAGAACTGTCTTTTATCTTCACAATACAGTTCGTTAAAGTCCAGGTTAGAAATTCAGGAAGGTATTATCAATTAGGTTGAAAGCTGAGGAAAATCACAATTCTTCAAGTTGGAAGGAAAAAAGGGCAGAACGTGCCTTACAAACACATACAACATTTGCAATGTCAACATAGTAAAACTAGTCTATGTATAATCTGGATATAACAAGAGATGCCTGCATTAGTTATAATGCCCATGTACTCACTAGAGATGCTCAAACTATTATCCCTTTCTTGATCGTCAACACTACTTGCCACGCTTTCAAACATTGGCACTAGGCTGAATTTTACTAGCCCCCACCCCCCTCCCCGACGCAGGGGTCGTGGCTGGGGACCCAGAAAATGTTCTGGGAGAGGCCCGCCATTGGCCTCGATGCCGGGAACGTCCCACCCCATATCATCGGCGGTGGTGAAGTATTGTGACACCCCACCACCATGCCGCTGTTCGGTGACAACATCATTTCAACATGTTAATGTATTAAAATTAAGGAATAATCACCTATCTCGTCGCGCTGGCCGTCCTGCTCCAATATTACGGCCAGTGGCCAGCACTCCCGCGTCGTCCGATCTCCGGCTGGAGATCGATGCGGGACATTGGTGGGGAGGGGGGAGGAGGTAAGTATTTCACTGTGTGGGGTGGGGGTAAAGAGAAAGAGGTAAAAAAAAACTTACCTGATAGGTTGAGGGGGTGATGGGAAGGGGTAAAGGTAAAAGTTTCTGAAGTTTGGGGAGGTGGGGGGGTGGTCAGGTCAGATAATCAAGGTAAGTATTTTGGAACGGGGATGGGGGGTGGGCGGGGAAAGAAGTAGTCAGGAATGATATGAAAGGCTATGGGGGGGGGGCGGGGTGGGAGAGGGGCTGGAAAGATTAAAAGGAACTGCATCTTTAAAAATGGTCAGTAAGGGCTCTAAGCCCTTTAAAAACGGTGCTGACGCCTGCACAGTGGCACCCGGACGCCGTTACTGAGGACGGAGCACCCGCTGTCTCCACATAATTGTTTGGGGGGGGGGGCAGTCCTCTCTGTTCATGTAAATAAGCCATCGCATCTAATATCTTATTGGACACTTTTTAGGAGTCACCAAGAGAAAGGGAGAGCTTGATCATGGGCATCTTGCCAAGTCTGCAGGAGGAATGGGAGGATGAGATGAGGTCAGACAGAGCAGCAGCATCTATTGCAGGAGAGCAAGGTGGACTCCTTGGCCACTGCATGTATAGAACATCCCTCCTCCACCAGGAACTCCAGTGCCGTGCCTGAGAACTTGTGTGCACTCTCTCTTGTTTTCCTGAGGCAGCCTGAAAATTAATGCTGCAGCTTGCTCCATCACCTTTGGTGGAAATACATGTGTGGAGCCCACATACACTGCTCCACGAAAATTACTTCTAAACAGTGCAGGAGTGTTAAACCTGCAGGTGTCTGTTTCAGCACCTTCAGCCAATTTCAAATTATGTTAATCAGCATTTAGGACCAAAATCGGGCACTAAAAATAGACTTTCAGGTATGTCTCATCAGCACAACTCCCATTTTTCACGCAGTTTTCAACCTTTCATAAAAATACTCATACTCTGTTTAAAAAAAAGTTGACTTGGAACTTCTGGAAAATTTGACTTTCTTGTGGCCTTAGCTGCTTCTGTGCAGCTCTGTTAACTGTCAAAGCTAGCAAAGTTTTCAGAATTCCAAGATATTTGACAAATAACCAGAATCTGAATCGCAGAGGATTCAAAGGGATATTTTTCATTAAAAAGATTTTGTACAACAATATTAAGATGTGGAACATTTATTAAAATGCAAAATACATTTTTCGTTTTCAAATATGCGGATCCCAGCATGAAAACAAAATTAATTGTGCTGACAACTGTACACACAGAATGAATTGACAGAATCCTATAATTTTTACTCAGGGGCAATGAGTGTATTCGTTAGCCAGAGAAAATTTTACAGTTTGTAAAATACCCGTTATGTCTTTTAGTACTCAGTGACAGTTAGTGGGCAGAAGATTCCATTTCCCTTCTCCCCAAGCCTGATTCACACAATTAAGATGAAAATGCAAGTTTATCTGTTTAGTCTTTGCACTTCTCTATACAGACACCATCTCTGTGCCCCATCTGTCTGTGATAATAATAACCCATCAATCAATTAGAATCGCTTAATTTTATTTCATTTAATGATCAAAGCTCGTTATGTGATATACATTGGGTAAAAGTAAACAGATGCTGCCATTAAATTATCACTTTCCTAGCAACTGCAGATCAGCTCCTTTGTGACAATGGCTGCTGTAACATAAGCCAATGATTCACACTGAAAACAAGCACTGCATTTTCCATCTTTCCAAAAAAGATGTAGGACATTGTGACATCTATTTCCCAACAATGAAGTGCCTGCTAGCTGCAAGCTCAATCACTGCAATTGAATCTGACTGGGAAATAGGCAGTGCTGTTATGGTTTTACATCCATTTCAATGCACAAGAAAAACTATACCAAATGGGAATATTTTAGCAAAGCTTAGTACAGCTCTGATACACAGATTAATATTACTGCAAGTCATACTAATAACTGTTTTCATACACTAATCCCAGTGATGCAATGCATAAACATCCCAATATTATTTCCATAATATAATCTCAGCTACATAAACTTTATTCAGCAGATGATACCTCAATGTTCTATTTTTACACCAGGCCTGTTTCAGCAGAGATCAAAAGTGATTGTAGATTTTGTGCTTTTGAGTTAGTGTACAGTAAAATTGATTCTACTTTAAAGCAATTCTGAGCAACCGTCACTGCACTGGTTTCAAATCTATAGTTGTCATGGTGAAATGGAAAGCATTTGAAGCTAGGTATGCTGATACCAATGTAGCCAAATATACTGAAACAAGTAACTTCCAGGGAATAACTTCCTTAATTCTTTCAGGGGATGTGGGCATCACTGGCAAAGCCAGCATTTGCTTCCAATCCCTAACTGCCCTTGACAATCGAGTGGCTTGTTTGGCCATTTCAGAGGGCAGTTAAGAGTCAACCACATTGCTGTAGTCACATGTAGGCCAGACCAGGTAAGGACGGCAGATTTCCATCCCTAAAGAACATTAATGAACCAGATGGGTTTTAACGACAAACGATAATTTTATGGCACCATTACTGTGACTAGCTTTCAATTCTAGATTTTATTAATCAATTGATTTTTTAAATTATTAATTGAATTTAAGTTCCACCGGTTGCTGTGGTGGGATTTGAACTTGTGTCTCTAGGGCATTAGCCTGGGTCTGTGGATTACTAGCTCAGTGACATTACCACTACACCATCATCTCCCCAGATCTATCTAAAATTTCCTGCAGCCAGTTGTGGTTTTGTGACATTGAGAAGAAACAGAATTTTTTTTTTTTTTTAGAAAAATGCTGTCATTAATCATGGCCCCGATATTCTGGAGAAGTCAGAAAGGGTGCGGGGGCATCTGGGAAAAACAGAAAAAGCAGAGATCCTGACTAATTTAACAGCAGAGCCTCACTTGAATGTTTTTCTTTGTTTCCCGGCAGGCAGTTGGCAGGCAGGGCAGCACAGTGGTTAGCACCGCAGCCTCACAGCTCCAGGGACCCGGGTTCGATTCTGGGTACTGCCTGTGCGGAGTTTGCAAGTTCTCCCTGTGTCTGCGTGGGTTTTCGCCGGGTGCTCCGGTTTCCTCCCACATCCAAAAGACTTGCAGGTGATAGATAAATTGGCTGTTGTAAATTGCCCCTAGTGTAGGGAGGTGATAGGGAATATGGGATTACTGTAGGGTTAGTATAAGTGGGTGGTTGTTGGTCGGCACAGATTCGGTGGGCTGAAAGGCCTGTTTCAGTGCTGTATCTCTAAATAAAATAAAATAAAAATAAATAAATATTGAAAGGCTAGTTGCTGCCAAGTGGGAAGGCCTGCCGTTCAAGGCCGAAGCAGGGAGCTGCAGAGGACAGTGATGGTGGGGCATGGGAGGGGAAGTGTTATTGGATCACGGGGGAGGAATTATTGCATGGTGGGAGGGGACGAGAGAAGAGACATTGGATCATGGGATGGTTGTAGGGTGGGAGGCAAATCGCAGCAGGTTTGCTTGTGGAGGGGTCCAGTGGAGAAGCACTCTTGCTCCTCATGACCCACAATCAATGCTGGCAAAGCATTTAGCTGCTGCAGCCGGCAGTTCTAGTTTAGCTGCCGTGTTTCCCGAGCACTGGGCAACCTGGCGCTCAGCCGGTGAATCCAAATGGCTGCTAAAATCTGGGGCACACAACCTCATTGACATATTCTAATTGCAGACACGCCCCTCTATTAAATAGTAGTGCAGAAGTTTCATCACTATGAAGAAAGCAGCAGTTCAGGAGAAAGCTTACTGCTACTTTCTCTGGGCACCTTGGGCATGGGCAATACTTGTAGCCTTGCCAGTGTCACCCACACCCCAAGAACAAAAAACTAAGTATAAAAGTAGAACTGTATTGTGGTATGGTCATGTCATTCTGTGATGTAAGCCAACAATTCTATGCTAGACAACAATTCTATGCTAGACATCCATTACTCTAAACTGTATACATTCAAATGTGACGTTAGATCATTATCATGAATAAGTGTTTAATATAAATATAATTTTTTTAACTTGACCAGACTTTCAATGTCTTGAAGTTAAATTTTTAATACTTAATTAGTATAATAATTATAAGTTCCTTTTGAGCTTGAAGTGTCTTCACTAATTTTTTTAAAATAAACTGGTTACTTTTGTATGTAGTGGACACAGACTACAGCAGTTCAATAAGGCAGCTCACCACCACCTTCTCGAGGGCAATTAGGGATAGGCAATAAATGCTGTCTAAGCCAGTGACACCCACAACCCATAAATGAATAAAAAAGCATATTACCTCATGCCCTCCTGACAAATAAAAATTACTGCTTGAACAAAAACAATTACAAAAAGGACAACTAAGCAAATGTTATTAAGTAGTTCATCAGGAGTAGAACAATTTTCTGACAAAGATTCCAACTATCTTAGCAGAAATTCTTCAGGATGAATATATAAGAAAAAAAAATGGGATTACAAGATGAGAACCTTTTAAGTATGTGCAACTATTTTGATGAAAACATGTACAACCAATGGGATCAGTGGAAAGCTCTGTAGGTTCACCATATCCAGTTGCGATTGGCGCTGGACAAATAGGCAACCAATGGGAGGATGAGGCTCCATGGAAATCCCCCATCCTCAATCATGGTTGAGGCGAGCACGTGAATGCAAGCGACAAGGCTGAAGTGTTTGTATTCTGTCTTCAGCCAAAATTCTTCTGAAGTCACCACCATTATAGATTGCAGCGTCTAGCAAATTTGGTTCATGCCACAAAGCGGCAAGACACAGCAAAGGCAATGGGCCCTGACAATATCCCCATCCTGTTGGTAAAGACCTGTGTACAACAGCTCGTCATTCCGCTAAAGTGTGGAAGATAGCCCAGGCATAACTTATCCATTAAAAACTGGACAAATGGAACCTATCCAATTACCATCCTTCTAGCCTCCTTCCAATCATCAAAGTGATAGAAGGAATCACCAATATTGCCATTAAACAAACCTTATTCATCAATAACCAACTTACTTTTTGGGTTTTACCAAAACCAGTCAGCTCCAAAACTCATGACGTCCTTGATCCAGACGTGCATTCAAGAGCAGAATACCACAGGAGGAGGTGAGAGTGGCTGCCTTTGACATCAAGACTGATTTCAAATGAGTACAGCACCAAGGAGTCCGAGCAAAATTGAGGTCAATGAAGGTCGAGAAGAAAACCCTTCAGTGGCTGGAATCACGGACGCAAAGGAAGGTGTTTCTGATGCTCTTGACACCACTTATCACAAGTCCAGGACGTAATTGCAATATTTCCTCAAAGAAGCTTCCTTGGTTTATCCGTCTTACGCTGCTTTATCAATGACCTTCCCTCTGTGTTCAGGTCAGTTGTGGGACTGTTTTCTGATGGCTCCATTTACAATTTCCAATGAAGCAGCGCATGACAGTCCACTCCAGGACTTGGATGTAATCCAAGCTTGGGTTGGAAGTGGCAGGTAGCTTACGTACCACATAAATTCTGGGAAATTACCACGGTCAACAAAAGAGCAACCATCTCCCCCTGATGTTCAACTGCACTACCACTGCCAAGTACTCCAGCAACTAGGCAGAGATTGGATACTCTGGGCTGAAGGACTCAGTTGCTGATCACTCAAAGTATCTCCATGATCTACAAGACTCAAGACAGGAGTGTGATGGAACACTCACCACTTGTCCAGATAGGTGCAGTAGCAACAACATTCAAGAAACTTGATATCAACCAAGACAAAACAGCTCCCTTCATCAAAGCTTCTGCCACTGAACTCAATCTCCACATGCACCATCACCAGTGCACTGTACCTATAGTATGTACAATCCCGAAGAAAGGTCATCGACCTGAAATGTTAACTTTGTTTCTCTCTCCACAGATGCTGCCTGACCTGCATATTTCCAGCATTTTCTGTTTTTATTTCAGATTTCAGGCAACTACAGTATTTTGCTTTTGCACCATTATATCCAAGTTCCCTTCCAAGTCTTCTGCTATTCCACATCCCATGATAAAGCTCTCCTTCACAGTCTTTCAAATACACTTCCAGCTAGAACAACACACATTTTCACTCCCTCTTTTTGCTTTCCACTGAAAGATGCTTTGTAGTTGTTTGGCTTGGTGTCCTCATGGCGATGCCTGACTTTGGATTTCTTATGTAGGATTTGGTATGTCTATTTATAAACTACCAAGCACATTCATTAATAGCAAACAGGCAAGTAAACATCAGCAAAGGCACAATAGATTTAGAGCTAATTTAACTATTCCAACCTTGAAATACAGCAAGTAATAAATCAATGTAAAACTGGACTGGAAATGTCCTGTATTTTTTTTATGACAGGAGCTAGCACAGTTTGCTATTTTCTATGTTCCAAGGAGGAATAATTAAGTTCCACATATTATTGTAAAACTGTTTTTGCTACTAGTTACAAATCTATTAATTATTAATAATTCTGTTTTGCTATGTTTGGCACATCCTATTGGGTACAATTCTATCGCCCAATGGCACCCATAATTCAACATTAACTGGGAATCACAGAGAATCCTTAAGAACTCCCGAAGTATGGAGTAAAAATGTCCTGTTGACATTTTTGCTCTGCAGCTAATTCATAATCTACATGAACTGTGATCATTTGATACTGAAAGTACCCACAAAAGTGGAGAAACATTTTATTCACCAACTAACCTACCATAGAAATGACAATTGTGAAGCAATTTAACCACCCCAGCATCTCCCCAAAACTGCAGGATTTTTTGCAGATCATGCTTCGAATATCATGAAGTCTGTTGTTAAGCTTCTGATAAAAGAAATAAGATCATACATCCTTATGTTCTTGCCATTACATAAATCTTGAGGAAGGTGTTAATCTTCAATTCCTCAGACCCACTAAGCACCAGAATGCTGCTGAGCTCTGACTTTAATCTTTTATCTCGAGGTTTATTAGCATTGTTCCTCTTCAAATGACAGTCTTGAAATTCATAACCTCATAACTAGATTTATTAGTATCTGAAGCACACAGAATCTGTCAGTATTTTCTACATAAAAAATATGCTTAATTCACAACAAATCATTTTTGGCCTATTACCATTAAATAAAGTTTCTGAAGTGTAGGTCAATGTAAGAATAATTATTATTTAAAGCACGGATTAGGAAAATAATTCACTGATTCACTAAAAACCTCACTCTTCTAATTTAAAATGTTATCCATAAATAACACTTTACTTAATGGAACATAAAAGTGAAATGGCGCAAATACAGGAACAAAATTTGAACGTCGTATGCCCACTGTATTTTAATGAAAAAAAGTAATTTGCAGTCAGATTAGAATGAGCTGATAATCTGAACTGCCAAAGCAGAACCACAAATGGGCCTCAGACTGACTCGGGTAGTTTTAATAACTCCTGGACTAGAAAAAACAATTCAATGGGAATAGTACATTGGAACTCTGGGTATACAGTGATTCTATACAGTGTTCTTCTAAACCCTATCCTAACTTCAGCAGGAGATTGGAGGAACACTCATAGAAACTGTGTAGAAGACTGAAAATGTCCTTTCTTGGCCTTTCTCCAGAGGTTCCACCAATGTATCACTGTAGTAAGGGCAGGAGATCGGGAAAACCCTTGCAGAAATTCAGGGCCTATGTTAATCCGGATTCCACAGTGTAAGATCAAGTTACATCTTTATTTGATCTAATTCACTCGTTATATTAAACTTAATTTATAAAAATGAAAGACAAAATTGAGAATTTTTCTACAGCATTTAGTTCTTATATTCCTCTATTTAAAGAAATTCAGGATTCACTGTTTAACTCATGCTTTATCTGTAAGTTAATTGTGTACACTTTTCTACCCAACAATTAGAAGATACTACAATGTATTGGCATTTGCACAGATTAAAAATAGAAAATAATTAAAAATCTGGCAGTTTGAATCTGGAAAAATCTGGAAACAGGAGTTCAATTGAGGTCATACACACCAAGAGCAAAACTCAGGTGCGTTACATTAGTCATCTGAACCAGAAGAGAGATTACGGTATAATAAAAACAATAAATGCTGGAACCACTCAGCAGGTCTGGCAGCAACCGTGAAAAGAGAAGCAGAGTTAACGTTTCTTCGGAACTGACAAATATTAGAAAAGTCACAGCTTATAAGCAAGTGAGGCGGGGGTGGGGCAAGAGATAACAAAGGAGGTGTAGATTGGACCAGGTCACATAGCTGACCAAAAGGTCATGGAGCAAAGACAAACAATATGTTAATGGTGTGTTGAAACAGACTATGGTATCCTTCGTAACATTTGGTATTTGTACTGCGTAATGTCAATCCTACTGTATCACTTCAAGTTTGCGTGAAGTTTTTAAAAAATAATGTATGTGGGGGTGTCTGTTGTAACCACTTGTAACAATGCAACTTCTTCACACTGTGCAATTCTGGGCACTGGACTTTAGGAAGGATATGACAGCTTCAAAGAGAGTGCAGAAAAGACTTGAGAATGGTTCCAGGGATGAGGGACTTCAGTTATGTGGATAGATTGAAGAAGATGGTTGCTCTCCTTAGAGAAGGAAAGATTGAGAGGAAATTTGATGAGATGTTCAAAATCATGAGAGGTCTAGACAGGGTAGATAGAGAGAAAGTGTTCCCATTGGTGGAAGGGTCGAGAACCAGAGGACACCAATTTAAAGTGATTGGCAAAAGAATCCAAGGTGACATGAGGAAAAACTTTTTTTTAAAAAATGCAGCGAGTGGTTACAGTCTGGAAAGTACTGCCTGAAAGCTGGTGGAGGCAGATTCAATTATGGCTTTTAAAAGGGAATTGGGTAAGCACCCGAAAGGAAAAAAAATTCCATGGCTACAGGGACACATAAATTGCTCTTGCAGAGAGTCAGCACGGGCTTAATGGCTTCCTTCTATGCTGTAACCACTCTATGATTCAATGATTCTGTATAGTAGTGTGGAGAAAATAAAATTATTTCTCAGCAAATTTGAACAACTGAGTAGTTTTCATTTGATAGTAATTCATAGAGAGTTTCACACAATTCAACATGAAGGCCAAGGTTAACAGACTAGGCACTGATCTCTTGTAATCACTTCCTGTTGCATGGAAATTAGGAAATGGCCAGCAGATTTCTCCTTCTAAGGGAGTTTGCTGAAGAACTGCTTGATCTTTGCTTTGTGTGTTTACAATAAAACATTCTACTCTTTCTGAACTTCTGCCTGACAACCATCTTTGACCACAAAATACAGCATAACAAAAAAGATTCAGTCATCAATTGTACAAGGTAAGTTTGTATGAAGAAGGCCTTTCAGCCCACTTGACCTTATCCTTCAGAATACCAACCCTCCTTGCATAATGTCACTCCTACTGCCTTCTGCTTAGTGTCTAGTTATCTCTCAAATAAGTTGTGTCCTGGCCTCAGCTACTCTTACTGGCAACTGACCTTAGCTGTTGATCATCCTCCATATAACGAAATACTTCCTGATGTCTGCCATTATTTAACTCTGTGCGTCCTCATCCTGCTGCCCTGACGCGTCTTATTGTTTTGGACTTGCTTTCTTTATCCCATTAAGAATCTTTATCCTTCTACAAGAATCTCTCTAAGAAGTGTCCTTTCAAGGCTGAAGAACATAGAATTATCATGACTCCGCTGTCCCATTTTCTTCATGCCAGAAGCAAAAACATCTTGAGCTTTATGTATTTTTCACAAATATAACATGCACCAGACAAAAATAGATTAAAAATAGAAGCACAAGATTGATTCTTCTTAGAATTTTATTTAGGAATTAGACGCAGTGGGGTAAGACTGACCTTTCACCTCTAGTACCAATTGGATAGTTCTTTCAAATGGACTTCTTCTGTGCTGTATGATTCTATGACCTGGGTTCAAATTCAGCCCAAATTGAGTGAATGATTAACAGGTTAACAGGGTTCTCAATCTCCTATGTTTTAAATTAACCACTGCTCTTCTAGCCTAATATTATCTGGCCTCTTCTGCATTTGGCAGATACAATTGTACAATTTTTTAGCCTAGATTATGCATTCAAGTGAGAAGTTAAACTTCTCCAAAGGCTGACACTTCTAAGGAAATGCAGCATTGTTGGAGATGCCTCCTTTCAAATGCCCAACAAATCCAGGGTCCAGCCATCTGTTCTGCTGATTTAGGTGGATGTTAAACATCTCATGGCACTGTTCAGAGAACAGCAAGGAGTTCTCCTCCAACTAATCCACCAAAAACAGAGTAACTGGCTTGTCACCTAACTATTGTTGGTGGGACTTTGCTATGCACAAAATGGCTGCCATTTTTACAGAAAGGTAATGACTTCAATGTAAAGCACTTCAGTTTTATTAGTGCACCTTGGTGCCACACTGGGTCAAATGTTGCCTTGATGTCAAGGGCAATCACTCTCAGCTTACCATGCAAGCGTTTACTCAAAAATATCCAGATGAATTAGATTACATTAGTACATTAACTAAGTGACACTTCTGTGAAATGTATAAATATGAAATGATTGTTCAAAATTCAGACCTTTCATTTTCAGATACAGGCGGAACATAGTCGCAATATTGGGCACAAAGCAAGACGCAGCTTGACAAATGCCATATCCATAAGTCAAGCAAGAAAAGGTTTGTTCATTACTAACATTTGTAGTTCACTAACTCTTTGTACTGACAAGGGGGGCTAGTAATTAACTATTTTCATGAAAGGAATTTAAGATCACAGAGTCCAGTTCAAAAGGTTTCGATATTAACTTGGCCAGAACCAAATTCATATTTCAAACAAGGACAGCCTGAGGCATGAAAGGCCCTGCTCCAGCCAAGTTTCAGAAACCCGAACACAAATGACCATTCCTGCACCGTTATACCGGTAAGAAGGGGCGTAAGGCAGAAATAGTTGCAAAACAATTATTTGGATGGGGTTTTGGTCAAGGCCCTCCATCTACCACATCTGAAGCTATAACAACATTTTCAGCATATCACACCCCAGTGGACAGAAGTGATGAGTGTGGCATCACTTGACAATTTACTAGCAATTAAAGGACACGGCCAATGACAACCTGAAATCAGGATCCGAATTTCAGTAGTCTCTGGTTTGGCTACCTTTCATCAGATTTCTCTGTTAAAAAAAGTGAACTGATCAACTCTCAGTGGACAGCTCATTTAAGTGGCTTAAGAACACCCTAGTCATCAGTCACTGGTCTCGGACACTTATTGCTATAGTAAGTTTACTACCTGGCCAATATTATCTATTATCAACCTTCATTGATTTTTGGCTACAGAACAATTCTGGCTGCTACAAAAATCAAACTGTGTGCAGCCAATGTGACTGGTATGAGGCCAATTTGGAGCATTTCATGAAGATAAAATCTTTTTACCCAACACGTCTGTTACCCTCATATTTCTCATTGTTTTAACAACATCTCTGTAGAATTAGATCTTCCCCAGGCAGCTATAATGATAGTCAAAAGAGGGTAGTTTAATTGAAGTAGGCTACAGCTGGCAGTATTCAATTAAAAAACAATTGAAGGAACTTCTCTCTACAGGTTCTGTGACTGGAAGAGAGGAATTTGACTGTTAAAATTGTTTTAAGTTGTTTTAACGAAGAAAAAAAACTGTTAAATGGCAATTTTTTTTTTTTTCAAATTTTGGAGATGGATATGCTGCCTATAGTGCGAGGGTATGAAAAATGAGGGCGCAACTATGTACTTGGTAATGTCCTTTCCCTGTGGGATGACAATATTTTTTATATTGAGGTTGAAAAAATTAGGAATAATACAATTAGTCGTTTGGTAGTACAGAATTGGAGTACTGCTGAAAACAGACACATTTTGTCAAAGCTTTTCATCTTGCACTCATCAGGACAATCTGCAAGAATACCAATGTAAGGGAAAGCAACAAATTTATACTGTATGAGAACAGAGTGCTGATTGGTTGGCAAGTGGACTCTAATTGGTAGAGGCGGTTGGGTACAACCTGTACCTTGCCCGTTGTGAACAGCGGAAGGGACATGCTGTTTGATACGATCTGCCAGTTTTTGGTATGTACTTGCAAAACTCAAAACAAACACAGTGTCCAACATTAATGTGATTCCGCGATTGGACAACATTTGCTAAATAATCCTCAGTGTGCTAAGAATTACACTGACAATCGATTTAAGATTATCAGTCGGGCTCACAGTGTGGCGCATCTGTGCGTACTGGAAGCTACATACGTTAATACACAGGGCCCTGTTCTTTGCAGACAGAAAGAACATGTACACACATTGTGCCTGTTTCAGCTAAACAAAATAAGTGACAGCCATTCGCTGGCTCATTCTTCAGGGCAATGCCTTGACCAGAGTCAAGCTGCCTGGTTTAAATTTCAAACAAAGCTGGGCAGTTAACTGTCAGTCACCATAAACTGGTGCATTCTCCATGGCAACGCCTCTACCATTCAGTGTCCACTTGCCAACCAATCAGCACTCTCTTCTCATACAGTATAAATCTGTGGCTTTCCCTTACATTGGTATTCTTGCGATTTGTTCTGATGAGTGCAAGATGAAAAGCTTCGATAAAATATCTCTGTTTTCAGCAAAAAGACAAATCTTTCACTTTCTCTCTTGAAAACCCTCTCATAGCGTGCATCATTACTCAATTAATATAGGTAGGCAACCTAATCCTAGACCTCTGCCAATGCTACTCCAATAATGTACCAACCTGGTGATTCTTTAAGTGGAAGCTCAAAATGCATTAAATATTAGTTTTAAAAAACACATTAATCTGTAGTGCTATACACTGGTACTTTGCTTCTTAGTACATGCTACTTTAAAACAAAGTCAGTAGTTAGCATTAGAAAATTTCCTTTTGGTTCATTTTCCAAATACCTGTAGTATGTTACAGCCAGGGTTAACTAAACCTTCATCAACTTCATTTAGACTAAAATTTCTCTCTTTGGCCTCTTTGTCTCGAAAGACAATGAGTAAGCGCCTAGGGGTGGTCAGTGGTTTGTGAAGCAGCGCCTGGAGTGGCTATAAAGGCCAATTCTAGAATGACAGACTCTTCCACAGGTGGTGCAGATAAAATTGGTTGGCCGGACTGTTACACAGTTGGCTCTCCCCTTGCGCTTCTGACTTTTTTCCTACCAACTACTAAGTCTCTTCGACTCGCCACTCTTTAGCCCGTCAGCTCTGGCAATCACTGGCAACTGACTCCCACGACTTGTGGTCAACGTCACAGGACCTCATGTTGCGTTTGCAGACGTCTTTAAAGCGGAGACATGGATGACCGGTGGGTCTGATACCAGTGACGAGCTGTCCAATGCGTCCTTAGGGATCCTGCCATCTTCCATGCGGTTCACATGGCCAAGCCACCTCAAGCACCACTGGCTCAGTAAGGTGTATATGCTGGGAATGTTGGCTGCCTCGAGGACTTCTGCGTTGGAGATACGGTCCTGCCACCTGATGCCAAGGATTCTTTGGAGGCAGCGAAGATGGAATGAGTTGAGACGTCACTCTTGGCTGACATACGTTGTCCAGGCCTCGCTGCCGTAGAGCAAGGTACTGAGGACACAGGCATGATACACTCGGACTTTTGTGTTCCGTGTCAGTGCGCCATTTTCCCATACCCTCTTGGCCAGTCTGGACATAGCAGCGGACACCTTTCCCATGCGCTTGTTGATTTCTGCATCAAGAGACAGGTTACTGGTGATAGTTGAGCATAGGTAGGTGAACTCTTGAACCACTTCCAGAGCGTGGTCGCTGATATTGATGGATGGAGCATTTCTGACATCCTGTCTCACGATGTTCGTTTTCTTGAGGCTGATGGTTAGGCCAAATTCATTGCAGGCAGCCGCAATCCTGTGGATGAGACTCTGCAGACACTCTTCTGCGTGGGATGTTAAAGCAGCATCGTCAGCAAAGAGGAGTTCCCTGATGAGGACGTTCCGTACTTTGGTCTTCGCTCTTAGACGGGCAAGGTTGAACAACCTGCCATCTGATCTTGTGTGGAGGAAAATTACTTCTGAAAACTTGAACGCATGTGAGAGCAGCAGTGAGAAGATGATCCCAAACAGTGTAGGTGCGAGAACACAGCCCTGTTTCACACCACTCAGGATAGGAAAGAGGTCTGATGAGGCACCGCTATGCTGAATTGTGCCTTTCATATTGTCATGGAATGAAGTGATGATACTTAGTAGATTTGGTGGACATCCGATCTTTGCTAGTAGTCTGAAGAGACCACGTCTGCTGACTAGGTCAAAGGCTTTGGGGAGATCAATGAAAGCAACGTAGAGGGGCATCTGCTGTTCGTGGCATTTCTCCTGTAGCTGGTGAAGCGAGAACAGCATGTCAATGGTGGATCTCTCTACTCGAAAGCCACACTGTGCCTCAGGGTAGACACACTCAGCCAGCTTCTGCAGTCTGTTTAAAGTGACTTGTACAAAGACTTTCCCCACTATGCTGAGCAGGGAGATACCACGGTAGTTGTTGCAGTCACCACAGTCACCCTTGTTCTAAGAGGGTGATGATATTGGCATAGCACATGTCCTGTGGTACTGCTCCCTCACCCCAGCACAGACAAAGCAGTTCACGGAGTGCTGAGAGTATAGCAGGCTTGGCACTCTTGATTATTTCAGGGGTAATGCTGTCCTTTCCAGAGGCTTTTCCACTGGCTAGAGAATCAATGGCATCACTGAGTTACGATTTTGTTGGCTGTTCGTCCTGCTCATCCATGACTGGCAGAGACTGGGCTGCATTGAGGGCGGTCTCAGTGACTACATTTTCCCTGGAGTACAGTTCTAGGTAGTGCTCCACCCAGTGGTCCATTTGCTTGCATTGGTCAGTGATTGTGTCCCCTGATTTAGATTTGAGGGGGGTGATCTTCTTGATGGTTGGCCCAAAAGCTCTTTTAATGCCATCATACATTCCTCTGATGTTTCCGGTGTCAGAGGCCAGCTGAATATGACTGCATAGGTGTTGCCAGTAGTCATTTGCATAGTGCCTGGCTGTTCTTTGTGCAGTGCTTCTGGCTACTTCAAGTGCTACGGATGTTAACTCGCTGGGGGCTTTCTTGTAGTTCAACAGAGCAATGCGTTTAGCGGCTATGGCAGGTTCCAGCTCTTCAAAGTGAGATTGAAACCAGTCTGCATTCCGCTTCTCACGTTTGCCAAAGGTGGTCATTGCAGAGTCATAGATGTGGGCCCAATTCGTCTCTGCATCCCCTGCAGGAGTGTTTTGAATTTAGAAACTTATGTAACAGCTGTGAATAAGAAATTCTGTTAGTGTTGATGCGTGGGCGGCCCTTCTGCTTGTAGTAATGTAACTTCTTTGGTTTGAGTGTAACTTTGCTGCACACCAGGGAGTGGTCGGTGTCGCAGTCCGCACTGTGGAAGCTGCGTGTGAATTGAACACTGTTTAAAGAGGCTCGCCTTGTAACGATGAGGTTCAGCTGGTGCCAACGACGTGATCTTGGGTGCCTCCATGAAACCTGGTGACAGGGTTCAGTATGAAATAACGAGTTGGTGATGCAGAGGTTATGATAGGTACACAATTCCAACAGTCTCTGTACATTCTCATTCATCCTTCCAATACTATAGCGCCCAAGGCAGGAAGGCCATGAGTCATGGTCGGCCCCAAACCTGGTGTTCAAGTCCCCCAGCAGGAACAAATGTTCGGTATTAGGATATTATGGAGTTCCTCGTAGAACTGGTCTTTAACTTCAGGTGGGGAGCAGAATGTTGGAGCATAGATGCTGAGTAGGTGTACTGGACCAGAGGCGGTGAGCAGTCGGATGGACAGTATGTGTTGCGAGCCATTTGAAGGGGGCTCTATCATGCTGAGCAAAGTGTTTCTGATGGCGAAGCCCACTCCATGCTGTCTTGGTTCTTCAGGATCCCTACACTGCCAGAAGAAGGTGTAGTCTTGCTCTGTTAGAGATCCGCTCGCAGGGAGGCATGCCTCCTCAAGTGCTGCAATGTCCACATTGAGTCTACTGAGCTTGTTGTTAATGATGGCGGACTTCCGAGAGTCGTTGATTTGTGTAAGGTCTTCTGACAGGCTAGGACACATAGTTCTGACGTTCCAGCTTGCAAAACGAAGGGCTGGTACCCTCTTTCCTTTTTTTGTTGTGCTGTTTGGTGCGGTACTACAGTCCACTTGTCAAGCAATGACCCTGATCTCCAAGCACCCATTGAAGCAGGTGGACTGGCAGGACAGAACCTTATTGACTGTGGGCTGCCCGGTTTGAGGCTGACGGTAGCTAAAATAAAAGCAGTCTGAAGTACCCAGGAATAGGGGGTTTGGAGGGAAGAGAGAAAGAGAGAACAGGAACGAGAACGAGAGAGAGAACGAGAGAGAACAGGAACGAGAACGAGAGAGAACGCGCGAGAGAGAGAGAGAGAACGCGCGAGAGAGTGAGAGAGAGAACGCGCGAGAGAGTGAGAGAGAGAACGCGCGCGAGAGAGAGAGAACGCGCGAGAGAGAGAGAGAGAGAGAACGCGCGCGAGAGAGAGAGAGAGAACGCGCGAGAGAGAGAGAGAAGGTGAGAGAGAACGCGCGAGAGAGAACGCGCGAGAGAGAACGCGCGAGAGAGAACGCGCGAGAGAGAACGCGCGAGAGAGAACGCGCGAGAGAGAACGCGCGAGAGAGAACGCGCGAGAGAGAACGCGCGAGAGAGAACGCGCGAGAGAGAACGCGCGAGAGAGAACGCGCGAGAGAGAACGCGCGAGAGAGAGCGAGAACGCGAGAGAGAGAGCGAGAACGCGCGAGAGAGCGCGAGAGAGAACGCGCGAGAGAGAGCGAGAACGCGAGAGAGAGAGCGAGAACGCGCGAGAGAGCGCGCGAGAGAACGCGCGAGAGAACGCGCGAGAGAACGGGCGAGAGAACGCGCGAGAGAACGGGCGAGAGAACGCGCGAGAGAACGGGCGAGAGAACGGGCGAGAGAACGCGCGAGAGAACGGGCGAGAGAACGGGCGAGAGAACGCGCGCGAGAGAGAGAGAACGCGCGCGAGAGAGAGAGAACGCGCGCGAGAGAGAGAGAACGCGCGCGCGAGAGAGAGAACGCGCGCGCGAGAGAGAGAACGCGCGCGCGAGAGAGAGAACGCGCGCGCGAGAGAGAGAACGCGCGCGCGAGAGAGAGAGAACGCGCGCGCGCGAGAGAGAGAACGCGCGCGCGCGAGAGAGAGAACGCGCGCGCGCGAGAGAGAGAACGCGCGCGCGCGAGAGAGAGAACGCGCGCGCGCGAGAGAGAGAACGCGCGCGCGCGAGAGAGAGAACGCGCGCGAGAGAGAGAGAACGCGCGCGAGAGAGAGAGAACGCGCGCGAGAGAGAGAGAACGCGCGCGAGAGAGAGAGAACGCGCGCGAGAGAGAGAGAACGCGCGCGAGAGAGAGAGAACGCGCGCGAGAGAGAGAGAACGCGCGCGAGAGAGAGAGAACGCGCGCGAGAGAGAGAGAACGCGCGCGAGAGAGAGAGAACGCGCGCGAGAGAGAGAGAGAACGCGCGCGAGAGAGAGAACGCGCGCGAGAGAGAGAGAACGCGCGCGAGAGAGAGAGAACGCGCGCGAGAGAGAGAGAGAACGCGCGCGAGAGAGAGAGAGAACGCGCGCGAGATAGAGAGAACGCGCGCGAGATAGAGAGAACGCGCGCGAGAGAGAGAGAACGCGCGCGAGAGAGAGAGAGAACGCGCGCGAGAGAGAGAACGCGCGCGCGAGAGAGAGAGAACGCGCGCGCGAGAGAGAGAGAACGCGCGCGCGCGAGAGAGAGAACGCGACGCGCGCGAGAGAGAGAACGCGCGCGCGCGAGAGAGAGAACGCGCGCGAGAGAGAGAGAACGCGCGCGAGAGAGAGAGAGAACGCGCGCGCGAGAGAGAGAGAACGCGCGCGCGAGAGAGAGAGAACGCGCGCGAGAGAGAGAACGCGCGCGAGAGAGAGAGAACGCGCGCGAGAGAGAGAGAACGCGCGCGAGAGAGAGAGAACGCGCGCGAGAGAGAGAGAGAACGCGCGCGAGAGAGAGAGAACGCGCGCGAGAGAGAGAGAGAACGCGCGCGAGAGAGAGAGAGAACGCGCGCGAGAGAGAGAGAACACGCGCGCGAGAGAGAGAACGCGCGCGCGAGAGAGAGAACGCGCGCGCGAGAGAACGCGCGCGAGAGAGAGAACGCGCGCGCGCGAGAGAGAACGCGCGCGCGCGAGAGAGAACGCGCGCGCGCGCGAGAGAGAACGCGCGCGAGAGAGAGAGAACGCGCGCACGAGAGAGAGAGAACGCGCGCGAGAGAGAACGCGCGCGAGAGAGAACGCGCGCGAGAGAGAGAGAGAACGCGCGCGAGAGAGAGAGAACGCGCGCGAGAGAGAGAGAACGCGCTGCGCGCGAGAGAACGCGCGCGAGAGAGAGAACGCGCGCGAGAGAGAGAACGCGCGCGAGAGAGAGAACGCGCGCGAGAGAGAGAACGCGCGCGAGAGAGAGAACGCGCGCGAGAGAGAGAACGCGCGCGAGAGAGAGAACGCGCGCGAGAGAGAGAACGCGCGCGAGAGAGAGAACGCGCGCGAGAGAGAGAACGCGCGCGAGAGAGAGAGAACGCGCGAGAGAGAGAGAACGCGCAAGAGAGAGAGAACGCGCAAGAGAGAGAGAACGCGCGAGATAGAGAGAACGCGCGAGATAGAGAGAACGCGCGAGATAGAGAGAACGCGCGAGATAGAGAGAGAGAGAGAGAGAGAGAGAGAGAACGCGAGAGAGAGAGAGAGGGAGAGAACGCGAGAGAGAGAGAGAGGGAGAGAGAGCGCGAGAGGACAAGAGAGAGAGAGAGAGAGAGAGAGAGAGAACACGAGAGAGAGAGGGACGACACGAGAGAGAGAGAGAGAACACCAGAGAGAGAGAACACGAGAGAGAGAGAGAGAGAACACGAGAGAGAGAGAGAGAGAGAGAGAACACGAAAGAGAGAGAGAGAACACGAAAGAGAGAGAGAGAACACGAGAGAGAGAGAGAGAACACGAGAGAGAGAACACGAGAAAGAGAGAGAGAGAGAACGCGCGCGAGAGAGAGAGAACGCGCGCGAGAGAGAGAGAACGCGCGCGAGAGAGAGAGAACGCGCGCGAGAGAGAGAGAACGCGCGCGAGAGAGAGAGAACGCGCGCGAGAGAGAGAGAACGCGCGCGAGAGAGAGAGAACGCGCGCGAGAGAGAGAGAACGCGCGCGAGAGAGAGAGAACGCGCGCGAGAGAGAGAGAACGCGCGCGAGAGAGAGAGAACGCGCGCGAGAGAGAGAGAACGCGCGCGAGAGAGAACGCGCGCGCGCGAGAGAGAGAACGCGCGCTAGCCGCGCGAGAGAGAGAACGCGCGCGCGAGAGAGAGAACGCGCGCGCGAGAGAGAGAACGCGCGCGCGAGAGAGAGAGAAACGCGCGCGAGAGAGAGAGAACGCGCGCGCGAGAGAGAGAGAACGCGCGCGCGAGAGAGAGAGAACGCGCGCGAGAGAGAGAGAACGCGCGCGAGAGAGAGAGAACGCGCGCGAGAGAGAGAGAACGCGCGCGAGAGAGAGAGAACGCGCGCGAGAGAGAGAGAACGCGCGCGAGAGAGAGAGAACGCGCGCGAGAGAGAGAGAACGCGCGCGAGAGAGAGAGAACGCGCGCGAGAGAGAGAGAACGCGCGCGAGAGAGAGAGAACGCGCGCGAGAGAGAGAGAACGCGCGCGAGAGAGAGAGAGAACGCGCGCGAGAGAGAGAACGCGCGCGAGAGAGAGAGAACGCGCGAGAGAGAGAGAACGCGCGCGAGAGAGAGAGAGAACGCGCGCGAGAGAGAGAGAGAACGCGCGCGAGATAGAGAGAACGCGCGCGAGAGAGAGAGAACGCGCGCGAGAGAGAGAGAGAACGCCGCTAGCGCGCGAGAGAGAGAACGCTGCGCGCGAGAGAGAGAGAACGCGCGCGCGAGAGAGAGAGAACGCGCGCGCGCGAGAGAGAGAACGCGCGCGCGCGAGAGAGAGAAACGCGCGCGCGCGAGAGAGAGAACGCGCGCGAGAGAGAGAACGCGCGCGAGAGAGAGAGAGAACGCGCGCGCGAGAGAGAGAGAACGCGCGCGCGAGAGAGAGAGAACGCGCGCGAGAGAGAGAACGCGCGCGAGAGAGAGAGAACGCGCGCGAGAGAGAGAGAACGCGCGCGAGAGAGAGAGAGAACGCGCGCGAGAGAGAGAGAATGCGCGCGAGAGAGAGAGAGAACGCGCGCGAGAGAGAGAGAGAACGCGCGCGAGAGAGAGAGAACGCGCGCGAGAGAGAGAGAACGCGCGCGCGAGAGAGAGAACGCGCGCGCGAGAGAGAGAACGCGCGCGCGAGAGAACGCGCGCGAGAGACAGAGAGAACGCTGCGCGCGAGAGAACGCGCGCGAGAGAGAGAGAGAACGCTGCGCGCGAGAGAGAGAACGCGCGCGAGAGAGAGAGAGAACGCGCGCGAGAGAGAACGCGCGCGAGAGAGAACGCGCGCGAGAGAGAGAACGCGCGCGAGAGAGAGAGAACGCGCGCGAGAGAGAGAGAACGCGCGCGAGAGAGAGAGAACGCGCGCGAGAGAGAGAGAACGCTGCGCGCGAGAGAACGCGCGCGAGAGAGAGAACGCGCGCGAGAGAGAGAACGCGCGCGAGAGAGAGAACGCGCGCGAGAGAGAGAACGCGCGCGAGAGAGAGAACGCGCGCGAGAGAGAGAACGCGCGCGAGAGAGAGAACGCGCGCGAGAGAGAGAGAACGCGCGAGAGAGAGAGAACGCGCGAGAGAGAGAGAACGCGCGAGAGAGAGAGAACGCGCAAGAGAGAGAGAACGCGCGAGAGAGAACGCGCGAGATAGAGAGAACGCGCGAGATAGAGAGAACGCGCGAGATAGAGAGAGAGAGAGAGAGAGAGAGAGAGAGAACGCGAGAGAGAGAGAGAGGGAGAGAACGCGAGAGAGAGAGAGAGGGAGAGAGAGCGCGAGAGGACGAGAGAGCGCGAGAGGACAAGAGAGAGAGAGAGAGAGAGAGAGAGAGAACACGAGAGAGAGAGGGACGACACGAGAGAGAGAGAGAGAACACCAGAGAGAGAGAGAGAGAACACGAGAGAGAGAGAGAGAGAGAGAGAACACGAAAGAGAGAGAGAGAACACGAGAGAGAGAACACGAGAGAGAGAGAGAGAACACGAGAGAGAGAACACGAGAGAGAGAACACGAGAAAGAGAGAGAGAGAGAACGAGAACACGAGAGAGAGAGAGAGAGAGAGAGAACGAACACGAGAGAGAGAGAAAGAACACGAGAGAGAGCGAGAGAACAGGAACGAGAGCGAGAGAGAGAACAGGAACGAGAGCGAGAGAGAGAACAGGAACGAGAGCGAGAACGAGAGAACAGGAACGAGAGCGAGAAAGCGAGAGAATGAACGATGAGAGAGAGAGAGAACGAACGAGAGAGAGAGAGAGAGAGAGAGAGAGAGAGAGAACGAACGAGGAGAGAGAGAGAGAGAGAGAGAGAACACGAACGAGAGAAAACACGAACGAGAGAAAACACGAACGAGAGAAAACACGAACGAAAGAGAGAACGAACCAGAGAACGAGAGTGTGAGAACGAGAACGAGAGAGAGAGAGAGAGTGAGAACGAGAGAGAGAGAGAGAGAGAGTGAGAACGAACAGAGAGAGAGAGTGAGAACGAACAGAGAGAGAGAGTGAGAACGAACAGAGAGAGAGAGTGAGAACGAACAGAGAGAGAGAGTGAGAACGAACAGAGAGAGAGAGTGAGAACGAACAGAGAGAGAACGAGAACGAGCGAGAGAAGAACGAGAACAAGAGAACAGGAACGAGAACGAGAACGAGAACAGGAACGAGAACGAGAACGAGGACGAGGACGAGGACGAGGACGAGGACGAGGACGAGGACGAGGACGAGGACGAGGACGAGGACGAGGACGAGAGAGCGAGGACGAGAGAGAGAGAACGAGAGAGAGAGAACGAGAGAGAGAGAACGAGAGAGAGAGAACGAGAGAGAGAGAACGAGAGAGAGAGAGAGAACAAGGAGAGAGAGAACGAACAAGGAGAGAGAGAACGAACAAGGAGAGAGAGAACGAACAAGGAGAGAGAGAGAGAACAAGGAGAGAGAGAGAGAACACGAGAGAGAGAGAGAACACGAGAGAGAGAGAACGAACAAGGAGAGAGAGAACGAACGAGAGCGAGAGCACGAGAGAGAGAGCGAGAGCACGAGAGAGAGAGAGAGAGCGAGAGCACGAGAGAGAGAACACACGAGAGAGAGAGAGAGAGAGAACGAGAGATGGAGAGAGAGAGAGAGAGAACGCGCGAGAGAGAGAGAACGAGAGAGAGAACGAAAGAGAGAACGCGAGAGAGAGAACGAACACGAGAGAGAGAGAGAAAACGAACACGAGAGAGAGAGAGAAAACGAACACGAGAGAGAGAGAACAAACACGAGAGAGAGAGAACGAACACGAGAGAGAGAGAACGAACACGAGAGAGAGAGAACGAACACGAGAGAGAACAAACACGAGAGAGAGAGAGAGAGAGAGAACGAACACGAGGGAGAGAGAGAACGAACACGAGAGAGAGAGAGAACGAACACGAGAGAGAGAGAGAGAACGAACATGAGAGAGAGAGAGAGAACGAACATGAGAGAGAGAGAGAGAGAGAGAGCGAGAGAGAGAGAGAGAAAGAACACGAGAGAGAGAGAGAGAGAGAGAGAGAGAAAGAACACGAGAGAGAGAGAACGAACACGAGAGAGAACGAACACGAGAGAGAGAGAACGAACACGAGAGAGAACGAACACGAGAGAGAGAGAACGAACACGAGAGAGAGAGAACGAACACGAGAGAGAGAGAACGAACACGAGAGAGAGAGAGAACGAACACGAGAGAGAGAGAGAACGAACACGACAGAGAGAGAACGAACACGAGAGAGAGAGAGAACGAACACGAGAGAGAGAACGAACACGAGAGAGAGAGAGAGAGAGAGAGAGAGAGAGAACGAACACGAGAGAGGGAGAGAGAGAGAAAGAACACGAGAGAGAACGACACGAGAGAGAGAACGAACACGAGAGAGAGAGAGAGAACGAACACGAGAGAGAGAGAGAACGAGAGCGAGAGAGAGAACAGGAACGAGAGCGAGAGAGAGAACAGGAACGAGAGCGAGAGAGAGAACAGGAACGAGAGCGAGAACGAGAGAGCGAGAGAGAGAGAAAAAACGAACGAGGAGAGAGAGAGAGAGAGAGAGAGAGAGGGAGAACGAACGAGGAGAGAGAGAGGGGGGAGAACGAACGAGGAGAGAGAGAGGGGGAGAACGAACGAGGAGAGAGGGGGAGAATGAACGAGGAGAGAGAGAGAGAATAAACGAGGACAGAGAGAGAACGAACGAGGAGAGAGAGAGAGAGAGAGAACGAACGAGGAGAGAGAGAGAGAGAGAGAACGAACGAGGAGAGAGAGAGAGAGAGAACGAACGAGGAGAGAACACGAACGAGAGAGAACACGAACGAGAGAGAGTGAGAACGAGAGAGAGTGAGAACGAGAGAGAGAGAGTGAGAACGAGAGAGAGAGAGAGAGTGCGAACGAGAGAGAAAGAGTGAGAACGAACGAGAGAGAACACGAACGAGAGAGAGTGAGAACGAACGAGAGAGAACACGAACGAGAGAGAGTGAGAACGAACGAGAGAGAACACGAACGAGAGAGAACACGAACGAGAGAGAGAACGAACCAGAGAATGAGAGAGTGAGAACGAGAGAGAGTGAGAACGAGAGAGAGAGAGTGAGAACGAGAGAGAGAGAGTGAGAACGAGAGAGAGAGAGAGAGAGTGCGAACGAGAGAGAAAGAGTGAGAACGAACGAGAGAGAACACGAACGAGAGAGAGTGAGAACGAACGAGAGAGAACACGAACGAGAGAGAGTGAGAACGAACGAGAGAGAACACGAACGAGAGAGAACACGAACGAGAGAGAGAACGAACCAGAGAATGAGAGAGTGAGAACGAGAGTGAGAACGAGAGAGAGAGAGTGAGAACGAGAGAGATAGAGAGTGCGAACGAGAGAGAAAGAGTGAGAACGAACGAGAGAGAACACGAACGAGAGAGAGTGAGAACGAACGAGAGAGAACACGAACGAGAGAGAGTGAGAACGAACGAGAGAGAACACGAACGAGAGAGAGTGAGAACGAACGAGAGAGAACACGAACGAGAGAGAACACGAACGAGAGAGAACACGAACGAGAGAGAACACGAACGAGAGAGAGAACGAACGAGAGAGAGAACGAACCAGAGAATGAGAGAGTGAGTACGAGAGAGAGAGAGAGTGAGAGAGAACGAGAGAGAGAGAGAGAGAGAGAGTGAGAACGAGAGAGAGAGAGAGAGAGAGAACGAGAGAGAGAGAGAGAGAGAGTGAGAACGAACAGAGAGAGAGAGAACGAACAGAGAGAGAGAGAGAGAACGAACAGAGAGAGAGAGAGAACGAACAGAGAGAGAGAGAGAGAGAACGAACAGAGAGAGAGAGAGAGAGAACGAACAGAGAGAGAGAGAGAGAGAACGAACAGAGAGAGAGAGAGAGAGAACGAACAGAGAGAGAACGAACAGAGAGAGAACGAACAGAGAGAGAACGAGAACGAGAACAAGAGAACAGGAACGAGAACGAGAACAGGAACGAGAGCGAGAACGAGAGCACAAGAGAGAGAGCGAGAGCACGAGAGAGCGAGAACGAGAGCACAAGAGAGAGAGCGAGAGCACGAGAGAGAGAGAGCGAGAGCACGAGAGAGAGAGCGAGAGCACGAGAGAGAGAGCGAGAGCACGAGAGAGAGTGCGAGAGCACGAGAGAGAGTGCGAGAGCACGAGAGAGTGCGAGAGCACAAGAGAGTGCGAGAGCACAAGAGAGTGCGAGAGCACAAGAGAGTGCGAGAGCGAGAGCACGAGAGAGAGAACACACGAGAGAGAGAACGAGAGAGAACGCGCGAGAGAGAGAACGCGCGAGAGAGAGAGAGAACGCGCGAGAGAGAGAGAGAACGCGCGAGAGAGAGAGAGAACGCGCGAGAGAGAGAGAGAACGCGCGAGAGAGAGAGAGAACGCGCGAGAGAGAGAGAGAACGCGCGAGAGAGAGAGAGAACGCGCGAGAGAGAGAGAGAACGCGCGAGAGAGAGAGAGAACGCGCGAGAGAGAGAGAGAACGCGCGAGAGAGAGAGAGAACGCGCGAGAGAGAGAGAGAACGCGCGAGAGAGAGAACGCGCGAGAGAGAGACCGCGCGAGAGAGAGAACGCGCGAGAGAGAGAACGCGCGAGAGAGAGAGAACGCGCGAGAGAGAGAGAACGCGCGAGAGAGAGAGAGAACGCGCGAGAGAGAGAACGCGCGAGAGAGAGAGAGAACGCGCGAGAGAGAACGCGCGAGAGAGAGAGAGAGAGAACGCGCGAGAGAGAGAGAGAACGCGCGAGAGAGAGAGAGAACGCGCGAGAGAGAGAGAGAACGCGCGAGAGAGAGAACGCGCGAGAGAGAGAACGCGCGAGAGAGAGAACGCGCGAGAGAGAGAACGCGCGAGAGAGAGAACGCGCGAGAGAGAGAACGCGCGAGAGAGAGAGAGAACGCGCGAGAGAGAGAGAGAACGCGCGAGAGAACGCGCGAGAGAACGCGCGAGAGAACGCGCGAGAGAACGCGCGAGAGAGAGAGAACGCGAGAGAGAGAGAACGCGAGAGAGAGAGAACGCGAGAGAGAGAGAACGCGAGAGAGAGAGAACGCGAGAGAGAGAGAACGCGAGAGAGAGAGAACGCGAGAGAGAGAGAGAGAGAACGCGAGAGAGAGAGAGAGAGAACGCGAGAGAGAGAGAGAGAGAACGCGAGAGAGAGAGAGAACGCGAGAGAGAGAGAGAACGCGAGAGAGAGAGAGAGAACGCGAGAGAGAGAGAGAACGCGAGAGAGAGAGAGAGAGAGGGAGAGAGGGAGAGAGGGAGAGAGAGAGAGAGAGGAGAGAGAGAACACGAGAGAGAGAGGGAGAACACGAGAGAGAGAGAGAGAGAGAGAGAACACGAGAGAGAGAGAACACGAGAGAGAGAGAGAACACGAGAGAGAGAGAGAGAGAAAGAACACGAGAGAGAGAGAGAGAGAAAGAACACGAGAGAGAGAGCGAGAGAGAGAACAGGAACGAGAGCGAGAGAGAGAACAGGAACGAGAGAGCGAGAGAACGAGGAGAGAGAGAGAGAACGAACGAGGAGAGAGAGAGAGAACGAACGAGGAGAGAGAGAGAGAACGAACGAGGAGAGAGAGAGAGAACGAACGAGGAGAGAGAGAGAGAACGAACGAGGGGAGAGAGAGAGAGAGAGGGAGAACGAACGAGGAGAGAGAGAGGGGGAGAACGAACGAGGAGAGAGGGGGAGAATAAACGAGGAGAGAAAGAGAGAATAAACGAGGAGAGAGAGAGAGAATAAACGAGGAGAGAGAGAGAATGAATGAGGAGAGAGAGAGAGAGAACACGAACGAGGAGAGAGAACACGAACGAGAGAGAACACGAACGAGAGAGAGAAAGAACGAGAGAGAGAACGAACCAGAGAACGAGAGAGTGAGAACGAGAGAGAGAGAGAGAGAGAGAGAGAGAGTGAGAACGAGAGAGAGAGAGTGAGAACGAGAGAGAGAGAGTGAGAACGAACAGAGAGAGAACGAGAACGAGCGAGAGAAGAACGAGAACAAGAGAACAGGAACGAGAACGAGAACAGGAACGAGAGCGAGGACGAGAGAGCGAGGACGAGAGAGAACAAGGAGAGAGAGAGAGAGAGAACGAACAAGGAGAGAGAGAGAACGAACAAGGAGAGAGAGAGAACGAACAAGGAGAGAGAGAGAGAGAGAACATGAGAGAGAGAGAGAGAACATGAGAGAGAGAGAGAGAGAGAACACGAGAGAGAGAGAACACGAGAGAGAACGAACAAGGAGAGAGAGAGAGAGAGAACGAACGAGAGAGAGCGAGAGCACGAGAGAGAGCGAGAGCACGAGAGAGAGCGAGAGCACGAGAGAGAGCGAGAGCACGAGAGAGAGCGAGAGCACGAGAGAGAGCGAGAGCACGAGAGAGAGCGAGAGCACGAGAGAGAGCGAGAGCGAGAGCACGAGAGAGAGCGAGAGCGAGAGCACGAGAGAGAGAGAGCGAGAGCACGAGAGAGAGAGAGCGAGAGCACGAGAGAGAGAACACACAAGAGAGAGAGAGAGAGAGACAGAACGAGAGAGATGGAGAGAGAGAACGCGAGAGAGAGAGAGAGAGAGAACGCGCGAGAGAGAGAGAGAGAACGCGAGAGAGAGAGAGAGAACGCGAGAGAGAGTGAACGAACACGAGAGAGAGAGAAAGAACACGAGAGAGAGAGCGAGAGAGAGAACAGGAACGAGAGCGAGAGAGAGAACAGGAACGAGAGCGAGAGAGAGAACGAACGAGGAGAGCGAGAGAGAGAGAGAGAACGAGGAGAGAGAGAGAGAGAGAGAGAACGAACGAGGAGAGAGAGAGAGAGAGAACACGAACGAGAGAGAACGAACAGAGAGAGAACGAACAGAGAGAGAACGAACAGAGAGAGAGAAGAACGAGTTCAAGAGAACAGGAACGAGAACGAGAACAGGAACGAGAGAGCGAGAGAGAGAGCGAGAGAACGAGAGAATGAACGATGAGAGAGAGAACGAACGAGGAGAGAGAGAGGGAGAACGAACGAGGAGAGAGAGAGGGGGAGAACGAACGAGGAGAGAGAGAATAAACGAGGAGAGAGAACGAACAAGGAGAGAGAGAGAGAGAACGAACGAGGAGAGAGAGAGAGAACGAACGAGAGAGAACACGAACGAGAGAGAACACGAACGAGAGAGAACACGAAAGAGAGAACGAACCAGAGAACGAGAGAGTGAGAACGAGAGAGAGAGAGAGAGAGAGAGTGAGAACGAGAGAGAGAGAGAGAGTGAGAACAAGAGAGTGAGAACGAGAGAGAGAGAGTGAGAACGAGAGAGAGAGTGAGAACGAGAGAGAGAGTGAGAACGAGAGAGAGAGAGTGAGAACGAACAGAGAGAGAACGAGAACGAGAGAGAGAAGAACGAGTTCAAGAGAACAGGAACAGGAACGAGAACGAGAACAGGAACGAGAGAGCGAGGACGAGAGAGCGAGGACGAGAGAGAGAGGACGAGGAGAGAGAGGACGAGGAGAGAGAGGACGAGGAGAGAGAGGACGAGGAGAGAGAGGACGAGGAGAGAGAGAGAGAGAGAACGAACAAGGAGAGAGAGAGAGAGAACGAACAAGGAGAGAGAGAACGAACAAGGAGAGAACGAGAGAGAGAGAGAGAGAGAGAACACGAGAGAGAACGAACAAGGAGAGAGAGAGAGAACGAACGAGAGAGAGAGAGAGAACGAACGAGAGAGAGAGAGAGAACACGAGAGAGAGAGAGAACACGAGAGAGAGAGAGAACACGAGAGAGAGAGAGAGAGAGAGAACACGAGAGAGAACGAACAAGGAGAGAGAGAGAGAACGAACGAGAGAGAGAGAGAGAACGAACGAGAGAGAGAGAGAACACGAGAGAGAGAGAGAGAACACGAGAGAGAGAGAGAGAACACGAGAGAGAGAGAGAGAACACGAGAGAGAGAGAGAGAGAGAACACGAGAGAGAGAGAGAGAGAGAACACGAGAGAGAGAGAGAGAACACGAGAGAGAGAGAGAGAACACGAGAGAGAGCCAGAGCACGAGAGAGAAAGAGAGAGCGCGAGAGCAAGAACACACGAGAGAGAGAGAGAGAGAGACAGAACGAGAGAGATGGAGAGAGAGAACACGAGAGAGATGGAGAGAGAGAACACGAGAGAGATGGAGAGAGAGAACACGAGAGAGAGAGAACACGAGAGAGATGGAGAGAGAGAACACGAGAGAGAGAGAACACGAGAGAGAGAGAGAGAGAGAGAACACGAGAGAGAGAGAGAGAGAGAGAGAGAGAGAGAGAGAGAGAGAGAACACGAGAGAGAGAACACAAGAGAGAGAGAGAACACGAGAGAGAGAGAACACGAGAGAGAGAGAGAACACGAGAGAGAGAGAGAACACGAGAGAGAGAGAACACGAAAGAGAGAGAACACGAAAGAGAGAGAGAACACGAGAGAGAGAGAGAGAACGAGAGAGAGAGAATGAGAGACAGAGAGAGAGAACGAGAACATGAGAGAGAGAACGAGAGAGAGAACGAGAACACGAGAGAGAGAACGAGAACACGAGAGAGAGAACGAGAACACGAGAGAGAGCGAGAACGAGAAAGAGAGAACGAGAAAGAGAGAGAGAACGAGGAAGAGAGAGAGAACGAGGAAGAGAGAGAGAACGAGGAAGAGAGAGAGAACGAGAAAACGAGAGAGCAGAGCCACCAAATTCTCCATCACTTTAATGTGCAACTAGATTTCTGTGCAATCTTCACAAGCCCTACCATGCATAATTAATGACTTCAGAAAACAATGAACTTCAGAGAGTGCAATAGTGCTGAAAATTTTAATGTTGTGTTGTAAATTATCAAGTTTTAAATGGGCTTTTTCCAGTGCTCCCTCAATAAACCTAGTTGACAAAAATTCTATTTTCCTTTATCTCATTTTTCAAATTGTAATGATACATTTCTGCAATTACATCAGAAAAAGTTTGCAAGAAACCTGCATGTCTGTAAATAATTCATCCACTTAGACTATCATGACTGACTGTTCCTTGGAGGGAAAAATAATGAAACTAGTTTGTCTTACTCAAATTTAAAACAGTCACTCAACTGATTTTTCTGTTAAAACAAGGCTCTACAATGTAGAAATTGTGCAGCACAGATTCATCAGAATAATAACATAAGAAATGGGAGTCGGAGTGAGCCATACAGCCCTTGAGCCTGCTACGCCATTCAAGATCATGGCCAATCTTCGACCTCAACTCCACTTTCCCTCCCTCCCTCATTACCATATCCCTTGACTCCCTTAGAGTCCAAAAGTTTTATCAATCTCAGCCTTGAATATATTCAACAACTGAGCATCCACAGCCCTCTACAGTACAGGATCCCAAAGATTCACAATCCTCAGTGAAGATTTTTTTTCTCAATGTTTCTAAACGGTCAACCCCTTATCCTGAGACTATCACCCTGTTCTGGACTCCCCAGCCAGCAAAATAGTTCTCAACATCTACCTCGTCAAACCCTCAGAGTCTGATATATTTCAATGCAATTACCTCTCATTCTTCTAAACTCTGTAGACCCATTTTACTCAATCTCTCCTCATAGGGCAACCCTCTCATTCCAGGAATCAATCTAACGAACTTTCGCTGCATCTCCTTCTAAGGCAAGTATATCCTTCCTTAGGTAAGGAGACCAAAACAACACACAGTACTCCAGGCGTGGTCTCACCAAAGCCCTGTACCATTACAACAAGACTTCCTTACTCTTGTACTCCAACCCCCTCGCAAGAAAGGCTAACATACAATTTGCCTTCCTAATTGCTTGCTGTACCTGCTTGTTAACTGTCTCTCTGTTTCATGTACAAGGACACCCAAATCCCTCTGAACACCAATACTTAATAGTTTCTCACCATTTAAAATAATTTTCTGTTTTTCTAATCTTTCTAGTGAATAACCTCATATTTTCCCACTTACATTCCATCTGTCACCTTCTTGCCCATTCACTTAATATCATTTTGCAGTCTCTTTGTGTTCTCCTCACAGCTTACTTTCCCACCTAGCTTTATATCATCCGCAAAATTGGATACATTACGCTCAGTCTCATCATCTAAGTTATTGGCATAGATTGTAAATAGATGAGATTCCATCATTAATTCTTGCGGTATCCACTAGCAATAGTCTGCCAACCTGAAAATGACACGTTTATCCCTACTCTCTGCTTTCTATCCTTTAATCAATCCTCAACCCACGTTAATATATTAATTGTGTTTAATTGTATGCAAGTGGTGGCCATTAACTGGGGATTCACTTGTGCCCCTATAGATAGATACAGACTGAAACTGTGGTTGTAGAGTTAGGAGATGCTTGTTTGCAATATGTAATGCTCTAAATAAATGCTTATAAAAGTGTGTAAAGATTGGCTCCAGTTCTATCCTTTATCAACTGACTTTCTGGAATACAACGTATTATCCCAATCCCATGATCCCTTATCTTGTGCAACAACTTTTCATGTGGTACCATATCAAGTATCTTTTGAAAATCCATTGGTTTACTTTTAGCTATCCTGTTAATTACATGCTCAAAAAACTCAATACATTTGTCAAACATGATTTCCCTTTCATAAAACAATGTTGGCTCTGCTGAATCATATAATGATTTTCTAAATGTCCTGTTATCACTTCCTCAATAATGTATTCCAGCATTTTCCTGATGACTGATAGAAGGCTATCTTCCAATGCATGGGGACTATGTGTTTGATGCTTCTTCTGGAGGATGGACCCTAGTGCCATCAAAAAGCAAGAGGACCTCACCTGCTTCATCACCTCCACCCCTGTCAATGATACTAGGGGATCTCACCTTTGACATTGTGCTACTCATAAAAAATTCCTGCACCAGCTACAATTTGCTCTAAGTGAAAGCACAGCTCTCTTCAAGAGGTGCATTCATCCTGTAAACATTGCACTAATTAAGGAGGCTACCCATCACCATTGCAAACTCATAGGCAGCCCGCCAATGGCAAGCAAATGTGGCCAGACTGCCAAAATCGAGCAGGCCTTCTGTTTGTGGTCACACAGCCTGCTCCATCACTCCACCGCTGGCTGCACAAAACCATCCTACAGTCAAAGGTTAACCCTTTATGCATATGTACGAACATACAGGGGGAACCCAGTTACCTTGTTGGCAGCCTGGATGTCGTTTGACAGCAAAATAAATGTAGTCTTGGAAGTGCTGTAGAGTCAGAAGTTAAGGTCTCATATGGAACAAGAGCCAACGATGCAGATAGACTTAAATTACAAGAGAGTTTACACACTAGTGTAAAAGGGAAAGAGCAAACCTTGCATAAAGGCATCTATACAACAGCATATGAGACAGAAGACCATATTGGCAGACACCAAAAACAGTAAATCTAGTGTATGGGCTATGACAATGATTGTGATATCTCTTCTCGTCTTGCACAGTGTTAAGATCGAGGCGGGAGGAGGACACTGTTTATTCGAGTTCCACTTCTCCACAGGTTTTTCCAAAACTGGCATATAGTCTAACTTCTGAGTAGACGTAGACAGGTCACAGAGATCTTTTCGAATGATTCTTTTCAGGCGGCGTTGAGAAGTAATTTTTAGCAGGCTTTCTTCAAAGACAGGAGATGAGATGAATTGATACAGTGGACTTCTCAGCATTTTGAGAGATGCTGGAAAGCGAGCTGGGTTGTGGTCTTCTCTCCTTCCTTCACTTCTTCAGCAGCAGGCTAATTTTATCAGCCGCTCATTCCAGAACGTAAAACACACTGACCCTACAACCAAAAGCTTGTGAATTTGCTGCCCTCTCAAGTGCGCTCTGTTGCTGCTGGGCTTGTCCAGTCTAGGGGCGCCTCTGTCACTTCTTCCCCTGTTACCAGGGTTTCTGTTCTATCTTTAAGTTGAGTTATGTGACAACCAGTAACATTGTTGCCAAACCAGCTCCCTCAGTGTCCCCTTGATGACTCTCTTGAAAAAAAAACCTGGTCCTACATTTATTCAGTTTCACTATGAAGTGCTTAAAAAAATAACAGAAGCACCTTCATAATAACATTCTCATGTTCTCTAATGTTGTAGGCTACAATTAAAACTGCTTTACATTATAACTGTGTATCAACACAACATTGTTTTGCTTTGCCCCAACAATGCAGATATTGTGTAAATTCAGCTTGAATTTGGAGTCAGGGTCTGACCAGATACCAAAGCAAAGCAGAATGAGATTCTCTGAAGAAGCGTGTTTCATTCAGTTTCATGGTGGAGCTAATTCAGGCTTTAAAACCCATTTACAGCACAAGTTTAGTGCAGGTACGCAACCAAAACTACTTTGTACTGATTAAATTTAGTGTAACTGCACCCCAAGATATAATAACTGTATTGTGAAATATAATTTGTGATAAACTAGCACAAGAGTGGCTTAGATTAATATTTAAGCAGTGTAAAAACAACTTTAATCAAGGGATGTTTATTAAAAAAGGCACAATCAGCAGTTGTGTCAGTATTCACTCATCTGCATAGTCATTACCCAGAACCTTTTAGAAAAATAATATGATTCCTATTGCGTGCCACATCATGCAACATTTAATGCTGAAAGTTTTATGTATTTCTCTCAAATCAGAATGTGTCATTTATTAATAGTACAGATGTTGTGTCATGGTTTTGTTTAGCTGAAATTTGTTTTTGTTAATAAGCTGTACTGGAGCACCTGAATCTCTCAACTCTTCCTCAATAAGATAAAATAAAACTGTCTAATACTTTGTGTAAATTAGCTAAACCATTAATATCACAGCTAGAGAGAGCAGGTGGCATAATATGGATTCAGTATATGAAAATCTATAAAGGTAGAATGATACAACTGCCACAGTTTTACTGCATAATTGCTAGGTCACTTTTAGAGGGACAAAATTATATCAATTTTTATTTTACAAAAAAGTAAACATGTCTGCAAGAATAAATTTCAAAAAGGAATGCATCACCAAGTGCAACGCTAGATTCAACAGGCCTCATCACATAGTACCAGTGCAAAATCAACCTTTCATTTGGTACTGATTTGGTTCATGTGACTCAGATGGATTGTGTTAGAAACTAAAGGTTGGATTGTGGATGATTTCTGAGCCAATTTGACCCTGTTGTGACACTATAATCAGAGCATAAGATTCCTCTTGTCCAATTTGAGTTGTTCATTACTCACCGGTGGATCAAAAAAGAGAAGTCCTGTATTTTCATGTTTTACTATTGCTCTGTTTCCAGGTATATTTCTTGCCAGCACTGGAACGTTAAGGTTCATTGCCTAAACGCAGCACCCCCAGCCAAAAAAAAAGAGAACTTGTGTCATTTATCTTAGCAAGCAAAAAATGAAGTAAAAATAAACTGTAAATTTGAATTCTTGCCAATGTCAGTATTCACTCATCTGCATAGTCATTAGCCAGAACCTTTTAGCAAAATAATCTGATTCCTATTGGTGCATATCATGCAACCTTAATGCTGAAAACTTTATGTATTTCTCTCAAATCAGGATGTGTCATTAATTAATAGTACAGATGTTGTGTCATGGTTTATAGACTATAAGTCATAAAACACTGCGTCCCTGGTGAGAAATTGGTCTGTGAATTTATTTGTGATCACTACAGATGTTTCACCACATTAAAGGTACGATTTGAGTTGGGACAGTCAAAATACTGACCTTTCCTGCTTCCTTCTATACAACAAAGCCATTTAGCTCTAAAAATGGAGCTCAACACCCCCCACGAGATTCACGTCACAGGTAACCCTAGAACTCATGGCTGCTGATGTGACAATTGAAAGGTTAAAGAACTAAACTATCTGAGTTAGTGGAAGTGCAACAAATTTTTAAAACTTAATTGTTTATTTAAAAAAATACTTTGGAAAGTATAGAACCTCTAGAATTGTAGAAGACATTCCTTCAGAGATGGAACTGTTTACTACAGCAAAAGAATCCCTCATGGCAGCATGCAATTCTTCCTGGGGTTTCTCTGAAACTAGATAGACCCCATAAGCACTACAAAATAACAGAAAAATGGTCATGTATAGTCCTCAGAAAATCATACACTGTAGATGAATGCAAATGTTGCATGCTAGAAAAACATTTAAAAAAACAATTAAACTCAATTTTGTGGTTTCATTACTTTTTTGTCTTGAAATCTGGAATGAACTTTTGTGCCCTTTAATTCATTAAGCTGAGAAATGTCACCACTGGATAGTGAAAGGTTATATCCATTTTGAACAACTACTAAGTACTCCCAGGTGTGAAATAGCATTGTTAAGAGGTAGAGTAAAACTCTTCCTACTTTACTCACCTGAACTCTAGCTTTGTAAAGAAACTTACTGCACTAGCGTTCATGTCTCTATTTCTCAATTTAATGCCATTCGCCCATTAGGGATTGGGTTCATGCTGCTCATAATCAATATGCATAGGATGCAGAAAGCCAGCAGAGAGGCTTTTACTCCATTAGACATGGCTGGATTCAAACCAACTCCCAAATGACAATACCACTGAGCCACTACTGTTTCCAATTATGGAAACTTGCAAAATTGTTAATTCAATACATGAAAGTACATGACATATTCCTGTATAAACTGCGAAAAACACCAATCATTCCATAAATCAAGTAAATGATAAATACTGGGTTTATATCTTCAAAGAACAAAACATAATGAAATACAAGTTGAGGATTATAGAAATGGATATTCTTTCAATTTAAAAAAAAGTTAAAACTATCTTACCTCTTAACCTTAGCTTCCACCTGTTGTGCAAACACAACATCAACCTGAGAAGAAAGATCGGTCAAACAGCAGATAAATTTGACATTTCGTTTTTGGAGCACATGTTTGGAAAAAAAAACTGTATTTATCTCTCAAGTAATGAATATCCTTTCCAATTCTTAAAATAATACATTTTCAAATCATATCATATTTGTCATTCTTCCCTCAACCACCACCAGCAGGAACTGATTAACTGGCTATTTATCTCAGATCCTCTTTGGAATTCGGATGCATTCCAAATTGGCTTCAATCTTTGTTTACATAACACTTCAATTTAAAAGTAATTCACTGGTGTTGAAGTACATTGTAATGGCCTGAGACAGGATAATGTACAATATAAATGCAAGTCCTTCTTCCTTCTGCATAACATAAAATCCACAATAAAAACAAATCTGTAAATTACTTTTGCTTCCAATTTTCTTTCCTCCTCTCCTGATGGTGGTGATTCAGGCAGGGCAATGGTGCCATGAGCAGCGACAGCCCTACTGTATCTTAACCAAGTGCCAACTTACCCGTGAATTCAGGCAATGATGGCTGGCAGCCTATTTCATCATGAGGGCAGCACAACTGAGCTCAATACTATTCTGACTCAACATCTACACAAATGCACACTTTCCAGCTGGGGCCATTGATACAAATCAAGTGCAGGAATCCTGGTTCATATTTTCCCTCCATTTCCCTCGGACACTAAGACCAACTATTGTGACCCTATCGCCGACCAGGCTAAGATTATTTTTAAAAACATTTTGGAAGTCCAGGATCTTTCTTAATTCACTACATTATCTGAATAAACATACAAGGTTAGCTTTCCTCTGGGTCACCTCCTGCACATCCAACAGGCACAGTGAATTTGAGTTGCATTGTGACAGGGAAGGGAGAGGTGCCCTGATTTTTCAGTCTTGGGCCTCCCTGTTGCAGGTCTGAGAGGCCATAGGATCATTCGGGAAAAGGGGATGGATGAGGTATGAGGCTGATATTACAAGGCATTAATTTGTCTGCTGAATCTTCCAGTTGCTCCCAAGATCCGCAGAACTTCTGACCATGGGGATCATACACAAACCATGATGCTCTTTTGCTTTGGGTGCCCCTCCGCCAGGTGCCTGTATATCCTGTGGATATATAAATGATCAGGACACTGAGGTGGAAGGCAAGGAATGCCTCCTTGTGCCTCACGTTCATACACCAGATGCTGGCCCGTTTACACAAGCAAATCCTACGGTCGTGACAGAGGTGATGTTCCACAGACGCTGAGATGAGGAAAATCTCCCCTAGTCACTTATTACACATTCATTTAAATACTACTGAAAGTGACAAAATGTTTAAAGCATGGACTTTGCTGTACAACATTGCAAATTTGAAATGAAGTCAGTCTAAGACTTAGAAGTTCACTCATAGGACTTAACATATTTCATAAACGTAAATGTGTCATAGTAGTCATAGGCATCCGTCCGTCTAGGAAGAGGTTAGGCTATGCCCGGGGTGCGTGTCATTTCTGGATTAAACATCGTTCTCAGTGACTTTAGAGGTCGACTCGTGAATGGCAATCCCTTCCACAGCTGAATAGCATTGGCCTGAGGTCAACTGATGTTTTGTCCTTTTCTGACATCTGGTCATTTCTTTTCTCCTCTGCTTTTTCCACACCCTTCCTGACTGCCTTTCTCCAGGAACTCCGGTCAGCAACAATGACTTCCCATGCATCGACTCCGATCCTGGTCAACTTGAGGTTTCGCTTGTAGATGTCCTTGTATCGCAGACATGAGCAACCTGTTGATCTTGTGCTGATAGCAAGCTTGCCATAGAGCCGGTCTTTGGGAGTGCGGCTGCCGTCCATTTGGCTCACATGACCCAACTAACGGAGTCACCACTGACTCAAGAGGGCAGATATGCTGGGGATCCTGCATGCTGGTGTATTTCCGTATTCAGCACTCTGGAGATATCAGGAGATGCCCAATGTTCGTGCGACGCAGCAGAGGTGGAAGCTCTTCAGCCATTTACTTTGGCTAGCATAAGTTGTCCATGCTTTGCTACTGTAAAGGAGGTTGCTGAGAACACAAGCCTGGTACACACAGAGCTGTGTGTTTTCGGTTAGTTTGCTGTTGGTCCACACTTGCCTTCTCAAGCTTGACATTACAGCTGCAGCCTTGGCAATCCTGGAGCTGATTTTGGCATCAAGGGACAGGTTGCTGGTGATTGTTGATCCAAGGTGAAGCTGTCAACGACCTCCAAAGTGAGGTTGTCAGTGTTGACGGAAGGTGTGGTCTCTATGTCTTGGCCCTTAACTTTGGTATTCCTGACTGTGAGTCTAAGCTCCTTGCAGGTCTGGGAGAACTGATGTACAAGCTGCTGCAAGTGAACTTCATTATTGGATGTCAAAGCAGCATCATCAGCAAACAGCAACTCACAGACTCAGACTTTATGCACTTTGGACTTGACGCGCAGTCTTGCCCAGTTGAACAGCTTGCTGTCAGCTCTGGTATGCAGGTGGACACCCTTATTTGAGTCGCCGAAAGCGTACAATAGCAGCATGGAGAAGAATATGCCCAAAAGAGATGGCGCCAGGACGCAGCCCTGCTTTGCTCCGCTGCCAATCTTAAATGCGATTGATGTTGCTCCATTACAACTGACAGAACTGTGCATGTTCTTGCGGCAAGTTGAGATGACGCCCAAGAGTCCAGGAGGGCAGCCTATTTTCCATAGTAGTTTGAAGAGTCCATCTTTGCTGACAAGATCGAAGGCCTTGGTGAGGTCTATAAAGGCAATGTACAGTGGGCTGCGCTGTTCGCAGCACTTCTGTCATTGCCGAAATGAGAAAATCATGTTGACTGTAAATCTGTCAGCTCTAAAGCTGCACTGAGACTCAGGATAGATGCGTGACACTAGGGTCTGCAATCTGGTCAGAGCACCCTTCTCCACGAAACTTAGCAAGGAGATGCCAAAGTAATTGTTGCTGTCAGTATGATCCCCTTATTTTTGTACAAGGTTTGCATCACGCATGTCTTGAGGCACAGAATGTTCCTTTCAACAGAGACACAAGAGTTCATGGGGATGCTGCAGCAGTGCTGGTTTTCCACTTTTGACGATTTCAGGTGGAATACATAATTTCCTAGGGCTTTCCCACTGGCAAGCCCCAGGAATTACATTATACAATCCATATATGGGGGTGATATAATGTGTTAAATAAAGATCTATTTAATATATTCTGATGGTGAAAGCATCAGTGGCTCGCTTTGCAATTTTTCAGCTTTGCATCTAAAAACCATATGTCTTGCAATGAATGCAAAAACACAAAAAAATGATTAGGATATATTAGAATGCTGCTGGCCTCCTGTAACTACCCCACTTACTGCTAGCTTATCTTTTTGCATGTCTTCCACTCTTTAGTGTCCCTTCTCTGTATGCCTTTCACATATTACCTTATTTTAAAACCTTTCGATGTCTTTCTCTGCTTCAACTCCTTAATTTCCCTAGCCCTCATTTCTTTTTTCCACCTCAGCTCCTTTGTGTTCTCCATTTTATCTTTGCTTCGCTTCAACTATCCTTTCATTCTCACTCTATTCTACTGTTCCCCCCTCTTTTATCCCGATTGCATTTTATTTACTTTTACTGATTCCACAAGTCTGAGCCCAAAACACCCAACACTGAGGTGGCCATGCATGGAGCATCAAAACATTGGGAACAAAGGACCAGCTGAAAGATCCCGACTCTAGCAAGGGAGCAAAAGGTAAGCCAAAGGCACTTGGCAAAAAGGTACTCATGAGCTGCCATCTTGATAACAGGAAGGCTAAGAGCAAAGACATGAAACTGAAATACTGCATGGTTTGCTCACTTTTACCTATTTGTGCACACAACTGCTTGTTTAGTAACTTTTTTTTGGTAATAAATCAGTTATGCCAACTTAAAATGGTTCTAAAAGAAGCCATTAATCTACTGTAAAGCTTCTTGCTGTTCATTCACTGTTGAAATATTTTTCTTTCCTGGGTTGACAAGATGATCAGACTTGGGTCAGCCCCTGAATTAATTAATCAGTCGAGTGACCCAACTTGTTTTAAATAGTCTGAGCAAAGTGGCTTTGCAAATGCAGATTATAGCAACCAGTTTCCTCATTGTAACTCCTGTAGATATATGGATGTTATTAAAATGCTTTCAAAGTGGGACACAGTTAAAATCAACTTCATTAAAGCGCCACATTTCTTCTTATGACTGTTCATCAGAAAATGAGTGCAAAAAAAAAATCAAGGCTGACTAGAAAATTAATAAAAGGGAAATCTCAAATCTGCAATGCAACTGCATATCCTTCTGTATGGCAGACGGCCAGACAGGCTTATTGGCAATATCAAAGCCATTAGCAAAGAAAACATTAGATTGTTTAGAAATGTGGAGAGAGGGGACCATCTGCTGACACGAAATACAGTCCAACCTGCATATGCAAACCAGATTTAATAAGGGTATTTATAACTCAAGCCAATATTTGCCTCAGAAGTTAACTCCTTATTGAAAACTGGTTTAGCAAAGCATTAAGATATGTTAGGACTGGTTCACTAGACTGGTTCCTGGGATGAAGGGATTGTCCTATGAGGAAAGATTGAATAGATTAGGCCTTTATTCCCTGGAGTTGAGAAGAATGAGAGGTGATCTAATTGAAACATATAAAATTCTTAAGGGGCTTGACAGGATAGAGGCTGACAATATTTTTCCCCTGGCTGGGGAATCAATACATGGGATCAGTCTCAGAATAAGGGGTCAGCTATTTAGGTTTGAGAGGAGGAGAAATTTCTTCACTCAGAGCTGTGAATCTTTGGAATTCTCTACCCCAGAGAGCAATGGATGCTCAGTCATTGAGTATGTTTATGACAGAGATTGGTAGATTTTTGGTTATTAAGGGAATTGAAGGATATGAGACAGTGCAGGAAGGTGGAGTTGAATATCAGCCATGATCTTACTGAATGGCAACGCAGACTCAAAGGGCCAAATAGCCTACTCCTGCTGCTATTTCTTATATTCTTATGACTGGTACTTCAACTGCCTTGGTCCTTCTCTCTGAAAGTTGCTCTTTACAAGGGCACAGAATTACGCTGGGTAGAGGTCGCCAATATTCCTCCACTTTTCTCCCTGTATTGATGACCTTTCTTTTCAACCATGCTTCCCTTCACCGCTCCTGACTCTCAGTCCATGACGCAGCATCATTCAAGCCACAACTCATACAAATTCAAATAGTTTTGCATGAAGCAGGGTAGACATAACCAAAATTACTAAAACTGAAATAGGGGATACTGTAGCATACTGGTTATGTTACTGGACTCGTCATCCAGAGGCCTGGACCAATAATTCAGAGGCATGAGTCCAAATCCCACCACGGCAGCTGGCAAATTTAAATTAAGTTAATTAAATAAATCTGGAATAAAAAGCTAGTACCAGTAATGGTGACTATGAAACTAACAGATTTTCACAAAAACCATTTGGTTCACCTATGTCCTTTAGGGAAGGTAATCTGCCAGCCATACCTGGTCTAGCCCATATGTGACTCCAGACCCACAGCAAATTGATTGACTCTTAACTGCCCTTTAAAATGGCCTAACACTCCACTCAGTTGTATCAAACTGCTACAATATAGTATAAGAATAAACAGATCACTTGGCATCTGATTTGGACAAGTCAAAGGCACAACCAGCTCAGTCAACCCTGCAAAATCCTCACTAAAATCTGGGGACTTGTGCCAAAATTGGGAGAGCTGTTGCTGTCCCACAGACTAGTCAAGCAACAGCCTGAAAAAGTCATACTCACAGAATTATACCTTTCAGCCAACGTTCCAGACTCTTCCATCATCATCGTTGGGTATGTCCTGCCCCACCACCAAGAAAGACTCACCAGAGGTGGTGGCAAAGGGGGGCATACAGTTACGAGGGAGTGGCTCCGGGAGTCTTCAACATTAACTCGGACCCCACAAAGTCTCATGCCATCAGGTCAAACATAGGCAAGGAAACCAACTGCTGATTACCACCTACCACCCTCCCTCAGCTGATAAATCAGTACTCCTCCATGTTGAACAGCACCTGGAAGAAGCACTGAGGGTAGCAAGGGCACAGAATTACTCTGGGTAGAGGACTTCAATATTTATCACCAACAGTGGCTTGGTAACCAGTATAATTGATTATGAGAGAACTGTTAAAAGGGAAAATCTTACTTGACCTTGCCCTCACCAATCTATCCATCGCAGATGCATCTGTCCATGAAAGTATTGGTGGAAGTGCTCACCGCACAGTCCTAGTGGAGACTAAGTCCCATCTTCACAGTGAGGACACCCTCTGTCGTGTTGTGTGATACCACCATGCTAAATGCGATATATTTAGAACATATTTAGCAGCTCAAAACTGAGAATCCATGAGGCACTGTAGACCTTCAGCGACAGCAGAATTATATTCCACCCCAATCTGTAACCTCATGGTCCAGAAAATCCTTCACTCTACCATTACAATCAAGCTAAGGGATCAACTCGAGTTCAATGATAAGTGTAGAACAACATGCCTGGAGCAGCACCAGGCATACGTAAAAATGAGGTAACAAACTGGTAAAGCTACAACATAGAACTACATGCATGCAAATCTGCAGAAGCAGCATGTTATAGATAGAGCTAAGCGATCCCACAACCAACGGATCAGATCGAAGCTCTGCAGTCTTGCCACATCCAGGAGTGAATGGTGGTGCACAATTAAACAACCAACTGGAGTAGGGGCCTCCACAAATATCTTCATCCTCAATGATGGTGGAGACTAGCATGCAAGTGCAAAATACAAGGCTGAAGCGTTTGCAATTATCTTCAGACTTTATAGACCACTCAGCTTGATGTCGGTAGTGTGGAAAATTCTGGAGGCCATTATCAAAGATTTTATAGCAGAGCACTTAGAGAACAGTGGTAGAATCGGGCAGAGTCAGCATGGATTTACGAAAGGGAAATCATGCTCGACAAATCTACTAGAATTCTTCGAGGATGTAACTAGTAGAGTTGATGAGGGGGAGCCAGTGGATGTGGTTTATTTGGACTTTCAGAAGGCTTTCGACAAAATCCCACATAAGAGATTAGCAGGTAAAATTAATGCGCATGGGATTGGGGGTAGCGTATTGTGACGGATAGAAAATTGGTTGGCGGACAGGAAACAGTAGGGATAAATGGTTCTTTTTCCGAATGGCAGGCAGTGACTAGTGGGGTACCGCAGGGATCGGTGCTAGGACCCCAGCCATTCACAATATACATTAATGATTTAGATGAGGGAACTAAATGTAATATCTCCAAATTTGCAGATGACACAAAACTGGGTGGGAGGGTGAGTTGTGAGGAGGAAGCAGAGAGGCTTCAGGGTGATTTGGACAAGTTGAGTGAGTGGGCTAATGCATGGCAGATGCAGTATAATGTGGATAAATGCGAGGTTATCCATTTTGGTAGCAAAAACAGGAAGGCAGATTATTATCTGAACGGCTATAAACTGAGAGAGGGGAATATGCAACGAGACCTGGGTGTTCTCATACACCAGTCGCTGAAGGTAAGCATGCAGGTGCAACAGGCGGTAAAAAAGGCAAATGGTATGTTGGCCTTCAAAGCGAGAGGATTCGAGTACAGAAGCAGGGATGTCTTGCTGCAATTATACAAGGTCTTGCTGAGGCCACACATGGAATATTGTGTGCAGTTTTGGTCTCCTTATCTGAGGAAGGATGTTCTTGCTATAGAGGGAGTGCAGCGAAGGTTTACCAGACTGATTCCTGGGATGGCGGGACTGACGTATGAGGAGAGATGGAGTCGGTTTGGATTATATTAGCTGGAGTTCAGAAGAGTGAAGGGGGATTTCATAGAAACCTATAAAATCCTAACAGGACTTGATAGGGTAGATGCAGGAAGGATGTTTCCGATGGTGGGAGAGTCCAGAACCAGGGGTCATAGTTTAAGGATACGGGGTAAACCTTTCAGGACTGAGATGAGGAGAAATTTCTTCACCCAGAGAGTGGTGAGCCTGTGGAATTCGCTACCACAGAAAGCAGTTGAGGCCAAAACATTGTATGTTTTCAAGAAGGAGTTAGATATAGCTCTTGGGTCTAAAGGGATTAAAGGGTATGGGGCGAAAGCGGGAACGGGCTACTGAGTTGGATGATCAGCCATGATCATAATGAATGGCGGAGCAGGCTCGAAGGGTTGAATGGCCTACTCCTGCTCCTATTTTCTATGTTTCAGCCAGAAGTGCCAAGATGATCCATCTTGGCCTCCTCCTGAAGTCTCCACCATCACAGAAATCAGTCTTCAATTCAATTCATTCCATGTGATATCAAGAAACAGCTAACAGCATTGGATACAGCAGAGGTATGGGCCCCAACAACATCTCGGCTGTAGCGCCGATGTCTTATCTCCAGAACTAGCCGCATCTATAGCCAAGTCATTCCAATCCAGCTACGTCGGCATCTACTCAACCAAGTGGAAAATTGCCCAGATATGTCCTGTCCACAAAAAGCAGGACAAATCCAATCCAGCCAATTAGCATCCCATCAGTTTACTCTCAATCAGCAAAGTGATGGAAGGTATCGTCGACAATCCTATCAATCAGCACTTACTCATCAATAACCTGCTCACCAATGCTCAATTTGGGTTCACCAAGGCCACTCATCTCCAGACCTCATTACAGCCATGGTGTAAACATGGAGAAAAGAGCTGAACTCCAGAGGTGAGATGAGACTGACTGCCCTTGACATCAAGGCAGCAGTTGACCGAGTATGGCATCAAGGAGCCCTAGTAAAAGTGAAGTCAATGGGAATCAGGGACAAAACGCTCCACTGCTTGCAGTCATACCTGGTACAAAGGAAGATGATCTTGGCCCCAAGATATTGCTGCAGGAATTACTCAGGCTCGTATCCGAGGCCCGACCATCCTCAGCTGCTTCATCAATGACCTTTCCTTCATCATAAGGCCAGAAGTGCGGATGCGCGTTGATGATTGCACAGTGCTCAGTCCCATTCGTAACATAGAAACATAGAAAATAGGAGTAGGCTATTCGGTCCTTCGAGCCTGCACCACCATTCAATACGATGATGGCTGTTCGTCCAAACTCAGTACCCTGTTCCCACTTTCTCCCCATACCACTTGATTCCTTTAGCCCTAAGAACTATATCCAACTCTTTCTTGAATATATTTAATGATTTTGCCTCAACTGCTTTCTATGGTAGAGAATTTCATAGGTTCACCACTCTCTGGGTGGAGAAATCCCTCCTCATCTCAGTCCTAAATGGTTTACCCCTTTATCCGTACATTGTGACCCCTGGTCCTGGACTCCCCCACCATCGGGAACATCCTTCCTGCATCTGTCTGTCCAGTCCTGTTAGAATTTTGTAGGTTTCTATGAGATCCCCTCTCATTCTTCTAAACTCTAGCGAATACAAGCCTAATCAACCCAATCTCTCTTCATATGTCAGTCCTGCCATCCCAGGAATCAGTAACTGAACATATAATGAAGCAGTCCAAATGCAGCAAGACCTGGACAACATTCAAGCTTGGGCTGATGAGCGCTGTGTAGCATTCGCGCCACACTTGTACTGGGCAAGGATCATCTCCAACAAGAAAGAATCTCCCTTTGACATTCACTGGCATTACCATCGCTAAAATTCCCACCATCCTGGGGGTTACCACTGATGAGATACTTAACTCGACCAGCCACATAAATACTCTGGCTACAAGAGCAGGTCAGAGGCTGGGAATTCTGCAGCGACAACTCACGTCCTGACTCCCCAATGCCTGCCCACCATCTACAAGGCACAAGTCAGGAATGTGATGTAATAGTGTCCACTTTCCTGGATGAGTGCAGCTCCAACACTCAAGAAGTTCGTTAGCATCCAGGACGAAGCAGCTTGCGTGATTGGCATCTCATCGACCACCTTAAACATTCACTTCCTCCACCACCAGCATACAGTGACGGCAGTGTGCACCATCTACAGGATGTGTTGCACCAACTCACCAAGGCTCCTTCAACAACGCCTTCCAAACCAGGGACCCCTACCACCTAGAAGAATAAGGACAGTAGCCGCATGGGAACACCACCACTTACAAGTTCACCTTCAGTCACACACCATCCTGACTTGGAAATATATCGCTGTTCATCTACTGATGCTAGGTCAAAATCCTGGAACTCCCTCCCAAACAGCACTGTTGGTGTACCTTCACCACACAGACTGCAGCAGTTTAAGAAGGTAGCTCACCACCACCTTCTGAAGGACAATTAGGGATGGGTAATAAATGCTGGCCTTATCTGTGATGCCCAGATCCCGTGAATAAATTAAAAAAACAGACCTTCCACTATATTTTCATACGCCCATTTAATAGCGTGGTCACATAATTTTAAAGTCATATTTATTTATTAGGATAATGCATTGGGTTGGTATTAACTTGCCCTGCCTAACGTGCTCTCTACTGTGCAGAGGGCCACAATACAGGCCAATAAAACATTCTTTATGAGAAAAATACAAAGGATTATTTTTCACTCAACACTGAAGAACGATCTCTTACCTTGGGTCCAATAATAATTAAATAAACCCGTGGTTCTTCCTTATGCCAAGCTATAAAGCAAGATAAATTTTTAAAAATCAGTTGAAACAAAATAACATTTAAATTAGTGTGATGTATTGTAGTATTTTACAAATTCGGCATTACAGCAACTTTGATCCATGTCTACTATGGATTTTCTCCATATTTCAGTTGCACTGAGTTCATAACAATGGAAAGCTGCCTCAGTTCTATTTAATAGTCTTAAGGACATGGATCAAATTGAACCCCAATAGTATGTCTGAAATTGCCATTAACTTTAGAACCAGGGGTCATCGGCTCAATCTCAGGAGGAGGAAAATGCACAGGCAGTTTAAAACATAACTACTTTACCAAACAGATGGTAAATGCATGGATTGGAATGTGCAGAGAAATTGTGGGGGCAGATAGTGTGGAAAAAAATCAAGGTGGAATTAGATAGATTTGAGAGAATGGGTGATATATGAGCATTAATTTTTGAGACTGGCAAGGATAGATTGCCGGGTCATTTCTGGTTCTGAACACTTTTTTTTATAAGCTGACATGCCTTTTCACCCTGTAGTCTACCCTATTGGTGGTGAATGGCCACACAATAAAAACTCTAGGCTGTACTGATATCCAATGTAACTTGAATTAGCTGAATTATTTCTCATTTCATTACAATAAAAAGCTTTTGTCATTATAAAAATTATTGTAGGGTTGCATATTGTCACGCTCATGAGGAGTGTACGATGGAAATACAGAAATAAACTGAAAAGTTACAAAACTTAGAACAAATTTAAAAAGATTGGGACATTGGCTGTCAACAAAATAGAGGACAAGACACATGACTCATACCAGCTCCTTCACTGTAATCCACATCCACTGCCTACTAAGATTGAAAACTAATCAACACTGCTTGCATGATGTCATGCTAGACCCCACCTGCCAAGAATGAGGCACATTAATTTTGTCATGAACATTGATTTTAAACTGTTACTGGAGTGAAGAAAGGACTTGTTAAACAGATCAGTCGTGGCTGGAAAAGACATTTGCATATTAACAGACGGTGTTTGGAAGGACAACACAGTCATTTCCTGACACATTCAACACACGATGGACCTTTGATCACCAGACGTTGAAGGTGGGGGAGCTTGCATCCCAGGTTGACTGCTGAGATGGCCGAATACACAAATGGACATAGTCAAACCAGCTAGTCACATGACTAACCTGCTGGGCAACCTGAGCTTTATGAATTTGTACAAATAGTTTGGGCAGATAGCTGTTTGCTCTTGGACTAAGAAGATCTCTCCCCGGTCTGCTCCCATCTCTTTCTCACAAGCCTCTGAATCCACTGAAGACACATGAGTCCCAAGAGAGAAAAGTCTCTAACAGCGAACAAGGTTTAAGAAGAATACTGGGCCCCAACAAAAAGCAAGATCTACCGACAATCAAGCTCTCTATCGTGAGCTCGAAGAACTGTAACTACAGCTCTTCAGATATTGCCTCAAACTTTTCTACTTTATTTTTCTTCTGCTCTTTTCTGTCTCTATTTGCATGTGTGTATCACGTATGCATGCTAGCGTGGTCACGCCGTGTATCCATAGGTGTTAACCGAATTAGAGTTTAAGTTTAATAAATTTCAACTTTTCTTCTTTAAACCTAAGAAAGCCTGTTTGTGCTGGTTTCTTTGCCTTATAATTGGAAAACGGTGAACAAGGACTCACCAAGGGGAAGCTAAAAACACGGTGTGTTTAAAATTAAAGCCTGTTACAGTAAGACCAGATGAAAACTGAAAGGGAACCCTACACCTCTTTCTCACCTGGTCATAACAGAAATTTGGGGGCTACTGTCCTGGATTTTACCCACAGACAAACGAGAGAAATTGGAAGTGGGAAGCCAAATTGTTCCCAAGCAAAAAAAAGAGCAAGATTTCAATACAGGTTTTCTTGTGGCTGTGTGTGCTTGAATACTAACGTATCCGCAAGTGAAGCTAGTAGCTCTCCAAGCCAGGATGAAATAACTTGGGATAAGTTAAAAACACTGTCTACGGAGGAGTTGAGGAAAATGGCTGAGAAGTGTGGGATCACAGTATGTGGCAAGGCTAGGAAGTCTGAACTCCTAAGGCTAGTGGCCAACCATTTTTCCCTTGAATCTGAAGAAGCGGAAACAGAGTTAGAAGCAATCTCCGACAGGGTATTGTTAGCAAAGATACAATTGGGACAGAGGAAACATGAATTTAAGGGAAGGGAGGGAGTAAAAATATTTCAGAAGGAATGCAAAGAGAGAGAGCTGAAGCGGCTTGAGTTAACTAGGGGGCGACAGAGTAACCCCAGTGAAAGATTGACCAATATGGAGGAGCATAATTCAGGGCTGGGTATAAAAATGTTAAAACTAGCTCAACTAATTCCAAAGTTCAACGAGGAGGATGTAGAAATTTTTTTGTCTCCTTTGAGAAACTGGCAAGGCAGCTAAAATGACCAGCTGAGACCTGGCCTCTTACTACAAAACAAGCTAACTGGAAAAGCCCATGAGGTTTATTCCCTGTTGCCAGATGAGAGTTCATCAAATTACGCAGTGACAAAAAATGCTATCCTCGGGGCATATGAATTAGTACCTGAAGCCTATCGCCAAAAGTTTAGAACCCTCAAGAAACAAGCTAATCAAACTTATCTGGAGTTTGAAAGAAGTAAGCAGCTGGCTCTTGACCAGTGGCTGAAGGCTCTTAAAGTACAGCTCAGCTATGAGAATCTCCGAGAAGTAATTCTATTTGAGAGTAATTTAAACACTCTCCATAAAGACCCATGTAGAGGTGCAGCAGGTCCAGAGAGCCGTCCTGGCCGATGAGTTTTCTTTAATTTATAAGTCGGTTTCCCAGGGGAGAACCTTTCCTAGCCACCCCCACAAATTCAAACGGGTCAAAAGGTAGGAAGGTGATAGGGGCCCAAGCAGTCTTGGGAGAGAAAGGAAAGCAGGAGACACTGGGGGCCCTCCCCTAGCCAAAAAGGAAGGTGCTGTGAGCAAGAGAGAGGCTGGGGACCTGTGTGCTTCCATTGTAAAAACGCAGGGCATTTAAAAGTGGATTGTTGGAAACTAAAGGGAAAACCGGTAGGGTTAACCAGAGCACACCCGCTCAGTGAAGACAGGACCCTGATGAAAAGCACAGCAGAACAAGCTGTGGCTTTAACTGCAGTAAGATTGAGACTCAGGAAGCTTACAGTTGCAAGTTCAGGAAAATTTAACAGGATTCCTGAAAGTTATCAGGGTTTTGTCCCTGAAGGAAAAGTAACGCCACACCCCTCAAGTGGGGCAAGCAAGCTCATAGTGATCCTCAGGAACACAGGGGCCACTAGAACCCTTGCACTGGGAAAAGGCCTGACCTTTCCCCCAGAGAGTGCAGAGAACACCAGAATGGTGGTGAATCGTATTGGAGGGCACTGCATGCCTGTACCTGTACACTGGGTGCACCTTGAGTGCGACCTAGTTCCGGTGACCATAGGGATTGTCCCTAGTTTGCCTGTGGACTGGGTTGACCTGCTCCTAGGTAATGTTCTGATGGGGGTGAAGGTGGTAGCCCCCCAGTAGTGAAAGAAAGACCGCAGGTGGTCACAGAAACAGGGCCGTGGCAAAGATGGGCGCCTGCAATTTCCCTGAATGTTTAGTGGATCAGCTCATGATCAAACCAGCTCTCCCAGAGGAGAATGAATTAGTACTGCAGGCAGATGACCAGGTCTGTCTGTCTGAGACTTTCTTTGGAAAGTTAGGAGACCCAGGAAATGAATTAAATGGATTTTCCCTAGGGGAGGTTCAGCGAGCCAACCCCAGTATTGCGAGAGTTAGCAAAGGCTGCCCAGTCTGAAAGTGAAGCAGAGGGAGTCCCTGATTGTTACTATTTAAAGAATGAGGTACTGATGAGGAAATGGAGTTCTCCTCACAGACCTCAGAGCAAGGACCAGTTCGTGCCGCCGCAGAGGTACCGGACAGAAATATTAAGAAGGGCCCATGAGACTACATGCCGGTATACGAAAGACCAAAGCCCACAGAAGACAGCAATTTGACTGGCCAAAACTCCACAAAGATGTGGTGGAGTACTGCAGGAGTTGCCACATGTGCCAGGTTGAGGGGAAACCCAAACCTACAGTGAAACCTGCACCCCTAAGTCCTGTACCGGTGTTAGGAGGGCCCTTCAGCAGAGGGCTGGTGAATTGTAAGGGACCCCAGCTGAGAACAAAAAGGGACAGGCAGGCACAAGGCTGTCAAAAGGTTAGACAGAGAAGGGGAAAAAGTGACCAAAAGGGCAGGTTAAAGGAAGTCCAGGAGGAATTCAGGATGAAACCCCCACTGTCTGGTCAGCCAACCCCAAAAATTGTGAAAAGTTAGATCCCACATCCTCCTACATAAATGCAGACACTAGAAGCACCCCACCAGAGTTTCCAACAGCATTTACAGGAACCTGCAGAGACAAATAAAGACCTCTAGGGGGCAGAGAAAACGGGACAGTGATGCCTCACCTAGTCAAAATGCCACAGGGGAGTGCAGTAGAGCTGCACAAATACCTGCAGGCAGGAGTGTCCTCTGAGAGGAAGGGGAGATTAGCAAAGAATGCCCCCCCAGTCAAGAAAGCACTGAGAGTTCAGGATAGACCACCCACTACTGACTCATCTTTAAAAAAAAATTACTTCAGCATCTCAAAAAAAAAATGTTTATTGGGCTGCCAAAAAGGGGGCAATTAAAGCAGCACTGGCACCAAGAGATGACAGGCTATAAGAAGTTTTAGGATTTATGAATGAATGGGAATGAATGAGAGAAATACATTTTTTTTCTGTACCTTAAATTTTTCTCTCGAGCCTTTTAATGAAATGCACTTTTCTCAAATCGCATTTCATTCCGCTGGGTATAGAGGTGGCATGCTAGACCTCCGCCTGCCAAAAATGAGGCACATTAATTTTGTCATGAACATTGATTTTAAACTGTTACTGGAGTGAAGAAAGGACTTGTCCAACAGATCAGCCGTGGCTGGAAAAGACATCTGCATATTAACAGACAGTGTTCGGAAGGACAAAGCAGCCATTCCCTGGCACATTCAACCCACAATGGACTTTTGATCACCAGATGCTAAAGGTGGGGGAGATTCCTGCTAAGATAGCCCAATACACAAATGGACATGGTCAAACCAGCTCGTCACATGACTAGCCTGCAGGGCAACCTGAGTTTTTTGAATTTGTACAAATAGTTTGAGCAGAAAGCTGTTTGCTCCTGGACTGAGAAGATCTCTCCTGTCTGCTCCCATCTCTTTCTCACAAGCCTCTGAATCCACATGAACGCCAAGAGGGAAAAGTCTCCAACAGCGAACAAGGTTTAAGAATACTGGGCCTCAACGTAAAGCAAAATCTACCTACAATCAAGGACTCTACAGTGAGCTCGAAGAACCGTAACTACAACTCTTCAGATATTGCCTCATAACGTTCCACTTTATTTTTCTTCTGCTCTTTTCAGTCTCTATTTGCATGTGTGTATCACGTATGCATGTTAGCATAGGGCACATCGTGTATTTGTAGGCATTAACCGAATTAGAGTTTAAGTTTAATAAATTTCAACTTTTCTTCTTTAAACCTAAGAAAGCCTGTTTGTGCTGGTTTCTTTGCCTTATAATTGGAACACGGTGAACAAGGATTCACCAAGGGGAACTAAAAACACAGTGTTTTTAAAATTAAACCGTTATGGTAAGACCAGGTGAAGGCTGAACTCACTGGATCATAACAATGAAAATAAGACAGATAATCAGGCATGGATATTGCTATACTCAAACTAAGAAAAAGGCCTTTTCCCTGCCTTTTCATCTCCAACTAATCTTCACTACAATGGGGTGTGAACAGCCCTCATATCCTCAAAATGGGGCCATCAAAAGACTATTGTGCAGCCCAGAAAGAACTGAAACCTTAAGTCACATGGGCAGAACTAACACTTGTAACTTCACCTTAAAAGGTAATTGTTGAGGAATAAATGGGGATCTTGCCAGTACAGAACATCAGACATCAAGATCTGTCAGAGCTCACCTCAACCACACAGAAAAACAAAAAGCCATCTTGAATTCCAGCAAGGCAGAGAGAGAGCGCACAAGAGATCCATTCCAGCCAACACAATTGAACCCTGCTGAGACATGTTGGACGTCAGCTACAGCACAGACAAGGGAGTACAAACGAACAAAGAACAGTACAGCACAGGAACAGGCCATTCGGCCCTCCAAGCCTGCGCCGATCTTGATGCTTGCCGAAACTAACACCTTCTGCACTTCCGGGGCCCATATCCCACTATGCCCTTCCTATTCATATATTTGTCAAGATGTCTCTTAAAGGTCGCTATCGTATCTGCTTCCACCACCTCCCCTGGCAGCAAGTTCCAGGCACTCACCACCCTCTGTGTAAAAAACTTGCCTCGCACATCCCCTCTAAACTTTGCCCCTCGCACCTTAAACCTATGTCCCCTAGTAACTGACTCTTCCACCCCGGGAAAAAGCTTCTGACTATCCACTCTGTCCATGCCGCTCATAACTTTGTAAACCTCTATCATGTCGCCCCTCCATCTCAGAGTGTGCTTGTCAAAACTACTCTTCTACCTGTGAGAATTGAACGAAGCAATCAGCACGATGTTCACCCTGAAGAGGACTGCCAGAAGACTGCAACAGCCCAGCAATTACCAGCCAACCAGCAACCTGGCATGCAACTGTAAAATTCACCTTCCTAGAGGATCCCACAGGTTTTTCCCTGAAACAACAGACTTTTACACCTTGAACTCTTATCCTTTACCTTCTATCTATCTTCTTGAGAGTGCATGCGAGACTGAATGCGTGTGTGAGGGGTGTTGTGAACATTTCAGGGAATAAATACTGTTCAATAAATAGTTCATCTTCTGTTTTAAACCTACAAGAAAACCTGTCACTGTTTGTTTATGTGGCAACTAAAACATTCAGGGGCTAACTCATAATTTTAAACAAAACACGACTGCGGTCAGCTGGGAGGTGAACAGCCACACCGACACCCCTTACCACCTGTCGGTAACAATATAAATTTATGAAAAACCTCCCAGTATCCAAAATTGGGGGCCATAAATATGAGGTAGTAAATAAATAAATCCAAAAGGAATTCAGGAGAGACCTCATTATCCAAAGAATGTTTAGAATGTGGAACTCGTTACCACAAGCAGCAGTTAAGGTAAATGGAATAGATGCTTAAGTGGAAGCTAATTAAACACGAGGGAGAATGGGATAGAAGGATATGCTGATAGGGTGAGATGATGTGTGGAGTGGAAGGATGCTTATGTAGAACATCAACACGAGCACAGGCCAGTTTGCCCAAATGGCTTGTTTCTGTGTTGTATATTCAATGTAAAAAAGCAATTAAAATATGTATACGCAATATAACAATTTTTCTAATAAGTGCTGTAGCATCTTCAAGCCATTTGTGTCTTTAACTTTAAATGTGGTTCATTAACAGAAAGTTTCTCAGTCATTAATTGCATACCTTACATGTTCCTTCACAGAAGGAATGTCTAGTTGGAAAAGACAAAATGTTTCATCAACAGTTTGTTAATGACCAAATATAGTTAACGTTTTGCAGAAAAGTCTACATTATTCCAGAAGTTATTTATCTCAAAGTCTCATCAGTAATACATAAAAAGCTGATTAAGTTGCATTATATTTCAATAAATTGTGACAATTAAGTGCCCAAAAATAGTATCCTTGATCAAACTAAATTATATGAATTATATGTAAGCAATGTTTCCAGAATGTACAATGTCTTTCTTCAGATGTAAATTACACTTGCAGGAAGTAATAAGCTTTCAATTAACAAAGATTATCAATAAAAGAATCAACAATTCAATGCAGAATATACATGTCTGGAAGGTAAAGAGAAAGTAGAATGACAAACACAACCACATAAAGGTCGAGGAATGTTCAATACATTAGGTTAATGAAATTTATATTGAATACCTGAAAATGCATCCACCAAATAGAGGGGATCTTTGACTTGCCGAAGTCCACACACCAAAAGAAAGATGTACGGGTCAATATTCTCGCACTGAATCCCTGTAACCAGTATATGGAAAATAGACATTTTTCTTTGCTTATAAAGTAGAAAATCATGCCAAGTAATCCTTTCAGTTTGAAATGTATTATCATTTATTATCACAATACTTCCATTACCACCTTTTGCAAATAATAAAGTTTCAAAACCAAAGCAATCTAGTTTATAATGCTAATCTGGTGGAACAGAAAAGCAGGATTGGTATAGGAAACCAACATATTCATAGCATTCTGTATTTTATTTCAAGCAGCTGGTTGCTTAATTGTAAACTGTTAACTCAAGACTTTCACAGTTATTTTGATAAAGAAAGTAAAGTGTTAAAAGTTTCAGCATTTCAGCAGGCTCATTTAAAAAAACTGATTTTCTAGCAAAAAGATTTTAAAGCTTGCATTATTCTAAGTTTTGCTCCTGGGTTTGCTTACTCCTAATGAGGGATTACTTCATGCACACTTTTTTTGTTTTCTGAAGAACAATCCACAAATATTTCATTTTAACATCTACAAATTGAAATTGCAGAATCTATTCTCATCCTTGGTCAACAAAATAACAGGTGAAAATAATCCTCTTTTCCACTGGCAAACTCCAAATCAGGAGAGTACATGTATTCAAAATGAATAAGTAGACAATGATATAGTAGTCATGCCAGTACGTGATGAAGTAGTTCTGTAGGGGAAGGTTAAATTTAGTGCAGTAAAACAGAATAATTGGCTAGTATGGGGACAGCAGCAAAACCCTATTCAATTCACCATCCAAAATAATAGGATAGTCTGCTAACTTCTACCAGCTAGATATCTTAAGGCCCTGTACCACAGTATATTTTTACCTTACACAAGTTAGGTGGAATTTAAAATAAAATCCACATGCAAAGTGACATTCTTGGATGGCTAACAGATAGATCACTTCAATTACTCAATCTTGAAATTTAACTGAATAGCAAACTATTTGAGCTAGTTGCTCTTGGTTTAAGATCACATCTGAATATCAATTGCATGATTGCTTTCTAATCTACTCTCGTTGAACCAGTATTATGAATAACACAATGAAGTCCACAGTGAAAATAAAATGGGAGAGTTTCAATGAAGAGTCCACAATCAAAACATCAGCCCACCTTTTCTTCTTACAGACACTAATGAGCCTGCCATGCATTTTTACATTGTTATATTTCAATTTTCTATAACTCACTAATTTGGATAAATTAATAGGCCGCAATCGTTGCAAATTTGGAAATGTAATTAATTGTTTCACTTAATTTTATTAGGTTAAATATGCAGGAAGGACCGTTGGAATTCTGGTTAGCTGAATCTGAGGGATGTCAACAAATTACCCTGACCCCCAAAAGTGTGTGATTATTAGCACGCACTTAAATGCGCCAACATCCTAAATGCATCGATGTATTCTCCCATAAGTACTGTGCAACATTACTGCACGAACTTCACAAATGTAAGCATTTATTTGGATTAAAAAATTGATTATACAAACCATTGAGAAAAAAAGAAAACTGTGAAATAAATGTGATATGATATTGCACTTTCAATATGTATGAAGTGGATGCAAGCCACTGATAATGATTAAATTACTATACCACTGGGACAAAAAGGAAAAAGAACAGATTGGGTTTGATGCCAAGACAAATAAGAGACATTTTCACCATAAAAGCAATCTGCACAGAATATTTTGATACCAAGTGACAACTTAAAAATTAATAGTAACGTATTGTCAGAGGCTTTTTACTTCTGTCCATTATAAGCAACAATACATTTTCACCCTTAGATTAGGCTCTAATAGAACAAAACAGCACTTTCTGTTAAATTAAACTTTTCTCATGCAAGACAAATGAAAGTGTGGCTCTATATACAAACTATCAATCTGAGTTTTAAAAAAAAGTGATTTACTAAGGAAGACAATCTTACAATATTTGATTGTTAATCGGGCTGCAGCATTTCATGTTAAATGTTTACTGTATGTATTCTACCGTTAAATTGTACTATTTAATCTGGTGAGCATAACTCTGGAGTAAATTGTGATATGGGAAGAGCACAAGTTTTCACAGATTTATGATGTTTACTTTTGGGACAGCTTGAATCCTTGAACCTAACTTTAAACCTTCTAACTGTATACACATTATGAATTCTAATATTATTTCTTGCTAATTGTCATAGGGAATAGGTGAAGAACACCTACTGACCTGCTAAATTCAAAAGAGGAAATGGCAATGGGAGCCACACCTTTACAACACATACAAGATATTGAAATCAGTTTTAGTGACATTACAATCAAGAGCACAGACAATAAGAAATTTAAAGAGATTAACCTCCTTTAGAATCAAAATCACTTCTTCAAAAATAGAAATCTTAGCTTAAATGATTGTCAACAACATTAACAGCAATTTGGCATTGGTATCTTGCCATTAGCTACATTTATTAAGACAGTATCAGTTTTCAATGGCATTTGTCAAGTTTTATTCTATTAAGTACTACAATATTACTACACAAAGACTAGTTGATGTCCTACGGTGTTGCTCAAGACAGAAATATTAAAAACAATTCTTTTCTGGTAACTACCTTTCCGTTGATTTCTTATTCTTTGTCTCTTTCTGTTCTGATATTCCACACTGTTTGTCTTTCGTGTACTTTCTCTTGGTGTTGTCCTTGTGCCACTTGATTTGCCTCAAATACTTTATTACGTTATCTCTCCGTCTGTGTTTTCTCTTTTGTATAGATGACACTCTGTTTGCCTCTCATAATTGTTAATTTATTCAATTTATATTTTAAGGCCAAGATATTCAGCAAGGTGTCAGTCGCCAAATACTGGATCAGAGGCAGGAAGAGGAACTTCCAGGAACTGCTACAGCATGCACAGATATAAACAACAGTTGGAAGTTGTATTCTTGCCTAGGATGAAGAGATGGGATGGGAGATAGAAGGCCACAGGGGGCGGGAATAGGGGCAGGGAGTTAGCAAACATGCCTGCCTTGTTTGTATTTGTGAAACTGAGCATCAGGAACTGTCTAAACATATCAATCCAGTAGGGACCAATAAACAATGTCTGACTTTCTACAATCGCTAGATTCTTCAAAAGACAAAGCTCTTAATGGTGCAGATAGATAAACAGCTGGAACAAGAGAACACAATGCAACCCATTTTCTTCGTTACCGTTTTAAGGTCTACAAAACCTTTAAGGGACCACACAAACAATTCCCAATTTTTCTGTGTTGGTGACAAACTCGCACCCAAGTAACAATGATTCCACTTAAAACTTCACAATATTATTCATACTAAAAATCAGAACTTTTACAAAAATGTTTGGCAAAGCTATCTAAAATCATGCAGTTTATAAATAAAAATGATATACATTCCGATTAAAAACACCATCAATAAACCATACCTGAATTTTGAAGAAACTCTTCCCAGTTAAATTTTGCACAAGGCTTGGTCACAACACCTAGATTTCATTAGAAAGCAAGACAGAATAAAAGCACAAGGACAGTTAAAAAAAGATAACTGTTTAGTGTAATTACTTTCCCGCCACTTTCCCTTTCCTAATTTGGATAGATCCCTTTACATAAATCCAACAGATTATTCACTTAATCATGAATGCCTTTACAACTACTTATTGAATGTTTTGGGAAAGTAACTGTTAATTGTCACTCGTCTTTTCATAGATTATAAAACAAAAATAAATAAATCTGGTAGTTTCCAGCAAAGAGGGTTTTCTAATTACATGTTTTGAAATCTGGATTTCCTTCTTTGCACTGCCAGATATAATTACAAGCTGGCAGGACTGGTACTGTTGTATAGAAATTCACTCGTCCATCACAGAATTATGGAGAACAGCTGATGGGAGTAATGGAACCACAGCCTAGACCACCTTACTGTCACGATGGGAGGAGGAAGCACCACAAGATAAGGGCAAAAAAGGAAGAAGCTGGGTGAGGTTAAGGGAAAATGAGATTTAAAAAAAAAAAATGGTAATGTATTGACTGCTTTTTGCATTGCAAAACGATATTTCCAAAAGGATAAACAAAGCCTAAAAGTGTGATTTTTAACTTCATAAACCTGAAGCTTTCGCCATTGGGATTGCATGTTGGATATTCAGAGACACATTGCACACAATTTTTCAAATGTTAAGTCATATCACTATGAAACTATACACAGTGCTTGCTCGAATTTCCAATACACGCTTCTGGTAGAGAAAGCTCCCCGTTGGGAGTGCAAAAATGTATTCAAAAGTATCATAACAAAGAATATTCAAGAGAAGTCATGAAGTGTGTAATTTCTTTGAGGAGGGAGGGTCATCAGTAACTTACAGGTGCTGTGGATTGGCCTGACTTCACAGTCAAGTGGAGTGATTTTCAAATTCATGGTTGACGGTACAGTATCTGTTCATGCCACTATAATAAGTATCATTTTAACGCACAATGCTAAAGATAACTGCTGATGGAGTTAGTTTATGTCTTTAACGCTGATTTTTGGGGCAATTGTAATGGTTGAAAACATAAAGATATGTCATCAATGCAGGTATGAATATGAAAATGAATGAATATTACTGTGCCAACTTCTACAAAATCTTTAAAAGAAACAGTGAACACCCATCAGCAATAAGTGGTTAAGGTCTGGAATGCACTGCCTGAGAGTGTGGTGGAGGCAGGTTCAATTGAAGCATTCAAAAGGGAATTAGACTCTTATATGAAAAAGAAGAATGAGCCTCGACAAGTTGAAGTTTCTGGAGGGTGAAGGCCAGTGAGAGCATTGGAGTCATTGAGTCGAGAGGTGACAAAGGCATGTATAAGGGTTACAACTGGGAAGGAGTTGAAGTAGTAATGGAACGCACAACTGGCAGAGGAAGTAACTGGACTTCATGATGCAAAGTATATGGAGTCTGAAATTCAGCATAGTGTGGAACAGGATATCAAGGTTATGAATGGTCTGGTTCTTTCTGATACAGTGTCCAGGAGGAGAATGAAGCCAGTGTCAAGGGAGCAGAGTTTGTGACAGACTAAAAATGGTGGCTTAGATCTACCAAGTGCTGCTAGAGGAAATGATTCATCTATGTCTCGATATCAGGCCATTTGAACAGTCCAAGTCAGTCAAATACTGAAGTACAGGACTCCCAGCAGAGAAACAAATACTCACTGCTGACTTTAGATTGAGTTCAGTGATGTCAGTAGCATTCAACTGAAATTAACTTTTCCATTATTTTTATCAGGGGTGTTCAGTGTTTCTTTTAAAAGTTAATTTCAGTTGAATGCTACTGACATCACTGAACTTAATCTGAAGTCAGCAATGAGTATTTGCTTCTCTGCTGGGAGTCCTGTACTTCATGAGTGAGAACAGTTTCTCTATCTACTCTGTCCAGACCCCTCATGATTTTGAACACCTCTCTCAAATTGCCTCTCAGCCTTCTCTTTTCCAAGGAAGGCAGTCCTAACTTCTCCAATCTATCTTCATAACTGAAGTTCCTCATCCCTGGAACCATTCTCATGAACCTTTTCTGTCCTCTTTCCAATGCCCTCACGTCTTTCCTAAAGTGCGGCGCCCAGAACTGGATGCAATATTCCAGCTAAGGCTGAACTAGTGTCTTATACAAGTTCAACATAACTTCCTTGCTCTTGTGCTCTATGCAACTATTAATAATGCCCAGGATGCTGTATGCTTTATTAACACTCTCTCAACCTGTCTTGCCACCTTCAATGACTTATGCACATATATACCTAGGTCCCTCTGCTCCTGCACCCCCTTTAGAATTGTACACTTAATTTATATTGTCTCTCCGTGTTCCTCCTACCAAAATGAATCACTTCACATTTCTCTGCATTGAATTTCATCTGCCACCTGTCTACCCATTCCACCAACTTGTCTATGTTCTTTTGGAGTTCGACACTATCCTCCTCACAGTTCACAATGCTTCCAAGTTTCGTATCATCTTCAAACTTTGAAATTGTGCCCTGTACACCAAGGTCTAAGTCATTAATATATATCAGAAATAGCAAGAGTCCCAACCTTCCTCCAGCCCGAAAAACATCCATTAACCACTACTTTTTGTTTTCTGTCACTCAGCCAATTCCGCATCCATATTAATACTGTCCCTTTTATTCCATGAGCTATAACCTTGCTCAAAAGTCTGTTGTGTGGCACTGTATCAAATGCCTTTTGAAAGTCCATATATACCACATCAACAGCATTGCCCTCTTCAACCTTCTCGGTTACCGCCTCAAAAAACTCTAGCAAGTTAGCTAAACGTGATTTTCCCTTAAGAAAGCCATGCTGGTTTTATTTAATTAACCTGCATTTGTCCTTGCCAACTTGGTGATTTAAAAGTACCATTCATTTTATACCGTCAATTAATCACAGTAATAAGATATTAGATGAATTTCATGTCATGTGTACCCTTTTCAGATACACTTCAGGGGTATAAGTGGAGGAAAATAATATTTCTATAATCCCATGACTTAATATTTTCTGTCAATGAGAAATTACTGAATTAAAACAAAAATGTAGGCAACAATAGGTGGTTTAAAACTATATTATAAAAGGAAAAAGTACCAATTTTTCAAAACCTAATTAACATTCACAACAGAAATTACGCTGAATTCATGTTAAAGGGAACTTTATCAGGCTATACACTGTAATTAACATTATATATTCAATTAAATCACCAAAAAACACCTTGGGAAGGAGACTGCCTGAACAGCTTTGTTTTACAAAACCACTTAAGAGTAAAAACCATTGCAGATCTCAATATTGCAAAGGCTACCATTCTAGAATCATTTTGAAAAGCACAGCTTTCTTGTGGATGCTTTTGGCCATTTCTTGGCACTGATTGCCGAGATGGGAGGGGGTGGAATCAGTGTTATACTCAGGAAGCTTTCATATACATTCTGCAATAACCTTGGAGAGTATTTATTGCATTTTAAGAGAATTTGGAAGCCAGTATCTGAAGGTTGCATAATTTAATTCCCAATATGAATCCTACTTTCCAGGATAAACATGCTGAAGAGGTGGAGCAGCAGCAGGGTGCAAGGAAGGCCAGGTTAATCATACAGCACTAGAAGAGAACCAAACCTTTCGGTAGAACCCGTTGAGTAGACCGCATCCACCTAGGTACACTTTCTGAGACCTTTCATAGGAGCTCTGTCTCTAGAGGCTACAGTCATGAAGCTTTGACGAGTTTTGCTCATTGCCATAGCCAGATCTGTGATCAAGGTCCAAATCATGGACAGCTCTAATTATAACAGAGTAAATGTCCAACTCTGAACTTTTATGCCATAGATTCATTCCTGGGAACCACAGTAGACAGACGTCCTAGAGAATGCCAAAGAGGATGATGATGACACTGCTGGGTAGCTGGTGCTGTAAAGCGACTGAGATCAAGACTCACTTGGGGCACTTTTACAGATGTAAAGAGCAATATTTTTGGAAATTGCAGCCCATCAAAAATCTACCTCCTCTCACCAATCACTCTCTGATCCATGTAAAATCCCTGCACCTCATAGCTGTCACATCATAATATTTAACCTCAAAGTCAGCACATTGTTTTTCCTGTAGGGCAGTGTAAAACTGACAAACAGTAAGTGATTACTTACAACTACTTCTAAATGCATTACCTGTTTTATCACATGTATATCCATTGTGACTGCTTTTCTTTGCCCTATTCTAACACTTCTACATGCCATTCAGAGTCTACAGTCAAAGATGTAGATGGTTACTGTAAAATATTGAGAGTCTCTTTGGATAGACAACCAGTTAGGAATGTCTTGGACCCAGAATCATCACCAGGGGAATATATTTTTCACTGGAATGTGAGAGAAATATCAAGACTACAGACAAAAGTGTACTTTAATCAAATGGCATTTGCAGGTAAGGTAATGGCACATCATTTAATCTCAAATATATACACATGCACAAGCAGATTAAGGCATTGCAGTCACGAACCAAACCATTCAACTGAAAGACCTGAGCACGAAAAGATTTCTGATCCAAACAAAAGTGTTACATAAATCTGAAGAGACAGTACAATATTTTGTTCTTTCCCCTATCCAACAATGCAGTTAGGTAAAAAAAAACAATTCGCTTTTAATCTAGCTATTAAAATCTTTATAACAAATCCATTCAAAAATGGCATTCAGCACCATTACCACTATAGCTATTGATCCCAAGGGAATGCTATTTGCATTTATTGCATCAGTATTATAGTCATAGGAAAGTGCAAGCAAGTCATATTGCAATGGCATATTTTAGTGAAGGAATTATACAGAGATAGTGTTATAAAAGCACTGTAATAAAAAACAGCTATTGTTAATGGTAACCAAATGTAATGAATTTAATTTCTCAAATATTTTGACAAGCTATGACAGGTATTTATGATAACTAATTTTAAGTCTATTATAAATCAAGAAATGGGATACTGTCTCTTGCTCTCGCTGAGATGTGATGAATGTATATTTGATACAGTAAATGGCATTTTGTTTCAGTAAGTCTAGTAAACACGTGCAAAGTTATTCATACGCAAATCCCCACATACTTATAAAGTGGATAAAACCTTTAAATCGCAAAAGCTTCAACAAAACACTACTGCACATTAATGCAAAAGGAAACAAGGAATAACGCTCAACACCATGCTGAAAAGGGCACCAATCTTGTAAATGAAGCAGTTTCCACACCTTACCTTGAGGTTGCACATGAATCTTACTGCTCGCGAACGGCTTAAAAAAAGAAACAAAATACATGAATAAATAATATTTCCAAACGTACATGTGAAATAGCTTGCAAAAGCCAAACAAATACATAAAGTGGATAAAAGTACTTTTTGTTTGTACATGGACACCTGCAGACAACATAGAAAAGGAATTTTGACTCATCTCCCAATCCAAATAGAATATAATACATGCAAACAATACAATAGGCTTGTTGGAGCTTTGTTAGATATAGCAAAATAATTACATGTAGTGAACTTTAAATCAGGCATACTCAATCTTCTCAGGAGTCAATGGCTACCCTTACAATTCACACTGATAGTTTACAGTTGAATAAAATTACTTGAATTATCCTGAACTAATAATTTACAACCTCAACATCAAAACCCTCCAGATACACTTAGTCAAATAAAATGACTTGAATTAGCCTTAAATCATTTACAATCTCAACTTCAAAATGCTCCAGATACATTGAATATTTTAAAAAGTATAATTTTAGAATTTATCAAAATATACCTTTCATTATTGCAGACGCTAAGGATTAGTATAATAATCAAAAATCTTAAGATTGAAGTTAACAATTGCTGAAAGTGCTTCAGTAATCGATAACACCAAATGGATGACATTTTTGTCTCAATTTTCCATCCTTGCCCCCTGGTGAAATTCAGCTCCAGAAGAACTGGCAACCCTTTGAAGCCTTACTGAAATGACCATTTTTAAATTGTGAACTAAGACAACAAGTGATAGATGGCAATTTTACCATGGAAGACATCACAGCTAAACTCAATCTTCCCCTTACGCAATACTTAACAAGGGTCACTGGGTAGGAATCAGGAGCAAGAAATCTGATTTTTTTTCTTCCCCTCATGTAAGGGATCAGACCAATGTCCACATCGGCTGACACCAGCTAACTTAGCAGAAACCAGGCTTCAAACCTGCATGGCTTAGTGCCACAAGATATGTTAAGTTTATTGATTAAGTTATTGGGGCAGTTTGGAGATAAATCATTTTAATTACAATTTATCAGTGGCTTTATTTTAATGGATATTTTGATTTTCTGAAATTAATCTGTACAATTAAAATAGAAAATTGTACTTAAGACTTTTAAAGATGATTGGCGGAAAAAGTTTAAGTGAAATATGATGGTTAACTAAACTGGAAATCAGAATTACTTGCCTTAGGATCATTAGTAGAATATACAGTACATATGGAGAATGGTAGTATAATGGTTATGTTATAGGACTAGTAATCCAGAGGCTAGGACAAGTGATATGGAGTTACGAGTTCAAATCCCACCACAGCAGCTGGGGAATTTAAAGTCAATTAAATAAATCTGGAATAAAAAGCTAGTATGAGTAATGATGATGATGATGATGAAACTACCAGATTGTTGTAAAAATTAATTGTTTCCCTAATGTCCTTTTTTAAGGAAAGAAATCTACTGTCATTACCTGTTCTGGCCGAGATGTGATTCCAGACCCATAGCAATGTGGCTGCCTTTTAACTGGTCTCCGAAATGGCCTAGGTCGCTCAGTTGTACCAACTGTTGCAAAAGGATCTAAGAAGAATAAAACTGGGTGGACAACCTTAAGTACTGGACATGATAAAGGAACAACCAGTCCAGTTCTCACTAATATATGGGGACTTGTGCCAAAATTGGAAGAGCTGACTCACAGGCGAGTCAAGCAACAGCCCGACAGTCATAGTTACAGAAATCACACCTTTTAATGTCCCAGACTCCTCTATCACCATCCCTGGGTATGTCCAGTCCCATTGGCAGGTCAGACACAGCAGAGGTGACAGCACTGTGGGATACATTCAGGAGGGTGTGGCCCTGCTCCAGTGAAGCTACAACAGCAGCATCTACCTGACAGTGTGGAAAATTACCCATATATGTCTTGTCCACAAAAAGCAGGCCAAATCCAATCTGACCAATTACCTCTCATCAGTCTGCTCTCAATCATCAGCAAAGTAATGGAAGGTGTCATCAACAATGCTATAAAGTGGCACTTACTCACAAATAATCTACTCACCAAGGCTCAGTTTAGTTTTTGGTTAGGACCACCCAGCTCCAGACCTCATTACAGCCTTGGTCCAAACATGGACACAAGAGCTTAATTCCAGATGTGAGGTCAGAGTGACTGTCCTGGGCATTAAGGCAGCATAGGAAGGTAGCAAATGTCACCCCACTACTTAAGCAGGGAGGGAGAGAGAAAATGGGGAACTACAGGCCTGTTGAGCTTAATTCCAGATGTGAGGTCAGAGTGACTGTCCTTGACATTAAGGCAGCATTGGAAGGTAGCAAATGTCACCCCACTATTTAAGCAGGGAAAGAGAGAAAATGGGGAACGACAGACCTGTTAGCCTTACATCAGTAGTAGGGAAAATGTTAGCATCTATTCTGAAGGATGTGATAAATGGACACTTGGATAATAATGATCAGATTGGGCATAATCAACATGGATTTATGAATGGGAAATCATATTTGACGAACCTGTTGGAGTTTTTTGAGGATGTTACTAACAGAATTGATAAAGGGGAGTCGGTGGACGCAATAAACTTGGATTTTCAGAAGGCTTTTGATGAAGTTCCCCACAGGAGGTTGGTTAGCAAAATTAAAGCACATGGGATAGGAGGTAATATACTGGCATGGATTAAGGATTGGTTAACAGGCATAAAACAGAGAGTAGGAATAAACGGGTCATTCTCGCATTGGCAGGCTGTGTCTAGTGGGGTACCGCAAGGATCAGTACCTGGGCCCCAGCTGTTAACAATATAAATCAATCATTTGAATGTGGACACCAAATGTAATATTTCCAAATTTTTGCAGATGACACAAAATTAGGTGGGAATGTGTGTTGTGAGGAAGATGCAAACATACGAATTCGGAGCAGGAGTAGGCCACTTGGCCCCTCGAGCCTTCAATAAGTTCATGGATAAACTGATTACTCCATATTTCCACCTACCCCCAATAACCTTTCACCCATTTGCTCAAGAATCAACCTACCTCTGTCTTAAAAATATTCAAAGACTCTGCTTCCACCGCCTTTTGAGGAAGAGAATTCCAATGACCCATGACCCTCAGAGAAAATATTTTTCCTCATCTGTCTTAAATGGGCGGCCTCTCATTTTAAACAGTGACCCCTAGTTCTAGATTCCCCCACAAGGCGAAACATTCTTTCCACATCCACCCTGTCAAGGCCCCTCAGGATCTTATATGTTTCAATCAAGTCACCCTCTTACTCTTCTATATTCCAGTGAATACAAGCCTAGCCTGTCCAATCTTTCCTCATATGGCGACCCACCCATTCCAGGTATTAGTCAAGTAAACTTTCTCTGTACTGCCTCCAACGCATTTACAACCTTCCTTAAATAAAGAGACCAGTACTGTACACAATACGCCAGATGTGGTCTCACTAATGCCCTGTATACCTGAAGCATAACCTCCCTACTTTTGTATTCAATTCCCATCGCAATAACCAATAACATTCTATTAGCTTTCCTAATTACGTGCTGTCCCTGCATACTAAACTTTTGCGATTCGTGCACTAGGACACCCAGATCCCTCTCATCTCAGAGCTCTGCAATCTCTCACCATTCAGATAATATGCTTCCTTTTTATTCTTCCTGTCAAAGTGGACAATTTCACACTTTCCCACATTATACTCCATTTGCCAGGTCTTTGCCCACTCACTTAACTTATCTATATCCCTTTGTAGCCCCCTTATGTCCTCTTCACAAGTAACTTCCTACCTATCTTTGTGTCATCAGCAAATTTAGCAACCATACCTTCGGTCTCTGCATCTAAGCCATTGATATAAATTGTAAAAAGTTGAGGCCACAGCACAGATTCCTGTGGCACACCACTCGTTACATCCTGCCAACCAGAAAATGACCTATTTATGCCTACTCTCTGTTTCCTGTTAGCTAGCCAATCTTCTATCCATTGCCAATATGTTACTCCCTACACCATGAGCTTATATTTTCTGCAATAACCTTTGATGTGGCACCTTATCAAATGCCTTCTGGCGGCACAGTGGCGCAGTGGTTAGCACCGCAGCCTCACAGCTCCAGCGACCCAGGTTCAATTCCGGGTACTGCCTGTGTGGAGTTTGCAAGTTCTCCCTGTGTCTGCGTGGGTTTCCTCCGGGTGTTCCGGTTTCTTCCCACATGCCAAAAACTTGCAGGTTGATAGGTTAATTGGCCATTATAAATTGCCCCTAGTATAGGTAGGTGGTAGGGAAATATAGGGACAGGTGGGGATGTGGTAGGGATATGGGATTAGTGTAGGATTAGTATAAATGGGTGGTTGATGGTCGGCACAGACTCGGTGGGCCGAAGGGCCTGTTTCAGTGCTGTATCTCTAAACTAAACTAAACATCCACCGGTTCCCCTTTATCCACAGCACATGTAACTCCCTCAAACAGCTCCAATAAATTGGTTAAACATGATTTCCTTTCACAAAACCATTTTGACTCTGCTTGAAAACCTTGAATTTTTCTAAATGCCCTGCTATAATGTCTTTAATAATAGCTTCTAACATTTTCCATGAGACAGATGTTAAGCTAACTGGTTTGTAGTTTCCCGCTTTCTGTCTCCCTCCCTTTTTGAATAAAGGTGTTACATTCACTATTTTCCAATCTAACGGAACCTTCCCCGAATCTAGGGAATTTTGGAAAATTAAAACTAATGCATCAATTGTCTCACTAGCCACGTAGAGTCATAGAGTTATACAGCACAGAAACAGGCCCTTCGGCCCATCGTGCCCGCCATTAAGCACCTAACTATTCTAATCCCATTTTCCAGCACTTGGCCCATAGCCTTGTATGCTATGGCATTTCAAGTGCTCATCTAAATACTTCCTAAATGTTGAGGGTTCCTGTCTCTACCACCTCTTCAGGCAGTGTATTCCAGATTCCAACCACCCTCTGAGTGAAAAAAAATTTCCTCAAATTCCTTCTGAACCTCCTGCCCCTTACCTTAAAGTTATGCCCCCTGGTTATTGACCCCTCCGCTAAGGGAAAAAGTTTCTTCCTATCTCACCTATCAATGCCCCTCATAATTTTGTACATCTCAATCATGTCCCCCCTCAGCCTTCTCTGCTCTAAGGAAAACAACCCTAGCCTTTTCAGTCTCTCTTCATAGCTGAAATGGTCCAACCCAGGCAACATCCTGGTGAATCTCCTCTGCACCCTCTTTAGGGCAATCACATCCTTCCTATTGTGTGGTGCCCAGAACTGTACACTCCCCAGCTGTGGCCTAACTAGCATTTTATACAGCTCCATCATAACCTCCCTGCTCTAATATTCTATGCCTCGGCTAATAAAGGCAAGTATCCCATATGCCGTCCTAACCACCTTATCTACCTGTGCTGCTGCCTTCAGTGATCTATGGACAAGTACACCAAGGTCCCTCTGACCTTCCTAGGGTCCTACCATCCATTGTATATTCCCTTGCCTTGTTAGTCTTCCCAAAATGCATCACCTCACACTTCTCAGGATTAAATTCCATTTGCCACTGCTCCGCCCATCTTACCAGCTCATCTATATCATCCTGTAATCTAAGGCTTTCCCCGTCACTATTTACAACACCAATTTTCACGTCATCTACGTACTTACTGATCATACCTCCTATATTCACATCTAATTCATTAATGTACACTACAAACAGCAAGGGTCCCAGCACCGATCCCTGTGGTACACCACTGGTCACAGGCTTCCACTCGCAAAAACAACCCTCGACCATTACCCTCTGCCTCCTGCCACTAAGCCAATTTTTGGATCCAATTTGCCAAATTGCCCTGGATCCCATGGGCTCTTACCTTCTTAACCAATCTTCTATGCGGGACCTTATCAAAAGCCTTACTGAAGTCCATGTAGACTACATCAACTGCTTTACCCTCATCTATACATCTAGTCACCTCCTCGAAAAATTCAATCAAGTTTGTTAGACACGATCTCCCCTGACAAAGCCATGCTGACTATCCCTGATTAATCCCTGCCTCTCCAACTGGAGATTAATCCTGTCCCTCAGAATTTTTTCCAATAGTTTCCCTACCCTGATGTTAGACTCACCGGCCTGTAATTACCTGGTTTATCCCTGCTACCCTTCTTGAATAACGGTATCACATTCGCTGTCCTCCAATCCTCTGATACCTCTCCTGTGGCCAGAGAGGATTTGAAAATTTGTGTCAGAACCGCTATCTCCTCCCTTGCCTCACATAACAGCCTGGGATACATCTCATCTGGGCCTGGGGATTTATCCACTTTTAAGCCCACTAAAGCAGCTAATATTAGCATTGAAAGGAAGTATGTTCAAGTATGTCACAATCCCCCTCCTGATCTCTACACCTACATCGTCCTTCTCCATAGTGAACACAGATGAAAAGTAATCATTTAAAACCTCACCTATGTACTCCGGCTCTACACACAGATTGCCACTTTGGTCCCTAATGGGCCCTACTCTTTCCCTGATTATCCTCTTGCCCTTAATAAACTTATAAAACGCCTTAGGATTTTCCTTTATCTTGTCCGCCAGTGTTTTTTCATGTCCCCCCTTTGCTCTCCACCTTAGGATGAAGTCCATCGGACTTGTCAGCCCGCAGCTCCAACAATTTGTTCAGTACCACATCCCTGGTGATTGTAATTTTCTTGAGTTCCTCCCTCCCTTCCATTTCCTGACTTACAGCTAATACAGGGATGCTACTTCTATCCTCAATAGTGAAGACCATTGCAAAACACCTGTTCAATTCATCTGCCATCTCCTTATTATCCATTATTAATTCCCCAGACTCACTTTCTATAGGACCAATGCTGACTTTAACGCTTCTTTTTTAAATATCTATTGAAACTCTTACTATCTGTCTTTATATTTCTAGCTAGCTTTCTCTCGTACCCCAATTTTACCCTTCTTATCAATCTTTTAGTCAATCTTTGCTGCTTTTTTTTAATATTCTGTCCAATTTTCCCCCAATCTTCTGACCTGCCTCCCATCTTTGCACAATTATATGCTTTTTCTTTAAGTTTGATACTATCTCTAATTGTATTAGTTAACCATAGATGGCGGGTCCCACCGTTGGAATTTTTCTTTCTTGTTGAAATGCATCTATTCTGTGTATTCGGAAATAAGCCCTTAAATGTCTGCCACTGCATCTTTATTGACCTACCCCTTAACTAAAGCTTCAAGGGGATTTGGACAGACTTAGTCGGCTGAACTTTACGCCGCCCCAGCGGGTTGGATGGTGGTGTGGGGGTGGCGTAAAATTGAGTGGGAGGCTCCGGGAGGCCTTCCCGCCCCGCTCCTGCCTCCGGCCAACCCACCTGCCCCAGGCCAATCGAAGCCCTTAAGTGGCCACTTAAGGGCATTTGCCCGCCTCCACGGGTATTTTACCTGTGGCAGGCGGGTGTGGCGGCCGTTCCGCACGCCGGGGGAGGTGCCATGGCAGTCGGGCACAGGATGCCTGACTGAGGGCCGCCCCCCCCACCCCACAACCCACCCCCGGGACCCAAGATGCCCTTCCTCCCCCCCCGAACGACTACCCTTGCCTTGCCGCCATGACTGACCACCACCCCCAAACACCACACCCCCACCCTGGCATGGCAAGCCCAACTTGCCTGTGGTCCTGGATCCATGGTTCGGCAGGGCTGCAGCCCCAGTAATGGACACCACTCCCTGTGGCGTTGCTGGGACGAAGACCTCCTCCCTCAAGCAGGTGGAAGTCCTGCCTCGGGCCAATTAAAGCGTGGGGACCCATAAAATGCAGGTCGGATCCCTGGGCTAGGCGGAAGCGGGTTCACCACTGACTTCTACATCGGTGGCAAAGGCCCGTCCAACTATAATAAAATCCAGCCCAGTGAGTTGGGAAGAATGTGGCAGATGGAATATAATGTGGAACAATGCGAGGTAATCCATTTTGGTAGGAGGAACAGATGTGCAGGGTATTTCTTAAATGGTAAGAGATTAGGAAGTGTAGATGTACAAAGGTACCTGGGTTTCCTTGTCACTAAGTCACTGAAAGCTAACATGCAGGTGCAGCAAGCAATTAGGAAGGCTAATGGTATGTTAGCCTTCATCACAAGAGGATTTGAGTACAGCAGTAGTGAAGACTTGCTTCAATTGTATAAAACCTTGGTTAGACTGCATCTGGAGTACTGTGCAGTTTTGGTCCCCTTACCTTGGGAAGGATATTATTGCCATAGAGGGAGTGCAACGAAGGTTCACCAGACTTGTTCCCGGGATGGTGGGACTGTCCTTTGAAGAGAGATTGGGGAAACTGGGCCTGTATTCTCTAGAGTTTTGAAGAATAAGAGGGGATCTCATTGAAACCTACAAAATACTGAAAGGGATAGACAGGGTAGATGCAGCTAAGATATTTCCCCTGGTTGGGGAGTCTAGAACTAGGGGGACACAATTTCGAAATAAAGGAGAAGCCACTTAGGACAGAGATGAGGAGAAACTGCTTTACTCTACAGGATGTGAATCTTTGGAATTCTCTACCCCAGAGGGCTGTGGAAGCGCAATCATTGAGTTTGCTTAAAGTAGAGATTGATAGATTTCTGAATACCAATAACATAACAGGATATGGGGTAGTGTGGGGAAAAAGGCAATGAAGTGGACGATCAGCCAGGATCGTATTGAATGGCAGAGCAGGCTCGATGGGCTGAACAGCCTACTCCTGCTCCTATGCTTCTATCTGACTGAATTTGGCATCAAAGGAGCACTAGTCAATAGGAGAAAAATTCTGCACTGGTTGGAGCCATATCTAGTACAAAGGAAGATGGCTGTGGTTGTTGGAGGCCAAACATCTCAGCAGCAGTACGTCGCTACAGGTATTGCACAGGGCAGCGTCCTAGGCCCAACTACCTTCAGCTGCTTCATCAATGACCTTCCCTCATAAGGTCAAAAGTGGGGATGTTTGCTGGTGATTGCCCAACAATCAGTTCCATTCACAACTTTCACTGTTAATTTCATAATCTTTCAATGTGATTTGTTAAGAAGATACACAGTTGCTTTCTCTGTTCACTCCAGTCCCAGATGCCCTCTTTTGCTTTTTTTAAAGCTTAACTGGGCATCTACCTCTTGCCTAAAGTGGCTGTACTATTTGCACATAAATAACGGCAAGGGCCATTAGCCTCACCATCATTTTGATAGCAAATTATGACCCATTGATTCCTGCAACAAATAAAAACCACAGTGTTACACTATATTTCAAGTGACCATTATAGGGGAAGTTGCATTTCAGAGGTTTGTTACCATCGTACTGAAGTCTTTTAGTAAAAGGCACAATGAAATAGAAAACAATAAATAAAATTTACACTGTGATATCTCCCAACACTTCCACCTCAGACAATCAATTAATGAGTGTCAAATATTTGCAATTTATTCTTACGATTCACTTTTACACAATCTATAAAACACAGTTTTTTCAAGTTTTCTTGTGCCTGCTAAAGAAATGTGTCCCATCAGCCCAATGTTAAAACGAATCATAACACAATGAAAACCTACCATTGCAGCTGGTCTTAGAAATACTGATATCCTAAAGGACACACTAGTGTAAAATTAGGAAAGATGTTAAATATGGGAATGTAGCCTTACCTTTCTGCTATTGTACCTTATTCATAAAATTTGGGACCCCAATTTCTTTTTTAAACACTGTTTATCAACTTTTTATACCTCTTTCAAAAATGTGTATTTGAATCATTAATTCTTGCTGTTACTGCACTGCTTTTAAAGTATTACCATTTAGTGAACATGTTCTAATCTTTCCTCCCAAAATGTATCATGGTGAATTTCACCTAAAGGTGTTTGAAAGCTTGAGCTCAGAGCCTCTGCTATCTTTTAAGTTTCCTCAGGTTTCTAGGACATACTTTGAACTCCATCTTTCTTTTCTGTACCATTCCCTTACCTGGAGTTATAAATAAGTAGAATGTTTTTAAGTACTTTCTTAATCCACCATGAGAAGATTTACTTTTTGATCCTTAAGCAGCCTTGTTATCCTTTTAAATATTTGGAAAATCTTTAATAAAGATGTAAAACGTAAAAAGATAGCAGATCTTTCAACATACCCCCTTTAACTTTCCTCATCTTTCTTGCTTCTCTTTTTTTTCTTTAGTTAGCTTAATTTTCCTTTGCATTTTTAGCCCTCGAATTTATCATATGCCTCTCTTTTAGGTCCCATTTTAATTTTTCTGCTCATCTAACTTTTGCTACAACCTCTTTATGGGATACATTTAGTTCCTGTAATTATCTCCTGTTTGAAAGTCTCCCATTGTTTGCCTACTGTATTATCTGCCAATTTATATCCCTTTCCATCTCACTGATATGTCTTTTTCCCCCAGTCAAGTATCTGTCACCCATTTCCAACAAGAACCATACATATATTCTGGTATCTATGCATACAGCATATTTCAACACCATTGTTAACGCTTAGCATTAATCCAACTGAAATGAAAGATACAGAACTACAAACAAGTCAAAAATGAATACACATCTTCTGGACTGTTATTAGAAGCTTTTAACCACCCAAGCTGTATATTGCACTAAGTGCATCTAACATTCCTTTCAAAATACTCTCAAGTAGAGAACATTCACCAAGCTTGCCGCTGAGCGTGCATGGTATATCAGTCGTCAGAATATATATTACCAGTTATAGGTATGATTTTACTTATCCTTTGAATGTAGTTTAACCTTCATGTACAGATAGCCTTGGTGGTCAATGTCCCTATCATTGACAAATCATTTTAATCAAGTGTTATGTTGCTGTATACAAGAACTCATTCATTGTTCTTTGGTGGCAGGGTACAGCAGAGAAACCAGAAGAAGAAGAAAAATGAAGATATTCACACAAAAAAATTTAAACTGAATAGCTCAAGCAACATCAGGTCAGAAATGGAACTGAATGGCAGGCTGGGGTGGGAACAACAGATATGGAAATTAACTGACATTCAAAAAATACAATAAATTATACCCTTGCTACTTATGGTACATTCTTCTTTCTTCATTCATTGCTACATACAAACAGAATTATACCAAAGTTGCACAGAAATTCTAAGTGCAGCTCTTAAGGACACAAATTCAGCTTTGTGCATTACAATGTAGAATCACTCCTTGCCCTGTGTAATCATATCAAAGTAACACATTACTCAAGGAATAGAGATATCTTTAAGAAACTTTCTTCGTAATGGTTCATAATACAAAGTTTGCATGGAATTTAATTGCCTCTGGGAGTTTCCAACCAGTTGGAGAATAACACAAGGGAGGGAGTAATTATCTACCAAGTAAAATACTTCCAATTAATCACTATTTGTTGCTGGATTTACCCAAAATTGGTTGCTGTAGGAAATAATTACTTACATGAGCAAACACTCTTACTTCCATCTCTATATAAGGATAAATCTTTGTGATGTGAACAAAGTGATAATTCTCAACAGCAGAATAGTGATTCCTTTAGGAAAATAGCATAATTATTGGAAAAATTATTATATAATGATTACATTATACAGTAAGTCAATAAGACAAGAGCTATCTATTACCAAGGGTAAAGGCCAATCACACTGTGTGCCAAATTAAGGCCTAGCAGAGTAATAATCTTAAGTTTTTTTGATTAGTTCACAAAAAAAGCTCAAGATATTTAAAATTAGTTTGTTCAACATGAGCTTGAGACTTGGGTAGGAGTTAAATGACAACTAAATGGTTTACACTTTTCAGACATTCATGAGCACTATAGGATATTCATCAACCAAACTTCATCGAATGTAGGCCCAAGATGGTCCATGATTCTGAATCTTCTATAGCTTTGACCGTATGGCTGGGATGTATTTTTTTTTTTAATTTGGGGCGGCACAGTAGCAGAGTGGTTAGCACCGCAGCCTCACAGCTACAGCGACCCGGATTCAGTTCTGGGTACTGCCTGTGCGGAGTTTGCAAGTTCTCCCTGTGACTGCGTGGGTTTCCGCCGGGTGCTCCGGTTTCCTCCCACAGCCAAAGACTTGCAGGTTGATAGATAAATTGGCCATTGTAAATTGCCCCTAGTGTAGGTAGGTGGCAGGAGAATGGTGGGGATATGGTAGGGAATATGGAATTAATGTAGGATTAGTATAAATGGGTGGTTGTTGGTCGGCACAGACTCGGTGGGCCGAAGGGCCTGTTTCAGTGCTGTATCTCTAAATAAATAAATTTGCTCTCAGAACGCAATGATGCTGGCAAGGCCACACTTATTACCCATTCCCAGTTGCCCGAGAATGTGGTGGTAGACCTTCCCCTTGAACCACAGCAGTCCTTGTGGTGATGGTGCTATGGATCGTGTCAGGATCCTAGGGATTGCGTCATGATCCTGAGCTAATAAGGGATAAACTTCTTCCACTTAACATTGCAGGCCCTTAAAGCATGATGGTTAGACCGTACTAGAAAGGGTTCAACCACTGAAGGAAGGAAATTCTGTTTAGTCAGGCAGGTCCTTTCAAGAGTTTGGCCATTATTGAAGGTCCAATGGCTTGCAATGTCACATATGGACTTCTATATTTATTAGATAATCCAGGATGCGAAAAGCTGATTGATGCTCAAAGTCAAAAAGTTCAAGAATCAAGCTTTCCTTGGGTAATTGGCCAGTAACTGCTTCCCACTGCTTGCATCTTGTCAATAATCTTAGTTAAATGAGGAAACAGAGGGAAAGCATTAAAAACTTTCCAGGTCAGGAGACTGATATGCCTTCAAGGGCTAAACTCGATTCATACAGTAGTCTAAGTAGTTGCTTGTTCTGAAAGATTGTCATGTGCTGTTTTTGTCCATTTGATCTCCATTGCCTCATGAAGAACAGTCCAATTGGGAGTAAGGCTGTTGAAAGAGTCAGATGTGATATTTTGTATCTCAAGAGGTACTGACATATGAGGAGAGATTGAGTCAGTTAGGATCATATTCGCTGGAGTTCAGAAGAGTGAGGGGGGATGTCATAGAAACCTATAAAATTCTAACAGGACTTGACAGGGCAGATGCAGGAAGGATGTTCCCGATGGTGGGGGAGTCCAGAACCAGGGTCATAGCCTGAGGTTACAGGGTAAACCTTTCAGGACGGAGATGAGGAGAAATTTCTTCACCCAGAGGATGGTGAGCCTGTGGAATTCGCTACCACAGAAAGCAGTTGAGGCCAAAACATTGTATGTTTTCAAGAAGGCGTTAGATATAGCTCTTGGGTCTAAAGGGATCAAAGGGTATGGGGTAAAAGCGGAAACAGGCTGCTGAGTTGAATGATCAGCCATGATCATAATGAATGGCGGAGCAGGCTCGAAGGGCCGAATGGCCTACTCCTGCTCCTATTTTCTATGTTTCTATGTTTAGGTCCTGAGCAGATATAGCTCTGATGTTTTAATATATTGGATTCAGACAAAGGTGGGAACCAGTTACTCTTTGGTTTATGTATCTTATTGCTGTCAGTGGTATTGTGCCAAAATTGATTAATTTATGGCTACATTCTTTGAAGAAGAGCAAGGCTAACAATCACTTACAAAAGAAGACAGTTAAGATGCTAGGTGCAGCCGGGGCTACAATCCTTTTTGAGTGCATACTCCATTCTTTAGGGAAGGTACCCATCAAGGAAAAAAGGGGACACCAGCTGCTCCTAATGTAATTGGAGGGCCTCCTTGTTGATCTTGACATTCTTGGGACAATCTTACAAAATGTTTTAGTTACAATGTTCTCATGAACAATTGTGAATTGGTCACCACTAATATGGCTTGCTGCAACCAACCTGAGGATTTGTATACAGTACCAAACATGAAATCTGGTTTAGCAGGAGACAGTAACAGTCAAAATGCATAACTGTGAACTATTCTAGTGGTAAAGATATTGGGATCAACTTTAAACTTTCTGCCTGGGCTTTGAAATTATATTGCCAATTTGCCACCTGTTATAGAAACAGACATGATTTTAACTTCCATTAATCACAATGGAAACAAAAATGGGGGATTTCTATAATGGGCAGGTAACCCACAATGGCTATTTATGCCCAGGTGGCATGTTGCAAATCTACCCCATTGCGTCCAAAGCTGTCTGGAACCAGGCATTTATGAAGATAGGTACTGTTGTAATTATTGATATACTTTTCTTGATTTGACAAAGTCATATCTTCCCTAAGACTCAACATCCATGCAGTTTTTGAAAGGAGCCCAGAAAAGCTGGTCAACTAAAAATTAAGGGTAGTTGCTGCAGTATGCAAAAGGATCTCACTATGACAGGCATCTTTGTGAATCTCCCTAGTGTTGATTTGAACAGAATAATAGCACCCTGTATTTGGTAGAACTCACTCTGCAACAAGTCTCAATTATTTCCAATGGAATTAAAGAATTCCAATGTGAAATTATGGGCCAGATTTTATTCCGGCGATGGTGGTCCCAGCAGTGCGCTGGAAGGCGGAGGGAAACCAGTTTCGGCCCCCCCCATCGGACCTGCTTTGGATTCCACGGTGGTCATGCAATTAACTGCCCATCGTTGGGGGACATCGCCCCGTTAAGGGGCGAGCTCCTGGCCAATTGGAAGGTCGGCAGCTCTGCAGTACCGGAAGAGCTACCACGAGCAGTAGCTACTGCCAGTACTTCAGGAGGCCCTGCAGTACCGAAGACTGGAGGAGACCCCAGGAGAGGTAACTGGAGTCAGGGTCACCGGGGCCGGTCATTTATTTTTGTTATAATTATTTCTATCTAAACTAACCTGATCTAACTATTCAATACCATATGCCTCCCATACCCCACAGTCCACTGTGAAGATAGGACCCGTATCCAAAGAACTGATCTCTGTCTGAAAACCAATTTTGAAGGATAAGGCTACAAGTGTCAGATGATCTGTTTTTCCCACAGTACTCAGTACACAGACAAGATAACCCTTGTTGCAGTGAGCTAACACCAATAGTTAAACATAATGCTTGCTCTTATTATTACGTTGTCTTATTTCAAGTGCACTGGTATATCAATTTGTGCAATATTAATTATGAATCTGTTTAACTAGCTTCAGACTCTCCTAGTTCTTGAATTTAACACTTCTACCAACAAGTCAGTTGCTACCACATTGTGTGCCAGGAAAATAGTTCAGGTTTATATTATCAATGATTATTCATTCCTTGGGAATTTAAATAAACTGGGGGGGGAGTTCATGATTGTGAAAAGCACATATCAGTTATGAAGAAGGAGTTTAATTTTCTCATTCCCTATTTTTAATGTAAAATAGCTTCAGACATGGTGATTCTTGGACATTGAGGAAGATTACAAATTGAAATTTTCTGAAAAGTAGATGATGCAATTTTTTTAAAATTCTGGAGAATAGACATCTGATAGTAAGTTACGTATGGATGCAGTTTACTTATTGTGAAATGAGCTATGAATATGCTATTGTAATAACATACATCACTGCAGTGTCTAGCTACAAATATACACATCACATTCAAGACATTATTTTTGTTATATTGTAGCCACATTATTTACCGCTGCTTCTTGAGTACTGCAAAATACTTATTTATACAGGATATCAAATTGTAATATAAAATATTTACTCTAGTTCCTTGAAGCATTACTATCAATACTGAAGCTTCTATTCCACTTATTAGCTGCAATCCCTGAAACAGGTATAAATAACTGTGAATTTAAAAGACCACTTAAATCAGAAGATTTTCTTACTAACAGGAGTCAGTGGGTTAATATTCTTGTTAGTTTTCCAAGTCTTCACAATCCATAATATGTTGACAAGGGAAATATTATAAGTCTGTGGAATCAGTGACAACAGGATTAAAAATAGCTTCTGTTTCTTGTGGCTGAAGGCACTTGGAAAAATCAGCAGCATTTTGGCTTATAATCATTACCTAGTGACCCTTGATGAAAAGTATATGCAAGGAGACATCAAGTCAAGATTAATTATAATGCCCTGAAGTTAAATAACCACCTGAAACTCACTGTCTGGCCTCATAGATGAAGAACGGAAAAGATATTACAATTGCCTGTGGGAATTGTACCTCAGCAGGAGTGTATACATAAGGGGTTGCGGGGGTGGAGGCAGGTGAGGAGGGGGTTGTTTTTAAAATTCCTGCAACCATAAAAAACAAAGAAATGTGGGTTTGTAAAGCTGTATTTGAAAGGAGGGAAGGGGGAAAAGTTAATAGGTAACGTCAGAAGATCCTGCATCAACAGTCAATGCAGTTATGAATGTGGAAAATAGGCGCTGCATCTAAATCAGATTTATAGTTTCATTTATTATTCAAATTTGTTACAGTAACTTTCTCCTTGGAAGAATGAATGAGTCAGGTTGGATTAACTGGCAGAAATGGTGTATCTAATAATTTAATTATGGGGAATGCTTAATTTAACAGTGCAAAGTAATTATTTTCTGGCACCTGCCCCAGGAAAAGGTGTATTTGTTTGCAAAAATGACAAGGGTACAACAGCCATTGATCCCATCTTACTGCAAGTAGTTCAATTTAAAAATAGTTGTAAGCAACTCAACCATAAAAAATACACAGGGATGCTGATGATACATGGCAGGCAAAGCCAACACAATACAAAGACATACCCAATGCAGCTCTGCTATTTTCTTCAACTGGTCTGTGAAAGCCACCAAAAACCTGGCAATTACAAAGTTTTCAGAAAAAGAACATTAAAAAGCTTTCATGAAGACAGGTTATTTCAGTACATTTAAGACGTATGCCAACATCTTAGACTAAACGATGCTAGAAATTATAAAAAGCAATGCTTCAAAAAGTGAGAAAATGGATAGGAAATTTAATTAACAAAATTGCAGAGCTACAGACAGTTTCAGGGGTTATCTTTAATAAAATCCAAATTATCTGCAGTTCTCCAGTCAGCTGTCCATACCAAAGTGGCTGAAGGAATTTAAATTGAAATAGTGTAAATCTGCTGAGAATGATGCCATTAATCAAAGTGTACGCTGAGCACAGAACTCCACTAACAAGCCTCCTATCATAATAACAATGACTTTCTAGAGAATTTAACAAAAATATCTATCACATAACCAGTGGATGTCAATAGGAAGACACAAAGATAGATACTACTCATGATGTACTAAGCCTTTGAAAGATTTTATTAGAACCATTGGAATAATTAGCCTGGTCTAAGACCCATCAACCAGATCAGGATTGCTTTTAAATAATTACTATCTCCAATAGCGTTGATCAAGATAACTTTGTTGAGACTCGTAATTCAATATCATATGCATTCAAAGCAATGACACAGAACTGCTGTTGCTTAAACAGTATAAAAGAAATATGATACAACATTCTGATTGGAAAATTTCATGTGTCACAAAAACATTTCTTTTGGACTGTTATTTCTATTAACACCAGGATATATAGAGACTGAATTGGAATTTTCATCTCAATGTTATATGTGAATTTTCATTAACTTGTATGTATTATACATAGATTGAGTAATTTTTTTAGGTGTCGTGTAATTTGCGAATAACATGCAGCAATGCGCAATACTAAAAAAAAAACTGAAGAAACAACAGCTTAAAGGTTCAGAATAAGCTGTCTAACAATAACCTAAATAGTATATTTTTCCAGTAATGGAGTTCCAGCAAATTCACTGGTACCAAGTCATCATAAATCAACAACTTATATTTATATAATGTCTTTAATGCAGAGAAAATTGTCCCAAGACACTTCATGTGTAGAAAACCACTGAGCCAATGCAGGAGAGACTACAAAGTTATGCAAGAAACAAGAGCAGCAGCAAACAATTTGCCCTTTGAACCTGCTCCGCCATTCAATACGATCATGGCTGATCTTCCACCTCAACGTCACCTTCCCTCATTATCCCCGTATCCCTTATCTCCTTACAATCCAAAAATCTATTGACCTCTGTCTTGAATATACTCAACTTAAATATACTCTGGAGAGCATCCAGAGCCCTTGGGGGTAAAGAATTCCAAAAATCCACAACACTGTGAAGAAATTGCACCTCATCTCCATCCTAAATGGCCAACCGCTTATTCTGAGACTGAGATGCCTAGATCTAGATTCCCCAGCCAGGAGAAACATCCTCCCAGCATCTGCCCTGTCAAGGTGCTTAAAAATGTTGTATTTTTCAACTAGATCACCTCTCATTCTTCTGATAAGTAGGGAATATAGGCCTAGTCTACTCAATTTCTCCCCATAGGACAATCCCCTCAAACCAGGAATCAATCAATTGAATCTTCATTGTACTTTCTCCAAGACATGTATATCCTTCCTTAGGAAAGGACACCAAAACTGTACACAGTAGTCCAGGTGTAGTCTCACTAAGTCCCTGTACAACTGCAGTAAGATTTCTTTACTCTTATATTCCAATCTCTTCGTACTATAGGCTAAGATACCATTTGCTTTCCTAACTGCTTGCTGTATATGCAAGTTAACTTTTCAATTTGGTGCAATGACACCCAGGCCCCTCTGAATACCAACATTTCCCAGTCTCGCACCATTTAAAAAATTCTGCTTTTCAATTTTCCTTCCAAAGTGGATAACTTGACACTTCCCCACATTATATTCCATCTGCCAGGTTCTTGCCCATTCACTATCTATATTCCTTTGCAGCCTCTTTGCGTCCTCCTCACAGCACACTTGGAAATTCAGTCCCCTCATCTAAGCAACTGTAAATAGGTGAGGCCCAAGCACTTATCCTTGCAGTACCCCACTAGTTACAACCCAAAAATGATTCGCTTATTCCTACTCTCTGCTTTCTATCCTTTAACCAATCCTTAATCCAAGCTAATGTATTACGCTCAATCAATCCCATGGACCCTAACTTTGTGAAATAACTTCCTGTGTGGCACCTTATCGAATGCTTACCGAAAATCCAAATACACTTCATCTGCTGGTTCTCCCTTACCTACCCTGCTAGTTGCAACCTCAAAAAATTCTAGCAGATTTGTCAAAGATAATCTTCCTTCCATAAATGCGTGTTGACTCTGCCCAATCATATTATGATTCTCTAAGTGTTCTTTTACTACATCCCAAATAACAGATTCTAGTATTTTCCCTACTACTGATGTCAACAAATTGGCTTATAATTTCCCTGCTTTCTCTCTCCCTCCTTTCTTTAATAGTAGGTTATGTTTGCTATCTTCCAATCCATGTGGACTGTTCTAGAATTTAACATGCACTCTCTGTAGCTCCCTCTTAAAAACCAAGGCTGCAGGCCATCAGGTCCAGGAGATTTGTCTCATTCATTTCTACAGTATTATTTCTTTACTAATGATAATATTCACAAGTTCCTAATTTTCACTAGTCTCTTGGTTCATAATTTCCAGAATGTTTTGTATCTTCACAATTTGGAGGTGTGACCCATTTGCTAATAAAAATTGGAATGCCATGAGGTACATCGTTGGGACCGAGTACTGTGCTGCACATGATTTAGCAATGCTTGACACCATCACAGGGTACCTGAAATGGGAAGAGTTCGGTTCTCTAGCACTATTGTCCTTGACCTTGAGCACAAAAAAGTATGTTTGCCAGATGCATATAGGTGAGAAGAAAAGCATTCAAGATTGATCCCCAGTTTATCAACCAGCAGGTGGTTTTGCAGGTCCTCTCACTGATGTTAATTGAAATTTATAGATTCAGTTTTGTAGAATTCCCAACCACCTCCCCCTCCACCATAGGATAAAAAATGCATGCTTGACGTTACCTAGATTTCTGTAGGACAGCCCCCATGACTTCACACTTCTTTTCATCCTTGATGTCTTCATTGATATCTGTTCCACCAAATATAACTCCATATGGGACACTACTGTCTAAAAGAAGTGGGATTTTTAACTAATAGTAATCTTATTTCCTTGAACTTCTGACTTAGTTCTCCACATCAGTAACAAACAATAAGTGAAAAACACTTCTGGTATTTCAGCTGGTTATGCTGATAAATATTATTCACTTTGGCACCATAATTCAACGTGGGATGAATATTGAGAGGAAGGAGGCTCAGGAGGGATAGGAGGAGCGAAAGTAGGAGGCATAAAGAGGTGGAAAGAGTAAAAGCAGGAGGAGGAGCAAGGAGAAGAGGGGGAAGGAGACATGGAGAGGGTAGGAATAGGAGGAGCAGTTTTGGAAAATTGCGAATACTCCACGCTTACCCTGGATGGGGGGTGATGGTGGTGGTGGGCTGGGGGGAGGGTGCGGGGAAAGAAGAACCAGTAGGCCCAGTTGGCTAGTGTGTGGTTCAAAACAACGTCTACAGCGTGGGTTCAATTCTCATTCTGGTCTGAGGAAGGCAATGGGAAACCACCTCATATACCCTCTTCCCTAGTCATGCTCATCTCTCCTGGTGGAGAAAAAGACAGCGGACCCGACCTCAGGCATGGCACCCCAGAGGGAAAGAAGCTGGCAAGTATAAAATTATAGGAGTACTGACTGATATTAAGGTTTGCTGACCAAGTGTGTACATGCAACAATGAGAATGAATGAGAAAAAGTAAGAAAGAAAGGAAGAAATTGAGTTTTGAAAGTAGTTAGAAAATCCTGTTATCCTGCTGACACGGGTCTTCACAGCATGTATGTGGATACATAGATCTTTTAAAGATGGGGACGCAGGTAGAAAAGGCAAATGGCATTTTGGGATTTATACAACAGACATTGAATAAAATAAGGAACTGACGGAGAATTAGTGCAAAACATTTGTTGGAGCATTGAACGGAGTTCTGGGCACCTCAAAATAGGCACAATTAGAGCCATTCATAGATACAGCAATGATTCAGCAAAATGATACCAGGAAAATGAAGCACTAGCAATGAACAAAGGCGAGAAACAGTGGGGCTTTTTCACTGGAACACAATTGCTATTTTTCTTCTAAACAGAGAAAGTAAAGCAGGATTCTAATGGAGGCTTGACCCCAATATTCCCCACCCACCACCAGTTTCTTGGGGGGGAAAAAAAAACTGAAAAAACCTAGGCTAATTAATGGCAACGTGATTTCCAGGAGACAATAATAGTCATAAGTACAGCGCTCAACATCCCACTATTGAGATCAGTCTCCTCCAGGTGTTTGCCCAGCTCTCTTTTTAATGTCTGCAGCAGAACTGGCACTACAAAAGCCAGAAAAATATTCCGAAAAGGTAAATTGCCTGTTTGAAAAAGAAAAATCATCCAGGATCTAACCTAGATCGATGCTTAACATAACTTCTACATTCCCTCATTCTCGCTAATTTATCTAACCCAAGTAATCTGACACATACACAGTCTAGGCCTTTCATTATTTTAAATACTTCAACAAGTCTTCACAAAGTCTATTTTCTTCTAGACTGAAAAGATCCATCTCTCTGGGCCTTTCATGATAATTAAGGGCTTTTAAGCTAGGAATTAACCTACTCCTCTCCTCGGAGCCTTTTCTAGAGCCTCTGTATCTCCCACCAAACGAGGAGACCAGAATTGGAAACAGAATGCTCGATCGGGCCTAACCAAGGTCTCTCCCTCCATCTCACCTTCCATAGTATGGTAAGAACTGATAACCTGAGGGGAAACAGGTGCAAACTTGCAGTGCACTCACTGAATGTGAAGACATGAAAAATTTCTCCATTATTGACAGATAACACCAATAAATTATAGCTGATATATGCTCTCACAGATATACGTACAAAGTTAATCAGCCTTGCAGTGAGTTCAGAGGTCTCACCAATTAAAAAATAAATTGTCTTCAGGTTTGTGCACTAATAACCTATCTTACAGGGAATAAATGTTTTTTAAGCCAAGACATTTTTCATTTAGAATTTCTTCCTCTTGGCCTTTGTTGGTAACTCAAAATTTTAACCATTTTGCATTTTGTTTTGCTGCACATATGAAATGTTTTAGCACTGTACTTAGATTCACGTTGTTGCCAAAGTTAAGGTACTGAGATACAAATCTCATAAAACATATTGGCACTGCTTTACTGCCAGTTCATAAATCAAGGCTTTGACAGATCACTGCTTTATATTCAATATGCTTTGCATTTTTAAATACATACATGCTTTGATTTTAGATTGGGTTCGCAAGCAGCAAGTTTCCACTGAACTCAGTTGTTAGGTCAGGATATTAAAAAGCTTATAACAGTAACCATGATTTGAACAAACTTAGTTAAATATGCACAATGAAAAATAGGCAGTCTGAGTTCAAACATTTCACCTTAATAAAAAAAGTCAGAAGATGGAGATCAAATTTATTTAACATAGCCTGGTTTACTTTTTACTTACTTAGGCAACATTTACTTTTTCAGCATTATAAGAGACTCATGCAAACTGGTGTTTATACATAATCAATATTATTTCATTTTCTTCAACTCTCTTCCACCAAATTTTTTTCCCAACCCAGAACCTGTTGCAACAATACAGCTTACCTTACCTAATAGCAACCTTCCTCCTTTGTACAGATGGATTATCAGTACTGCTTCAAATTTCTCCTTAAAGATTAAGTCTGAAACTTGGGAGGATGATTTAAAATCGGCAATATCTCTCAGAATACATACATGGCCACTACTTTGGATATATTCGCTACAGGAAAGAAAAATAAAATGAAAGTAAAACTTAATTCACGCAAATATTAAGGCTGTGCTTAATAATGCAAAGAGTTTGTTTATAAATCGTTTTAGCTACATTTCCACATCAAAACATCTTTTAGATTGCAAAATATAAAGAAAACACCAGGAAGAGGACATATGATGAAATAGATTTCATTCGCTCCGTCACATTTCAGCAACATATTTCCGTAGCAAGAACTATACCTTTTCAGATTCAACAATTCAAGGTCTGTGTTTATGCTACAACAGGAAAAACCAAGGGAAGTTCATGTAAGCCGCAGCCACTTGTTTGTTTCTGGGCTTGGATGAAGTTTAAAAGAATTATGACTCACTGGATAAGCACCATGTGGTGGTGTATTGAGCCATAAAGATGAGTCCCACAACTGTGCTGAGTTAGTGGATATATATACAGGAAGTGCTGGAAATACTCAGCAGGTCTGGCAGCATCTGTGGAGAAACAGAGTTAACGTTTCAGGTCTGTACAGACTTGAAACGTTAACTCTGTTTCTCTCTCCGCAGATGCTGCCAGACCTGCTGAGTATTCCCAGCACTTTCTGTTTTTATTTCAGATTTCCAGCATCCGCAGTATTTTGCTTTTATCTGAGTCAGCTGATCTTTGCCATGGCGACAATGCCAGGCAGGCACAGAAGGGTGCTGCCTGGGTCGGAGGTACAGAAGACAACTAGAGACTCCACTTCTGATCACCATCCATAGAACCCAGTTGCACAGCCTGTGTTTATGGGCAGGATCAGACACAGCTTCAATGACCAGGTTCAGGCATGAAGAAGGTGGTTCATTCAGGCAAGTAATCAAGGAACTACCAGAAACCTGTATAACAAGTAGAGGGGAAAAAAAAACTAAAATACATACCTAAGGAAAGGCACAGCAATTAGTCATGGATCTATTTGCACACATTTGGGCTAAAACAGGCAAGGGGAAAGGATATTGGAAAGGGATTCCCAAAGATGTAAAACCTTGGGCTGGATTTTATGCAGCAGGTGAGGCTCCCGGCGCCAGGATGAAAAGTCAGGGAACCCTGCCTCTGCATTTTTTCCATCTCCTGGAGCAATCCTCCAGTCTTCTGGGGTCAAAGATTAAGGAGGCGGGATCCCCGTCCCTTTAAAGATTTAATAGGGATGGGGATCCCACCCCCAAGAGCTGCCAGCCAATCCCAGGGCCAGGCAGCGCAGCATCGGGCACACTACTGGGAGTGGTGACCACTGCCAGTACTATAGAGATGTCAAACCCAGGCCCGGCGCTAGAACCCCAGAACAGAGGTAGGTGAAATGGGGGACTGTGGGATGGGCATCCTCCAAGGGCCACTGTAATGCAGACCCCCACCTGCCAAGAATGAGACATATTAATTTCGCCATATGAATATTGATTTTAAACTGTTGCTGGAGTGAAGTAATGACTTGTTTGAAGATCAATGCTGACCCGTCCTTGGATATTGATGGTGGAGGATTCGAGGATGGCAATGCTATTTATTGAATGTCAAGAAGAGAGGGCAAGGCCTTTTCTCATTGGAGACGTAAAAGGAGCCTTGGTGAGCTGCTCTTTCCTCTTTTAAAGATGGTCCTTAAAACTGACTTCTTTGACCCAAGCTTTTAGTCATTTGCCCTAATACCTTTCTGTGGCTTGGTGCCAAATTTCATTTTCTAACGCTCCTGCAAAGCACCTTGGCATGTATTATGTTAAAGGTGCTAGATAAACACATTATCAAAATAACCTTTCCTAAGGTTATTTCTAAACAAAGATTTGCTGAACTCCAGAGGTGAGGTGAGAATGACAGCCCTTGACATCAAGGAGCCCAAGCAAAACTGGACTCAATGGGGAAGATTTCTGCTTGGCGCCTTTATGGCGCGAATGTTACTTGCCACTTATTAGCCCAAGCCCGAATGCTGTATGCAGGCATGGTAGGCTTCAGAATCTGCAAGTTGAGAATGCAACTGAACACTGCAATCATCTGTGAACATTCCCACTTCTGACCTTATGATAAAGGTGAGGTCATTGATGAAGTAGCTGAAGATGGTTGGGTCTAGGACATTATCCTAAGAAACTCTTGCAACGAAAATCTGGAGCTGAGATGATTGGCCTCCAACAACCACAACCTATTGTGCTCAGTATGACTCCAACCACTGGACAGTATTCCCCGATTCCCACTGACTTCAACTTTATGTGGGCTCATTTGACGCTACACTCGGGCATATGCTGCCTTGATAACACTCTCACCTTGTCTCTGAAATTTAGCTCTTTTATCCACTTTCGAACCAAGGCTATAATGAGGTTTGCAGCTGAGAGGTCCTGGTGGAACCCAAGCTAAGCATCAGTGAGCAGGTTATTGGTGAGCAAGTGTCACTTGGTAGCATTGTTGACAGCACTTACCATTACTTTGCTGCTGATTTTGAGAGTAGGCTGACGGGGCAATAATTGGTTCAATTGGGTTTATTCTGTTTTGTGTGGACAGGATATACCTGGGCTATTTGGCACTTTGTTGGATTTTTTCCCCCCTAAACTATACTTTATTCCTAAAATTTGTCAAACTACAAAACATAACAGTTCAAAGTGGACATTACATAAAGTGCAATACAGTTCAACTTTTATTACAGTACGTGGCACTCTGTAGGTGTAGTGAGGCACCTCAATTACAGGTTACATTTACAATATACATTTCATGTGAAACATACAGTCCGAGGGCATTTTTACATGGTTTCCAGCCCCTTGGCGTACTATGACAGATGGGCCTTAGACAATGGTCTTTCCCCACTGAGCCTTTGCAGCAGCTGCCCCAAGCTTTAGTGCATTCCTCAACACATAGCCCTGGGCCTTGGAATGTGCCAGTCTGTAACACTCAGTCATGGACATCTCTTTGCACTGGAAGACCAACAAGTTTCAGTCAGACCAAAGAGCATCTTTCAACGAGGTGATGGTCCTCCAGCAGCACTTGATGCTTCTCTCAATGTGCGTCCCTGGGAACAGCCCGTAGAGCACAAAGTCCTGCATTATAGAGCTGCTTGGTATGATCATCAACAAAATCCATTGCATCTCTTTCCAAACCTTTTATGCGAAGGCACATTCCAGAAGGAGATGGGCAATGGTCTCTTCCCCATCGCAGCCGCCTTGAGGACAGTGTGCAATAGTACCCAGATTCTGGGTGTGCATGACGGATCTGACGAGGCAGTGCCTTTTCACCACCAGTCAAGCTATGTCTTGGTGCTTGTTGGAAATTTCTGGCGGAGGCGTTCTACCAAATGACTGAGTCTGCTCAGGGAACCATCCAACAGGATCCACATCTCCTTTTCCTATAGGGCCTTGACGGCATTACATGTGGACCACTGCCTGATGGACATGAGGTCAAAGGTGTTTTTCTGTACAAACTTTTCCACAAGGGACAGGTGGTATGGCGCAGTTCAACTGAACAAAGCGTCCCATGGCTTCACAACGCCAGGGACACATAGAACCTCAGAATATGGTGACACTTGGTGCTTGCATACCGAAGGTCTATGCACAGCATGATGCAGCCATACACAAAGGTGGCCATCAGAATGAGAATTACATTGGGTACATTTTCCCCCTCCCTCTTCTTGAGGTTTGTACATCGTGTCCCTGCAGACATGGTCCATTTTCGATCTCCAGATAAAGTGGAAGATGGCTCAGGTGCAGGAGCAGGGTACGGGCCAGACCTATATACGTGCAGCAACACCAAGAGCATCTCACACCTGATGACCATAATGGAGAGGTAGTGTCACTTTGTTTGGTGGAATCCGGTGTTGTCGGTGTACTGGAACAGCTTGATGAAAGATGCCACCAGTTTTGTAGCACAATGCTGCAGTACTACAATCAGGATGTTGGTGGGCCCACAGCCTTTATTGTATTCAGTGCACTCAACCATTTCTTGATATGAGTGAATTGAATTGGCTTAAGACCAGCTTCTGTTATGGTGGGAACTTCAGGAGGAGGCCGAGATGGATCATCCAGACGTTATGAAAGCAGCTATATAATTGAAGGTTCTTCCCTTTTATTTAAATTTGCTGACATCACCCCACTCTTCAAACAAATAACCTTTGACCCCACTGTCCTTGCAAACTACCACTCCATCTCCAATTTCCCTTTCCTCTCCAAAGTCTTTGAATGTGTTGTTGCCTCTCAAATCCATGCCCATCTTTTCGGAATTCCATGTTTGAATCCCTCCAATCAGATTTCTGCTCGAGACAGTACCAAAACGGCTCTAATCAAAGTCACAATTGGCATTCTGTCATTATGACGAACGTACACTTACACTCCTCGTACTTCTTGACCCGTCTGCAGCCTTTGACATGGTTGACCAAACCATCCTACTCCATCACCCAGCTGGGTGGGACTGTACTTGTCTGATTTCATTCTTATCTAAGCATAGCCAGTGAATTATCTACAATGGCTTCTCTTCCTGCTCCAGCACTGTTATCGCTGGTGTCCCCCAGGGCTCTATCCTTGGCCCCCTCCTATTTCTCATCTGCATTGTTGCCCCTCAGCGACATCATTTCAAAACACAGTGCCAGTTTCCACATTATATTTGACCCTGAGATGAGCTCCTACCCCCACATATCCATGCCATCACCAAGACTGCCTATTTCTGTGTACATTACCCAACTCCACCCCGCCTCAGCTCATCTGTTGCTAAAACCCTCACCCATGCCTGTTACCTCTAGACTTGAATATTCCAACACACTCCTGGCTGGCCTCCCATGTTCTATCCTCCATAAACTTGAGATCATCCAAAACTCTGCTGCCCATATCCCAACTCACATCAAGTCCCCTTCACCTATCACCCTTGTGCTCACTGACCTACATTGGTTGCCATTTAAGCAATGCCTTGATTTTAAAACTCTCATCCTGGTTTTCAAATACCTCCATGGCCTCACCCCAACACCCACCCCCATCTGTATAATCGCTTCCAGCCCCACAAGCTTCAGATATCTGCAGTTCTCAAATTCTGGCCTCTTGAGCATCCCTGATTTTAATTGCACCGCCTTTGGTGGCCGTACCTTCAGCTGCCAAGGCCCTAACCTCAAACTCCTTCCCCAAACCTTTCTGCCTCTCTTTCCTCTTTTAAAAGATGCTCCTTAAAACCGAGGTGTTTGACCAATCTTTTGTTCATTTGCCTTAATATCTTTCTATGGCTTGGTGTCAAATTTCATTTTCGAACGCTCCTTCCTGTGAAGCAGCTTGGCATGTGTTATTACATTAAAGGCGCTATATAAACATAAGTTATCAAAATAACCTTTCCTAAGGTTATTTCTAAACAAAGATTTGCTGAACTCCAGGGGTGAGGTGAGAGTGACTGCCCTTGACATCAAGGCAACACTTGACTGAGTATGGCATCAAGGAGCCCTAGCAAAACTGGAGTCAATGGGAATCAGGGGGAAAACTCTCCACTGGTTGGAATCATACCTAGCACAAAGGAAGATGGTTGTGGTTGTTGTCAGTCAACCATCTCAGCTCCAGGACATCACTGCAGGAGTTCCTCAGGGTGGTGTCCTAGGCCCAACCATCATCAGCTGCTTCATCAATGACCTTCCCTCCATCATAAAGTCAGAAGTGAGGATGTTCGCTGATGACTGCACAATGTTCAGCACCTTTCATGACTCCTCAAATACCGAAGCAGCCCACGTCCATACGCAGCAAGACTTGGACAGGTCAGAAGCTGGGAATTCTGCGGTCTCTCCACCATCTACAAGGCACAAGTCAGGAGTGTGATGGAATACTCTCCACTTGTTTGGATGAGTGTAGCTCCAACAACACTCGAGAAGCTCGACACCATCCAGAACAAAGTAGCCCGCTTGATTGGCACCCCATTCAAAATTCACTCCCTCCACCACAGACGCACAATTGCAGCAGTGTCTACCATCTACAAGATGCACTGCAGCAACTCACTAAGGCTTCTTTGATAGCACATTTCAAACCCGCGACATCTACCACCTAGAAAAGGACAAGGGCAGCAGCTGCATGCCCCTCCAAGCCACACACTTGGAACTATATCGGCATTCCTTCACTGTTAAAACCCTGGAACTCCCTTCCCAACAGCCCTACAGTACCTACACCCCAAGGACTGCAGTGGTTCAAGAAGACAGCTCACCAGCACCTTCTCAAGGGCAATTGGGGATGGGTAATAAATACTGGCCTAGCCAGCGACCCCCACAACCCATGAATGAATTTTTAAAAAAGCCATGATTGAATGCTTCTCCTACCTGGAGGAAAAGTTAATATCGTCACATAAACCACTCTGCTGCTTTCATAACTTTGAACAGAGTGCGCTGTATGGCCTTTTTAAAAATAAAAGTCGCTTGTTGGACTGTGGGCAAGGCCACAATTATTGCCTCTCCCTAGTCGTCCTGGGATGGTGTGCCTTCTCCTTGAATTGCTGCAGTATTTGCAGTGATGGCGTTCGGCACAGAACGCCAAGATATCAACACAGCAATCTGCAATAGATGTGCAACTCAGGATGGCATGTGACTTTGAGGGGAAATTGAGGTAGATGTTGGTGTTCCCATATTCATCCCTCATTATAACTAGAGAGACAGTGTCGAAACAAGTTGCAATTTCTAGCCATAAGTTCTGGAATTGGACATTAAAGATGAGCTAGTCTGTAGTTTACTAGCAAATGTTGGTCTAACCCTAAATGGATACAATGTATTTGTTGGGACAATTTAGCTACACAGCATAGAAATGAGACAACATAATTCTCTGGAGTTAGATCAATGATTTGATGACAATACATTTCAACAATGAATGACTAACACTAGGTGGTTGAAAGCTTGTGTGTGGAATTTTAATTCACGAGTGACAGTGTAAACTTATGATTCATAAAATTCAGACATTTAACTCAGCGCCCTGCTGTGAAGTGATCTGCCAATAGGAATAGGAACACGTCTCCTGTCCTATGTGATATTTAATGTCTACTTGAACCAAGTCTGAATTGAAGCGTAAATTGAGTTTGAGACTACCGTGCACTCAAAAAGAAATGTTTCACATCAGAACCTGCAAAAATCCTTGGCAGAAAGAGGACTGCCTGTTGTGCATAGCCTGAAATAAGCATAAACTAACTGAAATATAGTTGAAAATCAGTCTGTTCTTGGTTTTATATGAAATGATTGAAACTATAATTAGTGTCTTTAATGTAGAAACGCAAGTCCAGTTGCTTCATAGGAGCATTATCAGGCAAAATTGACAGCAAGCCAAAGCAGACATTAGCAGGCATGACTAAAACTTGGATCAAAGTGGTAGGGTTTAAAAGAGCATTTTGAAGGTGGTCAGTGAGGTTGAGAGGTGCAAAAAAGAGAATTCCAGAGCTTTGGGTCTAGACGACTGAATGCATGACCTTTAATAATAAGGCGAAGGGAGCATGAGGAATCACAAGAGGTCAGAGTTGGAAGACCAGAATTCATGGAGGATTATAAAGCTGGAAGAAGTTACAGAAATTGGCAGGGAGGGGAGAAGCCATGATGGGATTTGAAATTACAATGTTTTTTGCTCTTCTCAATGTTTAACTGGAGGAAATTGTGGCTCATCTAGGACTGGATATTGAATTAGCAAGCTGACAATACAGAGGCAGTGGAAAAATCAAGAAAGGTGATGGTGAGATGAAGCTGCGTGTTGTCAGCGTACATATGGAACCTGATGCCACATCTTTGGATAATGAGTGGTGGCATTAGATAAGGAATAGGAAGGGGCCAAGGATAAATCCTTTGGGGTCTCCAGAGGTAATGGTGCAGGGGTGGAAGGAGATCCCACTGCTCGAGATGCTCTGGCTACAATTGAATAGTTAAGAGTGAAATGAAGTAAGGGCAATCCCACTCAGCAGAACACTGGGGGAAAGACATTGGAGGATAGCGTGCTTGACCACGTCAAAGGCTGAAGAGTGGTCAAGAAGGACAAGGAAGCGTAGTACATCACTGTTACAATCTCAGAGGATGCCACTGAGGAGGGCCATTTCAGCACTGGGACAGAGGTACAAAACTGATTGGAGCTATTGAAACATGGAGTTCCAGGAAAGATAAGCACAGCCTTCGGAAGCAACAACACATTCATGGAATTTGGAGAGGAAATGGCGGTTGGAGATGGGGCAGTAAGTTGCAAAGACAGAGGTCAAGAGTGGACTTAGTGAAGATAGGGGCCATACCTGGGAAACGACCAGAGTAGGAAAGAGGAAGGGTTCTTTTTTAAACTGGAGACAAGAGCATCAAAGGCAAAGATGAGGATGTGACTGAGCAGATCGACAGCTATGAAAGTTTTATGGTGAATAAAGAGTTAAAACGGGCATCTGTAAGGCACTGTGGGCCATCAGCAGAATTGCAATCCACCACAATCTGTGACCTCATTGCCTAGCATATTCCTCACTCTACCATTAGATCAACCATAGTTCAATGCAGAACAGCATGCCAAGAGCAGAAACAGGCATACCTAAAGTTGAGGTGCAACCTGGTGAAGCTACAGCACAGGATGCCATATGCATGCTGAACAGTGGAAGTAGCATGCGCAAAAACAGAGCTAAGTGGTCCCACAAGCAATAGATCCAATCAAAGCTCAGCAGTCCTGCCAAATCCAATTATGAATGGTGGTGGACAATATTCAAGAGGTTCAACACCATCCAGGAAAAGCAGCCCACTTGACTGGCACCCAATCCACCACCTTAAATATTCAACCCCTTTACCATCAGCACACCGCGGCTACAGTTTTTAAACCATCTACAAGACACACTGCAGCAACTTGCAAACGCTTCTTCAACATCACCCTCCAAAACCTCTACTGCCTAGAATAGGGTCAGCAGGCGCATGGGAACACCATCCTCTGCAAGTTCCCCCCAAGTCATACACCACCCTGACTTGGAAATATATCACTGTTCCTTTATTTTGACTGGGTCAAAATCCTGGAACACTCTACCTAACAGCACTGTGGGTGAACCTTCAGCACACAGACTGCAGTGGTTTAAGAAGGCAGACCACCACCATCTTTTCAAGGGCAAATAGGGATGACCACTAAATGCTGATCTTACCAGAGATGCCCACATCCTGTGAATGAATTTTTTAAAAAGATGATTGCAAGTTTAAAAGTGAAGTTATAAGTTAAAGAAGTTTTTCCTCAGGCAGATGCAGAATGAAGTGGGGTTGGTAGCATGATGTGAGTGGGGAGAGATGTAAGGAAGTGATCAGAGATGGTCTTATCTGTGATTGAAATGGCAGGGATAGAGCAGTTTCTGCCGAAAAACACCTTTGACCACCAATCCATCAGGCAGTGGTCTGCACGGAATGTCCTCAAAGCCCTACGGGAAAAGGAGATGGTGGATCCTGTCGGATGGTACCCTGAGCAGACCGCCAAGGTCATTTGGCAGAATGCCTCGTCACCATAACTTTCAAACAAGCACCAAGACGTAGCTTGGCTGGTGGTGAGAAGAGCCCTCCCCGTCAGATCCTTCCTGCACGCCCGAAGTCTCACTCCCTCTGCACAATGCCCTCGAGGTGGCTGTGGTGGGGAAGAGACGGTTGCCCACCTCCTTCTGGAATGTGTCTTTGCAAAACAGGTGTGGAAAGAGATGCAGTGGTTTTTGTCGAGGTTCATCTCAAGCAGCTCTGTAACACAGGAATCTGTGCTCTACGGGCTGTTCCAAGGGATGCACACCGAGTCAAACATCAACTGGTGCTGGAGGACTATCAATTCGGTGAAAGACGCTCTTTGGTCTGCCCGGAACTTGCTGGTCGTCCTGTGAAAAGAGTTGTCCACGACCGAATGTTGCAGACTGGCACATTCTAAGGTCCAGGACTACGTGCTGAGGGACGCACTAAAGCTTGGGGCAGCTGCAGCAAAGGCTCAATGGGGAAAAACCACTGTGTAAGGTCCCCCCAACAAGCTGAATGGAGGAGCTGGATCCATAGAAAACCCCTTGAACTGTATCAGGAAAATTTTCATTTGCTGTAAAATGTATATGGTATGAAAAATGAAATGGAAGGGTTGTGAGGCAACTCACTCCTGCATTGAAGGAAACTGACCTCCTTTGCACTGTTTGTATTTTTTTGACTTGGTGCTGTTTGGAACAGTTTTGTCATGTATTTTTTTTTTAACAGATTTTTATGAATAAAGTATATTTTGGAAATAAAAAAGGGGTAGAGGGGCAATGGTAATGAAAAGGGGGTAGTTATGAATATGGGCAGAAGAGTTTACATGATGAAGAGGTTAGAGGGGGCAGAGAGTAGTGAAATTTGAGGAGTGAGGGCAAGGTGAGTTAAAATGGAGACTGACTCATTTTCTGCAATTTCACTCAGTGCAGAGGCTGTGGGAGGAAATCAGCAAGGATATCTCAATGAGAAATTCAGGGGATGGGGACAACGAAGACAGAGGATTTAGAGAAGTGAGACAGGTAAACAAGATGAGGTGCCAAGAGATAGTACCAGAGGAGTAGGGGGAAAGGACCAAGGTGTGCTAAGGGCCACGCCACATCCGTTTGGATTGAACAATTGGTGGCAAGAGGCAAAGAGATTTCTGTAAGGAGCAATTTAATGAAATCATTCACAATAAGATCATGGTGACAAGGGCCGTGTTCTCGAGTGAATTCTGAAGGGAAGTGCAGAAAAGCACGCTATATGGGGTATTTGAAAAATCCTAAATTTTGGATTATATACCCCACCAAGCTGAACTGAGGGGCTGGATCCATGGGAAACCCCTCGAACTGTATCGGGAAAATTTTGTGTGCTGTAAATATAAAAATGTATATGGCATGACAATGAAATGGAAGGGTTGTGAGGCAACTCATGATTGTATTGAAGGAAACTGATCATCTTTGCACTGTTTGTATTTTTTGACTTGATGTTGTTTTAAACTGTTTGGGAATGTAATTTTTACAGATTTTTATGAATAAAGTATATTTTGGAAAAAAATATATATACAGGAAATCCAGTTTGGACTCTGTTGCATCGGAAATAGCCCAGTCAATGGCCCGAGACATGTCCCAGCTTAAAAAAAAACTAAAACCTTTTCGAGACTGGCCGGCGGCACGTCAGCAAGCCTCACCTTATTCTTCGAGCTGTTGTCCTGTTGCCAGTCGGAGGGCTAAGGCAGGCGAGAAAGAGCAATTTCATCCCGAGCTGCTGATTAAAACTACGCAGGCAGCAAATCACCCACCCGTCCAACCTGGCAGATTACATGTCAGCACAGCAGAGCCGGGCCCACTGGCTGCCTACCCACCCCCACCCCGGCCAATCCTCCAGGTTAGGCGCGGACACGGGATTCCAAATCCTGTTTGACGGCCGCACAAGATCGAGAACCCCAATCAGAGCAGCGAGTCAGGCATGGTAGGGCGCAACCAGAGTAAATAAATTCAACAGGGCCCCGCATTCTGGCTCTGTGCCAGTGACGAGATTGACAGCCAAATTGTCCAATTGGAGCCGGGGTTGCTGTTGAGCTGCATGTCGATTGGGTAATCCCACCCCTCGGGGTTCTGGCCAATGGGCGCAGGCCGGAGGGGACGTTCGCCTTGTCACGGTTGCTGAGACGAGGGGTCATGACCCCCCAGGCCGGGTGTTCTGGTTGCTAGTGGCCGGTAGCCAGGCCGGGTGGAGGGGATGTTTGTTCAGGATGACGATGTGCTTTTTTAATTACAGCTAGAACCGGTCAGCCTGCGGGTTAAGGCCCCTTACGGTTACGGAGTTACTTTTCTGTGAAAAAGAAGTTTTAACTATGGAAAGCCATCAGGATGATGAAAGGAGTCCTCTGCTCCCGGACAACCGGGCGGCCGCGAAGCCGATGGCTTCTGCCTTCCAGGGCAGGCGGTTGGCCTGCGCTGCCGTGCTGGTTACCGAGTCTCTGGAAAGAGTGGCGTTTTATGGCATCACTTGCGGCCTGGTACTTTTCCTCAACAGCGAACCCTACGACTGGCTGGGACCGCAGTCGAGTCAGACTCTGCTGCTTTTCATGGGGATCAGTTACTTCGTCTCCCCGTTTGGAGGCTGGCTGGCCGACGCCTGTCTGGGCAGGTTCCCCACCATCCTCCTGAGTATGATCCTCTACTTGGCCGGGATGATGCTTTTCCCTTTTATTTCATGGGATCGGTCTCGCCGTCACCTCTGTGGAGAACTGCAACTCTATCCCATCCTGGACCCCCAGTGCATCAATAACAGCTCCAGTGCTTGTTCACTTCACCGGAATAGTTATTGCACACCGGCCATCTATTGTGGTCTAGTGCTCGTCGCCCTCGGTGTGGGATCTGTGAAGGCAAATATAACTCCCTTTGGTGCTGATCAGGTACAGTACTTTTCAGGATTTCTGGAGTAGAGCTAAGTTGCGCAAAATGCTTCAACAATGTCATTCTCACTATTTGCATTGTAACTTTTGATTTAAAAAAGCCCCTCTTGTGCACTGTAGTGTGGAAGTGTCTGCTTGCCAAAACAAGGAAGACAAGCCAAGCCGTTAGGGTGTTCAGTGAGTTGCAGCTGCCATGGCCTTTCTAACTGCATGGCATTTATGGATGTCTCTCCCCTCCCCGCCCCCAAACATAATTTTGTTTTCAAATGATAGTAACTTTCAATACGGAATTGGCCAGATGATGAAAAGGAACTCCGATACAAATTATTTACGTTAACACTGACTTCAATTATAGACTTGTTAACTTTGGAAACTAACTAACAATGTATTTTTTTTAGTTAAAAAGAGCATTGTTTTCAGGTGATGTGTTTGATTGGCCTATTGTTTTGTTTGGCGCCAGGAGCCAAGAAAAGTGTCACTTTGTCAGGTCATGTACATGCAACCAGCATACATCAGCACAATAGTTTCACAAACCTTGTCTTACTGTTTTTTTTTATGAAGACTGCTTCTCACTAAGAAAGCAAGAATTCTACTCTTGAGATTTTCGACCAAATATTTTGTGTCCTTTTTTCTAAAAAAAAACTTTTCTTTTTTAAAAACTTGAGTTGTAACTTTCGGCTGATATTGAGACTTGAATTGTACATCTCACTACTTTGGCAAAGATGTTTGGGGGAAAAAAGTATTTTGCTAGTAACTCACAATTGCCTTATGTGAATTGTATTGATTTTGTTCTAGATATCCGAGGCATTTTATAAATGCTGTTTAAGTAATGTTTAGCAGTTACATATGTAAAAGGACAGAAAAAAATAAGGTGGCCCATCCAGGCATGGTATAATTCTGCACACCATCACTATGTCTCTCCCCTATCTCAACCCTCCCATTTTATCCATAGATGTTAGCTGATGCAAAATGTATACAAATGTAGCAAAACATTCCAAATATAAATTGTAACTTATTGCCTCTAATTTAAATCTGAATCAAGCATTCAACAATCCACTGATTTTCCTTTAATGATCTTTCCACTGCGTTCCTACAAGGTTGGGTGTCACCAAGCATTGCATGGCAAAAGTGAACAAATAATTGTTTCACATTGTTACATTTTTCTCAGTCCTTGATGCTCATCCAGTATTGGATGAGCAAACATTTCCTCCAATTAAATATTGGGAAGACCAAAGCCATTGTCTTTAGTCCGTACCACAAACTCTGTTCCCTAGCTATCAACTCCATCCCTTTCCCTGGCAGCTGCCTGGGCTGAACCAGACTGTTCACAACCTTGGTGTTGAATTTGACCCTGCGTTGAGCTTCCAACCATATATTTGCACCGTCACGAAGATCACCTACTCCCACCTCCATAGCATTGCCTAACTCTGTCCCTGTCTCAGTTTATCTGCTGCTGAAATCCTTTTCTGCGCCTTTGTTATCTTTAGACTTGGGTATTTCAACGCTCTCCTGACCAGCCTCCCATCTTCCACACTCATCCAGAGCTCTGCTGCCTGAATTCCAACTCACACCAAGTCCTGTGCATGCTGACCTACGTTGGCTTCTGATCCTGCAATGCCTCAATTTGAAAATTCTCATCCTTCTTTTCAAATCCCTCCATGATCTCACTGCTCCATATCTGTAGCCTCCTCCAGTCCTATAGCCCTCTGAGATCTGAGTGCTCCTCCAATTCTGGCCTCTTGTGCATCTCCTATTTTAATCATTCCAGCCTAGGCTGTAAGCTCTGGATTCCCTCCCTAAACCCCTCAGTCTCTCAACCTCTCTTTCTTCCTTTAAGATACACATTAAAACCTACCTCTCACCAAGGTTTTGATCATCTGTCCTTATATCTCCTAATATGGCTTGCTGTCAAACTGTGGGACATTTCACAATGTTAAAGGCACTATATAAATGCATGTTGATGTTTGCCACTGCTATCCCAGTCCAATCTAGAATTGCTGTGCTAAAATAAAGAATCAAGGCCACCTGACAATCAAAATGAAGTTTACAATTTGGTTGTAATTTAGAAACTTAGAATCATAGAATAGAAAGTTTAAGGCACAGGAAGAGGCCACTTGGCCGATCGTGTCTGTGCCGGTCAAAAAACGATCCACCTATTCTAATCCCACCTTCCAGCATTTGGTCCATAGCCCTGCAGATTACAGCACTTGAGATGCATATCCGGACTCCTTTTGAATGAGTTGAGGGTCTCTGCCTCAGCTACCCTTTCAGGCACTGAGTTCCAGACCCCCACCACCCTCTGGGTGAAAAAGTTTTTCCTCATCTCCCCCTCTAAGTTTTCTACCAATCACTTTAAATCTATGCCCTCTTGTCACTGATCTCTCTGCTAAGGTGAACAGACTTTTCACCTGGGCCCCTCAAAATTTTGTACATTTCAATCAGATCTCCCCTCAGCCTTCTCTGTTGCAAGGAGAACAACCCCAGCCTATCCACTCTTTCCTCATAGCTGCATTTTTCCAGTCCTGGCAACATCCTCGTAAATCTCCTCTCTAGTGCAATTACATCCTTTCTGTAGTGAGGTGACCAGAACTGCACACAGTACTCAAGATGTGGCCTAACCAATGAGTTATACAGTTCCAGCATAACCTCCCTCCCGTTCTATTCTATACCTCGGCTAATAAAGGAAAGGATTCCATATACCTTCTTAACTACCTTATTGACCTGTCCTGCTACCTTCAGGGATCTGTGGACATTTACTCCAAGGTCCCTCACTTCCTCTACACTTTCAGTATTTTCCCATTAATCGTGTATTCCTTTACCTTGTTTGACCTCCCCAAATGCATCACCTCACACTTCTCCAGGTCGAATTCCATTTGCCACTTTTCTGCCCATCTGACCAGACCATCAATATCTTCCTACAGCTATCCTCCTTGCTATCTACCACACGGCCAATCTTTGTGTCGTCTGCAAACTTCTTGATCATGCCCCCTACATTTACGTCTAAATCGTTAATATATACCACAAAAAGGAGGGGATGCAGTACTGAGCCTTGCGGATCGCCACTGGAAACATCCCTCCAGTTGCTAAAACGCCCGTTAACAATTACCCTTTGTTTCCTGCCACTGAGCCAATTTTGTATCTACCTTGCTTAATTTCCCTGGATCCCATGGGATTTTATTTTTTTAACCAGTCTGCCATGTGGAACCTTGTCAAAAGCCTTGCTAAAATCCATGTAGACCACATCAACTGCACTACCCTCATCTATCTTCCTTGTTACTTCTTCAAAAAGTTCAATCAAGTTGGTCAAACAAGATCTTGGCTTATTAAATCCATGCTGACTATCCTTGATTAAGCTGTGCCTTTCTAAGTGACGGTTTATTCTGTGTCTCAGAATAGATTCCAATAATTTTCTCACCACTGAGTTTAGACTGACTGGCCTGTAATTATTTGGTCTATTCTTCGCTTCCTTTTTAAACAGAGGTACAACGTTAGCAGTTCTCCAATTTTTCAGCACCACAACTGTATCCAGTGAGGACTGAAAAATGATGGTCAGACCTTCTGCTATTTCCTCTCTTGCTTCTTGTTGCCTAGGGTACATTTCATCTGGCCTTGGTGATTTATCAACTTTCAAGGATGCTAATCCCATTAATACTTCCTCTCTCCCTATGTTTATCACATCCAATACTTCACACCCCTCCTCCCTAAGTACAGTATCTGCATCATCCCCTCTTTTGTGAAGATGGTCTCAAAGTATTCATTAAGAACCACACCAACATCTTGCGCCCCTACACGTAGGTTACCTTTTTGGTCTTTTATGGGCCCTACTCTCTCCTTAGTTATCCTCTTACTCTTAATGTATTGATGAAACATTTTTGGGTTCACCTTGATTTTGCTTGCCAATATTCTTTCATGCCCTCTCTTTGCTTTCCTAGTTTCCTTTTTGATTTCACCCCTCCACTTTCTACACTACTCTCTGCTTTCTATAGTATTGCGTTCTCGGTGTCGACATAAGCTTTCCTTTTCCGCCTTATCTTACCCTGTAGGCTCCTTGACACCCTTGACACTTATTTTAAATGTGAAAAAATGAATAAGTTTAATAGGGGACCTGTGATTTTCCAGATATGTCTTTTCTGTTTCTGCAGCTGTAGCTACCCTAGCACCATTGCATAATTTCTAGCAGGTATTAAGAGTGTGTATTTGGGGAAGGAAGAAGGCTTTCTGTTTATAAATTACACTGATCTTGTGACTGTCATGTGTTCAGCTTCTTTGCATGCAGACAGTAAGACAGACTCCTTCTTTATTTATTCAGTTAAGAAATTGGCTTTAAATATGCATTTTGGATGAATAAATGCATGAATACAATATTCATGTCTTGCACTTCTTGGAAGAAAAAAGACCAGATGATTTTTCTGTGCATAAAATGTTACACTTTTTGAAAATTTAGAACATAAGCAGCAACTTGCATCAGCACTAGCGATGTTGTACAGCATTGCTCATGGATTCAAACATGAAAGGTTTAGTACTCGGGCCTGAAGTACTGAAATACTTTCTCCTAGGTTTGTTTCATGAACCCCAGGTATCATGCTCTGCAGCAGAGCCTTTGGATATCTCTAACCTCTGTCATTTTGGGCAGTAGCGTTCGTCCAGACCTGCAACTCCTCATCCAGCCTCGGTACCCATAGCTTTGATCCTGGTCTTGTACCTAATCATGTATTGTGACCTTGACCCCCTTATGTGTGTCAGCCATGGCTCAGTTGGTAATCTCTGAGTCAGAGGTTGTAGGTTCAAGTCCCACTCCAGAGTCTTTAGCATGTGATGTAGGCTAATACTCCAGTGCAGTCTTGAGGAAATGCTGTACTGCTGGAGGTGCCATCTTTCGGATGAGATATTAAACTGGTGCCCTGCCTGACCTGTGAGGTGAATGTAAAAGATCCCGTGATACAATTTTTAAGAGCAGAGGTGTTCTCACCGGTGTCCTGGCCAATCCCTCGATTAACATCATTAAAAAAACACATTGCTGTTTTTGGGGGCTTGCAGTGCACAAAATTGGCTCCCACGTTTTGTATTACAACAGTGACTAAACTTCAAAGTACTTGAGTGGCTGTAAAGCGCTTTGGGATGTCCTGAGGCCAGGAAAAGTGCACATCATTTCTCGCCTTGCTTTGAGGATGACTAAGGAAAGAGTAGGGCCAATTAGAGATCAAAAAGGTAACCTGTGTGTGGAGGCGTGAGATGTAGGCATAGTTCTTAATAAAAGCTTTGCATCTGTCTTTGCAAAAGAGGGGGACAATGCAGACATTGTAGTTGAGTGTGAAATATTGGATGGGATGAATGTAGAGAGGAAATATTAATAGTTTTAGCATCTTTTATAGATAAATCACCAGACCCGGATGAAATGTATCTCAACCTGTGAAGGGAACAAGGGAGGAAGTAGTGGAGGCTCTGACCATCATTTCCTTATCCTCTCTGGCTACAGGTCTGGTGCTGGATGACTGCTAACATTGTACTGGTGTTTACTTAGTCTGTCCTTTTTAATTAAAGGCCAGTCATCCTAGCCTCGTTAGCGGGCAATTATTGGAAAAAATTCTAAGGGACAGTTAAATTATCATTTAGAAAGGCAAGGATTAATCAAGCATAGTCAGCATGGAATTGTTAAGGGTCTGTTGCGTCTGACTAACTTGATTGAATGTTTTTGGGGAGGTAGCAAAGCAAAGTTGAGGGTAGCATGTTTGTTGTTGTTTACATGGATTTTAGCAAGGCTTTTGACAAAAGCACATGGCAGACTGGTCAGAAAAGTAAAAGCCAGGATCCAAGGGAAAGTGGTAAGCTGGATCCCAAATTGGCTCCATGGCAGGAAGCAAGGGCTGTTTCCAGTGGGGCTCTGCAGGGCTCAGATCTAGGTTCTGGGCTTTCATGGTGTCTATATCAGTGATTTCTACTTAAATGTAGGGTGCATGTTTAAGACATTTACAGATGATACAAAAATTAGCCAGGTTGTTGAGTATAAAAAAAAATTCTTTCATAGGAGGGTCGCTGGCCAGGCCTGCGTTGTTGTCCATCCTGAATTGCCCTTGAGGAGATGGTGAGCTGCCTTCTTGAACCGCTGCAGTTCACTTGGGGAGGAAGAAAGCTGTAGACTGCAGGAAGATATCAATGGACTGGCCAAGTGGACAGAATAGTGACAAATGGAATTCAGTCAGTCAGAAGAAGTGTGTGGTATTGAATTTGGGGAGGACAAGCAAGCAAAGGAATACATGATAAATGGGAGGGTAATGAAAGGTATACAGGAGCAGAGGTACCTTGGAATGCATGTCCACAGATCCCTGAAGTTAGGGTAGGAAGATGAAGTGATTAAGAAGACATATGGTATAACTTCTTTTCTTAGCCAAGGCAAAGAATATAAGAGCAGGGAGAGTTGATGCTAGAACTGTATAGGACACTAGATTAGATTTAGATTAGATTAGATTAGAGATACAGCACTGAAACAGGCCCTTCGGCCCACCGAGTCTGTGCCGAACATCAACCACCCATTTAGACTAATCCTACACTAATCCCATATTCCCACCAAACATCCTCACCTGTCCCTATATTTCCCTACCACCTACCTGTACTAGTGACAATTTATAATGGCCAATTTACCTATCAACCAATTAGATCACAACTAGAGTACTGCATACTTCTGGTCACCACATTACAAAAAAGATATGATTGCACTAGAGAGGGTACAGAGGAGATTTACAAGGATGTTGCCAGGATTGGAGAACTTTAGTTAAGGGGCAAGGTTGAACAGTTGGGGTGGTTTTCTTTGGAACAGAGGAGGCTGAGGGGAAGATTTAATTGAGGTGTATAAGATTATGAGGGGCCTAGATAGAGTGAATAGGCAGGACTTCTTTCCCTTAGCAAAGAGGTGAATAACCAAGGGGCATAGATTTAAGGTAATTAGTAGAAGGATTAGAGGGGAATTGAGGAAAAATGTTTTCACTCAGTGGGTGAGGGGGTCTGGCACTCACTTTCTAAAAGGGTACAAGAGGCAGAAACTCTCATCACATTTGAAAAGTACTTGGATATGCACTTGAGATGCCTAATTTACAGGGTGGTGGACCAAGAGCCTGATAGTGGGATTAGGCTGGATAGCTCTCTTTCAGCTGCCACAGACACAATAGGACGAAAGGCATCCTTCCATGCTATAACTTTCTGTGATTTCTATGATATGGCTCTAAAGTGAGAGAGTGTGTAAGAGGTAAAAGTGAAAATATGTTAATCTCTGTTCTGCAAATTCCCTCCCACTTCTCTTCCAGCATAGAGTTGGGGTAGCGGGAAAGGGAATGTTCCTGCTTCTTAAAACCTGTGTGCATGTTTGTCTCACACACACTCACCCGCGCTTGCTCTGTCTCCCTTGTGGACTCATAACTTTCGCCTAGCGTTACAGCAATAATTAAAGCTCAAATTCTTCATTGGCTGTGAAGCACTTTGGGATGTCCTGAGGTTGTGAAAGGTGCCAAATAAAGGGAAGACACTCTCTCTTTCTCCCCCTCTTTTTTTTTCTCCTTCCCTTGGCCCCTTCTCTCTCTCTCTCTCTCTCTCTCTCTCTCTCTCTCTCTCTCTCTCTCTCTCTCTAAGAAGAAAGAATTTTATTTATGCATTGCCTTTCATGACCTCAGGACATCCTAACGTGCTTTACAGACAATGAAATACTTCTGAAGAGCAGTCACTGTTGTCCTCTGGGAGACGTGGCAGCCAAATTGCACACAGCAAGCTCCCACAAGCAGCAATGGAATAAATGATTAGATCATCTTTATCCCTCAACCAATTCCTAAATCATATCGGGCAGGAATCGTGAGAATTCTGCTGTTCTTTGAATAGTGCCGTGGGAATTTTACATCCACTTGAGAGGGCAGACAGGGACTTGATTTAACGTCTCATCAGAAAGATGCGCAGCTTGTCTGTACAGCACTCCATCAATACTGCACTTGGGTGTCAGGCTAGATTATGTGCTCGAGTCTCTGAAATGGGACTTGAACCTACACCTTTCTGACTCTGAGGCACCAATGCTACAACTGAGCCAAAGCTAACAGCTTAATGGTTGTCATAAGAATCTGAAAGATGAGAAACTGCCAATTGATCCATAACATTGTATTTCAAGAATGAAGATTTTGAAGCCATTTTTTGTTATTCTGTGATACTCCTTGTATAATGTTGTTATGAAGAACTTGCATTTTTATAGCACCTTGTATTTCAACCGTTTTCTGCATGATGCCTATAAGATGGATAGTATGAAGGAATTAAATTTTGGTATAGTGGTATTGAATGATTTTTTTTTTTGCAATAGGTGAAAGACCGAGGTCCTGAAGCCACTCGTCGTTTTTTCAACTGGTTCTATTGGTCGATTAATCTGGGTGCTATTGTCTCATTGGGTGGCATTTCATATATTCAACAAAACTGTAGCTTTCTCCTTGGATATATTATCCCAACTGTTTGTATGGGGATCTCTTTCCTGATCTTTGCATGTGGCAAGTCAGTCTTTGTCTCAAAGCCACCCGATGGCAGTTCCTTCTCAGACTTGTTCAAGATTCTTTTTTACTCCTGCTTTTCAAGGAAACCCAGTAGTGAAGAAAATACCAGGTAAAGGATGCATGGTAATCATGAGGATTTTGAATTGTATTTTGAGGCTATGCTGTGCAGCTAATCGTTTTTTGATTTTAATGCATCTAAGTATTTTAATTACCCCTTTGTTTTTTGTATTACATGTTATACATATTTGTAAATACAGAAAGTTTACAAGTACAGTGCATACTGAAGATGTAGATTTGTGTAGCTTTATAAAACTCTAAACTTACACTACCTACATAATGTTTCATAAAGAACTTGCATTCTTATGGTATCTTATGTCTCACTGTTCAAATTTTAAAAGGTAAATCATTTTACAGACACTTTTAATTTTGTATTGAACTTTAAAGCCCATCTTATCACCCCATTTTTAAGCTGTCTGAAACTGAATTAGCAGTTTCAATCAATATTTTCAATGAGCAGTCATCAGGAGGCCACTCGTTTTTAAGTTGTTTTCATATTCTGTTGTTTCTAGTTTAAGATGGATGGATTTAGGTATTACATTTTTGGAAAATTTGTTTGCATTATTTGTAATTTTATCTTCTCCTGGCTGGTTTCTTTAGTTTTAACATAATCAGAAGGCAGACAATGTTTTATCACTTTTATAAATAAAATGAACTATAAAATATTAATTTTTACCGTCAGCCAGAGCAGTGGAATCTACCCATCACCTATTAAACCAGGTTTTCTGGATCTAGCCAAGACTGTCTATGGTGGACCATTTCAAGATAACAAAGTGGAGGATGTGAAGGCCTTTGCCAAAATTTTCCCAGTATTCCTGGCACTCATTCCTTATTGGACAGTTTACTTCCAGGTCAGTTGTCATTTTGTATGCTATGAAAGGACAAAATATTGAATTGTTTGCATTGTACATTGTTTAGATATTCGAACAAAGTGTCAGCAGTAGTGCTGCCTTTCATATTGAATTCTTTAATGACATTATATATAAACAATTATAAATAGCATTGATGTCTTTTGTTTTTGGGGAAGGAGCATTGTGTGTAGCTAATTTTCAAGTTTTATTTGCTTTTGTTTGTTTTATAGATGCAAACCACTTACGTTCTGCAGAGTCTTCATCTACAGATCCCAACATTTTTTAACAGTCATAATCACAGCAATGTTAGCAATTCATTCGCAAGTTGCAATCATCACATGGTAAGATACATTGAGAATTACACCTGTTTAATGCAATTTGAAAGAATACACAAATTTAGGGTTATGACTTTGAATGCAGGCTATATCAAATTTCAACAATGAGTGTCAGAAGTCAGTTTCCATATATAATTTTCTCAGTAGTGCTATTGAGTAGGAGCAGCAATGTTCATTAAAAAACTGGGACTGATGCCCCATGCATTTGGAGAGGCAACCAAAAGAGTAATTACGTCATGCATGTCCATAGGTTGGGACATTTAGGGAGTGGAAGCCTAGGGCAGAATAACAAATAGAGGAGAATTTAGCTTGATAGCCTCAGATAGGGTTGGGCCTTTTCTGGGAGAGGGAGGAATGAATGCTAAAACAGCGTGCGAGCTGATGCATAATCTAGAGATTTCCTTTTTAAGAATTGTGATGTTTTTGTGTTAATGTATAAGTTTAATTGTTAAATGTATATAATGCAATGTGTCAAAACTCATCTAGAATATTATGTCCAATTTTCGCCCTCTCATGATGGGTCATATAGAGGCCCTGGAAAAGGCTCAGAGGAAGGCCACTAGAACAATCCCAATTTAAAAACCCTCAGTTCTCATAGGCTTAAAGCTCTTCTTTCCCCCTCTGGAAAAGCTTAGACTTTGGACTGATGTAATTGAATTGTTTGAAATGATGAAGGGACTAGACTCTGTGGACAGACTCTTTGAACTAGATAGATTAGGGGTCATGCATTTATGCTATGTACATATGGAGTTAGATGTCAGGAGCTTTTTTCTTACACGGAGGGTTATAAATGCATCAGACAAGTCGCTGGCATGTGTGATGAGCATAGACTCGTTGCAGTAGTTTAAAAGGAACTAAACAAGTTTCTTGATGTCTCTAATATCACTGTATAAAAGATAGGTGTGATGTTTGGATATGTACCTCATGGTCATTGTGATGTCCTGAACTAATCTTGATTGTCTTAAAAGAGTCACAGAAATTTCCCACTTTTTTTATCTGAATTGGCGTAGGATTATTTTAATTTGCTTTGTTACCTCTCTCAGGAGATTATATGATGCATCATAACTGGAACAGACGTGATGGGCCAGCCAATCTTTTCTTGTCTGTCTCTTTGTATGTTTGTGTGTAAATTAACATGACTTCCAAAATGAGCATTGATTGTGGTGGTTTAATAGTAGCTTTTCCCCATCTGAACTAATTCATATTATTCAGTGAAGGGCTCTTTTTTGAGTCAAGATTTTTTTCCCTTCTCATATTTTTCATGTGTGATGGAGTATGACAGTTTCAATACTCCTGTTCTACAGTATTTACATTGGAAAATTTGTTGGTAAGTAATTTGTTGGTTGAGGGGTGTGAGGGGATACTTTTTATGTGAGGGAAAAAAGGTTTAATGTTAACATTAGGTAAGTGACCTTCCAATTGATGTACCTTTTCCTCATATTTTCCAAGGGCAATTGAGGAAATAGGAAACTCATTGCTTAACATTGGCTGTCAGGAACCTTGCTTAACAAACAGTCTTGTGCAGTTTAAATTTTAAAAAAGTTCTCCAGGTAGTTGAACATTTCAACCTAAAACTGAAGATGAGGCTGTTTTATCTTAGATATTTATTTAAAACTCAATAACTGATCTAAACCATAGAAGGCTGTACATGTTACTTCATTTATTACATGGTTTACTACTAACTGTAGCATTAATGACTTGTGGATACTTGGGCTTTATCCCAACACAAACTTGTGAACAAAGTACACCTTTGGAATCAGTTTAAATTTACCATGTATTCCACAGTCAGTGCACCGTCATAGGCATCCTGCGAATAATCAACAGATCAAAAACAAAGTCCTTTAATTAAATCGTGTATTCACCAAAACTTGGTAACATTCTGTGAAGTTTTATGCATAAGTAGTACACCGAGGAAGAGATTATTTGAAAGTGCTGATGTCAAAAGGTGAAGTTACACTGGATCAGAGGTGAGCTGGCAAGATGGATACAGAACTGGCTCTGTCATAGAAGTCAGAGGGTAGCAGTGGAAGGGTGCTTTTCTGAATGGAGGGATGCGACTCGTGGTGTTCCGCAGGGATCAGTGCTGGGACCTTTGCTGTTTGTAGTATATATAAATGATTTGGAGGAAAATGTAGCTGGTCTGATTAGTAAGTTTGCGGACGACACAAAAGTTGGTGGAGTTGTGGATAGTGATGAGGATTGTCAGAGGATACAGCAGGATATAGATCGGTTGGAGACTTGGGCGGAGAAATGGCAGATGCAGTTTAATCCGGACAAATGTGAGGTAATGCATTTTGGAAGATCTAATACAGGTGGAAAGTATACAGTAAATGGCAGAACCCTTAGGAGTATTGACAGGCAGAGAGATCTAGGCGTACAGGTCCACAGGTCACTGAAAGTGGCAACGCAGGTGGATAAGGTAGTCAAGAAGGCATACGGCATGCTTGCCTTCATCGGTCGGGGCATAGAATATAAAAATTGGCAAGTCATGCTGCGGCTGTACAGAACTTTAGTTAGGCCACACTTAGAATATTGCGTGCAATTCTGGTCACCACACTACCAGAAGGACGTGGAGGCTTTGGAGAGGGTACAGAAGAGGTTTACCAGGATGTTGCCTGGTCTGGAGGACATTAGCTATGAGGAGAGGTTGGATAAACTCGGATTGTTTTCACTGGAACGACGGAGGTGGAGGGGTGACATGATAGAGGTTTACAAAATTATGAGCGGCATGGACAGAATGGATAGTCAGAAGCTTTTTCCCAGGGTGGAAGAGTCAGTTACTAGGGGACATAGGTTTAAGGTGAGAGGGGCAAAGTTTAGATGGGATGTGCGAGGCAAGTTCTTTACACAGAAGGTGGTGAGTGCCTGGAACTTGCTGCCAGGGGAGGTGGTGGAAGCAGTTACGATAATGACGTTTAAGAGGCATCTTGACAAATACAAAGGATGGGAATAGAGGGATACGGTCCCCGGAAGTGCAGAAGGTGTTAGTTTAGGCAGGCATCAAGATCGGCGCAGGCTTGGAGGGCCGAATGGCCTGTTCCTGTGCTGTACTGTTCTTTGTTCTTGTTCTTTGTCTTTTTTCTAAAACCTGTAGGGAGGGCTCAAGTGCAAAGTGAATTCAGTTAAGAATCTTGTTGCTGTAATCGTCATGAAAGTTTTGGTTACATAACCAAACCCACTCTTACCCAATTTTGTTAACAAAACGCAATATTCATATCCATACAGAAAACATTGCTGCTACTTTCTCTTCCCCTTCCTCCAGCACTCTTGAAGGAGCAGTTTTGCTTAGTTCCTCTTAATTTTAATGCAGGACCGCTCAATCCACTTTAGTACAATAAAATCTAAGCCGACTCATTTATTGTATAGATGGATTTGAAAGTAAGTTTTCTGATAGCTTATTTTCTTTTAGTATCATACGTTTTGTTTTGGTTCTGGTTTAGTAATAGGGATCTGAAAATAATCTTCTGTCCCTTCTTTACATTTTTGTGTTAACCTTGAATGCATTTCAGTTTATTGCTTTGAGAAATTTCTCTTAGTATGAAATGATGGTATAATTATTCTCTCAACATTTATTGTTATGTGTGATCATACACTGATGGCACAGAAATAGTGACTGTTGGGCCTGGTTGATTCTGTGGCCAGTAAGGAAAGGGGGGGGGGGAAAAACCTTCATTCATAGTTTAGCAGCTATTAGTTATTTTCTATTTGTACAAGTGATGAGTTTAATAACTACTGTTTTTAAAAAAAAAAGTAATTGATGCATTGTTTATTTTCTTATTTTGTTGTTAAGTAGGTTTCAGTAGCCCAAAAAAATTGAGTCAAGGTCTAGGGTGGTGAAGGAAGATCACATGAGACTGCATAATAAAACCAGTAAGATGAAAAAAAGTGCAGAGGATTCTCTTTTCAATCCCATGAAATGTTGTTTATTTACCTAGATAGCTGGGCAAGTTAAAATGGTCTCTACAACATAGTGGATGAAGGCTAACCACAGGAACATAGAGTGTAGACTAACTTACTGGAATGGAAGAAAATGGTGAACCCTTCCCTCCAGGCCCCCAAAAAATCTCTACAAGAACTCTAGTAGCTTTCACAGGAATCCATGCAAGTATTACTATATTCAAGGAGTAGTTAAGCAAGTGCAGCATGTTATATACATCACAAATGGCACTTAAATGGCAATATTTCAAAATCTTTCCATATTTATATATGTGCTAAATGGTTAAAACTGTTTGTGAATCTGAAAGAAAACACAAACATCATAACTCATTCATATAATAATCAAATTCTGGAAGGACTGTATTATTCCTCGAGTTTAGAGGGAGGATCTGAATAAAAGTCCTGAATTCAGACATATTTAAACAAAATCTCAACACTAAATCTTGGTTTAGAGTTATTGTAGTTTTTTTTTAAAAAGTTGCAGATTAGTTTATTTTCTTCAGTGTTGTTATTTGCTCCTTGCAATGAATCTGCACCTTAGCAGATGCCCCCTGCTCCCCATCTGTTTGTGATGCTGTGAATACAAAATTGTTTGTTGAATTGTCCTCAAACCTTTTGAAAAGAAGTGTCATTTTGTATTTTATACTTCTAACCATGAAGGAAACACGCCAGGAATTGTGAAGAAATATATTAAAGTTTTAACCAACAACTTTACATGTTGTTTTGAACAGGGAGGCATAAACTAATTTTTGTGCTTTAACTAATAAATCCGCTAAAGTAGATGACTTTATTGTGTTTTTTTCCTTTCCTGATCAAATGCATATTTTCAAACTATTGTGCACATTTTGAGTCTATTTGGTAATGTTAGGCTGACCTCAATGAAATTGCTTTTGTAGATCAATAGTTATTTTAATTGTACCTAGGTAACGATAGGCCAGTAAAAGGAGTAAGAGCAATAGAACCATGACAATACCTACGTGGAGGGACACACTACCAGGTTTTAGAGCGAAATGTGAAATCTGTTCTTTCTCATGTAACATAGTTTATTTGTTATGTAACTGGAATATAAGGGAAAATGTTTACTCATTGATCTGCAGTGAGCAAGGAACTTCTTTCAAGGAACCAATCAAAAATTCTTAGTTACTATCTCGTTTAAATTTATTTCCAAACCAGTTATTGGATGAGTAACCCACCCCCCCCCACCCACCCTTTCGTAATTTGGATAACTTCTGACTCGCCACGAGCAATGCTTATCCTTAATACCATCACTTGGATGTCTAATTAATGTGTGAATGATAACATTGTGGAAATATTAAGACTGTTAGGCCAGGTAAAATCTTTTAACCCTTGAGATGATAAATAACAACATGATGGCTGACTAGCATTTTTTAAGCTATTCACAAGTTGCACATTTGGTTAAATGTATTCTCTGTACGTTTTGACCTATCTTGCTTCATGTTTTCTGTTTTCACGCAATTATTAGTTTCTCAACAAAATAACCAGCAATTTAAACTAAATGTGATATTTGCATCCTCCGTATAAGACATTTCTAATCATTTACCTTTTCTAATCCCAATTCAACACAGAAGAAAAAATTCCACTCTTGCATAATTGGCAGTTTAATGACCATAGAGACTGACCATTGGTCACTGCCCACCCTTTTAGATCTAGGAATGGTACGCGATTGACTTTGAAAGGAGTGTAGGGAAACTGATTTAAAAATTTGGAAAGTAATGCAGTTTAACAGGTCATATAGCTCTAAATACTCAGTCAACTAAGAAATATTCTGAAATGGTTCTGGCTCTTTTAGTTTCAAAGCTTTTAAATAGAGCCAAACCCAAGAAGGTTTTTATTGGACAAGGATTGATTTTCTCTGGACCCTGCCATCCAATGCTCCAACTCTGGATTTGTTGAATGCTGAAGTAGGTCTTCTGTGTATTCCAAGAGTAGGGGTGAAAGGCTTTATTTACATAACTCCATATTGACCCCTGCCCCCAAAATATGAGCCTTTCTAATTATAAATGATAGATAAAATATCTTCAACCCATTATCATGTTTTATTGCTTAGAAATGAAATTATTTCTAAATGTGTAGATAGGAAACAAAATTAACAAATTTCCAAGTCTTAAGCTGAGTTAAATAATTTATTAATGGGAAATAGTTTGTATATGTTGCAGAAATAAAATATTTTGTATATTTTATATACAGCTATTGCATTATAGTTTTTACTTTGCTTGTTTTAATATGTACCTATTCAGTTATTGGAGTACGGAGAAGGGCTACAAGATTGATCCTGGAATAAAGGATTAATGTATGAGGAAAGATTGGTTAGTCTGGTGTTTTTTTCTGGAAAAGAGAAGACTTGAGAGAGCATATGCTAAGTGTTCAAAATTAAGACAGGTTTGAACAAGTTGGATCTAAGTAAACTTTTATGTTGTGTACAGAATTAAAGCACAAGGGAGGGGTCATATTTACAAATTAAGGACAACGAAAGAAAATCAAAAATACATGAACATTTTCACTTTCCAAAGGGTTGTTATGTATGCAGCACAGGTGGTGGAGCAGGAAACCTTAATGGGCTTAAAAGAAGGAAGTAGTTAACCAATAGAATTCGGGGTTATTAGAAATGCATCAAGAGAATACTGTGGATAAATGGGCTGGATCGAATCTCTGCCTTCTGCCTGAAGCAGTAACTATGCTACTGTTAGTAATACAAAAAAGATTGAATTTCCAGAAATGGTAAAAGTTTTCAATATTAAATGCTTTTTATAAAAGCCACAGCATGTAGAGTTCTGTATATTTTAAAGCCTCACCTCTGCAGGTGTGATACAGTCCTGTAGCAAGAAGAAAAGCTAGCGTGACTATTAAAAGCATACTTCCCTTTCATATTAAATTTCATTCTCTGTTCCTTACTATACCATTATTATTAAGCACGTGGCCTCTTTTCTTCCATTTTTCAAATTTATGCTTTAGATTCTGATTTGTAACTACATCAACAATATTAAAACTTGGATTTGCAGCTCAGAGAATTATACTTCTACTTGTGATACTGGATCGTTTGAATTGAGTGTTCAGGCTTACTGGAGAGGTTTTATTGGTTCCGAGTTTTGCAATTCTTCCATCTTCTTGGCAGCATGCAATATTCTATATAATTAGGACAGATAATCAGTACTTTATCCAAATGGCCACTCTATACATATGTATTGACAGGGTTTCATAGCTGAGCTTGGTCCTGCTCTTGCCTGATATCTACAATCAAAGTTTCCAGTAGAAGTTACCAAATGGTAATTTGGAGTTGGCATCCCCATCACAGACTTAATTCTACTACCCTTATTGCTATCATGGGTGAATGAGCTAACTAGCACTTTTGAAAGATCTTCCTAGTTTGTATGGCTGTGTTCTGTTATGGCATTTACTGAATCCGTCATCAGTAAGCCATATTTTTATTTAATAGAATACACTACTTTGGTATGGAGCAATTACAGTACACTCACCAGGAAAAGTTGGCTGTAACCATTAATGAGTTAAGACTGTTGCCTACTTAAAAACTCAATTATATATATATATATATATATATATATTAAAATACAGGCAATCCATAGTATCTCAAACAGATCATAGGCAAGCTACTATTCAGATGTGATCTTCAGTTGAAACTGGAAGGTTAGTGAGCTATTTAATGGAACTGAAGGAAACAAAAGGAGTGGGAGTGCCAAACCAGTTTTATTGAGAAGATGGTTAAAAGTGAAAACTCTGATTTTGTCTTCAGATGTTCTGAATGATGCTGTGAAAATGCATCAAATTTCTTTGAAAATAGTCAGAGATAATCAGCAAATCTGAAATAAGACGACAATCTAGGAAATGCACAACAGGCTGTCAACATGCAAAGAGAAAAGACAGACCAACACCCCAAATGCAAATCCCTATCAGAATTGTGTTCTCACATCTGCAATGCCAAACCATCGCCATCCACCACTCCAAGATACTGATTGACCTGCTGTGCATCTTCAGTCCCAGTCTCTCAAATTTTGAGAGATAGCCAAGATTGGAAGTCGCTAAAGTCAATGCTGAGCTCCGGGACAGAGGGGTTCCTGATGAAAATGGGATCCTGCTCCTGGAGCAAAAGAAGTATTCGTGCTTCAGACAACACACACAAAACCAAATGCTCAAAGTCAGATATGAAAATGGAATATGCTAGAACTACACAGCAGGTTCATGAGCATTTATAAAGATCAAAGGCAGGTTTAATGTTTTGGATCTACACCCTTTATTAGAACCAGCAAATGGCAGAGAAGTGAACTAAACAAAACAAAGAAGTGGATGATGCAAAGAGGAACAGTTTTATTGCTTTTATTAATTAATGCTCTTCCTACAAGCAAACTTCCTCTCTGAGTTGGGTCATCTGAGGAAGGGTTTTTCTGTTGCCACTTGAATGAGCTTCCCTGTATGACTATGATGTGTGACATTATTGGCAGCTATTGAGATTATCTAAAGGCTAAGCTATCACATTCTTCAAATTGACAAAGATGTGAATGATGGGTCCAGCAGGTCCATAACTTTAGCATCCTTGCAAATCAACACTCAGACAAGACTAGTATACAATGGAAATTTTATGAATTGGGTTTTTATTGACCCCAAAGAACATCAGAAGCAACATCACTGCAAAAAGCCATAAAATAAGGGTTCATAAAATAAAATAAAGCATAGAAAATTAATAAACCATTTTGCTGACAAATCATTTAGTTCCAAAAGAAAGATGGAACTTGAAACATGGTCAAGGTTAACCAATCTTAAAGAACTTGGATTGGAGAGACATTGTTGGAGATTTTGTAACCTAAGTATAGGATTTTGAAGTGTACTACTAAATTTATTTTAGAAATAGAAGACCAGCAATCTTCACCCTTTGTTAAGTAAATTATAGGACAAATGTATTTAAAACTGACATTCGTGGATAATTTATTGTGTATTTCAGAAATATTGAAATTTGTCATAAAATTGTGTTTTGTGTTTGGAGGTTCCATGAAAAATGAGACCTTGGAAAGTACACCTCTATCTGATGCTGATTTGGCAATATTACTAGAACATTATATTAATGGTTGATATGGTGAAACAGCTTTTTTATGCTGCCTTATGAATACTGTGAAAGCTGTGCAGAATGTAACTTTTTTTGTGGACACCAATATATATATAAGTATTGATAATGCTTGCAGTGATTTGGTACTCATAGCATAATTGTTCGTATACCGCTGGTGGGGTTAGAAACCATACTTCTGGTAGTTTTATAAACTCAAATATTTTTCTGCTAACTTGATGCCAGTTTTCATTTTCCACTTGTATTTAAGGAAGTTTGTTACTAACCTTTTTAAAGTTGAACAGAAGACTAAATAAAAGTATAAACCTTTGACATCGGCACCCAAACACTAAAATAGCAAAGTTTTTTTTAAAAACTGAAGATAGATAAAAGGCCAAAGCCACCCATGCAGCACAGTTTGAAAAGGATAGCATGGAAAACAAAATAAAATGGAAATTCGTGCTAAGGTGATATCCAGCTTGGCCATTTTAGTCACTGTTTTGAAGCTTTATGATGTAGGTTTTTTTATAATTCAAAAGCTGTCACTGTAGCAGTAATGTTAAATTATGTCAAGTTGTAAAAAGGAACTTTAATATTACATTTCAATGTTTTGTATTGCCTTAAATGGCAGCAGTTGCAATTTAAGTATTGTCGTAAGGCTGAGACAATATTGTAACTGCTTGAAATGATAGCATGGTACAAAGCAGTAGCTTACTCCACATGATTCAATCTGTGTAATGGAAGGATAGCTGGAGATAGAAGTTTAGTTCTGCTACTCCAGATGTTGTTCACCAGTGCTTCTTGACATAGGTGAAACTGGACCTAAAGGGTTTTCATCCATGCTAATCGGATAAGTAGCATACTTCTGACAAATGCACTCAAGACAGCTAAGCATGACGCTTCGACAATCTGCCTGCTTTTAAAAAAACTACAGTGGGTTTGGGCTTGGCTGTGTTTGATTTGTACTCATAAAAACTTTCATGTATTTTGTTTGCAATCTGTCATGGGACAAAGCAAGTAATTAAATTGCAGTACTGAACTAACCTGAACATCTTAGCTTGTTTGAATATTTTTGACTGCTTTTGGACTCATGAGCCTACAAGAAACTTCTATCGCTATATCTTTGACATCATGTAATCCTTGTGCATGAATAGTGTTGGAACTGGTAAAAGATCCCAAGAGTAAACTTACAGCAGAACTGACCATATGTATAGCTAGATAGATACTAAATTAAATCTGTAGAAGCATACAAAAGCCCCAGGATATGAGGGAGGATTTGTCAGGAAAGATAATGTGATAAATTAAAGAACAAAATTAAACTTTTCAAAAAATGTCTTGGGGATATATTAATCACCAGCAGTTTCAATAGCTGCATTAATTTTTTCATCAATCTAAAAAAAAAATTCATCTAATTTTGTGCAATTGCGGATGAATTGAACTTATTCCCTGAGCACATTTGTCTGATGGCCTTATCATACAGAACAGTAGGCCTTTATATTGCAGTTCAGTGTGGCCTCATGATTTTTCAAAATTATGCGATTGTATAGGGAGCTAAGTTGACTTGTGCTTTAATGTAAGGGCTATCATTAATTATGCCAAATACTGTAAATTGGCAAGCTTTTCATAGGAGGAAGAGAGTGATTCCCTTCTAGTACCTGTAACTGCTCTCTAGTTAACAAGCTGAATTCTGTCCAGGAACAGTCTGATTATTGACATTGAACACATTCACTGAAGTGTTTTTTGTAGTTTATTTAATATTAAGATCATATGTAATCAATTTCTTCAAACCTTTTGAAGTAAGGATCAGTCTGGCTTAACTACTTTGCATAATTAACAACAACAGGCAAATGGGAGAATATAATATATTGAGTAAAATGTTAATGCCAGTATTTGGCTGTAGATTGTGAAATCAGTGAGCCAACTGCTGTGGTGTAGATATTTTGTCACTTGGTGTTTGTCAACCATTACAATCAGCAAAATTTTCTGCAGGGTGCTACTTGATGGTGCTGTTTACTATCTAAATGGACACAGAAAATTAACTAGTCTTCATTTTGAGTTTAATCATTCTAATTTAACTTTTAAATACCCAGAAATATTTATCTATGAAATAGAACGGATGTAGTTTTTTGAATGATAGTTTATGCATTTTGTATTTGTCTGTCGTGATATAACTGTACTGAAATACCATAGATCACAGCGTATAAGTTGACTGTTTTCTCCTCCAAATATCGTTCCAATGCAGAGTATAAAATGTGATCTGTGGGTGGTCATCATTTTGAAATGCAAAAAAAAAAATTGGCAATTCATATTGAAACAATGTGGCATGGTTTATTGAATAAATAAATTATACAAAGATACCTTTACCCATAATCAAAGCATTTTAAAACCCATCAAATTCATTGTCTTCGGCATCCAACGCAAAGAGTTCATTTAATTCATTCTGAGTCACTTTGGCTATAGCATCATTGTAAGGATCCCACTCTGGATCAGATGTGACGCTTTCAGTTTCATATCATCCCTCCACAACAAATCATCTTCCTCTCCATCCATTGAATTGGATATTTCGCACTTTTGAACGATCTCTTGACAGTTTGTGCACTAATAGCATCCCACTATTTGATGACAAAACCACGCATCAAGTGGGGCAGCTGCATATTTCCACTCTGTGAAGGTTTTTCTCCATCAACCGTCACCTATTCCATCTTTTGATCTCATTGCTTATATGGGAGCTGAATATGTCCCACACTTATAAGCTGCATTCTTTACGTAGGCCACCGGGATACCTATTCTACACATTATCGATCCATAATTTCATTCCATCCTCATCCATCCAGCTGTTGTCATGGACATGCACAAAAACTCCTTCAGGGAACTTGATCTTTGGCATGGTTTTATGTTTGAAAATTGCCACAGGTTTTAACTTTGTTCCGCCAGCCATACAGGCTAGTACCACTGTGAATCTTGTCTTCTCACGTCCTGTAGTTTTCATTAGAACTGTTTTCAAACCTTTCCACTCCACAGTTCTGTTACTGGGCATATCTAAATTCATGGGTGTTGCACCCATGTTGCCAGTGTGACATAATGGGTACCAGTAATTTTGGCATCGAGGTCTTTTGGTAGTCTCTGAACAATCTTGGTCTTCTGCCACAACACTAGACATTTTCGTTCCAGGAAGCGGCTACACCAACTTGCTGTTGCTCTAAAATCGGACTGCTGGACTTTAGGTTTGATTGGCCCACTTAAGTGCACATTGCATTTCTGGTGACGATGTAACCATTCCAATACATACTTTTCAAGATCAGGCCTGTGACTGGTCCCTGTTCTCATAGTGCATTTGGTCTTGGGCATCATCTTCAGGGCGGATTCCTCCTCCTTCCATTCTTGCACCAGTATTTCACTTGCACTGAATTCTCTCGCTGCAGCACAGTTATTTGATGAGTTAGCAAATGTTGCGACCTTTAGCTTGAAACCAGCTTCATATTTCATTCATTTTGCTAGGGGACCCATTTCTTTTTGTCATTCACCCTGTGGGTTCTGCTCTGTGTGGGCATATCTTAAACTCCTGCGCATCTTCACAACACAGCCCATATCGCTTGCTTGATGCCTTGTGCCCAGTTATAAGGTGAGTAAAACATGCATTTATAGGGCGAAAAATTGAGGCTGACTACTAATGCGAGTGTAGCATGTTATGGCTGTAAAGGGGGATCAACTTATACACTGGGTATATGCAGAAAAATGATTTTTAGAGCTGGAATAATGGGGTCATCTTATACGCCGCAATCTGTGGTATTTGTATTTCTTGACATTACTGGAGTATATGCATCAGTCAAGACTTTCATGAGGTGGGAGAGATATATTAAAAACCCAGTTTTCTGTTGCATGACATTTGAGAGGGAGCAGTAGGATACAACCTGGCCATAAGTAACACCCCTAATAGGAATATTCACTGATCTGTTTTATTTATTAAAATTACAAAGCTGTTTTATCTTGAATATTACGGTACAGTTTCTGACAATTAAACTGCAGTTTGTTTTACAATTATGTCTTCACTTTAATAATTTCTGATTTTAAAATTCTGTTCCAACTGTGCTTTTTTTTTTACAGCTTCCAGCAGCATGGTTCACCATGTTTGATGCAGTACTTATTCTGGTCCTGATCCCACTGAAAGACAAAGTGGTAGATCCTATGTTAAAGAAGAAAGGCCTGCTGCCTTCGTCTTTGAAGAGAATCGCTGTTGGCATGTTTTTTGTCATGTGCTCTGCAGTGGCTGCTGGTAAGATTGTTTTGTACATTTTTTTCAAACATTTTTATTTTATGAAATAGAAGACCCTTTCAGATTATAAAAATGACTGGCTGCTACCAGAGTATTTGTAAATTGGAGGACCAAATATCAAAATATAAATATGTTTCTATGAATTATTTTTCAAATACACATTTTAAACATTTCCCAATCATATGGTGTAAAGTCTGTTACAGGGATGGCCACTGATTCAGAATCCAAGGGCATACCTAACATAAAAACCTAACCATGCAAGATGTATTTTTAATTGAAAAATCAAGGTGAAGAACAAAAGCCTATAATGCAGGACAGCACACCAAGGTTAAAAAGAGATTAGGTTAAACATAATGTAGTGATTTTAGGTAATCTTAAACTTGGATTTTAAAAGTCTGAAGACAATAGGATGAGAAAAAGACAAAGAGCAAGGAATTGAGAATAAGGCCAGTACAGATCTTGAGTTTGAGTAGTCCTTTAAATTCCTTTTGGGGGTCATCGGCAAATGTTCAGTGAATTTAGAAACCTCTGCTGTCTCTGTTACTCATCTGTGTTGGCTATGCACCCCTCTGTCTAGAAGAGGAACTGCAACTTGGAAGGTTTTAATACTGAGATTATCTGGAATTGATGGACCAGATTTATTGGAATTAATATTTGAATTGATACCAAGATTGTTGCTGCGCTTGCAAATTTCATTATCAGTTACGACCATTCAAATTTCGTGATCTGCTATGATCATCAGGCTTGAATAGCTTCATACTACTCATGCTGATAATTCCAGTAGTTATCCTGACAATTGGACTTTTTGAAGTACAGCATCAGGATCTCTATTTTAAGTAAAGGCTTGCGTATCAGGGAACTATTATGTCATGAGGGATGGTGCAATGAAGACTCCAAGGGTATTATGCTTTTCTTAACTATTTATGGTGCATCACATGAACCATGCATGACTGAGATCTTGGCAGAAGACTTGTGGAATGAGGAAGTGGGCCATATGATTGAAATAAACTGTATAATTATTATGTTCAGGGATTATTTTCTTCCTGCTATTGTAGTCCTAAAGGAGACTGATCAAAAGGATGCTAAACAGTGGTAAAATAAAGTCTCTCTCAATGACTTTGTAGGTCACAATTTTTAATAGTGCAACTAGACTAGGGTAAAGTGGTGGAAATTCTAGTAGTTTAAAAAAAAATGTTTAGTGTACTCCTAGATTTATTTCTTGGCTAAATTACTTTTATCCTGTATTGAATAATACCACAGAGACAACTTGCGAATTATGAAGTTGTAATTATACCGTAAAAATGCATTTACATATCCCAATCACAGCTAAAGAGAAAATAGCATGACAATGTAGTTGAAAATCAAGCCAGGAATATATGAGATTTTTGAGTATATCCTTGTTGGATGGATATAGCTTCCAACCATCATGTAATTATCTTGTAGTTCAGGAAAGTTGCGCTTCTTGAAAGAAAGTTTGTTTTTGAAGTTAAATGTCACTAGAAAAATTAAAACAAACACACAATTATGAAGAAAGGTTCTCAGTCAAAGTAAAACCTTGCCTAGTCTCTCAGCAGATGTGTATTTCCAGCATTTGCTGTTTATCAGATTTCTAGCAGCCCTTAGTATTTTGTTTTTTATTGGTAACATTTGGTTATTCCATGAGTCTTTCATTTTTAAGTTTTATTAGATTCTGGAATCCAGCTATTAGATGATGCTGCATTGAATCATTTTGCGAAGCAACAGATTTCATTGGCGTGGAATGAATTTCATATATTTATTTGAATTATTGAGCTTACGGGTTGGATTTTGTGGAGGAGGCTGGGCTGCACGCTCTGGGCCTTTTCGTGCCCCCCCCCCCCCCCGGTGCAATCCTCCATTGTTCTGGAGGCAAAGTTTCTGGTGCCGGATCTTCAGCCCTTTAAAGATGGGGATCCTGCCTCCAAGAGCTGCGGCCAATCACAGGCCCGGAAGCTCAGCAGTATTGGGAGTGGTGGCCACTGCCAGTACTGCAGAGGCCTCAGACGCAGGCCCAGCTCTGGAACCCAGAACTTAGGCAAGTGTGGTGGGGTTGCTGGGGCCAGTCTGGAAGACCCCGGTGGGTTGGGGGGTGTGGGTGGCCGTGAAGTTGTAGGTTTTGCCTGTGGGGCTCCTCTGGGCCACAGATGGCCAATGAAGGAGGGCACCCCCCCACCCCAAGCCCACAGGGTGGGTGCTTTACAGGGTGCCCTCCCACACGGTGGAGGCATCTCCGCCATTGGTTAGATCCCAGCGGCGGTGGGAAGAGGCCCACAGTGGCTGTTAAGAGGCCACTTAAGGGCCTCGATTGGCCTCTGGATGGGAAGGCCGTCGTTGGCCTATCCCGCAACGGGAACATCACTTGGCGGCAGGATGGTGACTGTCTCTCTCTTTCTTGGTGTACGTCTCATGCGGCGCTCCATCTCTCGGTGTGTGTCTCTCGTGCACGCGCTCTCTCAGTATGTGTGTCCTGCAAGCGCTCCTCTCTCTCTCTGTGTTTCTCACACGCGTGGGCTTTCTCTCAGTGCGTGTCTCTTTTGCGCGCACTCTCTCTGTGTGGGTGTGGCTTTTGCGCATGTTCTTTCTCTCGGAGGGTGTCTCTCACGCACACGTGCGCTCTCCCTCGCTGAGAGGGCGCCTCGCGCATGCTCTCTCTCGGAGGGCATCGGTCTCGCGCGTGCTCTCTCTCGGAGGGCGTCGGTCTCGTGCGTGCTCTCTCTCGGAGGGCGTCGGTCTCGCGCGCGCTCTCTCGGAGGGCGTCTCTGAGCGCGCGCATTCTCTCTCTCGGAGGGCGTCTCTCGCGCTCTCTGAGGGCATCTCTCGTGCGCGCGTGCTCCCTCGCTCTCGGAGGGCGCCTCGATCGCTCGCCTGCGCACTCTCTCGGAGGGCGTCTCGATAGCTCGCCTGCGCACGCGCGCTCTCTCTCGGAGGGCGCCTCGAGCGCGCGGCGCTCTCTCTCGGAGGGCGCCTCGAGCGCGCGGCGCTCTCTCTCGGAGGGCGCCTCGAGCGCGCGGCGCTCTCTCTCGGAGGGCGCCTCGAGCGCGCGGCGCTCTCTCTCGGAGGGCGCCTCGAGCGCGCGGCGCTCTCTCTCGGAGGGCGCCTCGAGCGCGCGGCGCTCTCTCTCGGAGGGCGCCTCGAGCGCGCGGCGCTCTCTCTCGGAGGGCGACTTGAGCGCTTGCTCGCTCTCGGAGGGCACCTCGAGCGCTCGCCTGCGCTCCCTCGCTCTCGGAGGGCGACTCGAGCGCGCGCTCTCTCTCTCTCGCTCGGAGGGCGTCTCTCGCGCGTGCTCCTTCTCCCTCCCTCTCTCTTTCGGAGGCCATCTCGTACGGGCACGCTCTCTCTCTCGGAGGGCGTCCCTCTCGCGCATGCTCTCTCTCTTGGTGTGCAACTCACGCACCTGCTCTCTTCCTCCCTCTCTCTCTCTCGGTGTGTCATGTGCACGCTGCTGTGTGTGTGTGTCTCACGCGCACACCCCTCTCTGCGCTTTTCTCTCACGCGAGCGCTCTCTTTCGGTGTGTGTCTCGTGCGTGGGCACCTTCTCTCGGTGTGTCTCACGCGCGTGCGCCCTCCCTCGGCGTGTCGCGCGCCTTCCCTCTCGGCATGTCTTGTGTGCCTGCGCCGCTCTCTCTCTCTCGGCGTGTGCTCTACCACCCAGTGTCTGGCATGTGTGCATGCTTGCTCTCTCCGTTGTGTGTGTTTCTTGCGTGCATTGTCTCTGGCACGTGTACGCCCTCGCTCTCTCGGTTTGTGTGTCTCACGCACGAGCACACTCTCTCTCTCTCTCTCTCTCTTTCTATCGTTTGCATACACTCTCGAGGTGTCTCGCGCGCATGCTCCGCTCTGTGTGTGACGCGTGCGCTCATTCTCTCCTGGTGTCGCTCTCCCTCGTGCGCCCGCCGCTCTTTCTCCCGGTGTCTCTCTCCCTCATGCACTCTGTCATGGCACATTGGCTGTTCAGTGGAATATTTTAATATTTATGCCAGGTACACCTGTCCTTGCTGGATGAACAACTTAGACTAGACCAGTGCGCGTATAGTGTGTTTTTACATTCATTGTGCACCAGTACCAGCTGGTGATTGGCATGAGTCTACTGTAAAACATAGTGTACTTGTAGGTTCCAACTCTTTCTCAAAATGGTGTCAGTGCTGACCTGGAATATCTCGATGAAGTGAAATGCAAAACAAGTTATCTTGTAAATAAATTAATGTGTTCGTTCACTTTTTTTTCAATATTTTATTTTCACTGTATCTTCCTGTGTATTAGTTTTCATTAGATTGTTACTCAGTAGCCTTTCTTAGTAAAAAACATATACTCTTTCAACCTTTGGCAGCTTTATTTAGCAATCTTATTCAGGAAAATACAAAAGGATGGCTAATGTGGCATAGGACAAATTGAATGCTGATTCTGTGTAATATGTACAGCTTGGGAACTGGTGACTGCACCAACCAGTCTTGCAACCAAAGGCAGAGACGAGTCCAGTTCAAGAACCAGAACAATGGTTGACTTAGGAGCCTCTAGAGAAGTAGAGTTTGATCTTGGAGGCCAGTGGGAAGTTGAGATGGAGGCTGAAGATGGTTAAGGAGCACAGGGTGATCTAGGAGGCCAGTGGAGGAGCAGAGAATGAGGATCAGATTAATAGCCAGGAAATCAGAAGCTAGTCCAGTTCAGGACTGCGCTAACAGTGGAGATACAGCCAGGAAAGCAGCAGAGCAACAAACTTCAAATCAGTAATTCGAAGAGTTGTGGAAAAGGAAAGATTTCAATTTCAAATGCATCTTCTGTTAGAGAAAGCTCTTATTGGAAATGTTTTTTGGTTTAATGGAGAGACTAAGCTTTCGCCTTTCATAAGATACTTGAACTTCATTAACTTCATTAAAGGCTAGTTTTGCTGCTGCTATGTGCTACTCAGAATCTGCTGTAGGAAAGGAAGGATTAATACTGCCATGGGACAGTAAGTTTAAAAATACTTCCCTGGTGACTGCTCTATTATGCCATCCTTTAATGAATATACATTATACATTATTGAAAGATAAAAATGTAGGAAGAAAAACTTTGAGGTGGTGGTTGACCTTTAAATAAAAATGTTTTCCTAGCTCATGGGCTGTCAAAAAATGTGACAAGAAATTGTCCTACAATAGCCAGCAACCTTTGCGTCTGTCAGTGAGACCTTTTATGTTCATGGTTGAAGGTAGATTCTGCCCATTAATAGAACAGTTATATCAGCTAAAGATCCAAAGGTCACAGCTGCTGACATTAGTTTTTGATAAGATTGCCATTCTAAGCAGTGGTGCAAGTAAAATGTGATGTATCTTGATAAGATTGTCTGCTGTCCTAAACAATGATGCAACTGAAGCCAGATCTATTGAAACAATGGTAAGACCACAACACGTGTGTCAAACATTACATACCAATATGTACAAATTTTTTTTAAAGAGTCTTGTTATACAAGTAAGCCAGCATTATCTGGTATAGGTAGGTTAAATCATAAGTTCATTTATTGCTAGTTGGAAATTGTGCATTTTTTAAGGACAATATGTATAAGTTGTAATCAAAAAAAGTATTTTGTAGGCAGCTTAATTTCATGCCAGTACTGTATATCTGAACATATTTAAGAATGATTGATTTATCTTCTGAAAATCCAAGTGTATTGTTTACTAATGGGTCAAGCATTAGTATGCTTTCCACACTCATTTTGTACAAGTCCTTTCCAGTACTTTTTTTAAAGAAGGCTATTGGATTATAATGCTAGTATCAGGGATTTAGAATGTCAAAAATTGCAGATGTATTTAAAATTGATTTGGTCTGTCTTCCAATAATTGGTTCAGTTTTTTGGAAAATTGGTGATAAATGTATGCTGCTGGAATACCACTTGGCAGTAAGTTGGTCCAAATAGGGATAATATCTGAATTAACAAACTGCAGCTTCTGTCTTGCCACCGCCACCCTCCCCCTCCCCCCCCCCCCCCCCCCCCCCCCTCCGCCCCGCAACCTGCCCAAAACCAGCTGTAGGTTACAACACTTGAAGTAATGCCTTATATATGGTTTATTTAATACTTGCAAGATGAACTTCACAAATAAATACGCACCTTTTCTATAAGGTGTCAATATAAGAGCTTTGTGAGTAAATGTACCACTTAGTGTGACCTTGAGCTATGCAGCATGATTAGCTGACCTCAGCCAATGAGATTAGGGCTGCTAGAAGCATCCCTGCTGAAGAAAAGAAATTCCTGCAACTAATTGTTGCCCTGTAACTCCTGCTAACCATTGAGAGAAAACCAGATCAGAGTTGGTTGTGAGGCCTCTGCTTCTCTTATCCCATCAACATTGTCTTGTTTCCACATGAACAAGATACAGGAGAGCTGCCAGCATCACTATTTTAAAGAGAGGAATTGATCTTCAGTTGATTTGTTTAGAGGTTCTACATCTTTAAATTGCATCTTTTTGGACTACTTTTTATTCCAGGCCAGAAATTTTTTTTGGTCAACACTTTGTTGTACAGGAGGCCTTTTTTAAGTAAACAAAGCTTACTTTTCTAGTTATTTGTAAATCTGTCTGCAGAACAATTATTAATTTTATTTTCCCTTCTACTATCTGCACTTTTAAGCTGCAGCTTCTCGCTAATTCTTATTTTTCATGAATGTTTTCCAATTCGTAATAAGTGCAGAGCATAAATTGAAATGGGCTTCAAAGTACATTTCACAGTATTATCCTTGAGGAAGAAACATTAATTGCACTGTGCCTATTAAAATGAAACTATATTTAAAAAGGGCTCAATGAAAGTGATTTTTTAATTTTGGGTTTTTGATAATCTTTGTGAACCAAATATAAGAATGTTGTTTTAATAGTAATTATTTACTGCTAGGGGTCATTATGCAGCATGCATTTAACTCAAAAGATATTATGGGGCTGTTCAGAAGTGAGATTGGTGGTGGATGATCTGAACCAGTCACAAATGATATTCATGTGCAATCATGCTCTGATTGTGTTAGAAGAATTTTTGTAACTGTGTTCAACAGTTCCCATTCACTTCTAATCTACATGCATTGGAATCTTTTGCAAAGACCTTCAATGAAGAAAATATATATTTTTTATAGATCCCATAGAGTATGCATTTGTTGTTTATAGTGATCTGTCGAAGAACTGATCCTCTGCTCATTTCTCTACACCTGTGATCTTGCACTTTCCTCTTCAATTGTTCGTAGGAGCCTCCCTTTTCAATTTCAAGTTTTCTCACTCTTGGTCTACATCCTGCTAATTTTCCTTCAGTCGCTTCCTTCAGCACATTCTCATGCCTTAGAATATAGCCAATTCAACCTTGTTGCCTTTTCCTGATGATATTCACTAACGATCTATCCTTCTCTACCAGCCTGAGAACTTCTTCATTGCTCTTGTGCTCTGTCTAAGTGACCCGCTCCATCCTTCTCCAGAACCACATTTCACTACTTTCTAGTCTTTGGAAGTTCACGTCTGTCACATACAAATTCCTGTGTCACGCTTGCATCGGTGATTCAAATGCAGTTGTAATTGCAATTGAACATCTTGGAAATGTAACAGTCAAAAGTGGAAATAAAACTTATTCAGGAGGAGTGAAAGCTACAAATCAATAATTGGCCATCAGCAAACTGATACCTCTAAAATAACAAGCATGGAACCAGTGAAATTACACAAAAGTGAATATTTTGGCCACAATCCTGTTTCAACAGTCATGTTCAGGGAGAGTAATAACTTTTTTAACATAGTACAATATTATCCTTAAATTCATCTAAAAATGGTTATTTTGTGAGTTTGAAATGCCATGATGAATATTTTTGTTTAAAGGCCTGTCACAGCATGAGACTTCAATTTTGCTGAATTTCTTAAGTCAACCAAGTAACACCCAAGGAATTAAAATTTCCAGAATGCCCCAATGTCAATGCATAATTCACTTGGATGGAATGCAGTTCCCATGATGCAGGTAACTATGGCCGGAGTTTTACGTCCCCAAATGAGCAGGGCAGCGGTTTGAAACGACCTGCTCACCCCAGGCCAATCTAGGCCCTTAAATGGCCTATTAACTGGCACTTAAGGGCGTCCGCCCACCACCGCAGGTATTTTACCCTTGGCGGCCAGACGACAGAAGCTTCAAAGCCCCGCCTTGTGGGGGGCCTTCCTGATTGGGCTCCCTGTGCCCCACGGAGGGCAGCCCCAGAAGCCTCAACTGTCTCCAACGCACAACACTATCCTCCCCTCCCCACCTAACAGACATCTCGTACCTCGCCAGGGCTTGACCGATTGTCCCCAGCAAGGCCTTAAAAACCTACCTAAGTTCCAGAGTTGGCCTTCATCTTGCTTGTGATGGCTGGGTGTAGTCCCAGCAGTGGCCACCGCTCCCGGTGGCGCTGCTGGGACTAAGAGCTGCCAGCTCACTGGCCGGCAGCTCCATTAGGCAGAACCTCCTGCCTCAAGGAAATGGAAATCCCGCCCAAAACTATTTAAAGGCCCGCGGAGTGAAAAATTCCAGTCTGGGCCCCCAGGCCCGGTGGAGGCGAGCTCGCCGCCAACTTTCCGGCCTGTGGACGGGGCCTCCTGCCCAACTAAAAAATGATGGCCTATCTCTCTGTCAAATTCAGTACTGGGTAGGTAGAGTAGGCCATTTCGCCCTTCGAACCTGCTCTGCCATTCAACAAGATCATGACTGATCTACCTCAACTCCACCTTCCCACACTATCCCCATATCCCTTTTTTCCCTCAGTACTGAAAATTCTATCACTCTCTGTCTTGAATATGCTCAATAACTGAGTATTCATAGCTCTCTGGGGTAGAGAATTCCAAAGATTTACAACCCAATGAATGAAATAATTTCTCTATCTCAGTCCTTAACGGCTGACCTCTTATTCTGATACTGTGACCAGGTTCCCCAGCCAGGTGAAATATTTTCTCAGCATTTATCCTGTCAGGCCCCTTAAGAATTTTATATCACCCCTCATTCTTCTTAACTCCAGGGAATATAGTCCTAGTCTCTCCTCATAGGACAGTCCCCTCATCCCAGGAGCCAGTATAGTAAGCCTTCATTGCACTCCTCTAAAGTATGTAATTCCTTGTATAAGGAGACCAAAACTGCACAAAGTACTCTCGATGTAGCCTCATCAATGCTGTATATAACTGTAGTAAGATTTCTTAACTCTTATACTCCAATCCCTTTGTAACAGAAACTAACATACCATTTACCTTCCTAATTACTTGCTATATCTGCAGTTAATATTCTGTGATTCATATACGAGGATACCAGATCCCACTGAACGTAAACATTTCCCAGTCTCTCAACATTCAAAAAAATTCTGCTTTTTTACTTTTCCTACCAAAGTAGATAACTTCACCATATTATATTCCATCTGCTATGTTGTTGTCCACTTACCAACCTGTCTATGCTTAGTACCAAAGTATTACACCTACCCACAAGATGAATTAAAGCTGAAATATTTAATTTCCACTCTATAAAAAATGATTTGTGGCATTTAGAATAAATTCTCTATTGAGCTTCCTTCAAAAGGCTAGAACACTTTAACAGTCTTGAGTTTTTGATTTAAAACCTGGAGTGCCATTCTACGAGGTATGCTGTTAGAGTAAGTTAGAACATGCTGAAAACTTGCTGCTGCTTCAATTTGAATAATGTTTGAGTTGTTTGTGTTCTTTGTATTGTAGAGAAAATACAAATTAGAAATGGTATTATTCCCATTTTGTATGCAGTTATGATAGGATATTCAATTGTTTAGTCATCTTTATATTAACAATTTTAAACTTGTTCAAACAAGATATGGAAAATTAAAACATTCTATCTTCCATGATCTAACTATATGCAATTTGCAAATTAATATATTAATTGTGTGTGGACAAACAAGTCCAGCTGCCTTTTCTGTTCAATCATGCAAGATTATTACAGATGAGGCAGGCCGTTGGACACTTTTTAATTAATTCATCCAGAAAGACCCTACACTCTTCAAATTGCAACATCTAAATCATAGGTTTTTACCTCTACTAGTCTGCCTGGAAGTCAGTTCACCCTGGGCTGAATTTTTATAGTTTGCCGCTGATCTCAGTGGCGAGCTTCAAAACCAGCGCGGCGCACACGCGAGATGTGCACCACAGAGCCGCCACAATACTTCGCGCGGCAGCTCATTAACGTGGAGGGGGTGGAACGCCCGCCTGCCCCCGATGACGTAGAGGGGGCAGGCACTCCACCCCCAGCAACAGCGTCTAGTGCCACTGTGCAAGCGCTGGCGCCATTTTTACAGGGCTTCAGTCCCTTCCATTTCATTTTAATGTTTAAAGTGACAGGTTTTCCAAAAAATTAAAATAAAATTTTGTTCACACTTCCAATCCCCTCTCCCACCTCCCCTAATGAATAATCAGTTTATTATTTGTCCTCTCTGCCCAAAAAAAAGATTTTCGATTGCAACCTTTCCCTCCCAAATTTTCTTTACTTTAACCTTCAACCTCTTCCCACCATCCCATCAACCAATTGCATTCATTTTTACAGCTTCCCCCCCGGCCTGAAAAATTCACTCTCCCCTCCCCACTAGTGTTCCACCTCAGATCTCCGAATGGAGATCCAAAGGTGCAGGACATCAACAACCGACCGGAATACCGGCGTGGGCCGGCCGTCGTGCAAAGGTAGGTAATTATTCATTCATTACAATTCATTAATATATTTAAATTACTTTTTTTTGCCAAGTTGCAGGGTGGGGGGCCGCCCTGAGTCCTTGCCAGCACTGGTAAAATGGGGCGGGACTTCAAGGCCCGTGGTAGGCATCTCCTGGAGGTATTTTCCGGGCGCCCCCGCCACGACCCCTGACATTGGGGGGCTGGTAAAATTCAGCCCCCTTTGTGAAAGGAAGCAATACCTATTATCAGTGCTAAATGTTAGATGTTGCAATGCGTATTTAATTGCAAAGGAGAATAAACTAAATGTGTACCAAAATTTAAAATTTTCTTTCGAAAATTTGTTTTTTTTTTTAAATCAAGAAAATATTCAAATGTTAAATGAAAAATACAGGCTTCAAACTATGCATGTTTAACAAATGAAACTTTCAGTATCAAATTCCAACTGTATTCCATTTCATTTTCTTTTCACACAGATTAGACATCATGGTGGACCTGTTTAGCTAGTTCATAATTTTCCTCGAGAGGCATTTTCTGTCAGTTCTAGAGATATTTACTGCTACTGCCTTAATACATGGCAGACTCTGAAATTATCTGTTTTAATTGTGGAAATTTTATCACACAACACATACAGTTTAATGACTCATTAGCGACCCCAGTTTTGCACTCTCCTGAATAAACAGTAAAACAGGGATTACAAACACGTGATATGGTTGTCTCTCTTCTGATAAAAGTATCAGTATTTATATGTAAGAAATAGGGCAGTAACTTAAAAAAATGAAATTAAAAGTTAGCATCTTGATTAATTTTCAGATCAACATAGGAATTAGGAGCAGATGTAGGCCGTTTGCCCCCTTGAGCCTGCTCTGCAATTCAACTAGATCATGGCTGATCTTCTCCCTCAATGCCATTTTCCCGCACTATCCCCATATCCCTTGATATCTTTAATATCTTGATCTAGAGATCTCTGTCTTGAATATACAATCAAGCAATTGGCTTTAGTCAGACTGTCTGTGAAAAGAAATTGTACCTTGCTCAGACATTTCAACTTCAGCACTTGAAGGTTTTGATGAATGTTATAAATAATGCTCTATTTGTCTGCGTGCCAACTATTAAATCCACCCAGCCGGTATTATAATAGCTCCTCTACTTTGTGATTTCCCTCTATTTTCAGTCGCCAGCAGTAAAAATAATTTAATTAAATTTGAACTAGTTGGGAAGAACATTGTAATAAGAGTTAATGGCAATAATGGGTGATTCAAAATTTCTACATTGCATTCATATTTGTTCTATGACGATGAAATAGCTAATAAATGGTTTAGAATTGTGAATTGAATTTCACATTATCAAATGTAGTTTTGTCTATTACACTGTTTATATAGTCTTGAAGATTGAAATTTTGGAAACAAAAATAAATACATGAAATATGTAATGGTTTGATTACAAGATAAAAATGAAAATTTAACCAAAGACTTGATTAATGGACTGCTTATGCATTAGATACCAAATATTCTTTTTCACAGTTTGTTTTTTTTCATGTCAGGAATTCTGGAAGATCAACGTTTGAATAGCCTACGAAATGGCACCATTGAGCAACAGATTGGAAATGTGTGGTACAATGCTGCACCATTATCAATATGGTGGCAAATTCCACAGTATGTAATGATCGGGATTAGTGAAGTATTTGCAAGTATAGCAGGTAAGTATGAAAACTGTGCTGTTAGGTATTCAGATTATGTAAATAATTACCACCTTGTACATCCTGATGTTTTTGAGTACAAAAGCTACTGTTGAATATAAAACAATATCCTTTAACTTCAGCTAAGAAGTTCAGGTAACTTCAGTAGACATGAAGATCAGGTGTTTGTGGATGTTGTGTGAATGAGATTGAATGCCAAACTTCAAATTCATTTCTAGGTTGCTGTGTATATATATTTTAACTTTGTTCAAATTGGCTTCTTTGAATTTTGTAATATTTTTCATCTGACATACTTAATGGGAGTTGCAAGGCTAATATATGATGTAGAACAAATACATTTTTACAAACTGAGAGGTTTGAACAGAGGTACAGATAGATGGATGTTGCAAAGTTGCTTTCGCCAGCTATTTACTGGTTTATGTACCATTTTATGTCTTTTTGTAGCATTTATGTTTCCACTTCCTGACATTGCAAATAACAAAGACTGCCTTTATAAAAATTCCTGCATTCACAGAATGCAGCACCTTTAAAAGTAATTAATTTCTCATGCCACTTGAGCAGATAGTACAAAATCTGCTTCATTATCAAAGTGTAATTTATCAATCTAATTCAAGTTTTCACAATGCTTCTGCAGAAAAATAACTAAAATTACTATTTTTGGCCTGCTACAAATATTTCAGCTGTGTTTCTCCATACGGTGCACTGCTTAGCCTGTATGTACATGATTCTGAAAGTGACCTTGGAGTCTCAGTAGATTCAGTATTGCTCTGCATAGGTTGGACATGTTTAGCAATCAGTAAAGCCAATAAGGCTGTTGAACTACGTAGCCAAAGCAGTACAATATAAATTTTGAAGAGGTATTGTTCATGCTTTATAATGTGCTTGAGCAGATAGCACCTTGTATACTGTGCCCAGTTCTGTTTGCCAAGAAATGGGAGGCACTGCAGAGAAAGGCCGAACCTGTATTAGAGGTCTGATATATGAGGAAAGACTGGAGGAGAAACATGGGCCGGAATTTTACCAGCCCTCTGGAGGTGAGCTGAAAGGTGGGAAGGCTGGTAAAATGGTGGTGGAAGGTGTCGCGATGGTAGCCTGACGTCATCCCGCCACCATGCCATATTCTGAATGGCGGGAACCTTATCAGCATGGCCACCCGCCAACCATAGGTAGGTGGCCAATTAAACCAATTAATTGGACAATTAATGACTATTTTACGTCCCTGTCGGCATTTTACCAGTGTCAGGAGGGGCCCGCCGCCGCTTTGGGAGACTGCCAGGTAATCTGCAGCTTCTTCCCAGTGGGTTCCTGGGGGGGAGGGGGCAGGAGGTGTGGCCTTCCTTCATGGCTGCTCCTTGACCCATGGAGGAGCCCCCGGCGGCCTGGACACCACTGCTGGAGGTTGCACCCCTCTGCTCACTGGGGCCTTCCATCCTGGCCCCAGCACATTAAATAAAAATAAAACTGAGCTGGTCTTCGAGGGTACCTCAACATGAAGGCACCCTCTTTTTGTTCCTCTGGCTGGGCTAGCAGCTCTGAGAGAGGGGCCGCCCTCCTCAATTAGCTGCTGCCAGTAAAATGTCGGGGTCCCAATGTCCATCCGCGCGGGCTCAAGACCTACTTTCGATCCGGCGGCAAGACAACTTGGCTTTGATAAAATTCAGCCCATAGGCTTATCAGACTAGAAAGGAGATGTCAGAAGGGAGTTTTTATAGAGATATATAAGATTGTTAAGGATATTGAAAAAGTAAACTTGGAATAGAGGTAATTTTAGGACTGTTATTGGGAAATTCCTCTTCTCACACAGAGTAATTAATGTATGGAATAAACCTCCAGCTGGAGTAGTGGAAATAAAAATCCTGAAATGATAACTGCTTTGGACTACTTGCATTCTCATGTCTCATTATTGCTGTCCAGCAGGGGTAAAATTCAGGACCATGGATTTTAGAGACATAGGCCAGACTTTTACACCACCCCAGCAAGCCGGATGGTGGCTGGGGTGAGGGTGGCGTAAAATTGAACGGGAGGCCTTCCCAACCCACTCCCGCCTCTGACCCACTTTACATGGGCTGGTGGGGGGTGGAGGGGAGAAACGGGCCGCCCGCCCCAGGCCAATCGAGGCCTTTAAGTGGCCACTTAAGGGCCTTCACCCTTCTCCACAGGGATTTTACCCATGGCAAGTGGGCATCTGGGAGACGTGAAAGGCTGCCCAGTGAAACCTGGTGGCATCTCAGCCCACCGGGGTGGGGGCCTGGACAAACGGGCACAGGGTGCCTGATTGAGGGCTGCCTCCGCTTCCCCAACCACCCCCAGGACCCGAGACGCCCCCCTTCTCCCCACACGACCACCCTTGCCTTGCCGGGACGTGACCGATCACACCGGCGAGGCAAACCTGTAGTCCTGGCTCCATGTCCTCGGCTGGGCTGGAGTGCCAACAGTGGCCACCGCTCCTGGTGGTGCTGCTGGGACTAAGCTGCCAGCCCAATGATTGGCCGGCAGCTCAATGAGGCGGGACTTCCTCCCTCAAGCAGGTGTAAGTCCCACCTTGGAACAATTAAAGTCCGCCGACCTGTAAAATGCGGGTCGGATCCCCAGGCCGGGCGGAAGCTGGTTTGCCACCAACTTTTAATCTAGCCCACAAAGTGGGAAGGTGAAATACAGAAATTATTTGACAGTTGGGAGATGAGAGGCAAGAAAATAACAGGAGTAACTCTTATCATGAACAGTGCTAGGGTTCATTTGTTTTAAATCTAAATTTGTAATGTTGAATATTTCTATCACTGATAAAATGGCAAGCGTTAGTGAGGAACATGACAGGGGATTTGTTTGTACTCTTTAATATTCAATATACTTCTGTTATGATATTGATCACCTTGAACTACTTCCACCAATACAAACAGCAGTGATGGATTTATAATTCAAACTGATTTTTCTGTACACCAATTTGAAGGACAAAAATCTGTAACTGCACGCTTGGAAATTTTCACTGTTCAAATGGAGATAGCTCAAAGATTTCACCCACCCACCAATGAAGCAAACTAAAAACCTGACCCCAAAAGAATTTCAATTCACTTGGCAATGAGATAATCAAAGGGTCAACTTTCAGCTTGATTAATGATGTGTTGGTTCAAAAAATATCAAGTATTTGCTTTCTGTCACTTAAACTAAAATGTTGAAGTGTCGGAGAAACAATATAATGCTACTGTGATGTGACACCTAGTCAGGTCCCATAGAGATGTGAGAAATAATTTACACTGTAAGTAGTAGATACTTTTAGTTTTTAGTGGCAGCGAAGCAGACACATCACACAGAAAATAAATTGAGTCTTGAAGGTGCATGTGTGACCTGTGCCACTAGTTTCCCTCAATCTGAAAGTTATATTTTGCAAAATACCCTTTCACAGGAAAGAAAATCCACACATACACTGCAGTGTTCTGAATGAGAACTAAGTGAGAATTTACAGAATTATAAATCAACCACATGTACTGGGTAGGTAGCACAATGTTGTGGCTGGGACTTCAATAATATTGAATGCTCTCAGTTTTCATTCAGAACACCAAAGTGAATATATAAATTTTCTTATAAAAGAGTAATTTGCAAAACCTAACTTTCCTATTGCGGGTAACTACAGATAGAGGTCATACATGCAGCTTTAAAAAACTGCAACTTCATGGCTGAATTTGTTTTCTGTATGATGTGTCTGTTTCACTGCCACTAAAGAAAAGCATCTACTACGTATAGCGTAAATTAATTGTTATCGCTACAGGACCTGACTAGGGCATTTTGAATGTCACAGCACAGTAGTAGTATATTGTTTCTCCGACACTTCAACATTTTAATTCAAACTACAGAAAGCAAATACTTGATACTTTTTAATGCATCACATTATTAATCAAGCTGAAAGTTGACCCTTTGATTATCTCTGCCAAATGAATTGAAATTCTTTCAGGGTCACGTTTTTAGTTTGCCTCACATTTGAGTGCATTTATTTCCTTTAATGAAACTGCTAGGTAATGACTACATGGTGATATCAATCAGGTGCAATTGATTTGTAAGCCAATAAGACATTACTGAAATCAAGGTTAACATTGGGTATGTAGGGTCCACGTGGCCAAGTCCCAGCAGTTCACTCATGCTGATGATAGTTTCAGACATCTGGGGTCTTGTTTGACACTTTGCAAGTAGCCAATGTCAAATAAGGTGATGTGTAATATGTTGTAGTTTTAATTAGTTTCCCAAGGTTGAGTTTTTGTCCTTTATATGTGTGTTCATTTCTAACTTTTTGCATATCATAATTATAGAGCTACTAGAGTTATGTATTGATTTTTTTTTTTTTAATGTCCCCTCTGGCTGTGGCTCCTCAGCATCACCCTCCTCAAGAAGAGTAAAATTTTTGCATCAAATGTGCACTGTGCTATACTAACTTTATTATCCTAAGCTATCTCTTGTGCATTCTACTACAAATATTTTCATCTAGGAACATAGCAAAATTTCCGGTGGGTCTTTTGCCAAAATGAGAGTGTCAGGCAAATTACTCTTCTGCCTTGTGATTTAATTAGCTATCCATTGACTCTTCCATGTTAAAACAAAATAATCATGATGCAGTTACTAAATGTAAACACATAAGTCATTGCCTCTTCAGTAAGTTCAACTTCTGGAGATGATTACAATTGACCCCAATAAAAAGCTCCCAAAATGCTCTTTTGTACTATACTTGGGGTAGTTTCACAGCCATGAAGTTGGCACAGAATTTGTCAGTGGGCCGGATTATATTGTAGCCCAGAATCTATTGGAGGTAATTTAATAGTCTGCCCTGCTGGTGAAGCGCCTTGTCCAGCAGCAGGAATAAAGTTTGAATGTGATATTAAAGCTAATTGATTGAGAATACCCAATAATAACCCAGTACAAGCAAACAGTAAAATAACTTTCAATGAATATTTTAAACACTTTTACTCTCATCCTTTTTTTTTCCTTTCTTCCATTTCAGTTATTCTAATTTCTATTGAATATACCTATTTATTCTTTTTCCTAAAAAGCACTTCACTTGCCTTTCTTGCTGTATCTTCTGGATCCCACCGTCCATTTGAAACTGAAAGCAACTTCCAAAAAATTGAATTTGCATTACTTCAAAAAGTGGCTTCAAAGACTGATTATTATTTTTAGCCAATTGAGTTGTGCAATTCTAAAGATTTACTTCTGTATCAGAGATGCAACCAAGCCACACTCTGAAGGGCTCCTTTCCCATCCAGTGTGGATCGGTTACAATGGAATAAAATATCTTGGCCCGGCCCAGGGAAGCCAATCATAGCCTGAGATAAAGGACTGTGGTGCAATATGGATTTTTTTTGATCAATAAAAGCTGTATATGTTTTATAAGGAACTTGTATTCCTGTCATTTTCTGTAACACAAAGTGCAATGCTTCAAAATTACATTAGTAACACTGAATATGAAAGCTAAATGGATAGCAATAAATGTAACTTCTCCTGAATAAACTATGCCACATTTGTGTATCTTGTATATTGTTGCATGTCATTTTTAACCTAAAGATTTTTTTAAATCCTGCTGTATTAACATTGATATTTGCAGCCAGAACTGTTATCTCTGCTAAAGGAGCTGCTGCTCCTTGGGCTGAATTTTACCAACCCCTTGACGCCTCGGGTCATCGGCAAATGATGGGCGATCGGTAAAATTCTGTGGGGAGAGGCCCGCCTCGACCCGCGACGTCGAGATGGGCCCGCCGCATATTACCAGCGGCGGGGGGACCTTGGTGCGACACCCCCGCCACATGGTGGTGGGCCCTTCATCTAAATATGTAAATGCACAGTAATATGTAAATTGACCTACCTGAAGGTGGCGGCCGCCGTTCGTACTTCACGCGCCATCCGAACTCCATATGGAGTTCCGAGGTGAGAACGTGGTGGAGAGGGGGGAAAGAATAATACTTTCAGGACAGGAGGGGCGGGGGAGCGGGGAAAACAATTTTAATAGGCTGTGGGGATGGTGGAAAGGGGTTGAAGGTCAAATGATAGAAAGTTGGGGGAGGGAGTCCAGTTAGGGAATAAAGTAAGTTTTGTCAGTGAGGGCCAATTAAAAGACCATTGGGTTTGGGGAAGGGTCTTCATATCATAATTATTTAGAAAAAATCAGCACTACTGTAACTTTAAACATTAAAATTTCTGGTAAGGGTTTACGGCCCTTTAAAAATGGCACTGGGCGCCGTTGCCGGGGCCACGGCCGCCGCCCACTCTACATCATTGTGGCGACCGCCCCCTCTATTTAAATCAGCCGCTGCGCAAAATATGGCGGAGGCTGTGAGGCAGCACTTGCATGTCGGAAGGCTGCAGCTTTCACAGTGCGCCACCGTGGAGTGCGGCGCAGTAATAAAATCCAGCCCCTTGTCTTTTATTGCACTTAGTAAGATAACACTTCAATCCTGAAATTGCTTTTTCAGTATTTACAGTGGCTGCTGTATGCTCTCTTCCTTGCATTTCTGCCCCAATTCCCCAATCATGCAAAAGCTAATTTTGACACTGGATTCATACTTTCCTCATTTTTCATTTTTTTTAAAGCTTGCATATTATTGACAGATTCAAATTGCAATATTCAGGTTTCTCTAACTTTGACGTATAATTTTAATATGGAGAATAAAGTTTAAAAACAATTTTATGATACATTTAAAAAAATTTAGCCCAAGCTGCAAAATCTACTGAAGTTGTTGAGTATAATGCCACACAAAGCCCTGACTGCAAATGGGTTGGTGATCAGCATGATATCTGGAGAAACTAAATAAATACTGATATATTATGTAAGAATTTACAGCTAGGGTTTCATAAATGGATCAGCTATACTCATTTTAGTGAAATTAATTTTATATATTTAAGACTTTGTTAAAGTCGATATGCTTTAAACATAGGGGTCTTGAAATTTTGATCAGCCTGCTCCTCCAGAATGGCAGCAGATTGGGCCAGACTACATCCCCAATTATGGGACTGATCAGTTCACTTGCGTACTCATGCAGGGGAATTTTAACAAGGGTGTTCCTGTGGGATTGGGTGCAGGTCGGGGTTAAATGGGGAACAATTCTGAGCGTGTTGGGTAGCTAGCTTCAACCTGCCAACTTTCAGGTTTTACTGGGACAGGAGAAGGGGTGGGCAGCCAACCTTCTCCCAGAAGGGGGGGCGGAGGGGGGTTGACATTTTAAATGCCTAAATGAGGCTAAAAGCCTCTAATTTAATCTGCTTTGCAGATTTCGAAGCAAAACAAGGTCAGCTTCAGGGAGAAGGTAAGTGCCTTCACATCACTCCTCATGGAGCCGAAGGAGCAGAAGTGTTTCTCCAGCCCCCAAGCTCCTCCACCATCAGAATCCGACACCTTCAGGTCTTGGATCAGATCTACCTGGTCCTGCAGTGTGCTCCCTGCCTGACTGGAAGCCAAGCCTATCAATCAGGCTGAATTCCAGGTGGGGATCCAAATGGCAAAGACTAACCCTGTGGAATTAAAACTCCAGCATGCAGGGCAACTCAGATTTCCTGTCTGAAATTCCATTCCCCCAATACATAATCTGCCTCAGTAAATATCAGGGCCATTGTGTCAGTCGGGGCACCTCAATTGGCATCTACCTGGAACAAAGTTGGAATGGCACCATGCAAAGCCCCAACACGCAGGTGAATTGTCCACACCTTCAACTTCCAGTGGAGTATTTTATTTTATTTAACATAATTGATCCATTTTTGGAGCAATTACCTTTGACCAGAAGAGTTTGGGGGCCTTTTCCCACAGCCTCAGCAGGACATGCTAATGCTCATCTGGCAGAAGTTCTGGGAAAGTTGGAAACCTGGAAAATTCCAGACATGCTTCCCCTGGCATAGAGGGGCAGGCAGTAGATTTTCCCATGCCAAACTCCACCAAAATTTTTCCTAATGGTGTAAATGGGAATTGGGATGGAACTGAGTCCCGCTCTGTTTTCTGGGTTTACAAATCTGAGTTTCACCCCATTGATGCCTTGACCCAATTGGAATTTTGGGGCCTTAATCTTTAAAAAGAAAAGCAAACTACCTCTTTTGATGGGAAGACCTAAATTTGCAGTAGTGCGTTGGAATGCTGGTTCTGGTTTTGATATATAAATGTATTTGCCTACATTCATCGTTCACCTGCTAAGGTTGCATATCAGCATTCATATTCACTTACTGCACTTTAGTTTTACTGTTAGTGTAATGTATCAAATTGAAGAACAATAATTAGCTACTGGTTACATTGTGGAGCTGAAAGTTATTGCCTTAGTTGTTTTACGATGTCATACATTTTTGTACTCATTACATTTCATACATTAAACCATTTGAATTTAGTGACCATATTGCATTTCTTTCCCATTATACAATAGCAAATTATGAAAGATTAAGATGGAAAGTAATTGTCCAAAGTTCTGGGGAAAACTGGCAGATGGAATTCAATGTGGAAAATTGTGAGGTCATCCACTCTGGACCTAAGAAAGAGAGATCTGTTTCCTCTGATGGGAGAGTACATAATAAGAGGACATAACCTTAAAATTAGAGCTATGTCATTCAGAGGTGATTCACACAGAGCATTGGAAATCTGGAAAACTCTCCTCCAAAAAAACACCGTTGAAGTCAGGTCAATTGAAAATTTCAAAATAGAGATTGATAAATTTTTGTTGGACAAGGATATTAAGGGTTAGAAAACCAAAGCTGGTCGATGAAGTTAAGAGACAGATCAGCCTTGATCGAATGAATGGTGGAACCTGTTAGAGGGGCTGAATGGCCAGTTCCTGTTCTTGTGTTCCTATGTTTCTAAAAGCACCAAATGTTCACTGTGGCGCAGTGGTTAGCACCGCAGCCTCACAGCTCCAGCGACCCGGGTTCAAATCTGGGTACTGCCTGTGTGGAGTTTGCAGGTTCTCCCTGTGTCTGCGTGGGTTTCCTCCCACAGCCAAAAAGACTTGCAGGTTGATAGGTGAATTGGCCATTATAAAATTGCCACTAGTATAGGTAGGTGGTAGGGGGAATATAGGGACAGGTGAGGATGTGGTAGGAATATGGGATTAGTGCAGGATTAGTATAAATGGGTGGTTAATGGTCGGCACAGACTCGGTGGGCCGAAGGGCCTGTTTCAGTGCTGTATCTCTAAATCTCTAAATCTAAATCTTAACCTACACAGTTTCAAAAGTAAATAAGTTTACTTTGTTCAGTAAGTAAATAATTTCAAATATGTTACCTAAACTAGATGCCAGTCTGCTTGTCCGTGAGTAAACTGAGGACACCCCCAGCCCCCAGAGATTCAGGTCTCGTGTGTCCTGTTGTGATTTTAAGCCCACCAATTTGTTGACATTTTAATTTAAGCACAATTTGTTATCAATTATCTAATCAATCAGGATCGACTGTAACCAATATGGTGGGTACGTTGAGTATGATGCACTAGTTATACAGCAAAAACATACAACCGTGACAAGTAGCAAGTACCAGTCCAGGTTGGACAGGATGGCTGGCATGCACGAACAGCTCTTTTTTTTCCTTCTTGTCAAGACTTAATTGCCCTATAAAGATCCTCAGCTGTACAGAACCTTAGTTAGGCCACACTTAGAATATTGCGTGCAATTCTGGTCGCCAACTACCAGAAGGACGTGGATGCTTTGGAGAGGGTACAGAGGAGGTTTACCAGGATGTTGCCTGGTCTGGAGGGCATTAGTTATGAGGTGAGGTTGGAAAAACTCGGATTGTTTTCACTGGAACGAGGGAGGTGGAGGGGCGACATGATAGAGGTTTACAAAGTTATGAGCGGCATGGATAGAGTGGATAGTCAGAAGCTTTTTCCCAGGGTGGAAGAGTCAGTTACTAGGGGACATAGGTTTAAGGTGCGAGGGGCAAAGTTTAGATGGGATGTGCGAGGCAAGTTTTTTATACAGAAGGTGGTGAGTGCCTGGAACTTGCTACCAGGGGAGGTGGTGGAAGCAGATACGATAGCGACGTTTAAGAGGCATCTTGACAAATATATAAATAGGAAGGGAATAGAGGGATATGGGCCCCGGAAGTGCAGAAGGTGTTAGTTTCGGCAGGCATCAAGATCGGCGCAGGCTTGGAGGGCCGAATGGCCTGTTCCTGTACTGTACTGTTCTTTGTTCTTCTCTGTCTCACGTCTTCATGACTTCTCAAACTAACCAAGAGTGTTAGCATGGATCCACCCTTAGCAGTTTCTCTCCACTGCACTAAGGTCTTCCAAGTCTCTTACTTTATACACTTTTTCAGGGTGGACTTGGGTGTTATATTGACAGGACTTAATTGCCCTATAAAGATCCTCAATATAAAATGCCCAATCTTTTGGGCCTCCTTATCTCGAGAGACAATGGATACGCGCCTGGAGGTGGTCAGTGGTTTGTGAAGCAGCGCCTGGAGTGGCTATAAAGGCCAATTCTGGAGTGACAGGCTCTTCCACAGGTGCTGCAGAGAAATTTGTTTGTTGGGGCTGTTGCACAGTTGGCTCTCCCCTTGCGCCTCTGTCTTTTTTCCTGCCAACTACTAAGTCTCTTCGACTCGCCACAATTTAGCCCTGTCTTTATGGCTGCCCGCCAGCTCTGGCGAATGCTGGCAACTGACTCCCACGACTTGTGATCAATGTCACACGATTTCATGTCACGTTTGCAGACGTCTTTATAACGGAGACATGGACGGCCGGTGGGTCTGATACCAGTGGCGAGCTCGCTGTACAATGTGTCTTTGGGGATCCTGCCATCTTCCATGCGGCTCACATGGCCAAGCCATCTCAAGCGCCGCTGACTCAGTAGTGTGTATAAGCTGGGGATGTTGGCCGCTTCAAGGACTTCTGTGTTGGAGATATAGTCCTGCCACCTGATGCCAAGTATTCTCCGAAGGCAGCGAAGATGGAATGAATTGAGACGTCGCTCTTGGCTGGCATACGTTGTCCAGGCCTCGCTGCCGTAGAGCAAGGTACTGAGGACACAGGCCTGATACACTCGGACTTTTGTGTTCCGTGTCAGTGCGCCATTTTCCCACACTCTGCCCAATAATATGTCGAATTCTTTGTGTAAACCATAGGGTAAATGTTATCCACCTGCCATGAGCTTCCAGAGCCTTGGCACATACCTTGATCAACCAGGCCTTTATATCATCTTTCCTTATCTCACCTTAGGCTCTTCCCTATGATTGGTTTTATAACTCATTTCCATCTCATCTCTGACTTTTAAACCGGCTTTCAGGGGTTTCATTGTTTGTATTAGCCTGTATTCATTTATTTATGCTCAAGACTTTTCATAAGGCTTGTTAATCTGTTCGCAATGGCTCTACAGTCTAAGTGGCCTAATTCCTCATCAGACTATTGAACTGCAGCTTTGTTCGCTAAAGGAACGTAGGAAATGGGAGCAGGAGTAGGCCAGTTGGCCCCTCGAGCCTGCTTCGTCATTCAGCCAGATCATGGCTGATCTACCTCAATGCCATTTTCCCTCACTATCCCCATATACCTTCTATTCTACTTGCACACACTGATTAACTTTCGCAAGCATCTTAATTATGCAAGGCTAACTGAAAATCCTAACACAGCTTTGAAGTATAGTTATTTGTTTTAAGTATCTATCCAGTTGCACTCCCATTATTGCAGAGGTCTCATCTGACCATGACCCCTTTCCAGGTATCATTAAAGAATAATCATACCACTAGTTTGTTCCTAGAAAACTTTAAGCAGTTTCCAGTAAAATGAAACTTACTGCACTATTTTATTCTTTTACCTATTTCAGGCTATTAAATATGTGTTTATTCTAAGCATATTTCTAATTTCTAAAGCTCCCTCTCTTTCTAAGAAACAGTATTTTGTAGTCTTCTATCAGTAATTTCCAGGCTATAATTAATAAAAGATTTTAAATGTGTATTAAGTAGAAATGCAAATAATTAATCAATAAACTTAAGTATTTTTGCTTATGAGAGTGGGTAACACATTCTCTTTCAGGCTCAGTGTCAGGATGAAACACTGTCAGATTAAGTAGAACAAAGCATTTCTAACCTGCATCAATTCTAACTGTGGAAGAGCATGCCATGTTGCACCAGGGTGAAATTTTGGCATTGCACATTCCAACCATCCTGTAGCTTCTCTAAAGTAAATTGCCAGTTCAATGTTAAACCTGTGCCCGTAAGAACTGAATTCATTCTGTCCAAATTGTGTAACCTACTGAACCATCCATTCTTCTTTCTCTCAATCAATGAACTTATTTGGCCATGTGTTCCTTACATGCATGGTACAAAACTGATTGTCAGATACTATTCTAACATTACGATAATAAAACAAATAGTGAAATCAGTTTTGATCTTTAGTCAATTTGCTTAGCAATTGGCACTTGTATTGGTCAGAAAGTAATCTGAGTGAGAATAAGCTGGCTTGGTATAGTACAAGTTTAGCATGTTATTGATAATTCACACACATTTCATTTTAATAAGGAAGCTCCACCAGCTAGTGATAGAAACAAAGAAAGATTTACCATACAGAAGAGGGCCTCTCGGCCCACCCTGTCCGTGCCAGCCAAAAAATGAGCTGTCTATTCTAATCCCACCTTCCAGCTCTTGGCCTATAACCCTGTAGGTTATGGCACCTCAAGTGCATAACCAAGTGTTTTTTTAAAAGCAATGAGGGTTTCAGACCCTCCACCACCCTCTAGGTGAAAAAAATTACCCTTAACTCCCCTCCAATCCTGCCACCAATTATTTTAAATATGTCCCCTGGTTATTGACCTTTCTGCTAACGGAAATATGTTATTTCTATCCACTTCATTTAGGCCCCTCATAAATTTTACACATCTCAATTATATCACCCCTCATCCTCCTATGTTCCAAAAAAAACAACTCCAGCCTATCTATTCTTTCCTCATAGCTAAAATTCTCCATTCCTGGCAGCATCCCTATAAATCTCTTCTCTAGCCTCTCTAGACCCTCACATGATGATCTATTCATGTGACTATTCAGTAAATGTTTTAATCAGTCTGATTGCCAAACAAATTGGTAGACAAACAAATTATTCACTTTAATGAATGCAACTTCAAACCTTTGCTGCTCCAGTTAAATCGGGGACATGCTGCTGGAAGATGCAGAGCGGGTGGGCTTCGGCACTTTGCATTCATCACAGCCCTTCCTCCTCATGCCTCCCTGATCATCTTGTTTGGGAAATTCTGCCCTACCCTAATTAAAATATGGTAACTTATTCAGCTAACAGACACCTTTTTAAATATAGAACATTTTGGATACTTTTCCATCAGGAGCTGGTTTGTTTTCAATAACTGCTGGATGCAAAATCAATTTTGTCACATATCCATTTATGATTTGAGAACAGCTACTATTTTCTATTGATAAACCTAAGTAAAGAGTCCAGACCTGTAGTCCAGAACACCACTAAGATTCAAAATGGCTATAATAGTGGATCATCTTCACACTCATATACAGTACCATTGTTTGCATTAACATAGCAGTGCTGAATGGTAAGGAACAGCAGTGAAGTGCAATAAATCCTGAGCATTAGCTTTAGGATTAGATTGTGAAGCATATCTATTGAAGGGATAATGAAATTGGATTAAAATAATCTAAATGTTATTCAATTTATGTGTTTTTCGATTGTGATATTTTAAAAAACAATTTCAGCATATTCTGGACTGTGGCAGCTAAAATTCTAAAGGATATATTATCCAAATCTGAACTTCTCTTGCTATGTGCACACTGCAGCTACCAATCTCAAGCAGGTAACTGCATAGTATCATAGAATGATTGCAGCACAGAAGCAAGCCATTCAATCCTGGTTCTCTGTAAGAGCAACTCACCTAGTCCTAGCTAAATGTCAATTCTCTTTTAAAAGCCACGATTGAACCTGCCTTCACCACACTCTCAGGCAATGCCTTCCAGCTCCTAATCACTCACTGTGCTTAGAAAAAAGTTACCTGTTCCAGCCAGACAGTACCCTATTTACATTACCTGCCACCTGTATGTCTGAAATTCAAATTCTTTTGCCCAGGAAAGATCCATGTTATTTTTTAAATTAATTGCAGATAGGTTTAAACATCATCCAGGACTCCAAGGGACATCTTGGGTACTATTAAACCCAGTTTGATGGTGTACTGTAATTACGCCGTGCATTGTCAAACTTAAGTGATGCGAGACTACCACTGTAAGGAGTCTTGTGCTGCTTCTCTCCCAGCAAGGTCAAGTTCTGATTTGGATCTATGCTATAATTTTACCTTTGGTGTGAAGCAAAGATTAAAAATTTAGGTAGCTTTTATGTACTAATGTTAAATGGATTCTGTATCAAGAATATAATTTCAGAATTAAAATAAATTGGTTTTCTCTGTAATCTTGTTTTTTTTTAAAATAGAAATTTACAGAATTATTTTTGAATGTATGTAATAAAAGATGTGCTGGTTGCAATTCTATTTAAAACTGGAAAATAATTTCAGTAAACCATAGATTAATCTATATCCAGCTCCTCACTCTTTGATGGAATTGTTAAATGTGCTCTTCAATTTATGGTTTTTCAGGTCTGGAGTTTGCTTACTCAGCTGCCCCCAAGTCTATGCAAAGTGCTATCATGGGTCTGTTTTTTTTCTTCACTGGTGTTGGCTCTTTCGTTGGTTCAGGGCTTCTAGCCCTAGTATCTGTTGATGGGATTGGTTGGATGAATTGCAAGAGTGATTTTGGTGAGTAATTGTGGTTTTATGTAAATAAAACAGAATTATGAAAAATCATTACTTGATTAGAAAATAAGATTATTTATATTTGGATTTGATGGGTATATTACTATAATGCGAACAAGCATGCCGCTGCCTCCGGAAAATGGGGGGAGTATTATGCTCTCCCGCGTTGACTTTGGAAGCGGGGAGAGCATATAATCGGGTGGGATAGTGTTGGGGGGGCCCCTCCTTCACCCAAATTAAGTCCAGGGTGGGAACGCCTGTAAATGACTTTCTGCCCCGCCACCAATTGAGGCCCTTCGAGCAATTAATGTCCAACTAAGGGCCTCAGCCCGCGGAATTAGTCCAGCAGCGGGCGGGCCTGTCGCTGCACGGGGAGCATCCATGCAAACTTATGCGGGTGGCTAGCTGGCTCTGGGGTGGAGTCCCTCATTAAAAGGCACTTAGTGCCTGAATGAGGGGCCCAACATTGGGAAGGGGGGAACCGCTGAGAGCCGCACCTTACCGTTGCTGCTGACCTTCCTACATCCTGCCCCGCGACCCCCACCCCGCGAAACCCCTCTTGCCCTGACTTACCTTTGGCCTAATTCCAGCACCTCGGACAAGTCCATTACTGGCAGCAGCCACCGCCTGCGCGATGGCGCTGCTCAGTTAAAGAGCTGCCAGCCTATGATTGGCCGACAGCTCTCAGCAGGCGGACCTCCGTTGCCAGGGTCCTTGATCCCAGAGAAGGCTCACTGCTGTCCACTTAAGTACTTAATTGGCACATAATGCGACGGGTCTTCACCAGAAGAGGCAATGCGGACCCTTGCCGGTACTTTTTTAAAAATTCTTTTATGGGATGTGGGCATCACTGGCAAGGCCTGCATTTGTTGCCCATCCCTAATTGCCCTTGACAACTGAGTGGCTTCCTAGGCCATTTCCGAGGGCTAAACATTAATTTAATTTTCATTGCCCTAATCCTTGGATTTTGAAGCTAGTGCCTAATTTCTTAAAGGGTCAAATTGTTTTATTTGCTTGACTTTGATTAATGGTCATTAGCCCATTCATCGTACTATTTAATTGTAAAGAAAGATATTTGTTCCTTTAATCTGTAAGCTCTCTGATCTGTGTTAATATCCACCATTTTGAAGAAAGATTATCACCAATGCAAAGCTGCATTAAATCCAATAAACAGATTACTGCAAATAGGATACATATCTGTACAAAGGCTGAACGCAAAAAGGTACAGGTTCAGAAACTGCTGTTAACTCATTTGAGCGGGAGAAGATAGTGTTATAAAAATGTGCCTTTTTTGAAAAAGCTAAATCCATGCAATAAAACCAATTTAAGTACATTAGCCCAACAACTTTAAGCAACTGTTCATATTCTGCAACATATGTTATTGAAAGGCTGCATTACAATTTGTAAATACCGCAAAGGTGTGTATGGTAAGGATAATGTTCCTTACAGATCTGCAAAATCCCCTTCTGACTGTAATTAAATACTGGAGTAGCCTATTAAATCTAGATACGACATGATTTTAATAAAAGCAAAATACTGCAGAGTTTGGAAATCTGAAATAAAAACAAGAAATGCTGGAATCACTCAGCAGGTCTGGCAGCATCTGTTGAAAGGATGCTGCCAGACCTGCTGAGTGATACGACATGATTTTATTCTGCTACACATTTTTTTAAAGTACTATCTTGTTCTACAAAAGGATAGTAGAATTTTATCTGGCGTATTCTATGTACACAAACTTATTGCAGAAGCAGATATTGTAGCCCTTTTTTATTCAGCCTGAATGCACAAAATTAAAGTTGCCAGCAAGCTTTTTTAAAATTACAAATGATAAAAGTTCTTATCTGCATATTTTAGGTACCTAGGAACAAGATTCGGTTATTTCACTCAACCACTCCTACACACCAATTTTTAAATTCTAATTGTCTGCCTTTTCTTCACATCCTTACTTCTTGGTTAACCATCTCAACTGATTCTGAATCGGTGGCCTTCAGCGGCAGTGCACTCTGCATTCTCACAACCATTGTTGATTTGTTTTTAACCAGTTTGGCTCTGCTTCCAATAGTATGAGCATTTTATTACTTGCTTTATTTTAAGTGCTTTTAGGAACTGAGTGCATATCATGTGTCTGCATCAAGCTTTAAGTTAACTTGGGCAAATCTGAGTATCTGATGGCCAATCCCAGCTCTTCCTCTCTCTTTCTGCTTTGTCTTTCTCTTTTGTACTCCCTTAAACTGAATTACTTACGACTCACTGCCAAAGTGTTGCTGGAGCACTGTAGGCAGCTATTAGACTTGTGGTTAATGCATAAAACAGCAGTTAGTGCTGAGTCTCCAGGCTTTAACACACTCCCACGCTTGGTCAAGAATCTTCAAGGCCAGTCAGCTGTAGCTTTGTGGTGCTTGTCAGTGCATTCATCCATTTTTGACAAAGTCTCCTTCACAGTATAAAACCAACAACGTTGCATCGGAGGGTGGGATGGAGGTAAGAGAAAAGAGGATAAAAGTTACTACTTTATTCTGAGGTGAACCCCATATGTCCCAATAGATGTTTAGCACTGGGCACATCTTTACTGTAAGAACTCCATTATTGATGCCTTCTTTAGTTTACTAGTGAATAGAATTGTTTTAGAAAATTAATCATAGACATTTGGGGCTGAATTTTAATGGGGTGCCGCATTCCTTGGCGATGCGCTTTCAACTCAGTGGCCTTCCGACATGGAACTGCCCCTGAGGAGCCCCATCTCCGCGTCCCTGGCAACGGCGTCTGGCACTATTGTGCAGGCGCCGGTGCCATTTTTAAAGGGTTTTAAGCCCTTAGAATTACTTTTAATTTTTAAAAGTGCAGCAGTGTTAAATTTTTATGAAAAACTAAGAAAAATGTGGATGGCCCTTCCCCAACCTCCCAATGGTCATTTCAGGCACTGCTTTTTTCCCTACCCGAACTTTACCCCCTCAACTTCTAACATTTGGCCTATAACCCCTTCCTACCATCCCCACATCCAAGAAAAATTGATTTCTCCATCCTCCACCCTTCCTGCCCTGCAATTTTTATTACTCTCCCCTCCCCACCGGTTTCTCACCTTGGAACTCAGTGTGGAGCTCTGAAGGCGTGCAGAGCACGAATGGCGGCCGTAAAATCGGCGTAGGACGGCTGCCGCCTGCAGGTAAGTACATTTACATCTTATTAACATTCATTTGTATATGGAGATGAAGGGCCCGCTGCCAGGTGGCGGGGGGGGTGGGGGGGGAGCTGCACTGAGGTCCCCCTGCCCCGTGGTGTCGCGGGGCTGGTAAAATTCAGCCCTTGAGCTATTCATGTGCACTGACTACCTAACTAAGCAGCTAAATTGCTACACAAGTAGCCCAAGAATAGTTTTCCAAAGCAAAATGGAATAGGTGGAATAGCTCTTGAAAAGAAAATGCATATCTGATTAACAACCACATCTATAATGGAACACTAAAGTATAACTATTTCATTATAGCACTTTTTTTCAATATGCAAAATAAAAACATATTTACTGTCCTCTCCAGAGGAAATTTTGCTGATGTCAAAGGCCAGCAGGTGGCATCTAAGTAACTTGGCTGAGAGGCTCACTTTTTTTTAAATCACCCAGTATTACCAAAGCCTTGTGACAAATTATTTGTCCTCATGAAAAATAAATGAGGCTGATCAGGAAAGAGAATGATCTCTTAAAGTCTAGCTGAAATGTTTAATGCACACTTTGGCAGGCTATCATATGCCTTTTCATTCATAATGATCACTTTCAAATGACATGGTATTTTCATTATGGTTGTCTGTCAGTCATATTGTGAAAAGCTTTATAAATTTATGCTTTCCCCGTATCTTTCTCATTTGTTTGAACCTCGAGGATAATTGACAATCGGTCAATAAGTCTACTAGATATAAATCTGTTTGTTTGGCACAATGGAGTTTGGCTTGTTCAGCAGTGTTTGAAAATTCTGCTTTTCATTTGGCTGTGAAAAGTTGGAGTGGAATTTTTATGCATTATAAATGGGCAAATCATTAATTGCTACTTATAGATGTAGTGAAGTGAATTCAGAATAGGTCAAATATTGTTTAGTTTCTACTGGTTCATGGATTCTTTTCATTCACCAATGCTCATTGAAAAAAGGTTAAGTGACTCCTTAAAGTTGATAAGTCAGTAACTCTGGGATTACGACTGTTCTAACAGTAATGTGGTGGATTGATAGCTGTTATCTGATAGGTTCAATTTAAATATTACATTAATCACTAGGGCAAAAAAAAATCTGAAAAAGTAAAGAAAAATAGTTGGGATGCATATTAAAAAGACAGTTTAGCTGTGTTTTGTATTGAAGACTAAATGTGTATAAATTAAATATAATTACTTGTTTCTACTATAAACTATCTGTACTAAAGTACAACCATCTCACAGGACCCTGATTCAGTGGAAGTTTAAACTCATCATTACTGTAGAGTAAGCAAATTATCCTCAGCATTTAATTCTCAGACTAGTTATTATCCCACATCTTTATGCATCCATATTTTTCCCATTTGGATTGAGGAAACATTAAGAATGTCTTATTGTGCTTTTGTTTTTAAGGCTATTTTGTAATTATATTTCATATATTTGAAATAAGATACAAGTAAGATTCATGAAGACTGGCGTAAGAGATAAGCTAGTAGGATGTTGAATTATGCTTTCACTAGACTTTTTATTAAACCCAACTCCTTACACTCTATGTCGCTCTGACCACTACCAGTGGCTAACATTTACTAATCCGTACCTCAGAAATTAAATCCAACTCAACCAAAACCAATTCAAAAGGGTAAGGATGCAAAAAATGATGCTGGAGATAAGTAGAAGGCTTTCATAACGTATATGGGCTGGGCTCTAGGGCAAAAAGATAGGGTAAATTGCAACAAAATATGAAACGTGGCAAAAGGAATCCCAGAGAAAGCATTTCTAGGAACCTGTCAATTTACAAAAGGGTTTATTAAATTTATACATGGTAAACAAAGGATGAAAGAAAGTATTGGTTCATTTAAAAATAATAGGGGACAGAAACAGCTATCAATTATTCACATTTGTCTTTATCCAAGAAAAAAAGGCAAAGTTGTCCTCAGATTTTCAGGAACAGCAAAGGATGAGAGAGGTAGTATATGCAAATAAAAAGGATAAATATTCTTAAAACAATGTTTGGTTCAAACAACTTAGACCAACAAGTTTTAAAGGTTATCAAAGCCAAAATTACTGAGGCTTTAACGAGATTTTTATAAGTTTTCTGAATCCATGAGAGAACTGCTCAGGTTCCACCAACATGAACACATTACTCAGAACCTAGCTAAGACAAACTTGGAATCAATGGACCAATATGTCTAATGTCCAATGAAATGAAAGTCTTTTGGAAAATGTCTTGAGAGATGTCACAGGTGAACAGTTTGGAAAGGCAAACCTTGTTAAAGAATTTGGCATGAATTCAGGAAAGGAAAATCCTGAATTTAAACTGAAGTGCAGAGTTTTTCCAAAAGTGTTATTGACAGTGAACCACAAGCAATGCAGCTGACTTTACAGATGATTTTCAGAAAGCATTTGACAACAATGCAACCAGTTTTAGTAGCGTCTAGATCTTTAAATAACTGGACCAATAAGTGACAGATTCAAAGTGAAATGAGTGCAAAATGATTGCTTATGGGGACAAGGAACCATAGAAGGGGTGTGTGTTAAATTGAAATAGTGAGGTAGCGCGTGGACCTAAGGATTACAGTAAAGAAAAAAAAAACTTGATTCTTATGATGTCTTTCATGTCTATAGGATATCCCAAAGCACTTCACAGCCAATGAAGTACTTTGATGTGTAGTGACTGTTGGCAGAACAGCCAAATGCCACACTGCAGTGTCCCACAAAAAGAGCAATAAATGATAACTTAATCAGTTTTAGTGATGCTGGTTGAAGGATAAATGTTAGCCTGGATACTGAGAGAACTCCTCTGCTCCTATTTCCGATCTTTTACATGCACCTGAGGGGGCAGAAGCGATCTCTCCTTAGCGTTTTATCGGAAAAACGGCACCTTTGATTGTGCAGCATTCCCTCAGTACCGTACTGCAGTGTAAGCCAAGATTGAATGCTCAAGTGTCTGGAGCGGGCCTTGAACTCATGATCTTCTGACTCTGAGGCGAAAGTTCTACCACCTAGCCAAGATTTAACACAGGCCATGGCTAATAAAACTACAAGTGTCAGCAAACTTACTGTGAAGTGAAAACAGCAAATAAAGTACTGGAACAAACACAAATAATGCTGGAAATACTTGATGGATCTGGCAGCATCTGTGGAGAGAGAGAGAGAATTATGTTTCCGGTTGATAACCTTTCGCCAGAAAGTACTGGGTTGCATTAGCAGATATAGTACAAATCTAAAGAGATTGTATTATTGTAGCATAAGGATTGAACCCCATGTGGGTACTGTGTACATTTTATGGCCACTGAATCATAGTAAAGATAGTATTGCCATGACAGAGTACAGTCTCCTACATTGGCTTCTCCTTTTGCCCCTTCACTGTCATCTTAGGAGCTTCTAATCCTATAGGATCATAGGAAATAAGAGCAGGAGTAGGCCATTCAGCCCATTGAGCCTGCTTCACCATTCAAACAGATCATGGCTGCTCATCTATCTCTATGCTATTTTTTCCCACTATCCCCATATCCCTTGATGTCATTAGTATCCAGAAATCTATCGATTTCTGTCTTGAACATGCTCAATGATTGAGCTTTCACAGCCCTCTGGGTTAGAGAATTCCACAGATTCGCCACCCTCAGAGTATAGAAATTCCTCCTCATCTCAGTCTTAAATGGCCTGCCCCTTATTCTGAGACTCTGTCTCCTTGTTCTAGACTCACCAGCCAGAGAAACTTCCTATCCACATCTACCCTGTTACGCCCAGTAAGAATTTTGTAAGTTTCAATGCGATCACTTCTTACTCTTTGAAACTCTAGAGAATACAGACCCAGTTTCTGCAATCTCTCCTCATAAAACAATCCTGCCATCTCAGGGTTTAGTCTGGTGAACCTCTGTTGCATTCCCTCAATGCAAGTATATCCTTCCGTAGATAAGGAGACCTAAACTGTGTGTACCTTTCTCGCCCACCTCCAACTGTACCTCCTCACTACTGCTGAAATGTTTATTACATGTCCTTGCCCTTGCCAGGCTGAAATCTCTACCTGTACCCTTCTCACCTGTGAGATTAATTTCTCTAATGATCTTCTCACCAGACTCTGGACTTCCACCCTATGTGAAATTAAACTCACCCAATACTCTCCTGCTTACATCTCATTCCCCTCTCCTATCACTTGGACTGAAAAAAGATCAGACAGCTGCAGTATAATTTATGTAATGAAAATATTCAAGAGCTTATGCACAAGGAATGATGAAATGCTTGAGGGTGTCTGCCAATACTTGCAAATATTGAAAAACAAAACCACAATTTAAATAACAAAAAAAAAATTATGTCCAGATAAAGGCCACATTGAAATGAAAAAATAGAAGTAACATTTTATTCCATTCCAATATTATATTTATCTGGTTGTGGTTGTTTCAGAAGCGGAGTAAGAAATGTTTTTTTAATCCCCAAGAAGAGTCCAGGACTATAAGCATTTCTGTTTGATGCATCAGTAATACTGTTGGGTAACAGAGAAGTTTAATACAGTATTTTGCTTGTAGGCAAATACTTTCATTATATTATAATATTATACTGCAACTGAATCACTCCAACAACTGACTTGACTTGGCAACTTATAATTTTTTTTAATAAGCCAAGCAAATGTTTTGCTTCTGTTTTCGAAGTTGCTACTGTTTGTCTTTAGTGATTTATATTGATGGGTTATCCATGCAGTAGTTGAATCACAGATGAAAAAGTACTGTACCCGTGATGAAATTTGTTTTCTTTTTAATGCAGTATAACAATATGCATTTTCCAGCTTGGTGTATAGGATTTAAGTTAATTGCCAACAAAACAACAGGCAACAAGAGAAAAAAAAATGTTTGCGCACTGAGTTATGATGATCTGGAATGCAATGCCTGAAATGATGTGGAAGCGGATTCAGTAATAAATTTTAAAACTGAATTGGATAAATGCTTGAAGGGAAACATTTGCTGGGTTCTGATGAAAGAACAGGGAAGTGGGACTAATTGGACAGCTCTTTCAAAGAGCCGGCACTAGCACAATGAGCCAAATGGCTGTCTACTGTGCTGTGTCGTTCTATTATTCAAAGAAGAAAAAAATAATGAATATTTTTACATAATTAGAGCACTTCTTATATTTTATACAATCAAAACTGAGATCACCAGCATAAAATGCCTACTGAGTGCCTAAAACGCAGTCATTTTTACTTTAAATAAAACGGAACTAATTATTTCTGTTTTGAGTTTTCTCCTTTCAGTTTGGAGATTCTGTTTTACTGCTAAAATTTGATTTCTGGTTTCACATTACATGGAAGGAAAAGATACAAATTGTCCTATTGTTAGTTTCCCATATTTTACTATCCTTTATATACTCCATAGGTATGTTGAATGTGTTCCAAAGCTCTTGGGGCTGCCTGAATGTGCAAACGTTCTCAAGCACATGACTCAAAACAATAAGCCTAAACCTTTAGAAATGCTTCAATTGCTCACTGACGAAGCCTGAAATACCATGTCAGCTACGTCAAACATTGACTTGTGCTGTAATTAAACCACAGAATAAAGCACAATTACTGATGCAATATTTCTGTAAATCCCAAAGGCAGAGCACAATTACTGATGCAATATTTCTGTAAATCCCAAAGGCAGATCAAGTACAGAAAATAATTCAAAGTTCTGCAAGCATTGTAGCTTTATCATTACTACTTCATGTGTGCATTTTCAGGTAACAAGCATTGCCCCTAAAAGATTGGATTTCTTTCCTGACCAATAAATTCAAATAACTGGAAATAATTTCCCCGTTGGGTTAATGCGTTATGTCAGGAGTTGAAGTTGGAGTTATGGTATTCTATTTAATGCACTGTAGGTTGATTTTGAATATGCTCATTCATGTTTTGTATGGGTCAAGATGCTGCTTAATTTCCGAGTAATGTAGCTCAAGTAATTAGATAGCAAAATACTGTGGGTGCTGGAAATCTGCAATAAAAACAGAAAATGCTCAACAGGTAAGGCAGCGTCTGTGGAGACCTTTCATCACAATTGGGAAATGTTTGAAATGTAATAGGTTTTGAGCAAGTGAAAATGGGGTGGATGGAAAAGGAACAAAAGGGAAGGTCTATGATGGGGTGAAAGATAAGCGATTAAATGACAGAAGAGTTGGTGGTGTTGGGCCAAAGGGAGTGGTAATGGGACAAGTAAAGAAATGAAAGATGTGTTAAGAGGAGGTGTGAATGGCAGAATGGTGAATAGCTGTCGTCCAAAAGCAAAGCAAGAGTAAAATGGAAACCTGCAATGAGAAATGAAACAAAATGAGAGCAGAGATTATGGTCCACAATGGCTGAACTCAATGTTTAGCCCAGAAGGTTGTAGAGTGCCTAATCGAATGATGAGATGCTGTTCCTTGCTTTACGTTGAACTTCAATGTAACACAGCAAGAACCAACAACAGAGAGGTCAGCATGAGAGCAAGGTGTAGAATTAAAATGACAGGTGACCAGAATCACGCTTGCAGACTGAACTGAGGTGTTCGGCAAAGCAATCAGCCAATCTGCGTTTGGTCTCCCAAAGTAGAACAGACAGCATTGTGAGCAGTGAATGCAGTATATTAAATTGAAAGAAGTGAAGGTAAATCATTGCTTCACCTGAAAGGAATATTTGGGGCCTTGGATGGTGAGGAGAGAGGAGGTAAAAGGACAGGTGTTGCATCTCTTGCGCTTACATGTAAAGGTGCAGTGGGAAGGGGAGGAAGTGTTGAGGGTGATTGAGGAGTGGACAGGGTGTCCAGGATGGAAAGGTCCCTTCAGCATGCTGAGAGGGGAAGGGAAGGTGTGCTTGATGGTGACGTCATGCTGGAAGTGGCAGAAATGGCAGAGGATGATCCGTTGAATACAGAGACTGGTGGGGTGAAAGATGAGGACAAAGGGAACTCCCTATCATTGTTCTGGAAGGAAGGGGAAGGGGTGAGAGCAGAAGTGCAGGAAATGGGAGGGCCCTGCCAACCATGGTGGGGGTGGGGATACGGTAGTCCTTGGTTTTGGAAAATGAAAGACATTACTGAAGTGCTGGTATGGAAGGTCGCATCATTGAACAGATGCGATGGAGAAACTGGGAGAATGAAATGGAGACCTTGCAGGAAGCAGGTCTGAGGAAGTTTAGTTGAGATAGCTGTGGGACTTAGTGAGTATATTATATTCATTGCCTGTCCCCAGAAATAGAGACAGAGAAGCTGAGAAAGGGAAGGGAAAAGTTGGAGATAGATCATGTGAAGGTGAGAGAAAGGTGGAATTTGAAAGCAGAGTTGATGAAATCTTCCAGTTCAGGGTGAGAGCAGGAAACTGCACCGCTACATTCATCAATGTATCGGAAAAAGAGATGAGGGAGGGAGCCCAGGTAGTGGTGGAACAAGCAATGTTCCACATATCCTCCAAAAGGGCAGGCATAGCTACATCTTTTATTTGGAGGAGGTGAGTGGAGATAAAGGAGTTGTTGTTCAGTATGAGAACAAGTTCAGCCATGTGGTGGATGGAGATTGGTTGGGCCTCCATTCAACTAGATTAGTTAAGCACGATCTGCCTTTTACAAATCTGACCTGGCTTCCTTAATTACCTCAAAATTCTCCAAGTGCCTGTTGATTTTTCTTCCCCTGATTATAGTTTTAAAATCTTAAATGATGTTAAACTGACCACACTGTAGGAATGTCCTTACACCCTTTTGTGAATAAGGGTGTCACATTTGCCACTCCCCAATTCTCTGGCACCTCCTCCGTACCTAACAAAGATTGGAAGATTAAGGCAAGCCCTTCCGCTATCTGCACTCCCACTTCCTTTAGTAATTCGGGATGCAAGCCATCTGGACCAGGCGACATCCACTCTAAGTACAGTCAGCCTTTCCAGTATATCCTTCCTATCCGTTTTCACCACATCCATTCTTTCTACCATCTCCTCTTCCACTGAAATTTGGTCAGCATCCTCTTCCTTAGTAAACACTGATACGAAGTACTCATTAAGTTTTCTAGCCTTGCCCTGCACCTCTAAGCATATATCACCTAATAGGCCCCACCCTACCTCTTACTACCCACTTACTATTCAATGCCAGTAGAAGATCTTTGGGTTTTCTTTAATGTTAACTGCCATTCTATTCTCATATTCTCTCTTTTCCAGTCGTATTTTCCTCTTCACTTCCTCTCAACCTATTGTATTTGGCTTGTTTCTCGCATGAAGAATTCATCTGACATGCATCATGCACCCTCTCTTTTTGTTTCATTATATTCTCTCTCTCTCTTGTCATCCAAGGACCCTGGCTTTGGTTTGCTTTCCTTTTGCTGCTGTTGGAATGTACTGAGCCTGTACCTGAGACATCTCCTCTTTAAAGATCACCCATTGTACTGTTATAGTTTTTCCTGTCAAACTTTGGTTCCATTTTACCCTGACTAGATTCCCTGCCGTCCCATTGAAGTTAACCCTCTTACAGTTTAGAAGCTCTACTTTAGATTGTTCCTTGCTCTTCTCCATTACTAGTCTAAACCTTATGATACAGTGATCACTCTTACCCAAGTGTTCCTCCACAGACACTTAGTCCACTTGGCCCATCTCATTCTCCAGCACCAGATCCAGCATTGCCTCCTTCCTATTTGGACAGAGAACATATTAGCCAAGGAAGTTCTCCTGAACACATTTCAGAAATTCCTCCCCTTCTTACCCTTTAACAAACAAAATTTGCATAATTATAATCCCCTATATCACCACTCTATAGTTCTTGCACATCTCTGTGATTTCCCTGCAGGTTTGCTTCTCTCTCTGTCTCGGTCTCTCTCACACACACTATTTGGAGACCAATGGAATACCCCCAGTAGCGTGATCTTCCCCTTTTTGCTCTCAACTGTAACCAAATGGATTCTGTTTTTGCCCTCAAGGACATCCTGCCTTTCCAAAACTATTATGGCTTCCCTAATCAGTACTGCCACCCAACCTCTTTTTTTTTTCTTTCCCTATCTTTTCTGAATACTTTGTATCCTTGAATATTAAGCACCATTTTTAAGTCATGTTTCCATTTCTGCCACTAACTCACATGCCCACAAGACTATTTGTGCTTGTAGCTCACCAATCTTATTCACTGCACTTAGTGTATTTACATACGTGCATTGCAAACCTGTCTTTGTATTCCTCGTAGTCCTTCTAAGTCTGCTCCTATCTAATTCCTTCTCTAGTACTTTCAAACACTCACTCCTTTTTGCACCTTGTACCTCTTTTCTGCCTCTAGTGCCCATCCCCCTTCCAATTTATTTTAAACTCCCCTCAGCCACACTAGTGAACCTTCCTGTGAGGTCATTGTTCTCAGTCCTGTTGAGGTGCAACCCATCCCTTTTGAATAGGTGCCTCCTGCCCCAGAACTGATCCCAGTGTCCCAAGAATCTGAAGCCCTTCCTCCTGCACCAGCTTCAAGCCATGCATTGATCCTCCCTATCTTCCTGTTTCTACTTTCGCTAGCACGTAGCACTGGAAGTAATTCAGAAATACTACCTTTGAGGTGATACTTTTTAACAACTTCCCTAGCTTCTGAAAGTCTGACCATAGGACCTCAATACCCACTGTCTTTATGTTGTTGGTACTGACGTACCACAATTAGAGGAGAAAAATTAAAAAAAAGAGTTGTTCTTCTCTTAAATGGACCAAAGTAGTGTAGAATCATTGACTAAGAGTATATGGGTAAAGAATTCATACTGGTATAGTTAAGTGGACTTGCATGTTATGTCAAAATTTGAGGGTGTTTTCCATACCTCACTTTTAATGGGCTGGATCTTGTGATAAGATTAATGGTGATGCTAACAGCACTCACTGTTATAAGGGTGGAAATCAGTCAGCACTGTCTGGCATCCACGCTTGCACAATTAAATGTAGAAATCCGGAAGTTGCTGTCAGAGGTACCCAACTCTTTCACAGGGTCTTCTGTTGCAGCCCTCGCCGATAGATTTGGCAATGTGTGGAGTCTCGTTTCCTCAGAGGATAATTAATGTTAGAGATTTTTCTGTCCGTCTCTTTTAACTCTCTCTGGGAAATACAGGCAGGATTAACCATCTTTATTTTGCTTTCTGTACATGATTCAGATCGAATTTATATTTCCTGCATTATGCTTTCTGGCTCAGACTCTGCATGTCTCATTGAGGTTTCTTCAATTCGATTCATTGAAGACCTCACTGTTTCTAGTCCTGCTCACAGATACCCTATAGGGGGTGACGATCTGGATTAGACACCTGATCAGAGCACGCCTGAGCTGTAAAGTCCTCAACTTTGTGGACACCTGTCAGTGAAGTGAACAATGAACACATTCCTTTGCCACTGACTGCAAAATGCAGAACATTAATTCATTCACGCTGTTTAACATATTGTACAGTGTGGTGCAGTAATAAGGTACAGTAACCAGTTTTATAACTTAACCAAGGACACTGAATTGCAAATAAACCAGTGCATCACAGATCACACATGGTCGGATTCGCATGTTTTGCTGCTGAATATGAAAAATCAAAAGCTTTTACATTTCAAGCAGTGTTGTGTTTTTGAATAGGACTTTCAGCCATTGCTAGACTTGGGTTGATGTAGTTTGGTTAATTGGTTCTGACAAAAGGCACATGTCTCTGCATACCCAGAGGGATCCATGTAATTGGACTTATTGTTATATGTGCCTGGCCTCAAATTTATCTCTGCTGCTTTCCTTCTAAATTTATTGCCTGATGTGGAAAATAATCTGCCTCACGTTGTTCCAATTTGAAGATGAACGCCATTATACCTACAGGCAAATAAATACCTATTGCTGTTTTATGTCTGAGAAGGGTTATCTTAAAATTTAAATTACAGAAACGGATCTTCATATGCAGTTTTCTATCGATTTTGATTATACACCAACAGCAACTGTTGCTATTTTCCAAAAGTGGTGGCAATTCAGCGTTCACTGCTTCTGCATAATAACTTTCTTTATTATTTGATCCATACGGTTGTATAGTCCTTCTGTAGACAGTTACTGACAGTTACAGATAAGTAATGAGCTTGCTAATTTGCCTGCTTACACTTTGTATTAGAGATTGCAGAACTAGGTGAAACCTACTCATTTGTGAGATACAGAGACTGCTGCTGATTGTTAATGTCACATCTTAATAGCTTTAAAGGACACCTGAATAGGTTGTGTTCATTTGCCTTACTCATTTGAATCAGTGCCCTCACTAAATTAATTAAGCAGAAAGAAGTGTAGGCATTGGCTCTAGACCAGCTGATATTTGAAATAGCCTAAAGATGATAGGACAACAGAAACAGCTGACTGGTGAATCTTTATGTAAGTCTTAAGTTTATTTCTGATAAATCAATTAATAGTCTAATAAATAGAGGCATAGCACGGCATCTCGGTTCCGTAGAGTGTACATTCTGTTCCATGTGGGAACTCCAGGACACTTCTCGTGTCCTGGAACTGTCATCAGCTGGAGCAGCTTGAGCTCCAGGTTTCACTGGTGTCACTGCAGTGCATCCGCAAGGCTGTTTCATGGATAGTGCGTTTCTGGATGTGGTCACCCCACAGCTTAAGATTATGCAGGATATAGGGAATGAGTGACTGCCTGGCAGTCAGGGAGGGCCAGGTAAGTATTTCAGGAGTGCCCTGAGTGCATCTCACACTACGAGCGGCGTTCAGTTCTGAATATTGGTGAGAGTGATAGTTCCTCTGGGGAGTGCAGCCAGAGCCAAGTCCATGGCACTACAGCTGACTCAGCTATACCTGGGAAGTGGGGGGGGGGGGGGTAGGAGGAAAATTGGGGAAACAATATTGATAGGGAATTCTATAGTTTGGGAAAGATGCAGGCATTTCTGCGCCTGCAGACATGAATCCAGCATGGTATATTGCCTCGCTGGTGTCAGGGTCAAGATGTCACACTGAGTGGGGAGGATGTGCAGCTAGCAGTTGTGGTCCATATTGGTACCAATGACATAGATAGGAAGATGGATGAGGCCCTCCAGAAATTTTTTAGGGAGCTAAGAAAGAAACTAGGAATCAGAACCTCAAAAGGTTAGTAATCTCTGGATTACTCCCAGTGCCACACACTAGTGAGTATAAAAATAGGCGGATAGAGCAGATGAATGCGTGGCTGGAGCAATGGTGTAGCACTGAGGGCATTAGATTCCTGGGACACTGAGACCAGTTCTGGGGGAGATGGGACCTGCATAGGCTTGACAAGGTGCACCTGAACAGAGCCCGGACCAATGTCCTGGTGGGGCGGTTTGCTAGTGCTATTGGGGAGGGTTTAAACTAAGTTGGCAGGGGCTGGGAATCAGGAGGTAATATTAGAAAGGAGAAACAAGGTACACAAAGAATTGGGAGAGACAGATAACACTAGAGTAAGAAATAATAAGGCATTAGTTGGGGTCAGAGTAAGGGAATGCAATAAGGTCCAAATTAGGATTACTCAGCATGTATAATAAGAATAAGGGGCAGGCCATTTAAGACTGAGATGAGGAGGAATTTCTTTGGAAATTTGGAATTTTCTGCCCCAGAGGGCTGTGGCAGCTCAGTTGTTGGGTATGTTTAAGACTGAGATCGATAGATTTCCACATATTAAAAACACCAAAGGTTACGGGGATAGTGTAGGAAAATGGAGTTGAAGTAAAAGATCAGCCATGATGTCACTGAATAGCGGAGTGGGCTTGAAGGGCCGAATGGCCTATTCCTCCTATTTCTTATATATGTGAACGTGCAAATTGTGGTCAATAAGCTGCAGGCGCAGATCGCCAAGTGGGAATATGATGTTGTGATAATGGAGACCTGGCATGATAAAGTGCAGGACTGGGTATTAAATATTCCTGGATACAAGGTGTTCAGGAAAGATAGGGAAGGAAAGTAAGGAGGAGGAGTGGCAGTATTGATTAAAGAGAGTATTACAGTGCTGGTGAGAGAGGATGTCCTAGAGGGGTTAAGGACAGAATGTGTTTCATTTGAGCTAAACAAAATTAGAGATACCATTACACTACTGGATATATTCTATAGGCCACCAACTACTGGGAAAGATATACAGGAACAAATTTGCAAGGAAATTACAGAGGTGCAAAACTATAGCGTAGTTATAATGGGGGACTTGAATAATCCTAACATAGACTGGGATAATAATAGTGCAAAGGGCAGAGAGAGGAAGAGTTTCAGAACTTTTTTTTAGAGCAGTATGTTTCTGGTCCAATAAGGAAGGAGGCATTTCTGGGTCTGGTTCTAAGGACTGAGGTGGGTCAAGTGGATCAAGTGTTAATAGGGGAACATTTAGGAGATAGTGAGCATAGTACCATAAGGTTTAAATTAGCTATAGAAAAGGACAAGGAACAGTCCAGGTAAATTGGAATCAAAGATTGGTTGGCAAAACTGTAACGGAACCATCGGCAACCTTTTAAAGAAGAAATGTTTCGGGTAAAGACCAGGTACATTCCCACGAGGGGAAGTTAGGACAAGCAAAGCCTTCTAGGTGCTAGAAATCGCAGGTTTGGAAGGTGCTGTCGAAGGAAGCTTGGCGATTTGCAGCAGTGCATCTTGTATATGGTACACACTGCTGCCAATGTACGCCTGTGGTGGAGGGAGTAAATGTTTAAGTTGGTGGATGGGGTGACGATCAAGCAGACTGCTTTGTCCTGGATGGTGTCAAGCTTCTTGAGTGTCGTTGGAGCTGCACTCATCCTGACTTGTCCCTTGTCCCTTGTCGATGGTGGACAGGCTTTCGGGAGTTAGGAGGTGAGTTACTCGCCACAGAATTCCCAACCTTTGACCTGCTCTTGTAGCCTTAGTACTTATTTGGCTGATCCAGTTCAGTTTCTGGTCCATGGTGCCCCCCAGGATTTTGATGGTGAAGGGTTCAAGGATGGTATGCCGTTGAATGTCATGGGAAGATGGTTAGATTCTTTCTTGTTGGATATGGTCATTGTCTGGCACATGTCTGAATGTTACTTGCCACTTATCAGCCCAAGCCTGAATGTTGTCCATGTCTTGCTGCATGTGGACATAGACTGCTTCAGTATCTGAGTAGTCACGGATAGTGCTGAATATTGTGCAATCATCAGCGAACATCCCCACTTCTGACCTTATGATGGATGGAAGATCATTGATGAAGCAGGTAAAAATGGTTGGGCCTAGGTTGCTACCCTGAAGAACTCCTGCAGTGATGTCCTGGGCTGAAATGATTGCCCTCCAACAGCCACAACCAGCTTCCTTTGTGCTAGGTGTGAGTCCAACCAGTGGAAAGTTTTCCCCCCTGATTCCCATCGACTTCCATTTTGCTCGGTCTCCTCTATGCCACACTCGGTCAAGTGCTGCCTTGTTGTCAAGGACAGTCCCTCTCACCTCACCTCTTGAATTCAGCTCTTTTGTCCACGCTTGGATCAAGGCTGTAATGAGGTCTGGAGCAAAATGGCCCTGGCAGACTCCAAACTGAGCATGGTTGAGCAAATTATTGCTGTGTAAGTGCCATTTGATAGCACTGTCAACAACATCGTCCATCACTTTACTGATGATCGAGAGTACACTGATGGGGCGGTAATTGAGCGGATTGGATTTGTCTGTCTTTCATTTTGTGGACAAGACATAACTGGGCAATTTCCCATGTTGACAAGTAGATGCCAGTGTTGTAGCTGTACTGGAACAGCATGGCTAGGGGTATGGCTAGTTCTGCAGCACAGGTGTTCAGTACTACTTCCAAAATGTTATCAAGGCCCATAGCCTTCAGCTCTTTCTTGATATCACGTGGAGTGAATCAAATACTGGGGACCTCAAGAGTAGGCTGAGATTGATCATCTACTCGGCACTTCTGGCTGAAGATGGTTGCAAATGCTTCAGCCTTGTCTTTTGCACTGACATGCTGGGCTCCCACATCATTGAGGATGGGGATATGTGTGGAGCCTCCTCCACCAGTTAGTTGTTTAATTGTCCACCACCGTTCACAACTGGATGTGGTAGGACTGCAAAGCTTAGATCTGATTTGGTGGTTGTGGGATCACTTAGCTCTGCCTGTCATATGCTGCTTCCATTGTTTAGCATGCATGCAGCCCTGTGTTGTAGCTTCACCAGGTTGGCACCTCATTTTTAGGTATGCCTAGTGCTGCTCCTGGCATTCTCTCCTGCACTTCTGGCTCAATTGTAATGGTAGAGTGGGAGATATGCCGGGCCGTGAAGTTACAGATTGCAGGTGAATACGATTCTGCTGACATTGATGGACTACAGCACCTCAGGGATGTCCCGTTTTGAGCTGCTAGATCTGTTCTGAAACTACCCCCTTTAGCACAGTTGTAGTGCTAAATGGATGGTATACTCTGTGTGAAGGCGGGATTTGTCTCCACAAGGACTGTACGGTGTTACTCCTACCATTACTGTCATTGACAGGTTCATTTGCGGCAAGTAGACCAGTGAGGATGAGGTCAAGTTGGTTTTTCCCCTTGGTTCGCTCACCATTTGCTGCAGGCCCAGACTGGCATATATGTCCTTCAGGACTCAGTGAACTCGGTCAGTAGTGATGCTACCAAGCCACTCTTGGTGATGAACATTTAAATCCCCCACCCAGAGTACATTCTGTACCCTTGATACCCTGTGTGCTTTTTCCAAGTAGTGTTTAACATGGAGGAGTACTGATTCATCAGCTGAAGAAGGGAGGTAGGTGGTAGGAGGTTTCCTTGCCCATGTTTGACCTGATGCCATGAGGTTTCATGGGGTCCGGAGTCGATGTTGAGGACTGCCAGGGCAACTCCCTCCTGACTGTATACCATCATGCCGTCACGTCTGGTGGTCTGTCCTGCCGGTGGGACAGGACATATCTGGGAATGGTGATGGAGGAGTCTGGGGCATTGGCTGTAAGTTATGATTTGGTGAGTATGACTATGTCAGGCTGTTGCTTGACTAGTCTGTGGCACAGCTCTTCCAATTTTTGCACAAGTCCCCAGATGTTAGTGAGGAGGACTTTGCAAGGTCGACTGGGCAGGGTGTGCCATTGTCATTTTCAGTGCCTAGGTCTATGCTGCATCGTCCATCCAGTTTTTTTGGTACAACTGAGTGGCTTGCGAGGGTAGACTATTTCAGAGGGCAGTTACAAGTCAGCCACATTGCTGTGGGTCTGAATTCACATGTAGGCTAGACCGGGTAAGGATGGCAGATTTCCTTCCCTAAAGGCATTAGTGAACCAGATGGGTTTTTATGACAATCAGATAGTTAATTTCATGGTCACCATTACTGATACTAGCTTTTAATTCCAGATTTATTAATTAACTGAATTTAAATCCCGCCAGCTATCATGGTGGGATTTCAACTCGTGTCCCCAGAGCATTCGCCTAGGCCTCTAGATCACTAGTCCACTAATGAGTACTTTGCATCTGTCTTTACCAAGGCAGAAGATGCTGCCAAAGTCCTAATGAAAAAGGAAGTAGTTAAGACCTTGGATCAGCTAAAACCTGATGATGAGCAGGTGTTAGAAAGGATGGCTGTACATGGGTGGTGCCAGAGGATTGGAGAATTGCAAATGTTACACCCTTGTTCAAAAAAGGTTACTGGTTTTATCCTTGTACCTACTGGCCAGGCAGTTTAACCTCGGTGGTGGGAAAGCTTCTGGAAACGACAATCTGGGGCAAAATTAACAGTCAATTGGACAACGTGGATTAATTAAGGAAGACCAGAATGGGTTTGTTAAAAGCAAACAGTGTCTAGTTAACTTGCTTGAGTTTTTTGATGAGGTAACAGAGAGGGTTCATGAAGGTAATGCACTTGATGTGGTGTACATGGACTTTCAAAAGGCATTGGAGAAAGTGCCATATAACAGGCTTGTCAGCAAAGTTAAAGCCCATGGAATAAAAGGGGCACTATGGATATGAAGTTGGTTGAGTGACAGGAAACTGAAGAGTGTAATGTATTTATATATTACGCTGATGACGTGATGACATAATGACGCAATGACATAAATAAACACTTCCTTAAACTGGCCTCCTTGGTGTCCATTTTTTCTGCTAGTGCATCTGAATATATTACAGTATATGGTGGCAAGGATGAGATCCAAGTCTGTAAATATAGGCAGTAAACAGCAACAGGAACTGCAGTGGACAAGATCAGCCAGCTCCCAGTGATCTGTCAGCCAGGATGGCAGTGCTCATTTGGGTAAGAGAAGATTTTCAACCACTGACTAGACTGGTGTTAGGTATCACTGTTACAGACAGCCACAGTAAAGTTTACTGGGTTACTGTGAAGTTGAAAATGGGACAATATGGTTGCACCCATGGGATGCATCAGAAAGTTAGGAACATATGCAAGGGCTCAAGAACCATTCAATTCATATATTGAAAGAATGGACATGTTTTTCAGAACGATTAACATTTTGGAACTTGAAGGTGAAAGTGAAGAGTCAAGACTCAGAATAAGGCAAATCTTGAGCCCAAGAAGGCAATTTTGCTTATGGAAATTGGCCCAGAAGTATATGGCATGCTAACAAACATTTTTCCTCCCAACAAGGCAAAAGATGTGTCATTCAAAACAATTATTACCAAGTTGGAGGAGCATTTCAATCCTAAGCCACTAGAGATAGCAGAAAGCTACAAATTTGGAACCAGAAATCAGAAAAGTAATGAAACAGTTGGTGAGTATGCTATGGTACTGAAGAATTTATGAATACATTGCAACTTTGGCACATTCTTAGTGCATTACAGGATGATGGCTTAGTGGACAGAAGAATCCATTTGAAGTTACTTAACACACAATTTGACACACACTTCCATTTAAGCTGGTGTGTAACATTGTTCTTTCTATGGAGATGGTATCAAAGAATGCTCGGGAATTTCGTCCTATGCCGGTGACTAGTGCAATTTCTGTCACTGTCAGAAGGCTTCCACCAAGCCTAAAGTGGAGTGACCTTGTAAGAAGAGTGCTGGTAATAGTGGTTTAGTGTCTTGTTATCGCTGTAAAGACAACCACACAGCACAAGCATGTAAGCTCAGAAATGTTAAATGCTTTAACTGCCAAAAGAAAGGCCATATTGCAAATGCTTGCCAAGCGAAGGCCAAAGCAGGAAAGGGAACTCATTCCAGTGGCAGTGGAAAACTGTGACATCACAAGGGTGGAGTTCACAATCTTGAAGTGAATCCAGAGTGCCTAAGTGAAGAGGAGCTAGGACTGTACAGCATTTATGCCACTAGCAATCACTTAAATGAGAGACTTTTGTACAAAGGTGTTGGTAAATCAACATGCATGTCGATACTGCTGCAATTTGTTCCATTATGAATAGAGATACGTGTGGGAGAAAATTCAGTCATGAGCTAACTGAGAGCGCAGTTCAGTTGAAAACCTACTCTGGTGAGGTGTTAGAAACTTGCAAACAATTGGAGTGCAATGTGCAATATAAGGGCAAGTCCCTCAAGTTATTGTAGCAAGATGTCAACAAACTAATGTTCATGGGCAAAGACTGACTTCGCAAGTTTAAGTTAGACTGGAAGCATATATTCCAAGTAGAGATGACCAGGAAGCTTGATCAGCTATTGAATAGTTGCAGGAACATTTTCGAGGACACCTATGAAGGCATAATTGGTGTGAAAAGACCAACCGATTCAGGCCTGACGCAAAACAGTATCCACTACCGACCTCTCAAGATTTACATGCAGTGTTAGCAGGATCCAAACTATTCACATAGTTGGATTTGTCCCATGCTTATTCACAGCTCAATGTGAATCGACAGAGTCAGCAGTATCTTATGACAGACACACACACATGGTTATACTCCTATGTAAAGCTGTCCTATGATGTGAACTCTTCTCCAAAAATCTTCAAAGCTACAGTGGATAAGATTTTGCAAGGGGTGCCACATTGCTTGTGTAATCAGGATGATATATTGATCGCGAACGGAACAAAGGAAGAAAATTTTCAGGAGTTGGATGAAGTGTTAAAAGAGTTCAAAGATCATAATGTGAAGTTGAAAAAGAGCACGTGTGCTTTCACGCAATCAGAGGTAGTGTACCTTGACTTGAAAGTCAATGAAAAAGGACTGCAGCCAGTGAAAGAGAAGATAGAGGCAATAGTAAATGCCCCAAAGCCAAAGATGTGTCTGAGCTTAGATCTTTAACTAGGCATGGTCCAATACTACTCATGATTTCTGCCTGAGCTTGCAACAGTGTTAGCTCCATTACGTGACTTGTCAAAGAAAGATGTGAAATGGGAATGGTCTAAAGCACAACAAGCTGCTTATGAAGCAAGTAAGAGAAGCTAGACCAGTGGTGCATTACTCGTTCATTACGACACAAATCATGCTCTGAAGCTAGCATGTAACGCTTCAAACTATGGAGTTGGAGCAGTGATCAGTCATATCATGGATAATGGTCAAGAGAAGCCTATAACATTTGCGTTGCGTACCCTGACCAAGACTGAATGCAACTACATGCAGATAGAAAAGGAAGCACTTGGAATCATCTTTGGAATCAAAGTTTCACCTATTTTTATTGGGTAGAAACTTCACGCTAGTAACAGATCATAAACCCCAATAGCTATTCTGGGATCAAAGTCTGCAATACCGATGCTGGCAGAGTCAAGGATGCATCGGTGGGCTATACTTCTCTCACAATATGACTACAACATCAAATATTGCAGTTTGAGAGAAAGCTTTTGCTGATGCACTGTTGAGTTTGCTGCATGAGGACTCAGAAGTAGGCTGTGAAGGTGCAATCTTCACAATAGGAGTAGGAGATGATGACTTTCCAATCACTGCGACTGAAGTTGCAGCTGAAACTCAAAGACTCAGTGTTGAAAAGAGTCTGCAAACAGACATTGAAATTTGACCAGTGTACAGACAAGGAATGACACCATTCCACAATTGTTGCAATGAGTTGTCATGTGAATAGGGATACCTTAAATGGGATGGCACCTAGCTCTTTGAGAGAGAAGATTCTGGCAGAACTCCATACTGAACACAGTAATAGTATGAAATCCACAGCAAAAGTCTTTGTTTATTGGCCTGGTCTAGATAATGACCTAGAATCATTAGTTAGCAAATGTACTATCAGCCAAACTGTAGAAATAAGCTGCCTAAAATTCCTTTGCAATCGTGTTGTGGCTAACTCAACCATTTCAAAGAGTTCATGTAGACTTTGAGAAGAAAATGACAATTTTTTAGTATTCATCGATGGCCACTCGAAGTAGATTGATGTCAAGCACATGAGTCAAAACACTAATGCTGAGCAAACAATAGGCGAGTTAGTCTATTTTTGCATGTCATAGTTTACCAGAGGAACTTGTTTGAGATAATGATCCTCAATTTCATTCTGCTCCGTTCCAGAAGAGTTTGAAGCAGTTCAGACTGAAGTACTAATTTCTGAGAAAGAAGCAAGATCTTTAAGTACTGAACCAAAACCAAGCAGTCCAAAACCTAACTCTACACCAAAACCTGTAAGGAGGTCAGAAAGACATCGTAAACCAGTTATTAAACTTGATTTATGGATATAGATCATTGAGGAGAAACAGAGCGAAAAATACTTTTCTTTTGAAAGGGGAAGCAGTGTATTATGTTAATTATGTAATTCCTTGAATTAATTCCTTGAACTGACCATGCTTGGTGTCCATTTTCTCTGCTCGTGCCACCCGAATATATTACAGTGACCACTTTAGCGAGTGGGATTGTGATATACTTGAACATATTAGTATTGAAAGGGAGGAAGTATTAGCTGTTTTAGCGGGCTTAAAAGTGGATAAATCCCCAGGCCCAGATGAGATGTATCCCAGGCTGTTATGTGAGGTATGGGAGGAGATAGCGGGGCTCCGACACAAATTTCCAAATCCTCTCTGGCCACAGCAGAGGTACCAGAGGACTGGAGGACAGTGAATGTGGTACCATTATTCAAGAAGGGTAGCAAGGATAAACAAGGTAATTACAGGCAGGTGAGACTAACATCAATGGTTGGGAAACTATTGGAAAAAATTTTGAGGGACAGGATTAATCTCCAATTGGAGAGGCAGGGATTAATCGGGGATAGTCAGCATGGCTTTGTCGGGGGAGATTGTGTCTAACTTATTGAATTTTTCAAGGAGGTGACTAGATGTGTAGATGAGGGTAAAGCAGTTGCTGTAGTTTACATGGACTTCAGTAAGGCTTTTGATAAGGTCCCGCATAGGAGATTCGTTAAGAAGGTAAAAGCCCATGGGATCCAGGGCAAATTGGATCCAAAATTGGCTTAGTGGCAGGAGGCAGAGGTTGATGGTCGAGGGTTGTTTCTGCGAGTGGAAGCCTGTGACCAGTGTTGTACCGCAGGGATCGGTGTTGGGACCCTTGCTGTTTGTAGTAAACATTAATGATTTAGACGTGACTATAGGAGGTATGATCAGTAAGTTCGCAGATGACGCGACAATTGGTGGTGTCGTAAATAGTGAGGAGGAAAGCCTTAGATTACAGGACAATATAGTTGGGCTGGTAAAATGGGCGGAGCAGTGGTAAATGGAATTTAATCCTAAGAAGTGTGAGGTGATGCATTTTGGGAGGACTAACAAGGCAAGGCAATACACAATGGATGGTAGGACACTAGGAAGTACAGAAGGTCAGAGGGACCTCAATGTACTTGTCCATAGATCACTGAAGGCAGCAGCACAGGTAGATAAGGTGGTTAGGAAGGCATATGGGATACTTGCCTTTATTAGCCGAGGCATAGAATATAAGAGCAGGGAGGTTATGATGAAGCTGTATAAAACGCTAGTTAGGCCACAGCTGGAGTACTGTGTACAGTTCTGGGCACCACACTATAGAAAGGATGTGATTGCACTGGAGGGGGTGCAGAGGAGATTCACCAGGATGTTGCCTGGGCTGGAGCGTTTCAGCTATGAAGAGAGACTGAAAAGGCTAGGGTTGTTTTCCTTAGGGCAGAGAAGGCTGAGGAGGGGACATGATTGAGGTATACAAAATTATAAGGGGCATTGATAGGAAGAAACTTTTTTCCCTTAGCGGAGGGGTCAATAACCAGGGGGCATAGATTTAAGGTAAGGGGCAGGAGGTTTAGAGAGGATTTGAGGAAAATTTTTTTCACCCAGAGGGTGGTTGGAATCTGGAACACACTGCCTGAAGAGGTGGTGGAGGCAGGAACCATCACAACATGTAAGAAGTATTTAGATGAGCACTTGAAAAGCCATAGCATACAAGGCTACGGGCCAAGTTCTGGAAAATGGGGGTTATAATAGGTAGGTGCTTGATGGCTGGCACAGACACGACGGGCCAACGGGCCTGTTTCTGTGCTGTATGACTCTATGACTTGTTTTTCGGACTGGAGAAATGTATATAGTGGGATTCCTCAGGGATCGGTATTAGGACCAGTGCTTGTCTTGATCTGTATTAAAGACCTAGACCTGGGTGTGCAGGACTCAATTTCAAAATTTGCAGATGACCCAAATCTTGGAAGTATTATGATCTATGAGGAGGATTGAGGATAGACTTCCAAGAGGATATAGACAGGCTAGTGGAATGGGTAGACATGTGGCAGATGAAATTTAATGCAGAGAAGTGTGAAATGATACATTTTGGGAGGAAGAACAAGGGAGAGGCAATATAAATCGGGTAGTTTAATTGTACCATATTTCATAGTGCTGAATGATTGCAGTTGATTCAACAAGAAGAGGAATACAGCAACACCAATCTTAAATTTCTCAACATTGATAAAAAGACATTGTAACAGTAAGTAGCATTTTGCTGTGCATTTAGAGTAGCAAATTTGAATTATCACTTTTTCTACTTGATAAATCATTGAGCTGCTTGTTCTAGATTTTATATATACTTGATCCTCATTATAAGGCATTAGCTTTGTTACAGTGTTACTGGATCTTGTTTCACAAGTTTTTAATGGTGCAAGTTTTATTCTGAAAGGTGCTACACTATATAAATGCAAGTCTTTATTTTGTACCTCGGTCTCTAGAATGCAGTTGGTTACAATAGTGAATGTTGTATTTTGATTTAAATGCATTGGCAATTACAATAAAAACAATGCACATGGAGGAATTTCAATCCCTAGATGTTTCAGTGGAAGGAAAGTGAAAAATTATTGGCAAATCACCCAACCAGCTTTTATACTTCTACCAGTAGCTGCTCAAGAGAAACAGACTTCGAGGAGCAAGACATCTGCCTTTGTTAGAGGAAGGAATAATAGGTGGCAGGGGAGACCTGAAATTGGAAAAAGATGCAAGGGAGGAATAATTTTAAAATGCTATTGATGATGGATTTAATTAAATAGGTCAATTTAAAGAAGCAAAAATACTGCGGATGCTGGAAATACTCCACAAATGCTCCCTGACCTACTGAGAGAGAAACAGTTAATGTTTCAGTTCTCTGTGACCTCTGATGAAAGGTCACACAGACCTGAAAGTTAACTTTTTTCTCTCCACAGATGCTGCCTGACCTGCTGATGTAAGTTTACAGTATGTTTCTCTAAACATTTATCGATTGTTTTTTACAACTGAAATCTCTATTTTGAAAGATTAAAGTAGTCTTATAAATATTTAATATTTCTGTATCATAAAAGTGTGATTTTAGGAGATGCCTACCTTAACAATGACTGGGACAATGATAGACACAGTCGATACTTTCCCATGAGAGTGAAATACAAAGCAGTGGTATTTTTTACTTTTAACTACCTAACAATATTGATGTTGGAATTCCTAAACACATTTTCTATGCAATTAAGTAACTGCAGAGCAAGTATTACCGAAGATTTTCCCAGATATGAGTAATTTGTAAATGTAAAGAAATTTCTACTTCGACTTTCAAATTATTTATGAATCAATTTTGTTCTAAACAAAACAAAATAAACTTGAATTCAATAGTGGCCTTCTTTGTGAAACTGCTCAGCTCACATGAAACAAGTCAGCAATGGACCAATTGATTATCTGGTTATTATTACATTGCTGTTCATGGGAGCCTGCTGTGTGCTAATTGGTTGCCGTGTTTTGAATATTGCAGCAGTTACTACACTTCGAGAAGTACTTCATTGGCTGCAAAGTGATTTAGGACATCCTGAGGTCATGAAATATTGCAAACTTCAATATCTATTCTGTATACATAGTAAAAGTAGTATCAAAGTCACCATGTTGGCGTTTTTCAGTGTAGTTGATTTTAAAAAAGAAAACATTTTCTCTGTTCAGTTTAATTGTGATGGTCTCTTAATTTGCATAAAGTTACAATTTTCTAAAGGTTAATTATTTCTCTCATTTTCCCCCCAGGTAACATCAACAAATGCCATATGGACTATTATTTCTTCCTACTAGCGGCCGTACAGTGTGTGACGCTAATTATTTTTATTATTGTATCTGTGACATTTGATCATCACAAAACCAAATCTGGTGTGTTATCCATCAACGAAAGAAGGCAAAATGAAAAACTGAAGCACAATCAGATCAGGAAATAAAGATGGGAGCCATTACTTGTGAAATATGCCATCATAAGGAAAATACTTGTAAATCCTTTCTTCAGGCATGTAATGGATTGGGTAGTAGTATTCCTGGGCTCACCTACTGCAGACTGAACCTTTAAGGCTTAGGGATGTTTTACCTGAATGACTGTTGCATTTCAACGTATAGGAGAAATGGTACACTACAAGTAAGTTCAAAGTTTACTGGCAGGTGATACAGACTGTTCAAACATGCTAGTATATTTTTGGCAAGGCAACATTTCTTTTAGCTCTCTTACTTCAGCTACTTATTGCCACTGAAAGAAATCCATATGACATTCAAATGTGTCAAAGTTCTAGTATTAAGTAAAAGGTCTGTACTTTGTTTTGAAATTCATGGGCCAACAGTAATTCTTTTAGCATATGTGAATATTAAGAGTATTTCAAAGAACTGGGTAGTCTTTTTAACGTGTTTATGTTAGCTAGATGTTAACAGTGCTGTGATTTATTAATTTTATCTTTGTAAATATAAATGGTAGTGATGACGTTTTTATGCCTGTTCACCCCATCTGTAAAATAACCAAAATTGTAATTACAACCTTGGCAATTCTGTAAATCATGTTTACAACTAAAGACCAAGGGAAATGCATCTTGCTAATAACCAGTTGACTGATAAATGGATAACTGGGTTATATTGTTACAAAAATTGAAAGCTGTATAATAAATACGAGCTGATCATCATAACTTGCCAAATGCATGTATAATAGATTTGCACATTGCGGCCAGGCTGCAATCTAACTTTTGTTTTTATGACTGTTGAATTCTGTACACTTTTCTCTATCAAAAGCAATTGAGCACACCTGGCCTTTCGGTGACTGCATTTCTTTTCTTAACCTTGTGTTTTTAATTTTCATTTTAACAAAAATGGAAGGATACATGTCATTGGGAGCTGAGCTTTTCAGAGGATTGTTTGAAGACGCTATAAAATTGTTGTATATCAAATAAATATAATTTGTTTTAAATGTAAAGCTTCTTTACTGATGTTACAGAAATGGGTGAGATGTTGCCAGACTTATTCAGAATTTTTATTTGAAGGTAGGTTTTTAAATCATATTTACATCTATAAAATGAATTTTTGTTGCAGATATTTTGATTTTTGGATACAGTTAAATCTTGATTATCTGCATTCCTGTTGTATGTACAACTGTATGTTTACTAGAATTTTTGGAAGAGAGAAAAGTACTGGAATTGGGGTTTGGTTTTGCATAAATCAACCTTAAAATCTTATTTTGCATTTTAATTTAGTTGTTCCACTGACTCTGTTCATGATTCAGCATGATAAATAGTTATTTGGATGGCCAGCTGAGATGGTAGTATTTACTATCGATATGGCTCTTATAATTTAGCTTTGAGTCTAGGAGACTAGTGGGAATTTGGGCTTTGAATTCATGAAATCAGGGAACTGGATTGCCAGGATTTCTGAAAAATAATTTATTTTAAAAGTTGAAAGATATGTGATCGTATTTGGGCATGCTGGCAACTTTTTTACAATAAAAACAACTTGCATTTATATATTTATATTTAACATAGAAAAATACCCCAAGGCACTTCAGAGGCATGGAGAAAATATGGACACTGAGCCAAAGAAGGAGACTAGGCTGGGTGTCCAAAAGTTTGATCAAAGAGGTATGTTTCAAGGAGGGTCTTAAAGAAATAGAGGCAGGTGATAGAAGGTTTAGGGAGAAAATTCTATAGCACAGGGGCAGCTGAAGATATGGTCTACAATGGTGAGGGAGAAGATAACGGAGATGCAAAAGAGCTTGGAATTGGGGTGGGTTGTAGCACTGAACGAGGTTACACAGAAAGGGGGAGGGTGAAGGTGAGAATTTTAAACTTAAAGTATTGGGAATACTCAGACAATAGTGATATGAGAGTAGTGCAGGATAGGATATGAAATTTATGAAGCTGGGGCTGATGTGTGCCTCCTCTGGCGGGCATTGGAATAGTTGAGACCAAAAATCATAAAGGCATGAGTGAAGGTTTCAGCAGCAGATAACCTGAGCTATGGGTGAAGGTAAATCATGTTATGGAGGTGGAAATAGACAGCTGTTGTGACAGGGGAAATGGACTCAGGTTCATCTCAGAGTTAAATAGGATGGCAAGTTTTAAAAGTCTGATTCAGCCTGATACTGTGATTAGAGGTGGCTGGTTGGGGTGGTGGTGGACGTAGTCGGTGGTGAGGCTGTGATGGTTTTAGTTTTCTCAGTGTTTAGAGGAAATTATGGCTCATTCAAGATTGGATGATGGTCAAGCAGTCTTGACAGCACAGAAGCAGTGCAAGGGTCAACTGAAACAGTGGAGAAAGTAGAGCTTGATGTTATCAGTGCACAAGTGGAAGCTGACCTTGTGTCTGCAGTGATCTGGCCGTAGGGCACCAATGTGGATGAGGAACTGAAAGGGATTAGGGCAACAGTGCAGGGGTGGAAAGAGAAATCATTCATGGAGATGCTTTAACTATAATCTGATAAATAAGAGTGGAGCCAAGCAAGTTAGTCTTACCAAGCAGGGTAACAGAGGAGAAACATTGGAGGAGGATGGTGTGATCAAATATTATCAAAGAACGGAGAAAGGAGGGGGTAATACAACACAGTTACGTAGTTTGCAGCTTTCGTTAGGGCTGCTCAAGAGGAGACTCATGTTAAAGGTCTTGGTTGAGAAAAGGAAGATTGGAAATGTGACAGAATTTACAACGACAGGGTTCAAGGATAGGCTTTTGTTGAGGAGGATGTTATGACTGCTGTTTTGAAGGAAAGGGAGTCACTTACATCAGGTACTAGGGCAATCAGGAAGGGAAGTTAGATGGTTAGCAGTTTTGTGGGAATGTGGCCAACGGGGCAGGAGGCGTGTCTTGGACTAGATGAAGTCTGAGATGGGGGAAGGTGGGAGAGTAATTAGAGAGGCAGGGTTTCAGTGCTAGGGAGAAGAAGGTTTGGCTTGTTTGGCAAGGGATTAATAATGAAATAGACCAATAAGAAGCTTAAAAACTCAGCCTAAGTCCACGAGTCCTTGTAATTATACATCAGTTCCAGTTAACTAACACTGTTATCCAATAGTTTTTCAATGCTCACAAAACCTGTGGCAATCAGGTTACATTGTTTGTCACATGATGCAAAAAAAATGCAATATTAATAAAAACAAATGCACAGTCTTTTGCAGATAGGTTTGAGGTTTCAAACCATCAGCAATCAAGACCGGTACACTCGCTACCAGAGCCAGGAGAACAGCTTCAGAAGGGTTTTGCAATCCAATTATTCCGTGTAGCAAGTCTGCTGTATACACTCTCAAGGGTGGTGACAATCTTAATTGAAGTGTTCTGTTTCTGACAGTGTTTCAGTTTATTAAAAAAAAATTCTTTGAGTAAAATCTCAACAGAATCCTAATTCCCTTCCTAACAGCACTGTGGGTGAACCTATACCCCAAGCACTGCAATGGTTCAAAAAGGCAGCTCACCACCACCTTCTCGAGGGCAATTAGGGATGGGCAATAAATGCTGACTTAGCCAGCCAAGTCCACATCCCATGAACGAATTTAAAAAAAAAGATTCGAGGAGAGAAAAAAATCGACAAGTCTCTATTGGCTTCTGCACTCTGACTCTTGCCTTGCTTACGCTCTGTTGCCTGCCATTTCCGAACAGATCATCCGAACATTTAGTAGACCTTTGGCTCCTGTAATCCATCTTACGCCAATTCCTTTCAATTGCTCATTTCAACAGATCTATTAAGGCGAAGGCTAAAGGTAGTTCGATGTTGCTGTACCACCCCGCTTGCCAAAATTGCACATTTCAACCCTCGTTGACAATCATGCAGCGCTGTCCATTGGTCATGCACCTCAACTGTTTTGTGAAAGCTGCCAACTACCAGCTAAACAAAACCAAGTTCTTTAGTTAGCATCCTTTGTGTCACTAGATTCCACAACAAAATTCAGAGCAATCGGCCCTGCTTTCATAACGCTTCACAAAGCTGTCGCGCAGATCTAAATGTATTGTCATTTAGAGGTATCCAGAGAGAACAGGAACAGAAAAGGTAACAAGCAGCAGCCTATTTTGCTTGTTTCATTCAGCAAATAGCCCTTCAGCTTCCAGGGCCAGAATTTTGCGCTTGTCGGACGGGAGCCCTCCGCTGACCGAAATGTTGGTGGCGATCTCTCTTCCACCGGGCCTGAGGGTCCAGACTGGATTTTATTGTCCCCAGGCCCTTAATTGGTCTTAGGCAAGACTTCCACCTCATTGAAGCAGGAAGTCCCACCTGATGGAGCTGCCGGCCAAAGCTCTTAGTCCCAGCAGCGCCACTGGGAGCAGTGGCCACTGCTGGGACTGCAACCCAGCTTCAAGATCAAGATGATGGAGAGAACGGAAAAGAAGTAAGTTTTTGGGGCCGCGTCAGGGGTGATCAGTCGGGCCCCGGCAAAGCAGTGGGGGGCCGATTGAGGGGAGCGAGAGGGCGTGCTGGGCTTTGGGGGTGGTTGGGGCATTGATGGCGGCCCTCCGGGCACATTGTGCCAATCAGCACCCCCCAGGCCATCAGAAGACCGCCTACCTTTTACAGGCAGCTTTTCTCAGGTCTGGGTCGCCTGCCTGCCAATGGTAAAATCCCCATAGCAGCGGGCAGAGGCCATTACGTGTCTGTTAACTGGCCACTTAAGGGCCTTGATTGGTCTGGGGTGGGAGGGCCGTTGCTGCCCCACGTAAAATGCTGGTGGAGGTGGGAGTGGGTCAGAAAGTGCCCTCCCGAGCCTCCCACTCCATTTTACGCCCCACCCCACACCCTGCCACCAGCCCACTCTTTTGTGGGAGGGTATAAAATTCCGGCCCAGGTCACTAGAAACCCAACAACTGAACTATATCCTGATAAATGCAGTCGCGGTCTGACTCATAAGTGACTCCTGTCTAACAGCGATGTGGTTGAGCAAGGAAGAATCAATTAGGCACGGACAATAAGTAATGGTCTAGCAAGTGACATCCATACTCATACCCACTGTTTAACACAACTCAGTATTGTGTGACTCAAAATGTGAACAGCATTAATTCACCGCATGTCTGTGGCCAATTTGCCACATGTGACGAGTATATTGGATAGCACTGATCTAATCGATGAGCAGTCCCTAATGTGGAAAATAATGGAAATTCTACTGTACCCTTCACATTTAATTTTTGAAAAATGGTAGTTACTAGCCCTATTATAGTTCATTTTCTTCTAAGATTTTTCAGAATTTACACGTGCTATGGGAAAATTGAGTAGTTATTTGATTATGGTGTGGAGCAAAAATATACCCTGAAAATTGACATTCTGCTGACTTGTTTAAACTGAGCACATGGCAAATTTGCTATGTACAGTAAATTATATATATTTGTCACATAACTTATTACTTATCACTATTGCTGACCAAAATAACATAACAGTGCTTAACAAGGGAAGAGAACTAAGAGTGTAGTTAAACTACAGTGGTAGCCTTGGCCCCAGTGTACAATGGCACTGATTGAGATTTCACTTTGCACAGACACTAGCTTTGTCACATGCAGCCAGATCTGGAGTCCAACCTGATTGTAGCGGATTGGAGTGAATTGTGTCTTAGGATTCTTTTGTGTTTTTTTTTGAATGATTTTTATGAAAATAACATTTGCGTAGTTTGTTCAGATAACATTTGAAAAATATAAATCACATGAACCCAAAACTTAAATTAAAAATTAACATACTGCATATTGAATTTCTAAATTCAAGTTGAAGGGATACTGTGATGTTTTGTGGATTGAAACTAAGCTGCAATAAGCACATAACATTTCCTAACCAGGGCCACCTCAGATGGATAATTTCAAAAGGTTTGTCTTTGACTTGATCCACATGACAGCCGTGCAACACCCCAATAAGCATTTCTGTTTAGATGTATCGTTCAAGGAGCAGACACTCTGGCTCATTAGTTCTTAGACCAATTTCAATAGGTGTCAGTCCAATATTCTCAGTTGCATTTACCTGCCTCATTATAAATGGTGTACAATTAAGTGAAGAATGATTATCGTTATTTTATGACCAGCACACATTTATTTTTGATAGTTTAGAATCCAGGATCACAAAAAGCAATGCTGTTGCTTGTAATGGGGATCTTTGTGCAGTGAGCTCCATAGCTGCCATCTTTATTCAATAATTTGTTCCTGAAAGTTAAAATGAAGTGCAGACACAGCCTCAGAAACTATTAGCAGCACAAGGATGTGGTCCTCTGCAGGCAACTTACTCTAATATGATGTGATGAATGCTACCCTTCAGCTAATTTACTCTTTTAAGCAATACCTTACCTGATGTAACAGATTACAGATGCGTGTTCTTGTTTCAGGGACTCGGCCAAGCAGCAGGCCCAGAACTTTCCTGAGCTCTTCTATGTTCTGTACTACATAATGGCCTGGATATTGTAGTCAGCAGCGAAGGAACGGCACTCTCCGTTCACTACACTCCCAGCTGCCCACAGATATTTTGTGGGCTTTTAAGCGGCAACGTGCTGTCAGTGAGCATCTGAGCGCAGCACTCCCTACGGGGAATCTGAGGTATGAGTGGGGCAAGCACCAGTGTGGCTCTTCAACCCACCAGTTTGAAGAATTCTCACTGAGACACAGAGTCTAAGCCAGGAAGTATAAATTCCAATATTTAATTCATTGCAAAATAATGTACAGAAAGTGAAAGAGGGAAAGAAAGATGGGATTGAGAAAGATGAAACAAAGAAAAATTTTTAAAGTATGTTTTTACGATCTCCAGCAATAATTCTGAAGGAATGAGATCCCACACTTGTAAAGTTAAATTTTCAGTGCCAGACAGGTGATTAGGCAATAATTAAGACTTGTCAGGCCATTGAAAATTCACTTACACTAGAATGCACCAGCGCTAACATTTACTGGTGCATTTAGTGTGTAAGCACAGCAACTTCATTCACATGTTTTTCAATGCCAAATCAATTGGTGAGGTACTAGTATAGCGAAGCTTGTGGAAGAACAAGGCAACTTGGACAGTAACTTCTGGATTTCTGCATTCAACTGCATACATGTGGATGCCAGAAGGTCTTGTTTAATTTATTCCATAATAGCAGTGAATGCTTCAGCCTCACCATTATTTTCAACACAAAATCCAGGCCATTGTTAGCTTTTCAAAGACCAGCCAATATATTTATATTGGCAACTGTTCACCTCAAAGAAAGGCTTGCTGTGGTTAGACTGTGCACCTTGCTGGTTGAGGCAACTAGCATACATGGATTTGAGGGGGTGCTCAAAACATGAAGATAAACATGAGGGGAAAAAGGAATAAAAGGTTTTGCTGATGGGATTAGATGAAATGGGGTGGAAGGAGGTTCATGCATGGACCAGTTGATCTGTTTCTTTGCTGTATATTCTGTGCAACTGTCAAGAAAAACCGATATGGCAAATGAATTTTTAATCAGTGGAAAACTTACATTAAACTTTTAATGGAGAAAATCTTGCAGTTAGCTTTTTATAAAAACTGGCAACCAAGATGGCCACCGCAATTTGCATCTGAAAAACCTGTTCATGTTCAAAAGATCCACCCAGAACCAGAGGTTTGAGCAGCATGGACCCAGGACAATGGCTTACTCTAAGTGATTGAAATATCTAAAATGACTTCATTAGCATAGCAGTCAAGGCAATCCTAACACATTGACTTTGAATTAGCAGACACCTCCAAGTGTAAATTGGCATCCTGGGGCCTGTGGAGCCAATTCCTAGCCTTGAATTTCATTAGAAGGTTCCAGAAAACCTGAAGCATCCATGTGACTGCTCATCTCAGGGAAAGCTGCTTTTTTCACCCCTTAGACAAAAAGACAAGTGGTAGCTCAGACTGTGCAGCAGGAAGAGGCTGTGTGCCTCCCTTTCTCTCTCTCCCCCTCCCCAGATAACACAAGTTTGAAAACCGTCTGCGACTGTAAATCCCTCCAAGCCTACAGATTGCTACAGACAGAGACTAAGGGAAGAGAACCAATTACAAGTCTGCCTCCAAGAAAGCCTTAAGCCAGGCGGGCCAACCACAAACTACACTTTGACCAGCTGAGGACTTCAAGAACACAGCTTCAGCCAGAAAACTACCAGACCATCCACTTCACAGACTGTGTATTTAAATTCCATTTATCCTGGACTCTCATCCAACCACCAAATCTATTTTTCCCTCTGTAATCTATTTGTGTGTGTGTGTGATTCTCGTGTGAATGTGTGCGTGAATGTGTAGCAAATTTTTTTAATACTTTCAAATCAGGGTTAGAAGGTTAAGTATAATAAACTTACCTTTTTTTTTAAATTCAAGAAAACCTGTCTGATTGGTTCTTTCATGATCACAGTAAAGGTAAAACACTCAGAGGTGGTAAGCACAACCACTGTTTAAAAGGAATAAACCCTGTTGTGCTCAAACAAGAGGAAAGGCAAGAGCGGTGACTGTGACCCCCTCCTCATGTGGCCGTATCAGCCACTATCAATGAAATACTTTTGAAGTGTTGCCACTGTTGCTTGGTATGCAAACATGGCAGCCAATTTGCGCACAGCAAGTTCACAGAGCAGCAACGACGAATTAATTTGTTTTGGTGGTGTCATTTGGCAGATACCGGGAGAAGTCCCTCATCTGAAAAGTGCCATGAGGTGGTTAAGGATCAGCTGAAAAGGCAGACCAGATCTTGGTTTGACATCTCACCCAAAAGATGGCACCTCTGATAATGCAGCACTCTTTCAGTACTGCACTGAAGTATCACCTTAGATTATATGCTCAAATTCTAGTGGGGCTTGAACACACAGGGCTGAATTTTATTTGGGCGGCGTGCTCTGCAGCAGCGGACTTTGAACTTGGCGGCGTGCCCGCATTCAGTGGCCGCTGCTTAGCCCCCGCGACATTACGTGCAGGGGCTCATTAGTGTCACTGCAATGAGCCAACACCCCTCCCCATATTACGTGGGGAGAGGCGGGACATCCGACGCAGTGAGGAACCATTTGACAGCTGTGCAGTAAGTGCTGGGGCCCTATTTAAAGTTCCTCAGCACCTGCTTCCTGACAGCTGCCAAAGAAATACTTACCTCACTGTTGAAGAATGGGGCTGCTGTCAATCTGCCAGCAAAGCAGAAAGTGCTGGAGAAACTCATCAGGTCAAACAGCATCTGAGGAGAGAGAAGCAGAGTTAACTTGACCAAATTCACAGACCTGAAAGTTAACTCTGCTTCTCTCTCCACAGATGCTGCCTGACCTGCTGAATTACCCCACATACATACATACTTGCAACCACATTCTTACCCTGCTGTGTCCCAGTGTCCTGTGAAGTTGTGATCCTTTTCTTCCACTCAAGTGTTAAATTGCTTCTTGTAGGCGTGCCACACCTGGGTGAATAATCTTAATTTTGCACATTCCAGGACATGAGACATACATGTACCATAAAAGGCAAATGAAATAAAATCATAATTGAAGAATATTTACATACTATGGGCTTCTAATCATCTGACTGTGAAAAGCCGCAGACTAATATGCATTTGGAATCTGTATTCATTTCTCTGCTGTTATGTGAAAATACATGTAACTGCAATTAAATGATCTTTGTTAAAAAAACAGGAAAATATGTTCATATTCTAGCTGCATTGCCAACTAGAAATATTACATCAATAACTATGATCAGCTGCTGCAGAAGCAAAGTGTTTGTGAACATGTGTCAATGTGTAATAGTTGAAAAACCATGACAACGGCACAGATTTCCTCATTAGTCCTGCATTGGTTGTCAAACATGTGCAAGACAAACCTTGCAGAGAGAAGTTAGAGCAGTTACACAGTGGAGTCACCTTTGCATTTAACGGACCATGCCAAAAGCCAAGGATGGCAGAGGGGTGCTCTAGGGTGGCCTCACAGTGCAGCGAAGCCTCCCTGCTCACTCTCCTCCAGGCTGTGCGGGCAAGGTGGGAGGTTCTTTTCACCAGCGACAGTATGAAGAAGCCCTCCTGCCTGAACCAGGCAGTCTGGCTGGAGGTGGTAGAGGAGGTGAGTAGCTGTAGGGCCATCCGGCGCCAAAGGGTCCAATGCCGGACGAGGATGAATGAGCACTCCCCCAGCCAGCCGGGGCCCTCTAGGCCTTGTGCGCACAGGGTACGAGCGCTGAAGTCATCCACAGCCAAAGGCCAATCAGATCAGCAGCCTTCCTCCAGTCAGGCTGCTAGCGCAGAGGTTGCACTGAGAAGGACACTCGCAAGCGGTTACAGAAAACACACTGACACAAATAAAAATGCACAGGTTTCACAGCAATGTAAATATGTCTTCCACTAAATGTTCTTCACCAGCATGTGTGCCCTTTTCTCTGTGTGAATGATGTGTGCAGCATGGAGCGCCAATGTCACATCCCTTTGCACTGTTAGCCCTTCAGGAGAGCCAACATATGCAATAACATCATTGCCATGCCACCATTACTCATGAGCGTCTCCACAGATGCAGTGACACGGACATTGGCTCAGTCAGCTGCTGCCTCTAATGGTTTACACAGGGATGCTGCCGGTGTGGACTGGTGCACAGCAGGTGAGTGAGGGTGATGTGTGGCTTTCAGAGCTCATGTCGGTTCCTATGGAGCAGAGAGCATTTGTCTGAAAAGCCTCTGCCATACATCCCTAGCTCACTACTAGCCCTGCGTGCAGAGCCTGGGTGCCATCTGCCCTCCCATGCGTCTTTCCTGTTGTAGGTCCTCAGCGCCCTCATAGTCCGAGGAGCAATCCTGTTGATGTCTCATGCCAGGCCTGTCCCCTATTGGGTGCGTAGTTGTGCAAAGCACAGCGAGCAGCAAAGAACCGAGCTGGCCTTTTCGACCCATATTGCAGGGCATCACCCTATCCATACAGGCATTGGAGGCGCTCTTTCAGTATGCTGATCGCCTGCTCAATGGTGGCTCTTGTAGCTCAGTGGCTGGTGTTGTATCTCTCCTCTCCTGGTGGGCTCTCTCAATGGTGTCGGGAGCCATGACTGCAAAGGATAGCCCTTGTCTCCAAGAAGCCATCCCTCCATCTGAGCCAGTTCAGTGAACAACGGTGGCAGCTGGGACTGGCACAGGACCCAAGTGTCATGGCAGCTGCCTGAGAAGCGGGTACAGAGTTGCATGAAGCATCTCTGGTGATCACATACCAGCTTTACCTAAATTGAGAGGATTCCTTTAATGGTGACGTCTGGAGGTGGTAGCCTGGCGGGAGGCCTGATGGGCACACGAGTGCAGTCTCTGAACCCTAAAACCTTTGGTTATTCGGCAATGGTGCCGAAACCGATGGCCCTCTGGGCCTGTCTTTGAGGGTCCGTCCTGAAGCGGATATACTCACTGGCCCTCCAGTGCAGGGCATTGGTGACCTCCCTGATGCAGTGGGGCACTGCTAACTGTGTGACCCCAATAAAGGTCTCCAATGGGCCCCTGAAAAGCTGCATCGGCGTCAAGCATGAGAACCGCTGCCACTATGAGGACCGCAGGCATTGGATGTCCACCGAAGCCCATGGGCTGCAGGTCATCATTGAGTAGGACACAGAGACTTGTCACCACCTTCTCTACATGCGCAATCACCTCTGATACTGGTGCTCTGATATCCAATGGCATGTCATGTGGGGCCTGTAGATGCACGGCGACTGTAATAGCGAGCTCACCTTGGGGGCTGCTGCTCACGACCTGGGGCCTCTACGTGAATTGCACCTGCCTGTTGATTTTGGCTCCGGCGCATATGGATCCTCAGGAACAGAGGATCACACAATGTAGAATAAGCCATAACTATTTCCATGTGATAAATAAAGTTGAACCCTTCATTTATTTGAAGGTTCCTAACAGGGCAGGGATTAGTATTGATGGACATATTGATGGGACGGCACAGTGGTTAGCACCGCAGCCTCACAGCTCCAGCGACCCGGGTTCAATTCTGGGTGCTGCCTGTGTCGAGTTTGCAAGTTCTCCCCATGTCTGCGTGGGTTTCCTCTGGGTGCTCCGGTTTCCTCCCACAGCCAAAAGACTTGCAGGTTGATAGGTAAATTGGCCATTATAAATTGCCCCTAGTATAGGTAGGTGGTAGGGGAATATAGGGACAGGTGAGGATGTGGTAGGAACATGGGATTAGTGTAGGATTAGTATAAATGGGTGTTTAATGGTTGGCACAGACTCGGTGGGCCGAAGGGCCTGTTTCAGTGCTGTATCTCTAAATCAAAAAATTAGGTGCTTTCATGGATCAACTATGTGGCGTGCCATGGCATTACCCATCTTGGCCAACACTCAGAGTGGCACAGCATGACTACAGCAAGATCCTACCAGCTGCATCGGTTGCCCCCACCATTCATATAACCTTAATGCGCCTGCCCTTTCTGGCACCTTCCCACACATAGGGTGACTAGAATGCCATTGCTCCTTCACAAACACAAACACAGAGCGTACACTGTTTACGGAGGGAGGGTACACAGTACCTCCCTTCATGCCTGCAGTGCTTTCCCTCCAGTAATCCCAGACCCCCTCCCTCCTCCCTTTAAGAATGCGGAGTGAGACCCCTGTACTCCCCTCCCCCTCTTCCCTTCCAGAATGCAGAGTGAGACCCCTGTAATGCCCCCCCCTTCCAGTTTGCAGAGTGAGATCCCTGAATATCTGAACTTACCTTCAGTGGAGAAAATGTCTGCCTCTGATGACCCTCCGGCTTTTCTGTTCAGGAATGGGACAGCACATGACGGCTGCCCGTTCAACGTAAAATCCGGCAGTGTGCATCGAGAGGCAGCAGGCTGCATAATCTGCAGAGGTAAGTACCGTTTTGAATATGGTGATTGGGGTGCCGCCGCCAAGCTGCGGGGGGTCCGCACCAAGGTCCCACCACCACCGGTAATGTGCGGCGGGTCCTTCTCAACGTCGGGGATCAAGGTGGACCTCTCCCCGCAGAATTTTACCGGCCCCCGCGCCGCGACCCACAGCGTTGAGGGCCGGTAAAATTCAGCCCACAATCTCCTGATTTAGCAGAGTGCTACTCATGAAGTCATTTCATTATAGTGTGATCACAACTGCCCCCAAAACCTACAAATCAAATAATGCTAAAGTGGTCTCACTTCCATTGTGGACTGCTGTGGCACTTTATCCTCGCCTCCCCCTCCTCCCCCCCCCCCCCCCCCCCCCCCACCCTCACCACAGCAAGTGGTTAATCATTGGTCCTGATGGAACTACAGCTTTTTTGGAAAAAAAGACAGGTTTATTTTAATTTACAGACTGTACATACATCATTCTAAACCTAAGAAATATGAGAAATCTTATTTTGATGTGGAAACAGGAACTTAATCACCTGAAGCCAATGTTGCCTCCAAGTTACGTGGTGCACAGATGTGCAACAACCTGGAAGGTGCACACACGCCGCTCACAAGTTGTCCCGTTTCAGGTAAAGGTTTTGCGCATTGAAATGAACAGGCAGGGCACAACAACAAAAAATAGAGGGAGCACTGTCTGTAGCCGCAATAAAATAATGCAGAATAACTGGGAATGTTGTGTATTTAGACTGCTAATATTTGTGTGTGCACGGTAGGATAGGTGGAAAGATCTTTTAAAGTGAGTTAGTAGCACACTCTGTTGGATGCCATTGTTATTGTGAGAAAATGATATAAGCTGAACATGGTCCCACTGTTTGCTAATCCTACTGTAGAATTCATTTTTCTCCATCAAAAGTCATTAGGATGGTTCCCCAGTGTCCTTAAACTTCAGTCTGGAAGAATCTCCTTCTTAATGTCAATTTCTTTACTCAAGTGAGTAAATAGTAAGTACTCTGATAGCTAAAAATGTTGCACTGAACTAAGTCTGTTTACAGCACTCAGGAGTACGTGTTGCCAGTTTCAGTAATTTAATTTTCATTTGCAATGACTTGGCTCTATCCCAGGCACTTTGCAATTATGGCCATTTATAAAGATTAATCTTGTCCTTTTCATCAGCTACAGCAAGCCATTTACAGTTGATGGACTGAGTAAACTGCTTTCTACCAAGCATTCTTGAGTCCTTATCTCGCACAAGTCCCATGCATTTGAGACACTTGCATCAGTCATTCACTCTGTGACTGTGCTCCATAGCTAATTACAGCCTCCCCTAATGTGCATGCCTTTAAAGTGAATGAGCAGTCACTGCACCAGAAAATAAGCTGTCCTTTCTTGTGGCAATGTTTTACCCTTCCTGGATATGAACTTTATTTGAAGCAAGATAGCAGGAGAAAATAGCTTTTTCTTTTGCCAGATCTATAAAAGGAGAAAGCAAAAGCAATCGCAATACAAATCACTAAAATTAATGAGATTGCTTCAGTGTGTAGCAGAGAATGAAGGCCAGTTTCTCACTGACAGTTTTTTTTTACACATCCCAAATGAAGCTTCCCAGTAAATTAATAAATGTTCTCCAGGTATGATGTAACTGAAAGGACAATCCATAAGTATGAACGTAAAATGTCACATTTATTACTGCATGAAGTGTAAGTCGTGACAAAGGCCATTTGGAGCTAGTAATAGCCACAATCTGTGTGTTTTAATCAGACTTTTCTCAGACTGACAGCCAGTGTCCATTCAAATGAAAATTTAGAAAACTGAATATTGCCCACCTTTCCTCACAGAAGCCTTTTCTTATGGAGAAAAATTTATTTTTTGAAATTATATTCATAACCTCAGTGCAATGAGGTCTTGTTCATCCCATTTTCATTGATGGGACAGCTTTTCTTTAGCTAGCATAGCTTATAGAATACCTTTGTCATTTTGAGTAAATTTGCGATTAATATCCTTGTGAATCAATATATTGCCTTTTATGTCTGGGATCTGGTTTTGAATCTAAACCAGAAAATTTCCTCTTGGCTGATTGTAAGATTCCTATGCTGAATTAATCATTTCAATCCAGTTACCAATGGGTGGAGGCCTACTGTATAAAATGGCTCACAATTTAGCACAAATTGGCAATCTCAATCACAAGGGTTAAGACATATTATTGATCCAGAATAGAGAGCGCTTCACATCTGTCCTGTTTTAGCCAACTTGGGAGTGCTCGTTGCTGACAAGCATGCCCAAAAATGGAAAAATATTCTAATTCCATTGATATTCTTTACTTTGAGCATAAATTTTTTTTTTAAATCCAGAGAAAATGGGGTATCTATGGAGTCTCCGCTAAAATTATTAAAGGACTATTGCATTCAGAATGAGTGTTTAACAAATCATTTTGGGGAAAATATTATTTTTATCACATTATCACACAAAATATATGATGATACAGTTCAATATTTGCATAAACCAGTTTTGGCAAATGCATTTTCATGAGAATGGTGGAAATAAGACTTTAAGAGAACGTCAGAGACATTTAATTGTTCAAATCATATTAAGATATTTTCTAAGAGATTCAATAGGCCAATATCAGCACATCAACCGAATTATCTATTTAAATCTTTTTTCAAAGACCCAATATTATTTAATATTCCTGTGTGCTGAGTGTTTTTACTATTCTTTTCAAATTATAGATACATAATTTTGGATGAAAATCCTTCTATAGCTGAGAAGTGTTTTTGGTCTGGAATTTGAATGCTAATTCACCTGGTAGCCATGATAAAGGAATATGGCTTGAATATACTTTTTAACTGCCTCTCAAAGCCAGGTTGTATTCAACCCAGTTGATAAGAATAAATGAGAAATTCCACCTGAGGGAAATTATAATTACATTATATGCCTGAGGTTCATGGGCAACATTTACTTGGTGAATGTTACATCTAACACAGTTCGAATTGAAAGCTTTTTGATCTTGTATGTTGCTATGAATTTAGAGAAATTTCATTTCACCCAACTATCTTAATATTCCAGCTGCGACCTAGCAACTTCTACCATATTCTTAGAGATACTGTCGTGTGGAATTTATTGTCAGTTGCAGATTTGGTGTCTGCTGCCCTTGTCCTTCTAGGCAGTAGAGGTCAGAAAGCATTTGTCCATTTTGAGCTCATCCTCTCAATTTATGTTACAGTACAATTTCTCTTAAAGGATTGGGGAATAACATTGCTACCATTTGCCTTCTGCAATCATACTTCTTTCCTGGTCATGCTAACTTTTATAGAACGTTAGCACATACTTTGTTAGCAATTTTTAATTTTTTGAGCCATGTTGAGAGTAAATAAAATCAAAGTGTTGCATTGTCTTGATTATAATACTGTTTATAAAGCAAATTTTGTAGAATGTAGTCTCACAAAGCCATCCATACTTGGTCAAGGCTAGCCCACATATCCATCTAAATATATAATCCTGGATCAGAATTGTTTCCACATATGATGGCGATATTGTGGATTATCTCTCCTGCAATGTCCAGGTTGAATCTCTCCAATTATGTTTCCACCCCTTCCACAGCAGCAAAACAGCCCTGACCAAAGTCAAGGCCAACATTCTTTATTACTGTAACTGTGATGCATTTTGATTCCCCATCCTCCTCAGTCTATCTGCAGCCTTCATTCAACACAGTTGAGCAGACCATCCTCCTCCTACGCATCTCCATTCTTCAGTTTGGTGGCACTGCTCTTGCTTGGTTTCACTTTTGCCTAGCTGATTGTAGTCAGAGGATCTGTTATCAATGGCGTCTTGTTTCACCGGTACAGAATCAGCTTGGAAATCCACTATTAGCCCAATTCCTCCTCATGCAACATGTACAGGGGAAAATTTCAAAGTTTGAGGATGATATGAAACTTGGAAGCATTGTGAACTGTGAGGAGGATAGTGTAGAACTCCAAAAGGACATAGACAAGTTGGTGGAATGGGCAGACAGGTGGCAGATGTAGTTCAGTGTACAGAAATGTGAAGTTATTCATTTTGGTAGGAAGAATATGGAGAGACAATATAAAATAAAGGGCACAATTCTAAAGTGGGTGCAAGAGCAGAGGGACCTGGGTGTATATGTGCATAAGTCATTGAAGGTGGCAGGACAGGTTGAAAGAGCAGTTAATAAAGCAGACAGTATCTTGGGCTTTATTAATAGGAGCATAGAGTACAAGAGCAAGGAAGTTATGTTGAAATTATATAAGGCTCTAGTTCAGCCTCAGCTGGAGTATTGCATCCAGTTCTGGGCACCGCACTTTAGGAAAGATGTGGGGTCATTGGAAAGAGTACAGAAAAGATTCACGAGAATGGTTTCAGGGATGAGGAATTTCAGTTATGAAGTTAGATTGGAGAAGATAGGACTGTTTTCCTTGGAGAAGAGAAGACTGAGAGGTGATTTGATAGCGGTATTCAAAATCATGAGGGATTGGGATAGAGTAGATAGAGAGAAACTATTCCCACTCGTGAAAGGATTGAGAACGAGAGGGCACAGATTTAAAGTAATGGGCAAGAGAAGCAAAAGTGACATGAGGAAATACTTCTTCACGGAGCGAGTGGTTAAGGTCTGGAATGCACTGCCGGAGAGTGTGGTGGGGGCAGGTTCAATTAAAGCATTCAAAAGGGAATTAGACTATTATATGAAAAGGAAGAATGTGCAAGGTTGCGGGAAGAAGGCGGGGAATGTAACTGAGTGAATTGCCCTTTTGGAGAGCCGATGCAGACATGATGGGCCAAATGGCCTCCTTTTGCGCTGTAACAATTCTGTGATTCTGTGATCCACAAACATGGGATCAGCTTCCATTTTAATTACAATACACTGACACCCAGCACTACCCCTCCTTCACCTCAGTTGATGGCTCCACTGCTTCAATGCAGTCAGACTGCTTGTTCATCATACAATCTTGGATTGGTGCAATTTCCTCCAGCTAAACATTGGTAACATGAAAGTTATGATCTTCCCCCATTACAAACCAGATACCCTCACTACCAACTCCACTGCTCTCGAGGGGTTGGCAACATGTCCATACACAGACACCAGTGTCCGTGGTAAAAGATTTTGAGTTTGTGAGTGGTAATTTCAGGGATAACAAATTTACCAATTGGCTTCTTCTTCCAGACCAGTCTGTTTTTAAAATAAAATCGCAGCCGTCAGTTTCACAGCTGATAGGTTCTTCTAGCAGAAACAGCTCTTCCAATTCGGACAAATTTGTGGTTTTCTGGCAAGTTCTGATTTTTTTAAAAGCTCGTCGGAAAGCCACAAACTTATCCGAATTGGAAGAGCTGTTTCTGCTCGAACTACCTGTCGACTATGAAATTGATGGCTGTGATTTTTTTTTAAAACTGGCCAATCATAAGTTCCTGCTCACTGCAACTATCAGAGAGAGTGGGGGGGGGGGGGGTGAGGTGCGTGGGCAGAGAGAGAAATAGGGAGGGACAGGGAGAGGGGGGGACAGGGTGGGGTAGCCAGGGAAAAGTTGGGGGGGGGACAGGGAGCGAGAGAGAGAGAGAGAGAGAGGGAAAGGCAGAGAGGGGGGTTCAGGGAGACAGAGAAGGACAGGGAGGGAGAGGAGGGGGCATAGAGAGGGTGGCAGAGGGAAAGAAAGAGGTGGGCAGAGAGAAGGGGGATGACACTGGGGGCGGGGAACCACAGAGAGAGGGATCACAGGGAGATGACATAGAGGGAGGGGGAGAGAGAGAGACAGAGAAACAGACAGAGCGAGAGAGAAGAGGGAGAGAGAGCGATCAAGATCATTCCCGCCAGATGGACATCTATCCGGAATACTCCGCATCGCTACAAGAAGTGTGCAGGCAAACATTGACTATTTGCGCAAGCAAAATAAATGTCGGGTAGCTCACTAAATCAGTGTCCAACATAGTGAAGAGAAAGTAAGACAATAAATTAGTCTTCCCATTTAAAGTTTCTTGACAAAAATGCGCACTTGTTATTTTGATTAATAGTAAGATACATTTTTAATGCCTTTATCTTTCTGAAATTGTCTCACCGGCCCCCTGTGTAAGACAAAATTGTAATGTGCGCCCCCCCCCCCCCCCAAAATGAAAAGTTTGGACACCCCTGCTTCAAGCCTTTAACCTTGTGTTTTAAAATAACCTAGCAGCTATGCAGCAGCTACCTAGCAGCTAAGTATGTCAAAGATTAGTAACGGCAATGTACTTCATTTACTATCCAGTTTGAGGGCAGATAACCTGAGTCGCCAATGAGTGAAAATTGTCTGTATCATACAATCACATTATGTTAAAAGTGCACCTTTGCTAACAGGTAATAGATTTGGCTTTGACATAAATTGGTTAGTCTGGAGTACAATCTTACAGATAGTGACTAAATATTTTGTAACTGAATAATATATGCAGTAACCATGCAACTTTTTGCAGAAAAGCTTTTTGTTAATAATTATCTTGTCAGAGCTGAATTGGAATCGACCGTGATAGACTGAGATATAGACATAAGTGAATGTAAGAGAATCGCTTTATTGGAGGAACTGAAGAATGCTCTTTATTTGTAATTGTGTTAATCTAGTTTTGTCACGAGCTTTGATGAACAAATGACATTTTGTCCATGAGAGATGCTGTTGTTTCTGTATCCACAGAGGTCATCCAATAAAGTCCATCTACCACCCCATGACGTGATGTAGCTAGCTCTATTCTGTCAACAAAAGCAATTCGCATTGGCATTGCATATTATTTCGCTTGCTACCTAGCTAATACTGTTGTGCTGCTCTCCTTTGATGTTTGTATTCTTAGCTACTTTATTTAGAGGGAGAAATGTGTTTAAAATCAGACTGTGTTTTGATGGAATTAAATTAGTTATTCACTTTATATACCGTTTAATTGCTCCCATATCCATGGCTGAGTCAATAATTCTGTCAAATGTCTGCGGTGCAACATGTCAGTGCCTATCCCTGCCGTTATTCCCAGCTATTGCGTTTCGCCCAATCAGACTGGTCACAACCTTGGCATCTTATTTGACCCCAAGCAGAGTTTCAAACCCCAGTGGTTATGATCGTGTAGTTACTATTTTTCTGGACTAGTAATCTGGAGAAAGTGAGTTCAAATCCCATCATGGCAGTTTGTAATTTCCATTCAGTTTTTAATAATTGGGAAATATAGAAAGATGTGTTCAGTAAAAGTGACCTTGAAGTTGTTGGATTGTTCTAAAAATACAACTGGTTCACATATGTATTTTAGGGAAGAAAATCTTCTGTCCTTACCCATTCCGGCTTGTTTGGGACACCAGTCTCAAACCAACATCGTTCATTCTTAAATATCCTCTGAACTGGTCTAGCAAGCCACTCAGTTACAGCAAACAGCTAGTACGGGCAACTAGGGATGGGTAATGAATGCTAGCATTCTTCATCTTGGCCATATCCCAAGAATGTAAATATTTAAAAAATTCTCTTTTGGGGAAGTGAATAAAGATTAAGAGAAGCAAAGAGAAAGTATGAGAAGAAACTGGCAGCTAATATAAAAAGGAATTGAAAAGTGTTCGATAGGCATATAAATAGTAAAAGGGTGGTTAAAGGAGGAATAGGTCAGATTAGGGACTTAAAAGGGAATTTACTCATGAAGGCAGAGGATATGGCTGAGGTACTAAATGAATACTTAGCATCTGTCTTTACTAAGGAAGAAGATGCTGTTGAAGTCATAGAGAAAGAGGAGGTAGTTGAGACACTGGGTGGGTTAAAAATTGATAAAGGGGAAGTATTAGATAGACTGGCTGTACTTAAAATTGATTAGTCACCAGGATCAGATGAGATGCATCAAAGGATATTGAGGGAAATAAGGGTGGAAATTGTGGAGATACTGGCCATAATCGTTCCAATCCTCCTGAGATACAGATGTGCTGCCAGAGGACCAGATAATTGCAAATGTTACACCCTTGTTCAAAAAAGGGTGTAAGGGCAAGGTCAGCAACCAGTCAGTTTAATCTTGGTGGTGGGAAAGCTCTGGAAAAAATTGACAGTCACGTGGACAAATGCACGTTAATTAAGGAAAGCAAACACAAATTTGTGAAGGGCAAATCGTGTTTAATTAATTTGCTTGAGTTTTTTGATGAGGTAACAGAGGATTGATGAGGGTAAAGTGGTTGATGTAATGTACATGGACTTCCAAAATGTGTCAGTAAAGTTAGAACTCATGGAATAAAAGGGAGCATGGATACGAAAATTGGCTGAGTGACAGAAAACAGAGAGCAGTGGTGAAAGATTGTTTTTAGGACTGGGGGTAGACATATAGTGGGGTTCCCTAGGGGTCAGTGTTAGGACCCCTGCTTTTCTTGTTATATGTATATTAATGACCGAGTCTTGGGTGTACAGGACATAAAACTTGGAAGTATTGTGAACTGTGAGGAGGATAGTGGTAAACTTCAAGAGGACATAGACATACTGGTGGAATGGGCGGACAACAGGCAGATGAAACTTAATGCACAGAAGTGTCAAGTGATTTGTTTTGGTAGGAAGAACGAGGAGAGGCAATATAAAATAAAAGGTACAATTCTAAGCAGAGGGACCTGGGTGTATAGGTGCATAAATCATTGAAGATGGAGGGCAGGTTAAGAAAGTGCTTCATAAAGCATATGGGATCGGGGCTTTATAAATAGGGGCATAGAATACAAAAGCAAAGAAGTTGTGATAAACCTGTATAAAAAATTGGTTTGGCCTCAACTGGAGTATTGAGTTCACACATTAGGAAGGATGTGAAGGCATTAGAGAGGGTCCAAAAAAGATTCACGAGAATGTTTCCAAAGATAAGAAACTTCAGTTATGTGGATTGATTGGAGAAGCTTAAAAGGAGATTTGATAGTGATATTCAAAATGATGAGGGGTCTGGACAGAGTAGATACAGAGACAAAAACAAGAAATGCTGGAATCACTCAGCAGGTCTGGCAGCATCTGTGGAAAGAGAAGCAGAGTTAACGTTTCGGGTCAGCGACCCTTCTTCGGAACTGACAAATATTAGAAAAGTCACAGATTATAAACAAGTGAGGTGGGGGTTGGGCAAGAGATAACAAAGGAGAAGGTGCAGATTGGACCAGGCCACATAGCTGACCAAAAGGTCATGGAGCAAAGGCAAACAATATGTTAATGATGTGTTGAAAGACAAAGCATTAGTACAGATTAGGTGTGAATATACTGAATATTGAACAGCAGCAAGTGCAAACCTGAAGAAAAACAACCTGAAAAAAACAGTGGGTAAGCAAACTGAACAAACTAAGATGAAATGAAATAAATGCAAAAAAAGATTGTAAAAAATGTAAAAAGGAATGTAAAAAAAAGGAAGAAAAAATAACTAAAAATGACTAAAAATGAAAGTAAAGTGGGGGGCTGTCATGCTCTGAAATTATTGAACTCAATGTTCAGTCCGGCAGGCTGTAGTGTGCCTAATCGGTAGATGAGATGCTGTTCCTCGAGCTTGCGTTGATGTTCACTGGAACACTGCAGCAATCCCAGGACAGAGATGTGAGCATGAGAGCAGGGGAGAGTGTTGAAATGGCAAGCAACCGGAAGCTCAGGGTCCTGCTTGCGGACTGAGCGGAGATGTTCCGCAAAGCGGTCACCCAGTCTGCGCTTGGTCTCCCCAGTGTAGAGGAGACCACACTGTGAGCAGCGAATACAGTATACTACATTGAAAGAAGTACAAGTAAATCGCTGCTTCACCTGAAAGGAGTGTTTGGGGCCTGGGATAGTGAGGAGAGAGGAGGTAAATGGGCAGGTATTACACCTCCTGCGATTGCAAGGGAAGGTGCCCTGGGACGGGGACGAGGTGGTGGAGGTAATGGAGGAGTGGACCAGGGTGTCGCGGAGGGAACGATCCCTTCGGAATGCTGACAGGGGAAGGGAGGGGAAGATGCGACTGGTAGAGGCATCACGCTGGAGGTGGCGAAAATGGCGGAGGATGATCCTTTGGATATGGAGGCTGGTGGGATGAAAAGTGAGGACAAGGGGAACCCTGTCACGGTTCTGGGAGGGAGGGGAAGGGGTGAGGGTAGAGGTGCGGGGAATGGGTCGGACACGGTTGAGGGCCCTGTCAACCACAGTGGGGGGAAATCCTCGGTTGAGGAAAAAGATACAGAGAACCTGGTACCATTGGTCGAAGGATCAAGAACCAGAGGACATCAATATAAGATGAATGGCAAAAGAAGCAATGGCGAGATGAGGAAAAACATTTTTACGTAGTGAGTGGTTAGGATCTGGAATGCACTGCCTGAGAGTGCAATGGAGGCAGATTCAATCGTAGATTTCAAAAGGGAATTGGATAATTATCTGAACAGAAAAGATTTGCAGCGCTACGGAGAAAAGGTAGGGGAGTGGGACTAGGTAAGTGGCTCTTACAGACAGCCGGCATGGACATAGTATGCTTAATGGCTGCCTTCTGTGTTGTTAACATTAAATGATTCTATTACAAAGATGTCCAGCTTCATAACAACATCCACCTCCAACTATGCCTCAGCTTTTCTGCTATTGAAATCCTCAACCACACAGTTATCAACTCCAGAGTGAATATCCAATGGACTCTAGCTTGATTTCTAATCCTTCACCCTTGATAAACGTCAGCTTATCCAATACTCTGCTGCCCGTGTCTCATCCTGTATTATGCCACTTGCTCATCATCCCTATCCTTGATGATGTGCAGTGGCTACTCAAATACAAATTTTTATCCTTGTAATTAATTTCCTCTATGGCCTTGCTTCTCCCTATTTCTGTAACCACCACCAGTGCTACATCCTATCTCCAAACTCTATGTCCCACTGATTTTGGCCTCTTATGCAGATTATGCCTTTGTGAAACACCTTGGCCTGTTGTTCTATATTTAAGGAGCTATATATATGCAAGAGGATGTTTTGTTGTATTATTTACTGCAGTATTTAATTTACTCCACGTGATATCAAGAAAGCACTGGATACAGAAAAGGTTATGTGGCCTAACAGCGTCCCCGCTGTAATGATGAAGACCTAGCTACAACACTGGCATCTACCTGACAAAGTGGAAAATTGCATAGGTATGTCCTGTCCACAAAAAGCAAGAGTCCAATCTGGCCAATTACCACTCTATCAGTTTGCTCTCACTTTCAGCAAAGTGTGATCAAGTGGCACTTACTCACCAACAACTTGCTCACCAATGCTCAGTTTGGGTTCCACTAAGACCACTCGGCTCCAGACCTCATTACAATCTTGGTCCAAAAAAGGACAAAAGAGCTGAATTCCAGAGATGAGGGTGGCTGCTCTTGCCATCAAGGCAGCATTTGACTGAGTGTAGCACAAAGGAGCCCTAGTAAAATTGAGGTCAATGGGAATCAGGGGAAAACTCTCCACTGGTCACATGTAGCGCAAAAGAAGATTGTTGTGTTTGTTGGAGGCCAGTCATCTCCACCCAGGAAATTTCTGCAGGAGTTCCTCAGGGCAGTGTCCTAGGCCCAACCATCTTCAGTTGCTTCATCAATGACCTTACCTTCATTATAAGGTCAGAAATGATGATTGCACAGTGTTCAGTTCCACCTGCAATTCCTCAGATAACGAAGCTGTCTGTGCCCACATGCAGCAAAACCTGGACAACTTCCAAGCTTGGGCTGATTCGTGGCAAGTAACATTTATGCCACCCAAGTGCCAGGCAATGACTACTTCTAAAAAAAGAGAATCTAATCAGCTCCCCTTTACATTCAATGACATTGTCATTGTCGAATCCACCAACATCAACATTTTGGGGAGTCAGTATTGACCAGAAACTTAACTGGACCAGCCATATAAATACTGTGGCTACAAGAGCAGGGCAGAGATTGGGTATTCTGCTGTGAGTGACTCACCTCCTGAGTGCACAAAACCTGCAAGACGCAAGTCAGGAGTGTGATGAAATACTCTCCACTTGCCTGGATGAGTGCAGCTCCAACAACATTCAGGAAGCTTGATACTATCCAGGACAAAGCAGCCCACTTAATCGGTACCCCATCCACTACCTTAAACATTCACTCCCCCCACCACCAATGCGCAGTAGCAGCAATGTGCACCATCTACAAGATGCACTGCAGCAACTTGCCTAGGCATCTTTGACAGCACCTTCCAAACCTACGATTGAACACCATCTAGAAAGGCAGAAAGTACATGGGAACACCATCACCTCCAATTTCCCCTTCAAGTCACACACCATCCTGTTGTGGAAATAGATCACCGTTCCTTCATTGACGCTGTATCAAAGTCCTGGAAGTCATAACCTAACAGCACTGTGGAAGTATCTTCACCATACGTGGCGCAGTGGTTCAAGAGGGTGGCTCCCCACCACAATCACAAGGGCAATTATGGATGGGCAATAAGTGCTGGTCTTGCCAGTGATGCCCACATTCTGTGAATGAATAAAGGAAGTTGCTACTCGAGCTGTCATGCTCACAGGGAGGTTAGCGATGAGAATACAGAAACAAACTGAAAAGATATAAAACTTAGAACAAATTTAAAACATTAATACATTGGCTGTCAACGAAATGGAGGACAAGTCATGATTCATACCACCTCCTGTAATGTAATGCACATCACTTGTCTAATTAGACTGAAAACCAATCAACTCTGTCTGTATGGAAATAAGACAGATAAGCACACATGGATGTGAGCTACACTCAAACAAACTAAGGCAAAGGCCTTCCCCGAGACTTTCTGTCTTCAACTAACCTTCACTACAATGGGCTGAGAACAGTCCTCATATTCTCAAAATGGGGCCATCAAAAGGCCATTGTGCAGCCCAGCAAGAACTAAAACATAAGGCTGGATTTTGTGCTGCAGGCGGGGCTCCCGGCATTGGGCCATAAAGGCGAGGAGAACCCCACCTTTGCCTTTTCGTGCCTTCCTGGAGCATCCTCCAATCTTTTTGAATCAAAGTTTCAGGAGGCGAGATCCCCATTCCTTTAAAGTTTTTAAAGGGACAGGGATCCCGGCTCCAAGAGCTGCCAGCCAATCAGTGGACCGGCAGCTCAACAGTATCAGCAGCGCCACTGGTACTGCAGAGACCTCGGACCTAGGCCCAGTGCCAGAACCCTGAAACAGAGGAAAGGTCACCAGGGCCACTCCAGAAGGCCCCGGCAAGGTGGGGTGGGGTGGTGGTCGTGCAGACCGGGGGAGGGGGTCCCAGTGGGTAAAGTTGTTCCCAGTGGGGGGTCCTCTGTGGACCACAAATTGCCCACAAAGGAGGGACCCCCACCAAGCCCACAGGGAGTGAGCCTCGTTTTAAAAGGCATCGACCCTGCGTGGTGGAGGCCCTCCCTCCTGCCACTGGTAAGATCCCAGCAGTGGCAGAAAGAGGCTCCTAATTGGCCATTAATAGGCCACTTAAGGGCCACGATTGGCCTCTGGGCAGGAAGGCCGTTGTCAGGCTGCCCCACCCCTGGAAGATTGCTGGGCGATGGGGAGGCGATGGGCCCTCTGCCCCTCCGTACCCCCACGCCCCACCATAATGCTCCATGCCTCCCAGCCTCCAGCCCCACCTCAGGGGCCTCAGAAAATTCGGCATAAAGTCACATGGACAAAACTAACACATGTAACTTCACCTTAAAAGGTTATTATTTTGATGAACAAAGGGAGGTCTTACCAGTACAGAACTTCAGACATCAAGATCAGGCTGGTCTCCCCTCAGGCACACAGAAAACATCTTGAATTCCAGCAAGGCTGAGAGAGAGATGGAGAGAGAGAGATCACAGCAACATCAAAGAAAAGCAGTCCAGCCAAGGGCTGTGGAAAGATTCAGCCTAAACAACAAGAAGAATCCCTGCTGCTGCAATGCAACTTGGTGCAGCAGAGAACTGAACGTGGCTGCCAACTCCAGTCTGAAATCTTAAGCACCAGAAATCTACAACACCTCAACAAGTTCAAGACTTACAAACACCTAGGCCTGCATCTTTAAAAGGGACTGTCCTACTTAGATGATTCAATAGGTTTATCATAAACCACGAACACCTACCACATCTTGAATTCTTACCCTTTACCTTCCATCTATCTTCTCTTGAGAGTGCATGTGAAAGCGAATGCGTGCATGAGTGGTGTTGTGGACATTTCGGGGAATGAATAATGTTCAATAAACAGTTAATCTTCTGTTTTAAACCTACAAGAAATGCTATCACTGTATTTATTTGGCAAGTAGAACACTCAGGGGCTAACTCATATTAAACAAAACATGATTGTGGTCAGTTGGGAGGTGAATAGTGGGAACCATCCACACCCCTTACCACCTGTCCATAACTGAGGAAATACTGCTTTTTTCAGTTGCAGAATTATCTGTTTCATCATTGACTTTTAACAATCCAGCTAAATAACTTAGGGCTGCTGGAGTCTAATTCATTGTGCGATATTTATGCTTGTGTGTGTGATTAAATATTGAACATTTCTTGCCCTGGGCCATGTAAAGCACAGTGTAGTCAGTGCGATTTATGGAGTAACACTGGCAGATGTTAAATGTCTTGAGTAAACTCACTGAAGATCTGACATGACAGTTATACAATAAAGAAATTCAATTTTTTTAATGCCCAATTCTGTAGACTTTCCTTTGCGAAACAGCTGAGTAAAATCTATAACTCATGCTCTAACATTGTGAAAATACCCACTGCTTACCTATAATTCTTTATTCCAGCAAACATTTTCTCGTTATATTATATTGAACTATCATATTGAACCATTTCAATGCACTCTTTCGTTCTTAATCTTTAAGCTGAAGAACTTGTATTCACCTTTAGCAGTACCAATAAAAAGAAATTCACCAAGGTGTATCTTCAAGCATTTATAAATTAACTCCGTCTGTGTATGTGTCCAATATTAGTTAATATGGCTGTGGTTTCAAACTGCAATTAACCCAGCAACAAATGCTATTTTTAATATATATTAATTCATAAGAGATTATTTTCTGTTTGTGTTTAATTACTTCTGAAATTCATCATGCAAAAATTAAAAATAATTTTATGCAGGGTTATGAAATATAAATGTTAATTGCACAATATGAGAAACTGTCTCCTTTGAGAGTTGCAATTAATTGGCGTATACAACAAGGTTAAGATAATCCAATTCTACATTAATATACTTTCTATGTTGAAATGGAATTTCATCTACATTGAGAAATAACATTTAGAAAATATATTTTCTGCTTTCAGATTCTAGGATTGTATACATACTGGCGTGGGCAGGTTGAGACCTGGGAGGCTTGAGACCAGATTGGAGATTCAACATCAATAATTGGACCCCAGTTGACCCCAGAACCTATTTGGACCACTCACCACAGGAAGCAGTTGAGCAATGGCCTCAAAAGGACAAGTCAGATTACCCAAGTAAACATTGCAATGTGTTCCAGGCCCCAGACTAACCGTGAGCGAGTGTGGAAGATGAGATAATATATGTAACAACTGGCATTTATATAGTGCTTTTTACACAAGAATATGAGATATTTACACATGAAGAGCTGGATTTTACCGGGCCAGTGACGTCGGGGATCGTGGCGGGGTTGTCCTGGAAAATGCCTCTGGGAGAACACTGATTGGGAGGGGGGGAGCAGGTACGTTTTCAGGGCGGGAGGGGTGGGGAGTGGGGTGAAATGTTTCCGATTGGTCCAGTGGGTGGTGGGAAGGGGTAACGTTCATTTTATTAACTTTGAAGGGGTGGGGGAAGGTCAGGAGCGAAAGGTAAGTATTTTGGGGGGTAAAGGGCAAGGAATGAAATGTAAGGTTATTGGAGGGGTGGGAGAGGGGCTGGGAACATTTATTTAATAATTTTTAATAAAATCTCAACCAATGTGTCTTTAAAAATTAAAATGAATTGTTAGGGCCGGAAGCCCTTCAGAAATGATGCCATCGCCTGTGCTGTGGATGCCGTTGCCGGGGATGGATCGCCTGCTCCTTCCATGTCATCGGGGGCAGGTGGTCTGCCCCGGCCACTTAAATGAGCCGCCACATATAATATCGCAGCGGCTCCGCGATGGGCAGTCCGTGCAGGCACACCACCATTTTTGAAGCTAGTAAAATTCAGCCCGAAGAAGCACTCAACTCATCTTAGTTCATCCATCCAGAAATATTCTATAAAATTCCGTCTCTACTGTAGCATTCAATTGTGTCTTAAATGATCCCAGGGTTTCTACCCCCAATACTCTATCTGGAAGTTTATTCCACCTTTTATGCGAAGGAGAATTTCCTAATATCAGTCGGAAAATTACCTTTTAGTAGTCTGAACCTGTGCCCCTTGTTCTACTCAATTTAATTTCCAGGTCTGCTTTTTCCATTCCCTTATCAGTCTTATTTACCTGTATAGCTGCTTCTCAACTAATGAAGTATTTTGAAGTGTAGTGACCATCACAATGTAGGGAAACAGGACAGTCAATTTGTGCACAGCAAGGTTTCACAAATAGCAATGAGTTAAATGACCAGACAAGTTGTTTTTGGTGGTGATGGTTGGGGGATAAACATTGGCTAACACATCTCTTCAAATAATGGCATAGACTATCTTATGTTCACCTGAGACGGCAAATGTGGCCGTGGTTTAGCTGCTTATCAGAGGGATAGCACCTCCGACAGTGCAACACTCCCTCGATTAGACGAAGTACTTATGTCTCTTGAATGGGGTTTGAACATACAACATGCCAACTCAAAAGCAGGAGAGCTACCACAGAACCAAGGTCAACATTTGCAACAGTGACTGCACTTCAAAAGTAATTCATTGGTTGGGAAACACGTTGGGAAAACCTGAGGATATGAAAGACGCTATATAACTGCAAAGCATTTTTTTCATGGATGTGATAAGTTTGATGTTCAATTTTAGCTATAAGAAGGCTCACCTAAAAAGGTTTTCTGTTTCTGACATGAGTAAAGAACAGGAATATAAACCTAGATGTAAGTAAGATAAGGACAACCAGAGCCAGATTACAAACTGGAACTAAAAAAAGCTTTTACAACTCTATGGCAGTCTGTTCCAAAATACATTATTTTATGGGGGAAAGACTGGGGGACTTTTAACCTCTAAACTGAGTGGGTTTGTATCGGGTGGGAATTAAAAATGTAAAAAAATTTCAAAACTGGCCCCAACCCACCTTAAACCAGCCCACAGAGGGGGAACGGGCGATTGATCTTCTTCCATGAGGCAGGTCCCATATTTAAATATTTTAATAGAAACATAAAAACATAGAAAATAGGAGCAGGAGTAGGCCATTCGGCCCTTCGAGCCTGCTCCACCATTCATTATGATCATTGCTGATCATCCAACTCAGTAGCCTGTTCCCGCTTTCGCCCCATACCCTTTCATTCCTTTAGACCCAAGAGCTATATCTAACTCCTTCTTGAAAACATTCAATGTTTTGGCCTCAACTACTTTCTGTGGTAGCGAATTCCACAGGCTCACCACTCTCTGGGTGAAGAAATTTCTCCTCGTCTCAGTCCTGAATGGTTTACCCCTGGTAGACTTAGACTATGACCCCTGGTTCTGGACTCCCCCACCATCGGGAACATCCTTCCTGCATCTACCCTGTCAAGTCCTGTTAGCATTTTATAGGTTTCTATGAGCTCCCCCCTCACTCTTCTGAACTCCAGCAAATATAATCCTAACTGACTCAATCTCTCCTCATACGTCAATCCCGCCATCCCAGGAATCAGTCTGGTAAATCTTCGCTGCACTCCCTCTATCGCAAGAACACCCTTCCTCAGATAAGGAGACCAAAACTGCACACAATATTCCAGGTGTGGCCTCACCAAGGCCCTATATAATTGCAGCAAGACATCCCTGCTCCTGTACTCAAATCCTCTCGCTATGAAGGCCAACGTATCACTTGCCTTTTTTACCGCCTGTTGCACCTGCATGCTTACCTTCAGTGACTGGTGTACGAGAACACCCAGGTCTTGCTGCATATTTCCCTCTCTCAGTTTATAGCCGTTCAGATAATAATCTGCCTTCCTGTTTTTGCTACCGAAGTGGATAAACCTCACATTTATCCACATTATACTGCATCTGCCATTAGCCCACTCACTCAACTTGCCCAGATCACCCTGAAGCCTCTCTGCATCCTCCTCACAACTCACCCTCCCACCCAGTTTTGTGTCATCTGCAAATTTGGAGATATTACATTTAGTTCCCTCATCTAAATCATTAATGTATATTGTAAATAGCTGGAGTCCTAGCACCGATCCCTGCAGTACCCCACTAGTCACTGCCTGCCATTCGGAAAAAGACCCATTTATCCCTACTCTTTGTTTCCAGTCCGCCAACCAATTTTCTATCCATTGCAATATACTACCCCCAATCCCATGCACTTTAATTTTACACGCTAATCTCTTATGTGGGACTTTGTTGAAAGCCTTCTGAAAGTCCAAATAAACCACATTCACTGGCTCCCCCTCATCAACTCTACTAGTTACATCCTCTAAGAATTCTAGTAGATTTGTCAAGCATGATTTCCCTTTCGTAAATCCATGCTGACTCTGTCCGATTCTACCATTGTTCTCTAAGTGCTCTGCTATAAAATCTTTGATAATGGACTCTAGAATTTTCCCCACTACCGACGTCAGGCTGACTGGTCTATACTTCCCTGTTTTCTCTCTACCTCCTTTTTAAATAGTGGGGTTACATTAGCTACTCTCCAATCTGTCGGAACTGTTCCAGAGTCTACAGAATCTTGGACTAAAGCTGTATGTCTCAAATTTTCTTTTTTGTTTCTCCAGCTTTAACATTGGATGTACAGGTTTCCTGGGCCTAGGGAAACCAACAGCTAAAGGAGGACTCCTTCAGGGAACAGGTAAGTGCTTTTCTAGTACTGTTTGTGGGCCGAGAGGAGCAGAAGTGCTACCCTCTTCCCATGTCACCTCCTCCCCCTCACCCAAGCAAACTTGTTAACCTTCCCAGCTATCAGACATACCCCAATAATCTAATGCCCTTCCAATATCCTCCATGCACCATAATCTCCTCCCAACCTACCCCTGCCATGTTCTCCACTCTTCCCTCCTCCCCTGATCTCTCCGGCCCTCATCAACCCCCCTGAACTCTCCATCCCTTCCACCTGGAGCTCAGGCCTACCCACCATCAGCCAGCTTGCCTCTCAGTCTGGGTGGCTGCAACTAGGAAATGGAGACAAAATACGGTATTAACATCCTGCTGTTAATTTTGACCACAAGGCTGCATCACATCCTCACAATTTCACCCACCTCCCCCCCCCCCCCCACACCCCCTGACCCCCTCCCTCCCTACCTCTCCATAAATAGTGGGGCCATTTTCTCTAATTTTGATGCTCACTAATTTTAAACCTGTATCTCTTCTGATCCTGTGCTTGCACCCTTAAGTCAGATATCCAACATAGATCTCCATCATTTATGTCTTTTAAAATCTTGGATCACATTGTCCTTCAATCGTTTTTGCCCTATAAATGCTCAGCCATTTACAAGTATGCTCATAATTTTGTGCTCCAAATCCTGAAATTATCCTTGTCACTTTCCTCTGCACCTTCAACAAAACATTGCTGCTGCTTTGAAAATCAGAGGCCCAACATTATTTCAAATGTGGCCCTGCCAGTGATCCATATGAAGTCAGAATAATGTTAAAACTCTAGAGTCATTCACTGAGATATAATTTAATATTTGATTATATTTAACAGTTTAAAATTGACTGGAAACTTGTCCACCTTTGATAATAGAACCCTTTCACCAGGTACATGTTTCTCATTATAAATCTTTTGTGAATGTTGTCAAGGTAGAAGAGGTCATATCTGGGCACAGAGTTAGAAGGAGCATGGCAGGGGAATGCATTGGAGGAAATGGGCTGGCTACATGGAGAAAAGTAGAAGTGAAACAATGAGCGGATGGCACCATGGAGAAGAGGCAATTGAGGAGAATTGACTTTAGCCATAAAACCACAGAAGGTTACAGCAAAAATGTGGCAGCTCTTTGCTAGAGATTTTCAAAGCTGATCTCACTGCTCTGCCCTCTTCCCATAGCTTTGCATCTTCTTCTGATAAATGTTTGTACATTATCATTCATTATTTAATTCAATTAAATAACTTAATACTTTAGATTTGTCATGCCTTGCTTAATAATGGTGATTGACAGGTCCTCAATTTTAGATTGAAAAGAATTATGTCATTTAGGGAGTGAGCTGAGTGGAATTATATTAAAGGATAAGGACAGTAGAAATGTGACCATCTATCTGTTGGCTCCTGTACAGAAAATGGTATAAACGGAAAGCAGTCATGCAGGATTAATTAGCTGTAATTTGCAATATGTATGGTAAGGTATAAACTAAGTTATTATAATTTTATATCATTGAACAGAAGAGTCATCCCATGAAAAACTATGCTATCAACATCAAGGGAAATATATTGATTCAAATTTCAAGTTTCTTTGTGTTATCTTAAGCAACACAATGACGTCCATGGATTCCAGTTCCTTGAAGGTCTCTAGAAGGTTTATTAACAGCTAAGCTAATACACATAATACAGAGTAAACTATACACAGAACCTTTGTCCAGGGTGTTACAGTGTTACATGGCTACATCCTGGTACTAAGTTCATTAGCATACTGAGTTCTTAAAGGGATATCACTGTTAAAGCCATCATACAACAGGTTTCATTTTTTTGTCCTGGATTAAGAATTTGAGATACAATTTCCATAAGAAATGTTATTTAACTTAATCGAGAGTACAAAGCACTTCTTAAAATGAATGTTTTTATCTATTTGATAATATTAGCTCCTTTGGAAAAATTGCAGCAGCATTTTGTCACCTGAGGATGATACCATATTGCTTTTATCTAGTAGCAAGGACATATAGATATCAGGGAACTAGAACTGATTTTTGGTATTTAGAAGCTGTCTTAAAAATAGAATTTTGTTAGTGAGCGAATAAAACAGGATCAATTAGTGGGCATCATGCACTCCATCACGAATGATTCCCAGAGCGTCTTTAATTCATTATAATTTAACCAGCAGCAAGTGCTATGTTATCATCACCTGCTGACAAAAGACTTTATTGATCTCTCCAAAGTAATTAATGTCTGCTAGAAAATCTTCAATTTCGAACCTGAGAATATAATGAGGATCCAATAACAAATAAATTAATAGTTGGGATTAGATACCGAAGGAGTGCTCTATCACCATGATGTTATTCCCTTCCGATATCAGATATGAAATACAGTAAATGTCCCACATTTGACTGAGCTTTTTTCCCTGCCTCATTTTTGAAAAGCCACAATGGAAACTCCAGCTGTGGCCTGGATCTCTCCAACATCACAGGGAGGAAGCCTAGCAGCACTTTAACTAAAGGCAGTGAGACTATTTTTCCTTTACAAAGCTAAAGGTGACTTTATTTTATAGCTCGAAAATATACTTTAGCTGGTTCCAATCAAGAGAGAGATAGTGAAAGTACCAGAGGCCATACCAAAACAATTAGAGTCCATGTGCTTGGCTTTTAGCCCCCACTGGGGGCAGCAATGGAGGTGGGAGGGCGTGGAAATTTGTACTGCCGTCCTGCGTGCTGGATCCTCGGCTCCATCGGCCCCTGGGGCATGTGGGATGGGGGTGGGTGGGGGGGTTGCGACAGGGCTACCTGTCCACAATGGCGGGTAGCCACTTGAAATGCTTAAAGGCCTATTAAAGCCTATTCATGGAGGCCGACTGGGATTTTGCAGTCAGTCTCCAGTTCCCTGCAAGCAGTGGGAGACAGTTTAGCTGCGTGGAGGCATCTCCGGGTGGCAGACGGGGTTAGGGGTTGGGGTGTGTGGTGCCAGCACTCCAGGCAGGCTTAGAAGACCTCCCTGCCTGCTTGGGTGCAGCAGCAGCTGCAGGACAGAGGGGTTCCCCACCATAATGGTACCCGGCTGCAGAAGCCACTTTTTTATTTTAAATGTGAAGAAATTGGAGAGAGGGCAACTCCATTTTGGGACACCCTCTCCCTTATTTACCTGTAAGAGTATCCTACTGCTGATTCCAAGCTGGAGGGCCTTCTACTGGCTCTCCAGCTTCGAGAGCCCGCCCGCCTTCCTTAATTGGAGGGAGAGCCTGACCTCTGGCTATTCATTGCCTAATGCGGGGCAAATCACATTGAGTGACTGTTTCCTACACAGTGGGATGGATCTCGTCTCTGGCAGCTGCTACACACGGGCCCCACACCGCCGTGCTGCTGTGACCTTGCATCCGGCAACTACTTAGCATATGCATGGTGGCTCCCCCCCCTTCCCCACCCCTCAATCATGTTGGGGGGGTGGGGAGGTGGCCTTGACGATGCCATTCATGGCATCACCTGATGAAAGAGGAGGTGCTGGCGCCATGTTTATAAGGCAGAGTTCACCCCTTCCCCATCTCGATGGCCCTACTTTCCCTGGACTGGAAAGTGAAGGCATAGGAGTGCCACACGTCACGCTGAAGATCGGGAACGGAAGGTAAGATCACTGCAGATTCCATTGTAATTAATGCAAAGCTGTGATTTAAATATGCAAATTCAGGTCTCATTGCCGAGCACTGGAGGGGTCACCACGGAGCTTCCCCGCCGCTGGGAAGATCGGGCCCGGCAATCCTGGCGTCGGGTTCCACGGCAGGCTGCTGCTGCTGCAATCTTTGACACCCCACACCACGGAACCAGACCCCCGGGAGGTGAACAAGATCCGGCCCAGTGTGGGCCCCTGACCCCCATTTGAGCCTGATGGTGGGGTTCAGAAGCCTGAAGGAAAACCCTGCCCCATATCAGGATGAAATCTACGGTCTGCGAAAACAATGGCGGCCCACACGTGCGGGCAGCACTTCGCGGAATCGCCAGGATATTAGGTGCGGCCGCTCATTTAAATAGCTGGGGCGGACCGCACACCCTGCTGATGTGGAGGGGGGGCAGTCTGTCCGTCCCCAGCAATGGCGTCAGCCGCCTTTGCGCAGGTGCTGACGCCATTTTTAAGGGGCTCCGAGCCCTACGTTTCAATTTTAAAGATTTAAAGAGATAGTGATTTTAAAAGATTAAATAAATTGATCCTGACCCACTCCCACCCCTCCAATAACCATAGGTTTACTTACCTGCCCTCTCCCCCACCCAAAACATTTACCTTGTGCACCTGACTTAACCCCCCAAAGTTCATAAACTTTAAACTTGACCCCTTCCCACCATCCCCTACACCGAGTGGCAGGGTGGGGGCGCCGCCACGAGGCCTCGCTGCTGCTGGCAATATCAGGCTGGGCCTTCCCGGAGGCATTTCCCGCCCCCCCCCCCTCACCCCCCGCCATGACCCCCAACGTGGCGAGTCTGTAAAACTCAGCCCATCATTTTTTATCTCAAGAGTTTTAGTGGTTCCAAAAAAGTCCCAAGTTATTATTTAATTCAGTGTCGAACATTAGTCTTTGTCCGAAAATCTATATATGAAAGTTCCAGCATATTGTGCAAATTTGGATGTATGGAAATGATTGTGATACTCGGCCAACTGGTGGATTCTGTTTGGAAGTGTAAGCTGTCTCAAAAGGTTGACATACAGCAAAGGGAATGATAACCTAATGTCTTGTGTTATGAATTTTAAGATTGCAAATGGCCGATTTCTTTGCAGGTGTAGATGATATTGTAGATAAACATGCAAGAATTTAAAATGGAAAATGTCCATAAGAAAGGTTAGAAAAGTAGGTTTTCCATTCATTCACCCAGAAAATTTAATGTATAATAGATTGCTTTGTTAAGATTCATGACAAAGTTTAGAGCATGTGGTGTCAGGGGACAAGTAGCAGAATGGAGAGCAAACTGGTTACAAAACAGAAAAGAGAGTAGGGATTAAAGAAGGGAAGTGGTGTGCCACAGGTATCAGTGCTGGGATGACCGTTGTTCACGATTTACATAAATAATTTAGACTCAGGAATCAGATGGACAACTTCAAAATTTGTGGACAACACCAAATTGGGGTGATTTAGTTAACAGAGAGGGGGAATATGACAAAATACAGGAAGTCATTAATAAACTGACAGAATAGACATGTAATTGGCAAATGAACCTCAATATATATTCCTTGGAAAATAAGTGGCTACATGAGGTAAAAAAGCAGAAGGAAGGATCTGGGGGTACTGTTGCACAAATCACTAAGTGACACAGGTTGATAAGGCCATAAAAAGCAAACAAAATGCTGGGATAAAAGCAAAATACTGCAGATGCTGGAAAGCTGAAATAAAAACAGTAAGTGTTGGAAATACTCAGCAGGATAGGCAGCATCTGTGGAAAGAGAAGCAGAGTTAACGTTTCAGGGCAGTGACCTTTCATCAGAAGGGTCACAGACCTGAAACATTAACTCTGTTTCTCTCTCCACAGATGCTGCCTGATCTGCTGAGTATTTCCAGCACTTTCTGTTTTTATAACAAAATGCTGCCGTTCATTTCACAAGGGACAGAATTGAAAAGCAGAGAAGTTATGTTGAACTTGTATAGAATCCTAGTTAGACCACACTTACAATACTGTGAACAGTTCTGGTCTCTATGGGCTGGCTTTATAGACCCTTCGAGGTCGGGATCCATGGTGGGGCTGGTACGAAGATTGCCTGAATGAGGCCCGCCACGGACCTTGACGTTGGCATTGCCTGGCTCGATATTGCCGGTGGCGGCGAGGTCTCGTGGTGGTAAGACCCCCGGCACTCGGCGACGGGACCGCCATTTAAATATTTAAATAAATTAACTTACCTGAATAAATGAGTCTCCTGTCACCTCCTGAAGTCCTGCCGCGATCTTCACCCCAGTGGCTGGCACCGCTAAATTTTAATTTAATGTCACTTTAAATATTTAAATGTCCCTGTAGGGCTGACAGCCCTTTAAAAATGGTGTTAGCGCTGCGCACAGGCAGCTGGCGCCATTGCTGGGGACGGACAGCCTGCCCCCTTCACATAATCTGGGGGTCAGCCTACCCCGGCTATTTAAATGAGCCACCGTGCTTGGAATTGCGGCGGCTCTTTGGTGTGCGACCCGGAGGACGGGTGACTTTTTTTCACCAGCGGCGGGCTTATAAAATTCAGCCCTATATTGTGAAAAGGAAACCGAGGCACTGGAGTAGGTGCAAAATAGATTTACAAGAATAATACCAGAACTGAGAAGTTATACCAAATGGGAAAGATTGAACAGACTGGGGCTCTTTTCTCTGGAAAAGAGAGGACTCAGTTGACTTGATAGAGGTCTTTAAGATTATGAAAGGGCTTGATAGGGTAAACGTAGAGAAGATCTTTCCACTTGTAGAGGAGGACCAGAACTCGAGACCATGAATATAAGATAATCACTAATAAATCTGATAGGGAATTCAGGAAAAACTTCTTTATCCAGTGAGTTGTTAGAATGTGGAACCCACTGCCACAAGGAATAGCTGAGGTTTCTACCATTGATGCATTTAAGGGAAAGTCAGATAAACACGAGGGAGAAAGGAATAAAAGGATATGTTGCTGGAGTTAGATGAAAATGGGGCAGAGAAGGAGTCTTGGGAGGAGGATAAGCACAAGTATGGGCCTGCTAGGCCGAATGGCCTGTTTCTGTACTGTATATACAACTACAATGTAAAATACACTTTATCAATATCTGAAAAAATGGTTACTCATATTATAGATAAAATAACATCCAGTATCTTAAATGGCACAATCTTTTTTATTTGAAGACGTGATATTGCATTCTGGGTGAGATAATTTTCCTTCAAGGCCAACTTTCTCTTTGTTTAAATCAAAATGCACGGTGCAATTGCCTGACTTGATTCCTCCTGCATTCAGCCACCAGAACCAAGATACATAACACATAATTTCAAAGTCTGGAGCTTTATTCCTATCATAGAACAACTATTCACTATTGGGAATCGTGACGATGGAAACAGCACAGAAATATCAAGTGGTGAGGCTTGCGTACCCTAAATTTCATTTTCCTCTCCTTGCTACGACGGTTGGCTGGTTACAAATTCCATTTATTGAACAATTGATGGATTCAGTTTTCATTTGTATTTTTCTTACACTACAATGGTCAAAAATAGTTGAAGTGGAAATAAATTAAAAATGGGCCCTTGCCTGTAGGTACTACACAGACTGCCGCAGTTCAAGAGCATGGCTCACCACCACATTCTCAAGGGCAATTAGGAATGGGCAATAAATGTGACCTTGCCAGCAATGCCTGTATCCCATGAATGAATAAAAAAAAAATCTCCTCAATGAGAAAATCGTGACCAGTTAAACTGATAAATTTTCAGCAATTAGAACAATCAAATTAAAAGGATACACAAGGTAGTGGTAGAGGACGGACTGCTAAGAGATGAAGGAGTCAAGTGGAAGGTGAGGGAAGAGCAGGGATGCGCATATTATTTTGCCTCAGTTGTTGCAGAAGAGCTGGATATTAAGATTGTAGGATCACCAGAGGTAGGTGTAGAACTGTTAGTGGAGATTATTATTCAAAGAGACATGATCACGCCGATTTAAGGTAGATAAATCAACAGGACCTGATGGTTTACATCCAGGACAGAAGAGGCCAGACAAAGTTAAGGTAGATGTATCATCGGAACCTGATAGCTTGCACGCAAGGATCCTGGGGAACTAGGGAAGAAATAGTGGAAGCTCTGCCTATAATTTTTAGAAAATCTGTGGAAATAAAAATTATGTCTTTGGATGGAAGGCAGAAAATCTCTTTTCAGCAAAGAGGTGGGGATAAACCAGGAAAATATAGGTGTAGTTAGTTGGACTAAATTGTTGGTAGATTGCTAGAATCCACGGCCTCAGTTCTAGGTCTCCTGCCTGAGCAGGGAGGGGCAGCATTAAAATGTAGTGGGGGATTTACCCAGCCCTTTCCTGCCCCTTAAAATTGCAGACAGAATGAACACCAGCTCAGGCTGACTGGGGCCTCTCTAAATATGCAGATCGGCCTCAATGATGTCATCTGGACTTGATCTCCCATTTCTAACTGGAGGCTTGAACTATGATCACATTATCTACCCTCTGGACCTCTGTCTGATATTCTCTCCTCATTGAAGTGTGCCTGAGATTGAGAACTCGAAGGCCATAGGGAATTGGACTTGCATCTCCCACTGCCTTTGTGTTGCACAGTTTTGCTCCAGAGTGCTGAACTACGGTACCTTCAGGCTGGTATTTACATCTCCATGAGAAATTGAGCACAAAACATTTTCTCACTATGCAGTGAAATGATGGGCTGAATTTTATGAGCGTGCCGCAAATCACAGTGGCGTGCTTTCATTTAGTTGTTCTGCCCATGCGGATCCGCCATTGCTGAGCCTCTGCGATATTTCACGTGTGGGCTCATTTAAATAGAGGGGGCAGAGCGGCTGATGACATGGAGAGGGCAGCCACTCTGTCCCTGGCAATGGCGTCCAGCGCCACCGCCGCCATTTTTAAAGGGCTTCAGGCCCTTCATTTTCATTTCAATTTTTAAAGGTTCTGCTTCACTGCAACCTGCCGAAAAATTTTATTCCAAATAAGATTCCCCTCTCCCACCCCCTACAATGAGTCCTCATTTATTACAGTGACATATCCCCCCAAAAGCTCACCTTTTGATTTCTTGAACTTCCCCCCAACGTCAGAACATTTGACCTCAACCCCTTCCCATCATCCCCACGACCAGTTACAATAGTTCTCCCCGCTCCCTCACCTCCCGTCCTGAAAATTTCACTCCTCCTCCCTCCTCACCAGTGTCATGCCTCGGAACGGCGACAAAGTTCTGAAGGCACGGGCGTTCTGGCCGGTGGCCGGAATATCGGTGTGGGATGGCCGTCGCTACCAGGTAAGTAATTATTCAGTAATTTCAACATCATTTGCCTATTAAAATGAAGGCCCGAGGCCTCGCTGCCGCCGGTAAAATGCGGGGGGCCTTCCCGGTGTCGGAGTGGTGGTGAGCTGCCTTCTTGAACTGCTGCAGTTCATGTGGGGTTGGTACACCCACATTGCTGTTAGGAAGGGAGTTCCAGGATTCTGACCCAGGGACAGTGAAGGAACGGCGATATCTTTCCAAGTCAAGTTGGTGTGTGACTTGGAGGGGAATTTGCAGGTGGTGGTGTTCCCATGCAACTGCTGCCCTTGTCCTTCTAGATGGTAGAGGTCGTGGGTTTGGAAGGTGCAGTCTAAGGAACCTTGGTGCGTTGCTGCAGTGCATCTTCTAGATGGTACACACTGCTGCCACTGTGCGTTGGTGGTGGAGGGAGTGAATGTTTGTGGATGGGGTGCCAATCAAGCTTTAAGAAAGAAATAAAAAAATAGAGAAATGAGAGTGAAAAATAATTTTATTTAAGTGGTTTGGTAACTTATGAGTTCAGATTATTTATTACAAATATATTTTACTAGTATTTTTGCATTAAAGCCTCACAAGTGAAAAAAGGATGTGAACGCATGAGTAAAGAACATATACTTATTCAGGTTTAGACTAAAACAATTCTCCCATGTACTCCCAGTAGTAACTAGAAAAGGCACAGTTTAAAAAAAAAATACTAATTTGTATGTGTGGCAATAGGAGAAATTTTCATTTATGAACTGATTACATAAAAATATTAGAAGTAATACATGCCGGCAAACTTCTGTCAGCACATTTTTTAAAATTGATTTTTTTTAATAGCCTATTACCATTTCCAGTCCTTCAAGAAGCACCAGAGTCAGTTCCATTAAATATACTAATGTACGAAATGTGTTTTTTGACAGCTCAGTGACCAATAACCGCCCTCGAATGCGTTACAGTAATGCTAAACTGGCTGTCGAAAGCTATAATTCATTCTTACTGGTACTGTAAGCAGTGAATAGTCTCCTGATGAGTGCTTTGTTAATGCCATTCACCTTCAACAATAAAAAAATGTAACATATCCAGTCATTTTTATACCTGTTATACTTATTATCTGTGTATAGGGTAAAGATCCCTTGGGTTTATTGCTGGAGTTGAATTGGCTGTCTTCGAATATCATTTCATTCTCATGGCATGAACTGCAGCTATTTATGTTTTATCAAGTGCACAAAATTATTATAACCTTCATTAATACAGAAGTGACTAAGCATTTAAAATAGGCAGATTCCAAAGTAAAACAGCGGCAGAGCAAAACTAGTAGATTCACAAGGCAAACTGTTCTTTAGAATCTTATATTAATAATGATGCTACATAGATTAAAGCTGATGTGAAGTACATAGACCAAGAGCTCAGCAGTGTTTACTGCTCTGTGCTGATCAAACATCATCACTGATTAATAAATGTCTCTAGCGTTCTTTAATGTTCTGTTTAAATCTGCTGCCAGACAGATTTGCATAAGAAAATGTTTACACCTCCTGCCACTTGCTTTTTTTAAATTTCATTCTACATCATAATCTTCTTACTGCCACAGTCCTAGTCCCTGAGTGCATTGGGCAGCAGCCATTGAGTAGTGTTCCCTTCCTATTAAATATATTCTACAGAAGTCCTCCCACCAAAAAGGTGCAATGTTGATTTTTTTCTGTCCATCAAGGTGGGAACCCCACTATTTGAGAATGGAGGAAGAGAGTAAACAGGGCCAGTTCGCTTAACATCAGTGGTAGGCAAAATGCTAGAAACTATTATTAGGGATGTGCTAACAGGGCACTTAGAAAATCACAATATGGTTAAGCAGAGTCAACATGGATTTATGAAAGGGAAATCGTGTTTCACAAATCTGTTTTTTGAGAATGTAACTAGTAAGATGGATTGGGGAACCAGTCAATGTAGTGTATTTGGATTTTCAAAAAGCATTCAATAAGGTAACACACAAAAAATTATTACACGGAATTAGGACTCATGGAATTGGGGGTAATATATTAGCATGAACTGAGGATTGGTTAATGAACAGAGTACAGAGAGTAGGAATAAATAGGACATTTGCAGGTTAGCATGCTGTAACTTGCAGGGTACTTCAAGGATCAGTATTTGGGCCTCAGCTATTTACAATCTATATTAGTGAGGGGTCTGAGTGTAACACATCCCTGTTTGCTGATGATACAAAGTTAGGTGGGAAAGTAGGCTGTGAGGAGGATGCAAAGAGGCTGCAGAGGGTTATAGACAGGTTGGGTGAGTGGGCAAGAGCATAGCAGCAGGAATACAATGTGAAGTGTGAAGTTATCCACTTTGATAGGAAAAATAAAACAAAGCAGAATATTTTTTGATTGGTGACAGCCTGGAAAATGTTTGCATTCAGAGGGACCTGGTTGTCCTTGTATGTGAATCTCAGAAAGTTAACATACAGGTACAGCAAACCAATAGAAAGGCAAATGGTATGTTAGCTTTTGTTACGACGGGATTGGAATAAAGAAGTCTTACTACAATTATACAGAGCAGCGGTGAGGCCACACCTAGAGTACTGTGTGCAGTATTGGTCTCCTTACCACAGGAAGGACATACTTGTGCTAGAGGGAGTGCAACAAAGCTTCACTAGACTGGTTCCTGGGTTGAGGGGATGTCCTATGAGGAGAGATTGAGTGGTCTACGTTTATATTACCTGGAGTTTAGAAGAATGAGAGGCAATCTAATTGAAACTTGGAAAATTCTTAATCGGCTTGACTGTGTATATGTTGAGAAAATGTTTCCCCTGGCTGGGGAATCTAGAACATGGGATCAGAGTCTCAGAAAAAGGAGCCAGCTTTTTGGGACTGAAATGAGGATAAATGTCTTCACTCAAAAGGTTGTGAATCTGTGGAATTCTCTACACCAGAGAGCTATTAATGCTCAGTCATTGAGTATATTCAAGACAGATGTTGATAATTTGGGGGAATTAAGGGATATGGGGATAGTGCAGGGAGGTGGAGTTGAGGTAGAAGATCAGTTATGATCTTCTTGACTGGCAGAGCAGGCTTGAAGGACTCAATGGCTCACTCCAGCTACTATGTTCTTATTTTACAGTTCAACTTCGGGCCTCAGTATCGGCAGCAAGAGCTTCCTATTCAAAGTAAATTTGACGCAATGCAAAAGTCTATTGGGCCCCAAACATGACTTTTCCACAAACTCTGGCCCTTTCCCCCAGCGCACTAGATGAGAGATTTGATTTGAACAAGGCCTGTGCATTACACTTTGGAAATGTAGTACAGTAAAGCATTTAGTCTGTTAGCTGGTGAAATCTGACACCAGCTGCTGGATTTTCAATTGCCCTTTGGGTTGAGCACGGCTGCAGACGGGCATCAAAAATCGTGTCCCCGGAAGGCGTCACTGGATCCCGATGCCTCCGGAGTGCAAAACCATTTTAAAAAGGAGGGTAGTGAGCAGGGTTAGGGGTGGGGGGTGGGTATAGTGGGCAGGATTGGGGTTGGGTGGGGGTGGTGTTGGCAGGAAGGACTGGAAACCTACACGCCTCCAATTAAGTGGTAGTTGAGCTTGTTGCTGAGCTTATTAAAAGGTTTCGAGGAGCAGTTTGAAATTTTTGATCGCCTGGGACAGGGAGAATGCAGTGTCTGGGGCAGGTCAGTGCACACCTGTCAGGAGCACTACGGGGAGCCATAAAGTGCTGTTGTTGATGAGTAAAAGTGAGTGATAAAAGGGTGATTCAAAAAGAGCGGGTCAAGTATCTTCCGTTTGACCACTTGTACGCACAGTGACACTGCTGGCCCTCTGATAACCTGCCTGTTCCGTTCTGTAAGGTAGCAGCAAGCTCTATCATGGCTGCCTTTTGCCTCTGAGCATTCAAATGTAGAGCCGGCTCCCGCCTCCCTGCGGCACCCGACGCCACTATTTGGGCGCCAAGCTCACCTTCAGCCTAATTGACGGCTTTGCATTTCAAATTGCGGGGTCAGGATCTGGAATTGAGCCGGGCATCGGATTCCCAACCCCTGATTGAAAATCAAGCCCCAGGAATCTGGTTCCACAATGCATTTTCTTCTTCTTCCTTGTAGGAAAAAGCTGGAGGGATCTGGAAATCAACCACTTTCTCAAGAAACTTGATAGAAATTTCAAATGTGATTTAATAGTGACCTCCAGACACTCATTCTCATATACAAGGGAGCCAGGTAGGTTTCTAATTGCACTTTCATGTTTAGTGAACAATGATTTGAAGTAAAAACAGCTGGATATCCAAACAAACTCAGTTTATTTCTCCTAACTTATACCAAAAGGTTGATGCAGGTCAGGAAAAATGACATATATGCCTCTGTTTGTGTTATGTATGCCAATCACATGAATGAAATACTCAGCAATTCAATGTGAGGTAGGTAAAGCACTGGCAGGCCTCAGTTTCAATATCAGCTCAGGAAAATGGTTTATCTGCTTTGATCAAAATGTTGAATGGGTTTCCAAGACAGCTTGGTCCAAATCTCTCTCTAATCACCATCAAAACTGACTTAACTTGTCAGGAGAGGGAACACATTTACCTGCTGGAGTTTCTTTAAACTCAGAATTAGATTGAGCACAATGTTGACACACAGTATTTTACTTGGAGAAAACAATTGCAGACTTTGGAAGCACTCTAATCCTAACAACAACTGCAGATGACCATATACTCCAGTTTCTGTTCAATTCTATCATGGCGACTACTTCCGAGAACATCTTTTGTGACAACATTTCATTTGCAACAATAATTCTATTTGGAAAATAAAATGTTCTATCTGTAGCACTGGCTTTATTATTAAGCCACTGTTTTGCCAGTGGCATTGGGCACATTACCAAATGACTAATCTGAATGCAAATTCTATTTGATTAAATTAGAAGCTTGCTGCTGCATAAATAAATTAAACTGTGTGGCTGTTTAAGTAGAAGTTATTCATAAACAGCAGCAGTCGCACCATTTCTGTTTGATATTCCAACTAGGTTTGTTTACAATGGTGACAGGACACTTCATGCAAAGCAAGGAATCACAGAAAAAAACAATTGTCAATCTTGTCTGTGCCAATTCATTTCTTCAGAAGTTGCCTAATCTAATCCCACTCTCCTACTCACTCTGCATGCAACTTGCAACACTATTCATAGATGCAACTATAGCACCTTTAATGGGATAAAATGTCTCCAGGTACTGCACCAGAGCATATTTGGACAAAAGCTGACACTGAGCTAAAGAAGGAGTGGCCAGGCCAGATGACCAAAAGCTTAGTCGAAGAGGTAGGTTCTAAGTGACATCGTAAAGGAGGAGAGAGAGAGAGAGAGAGGTGGAGAGGATTAGGGATGGATTTCCAGAGCTTTGGACTCTGACAGCTGAAGGCATAGCCTTCAATGGTGAAGTGAAGGACGTGGGGAATGTAAAATTCTCAGCAGGTTACAGTGATCGGGAGGAGTGACCCCATGGAAGGATTTGAACACAAGGAAAAGACTTTTAGAATTGAGGTGTTGGTGTACTAGGAGCCAGTATAGCTCAGCTAGCACTGGGTTGATGGATGAACTGGACTTAATGCGATCTTTAGTAATTCCCTTCTTTGAACAAGATAATTTATTGACTTTGTTTCAGCAATGATATGTGGCAGAGAATATCATATTCTGACCAGAAATTCCTATTTGTGCCATAATTATTGAACTGCGGTAAAGGCAGTCCCTGAAAATATATTCCTCTTAGTAAATATAATGAGTGAGAAATTCAACATCATTGCACCCATTTTTTGGATATAAAATGAATGCTGGGGGTGGGGGTTCATATTTCAGGTTGCTACCTTCGATGGCCACTTCCTGTCAGTGCCTACCTACTTCCTCGTGTGACCAGTGGTGTTCCACAGGGATCCGTGCTGGGACCACTGTTGTTTGTGATATACATAAATGATTTGGAGGAAAGTATAGGTGGTCTGATTAGCAAGTTTGCAGACGACACTAAGATTGGTGGAGTAGCAGATAGTGAAGGGGACTGTCAGAGAATACAGCAGAATATAGATAGATTGGAGAGTTGGGCAGAGAAATGGCAGATGGAGTTCAATCAGGGCAAATGCGAGGTGATGCATTTTGGAAGATCCAATTCAAGAGTGAACTATACAGTAAATGGAAAAGTCCTGGGGAAAATTGATGTACAGAGAGATTTGGGTGTTCAGGTCCATTGTTCCCTGAAGGTGGCAACGCAGGTCAATAGAGTGGTCAAGAAGGCATACGGCATGCTTTCCTTCATCGGACGGGGTATTGAGTACAAGGCAGGTCATGTTACAGTTGTATAAGACTTTGGTTCGGCCACATTTGGAATACTGCGTGCAGTTCTGGTCGCCACATTACCAAAAGGATGTAGATGGTTTGGAGAGGGTGCAGAGGAGGTTCACCAGGATGTTGCCTGGTATGGAGGGCGCTAGCTATGAAGAGAGGTTGAGTAGATTAGGATTATTTTCATTAGAAAGACGGAGGTTGAGGGGGGACCTGATTGAGGTGTACAAAATCATGAGAGGTATAGACAGGGTGGATAGCAAGAAGCTTTTTCCCAGAGTGGGGGATTCAATTACTAGGGGTCAAGAGTTCAAAGTGAGAGGGGAAAAGTTTAGGGGGGATATGCGTGGAAAGTTCTTTACGCAGAGGGTGGTGGGTGCCTGGAACGCATTGCCAGCGGAGGTGGTAGACGCGGGCACGATAGCGTCTTTTAAGATGTATCTAGACAGATACATGAATGGGCAGGAAGCAAAGAGATACAGACCCTTTGAAAATAGGCGACATGTTTAGCTAGAGGATCTGGATCGGCGCAGGCTTGGAGGGCTGAAGGGCCTGTTCCTGTGCTGTAATTTTCTTTGTTCTTTGTTCTCTGATCATGCGGTAGTTTGTCCTGGAAGAAGAAAGGAAATGTATTTTGTGGCTTGTTGAAAGGTGGTGAAGATGCGGCTGTCATGGTCCAATAGTGTTGCTGGTGTGTGAAAGATGGCACAGGTATGGGGAAGTGGGCAGTAATTGTGAGGTGCAGAGTGTGCCAGTAACAGCAGATGGAGTTTGAGTGAAGTGTGCTGATGTGATTTGAGGAGAATGATAGAAACAGGGGTGAAAAAGCACGTGAGAATGCTGGAGCCAGATGTGGTGCCAGGGTAACGAGAAAATAACAGAGGTGTGAGTAGGAGGCTTACTTTAGCAGCTTTGGTGAGATCTTTTCATTCTTTGTGCATTGCAGCCAGGTCTTGGAGGCAACACTCCTTGCATTGGCCTGCTTCAACACTTCTGCCCACTAGTGTTGGGGAACTTGCCTTGGTGCCCAGCTACCATCTAAAGGGAAGAGTGGCTCCCTCCTCCTGGTCACATTCAAAGTAGAATCAGAAAAGAGAGGGTTCTTTCCTGCAGCAGCTCTGCCTGCCATTTCATCTCCTTAACTTTAATTCAGTTCAATGCAGCCAAAATGCACCTCCCCTTTCAGAGGTGTAGGCCATGTTTAAATGGAATAATAGATGCCCTTGACATCAAGGCAGCATTTGACCGAGTATGGCATCAAGGAGCCCTAGCAAAACTGAGGTCAATGGGAATCAGGGTGAAAACCTCCGCTGGCTGGAGTCATACCTAGCGCAAAGGAATATGGTTGTGGTTGTTGGAGGTCAATCATCTGATCTCCAGGACATCACTGCAGGAGTTCCTCAGGGTAGTGTCTTAGGCCCAGCCATCTTCAGCTGCTTCATCAATGACCTACCATCAATCATAAGGTCAGAAGTGGGAATGTTTGCTGATGATTGCACAATGTTCAGCACCATTCGTGACCTCTCAGATACTGAAGCAGTCCGTATAGAAATGCAGCAAGACCTGGACAATATCCAGGCTTGGGCTGATAAGTGGCAAGTAACATTCGCGCCACACAAGTGCCAGGCAATGACCATCTCCAACAAGAGAGAATCTAACCATCTCCCCTTGACATTCAACAGCATTACCTTCGCTGAATCCCCCACCATCAACATCCTAGGGGCTACCATTGACCAGAAACTGAACTGGAGTTGCCATATAAATACCATGGCTACAAGAGCAGGTCAGAGGCTAGGAATCCTGAGGTGAGTAACTCATCTCCTGACTCCCCAAAGCCTGTCCACCATCTACAAGGCACAAGTCAGGAGTGTGATGGAATACTCTCCACTTGCCTGGATGGGTGCAGCTCCAACAACACTCAAGAAGCTCGACACCATCCATGACAAAGGAGCCCGCTTGATTGGCACCCCCATCTACAAACATTCACTCCCTCCACCACCGACGCACAGCGGCAGCAGTGTGTACCATCTACAAGATGTATTGCAGCAATGCATCAAGGGTCCTGAGACAGCACCTTCCAAACCCGCGACGTCTACCAACTAGAAGGACAAGGGCAGCAAATGCATGGGCACACCATCACCTGCAAGTTCCGCTCCAAGTCACACACCATCCTGACTTGGAGCTATATCGCCGTTCCTTCACTGTCGCTGGGTCAAAATCCTGGAACTCTCTTCCTAACAGCACTGTGGGTATACCTACCCCAAATGGACTGCAGCGGTTCAAGAAGGAGGTTCACCACCACCTTCTCAAGGGCAATTAGGGATGGACAATAAATGCTGGCCCAGCCAGCGACGCCCACATCCCTGAATGAATAAAAAAAAATGGCAATTTTCCACCCTCAATCTGTGCTCTGCCAATGAACATTGCAAGCAGTGATGGGTGTTTGCCAATCTTAAACAAACGAGGCACGAGTGCCAATGTTACTTGTGTCTTTCCCTCATGTGATTGGGTGCATGTTCACTTCTTGCTGTAAACTGTTGAAATTCTGCCTCACAGATTGTATCTGAAAATCAAAGATAATATTTGAAAATTCTAATCCACTGTGATTTTCACTATTTTAGGAAAATTTACAGAATTACAGAATTGTTACAGAACAGAGGGCACATTGTGTCTGCACCGGATCTCTGAATGCAAAATTCATAGAGTTATAGAGTTATACAGCACAGAAACAGGCCCTGCAGCCCATCGTGTTGGTGCCGGTCATCAAGCACCTATCTATTCTAATCCCATTTTCCGGCCCTTGGCCCATAGCCTTGTATGCAATGGCGTTTCAGGTGCTTATCTAAATACTTCTTAAATGTTGTGAGGGTTCCTGCCTCTACCACCCGTTCTGGCAGTTCCAGATTCCAACCACCCTCTGGGTGAAAATCTTTTTCGTCAAATACCCTCTAAACTTCCTTATCCCTCTGCTAAGGGAAAAAGTTTCCTCCTATCTGTCCTGTCAATGCCCCTCATAATTTTGTACACCTCAATCAGGTCCCACTCAGCCTTCTCTGCTGTAAAGAAAACAACCCGAGCCTATTTAGTCTCTCTTCATAGCTGAAATGCTCCAGCTCAGCCAACATCTTGATGAATCTCCTCTGCACCCTCTCCAGTGCAATCACATCCTTCCTATAGTGTGGTGACCAGAACTGTACACAGTCCTCCAGCTGTGGCCTAACTAGCGTTTTACACAGCTCCATCTCCCTGCTCTTATATTCCATGCCTCGGCTAATAAAGGCAAGTATCCCATTTGCCTTCCTAACCACATAACACCTGAGCTGCTGCCTTCAATGATATATGGACAAGTACACCAAGGTCCCTATGACCCTCTGTACTTCCTAGTGTCCTACCATTCATTTTATATTCCTTTGCCTTGTTAGTCCTCCCAAAATGCATCACCTCACACTTCTCAGGATTAAATTCCATTTGCCCGCCCATCTTACCAGCCCATCTATATAGTAACATAGAAAATAGGGGCAGGAGTAGCCCATTCGGCCCTTCGAGCCTGCTCTGCCATTCATTATGATCATTGCTGATCATCCAACTCAGTAGCCTGTTCCCGCTTTCATCCCATACCCTTTGATCCCTTAAGACCCAAGAGCTATATCTAATTCCTTCTTGAAAACATACAATGTTTTGGCCTCAACTGCTTTCTGTGGTAGTGAATTCTCCAGGCTCACCACTCTCTGGGTGAAGAAATTTCTCCTCGTCTCAGTCCTGAAAGGTTTACCCCGTATCCTTAGACTATGACCCCTGGTTCTGGACTGCCCCACCATCGGGAAGATCCTTCCTGCATCTACCCTGTCAAGTCCTGTTAGAATTTTACAGGTTTCTATGAGCTCCCCCCTCACTCTTCTGACCTCCAGTGAATATAATCCTAAACTACTCAATCTCTCCTCATACGTCAGTCCTGCCATCCCAGGAATCAGTCTGGTAAACCTTCGCTGCACTCCCTCTATAGCAAGAACATCCTTCCTCAGATAAGGAGACCAAAACTGCACACAATATTCCAGGTGTGGCCTCACCAAGGCCCTGTATAGTTGCAGCAAGACATCCCTGCTTCTGTACTCGAATCCTCTCGCTATGAAGGCCAACATACCATTTGCCTTTTTTACCGCCTGTTGCACCTGCATGCTTACCTTCAGCGACTGGTGTACGAGAACACCCAGGTTTCGCTGTATATTCCCCTCTCTCAGTTTATAGCCGTTCAGATAATAATCTGCCTTCCTGTTTTTGCTTCCAAAGTGGATAACCTCACATTTATCCACATTGTACTGCATCTGCCATGCATTAGCCCACTCACACAACTTGTTCAAATCACCCTGAAGCCTCTCTGCATCCTCCTCACAACTCACCCTCCCACCCAGTTTTGTGTCATCTGCAAATTTGGAGATATTACATTTAGTTCCCTCATCTAAATCATTAATGTATATTGTAAATAGCTGGGGTCCGAGCACCGATCCCTGTGGTACCCCACTAGTCACTGCCTGCCATTTGGAAAAAGACCCATTTATCCCTACTCTGTTTCCTGTCTGCCAACCAATTTTCTATCCATTGCAATACACTACCCCCAATCCCATGCGCTTTAATTTTACATACTAATCTCTTATGTGGGACTTTGTCGAAAGCCTTCTGAAAGTCCAAATAAACCACATTCACTGGCTCCCCCTCATCAACTCTACTAGTTACATCCTCGAAGAATTCTAGTAGATTTGTCAAGCATGATTTCCCTTTCGTAAATCCATGCTCGATTCTACCACTGTTCTCTAAGTGCTCTGCTATAAAATCTTTGATAACGGACTCTAGAATTTTCCCCACTACCGACATCAGGCTGACTGCTCTATAATTCCTGCTTTCTCTCTACCTCCCTTTTTAAATAGTGGGGTTACATTAGCATATCATCCTGTAATCTAAGGCCTTCCTCTTCACTATTTATGACACCACCAATTTTCATGTCATCTGCGAACTTACTGATCATACTTACTATATTCACGTCTAAAACACTAATGTACACTACAAACAGCAAGGGTCCCAGCACCGATCCCTGCAGTACCCAACTGGTCACAGGCCTCCATTTGCAAAAACAACCCTCGATCATCACCCTCTGCCTCCTTGCAGTAAGCCAATTTTGGATCCAATTTGCCAAATTTCCCTGGATCCCATGGGCTCTTACCTTCTTAACCAATCTCCCATGCGGGACCTTATCAAAAGCCTTACTGAAGTCCATGTAGACTACATCAACTGCTTTACCTCATCTACACATCTAATCACCTTCTCGAAATATTCAATCAAGCTTGTTAGACATCATCTCCCCCTGACAAAGCCATGCTGACTATCCCTGATTACCCTTTGCCTCTCCAAGTGGAGATTAATCCTGTCTCTCAGAATTTTTTCCAATAGTTTCCCTAACAATAGTTTGTTAGTCTCACCTGCCTGTAATTACCTGGTTTATCCCTACTATCCTTCTTGAATAATGGTACCACATTTGCTGTCCTCCAGTTCTCTGGTACCTCTCCTGTGGCCAGAGAGGATTTGAAAATTTATGTCAGAGCCCCTGTTATCTTTTCCCTTGCCTCAGTTCCATTCCCCTGCCTTCTCCCCGTAACCCTGCACATTCTTCCTTTTCATATAATAGTCTAATTCCCTTTTGAATGCTTCGATTGAACCTGCCTCCATCACACTCTCAGGCAGTACATTCAGATCCTAACCACTTTCTGCATGAATAAATTTTTCCTCATGTCGCTTTTGCTTCTTTTGTCAATCACTTTAAATCAGTGCCCTTTCGTTCTCGATCCTTTCACAAGTGGGAACAGCTTTTCCCTATCCATTCTGTCCAGACTCCTCATGCTTTTGAATTCCTCTATCAAATCTCCTCTCAGCCTTCTCTTCTCCAAGGAAAATAGTCCCAACTTCTCCAATTTGTCTTTATACCTGAAGTTCTTCATCCCTGGAACCATTCTTGTGAATCTTTTCTGTACTGTCTCCAATGCCTTCACATCTTTTCTAAAGTGCGGCGCCCAGAACTGGATGCAATACTCCAGCTGAGGCTGAATTTGTGTCTTGTACAAGTTTAACATAACCTCCTTGCTCTTGTACTCTATGCCCTTATTAATAAAGCCCAAGATACTGTATGCTTTATCAAGTGCTCTCTCAACCTATCCTGCCACCTTCAATGATTTATGCACATATACACGTAGGTCCCTCTGCTCTTGCACCCACTTTAGAATTTTACTCTTTGGGCTGCATTTTAAGAGTCTGCCGCAGAAGATGACGTGGGGGAGCGGGCGAGCCGCCGCAGGCAACGGTGTCCAGTACCAACGCGCAGGCACCAACGCCATTTTTAAAGGGCTTACAGCCCTCGAGGTCCATTTGAAATTTAAAGGGACAGGTAAGTTTAAGTTTCCTAAAACTACTTAAACAAAATGTACCATGTACTCTCCCACCCCCAATGACAAATCACAACATTCCTGCCCTTTTCCCTTCCGGAATACAGATATTTAAAATTTGAAATTTATCCCCACCCAAAGTTCGGCACCTTAGCCCTGTACCCCTTCCCATCCCCCCCCACCCCGACCAATCTGCTGCATTTTAACCCCATTCCCCCCACTCCTACAGGGAGAAAAAAATCCTCCACACCCCTCCCCACAGGTGTTGTTCCATGTTTCCCTGAACGGGCATTCGAAGGCACGGTATTGTTGGCCACTCAAATGAAGATCGGTGCAACGATTAAGAAGGCAACGGGACCCTCAGGTATGTAAATTAGTTTACATATTGAAATGGGGGGCCCGTCGCCACAAGACCTCACCTCCTCTGCCGAGATTTGCTTGGGACCTGCCGCTGTTGGGGTCGGTGGTGGGCCTCCGCCGCACTGATCTTCATTGCCCCCCCCACCAATGTTCCTGATGGCGGAGGGGCTTTAAAATCTAGCCCTCTATGTTATATTGTCTCTCCATGTTCTTCCTACAAAAATGAATCACTACACATTTCTCCACATTGAACTTCATCTGCCACATGCCTGCCCATTACACAAAATAGTGATTTTTCATAGCAAATGATTCCTGGGGCCAATTTTCACTTTGAGCACAGGCAATAAACTGATTGTTGCAGATCACCTGCCTGTTATATGCCCTGCCTGATTTTTAATTCACTTGAAGTCAATGGACAGGTAAATTGGCAGCTCATCTCCAGTGACCAGTTTAGCACCCTCATCAACAATGAAAATTATAGCCATGTGTATAAATTCACTGAAGTGAAGTGAGATCTTTGACTGTATTGATCTGTTATGTGGAGTGTATGTCTGTATATGTTGGAGTGGTCCAAGCTGTTACAATAATTCTGCCATTCTCTCCACATTAAGTTAAGATGATGCTCAACATTTCATTTTATCTACTCTGCAGCATCGGAACATGGGACCAAATGAGATTAATAGAGGCTATTTCAGTCTACCTAGCTGGCCCCACAGTTCAAAAGCAGAATTCATAGTTCACAGCCTATGTCCTTTGATTCCTCACCAGATGCCTGTTCAACTCCCTCTTTGTTACCAGCCTTGAAGACCTCCTTGAGCATTCTGTTCCAAACATTCACCACGCTCTGTGAAATAGTTATATCGGATCTCCCCATTCAATTGCTCTCTTCTTCACTTCATCCCAAGCTCCGTCACTGTTGTTCTCGGAGCTATGGTAAACACAGAGGTCAATTTCTCAAATAGCTTGCCGACCTCATGGATCTTGAAGTGGTACATTAATCACACAAACTTACACAGAGCATCTTGGGGGCGGACTTTATGTAGGCGACTGGGGCTCGGTCACTGGCTAAACTGCCGTAAAGAGCCCCGCACAGCCTCCTCTGGGGAAGGCCCACCGCATTACGTGCCAATTAGACACTTAAGTAGACAGCAATGGGACTTCCCCGGGATTAAGGACCCCGGTGATGGAACATAAAAACATAAGAAATAGGAGCAGGATACGGCCATTCCGCCCTTTGAGCTCGCTCCACCATTCAACGAGATCAGGGCTGACCTTCTTACTTCAGCACCATTTTCCTGCACTATTCCTGTATCCCTTGATTTTTTTAATATGTAGAAATCAGTTTTGAGCATACTCAACGACTGAGCCTCCACAGATCCCCTTCACTTGATTAAAACCTAATATTTTTCTTACCTTTGCCAGTTCTGATGGAAGGTCACAGACCTGAGACGTTAACTCTGCTTCTCTCTCTGAGTATTTCCAGCACTTTCTGTTTTTATTACACTCATCAATCACAAGTTACAGTTGTAACTACAATGATGTGACCCAGGACCCTGTTCTGCTAGAGGCTTCTTCTTCTTTGGCCTCCTTGACTCGAGAGACAATGGGTAAGCGCCTAGAAGTGGTCAGTGGTTTGTAGAGCAGCGCCTGGAGTGTCTATAAAGGCCAATTCTAGAGTGACAGACTCTTCCGCAGGCGTTGCAGATAAAATTGGTTGTCGGGGCTGTTACACAGTTGGCTCTCTCCTTACACTTCTGTCTTTTTTCCTGCCAACAGCTAAGTCTCTTCGACTCGCCACTCTTTAGCCCAGCCTTTATGACTGTCCGCCAGCTCTGGCGATCACTGGCAACTGACTCTCACGACTTGTGTTCAATGTCACGATTGCAGACGTCTTTAAAGTGGAGACATGGACGGCCGTTGGGTCTGATACCAGTGACGAGTTCGCTGTACAATGCATCCTTGGGGATCCTGCCATCTTCCATGCGGCTCACATGGCCAAGCCATCTCAAGCGCCACTGGCTCAGTAGGGTGTATATGCTGGGGATGTTGGCTGCCTTGTGGACTTCTGTGTTGGAGATACGGTCCAGCCGCCTGATGCCAAGGATTCTCCGGAGGCAGCGAAGGTGGAATGAGTTGAGACGTCGCTCTTGGCTGACATACATTGTCCAGGCCTCGCTGCCATAGAGCAAGGTACTGAGGACACAGGCTTGATACACTCGGACTTTTGTGTTCCGTGTCAGTGCGCTATTTTCCCACACCCTCTTGGCCAGTCTGGACATAGCAGTGGATGCCTTTCCCACGCGCTTGTTGATTTCTGCATCGAGAGACAGGTTACTGGTGATAGTTGAGTCTAGGTAGGTGAACTCTTGAACCGCTTCCAGAGCGTGGTCATCGATATTGATGGATGGAGCATTTCTGACGTCCTGTCCCATGATGTTCGTTTTCTTGAGGCTGATGTTTAGGCCAAATTCGTTGCAGACAGCCGCAAACCTGTCGATGAGTCTCTGCAAACACTCTTCTGTGCGGGATGTTAATGCAGCATCGTCAACAAAGAGGAATTCCCTGATGAGGACCTTCAGTACTTTGGTCTTCGCTCTAAGATGGGCAAGGTTGAATAACCCGCCATCTGATCTTGTGTGGAGGAAAATTCCTTCTTCTGAAGACTTGAACGCATGCTAGAGGCTAAACATAGGTTAAACCGCCACCCCTTTCCTAACTTATTTTCCTAACTTAATACTTAAAATCATTCTTTGTTGGTCTGCCGATGGTGTTCGTAGGTCCCTTGATGGACTTGACCAAGCTCTACCGTCTTCCCTGACTGTCTGCAGGAACAGTAACGTACCCTGATCTCTGTGTACATTTATATATTTCTTGCTGATGACTGGGCCATCTCGTCTCCAAATTTGGCAATGCTCTAAACCTTTAGTTCTGAATGGCAACTTATGTGCTCCTTCTTGATATTACATTTTTTTAAAACAGAAGGTCTTTTGCAAAGGACACAATCACCTATTTCCTGCTGATAATCTATTTCAGGAAGATTTACACAATACTTGAGCCCATCTCCTTCCATCGTCTGGTTCTTAAAGTCATCAGGCGCGAATCCCTTCTTCTATTGTGGTTGCAAGACATATATGCTTACTGCGTCTTTGATTCTTGGCTGGGTTAAGTAACTGTCTGTTTCCACTGAAAACTTGTAACTTCAGCAGAATCTCAAACAAGGAGTTAACTCATTCTTGCCCTTCACTGTCGAACCCTGTAAGAATTTTGTGTGTTTGAATGAGATCACCTCTCATTCTTCCAAACTCCAGAGAATAAAGGCCCAGTCTATTTAATCTTTCCTCATAGGAAAATCCCTCCATCCCAGGAATTAGTTTGAAAGTCCCGTGTTCTAAGGGCTGCCAGCCAATCAGAGGCCGGCAGCTCTTTCACTGAGCAGCGCCCCTGTGGAGGTGGAGGCTCCAGACTCACTGGAGGCCGAGGGACCCAGACCAAAGGTGAGTCAGGATGGGAGGGGTTTCACAAGGTGGGGGTCTCGAGGGAAGGGGTATGGGGGGTCGGCAGCAAGGGCAGGTGTGTGGCTCTCAACGCAACCCCACCCCGCCACTTCCTGATGCCAGGTTCCTAGATCAGGCACTAAGTACCTTTTAATAAGGGACCCACACTCCTACCCCAGAGGCGGCAAGAAATCTACACGGGTTTGCTTGGCATGCTCCCCCTGTGGCGACAGGCCCACCCACTGCTGGACTAATACCAGCGAAGGTTGGCTGAGGCCTTTAATTGGGCATTAATTGCCCAATCTCTGGTTAGGATGGGTGACTATTCCTGATATACATAGATCTCCTGATGGTATACAATAGGTTACTGCCTAATGCATAACAGAAAGTAATGCTAATTTTCCACATTAAGTCTCTACCCACTCACAAACAACATTAGCTCTAATCTTCAGTGCCATCTATTTGCTTAATGTGATGTTAGATCATTTTTGGAAAGCTTTGGGTTTAGTTCTTAAAAGTCATGGCAATTAATATTGAAAACATTCCCACTATAGGGAGATCTGACTCCCACAGAACTCAAAACATTAAACAATAAATTAGGATAACAAACACTTGCCACTTTTAGGTGCAGATCCACAATTCAGTTCTGCTTGCCCCAACAACTTTTAACAAACACAAATTCAAGCTCTGGGATTATTTTAGGACAGACTTGACTCCATTGTAGTCTGTTTCCTAGCTTCCTTAGGAAGAATTCTGACAATGCTTATAAAGATCAACAATATTCCTCCCCAGATTACATCAGTCAACTATTAACATTCTGTCATTAAGCTCTCCCTTTTGAGTGCCTCACAGAGTTTTAAATGAAGCCCCTGATCATAAGATTGGTGATTTTTAAGTTTGATTAAAATTCACCTTATTGGTATAATGTTTCATAATGCATGTCCTGGTCGATGTTCAAGACAGTGATGGAGAATCTTATGTTGAAAATCTTGGCGATGAGTTTAGCATGCTTACAGATCCAAAGATGAAAGCTTTGTCTTGACATCAAAAAAATCACTACAAAGATAATATGCGTGCGTATAAAATACAACCAGTGTTTAGTTTCTGATAATTAACGACACATTCAAGCACAGTTATATGACTAAACATGTTAGATTCAAACACTTATTCAGCTACTGGACAGACTTTTAGAGCTGGAACACATACCCAATAGACTGAAAATGTTTTGGAGACAAATCTCTAACATATTATTCATTACAGCTGGAAAACATTGCAAAGATGAACTAAAAGCAATTCTTTTTCAGGGTCAATTATAATTTGTCAAGTATAATATTAATTTCTATTTAAAGTTGCTTCTACCAGCATTTTTCCCTTCAGTGGAAACAAATTGTTTTACAATTTATTAATAAGAGATGTTTCTTCTGATATTACTTACATTTAAGTAGCTGTCATGCAGACCCCCACCTGCCTAGAATGAGGCATATTAATTTTGTCAGATGAACATTGATTTTAAATTGTTGATGGAGTGAAGAAATGAGTTGTTTGAAGATCACCAGACACTGGGCTGGAAGGACATTCGCATATTAAGAGAAGCTGCTTATGGAGACAAAGGACTATTTCCTGCTCCAATTAACCCAAATGGATTTTGATCACCAGACATTGAAGGTGTAAGGAAGTGCATTCCAGAGACTTCATAGGTAATACAATCCACAAACCTTGCAGGAGAGACTGTTCCAAATAAGGAGCAATCACATGACTAAACTGCTGGACAAACTGGGGTTTTTTTGAATTGTGTCACACAGAAAGGAACAGAAGGCAGTTTGCAACTGAAGCTGGAACAAGGAAGCTACTCTTTCTCCCTCTCGCTTTCTCCCAAGCCACCAGACCCATGGAAGAAACATATACCTCAAGAGAGAAAAGAATCCGACCTCAAAACAAGTTGAAGCGTGCATTGGGCCCCAACGAATTGCAGGACATACTGGCAAACAAAAACTCCACAGCAAACTCAAAGGACAGTAAAATAGAAACCCATTATTGCCTCAAACTTTCCCCTTTATTCATTTCTACTTTTTCTGTCTCTATCTGCATGTTAATCAGGGCACACCCACTCAGTGAAGACAGGACTCTGACGGAAAGCACAGCAAAACAAGCTGTGGCTTTAACTGCAGTAAGAGTGAGACACAGGAAGCTTACGGCTGTGTGCAGGGAAATTTAATAGGATTCCTGAGGGTTATCAGGGTTTTGTGGCTGAAGGGACAGTAACCCCATAGCCCTCGAGTGGGGTAAGCAAGCCCATAGTAATCCTCAGGGACACAGGGGCCACTAGATCACTTTTACTGGGAAAAGGCCTGACCTATCCTCCAGAGAGTGTAGTAAACTAGAGAATGGTGCTGAATGGTATTGGAGGGCAGTGGATGCCTGTACCTTTACATCGGGTGCACTGGAGTGCGACCTAGTTTCAGGACCGATGACTATAGGGATTGTCCCTAGTTTGCCTGTGAACGGGGTTGACCTGCTCCGAGGTAACAATCTGGCGGAGATGAAGGTGGTAGCTTCCCCAGTAGTGAAAGAGAGACCTCAGTAGGTCAGAGAGACAGGGCAGTGGCAGAGACGGTCCCCTGCAGTTTCCCTGAATGTGTAGTGAATCAGCCATGATCAAACCAGCTCCCCATGAGGAGACTGAATAAGCACTGCAGGCAGATGACCATGAGGTCTGTCTGTCAGAGACTTTCTTTGGAAAGTTAGAAGACCCAGGGAATGAGTTAAATAGATCTTCCCTAGCTGAGGCTCAGTGAGCTGACCCAGTATTGAGAGAGTTAGCGCAGGCTACCTATTCTGAAATTGAAGCAGAGGAAGTCCCTGATTGCTACTATTTAAAGAATGAGGTACTGATGAGGAAATGGAGTTCTTTTCACAGACCTGAGAGCAAGGAGTGGACAGTGGTTCACTAGTTAGTGGCTGTACATGTCGGTATATGAAAATCCAAAGCCCACATAAGACAACAGTTTGACTGGCCAAAACTCCACAAAGATGTGGTGCAGTACTGTAGGAGTTGCCACATGTACCAGGTTGAGGGGAAATCCCAACCTACAGAGAAATCTGCACTCCTAAGTCCTGTATTGTTGTTTAGAGGACCCTCCAGCAGAGGGCTGGTGAACAGTAAGGGACCCCTGCTGAGAAAAAAAGGGGACAGAAAGGCACGAGTCTGGCAACAGGTTAGAAAGGAAAGGGAAAAAAGGGACCAAAAGAGCAGGTTGAAGGAAGTCCAGGAGGAATCCCGGATGAAAACCCCTACTGTCCAGTCAGCCAACCCTGAAATATTTGAGAGGTTAGAACTCACAATCTCCTATATAAATGCAGACACTAGAAGCACCCCACCAGAGTGGCTAACAGCATTTACTGCCACCCGCAGAGACAAAGAAAGTCCTCAAGAGGGCAGAGACATTATGAGGGTGATGCCTCACATAGTCGAAGTGAGCAGGGGTGTGCAGTAGAATCTGGACAAATATCTGCAAACAGGAGTGTCCCAGAGAGCAAAGGGAAGATTAGCAAAGAATCCACCCCCACAGTCAGGAAAAAAGGGAACCAACCATCCTCTGAGGTGAAAAGTCCTTGCATGATTCATCAAAGCACTGAAAGAGAGTTCAGAGTGGAACCGCTGCCCCTGAGCAGAACTCCAAACATAGGGCTAATTAAACCTAACCCCTGCAGACCTTAACCAGAACAAAGACACCTTAGGCATTCATGGAAATGTGCAAACTGAAAAAAACCTCCCCAAAAACCACATGTTTATTGGGATGCCAGAAAGGGCCGTTTAAAGCAGCACTGCTACCAAGAAAAGACAGACTCTAACAATTAGAATTAGAATTAGAACATTACAGCGCAGTACAGGCCCTTCGGCCCTCGATGTTGCGCCAACCTGTGAAACCATCTGACCTACACTATTCCATTTTCATCCATATGTCTATCCAATGACCACTTAAATGCCCTTAAAGTTGGCGAGTCTACTACTGTTGCAGGCAGGGCGTTCCACGCCCCTACTACTCTCTGAGTAAAGAAACTACCTCTGACATCTGTCCTATATCTATCACCCCTCAACTTAAAGCTATGTCCCCTCGTGTTTGCCATCACCATCCGAGGAAAAAGACTCTCACTATCCACCCTATCTAACCCTCTGATTATATGTCTCTATTAAGTCACCTCTCCTCCTCCTTCTCTCCAACGAAAACAACCTCAAGTCCCTCAGCCTTTCCTCGTAAGACCTTCCCTCCATACCAGGCAACATCCTAGTAAATCTCCTCTGCACCCTTTCCAAAACTTCCACATCCTTCCTATAATGCGGTGACCAGAACTGCACGCAATACTCCAGGTGCGGTCTCACCAGAGTTTTGTACAGCTGCAGCATGACCTCATGGCTCCGAAACTCGATCCCCCTACTAATAAAAGCTAACACACCATATGCCTTCTTAACAGCCCTATTAACCTGGGTAGCAACTTTCAGGGATTTATGTACCTGGACACCAAGATCTCTCTGTTCATCTACACTACCAAGAATCTTCCCATTAGCCCAGTACTCTGCATTCCTGTTACTCCTTCCAAAGTGAATTACCTCACACTTTTCCGCATTAAACTCCATTTGCCATCTCTCAGCCCAGCTCTGCAGCCTATCTATGTCCCTCTGTACCCTACAACATCCTTCGGCACTATCCACAACTCCACCGACCTTAGTGTCATCCGCAAATTTACTAACCCACCCTTCTACACCTTCTTCCAGGTCATTTATAAAAATGACAAACAGCAGTGGCCCCAAAACAGATCCTTGCGGTACACCACTAGTAACTAAACTCCAGGATGAACATTTGCCATCAACCACCACCCTCTGTCTTCTTTCAGCTAGCCAATTTCTGATCCAAAGCTCTAAATCACTTTCAACCCCATACTTCCGTATTTTCTGCAATAGCCTACCGTGGGGAACCTTATCAAACGCCTTACTGAAATCCATATACACCACATCCACTGCTTTACCCTCACCCACCTGTTTGGTCACCTTCTCGAAAAACTCAATAAGGTTTGTGAGGCATGACCTACCCTTCACAAAACCGTGTGTTAGGGTTCTGAATGAACGAGAGAGATGCATGTGTGTGTTCCTGTCCTTATCTTCTTTCTCATCCCTTTTAATGAAATGCTCTTTTAAAAAATCACATTTCATTCTGCTGGGTGTCATGCAGACCCCCACCTGCCAAGAATGAGGCATATTAATTTTGTCAGGTGAACATTGATTTTAAACTGTTGCTGGAGTGAAGAAATGAGTTGTTTGAATATCACCAGACACTAGGCTGGAAGGACATTTGCAGACTAAGAGATGCTGCTTGTAGAGACAAAGGACCATTCCCTGCTACAATTAACCCAATGGATTTTGATCACCAGACATTGAAGGTGTAAGGAAGTGCATTGCAGAGACTTCTATGGTAATTCAATCCACAAATCTTGCAGGAGAGACTGTTCCAAATAAAGAGCTAGTCACAAAACTAACCTGCTTGGCAACCTGGGGGTTTTTTGAATTGTGCCAGACAGAAAGGAACAGAATGCAGTTCGCAACTGAAGCTGGAACATGGAAGCCACTTTCTCTCTCGCTTTTCCCTAAGCCACCGGACCCACAGAAGACACATATACCTCCAGAGAGAAAAGACTCCAACCTCGAAACAAGTTGAAGCGTGCACTGGGCCCCAACGAATTGCAGGACTTACTGGCAACCAAAGATGCCACAGCAAACTCAAAGGACAGTAAAATAGAAACCCATCTATTGCCTCAAACTTTTACCCTTTATTCATTTCTACTTTTTCTGTCTCTATCTGCATGTGTTTACCGTATATGCATGCTAGCGTGGTCGTGTTGCATATTTGTAGTCGTTAACCGGATTAGAGGTTAAGGTTAATAAACTTCTAACCTTCTTGTTTAAATCTAAGGAAACCTGTCTGATTTCTTTGCCTTACTATTAGAGCAGTGAATAAGGATTCACTGAGAGGGAGCTAAAAACACAGTGTTTGTAAAAGAAAACGCTGTTGGTTAAACGAGGCAAAGGCTGAGAGGTCGTAGCAGTAGCAAACTATATTACAATGTGGTAAACTATTTTTAAAATAAGAGTTGTTAGTAGTATGTATCTTCTATTAGACAGTTAACAGACATCTTAAAAAATAAATTGACAAATCAGCTTCTTTATCAGTTTTATGAATCAACTCTAAACATATTCGTGATCAGGAATTCGACTTGTAACCAAAATGGGCAACAAATCAGCAGAGTGATTGCTCTTTGTACCAGTCTATGCCAACCTGAGGCCTGAGAATCAGGCCTCTTTTAAACTGAAGTGGCAAATTGCATGCAACAAACATGTGTCCTGATGTAGTTCGCCACTTGGGGCCTGATTAATTCCAGCCAGCTCCGATGCAGTGCCGTCCTGAGGAGAGGGAGACAAAGCCAAGGCAGGATCAAGACTGACTGACAGCAGAACCTAGAGGACAGTCTTGTTCCTTCCATCTCCACAAAAATATAACTTTAAAACATGTTTTGTGGCCTTTCTTTTGAGTGGCTTCCAGTGGTTCCTTTAAAGTTCACTAAATAAGTCACTCAAGACCTGGTACAACTTCATGGACTTTAACTGAGTCATTAACTAGAGAAAGGGTACTCAACTTAATTAACGACTGAGAAGACCACTTAAGTCATCTATCTTGGATGAGTTTACAATTTGGAATTGCAGTTTTAACTATACTGTGCCAGAATTCTCTATCCACTGTTCTCTGACCTTTGCTGGGTTTCAGGTAGATTCTGGCACTAAGAGTATCACTAAGGTAAATACTAAACAGGGATATATTCCATTGAGGAAGAAAGACTGTACCAGAAGGAGGCACCATCCATGGCTAACTAAGGAAGTTAAGGCCTCAAATTGAAAGAAAAGGTGTACAATGCTGTGAAAATTAATGGAAGGCCAGAAGATAGAGAACATTTTAGAAACCAGCAAAGGATGGCAAAAAAAAGAGGGAGAAATTGAAGTATGAGAGAAAAACTAGCAAGAAATATAAAAACGGACAGTAAAATCTTCCACAAATATAGAGAAAAGGAAAAGAGTAGTTAAAGCGAGCATTGGTCCCTTAGAGGGTGAGACTGAGAAATTAATAATGGGAAATGAGGAAATGGCAGAGACTTTGAGCAAGTATTTTCTATCCATCCTCACAGTAGAAGACACAAAAAGCATCCCAAGAATAGTAACAAATCAGGAGGCAAAAGGGAGTTTGGAACTTAAAACAATTGCTATCACTAGAGAAAAAGTAATGGGAATACTAAAGATTCAGAAGTCCCCTGGACCTAATGACCTGCATCCAAGGGTCTAAAAGGAAGTGGCTGCAGAGATTGTGGATGCATTGGTTGTAATCTTCCAAACTTCCCTAGATTCTGGAAAGGTCCCAGCGGATTGGAAAACCGCAAATCTAACAACTCTGTTCAAGAAAGGAAGGAGTCAGAAAGCAGAAAACTATAGGCCAGTTAGCCTAACATCTGTCATAGGGAAAATGCTAGAATCCATTATTAAAGAGGTAGTAGCAGGTCATTTAGAAAATCATAATACAATCAGGCAGAGTCAAAATGGTTTTGTGAAAGGGAAATCGTGTTTGACAAATTGATTAGAGTTCCTTCAGAATGTAACAAGTAGGGTGGATAAAGGGGAACCAGTGGATGTAGCGTATCTGGATTTCCAAAAGGCATTGGTTGAGGAGCCACATAAAAGATAACTAAACAAAAGCTCTTGGTGTTGGGGATTATATATTAGCATGGATAGAGGACTGGCTAACTAACAGGAAATAGAGAGTCAAGATAAATGGGTCATTTTCAGGAAGGCAAACTGTAACTAATGGAGTGCCGCAGGGTTCAGTGCTGGGGCCTCAAACATTTACGATCTATATTAATAACTTGGATGAAGGGACCGACTGTATTGTAGCCAAATTTGCTGACCATACGAAGGTAGGTAGGAAAGCAAGTTGTGAGGAGGATGCAAAGAGTCTGAAAAGGGATATAGAGAGGTTAACTTAGTGGGCAAAAATTTGGCAGATGGAGTATAATGTGGAAAAAAGTGAGTGTCCACTTTGGCAGGAAGAATAGAAACACATGTTACGACCAGGTGAGAAAGAGGTCTGGGGGTTCCCTTTCAGCCTTCACCTGATCTTACTGTAACAGGGTTTTATTTTTTAACACACTGCATTTTGAGCTCCCCCTTCGTGAATCCTTGTTCACCGCTTTCCAATTATAAGGCAAAGAAACACAGGCGGCACAGTGGCGCAGTGGTTAGCACCGCAGCCGCACAGCTCCAGCGACCCGGGTTCAATTCCAGGTACTGCCTGTGTGGAGTTTGCAAGTTCTCTCTGTGTCTGCGTGGGTTTCCTCCGGGTGCTCCGGTTTCCTCCCACATGCCAAAGACTTGCAGGTTGATAGGTAAATTGGCCATTATAAATTACCCCTAGGATAGGTAGGTGGTAGGGAAATATAGGGACAGGTGGGGATGTGGTAGGAATATGGAATTAGTGTAGGATTAGTATAAATGGGTGGTTGATGGTCGGCACAGACTCGGTGGGCCGAAGGGCCTGTTTCAGTGCTGTATCTGTAAAAAAAAAACGAGCACAAACAGGCTTTCTTAGGTTTAAAGAAGAAAAATGAAATTTATTAAACTTAAACTTAAACTCTAATTTGGTTAACGCCTATGCATACATGATGCACCCATGCTAGCATGCATATGTGATACACACATGCAGATAGGGACAGAAAAGAGCAAAAGAAAAAATAAAGTGAAGCTTGAGGCAATATTTGAAGAGTTTGTTACGGTTCTTCGAGCTCACTGTAGAGTCCTTTTGTAGGTTAATCTTGCTTTTCGTTGGGGCCCAGTATTCTTCTTAAACCTTGTTCATTGTAGGAGACTTTTCTCTCTTGGGGTTATTGTGTCTTCAGTGGGTTTCAGTTCCATGAGAAAGAGATGGGAGCAGAGAGGAGGAGAGGAGATCTGCTTCAGTCCAGGAGCCAAGAGCTTTCTGCCTTCAAACACACTGTTTCTCCAATTTAAAACTCTCAGTTCAAAACTCTGCAACAGCCAGTTAGTCATGTGACTGAACTGGTCTGACCATGTCCGTTCTGTGTATTGGGAGCAGGGACTCTTTCCTTTGCTCCAACACTGTCTGCCAGTATTCCAAAATGTCTTTCCTGCTAGGGGTCTGGCAATTCCTTGTAATAGGCCCTCTTTTCTTCCCAGCAACAATTTGAAGTTTAATGTCCATGTGTCGAAATTAATGTGCCTCATTCTTGGCAGGTGGGGGCCTGCAGGACACACAGCATTTTATTTAAATGGAGAGAGACTACAGAATGGTGCAATGTAAAGGATGTCCTTGTACATGAATCACAAAAATGCTAGCATGCAGGTACAGCAAACAATTAGGAAGGCAAATGGAGGCTGGTATTTCGTGAGGCCCTCTGAGATGGAGTCGAAGACGGGGGGAGGACGGCACAGAGTATTGTGAAGAGGTGCAGGGGTGGGCGGCGAGCGGAGGGCCCGTCGCCTCCCCATCACCCAGCGATCTTTCTGGGGCTGGGATAGGCCGACAACAGCCTTCCCACCCAGATGTCAGTTGAGGCCCATAAGTGGCCTATTAACAGTCTTAGCAGTGAAGGGGGGGCGGTGCTGCTCTGCTGTGCAGGGAGGACGCCCTGTAAAGTAATGCCTCCTCCCGGTGGGCATGGCGGGGTCCCTCCTTCATTGGCAATTTGTGGCCCACGGAGGACCCCCACTGAGAACAACTTTACCCCACCCCCCCCACGGGACCCGTCTCCCCCTGGACTGCAGGATCACCCCCCCAACCCCTCACTGGGACCTTCTGGACTGGCCCTGGCTACCCCGCCTCACCTACCTCTGTTCCGGGCTCCATCAGTGGGCCTGGGTCCGAGCCTGAGCCTCTGCAGTACCAGCAGTGGCCACCACCCCAGTGGAGCTGCTGATACCATTGAGCTGCTGGCCCTCTGATTGGCTGGCAGGCTCTTGGAGGTGGGATTCCCGTCCCTTTAAAGTCTTCAAAGGGACGGGAATCCTGCTTCCTAAAACTTTGATTGAAAAATGTCAGAGGCCACTCTGGTGGGGTGGGGACGGGGAGCGCATGAAAAGGCAGAAGCGGTGTACCTCCTGTCTTTACGGCCCAGCGACGGGAGCCCTGCCTTCAGCAAAAACTGCAGCCTGGAATGTTGACTTTTATTGCAAGGGAGATGGAGTATAAAAGTAGGTAAGTCTTGCGACAATTGTGCAGGGCATTGGTGAGACTGCAGCTGGAGTACTGTGTACAGTGTTGGTCACCTTATTTAAGGGACATACTTACATTGGAAGCACTTCAGAGAAAGTTCATTAGGCTGATTCCTGGGATGATGGGTTTGTCATATGAGGAAAGGTTGATCAGGTTGGGCCTGTATTCATTGGAGTTTAGAAGATTGAAAGGTGATCTTATTGAAAGATTCTGAGGGGGCATGACGGGTAGATGCTGAGAGGCTGTTTCCACTTGTGGCGGAAATCTAGAACTTGGGACACAAATTATAGTGTCTCCCATTTAAGACGGAGATGAGGAGGAATTTCTTCTCTGAGGATCGTTAATCTTTGGAATTCACTTCCCCAGTTAGCAGTGGAGGTTGGGTCATTGAATATATTCAAGGCAGACTTAGACAGATTTTTGATCTACGAGGGAGCCAAGGGTTATGGGAGGCAGGTAGGAAAGTGGAGTTAAGGCCATAATCAGATCAGCCATGATCTTATTGAATGGTGGAGCAGGCTTGAAGGGTGAATGGCCTACTCCTGCTCCTATTTTTTAATGTTCTTATGGATGAAAGTAGTGTTGCTAATGGCTCTGTAAGTCAGCCAGTGAGTGTCTGAGCCATGATCCTTCATTTTTGCTGAGATAGCTGGTTTCAGCCTGGGTGACAATAGATGCATTACAATTGTTCTCAGTGCCCTTCCATTAGGGGGGATGAAAATTATCCAAGATCCCTATTCCTGATTATATGCAGTATCCCCTGCTATACATTCACCTATGTGGACATCAAGTTTCACCATAGTGTCCCTCATGGTCCACCAGTGTACTTTCTAATTCTTTACATTTATGTACTGAGATGTTCAATTATTGGATATCAATGTAATCAAGGCTTGTCTTCAATGTATATAACTGGTTACGAACACACAATTATGTACTGAATATGTACTTAAGTCAGCAAATGAAATTAAACAAATGCTTGAGGGGCATTATAATTGTTAACTGGTTTATAGCAATATGAAAAATGTCTAAACCTATATAATATTTGATAGAAAACAACCACTTATGTAGCAGTCATGCACGCCGTCCATCGGGTCAATAGGTATTTCTACTGTTCTGCAGTCACATTAGACTAGAATAGAACAGATTTTGTTGAAAGGCTTGCACCACACAGGAAACTATTTACATTTATCAAACAAACTAAGTTGATGTTTTGAGACAGTTCCACCTTCACCTTGTTCTAACTGGTGATTACATGGCAGAGATGATCACATGTAGTGGAGTGTATGTTAGTAAAGTAAGAAATCTCAGGGGACAGAATAACTTCATAGTCGCTGCACTTGACAGTGCTGAAAATTACCTTTTGAAGGCTTCAGCATTAATGCTGTATGTTTTGTGATCAAAAGAGAATGACTCCCCTACTGTTTTCCCAGATAGCATGTAATTCAAATCTATTAAAATTCAAAATACATAACATACCATTTATACAATCCAAGCCAGGGCAGTTTCTATAATGAATGTCTTTAAATCTCCCAAGTGACATTGCAATTGGAACAACAGCAACTTAAAAGTAGGTCTTTTTCAATTTTAGCCCCCCACCTGCAACACCTTGAGATTCCTTGAGAAGCAGCGAACACTAAAATAATGAGTAGAAACACCATTTAACAAAATTTTAAAATGTTAAATCAATGAAAATAGCAACATTCATAAGCAGGCTGCCAAAGATTTTTAACTCAAAGTACTTCTATAAATCAATGAAATGATAGTTGTCAATATGAATATCCATGTCACTGCAGCTGATTACACTGAAAATGGTTGCAATGAAAGATGTAACAAACTGGGCAACAAATCTTCATCTTGTAACACGGATTGTTGTTAAAAGTGGATTAAATTTCTAAAAAAAAATTTGACCTTGATACACTGAGAAACAAGCTGAAGAATCATAAATATAGGTTTTGACCAGATGGGTAAATTGAAATCCAGCATAAGACTTAAGAAAGACCCGAGACAATGGTATTTTAATACAGGAATGAAGTCAAAAATAAAGACAACCCAATTTACTCCATTTCATCTTCCACCATCAAAGCAGATTGAACTGGTTATTTATCTTATTTGTTGTCTCTCAGACTTTGCAAATTGGCTGCCACATTTGCCTACAGAACAGCAGTGACTACACTTTGATATACAATGATTTTTAACTCAAAGTACTTTTATAAATCAATTAAATGATAGTTGTCAACATGAATATCCATGTCACTGTAGCCGATTACAGTGAAAATTTTTGAGATGAAATATGCAACAAAGCGGGCAACAAATCTTCATCTTGTAACACGGATTGAACACAGGCCGAACCCAACCAGCCCATGCTTGCAAAACTCAAAACACAGTGACCAACATTAGATGTGATTCTGCAATTGGACAACATTTGCTAAATAATCCTCAGTGTGCTAAGAATTATGCTGCCAACCAATTTAAGATTGTCAGTAGGGCTCGCAGTGTGGCACATTCGTGCATACTGGAAGCTTCATATATTAATACACAGGGCCCTGTTCTTTGCAGACAGAAAGAACACATACACACAATGTGCTTGTTTCAGCTAAACAAAATAAGTGACAACCATTCGCTGGTTCATTCCTCAGGGCGATGCCTTGACCAATCAGAGTCAAGCTGCCTGGTTTAAATTTCAAACAAAGCTTGGCAGTTAACTGTCTGTCACCGTAAACTGGTGCATTATGAATGGCAATGCCTTTACCAATCACAGTCCACTTGCCAACCAATCAGCACTCTCTTCTCATACAGTATAAATTTGTTGCTTCCCTTACATTGGTATTCTTGCCAATTGTCCTGATGAGTGCAAGACGAAAAGCTTTGACAAAATGTCTCTATTTTCAGCAAACCACTTGGATGGTAATTCATTGGTTGTGAAGTGTTTTGAGACATCCAGCTGCCTGTAAAAATGTATATTCTTCTTTCTAAATGTGAATGCTTGTTTGAACAATAATAGAAATTCAGTATGAACTTTTTCTACAGAAATTGATTCCTAAGAAGCTTCCTTCCACAGGTCTACTCAGTCAAGTAATTATAAGAACAAGGCCTAGTTCCAGGGTGGAGCTTGCCCAGAGAACATGAAATTGGCTACAGAACCTCACAAATGTATTTTACATATTTCAATGAGGCTGGCACTGGCTACCATAGTGACATAAGAACATATGAGATAGGAGCAGGAGTAGGCCATTTGGCCCCTCGGGCCTGCTCCGCCATTCAATAAGATCATGTCTGATCTGATTGTAGCCTTAACTCCACTTTCCTGCCTGGCCCCCATAACTCCCTTGTAGATCAAAAATCTGTCTAACTCTGCCATGAATATATTCAGTGATCCAGCCTCCACTGCTCTCTGGGGAAGAGAATTCCAAACATTACCAACCCTCTGAGAGAAGAAATTTCTCCTCATCTCTGTCTTAAAAGGGTGACCTCTTATTTTGAAACTGTGTCCCCTCGTTCTAGATTCTCCCACAACGGGAAATATCCTCTCAGTAACAACCCCATTAAGCCCCCTCAATAAGATCACCTCTCATTCTTCTAAACTCCAATTAGTATAGGGCCAACCTGCTCGACCTTTCCTCATAAGATAACCCCTTCATCCCAGGAATCAGCCTAGTGAACCTTCTCTGAACTGCTTCCAATGGAACTATTTTCCTCCTTAAGTAAGGAGAGCAAAACTGTATGCGATACTCTAGATACGATCTCACCAATGCCCTGCACAATTGTAGCAAGACTTCCCTACTTTTATATTCCACCCCCTTGCAATAAATGCCAACATTCCATTTGCCTTCCTAGTTACTTGCTTTACCTGCATGTTAACTTTTTGTGATTCGTGTACAAGGATACCCAAGATCCCTCTGTACCATGAGCTATTATCTTGTGTAGTAACGTTTTATGTGGCCCCTTATTGAATGCCGTTTGGCTACATCTACTGGTTCCTCTTTATCCGCCCTGCTTGTTACATCCTCAAAGAACTCGAATACATTTGTCAAATATAATTTCCCCTTCATAAAACCATGTTGACTCTGCCTGATTACATTATGATTTTCTAAATGTCCTGCTACTACTTCCTTAATGATGGATTCTAGAATTTTCCCAATGACAGATGTTAAGCTTAACTGGCCTATAGTTTCCTGCTTTCTGTCTCCCTCCCTTTCTTGAATAGCGTTGTTACATTTGCAGTTTTCCAATTCATTGGGACCTTTCCAGAACCTAGGGAATTTTGGAAGATTACAACCAATGCATCCATTATCTCTGCAGCCACTTGGGTAGCCACCCTAGGATATAGGCCATCAGGTCCAGGGGACTTGTCAGCCTTTAGTCTCATTAGTTTTCTGAGTACTTTTTCTCTAGCGATAGTGATTGTTTTATGTTCCTCCGTCCTTTTGCTTTTTGATTTTCTGCTATTCTTGCGATGCTTTTTTGTGTCTTCCTCTGTGAAGACAGATATAAAATACTTGATCAAAGTTTCTGCCATTTCCTTATTAATTCCCCAGGCTCATCCTCTAAGGGACCAACACTTACTTTAGCTAATCTCTTCCTTTTATATATTTGTAGACGCTGTTATTATCTGGTTTTCTATTTCTTGCTTGTTTACTCTGATACTGTTTATCCCTCTTTATCTTTTTTTAGTCATCCTGTGCTGGTTTCTAAAATGTTCCCAATCTTCTGGCCTACCACTAAACTTTGCAGCATTGTACACCTTTTCTTTCAAATTGATACCATCCATAACTTCCTTAGTTAGCCACTGATGGTGCATCCTTCTCATAGACTCTTTCCTTTTCAATGGAATATATCTTTGTTGAGAGTTATGAAATATCTCGGTAAATGTCTGCCACTGCTTCTCAACTGTCTGACCTTTTAACTTTTTTTCCCCATCCACTTTAGCTAACTCTGTCTTCATACCTTGTATTTGCTTTACTTAAGTTTAAGGCACTAGTTTCAGACTCAGACTACCCACCGTCAAACTGAATGTGAAATTCTATCATGTTATGATCACTCTTGCCTAGAGGATGCTTTACTATGAGGTCATTTATTAATCCTGTCTCATTTAACTTTACCAGGTCTGAAACAGCCTGCTCCAGTTTGGTTCCAGAATGTATTGTTCTAAGAAACTGTTCCTAATACACGCAATGAACTCATCCTCCAGTCTATCTTCGCCAATTTGATTAGGTCAATCCATATGAAAATTAAAATCACGCACGATTATTGCAGTACCTTTCCTACAAGTACCCATTATTTCTTGAATTATATTCTGTCCTACAGTGTAGCTACTGTTTGGGGGCCTATAAACTATTCCCACCAGTGACTTCTTTCCTTTGCTATTTCTTATCTTCACCCAAACTGATTCTACATCTTGATCCTCCGAGCCAAGTTCATTTCTCACTACTGTACTGCTCTCATCCTTTATTAACAGAGCTACCCCACCTCCTTTTCCTTTCTTCCTATCCTTTTGTAATGTGAAATAACCCTTGAATATTTAGTTCCCAGCCTTGGTCACCTTTCAACCACATCTCTGTAATGCTATCATATCATATCCATTTATTTCGATTTGTGTTTTCAATGCATCTATCTTGTTATGAATGATGCATGCATTCAGGTAAAGACCATTAATTCTGTCCTTCTACCATTTTTCCCTAATCTGACCTTATTTGCTGGTGTACCTTTATGTTTGCATGCTCTGTCCCTTCCTGCCACACTCTGATTATCATTACCCATATCACTACCCTGCACTATTGCCTTGTCCTTTCTCGTTAACTTTCTAAATTTTCCCTCACCTGAACCCTCCGCCACTCTATTCAGTTTTTAGCTCTCACCACAGCCCTAGTTATACAATTCATCAGGACACTTGTCCCAGTGCAGTTCAGGTGAAGGACCTCCCAACAGTACAGCTCCCTCTTTTCCCAGTACTGGTGCCAGTGCCCCATGAATTGAATCCATTTCTCCCACACCAATCTTTGAGCCACGCATTCAACTCTCTGATTTTATTTACCCTATGCCAATTTGTTCATGGCTCAGGTAGTAATCCAGGGATTATTAACTTTGTGCTTCTGCTTTTTAATTTAGCCTCTAGCTGCTCATATCCCTCAGCAGAACTTCTTTCTTAGTCCTTCCCATGTCATTGGTGCCCACATGGACCATGACAACTGGAGCCTTCTCCTCCCGCTCCAAGTTCCTCTCCAGCACTGGGCAGGCAACACAGCCTTGGAGTCTCATGATCTCCATTTCTATCCCCCAACAATTCTGTTCCCTACTACTACTACATTCCTTTTTACTCTTCCCTTGAATGGCCCCCTGCTCCACAGTGCTGTGCTCAGTTTGCTCATTCTCCCTGTGGTCCCTGCACTTGTCCATACAAGCTGCAAGAACCTCGAACCTGTTGGACAAGTGCAAGGTCTAAGGCTCCTCCATTGTTACCTTCTGGATCCTCATACCTGCCTCACTTGTGGTCATACCCTCCTGTCCTTGAGAATGGACCAAATCTGAGGTACATAGCCTAAGGGGTGTGACTGACTCCTGGAACAAAGTGTCCAGGTGACTTTCTCCTTCCCTGATGCATTGCAGTGTCTGAAGCTCAGACTCCAGCTCATCAACACTGAGCTGAAGTTCCTCGAGCTGCAGGCACTTACTGCAAATGTGATTTCAGTAGATCACACTGGTGTCCACCAGCTCCCACATGCTACAGCTGCAACACATCACCTGCCCTGTCATCTTTATTGTGTTTTAATTTATTAATTAGGTTTCAAGTTTTGAAGTATCACTGATAATTTGTAGTTATATTAAGTAGTTTAACCAGTTCAGCTGCAAAGTCAATACAAAACTCCCCAGTAACACTTAAACTACTGCCCCAGTTTAGAAAGAAAATTACCCCTTAAAACTCAACAACCAATCACCTCCCTGCTCACCTGATTAATGCCTCTGGGCTTCAGCTCTCAGCTCTCACTGTCTCCAGCTCCCTCTCTTGGATCACTGCTTGTTCTGTAAAAGTCCAGAACAGTACCTCCTCCCTAACTGCACTGAATTCCCATACTTAACAAATTCCTGTGTTAAGCATTCTGTCGAGCAGCACTCAGTTGAGCAGAACTTTTTGACCTCACTTTACCTGTAAAGCGATCCTCTGGTCTCTTTAAATCAAAGTTTCAGGAGGCAGGTTCCCCGTCCCTTTAATGATGGGGATCCTGCCTCCATGAGCTGCTGGCCAATCAGAGGGCTGGCAATTCAGCAGTATCGACTGTGACCACTGTCAGTATTGCAGAGGCCTCGGACCCAGGCTCAGCACTCGAATATAGGAGACGAGGTAGGTGACGCAGAGTTGCCAGCGGCCAGTCCGGAAGGCCCCAGCGAAAGGGGCACGGGGGCTGTGAGGGTGAGGGGGGGGGTGTGGGGCTGGTCTTGCAGTTCAGGGAGATGGGAGTCCCGAGGGGTGAAGTGGTTCACGGTGGAAAGGACCACACCCCCCAAGCCAGCAGGGAAGGTACCTTATGTTACAAGGCGACCTGCCCGTGTGGCGGTGAGCCCCTGCCGCTGATAAGATGCCAGCGGCGGTGGGAAGAGGCTCTTACTAGGCCAGTTAAGGACCTCAATTGGATCTGGGCAGGAAGGCCGTCATTGGTCTATCCCACCCCCGGGGAGATTGCTGGGCAACAAGGAGGCAATGGGCCCTCCGATCTGCCATCCGTAGCGATGCTCTGTGCGCCACCCCCCCACGCCCCCCCGCCCATGGGGCCACCAAAATCCAGCCCAGCATATCTGCATTTTGTTTACCATTTCCTGATGTTTACACAATTTTTCAGAAAAGGCCTTTTCAAATTCTGCTGGGCATAGTCTTTGAGGGAACAGCTGATCTTTTCCTGCCCATCATTTTTGTGTGTATGTTCGTAACATTTTCATGGAGTGGGGAGCAGCACTAACAGTGCTCAAGTTGGGAATTTGGTGCAAATGGGAATTCTCTGGTAAGTATTTCTCAAACTGAAATTTAATTTAACATTCAGAATTTGGCTTAGGACTTTCCACACTGCAAAAGAAACCAATAGCTGTTAAGCTACCTAAGTTAACAGAAAATACCTGGCAGTGGCAGTTAGCCGTTAACCAGCTGAAAGCACTGAATTTTTGGTTCCCACCAAGGGTGGGAATGGTAGTGAACGGGGCTCGAAAATACCGATGTCAGCCACCGTGCCGGTTTCCTGACCCCGTTCCCAGCATCAGCCATTTTTGCCAAAGTGGTTCGGGACTGCCAGGGCTACCCACCACCAAGAGGTGGGTAGTCAATTAGGCTTGTTAAGAGCATTGGGTGCAGGTGCAGGCAAAGGCTGCCATGTAAATGGTTTATCCACTTCTCCCCCCCTGCACCTCCTCCACCCCCCACAGTGGTGACCTGGTTGCTGTATCTTTTAAACGTCTATCAAAGTTGGTGAGAGGACACCTCTATGTTGAAGCACCTTCTCAGTTACTCACAGTTTATTGCAGGCTGCAGCTTTTCTCAATCTGGAAGGCCTCTGCTTGACCCTCCAGCTTCGAGAGCGCTCCCACCCCCCCTTAATTGGACAGGGAATTTGTCTCCCTGCCAATTACAGGGGTGCCTCCATGAAAATCCCAAAGAGTTACAGTCCCAAATCCTGTTTCCTGCTCCCAGAATGAAAATTCAGCCCAAAGTCGTTGCGTAAATAGGTGAAAGCTATTGTGAGAAGAAAGCTGCGTTAACAATTGTAACTTAGGTGTGAGTCATAAGCTCCATATAGTAAACAATATTTGCTAGGCACAGAGTGATCATAGAACTAAGTGCAGTGTTAACAGAGTGATAAGGTGCCAAGCTACCTAGTTAACCAAAACTGTCTGTCAGTGGCAGTTAACTTTCAATCAGCAGGAAGCTGTGGGTGTTAATAAGTGTGAGCAGGAAACTGAGTTAGCAGTTGTACTTAGATATAATTCATAAAGACCTACATAAAGAAACATTACTTGCCTTGCACAGAGTGGTTGTGAAAAGTGAAGTGTTAACAGAGTGCTCAAGTCCAGAATTTGGTCCAGAGAGGGAAGGAGATGCTGCTTTTTTTTCCTTCAGTTGTTGCCAAAGGCATTTTTTTTAAAATCTTAAGTTTATTTCTGTTGTTAGTTAATACTCTAATAAATAGAGGCATGGCAGGGCACATTGGTCCCATGGAGCGCGCATCCTGTTCCATGTGGGAACTCCAGGATACTTCTCATGTCCTGGACAACCATATGTGCAGCAAGTGTCATCAGTTGGAGCAGCGTGAACATTGGGTTTCAGTGCATTTGTGAGGCTGAGGACTGCTTGGATAGCATGTTTCTGGAAGTGATCACCCTACAGCTTAAGAGTGCGCAGGCAGAGAGGGAATTTGTGACCACCAGACAAACAAGGAGAACCAGGCAGGTAGTGTAGGAGTCATCTGCGTGCATCCCATTCTCTAAATGGGATTCAGTTCTGAATACTGGTGAGGGGTGCGATGGTTCCTCCGGGGAGTGCAACCAGAGCCATGTCCAGGGTTGGCTCAGCTGTGTGGGGCGGGGCGGGGAGGAGGAAGATCAGGAAAGCAATAGCAATCTTGTATTCAATAGTTAGGAAAACAGACAGGCATTTCTGTGGCCACAGACGTGATTCCATGATGGTATGTTGCCTCCCTGGTGCTAGGGTCGAGGATGTCACTGAGCAGCTGCTGAACATTCTGAGGGGGGAGGATGAACAGCCAGAGGTTGTGGTCCATATCAGTACCAATGGCATCGATAGATAGAGGGATGAAGTCCTGCAGGCAGATTTTAGGGAGAAAGGAAAGAGATTAATAAGTAGGACCTCAAAGGTAGTAATCTCTGAATTACTCCATGTACTAGTGAGTATAGAAAGAGGAGGATAGAGCAGTTGAATGCATGGCTGGAGAGATGGTGCAGGAGGGAGGGCTTTCGATTCCTGGGATATTGGGACCAGTTCTGAGGAAGGTGGGACTCGTACAGGCTGGACAGGTTACACCTCAATAGAACCGGGACCGATGTCCTTGCAGGGTGGTTTGCTTGTCCCGTTGGAGAGGTTTTAAACTAATTTGGCAAGGAGATGGGGACCAGGATGTAGCATTTGAAAGGAGAAACAAGGTGCACAAAGGATCAACAGAGTTGGATAGCTCTAGAGAAAGAAATAATAAGGTACTTGGTGGGGTCAGACTAAGAAGGAATACCTAAATTAGGTTTACACTCATCATCTTTGGCCTCCTTGTCTCGAGAGACAATGGGTAAGCGCCTGGAGGTGGTCAGTGGTTTGTGAAGCAACGCCAGGAGTGGCTATAAAGGCCAATTCTAGAGTGGCAGACTCTTCCACAGGTGCTGCAGATAAAAATTGGTTGTCAGGGCTGTTACGCAGTTGGCTCTCTCCTTGTGCTTCTGTCTTTTTTCCTGCCAACTGCCAAGTCTCTTCGACTCGCCACACTTTAGCCCCACCTTTATGGTTGCCCGCCAGCTCTGGCGATCGCTGGCAACTGACTCCCACGACTTGTGATCAATGTCACAGGACTTCATGTCGCATTTGCAGACGTCTTTAAAGCGGAGACAAGGATGGCCGGTGGGTCTGATACCAATGACGAGCTCGCTGTACAATGTGTCTTTGGGGATCTTGCCATCTTCCATGCGGCTCACATGGCCAAGCCATCTCAGGCGCCGCTGGCTTAGTAGGGTGTATATGCTGGGGATGTTGGCCGCCTCGAGGATTTCAGTGTTGGAGATACGGTCCTGCCACCTGATGCCAAGGATTTTCCGGAGGCAGAGAAGATGGAATGAATTGAGACGTCGCTCTTGGCTGACGTACGTTGTCCAGGCCTCGCTGCCTTAGAGCAAGGTACTGAGGACAGGCTTGATACACTTGGACTTATGTGTTCTGTGTCAGTGCGCCATTTTCCCACACTCTCTTGGCCAGTCTGGACATAGCAGTGGAAGCCTTTCCCATGTGCTTGTTGATTTCTGCATCGAGAGACAGGTTACTGGTGATAGTTGAGCCTAGGTAGGTGAACTCTTGAATGACTTCCAGAGTGTGGTCGCCGATATTTATGGATGGGGCATTTGTGACCTCCTGTCCCATGATGTTCATTTTCTTGAGGCTGATGGTTAGACCAAATTTGGTGCAGGCAGCCGCAAATCTGTCGATGAGTCTCTGCAGACACTCTTCAGTGTGAGATGTTAATGCAGCATCGTCAGCAAAGAGGAGTTCCCTGATGAGGACTTTCCGTACTTTGGTTTGCACTACATATATATAAACACACGATGTGTGGTAAATAAGGTTGGTGAGCTGCAGGCACAAATAGCCACATAGAAATATGATGCTATGGCAAATAATGGAGACTTGGCTCAAAAAAGGGCAGGATTGGGTACTAAATATTCCTGGAAAGTTCGGGAAAGATAAGGAAGGAAAGAAAGGAGGAGGGGTGGCTGTATTGATTAAGGAAAATATTACAATGCTGGAGAGAGAGGGTGCCTGGAGGAGCCAAGGACAGAATCTATTTGGTTAGAGTTAAGAAACAATAGAGATGCCCTTTCAATGCTTGGTGTATTCGATAGGCCACCAACTACTGGGGAATATATAGAGGAGTAAATTTGCAGGAAAACTGCAGAGAGATGCAAAAACCATAGAGTAATGATAATGGTGACTTCAGTTATCCTAATATAGACTGGGATAGTAATCGTGTAAAGGGCAGAGAGGGGGAAGAGTTTCTGAAGTGTGTTCAGGACAGTTTTCTTGATCAGTATGTTTCTGGCCCAATGAGGAAGGAAGCATTGCTAGATCTAGTTCTGAGGAATGAACTGGGTCAAGTGGATCAAATGTCAGCAGGGAAACATTTGGGGGACAGTGATAATGGCATCATAAGGTTTCGATTACCTATGGGAAAGGACAAGGAGCAATCTAGAGTAAAAATACTTAAGTGGAGGAGGGCCAGTGGTTTGGGAATAGATCTGTCCTGGGAAAATTAGAATCAAAGATTGGTAGGCAAAACAGTAATCGAACAATGAGATGTTTTAAAAGAGGAGATGCTTTGGGTACAGTCGAAGTACATATCCACAAGGAGGAAAGGTAAGCCAACCAAAGCCAGAGCTTCCTGGATAGTGAAAGAGATAGAGAGTAAGATGAAGCAGAAAAGGAGTGCATATGACAGAAGTCAGCTTGATAATACATGTGAGAACCAGGCTGGATACAACAAGTTCAGAGGGGAAGTGAAAAAGGAAATAAGAGGGGCAAAGAGAGAGTATATAAAGAGTCTGGCAGCTAACATAGTAAGGAATCTAATAGTCTTCTATAAGCATATAAATAGTAAAAGGGTAGTAAGAGTAAGTGTGTGGTTGATTAGTGACTGAAAAAGGAGACACATGCATGCAGGCAGAGGGCCTGGTTGAGGTAATAAATGAACACTTTGCATCAGCTTTTACCAAGGAGGAAGGAGCTACCAAAGTCATTGGGATGAATTTTCAGGTCCTGCTGGGGGTGGATACAGAGGCGGGCAGGGGACGAAAGTACTGGCATTGGCCAGCCTGCCAGTTACCCCACACCATCCCCAGTGCTGGCAAGTTTCACTAGGGCAGGGAGGGAGGGTGGTCCCGAGACCCCGCCCAATCAATTAAGAAGGCCAATTAACATTGTTAAAGAGCTCATTGAGAGCTCGTTAAGGGGCATATTCTGATTTTCACAGGGACACACGGGCTGCACGCACTGTATGGGGCAGACCAGCTGAATGGAGGGACACACAATAGGGAGCTAATCATAGCTGCCGCTGGGAATTACATGGGCCCCATAAAAGGGTGAACTGCACTGGGGTTCCGGCCATTGGGAAACAGGTGCCATTGGCTCAGGGTAGCTTGCGGGGACAGTGCTGACTGCGCGCTCAGGCAGTGCAGGGGGTCGCCACTCTTCTGGCATCACAGGGGTTCTAAGAGGAGGGGGCAAGGCTGCCAAACACAATCTGGGGACCACCAGAGCACAAGGAAGGTAGCAGCTCGCAATGTTTGTGGTTTTTAATTTTAGAGATACAGCACTGAAACAGGCCCTTCGGCCCACCGAGTCTGTGCCGACAATCAACCACCCATTTATACTAATCCTACACTAATTCCATATTCCTACCACATCCCCACCTGTCCCTATATTTCCCTACCACCTACCTATACTAGGGGCAATTGTTAATGGCCAATTTACCTATCAACCTGCAAGTCTTTGGCATGTGGGAGGAAACCGGAGCACCCGGAGGAAAACCACGCAGACACAGGGAGAACTTGCAAACTCCACACAGGCAGTACCCAGAATTGAACCCGGGTCGCTGGAGCTGTGAAGCTGCGGTGCTAACCACTGCGCCACTGTGCTGCTCCAATGGGGGCACGACTCTCAGACATTTGGTCCAGTGGAGATTAGGAGCAACACCCTTTGCAAGAACGGCAAAGCCCTAGGCATCAGGAAGGCAGAGGAGAGGGATGAAGGCAGGCAGGACACGGAGGTCATACCCTCTGCACAGGATCTGCCGTTGAAGACTGAGCTACCTTGAGGTGACTGAGAACCAATGCCGCAGGAGACTGCGACTCTCCAGGTAGATGGTCACAGAGATGTGTGCCCTCATTGCTGAAGACATCACACCTAGCAGCACTGCTCACTATTCCCTGCCAGTAGCTGTCAAAGTCACTGTGACCTTGAACTTCTTCGCTTCTGGCTCCTTCCATGGATCAGCTGCAAACCTTGGCGGCAGCTTGCAAACGGCTGCACACCACTGCATCTCGCAGGTCACTGATGCCCTATTTGTGAGAGTTGGACAGTACATTTAATTCCAGGCCAATGTGGCCTTGCTGGCACAGAGGGCAGTGGGTTTCGCCACCATCGCTGGATTCCCCCAGTTGCAGGTCATCATTGATTGCACCCATGTGGCCATCAAAGCACCCAGTGACCGGTCAGTCAGGTTCATCAACAGGAAGGGTATCCACTCCCTCAACATTCAGCTGGTCTGCAGCCACAACAAGAGCTTCCTCCGTGCATGTGCTAGCTTTCCTGGTGATTCCTGCTATGATTCCTTCATCTTCTGCCAGTTCAGGCTGCTGCAGCTCTTCACTCCAACCCCCCAAACTCAGTGGATGGATTCTAGGGCACAAGGGATATCCCTTGAAGAGATGCCTACTCTATGAAAGCCTGAGACAGAGGCACAGTGGTGACAAGCCAAAGCCATCTACTCACTAGTACAACCATTGGGCTTCTGAAGATGCGGTGCCGGTGCCTGGACCAGTCCCATGGTGCCCTGCAGTACACTCCTGCAAGGGTCTCCCTTATTGTGGTGGTCTGCTGTGTTCACCACAACATGGCCCTCCAGAGAGGTGTGGAACTTGAAGACAGTGAGGCCTGAAGGGCACAGCTTATTGGAGGAGCAGGACGTGGAAGAGGAGGAGGACGTGGTGACTAGGGGGAAGATGTGGAACATTGAGGTGACCCAGCTGCACAGGGAGGTGGTAGGGCCTGGCACGGAGCTCGGGGGCCTTGTCAGGATGCCATCAATGTCAAGGATGAGCTGATTCAAGCTCATTTCGAATGAGCCCCTCTGACCCAGGAGCAATGGCAGGGTCTGGAACTCACTCTGAGCTGCCAGTGCTAACAATTCCATTGACGATGCAGCCTGGAACATGTACACTCTTACTGCCAATGAAGGAAGCACATCTACACAGTGGTTTCACTGTCACCGTGCATGGACACTTGCTCACCTTCACTAGTTCATACCTCTTTTGATGTACCGCCATTAATAAAAGGAGGCTCACATGTCTGGCTTCATATTTACATGGTGGCCTTCAAGGAAAAGAATGCATAGCTACAGGTAGAAGACACCCCAGTGACCCACTCAGTGCTCTCCTGACGTGGTGGCCTCTGCACTCATTCACTTCTATGTTCCCCTTGGGGCCTTGGAGGAGGTGGAGGCAGCCTGCTCACTTGCCTCTGCCTGCGGCTGAGCTTCACGTGGTGGTCATCGTTGTTGCGAGATACCCCTGGGGGCACCTCCAGAGGCTGCTGCACCTGCATCATTGCATTAAACCTCTTCCAACTTCCAATTTCTGCAGAAAACATTCTTCTGCTGACTGTGTCCGCTATCTCCATCCAGGCCTGCTTAATCTACGTGGGTGGCCTCCTACTGCTGCCTTCCGGGAATAAGACTTTCCTCCTCTCCCTTACGGCCTCCAGGAGGACCACCAGGTCCACATGAGTGAATTGAGGGCTGCCCTGTCCTGGGCTCCAGGCCTCTGGCTCTCCTGGGACTTTCCACAATTCAAAGCTTCAACGCTCTTCCAAACGGAAGTTAAGGCACTAAAATGGCAGACAGCCTGTTTAAATTGGGCCCGCATTTGAAAGGTCCCGCCTCCATTCCTGCCATTGTGGCTGCTAATTGGCTGTCAAACCCGTCTCCATGCCAATTTACGGGGCGCCCCTGTGGAACTCGGGATTGGTGACTGTTTCTCCCTGGGGGCCGGGTTCAGGACCTGCAACCAGTCCCAACTTCTGTTTCGCACCCCTGGAAGCATAATCCTGCCCATAGTGAATGAGGAGGTAGTTGAAATACTTGCTGGGCTAAGCATTGATAAAGCAGAGGTGTTAGAAACGTTAGCTGTACTTAAAAGTTGATAGTCACCAGAATTGGATGGGATGCATTTGAAGATACTGAAGGAAATTACGGAGGTCTGACCATAATCTTCCAATCCTCCTTACATACAGGGGTGGTGCCTGAAGACTGGAGAATTGCAAATGTTGCACCCTTGTTCAAAAAAAGTCTGTAAGGATAAACCCAGCAACTATAGGCCAGTCAGTTTAACTTCGGCGGTGGGAAAGCTTTTAGCAACGATAATCCAGGACAACATTTAAGAAGTATTTAGATGACCACTTGAAACGCCATAGCATACAGGGCTACGGGCCAAGTGCGGGAATATGGGATTAGAATAGTTGGGTTCTGTATGGCCAGCACAGACACAATGGGCCGAAGGGCCTGTTTCTGTGCTGTATAACTCTATGACTCCAAAATTAACAGTCATTTGGACAAGTTTGGATTAATTAAGGAAAGCCAGCACAGACTTGGTAAAGGTAAATTGTGTTTAACTGACTTGATTGAGTATTTGGTGAGGTAAGAGAGGGTTGATGTGGTGTATACGGACTTCCAAAAGGTGTTTGAGAAAGTGCCACATAATAGCCTTGCCAGCAAAGTTGCAATTCATTGAATAAAAGGGACAGTGGCAGTGTGGATACAAAGTTGGGTACGTGACATGAAGCAATAGTGCTGAGTGGTTGTTTTTCAGACTTGAGGAGTGTATACGGTTTCCCAGCGGTCAGTACTAGAATCATTGCTTTTCTTGACATATGTTAATGACTTAGACTTGGGTGTACAGGGCACAATTACAAAATATGCAGATGGCACAAAACTTGGAGGAATAGTGAACTGTGAGGAGGATAGTGATAGACTTCAAGAGGACATAGACAGGCTGGTGGAATGGGCAGATATGTGGCAGATGATTTTTAATGCAGAGAAGCATGAACTTATATATTTTGGTAGGAAGAATGAGGAGAGGCAATATAAACTAAAGGGTGCACTTCAAAAGCGGCTGCAGGAACAGAGAGACCTGGGCTATATGTGCATAAATTGTTGAAAGTGGCAGGGCAGGTTGAGAAAGTGGTTAAAAAGGCATACAGGATCCTGGGCTTTATAAATAGAGGTATCGAGTACAAAATCATGGAAGATATGATTATCCTTCCATCTACAATGGATGATGTTGGACATGCAGCAAACAATCCATATAGGTGGGCTAAAATAAAAGCAAAATACTGCAGATGCTGGAAATCTGAAATAAAAACAGAAAATGCTGGAAATACTCAGCAGGTTAGGCAGCATCTATGGAGAGAGAAGCAGAGTTAATGTTTCAGGTCTATGACCTTTCATCGCAACTGGCAAAGGTTAGAACAGAATTAGGTTTGAAACAAGTGAAGGGGTTGGGGGGGGTGGTGTGGGGGGGTGGTGGGGTTGGTGGGCGGGATGGTGGAGAAGAGAATAAAAGGGAAGGTGTGTGATAGGGCAGAGCGGTGGAGAGATTAAATAACAAAGCTGTCTTGGCGCAAAGTCAAAGAGTGTGTTAATGCTTGTGGTGAAAGACAAAGCATTAGTCCAGAGAGAGTGTTAATAGTGGAATAGTGAACAGCTCTGTCTACATGAGAAATAGGCACGTGGTTAAAAAATAAAAATAAAATAAATAATAAATATATAAAAAAGGCCAGTCATGCTCTGAACTCAATGTTCAGTCCGTGTTTCGCAATTTGGCCTAAGATGGTCATTGCTTTCCCTAAACGTGTACCAAGCTCTGCATCAAGGGACAGATTTGTCTGTCATCGTGGACCAAAGGTAGCAAAATTTGCTAATCCCTTCCAGTGAGGTGTTAATTAGTGTGATCAGGGGCGGAGATGCAACACCATGTTCCATGACCACGGTTTTATTGATGCTGTTATGATCAGGTGAGGAGAGGTCAAAAGGCTTCCTCTTGTCCCTCTCCTTGTTTGACCCCAACAGGGTTTATTTCTTTTAAACAATGGATATGCTTACCAATTCAGTGAGTGTTTAACGCTTTTATGTACTATGATCATAAAAGAACCGATTGGACATTTTAAACAACAGCTTAATCAAGAAAGAGGTTAGTTTTTTGTATTTAAAACCAAAACCTGATCTAAGTAAAATAAAATAATTAACAACTTTCACACACACACATACACACACACGCACAAGAATCACACACACACAAATAGGTTACAGAATGAAGAATAGATTGGTTGGATTAGAATCCAGAACAAATAAAAGAATATACAGTCTGTGGAGTCTGCTAATTCAGTTGTCTTCCAGATGAACCCATGGTCCTGAAGTTTCTGGCTGGTAGAGGTGGCCACCTGGTTCAGGATTTTCTTGGAGACAGTGATGTAGATGGTTTCCTCCCCGGGGTCTCTGTCTGCAGCAATGATAGACTTGGATGTTTTGCAGCCAGCAGGCAGAGTTCGCACTTACAGGTTTGCCTGGAGAGAGAGAGACAGACAGACAGACCCCCACTTGAGTCCTGCACTGGTCAAACTCAGGTGCTTGCTGTAGAGAGAAGAAACCGCAAGTTTTCACACAGATGGAGAGTCTGTCACATGATGGCTCAGTGTATTCTCTCTTTTGCATCTTAATTAGTTCAAGTATAAGAATTCCAATCTCTCAGGTTTCCATTGTTTCAGTGTTTACTCTTTGAGGTTCCTCTCTACCAGTGTTAATATTCCAAGATGGCTTTGAAAGTATTGTTAATGGAGATAAGGCAGGCAGCTCATTCTAAATTTGCAAGCCATTTTCTGGTGGGAGATTAACCAGATATTCATTTCCGCCTCGATACCTTGGTACGTGAGGTATTTAGATGCAAATTGCGGTGGCCATTTTAGCTGCTAGCAGTAATCCTTTTATCAGTTTTTTTGACCCCTGCTTTCTTTTTAAAGTTTCATTCAGGTTTCTACCAATGGATTAAAAAAATCATTTGGCATAACACGTGGTCATGACAACACTTATAGTCAAGGAGAACAAGTTACAGGCATGGGAAAGACAGTCCATGAGTCTTTGTAGCTGAGTTTCCATGTGAGTGATGAATGCAGCATCATCAGCTTAGAGGAGTTCTTTGATCAAGATGCAATTGTTTTTGTCTTTAATTTCAGCCTGTTAGATTGTAGAGCTTGCCATCTGACCCAGTGTGCAAGTAGACTCCTTCCATATCTGCAGGGAAGGCGAAGGTCAGGAGCATGGTGAAGAAGATACCAAACAGAGTGGGGGCTAGGACAGAACCCTGTTTCACTCCATTCTTCACTCTGAAACGGTTGGAAGTGGAGCCATCGAACTGTACAGTGCAGTGCATGTTATCATGAAAGGAGCAGGTGAGACTGAGGAACTTCGGTGGACTGCCAATTTTTCCCTAAATCTTGTACAGCCCTGCACTGCTGACAGTGTTGAATGCCTTAGTGAGATGTAGGAAAGTAAAATAAAGGGCTATACTCGGTTCCCTACACTTCTCTTGTAGCTGGCATAGAGAGAAGATCATATCCACAGTAGATCAGCCAGCACGGAAACTGCACTGCACTTCTGGCTACATTCAGTCTGCAAGTAACTGTAGTCTTTTAAGTATGACCCTAGCAAAGATCTTCCCCATGATGCTAAGGAGTGAGATGCCCTGTAGTTGTTGTAGTCTCCTCTGTTGCTTTTGTTTTTGTCTAGTGTGATAATTTTGGCATCACACATCTTCTGTGGAACAGAACCTACTTTTCAGCAGAGAAAGAGAAGGTCATAAAGGTGTGGCAATAGATGGGACTTTCTGTGCTTGAGCAGTTAGGCTGGGATTCCGGTCTTTCCCGGTGCCCTTCTGTTCACTAGGAAGTCTGTCCTTCTGGAGCTGCAGTGATAAGGGTTCTTCATTTAACTCATCCATGACGGGAAAGCATCAAGCACAGACTGAGAGATGTCCGACTCACAGGGGTATAGCTCACAGTAGTGTTCAGCCCAACGGGACATCTGTTTACTTCTGTTGGTCAGTACTTCACCATCTGCTGACTTCAGAGGAGCAACTTTGGTGATGGCAGGGCCAAGTGCCCTCTTGATCCCTTCGTACAAAGCTTGTAGATTTCCTCTGTCACATGCAGTTTGGATTTCCTGACTTAAGTTCTTCTAGTGTTTGTTTGCACAGTATCTCCCTGTCTTTTGCATGGCTGTCTTGGCTACTTTCAGGTTGTGCAGTATCTTAGCTGTTGGGTTTAAGTTATGCATCGTGTAGGCTCTGTTTTTAACATCAACGACAGATATCATCTCAGCCGAGTTGGTAAGTTATGATGAACCTTTATAAACTCTACTTCAGGTGAGGACGAACAATTGTGTCCAATTCTGGACACCGCACTTTAGGAAGGATGTGAAGGCTTTAGAGAGGGAGCAGAAAAGATTTATGAGAATGGTTCCAGGGATGAGGGACTTCAGTTACATGGATGTTTTAAAGAAGCTGCAGTTGTTCTCCCTAGGGAAGGAAAGGTTGAGGGAAGATTTGATAATGTTCTGGAGTAGACAGAGTAGAAGGGTGGAAGGGTTGAGAGTGAAAGGGCACAGATTTGAAGTGAGAGGCAAAAGAATCCAAGGTGACACGAGGGAAAACTTTTTTTATGTAGTGAATGGTTACAATCTGGAATGCAGATTCAATTGTGGCTTTTAAAAGGGAATTGGATAAGCACCTTAATGGAAAAATATTGCAGGGCCACAGGAAAAGGGCAGGGGAATGGGAACTAGCCAATTTGCTCTTGCAGAGAGCTGACATGGCCCGAAGGGCCAAATGGCCTCTTTCTGTGCTGTAACCATTCTATGATTCTATGAATGCCAAGCAGTAAGAAACGGCAGATTCAAATGGTATAACCTTTTAGATTCACTGTTCTGATTAGTAAGTGAAGGATGTAATCAAATGTGTAAGGTAAAAAATAAAAATGAAGTTTAGCACCTATTTAATAATAATAATCAGCAACTGAAATAAAAGAAAGTTTACAAATTCATTGATTAATTTTAAAATTCATTTTGTGACCATGATTTAGAGTCAACAAAAGCTGCTTCAGAAAACCATTGTCATCATTCTTTTCCAGTTATTGTTGATGAACCAATGTTTACTGCATTAGGATCGGAACTTTAACATTCACACTAGTTGTTTTTAAGTTCATTTCTTGGGATGTGGGCATCACTGGAAAGGCCAGCATTTATTGCCCATCACTAATTGCCCTTGAGAAGGTGGTGGTGAGCTGCTTTCTTGAACCGCTGCAGTCCATCTGGTGTAGGTACACCCACAGTGCTATTAGGAAGGGAGTTTCAGGATTTTGATCCAGCGACAGAGAAGGAACGGCGATATAGTTCCAAGTCAGAATGATGTGTGGCTTGGAGGGGAGCTTGCAGGTGGTGGTGTTCCCATCCATTTGCTGCCCTTTTCCTTCTCGATGGAAGAGTTTGCAAGTTTGGAAGGTGCTGTCGAAGGACCCTCAGTGAGTTGTTGCAGTGCATCTTGTAGATGGTACACACTGCTGCAATTGTGCGTCAGTGGTGAAAGGGAGTGAATGTTGATGGTGATGAATGGAGTGCCGATCAAGCCGGCTGTTTTATCCTGGATGGCGTTGAGCTTCTTGAGTGTTGTTGGAGTTGCATCCATCCAGGCAAGTGGAGAGTATTCCATCACACTTCTGACTTGTGCCTTGTAAATGGTGGACAGGTTTGGGGAGTCAGGAGGTGGGTAATTCGTTGCAGAATTCCCAGCCTCTGACCTGCTCTTGTAGCCACAGTATTTATATGGCTGCTCCAGTTCAGTTTCTGGTGAATGGTAACCCCCAGGAGGTTGATGGTGGGGGATACAGTGATGGTAATGATTGTCAAGGGGAGATGGTTGGATTTTCTCTTGTTGGAGATGCCACTTGTCCGGTGTGAATATAACTTGCCACTTATCAACCCGAGCCTGTTATCCAGGTCTTACCGAATATGGACATGGAATGCTTCAGTATCTGATGAGTTGCAAATGGTGCTGAACATCATACAATCATCAGCGAACATCCACACTTCTGACCTTATGATGGAGGGAAGGTCATTGATGAAGCAGCTGAAGATGGTTGGGCCATGACACTACCCTAAGGAAATCCTGCAGTGATGTCCTGGGGCTGAGATGATTGGCCTCCAACAGCCATAACCATTTTCCTTTGTGCTCGGTATGACTCCAACCAGTGGAGAATTTACCCCCGATTCCCATTGACTTCAATTTAGCTAGGGCTTCATGATACCACATTCGGCCAAATGCTCCCCTCTTGAGTTCAGCTCTTTTGTCCATGTTTGGACCAAGGCTGTACTGAGGTCAGGAGCCGAGAGGCCCTGGTGGCACCAAAACTGAGCATCACTAAGCAGGTTGCTGCTGTTTAAGTGGCACTTAATAGCACTTTCCATGACACCTTCCATCACTTTGCTGATGATCGAGATTGGGTGGTAATTGGCTGAATTGGATTTGTCCTGCTTTTTTGTGGACAGGACACATCAGGGAAGTTTTCCACATTGTCGGGGAGATGCCAGTGATGTAGCTGTACTGGAACAGTTTGGTTAGCGGCGCGGCTAGTTCTGCAGCACAAGTTTTCAGTACTACTGCTGGGATGTTGTCAGGACCCATAGCCTTTGCAGTATTCAGTGCCTTCAGCCAGTTCTTGATATTTTAGAACAATTTGTAATTTGTAAAAAATAAGTTAGAGAATTTTTTTTTAGATATTCTGATAAGGTATGCATTTCTAAATTCTCTCCCCTCCAATTCCTCATTAAGATGTGTAAATATAGATATGACAGTGACAAATAAGCATTAGTCCTTTGTGATTGATACTTTGATTTTGATCAGGACCTTAGGAGACTTAATCAGTAAATTCAATAAGCACCAACTGCAACATGAAAGAAAAATAAAGAGAGTGAGTAAGTGATAGGACAAAAAGAATGACCTTAGCTCACAAAAAGTGACATACCGGCTTAAGTTACAGGGGTATTAATCTAATATAAAGATTTTAATGGATCATATGATAGGTTCATATGAAGAAGGATCTTCGATAAATTAGATCTTTTCCTTCCAGAATGGCAACCCTAAATTCTTCCCATTACAACCTGGTTTTAGTTTCATATAGTCCAATAGATATTCTATGGGGATGAAGTTGATCCATGTCAGTAGCACTAAATGGGCTCATAGTGACTTGGGAGTCAATTTTTTTCACCGCACCCGATCTTCTTTCCACTGAAGTTCACAGAACTGAAGACTCATTTCTTAGTCTCACTGCCGCTTTTATTTGGTCTAAAACGACAAACTGTGACCATATTTTCCAAGTCAACGGAAAATCAAAACTGCATGGTTAAAAATCGGCCAACGGTTTATTATAAGCCTGTGCCTTCGTTACCTGACTTGAGTATTTCTGGCTGGCCTCCCACATTCTATCCTCTGTAAACTTGAGGTCATCTCAAACTCTGCTGCCTGTATCCTAACTCACACCTTGTTCACTCTGCTCTAATATCACCTTATGTGGCTTGGTGACCAATTTTGCTTATAATGCTCGTGTGTAGTGCCTTGGAATGCTTTATTACGTTCAGGGAGCTATATAAATATAAGTTGTTGTTGCTGCTGGCAAAGACTAATTTCACCCCTTATGAATTTGGAACATACAATGTGTTATCTAAAGCTATAAAACTTGCATCAAATACTATATTTCAAATTTTACATGGCTCTAATATTTTCAAAGAATTCTAAAACTTTAAAATATCATCATGACATAATAACTAAAGTTTATAAAATATACCTAGTGACAGTTCAGCCTTAAAGTGTGGTATATGTCACCTATACAATAGACTACAGGTGCACAAATTAATTTTAATTGGGTCCTGTAGACTAGAAGGGAGTCTAAGTACAGGTTTATGCAGGACAATAATGTTGCCTAGGTATCGATTAAGAAGTTCTTTAAATGCAATACTAGAGTTTTTTCTTAATCAAATCTATCTATAAAGCAACTCCGATCCAGTTGGTACAGCAGCTGATGCTCTTCCCCTGTACGAGAAGATTTGAACTCACAAACGCAGAGCATGCACAGTACACAATTTTGCCTATGTGTCTTTTTAAATGGTAATCGGAGTCTTCCCTATATCATTCGGACACATGATTAGCATGGGTAACAGGTCTGCTGCCCGTTTTAGGCAGCTTTTGCGGCCGCCTAGGAGTAGGCCCCTTTCCAAATGGCGGCAGCCATAGTCTTGGGGTTATTTGTTTAGTTTAGTTATACAGCACTGAAACAGGCCCTTCGGCCCACCGAGTCTGTGCTGACCATCAACCACCCATTTATACTAATCCTACACTAATTCCATATTCCTACCACATCCCCACCATATTTCCCTACCACCTACCTATACTAGGGGCAATTTATAATGGCCAATTAACCTATCAACCTGCAAGTCTTTGGCATGTGGGAGGAAACCGGAGCACCCGGAGGAAACCCACGCAGACACAGGAAGAACTTGCAAACTCCACACAGGCAGTACCCAGAATTGAACCCGGGTTGCTGGAGCTGTGAGGCTGCGGTGCTAACCACTGCGCCACTGTGCTGCCCTGTTAATGGAGCAATAAGTATGCTGAGCCCATTTTGAGGCCCTCACTGTTCCATTAACATCAGTTTGAGTGAGCTAAAATCGACCCCCATTGTGTGACCTCCTATGGTCCCCATCAAAGAAGCAAGGAAGAAGAAAGCAGATTGTAGCTACAGGACTAAAAATACAATAAATTCTTTGAAAGGAAGAGCTGATGAGAAGCTGAAAGTAAAGCATTCTAAAGCTTTGATTTCAGCAGCTCTATTCAAAAGTGTGATTGCTTGACAACTGGCATAGATTTAACATGATAAACCTAGGTGACTGTGAAGTGAAATTCACAGACCTCTGTTAATTACACGGGGCCTCAATCAATCACTCTCCATGGTTGACATTTAATTCTTGTACGCACAGTTAGGCTGCTGCGCCCTTCACAGATCAGGGCCTGCATCAGGCCTTCTCAATTCAGCTACTTAGCCCACATCAGTTTCATATTGGATAGGTTACACTAAAAACGGGAACTAAATCACTTATCAATGCCTGAAATTTTATTTTTATTAAATGGAAACCAGGAGATCGATAAGAAAACAGCATAGAACTGTGGAAGTGTGCAATTTTTAAAATATTCTACTGTTAGAATGTATCCTTCGAATAGGGAAATTAAATTGTGTAAGTCAAAGTGACTGACAGCATCAATCTAGTAGTATTTGAAGAACACTGGATGGAGACAGAACTGTTAGGAATTGGCTTAAAGTACAAACAGAAACATTTTACCACAGGGCCATTAGTGTTTGCTGGCAGATTAGAAGCTGCAGCAGGGGGCAGATTCATCAATTTGTAGGTTGTGAATACTGGAAAACCTCTGCGCGCTGTGCGATTAAAAATTTATTCCTCAAGGAAGGAAGATCAAATAACTTATGACAGATGGAGTCACCAGAGAGTCGATCTCCCGTCTGCTGAATGAAATTAACATTTCTAGCATAGTGGGATTACTTAGTCTGTACTTTGTAATTGCAAACTAATACATAGAATAAGACATAATAAGCAAAAGCTACTGAATATTTTATTGATAATTAAATACCAAATTATTATTTATAAAAAGGATAATCATTCTGCATTGCAAGATTAAAAATGAATCACTGTGAAACTTTTTTGTTCTATGAATAAAAACATTGTAGGGCATGCAGATAATGCTGTAGCCTTGGATAATCCATTTAGAAGGGATAGATAGTGAAAGGGTTTGATTATACTCAACATGTAATTGTAGGGTGCGAATTTCAACTCCATATGCTGCTAGAGATAGTGCTTTGGAGGCCTAGCGCTGTTCTGTTGGGGCGTGCTGTGCCATCTAGTGCTTCTAGCATGCCCTGTTGAGACGCATACCCGAGCAGACATTCCCAGTGTGCGCCAGAAGGTGGTGAAGGAGTGCTATCCTGACATTACCGAGCTCAGCTGGCTGATGTGATGCCAGGATATCTAATCTGGATCACGCAGGTTCAGGCCTCGAATTCGCACATCACTCTGCAAATAAACAAGAGCTAAGCTCCAAGATGGCCCCTGATATCATGTTATTTAAAGGGCCAGGCATCCAAATTGCAGGTAAGGTAACTTTTAAGAACTTCTGCTATTGCAAAGTGTCTGAAGGTACTGCGGAGTGTTTTTGGAGGTGTAATAGTGAGTTCCTGGATTGGCCATTGTTGCTGCATCCTTACAGGGAGGGCAGAGGATTACGTGACCTGTTCACACAAAGGTTGCAACAGGTGTGGGGAAGCAGTGGCGTGACAGGGAGATGGAGCAGAGGTTGCAGAGAGATCAAGTTCTGTAGGATGCCCCCTGCCAACTTGGAGCCAGACTCCTCCACGCTGTCAGTGTGCATGCCCATCAGCACTGGCCAGTATGCCACCCCATCGAGGTCCTCATCTGAGTCCTCTGCAGCAGAACTCATCCATGACCTCACCCTCCATTAAACTTGCAAATGAACTATCCTTTCTCCCTGGCCTGGCTGCAGATCACTCATGCCCAGATGCCGATTCTAAATCTATGCTCGCCTTCAAGATACATGCAGTGCCAGTATCGAATTGGTGGCTGCGAGTGTCAGATCAAGTGACAGGGCCTCTTCATCAGTGCTGTGCTGTTGCTCCCTCTCTTCTTCCTTGGGCTGCTAATGGCTGGGCAGGCAGAAGTTCCTGGGTGTCTGAAAGCAGGAACTCAGAGGGGAAGGTTGTTGTGAGGGAAGGGTGGGTGGGTTGGAAAGCAAGAGGTCCATGGTCACACCATCAGCAACTTGCTCATCATGCCAGGTAGTTGGATGCAGGTAAGCTGGGAGTTGAGAAGGGGCATAAGGCAGGAACATACTGTCATTCTCAAAGTTCTCAGTGACGCGGATGCTATGGACTCCATCGCAGCCAGCCCCATGATGCTAAGAAGCATCTCCTCCATTTAGCTCAAAAGATTTAGGCATCCTTGTGCACTGCCAGTTCTGCTCTCCTCCCTTTCGTTGTGTGTCACCTTCCCCTGCACGAGAGAGGGAAGAATGTAATTTATAATGTTGCACTGTGTTTGGGTGATATGCCTGTCATAGCTGAAAAGCTGGAGGTAGGAAGAGGCAGTGAGAGGTGGGTGTGAGGCTGGCAGCATTGGTAGGTGTGTGAAGGTGAGGTGGTGTATCTGGATATGAGGCATGAGTCCTGAGTGCCAGGGAGTGTTAATGGATGCATGTAGGGGCTGTGGGGCAATGAGCAGCAAGAGAGGCTGGTGGTGTAGTGGTTCAAGATGTTATGTGAAGATGCATTCACTGACCTTGACCGCCCACGTGAAGTCATTAGACTTCTTGTGGCACTGGTGCCAGGCCCTTGGGTCCAGATTCTGGGGGCAGGATTTTCCTTCTAGGGGTGGGAAACTGACATTGGGATCATTTCCGGGTCCCGATTCAGCCCCTGGGGAGAAGTAGTCACAGCCCCTGATTTTCATGGGACAGACTGTTAATTTGCTTGAGGGCAGGTTGGGCGGCCAATCAGTGGCCGCGAGGGCAGGAATAGAGGTGGGACTGAAAGAGTGTGGGCCCGATTTAAACCCACCACGGCAACCATTACTGCGGCTGCCATGTCACTGCACTACTTTCTGGAGCAAGAGAGGCAGAGGCCTGGAACCTGGGACAGGGCTGCCCCTCGTTTTGCTGATGCTGACCTGGAGATCTTGCTTGAGGCAGTGAGGGAGAGGAGGGAGGTCCTCTTCCTGGATGGAGGCAGGAGGAGGCCACCCTCCCGGACCAAGCTGCCCTGCATCGAGATTGCTGACACTGTGCAGACAGAGTGTGTCCCGCAGAAACTCCTGCAGTGCAGGAAGAGGTTAAATGACCTTATTCACTCTGGCAAGGTGAATGCAACACTGAACCCTCAGGACAGTCCTCTGGGTATTCACCCTCCAGCAGGCACACCAGCTGAGCAGGCTGAGGGTACATGCTGCTCCTGAACATGAGAGAAGTGTGTGCCCAGGGTACTTACTGACCCTTTGGCAAGGCTCAGAACTATAGTGCTGCTGAGGACCCGCCAGGACTAATCCAGCAGCAGCTTAAGTATATGTGCCGCTGCCATTGGCCATAAAGGCCAGCAGTGCCTGAACCTTCTCTCTCTCGTCCTTGCAGGAGAAACAGGCACAGAATGGCTGCAAGAGGGCCCAGACAGGAGGAGGAGACCTACACGTCATCACCACAATGGAAGAAGGAGCCATGGAGATCGCCAGGATTGCTGACAAAGAGCGAGTTGGGGAAGGCAAGATGGCATCTCTGGTGGAATTGGTAAATAGATACTGCAATGAGTAGATGAAAGGGATGCGTTGCACTCCAGCCTGTCCGACAGCAATGCCAAAGATTGAGCTTTATTTGAAAGCTGCAGCACTGCAGAGATTCTTCTCTCCAAGGCTAGTTCTCACGATCTCTTCTTGTGTCTCCCACAGATGCTGATGTCGAGGTGCTAAGACCGACTCCCTCACCATCAGTGGGTCAAATACTGCCAGATTAGAGCTCAGACCAAGCACTGTCACATCTTACAAGCGTACCCACCACCAGTGCAGGTACAGTCACCTCGGTAGGTCCTCACATGCGATTAGTTAGGGTGGCACTGGGTGTTGAGCAACTCATGAGTGGGCAAGAGGAGGTGACAGAGGCAGAAGCAGCTGTAGGCAAGAGGGAGGATAGATCCAGCCCTGTTCAGCTGGGAACAGATGCGGGGTCTTGGGAGTCAATGGAAAGGAGGCTATACCTAGACCAGCAGCAACAGTCGTGCTCCCACATGTCAGAGTTCCCTGAGGCAGTGGGTCATGGGCTGAGAATGGAGGAGTCCATCTTGCTCATGTGCGCCACCTTAGCTCAGGGCTTTGAAAACATGAAAGAGTGGCTACCCTCAGGGAGAACTATATGTCGCAGCATTTGGAGTACATGCAAGAACTGTGCACTGATGCATGCATGCCACACTATGTAGCCTTAACCGGTCAGTGGAGCTGATGCCGCAGAGATTTTGGAGGGGCTACCCTCCGGCCATGCGGAGTGCCATCCAAGAGCTGAGGCTGTCACCGAGGAGGATGAGGGCGCTACCCTCACGGGACACCATAATCAGCAGCAGCCTCCTTGGCCCCTCTGACTGAGGGACCATCTGTGCAGCAGGGCCCAGTGATGCAATGACACCGATGCAGTAGCCTCTGAAGGTGACCCCCGGCACCTCCACAACGAGGATGACCACCACGTGCATCTGAGCCACAAGCCAAGAGAAGTGAGCAGGCCGCCTTCACCTCCTCTGAGGCCACAAGGGGAGTACCACGTAGAAGTGGCCTCTCATCCTCATTCTCATCCTCATTTTCAAATCCACCCATGGCCTCGCCTCTCCATTTCTCTGTAATCTCCTCCAACCGCAAACCCCTCCGAGATATCTGTGCTCATCACATTCTGGCCTCTTGAGCATTCCTGGTTCTAGTTGCTGACTGCGCCCTCAGCTGCCTGGGCCCTAAGCTCTGGAATTCTCTCCGTAAACCTCTCTGCCTTTCTACCCCTCTTTCTTCCTTTAAGAGACTCCTTAATAATCTTACCTCTTTGACCAAGGTTTTGGCCATCTACCCTAATATCACCTTATGAGGCTTGGTGTCTAAATTTGCTTTAGAACACTCTTGTGAAGTGCCTTGTTTTATTACATAAAAGGTGTTATATAAATATAAGTTGTTGTTGGTAAAATAGCCAGCAGGCATTCATTGACAGTCCAGATATGAAAAATAGCTAGTGGTACCCCTACCCCAACAAGGAACAACTAATAGCAGGAAAGGACAGAAAATGAGCAGAAAAAAAATTTTTTTACACTGTTTTGCAGGGTTTCCGCAGCCCTCTGGTCGCGGTTATGTTGGACGAGTGGGAGAATCCCTAGGGGATTTCATGCCCAAGATTTATTGTTCTCACTTAGTGAAACAACAGAGAACACTTCTTGGCATCCCATCCACCATCTTCAACATTCACTCCCTTCACCAGCGACGCAGTGGCAGCAATGAGTACCATTTGCAAGATGCACTGCAGTAACTCACCAAGGCTCCTTCGACAGCACCTTCCAAACCTGCGACCTCTACCACTTGGAAGGGCAAGGGCAGCAGACGCGTAGGAACACCACAACCTGAAAGTCCCTCTCCAAGCCACGCACCATCCTGACTTGGAACTATATCGCTGTCCCTTCACTGTCGCTGGGTCAAAATCCTGGAACTCCCCTCCTAACAGTGTACTTACACCCCAAGGACTGCAGCGGTTCACAAAGGCAATTCACCACCACCTTTGTAAGGGCAATTAGGGTTGGGCAATAAATGCTGGCCTAGCCAGCGACATCCACATCCCATGAATGAATAAAGAAAACTCTAGTGTTCCTTTGTCATGGTACAGAGATGCAAACATCAACCGGGCTTAAATTACGATGTGAGAAAATCTATGAAAGCTATTTGTGCAGAATGCTGACTGGACGCTGATGGTACATTTGTGTGTGAGGACACCTAATTACTAAAGCTCAGATAAATCAAACAAAATGGAGGAGTAAAGTTAGCTAAAGTGTAAAGAATGGAAGAGATACAGTACACTAGATATCTGAGCAAAGTGGGAGAAGTGTTTTAATTAGATATTAAGCAATTATACAGTTTGTAATCCTTATTTTAATAGTGTTAATTATTCATTGTTTGTCTATTTGCTCTTCAGTCAACAATGTTACAATACCTCCCCATCTCGATTTTTATCCGATCCATTGCCTCTCGTATCACTGCTTCTACTGATATTCTGTCATCGTCCATTTCCTTAGAGAACACTGACACAAAATACCCATGAAAGAAATGAGCCTTGATCTTCGCCTCTAAGCATATATCACCCTCTCTTTCCCAAATATGTCCCACTTCTCTGACTGCTCGCTTACTATTTACATGCCATTAGAAGATCTTTGGGTTCCTTTTGGGTATATTTGTGGGGACCCTTTCAAAAGGGGCACTTAGCTTTGAAAACAAAAAATAAATAAATAATGTAATACATTGCAATGTAGTCTATACTGGTGAGACAGCCTGAAACTATTGTGCAAGCAGATCAGTGCTTAAAGGATGAGAAAATAATTACCAGGCTTCTTGGATGAATGAGATTCTCCCATCACCTTACCTGACAGCATCTACTTGTCTTAATGTAATTTAGCTTTAATTAGAAATGTCATTGCTACCAAAGAAAAATAAGGTTTCATTGTTCAGCTACACACCACATAAACCAGTTTGTTTGTTTTTCTTATTTTGTACTTCTTTGTTCACCTTTGACCTGGCAGCAGATTCTTTTGATTGAATTTACATATCCAATCGATTGGTCAATGTCAAATAGCCAATGGTTTCATTTGTTTTCTTTTAACCTTCTGGTACCAGATAAGGCTATGACCAGCATTGTTTGTTTCCCTTCGTGAAAAATCCAGTTGAGAGCAACAGACATTAGGTTTAAATGTAGTTCCCACTCAAGATAACAAAATTAATGAAGTTAAAAAAAAGCTGTGTTATCTGTTAACTTTTAACTGGTGTCGGCCTAAACTGATTGAACTAATTGGAGTTCTAGGTACATTCTAGCTGCAGCAGGTGCCAGAACTGGTGACAGTAGAGTCTCTGAGCAGAAACAAGAGTGACAATGGCACAGCAAGGCAGAGAGCATGTGCCAAGCATTTCTGATGCTGGCTTGGAGGCCTTGTTTGAAGAGGTGCAGAGAAGGAGAGATGTGTTCTATCTTCAGGGGGCAAGGAGGCCACCAAGGCAAGCTTTGCAGAGGCAGTAGGAGCAGATAGCTGTGGTTGTCAATGCCGGCTGTCTAGTCCTGAGGACACTGATAAGGTGCTGTAAAAGAATTCAATAACCTCACATGGGTGGTCACAGTCAACAAATGCCATATCCTACCAACTGCACTAATAGCTTCACACACTGCTCAATCCACCACACCCCATCACTCACCTACCAACAATCTCTGTCAACCATGACTCATACTTCACTTTCAGAGCCACACCTCAGCCTCACACACTTTGCACTGCTGCTACCCTCACACTCAACTTCAGACCTTGCATACACTGTCAGCTATTCAACTATGGCAGGTACATCACCTAAACAGATAGTACCACACTCAGTGACACACTTTTATTTCTCTCTCTCTTACAGGACAAGGCAGCCCAGATAGGAGGCAGCAGCACCGAACCAGCAGGCAAGAGGCATGGCTACATGTTCTTATCCTCTTGGGTGAGACAGTGCTCGCCATTATTAGAGTAGCTACAATAGAGCCCTTGGCCAGTGGCATGGCTGAAACCATTGAAGATGATGGTGTGCTCCTGGCTACTCCAGCTACTCACATCCTTCTTCCCTATCATTCCACAATCTGTACCAATGTACACACTACAGATGGTGTCAGCAGCCACCTCTTGCTTTCCCCCTTCCACCCACCGCACCCCCCGTAACAACCCAACCCTTGTGTCTTTATCCTTTCAGATACCCAAGAACCGCTGCCTGGCCAGGCAGTGATGGAACAACCAGACATTGAAGAGGAACAGGAGACTGATGAAGAAGAAACACCATCACTCGATCTCTTAGTCACTGCCACCAGCTCAGATACTGGCATTGCGTGTACTTTAGAGAGTAGCATAAAAGCATGATCTGCACAGGGGACTTAGATAAGAACTTCAAAGGTGTAGCATACAGAAAAAGGCTAATGGGCATGCACACTGAAATGCTTGATGCATTGGCAGGCTGCCAGAAAGCCTTCTGTCACTGTTGAGGAGCATGGAGGAGTCCGGCTCCAACTTGGCACAGGGCTTTGTAAAAAGCTTGGAGCCCATCCTTTCCAACAAGGAAGTGGTGGGCAACTCCATGAGAAGATACATGGGCATGACTATGATGCAGCGTCTAATGGTTGATGTCTCAGATTCCATTGCAGCACAAGCAGAAGCCACCCAAGGTCTGAGTGCTGTAGTGGAAGCTCAGAATGAAGTCATGAAATCTCAGCTTGTGGCCATACCGGCTCTGACTGCTACCATCATGGCTGTCGGATGCCAGTGCCTAAAGGGCTTTCAGGTTCTCACAGCAGTCCAGCAATCTGTGATCCAGCACATTACTCAGATTACTGAGGTGCCACCTTGGGGGTGTGGCAGTGGGCCCATGAAGCACAAACCTGCTGTCCTCTCACAGAATGATAGCATTTGTTCTCACACCACTGTTACTCCTCCAGTGCCCTTGCTGTTGCCTGTCAGTCAGCCAGCCCAGAGTGCAGTCATCGCTGCAGAGGTGTTGCAATCTGAAGCCGATCCATCTGGACCCAGAGATACTCGAAGGCGTCCTGCAAGGCCATCTGCAGTCTCCTCCACTGACAGTCAGCAGCCTTCCAGCAGACATGCTGCAGCCACTGGGATAGCACTGCATAGGAACACTGGGACAGGCAAAGTCACCCACAAGACAGACACTAAGGGAAAGTGCAAAGCTGATTAATTGACTTTTCTAAGGAATATTGGATGATTTGTTGGATAAAGTTGGTTTGGAATGGTTGTTTGGTGGTGGTGTTTATTTCTGCATTGTGGCCAAGAGGACACTGTGATTGTCTGTAACAAAAGGGTGGTAAAGTGTGGGACTGTTGGTGATTGGGGAATTGGGATTGTGTTCAGTGGAACCATAATCAAATGAGGCGATCGTGGACAGCCCAGCCGGAAAGGGGTTGTGCTGGTTGCCTCTTACCTTGCTCCTCCTTTTCCTTCTTCTGCTCCTGCTCCTCTACTGCTCGCCATATACCTGGTTGCAAATGGCTGTGCCCTCATCAATGTCAGGTTGTGGAGCACAAAGCAAATACGACAAATCATGACACACACTCTGGCAAGTACTGAAGGGATCCTCTAGAGCGGTCCAGGCAGCAGAACTGTTGCCTCAGCACTCCAGTGGTCTGTTCTATGTTGATTCATGTGGCAGCATAGCTCTTATGGTTCGCAGGCTGGCCCCGTGTGCTTGGGTTGTGGAATGGAGTCCTAAGCCAGGTGTTAAGCAGAAAGCCCTTATCACCCAGCAGTTAGGCTTCTGGTTTGACATTGAGGGAACAGTGCACTGGTGCAGAATAAAAGCATCGTGACTGTGTCAGGATACCGGGCATTCACCAGCATGATGTGCTGAGCATGATCACACACCAACTATACATTCAGCGAGTGATAGCCTTTGCGGTTGTGGGGGGTACATCTCAACATTTCAACATTTAGATGCACCGCCCACAAAGTCACGTGTGTGCAGTTGATGGCGCCCTGCACCATGGAGAAGCCCGCTAACCTGGAAAGGCCACATGCACAGTCCACCTGTGTCTCTCTGGACAGAGAGAAATTGATAAACTCCCCTCTCCTAGCATAAAGAGTGTCTGTCATCTCTCTTATGCTGCAATGGTTGGTGAACTAGGAGATGTTACAGATGTCATTTGCTCTAACCTGGAAGTATCGTGATGTGAAGAAGTTAATGGCCACTGTCACCTTCACATCCCCTGGCAATGTCATCTGCTCTGAGGTTGCAGGTTTGGTTGCAAGAGGTGACAGAGGTCTGTGAGCACTTCCTTTGTGTACTGTAAATGCCATACCCACTGCTCCTGGCTCAGGTTGAGGTGAGAGAATTGCTCTCGGAAGACCCTAGGTGAGCAAGGCCATCTACTGAGAGCCCTTCTCCCCCCTCCTCCTCCTCCCTGTGTGAACAGCTTCTCCTCTTCTTTGTTGCCTCTGCTCCATCTCCCTCTCATGCTATAGCCCAAGAGGGATGGTAACTAAAGCAACCATGATTGAGAGCAAGCGGTCTGACCAGAACCCTTGAAATCAGAACTAAGGTTTTCTCCACATGCAGTACCACTCCTTGTCGACTTCACCAACTTTAAACAACTCTGGAAAGCACCAAGCACTTCCAAAAACTCAAACTGAGCCAGTAGAACTCAATCAGCAACTAAACTGAAAGTGGTTGATGATCCTTTTAATTAGGGCTGATGGACAGGTGGATGGAGTGGTCCCTCCTTCTCCTGGATGCATTGAGAGGGTGTTAGCTGGAGCAGCAAGGTCCAAAATGGTAGGCGAGAGTCAAATCAGCATTACATGCATTCTGACATCACAATCTACCTACTCTGTGTACTTCTGATAAACTAATGCCTGCACTCCCGCCCTCACCAAAATGGTGTCTGGCGCGAGTCAGCTAGAAGGATGCGCATGCAGCGAGGACACTGTTCTGGCATCAAAGCGGCATCATAAGCACCAAAAAGAATGGGTGCTAATGGAGGACCATCAACTCAGTGAAAGATGCACTTTGCTCTGCCAGAAACTTGCTGGTCTTCCAGTGCAAAGCTGTTGATGACCAAGTGTTGCAGACTAGCACATTCCAAGGTCCAGGACTACGTGCTGAGGGACGCACTAAAACTTGGGGCAGCCGCTGGAAAGGCTCATTGGGGAAAGGGATACTGTGTAAGGCCCTCCCGCCATAGTACACTGAGGGGCTGGAACCCATGTAAAACCCCTTGGGCTATATACACTAGAGAATGTTCGACAAAATGTAAAAGTACATGGTAAATATAACCTGCAATGGCAGGTGTAGCGAGGCACCTCATGTTCTGTATTGAAAGAAACTGATATGTTGTTTTGCACAATATGCAATGTCAAATTTGAACTGTAGTTTTACAAATTTTATGAATAAACTCTACTTTTGGAAAAAAAAAGAATGGATGCAAATGAGCTTAATTTTGCCCCCCTCCCTTCAATTCTTTTAAATTTTATTTCTTCTGAATTTCTTACATTTTCCTTTCAAATTTTGTCTTCAGCTTCCTTTGTATCAATTATTACTTCTCAACTTACAATTTACTTCTCATTCCCTTCTTTCAAAATCTTTTTCAAATCCAGTTCAAATCATATTTTTTAACATGACTGTATCTTTCTACCTTTCTCAAGCTATAGTAATCTTTAGCTGGTTTTATAAAAAACAGGCATGACCTGGTGACTTGTGCATTTCCCCTCTACCATAGGGACTGCTCCACATCTCTTGTTGGTTAACATTTGTCTCCTGCATGTCTATAATGAGGCTTGTGTTGTTATGCTGATAATACCACAACCTATCCATGTTCAGCGATCATTAAGGCTTCAATTCCTGGATGATGTTATAACAAATATTTAAAAGTGTTTACTATTCCCAAAATCATTCATTCAATTTAAATGATTCTTATGGTGAAATGTGTCAGCAATGATCACTTTTGGAGCTGTCTTTAGCATTTCTTGTACACAGATGTTCCCCTAATATGAAGCCAAGTTAGATTCAGTAAGCTCTTGTGTATCGAGTCTGACTGGCCTCTTTCCCCTACAGTTGGCTTTTAAAACAGATTTCACTATGTTGCTTAATCAATCAGCTAGATTTAATCCATGTAGGTGTGCTATTGTGGGTGTCGGGTCATTTAGAGATCTTCAGTAGTAATAGTTATACCAACTTAATTAAACATGGCCCTTTACATTGCTGTCATTTGTATACAAATTTATACTTCAAATTTGTACATTGCTGAATGTCCAAATACATTACGCAGACATATATACTTTGGACCTACAGCAAAGTAATCAGGCATAACAGAAAACATGGTTAGTAATCAGTTAATGCATCAGGATTAACTATTAGAAAAGCTTTCATTTGGCTTCCTTTTAAAGCTGTAGAAAATAGTTTAATGAACAGTTAAATGGGAGTGAATTGAGGAGGGTGGGGAGAATAATTTAGTGTATTGGATGTTCTTTTTGAATTCTAGTGAAGTATATATTATTCCAGAAAAAGGGTTATTAATAAAATCTAACATATGCTATTGGTAGTAATCTCAGATCAACTTTTCTAACTTGTGGTGATCAACTTGATGTGATCTGATCGCTATCCTATTCCCAGCTTGACAGTGGCAAAACGTAAGGTCTTTTAAACACCTTAACTGTACGAGTTTTAATCCATTATAAAAGCAAAATACTGCAGATGCTGAAAATTTTTTTTATTCATTCATGGGATGTGGGCATCGCTGGCCAGGCCAGCATTTATTGCCCATCCCTAATTGCCCTTGAGAAGGTGGTGGTGAGCTGCCTTCTTGAACTGCTGCAGTCCAATTGACTTCGTAGCGGTTAGATACAACTGAGTGGCTTGCTAGGCCATTTCAGAGGGCATGTAAGAGTCAACCACATTGCTGTGGGTCTGGAGTCAGCCTACAACAACCTACCTTTATGTAACTACATGGTTAAAAAAGGTGTATTTTAGAAAGTTGTTGGGACCAAAGGAGTTTAAACAAATATGATTTAAATTAATATTATACAATATAACATTTCCCTCATATGAATGTAGCTGTCAATTTAGTGCAATTTGATGTTTGTCATAGACTGCAAGCTGACATGGAATAAATTGTATATTTCTCCCCATATGTCAAGGATGTTCATTTGGGAACAGGCGCATTGTCTCTTCAGATACCTTTGATAGAGCATGCATAAATTATGTTTCCTGATGGAAATCCTTCTGTTATATAGTTTGGAGATACAGCTATGAAACATTTGCAGTTTATATGCGTCTCAGTATGCATGGTTTCTTCAATGGACAAGAATCACACTTCAATTTGACGGATTATTTCCTTTGTGTTTCTTGGATTGCCATTTTAAAAATTTATATGTTATGCTGTTCTCATTTTTAAGTTGTTACTATAATGTCACCCAATACCATTTCCAATATCTCAGTGATAGTGTGGACAGTTGACCTGTTCTGATGCATTTCCTGAAGGTGCAGTTGATCCAGCCACTAGAAGGTGTTAGAGAGCTGCCTAGCTTGATTCCGCCTTTGATTTTCCCTCTCTCACAGACGGCTAAAGTTGTATGGAATATTGCCAACTTCAGCCTGCAGATCATTCCACACTGGAAGGCATTAGTATCCCAGTAGGTTGTGTTACCAGAACCTCTATATGACTATAACAGAATTTTTCCCCTTTGTTTTGTTCCTTAATATTTGCAGGTCTTGCAGTGATCAATGTGACGCCCAATTAATGTGCTGAATACACTGCACCGCTGTTGCAATCTGGGCAAGTTAGACTGAGATAAATGAGGCATAGCAACTGCCAGGATCACTGCTGGAAGTTTGTGAACATGAAGAGTCTGGAAAATTTATACAGTGATTTCTGTTTCTTGGAGGCACTATTTATGGAAGTTTTTCTACAAAGATCTGCTTTTGAAACTGACTGCCCCTCACAGACCAGCCCACTGGAAGATTTATGGACCCTCCAACCCACAGTTGCTCAGAGGATCGCAGGAGCAAATATGGCTTTTACTATGGGCATACCTCCTCCTACTCATAATCTTCACTACCTTCCTCCTTCTGTGCCCCTCCTCCTAACATCCCCTTCCCCCACCCCACCCCTCACAGTTGCTGTTGTGGATTTAGTTTAGTTTAGTTTAGTGATACAGCACTGAAACAGGCCCTTCGGCCCACCGAGTCTGTGCCGACAATCAACCACCCATTTATACTAATCCTACACTAATTCCATATTCCGACCACATCCCCACCTGTCCCTATATTTCCCTACCACCTACCTATACTAGGGGCAATTTATAATGGCCAATTTACCTATCAACCTGCAAGTCTTTTGGTCATGTGGGAGGAAACCGGAGCACCCGGAGGAAACCCACGCAGACACAGGGAGAACTTGCAAACTCCACACAGGCAGTACCCAGAATTGAACCTGGGTCGCTGGAGCTGTGAGGCTGCGGTGCTAACCACTGCGTCACTGTGCCGCCCTTAAATGTACATTGTGTACATTTGTACATGTACAATGTTGGATGTACAACACAGTAGCTGAGCCTGATTTAAACTCACTCAAAACCCATTCACTTACATAGAGTTAAAATCGGGCCTAGGTCTGTCTGTGATCTGTACTCCCTGGGTGAGCAGAACCAATCTATTTACCTAAAACAAAAGCAAAATACTGCGGATGCTGGAAATCTGAAATAAAAACAAGAAATGCTGGAACCACTCAGCAGGTCTGGCAGCATCTGTGAAAAGAGAAGCAGAGTTAACGTTTCGGGTCAGTGACCCTTCTTCGGAACTCCTCATTTACCTCATGGTCTCAATGTTCTAGTTAATAGGGAAGATATTTTAAAAATTTCACAAAATCTTTTATATTCATTGACAATTCACTAGCTCATAGGGAACTTTACTCCAAATATTTAAATGGAAATAAAATTATTGAGATGACTAATGGAAAATTTAGACCAGTACCCCCATTTGAGAGACATTGTGAAGTGCTGACCTATCAATTCTCTTCAAGAAACTACAGACCTAACCTATTTGCGAGTTTGGAATGCTGAACTACTTACTATGTTAATTTCTGTTTGATATAAAAAGATAGGCACTGAATCTGAACAAGACTTTGATAGATACTGTTGGTGGAGCAGTTGCTGCAGTTCTTGGAAGTCAATATATTCTGCTCTAGTTGTGAATCAAACTTTCATTTGAATTTTGGAAAAAAGATGTTCTGACATGTGGCACTAAGTCTATTGTTTATTTTTTCCCTCTTCTAAAGATAAGGCTCTTAAAATTTCTCCCAATATATACTTTCATTGTTTACAGATTTATTGTCTGAGGGCGCTGTGTACTGTCAAAGAGAAAGATGGATGAATTTCCATCGAGAAGAATTGTGAGAAAGAAGCATGAGTCTGACAGCATCAGCCATTGCAAATACATTTTTCCTGTGCCTCGCTTGACTTCCAGCCACAGGCATTTGACACCTTTTTAAAAGAGTGCTGTAGTACTCCTACTATTTATCTTCATCCTTTTGATTTATGCTGCTTGCTACCACATAAACTAGACTTTTCCTCATCTTCGCCTCATGCAAAGTCATTACACTTTGTGTACATGCTTCAAAAAAAACTATTCGTACCATAAGTGTAATGTGGCCTGCTGCACCATGGTCTATACAAACAGCCAGTACTGCATTAACCTTTCCACTCAGATAGCTGGTTTACTGACTATATAAACATTTGTAAGCACATATCATGCCTTTCAGCCCTCATCAATAAGGTATATAGCCTGGATTGTCTTTAGCTTAGACCTAAAAACTAGTGGTAGCTTTTAAATGAATGCAAGTGGAAGTATGCAATTTGACATTCTCAGGACATCGCAAAGCTCTTTGCATCAGTCAATGCCACTGCATAGGCAAATTCTGCAGCTATTCTTTTTGCATAGCAGAATCTTAGAAACAACAATGAGAGGAATTGGTTGAGGGAGAAATCCTTGCTCTCATTCAAATAGAGACAAGAAATCTTTTACATCCACTTGAAGTGTGAAATGTTTCTGAAGAACCATCCAGTCTAGCAATTGGTCAAATCGTCACATGTACTTGTTCCATTAAGCCCGCTGTCAAAACTTACCTTGAGAGATGGAGACTGTGCCAGCACTACTCATCTGCCATCCATTCAGGGTTCTCCTCTTCTTCGCCATCTCTCACATTGGGAATTCCCACTGGTATACCTATGTGTTGTAATAAAGGAGCTGTGGGGGGAAAAAATCAACAAATTTAAATAAAACATTTGATACAAAGGCTATGCATCTTGAAAAACAATTAAGAGAATTGGGCGAGAAATGGACTCAAATTTCAATGTTATCATTTGAATGCAATTGCCTGTGGTGCTCATCGTCTGGCACCAGTGAGGTTGAGTATTAATTTCTGCGTCCTTAGAAATGATGCAACTGAAGGAAAGAGATGCTGAAAGCCTCAGAACAGTGCTCCCTCGTCAATTGTTTCAAGTGGGACCTTCAACTGCCAACTTCTGACCCAGCCAGAAAATTGCCTCCTGCAATACAGGAGCTATGACCCAGCGTTATGTGGCTCTACCCATGTTCCTAATCAGAACATCCTGGAAACAAGGATGGAACATTCCAATAAGGAAAATCAACCCCAAATTTACATCTAGTTAATAATGTACAGTCACATTCTTCACCCATATGTCATGCTTTTGAGTTTTCCTTGTCTATTAATTAATAAATGTCAAAATTCAAACCTCCTGTACAGCATCCCTAGATAAAACAATATTGTCTCTAGATGGTGCTGTGGTAAGAGATCACATTTGAACTCTGGGGTTTAACTAATTGGGAAAATTAATAAACAATGGTGTCAATTGACTACTATTTTAGGTAACTATGGACTGGAATGGGGGAATATGAATTCTTCCAGATTTTGAAACTTGATAAACTTCTCACTACAGAGATAAGTGGTTTGCAAACTTAGTTTAAGGTGAGAATGGGCAGAATCCTGGAGTTCAGGTTAGAGAGAGTGGAGAGACATATGTAGTAAGCTAAAATATTTGAATTGTACGTTCCAGGCATTTTAAAATATGATAGCAGTTAATCCCGAGCAACACAGGTTCGTTGGATTTTTTTAAATTCATTCATGGGATGTGGGCGACGCTGGCCAGGCCAGTATTTATTGCCCATCCCTAGTTGCCCTTGAGAAGGTGGTGGTGAGCTGCCTTCTTGAACCGCTGCAGTCCATTTAGGGTAGGAATACCCACAGTGCTGTTAGGAAGTGAGTTCCAGGATTTTGACCCAGCGACAGTGAAGGAACGGCGATATAGTTCCAAGTCAGGATGGTGCGTGACTTGGAGGGGAACTTGCAGGTGGTGATGTTCCCATGCATTTGCTGCTCTTGTCCTTCGAGGTGGTAGAGGTCGTGGGTTTGGAAGGTGCTGTCTAAGGAGCATTGGTGAATTGCTGCAGTGCATCTTGTAGATGGTACACACTGCTGCCACTGTGCGTCGGTGGTGGAGGGAGTGAATGTTTGTAGATGGGGTGCCAATCAAGCGGGCTGCTTTGTCCTGGATGGTGTCGAGCTTCTTGAGTGTTGTTGGAGCTGCACCCATCCAGGCAAGTGGAGAGTATTCCATCACACTCCTGACTTGTGCCTTGTAGATGGTGGACAGGCTTTGGGGAGTCAGGAGGTGAGTTACTCACCTCAGGATTCCTAGCCTCTGACCTGCTGTTGTCGCGATGGTATTTATATGGCTACTCCAGTTCAGTTTCTGGTCAGTGGTAGCCCCCAAGATGTTGATAGTGGGGGATTCAGCGATGGTAATGCTGTTGAATGTCAAGGGGAGATGGTTAGATTCTCTCTTGTTGGAGATGGTCATTGCCTGGCACTTGTGCGGCGCAAATGTTACTTGCCACTTATCAGCCCAAGCCTGGATATTGTCCAGGTCTTGCTGCATTTCTACACGGACTGCTTCAGTATTTGAGGGGTCACAAATGGTGCTGAACATTGTGCAATCATCAGAGAACATCCCCACTTCTGACCTTATGATTGAAGGAAGGTCATTGATGAAGCAGCTGAAGATGGTTGGGCCTAGGACACTACCCTGAGGAACTCCTGCAGTGATGTCCTGGAGCTCAGATGATTGACCTCCAACAACCACAACCATCTTCCTTTGCGCTAGGTATGACTCCAGCTAGCAGAGGGTTTTCTCCCTGATTCCCATTGACCTCAGTTTTGCTAGGGCTCCTTGATGCCATACTCGGTCAAATGCTGCCTTGACGTCAAGGGCCGTCACTCTCACCTAAGATTATCTCTTATCTATCATATTGCAGACTGCTTAAAACAGAATTAAATTTCAGTCGCTTCCAATATATGTGATAAATACAAGACAACACCTCGTTCTCACAGGTACATCTAATATTAGCAGAGCAGACAAATAATAGGCTGGATTTTAAGAGATCAGCAGCGAGCTCAATAAATGGCGGGCCGTGTGCATGCCAAAGAGCCGCCGCAATCTCCCGCGTGGCGGCTCATTCAAGTAGCCGGGGCAGCCCGTACCCCCCCAATCACCATTTTTAAAGGACAGTCAGCCCTACCAGCATATTTAAATTTTTAAAGATACACCCCCTAAAATTTATCAAGTAAATTTCTAATGCCCCTTTCCCACCCCCAAATAACAATTATATTAACTATTTGCTTTTCCTCCCCCCTCCAAAACACTTACCTTCTAATCTGATCATCCCCCCCGCAGACACAGAAGTGCCGCCGAGGAGCCCCCGCGACAGTATGCACGAGGGCTCATATAAATAGAGGGGGCAGAGCGGCTGCCCCTGATGACGTGTAGGGGGCGGCTGCTGCATCTCCAGCAATGGCGCCGGTGCCATTTTTAAAGGGCTTTAAGCCCTTACAATTACTTTTAATTTTTAAAGGTGCAGCATTGTTAAATTTTTATGAAAAAGTAATACAGATGTGAATGGCCTTTCCCCGACTCCCCCAACCGTCATTTAAGTGGCACTTAATGTCAGAAAAAACTTTATTTCCTTCCCAAACTTTACCCTCCAAACTTCTAACATTTGGCCAATAACCCCTTCCCACCATCCCGACATCCAATAAAAATTGATTTCCCCGCTCCTCCACCTCTCCATGCTGCGTTCCGAAGGTACGCAGAGCACGAATGGCGGCCATAAAGTCAGTGTGGGACGACCGCCACCTGCAGGTAAGTACATTTGCATATAATTATTCTTCATTTACATATTTAGATGAAGGCCCTTCTCGACGTCGCAGCTGGAGGCGGGCCTCTCCCCACAGAAGTTTACTGGCCCCCGCGCCACGACCCGCGGTGTTGTGGGGCCGGCAAAATTTAGCCCCCTATTTCCCCCTCCCCCCCGCACTGAAAATCTTAACTCCTCCCCCACTCCCCACCTGCATTATGCCAGCTTTCCCCAGACGGGGAATTGAAGGCGCGAGAGTGCCAGCTGCCGCACTGAGGATCACGGCAGGCCTGGAAGATTAAAGGTATGTTTATGCTAATGTATTCATTTTATTGATTTGAAAATGTAGATGTTGGTCTCGTTGCCCAGCGGCGGGGAGCGGGGGGGTGGGGGGGGTGCCACCACGGAGCCTTGCCGCCGCCAGGAGTATCGGCCCGGGCCATCCCAGCATCGGCATCCATGGCGGGCCTCTGCCGCAACCGCCGCCACGGAGCCCAACGTCATGGGCTTGGTAAAATCCAGTCCACTATGTTAGAAATAGAGATGATGAACATTTTTATTTAATCATTTATCTCTAAGTTGACGAAATCTTATTTCATATGTTAAAAACGAAATCAATTTTGAATTTAAAAAAGCTAAGCTGGATAATTCTAATTGCCTGCAAAATTACAATTACACACATTATGTAGTGATTACTCCAATTAATTCATCATGTACTTTTAAACATTTGGTGAAGTACTAAATGTAATTACTGTGAGGAAAAAAGAAATTAACCATCAATTGCTTTTATTACAAAGATGAGTGACTAAGAACTCCGGCAACATTCAGATAAATTTGCCTGGAGAGGTATTTCTTATTCGTGTCACTTAAATGCATTATTGATCCACATAGCACACTTATCCACATGAGTGCTCCAGTGTCATTAAATGAAATGTTATCTACTTGTGCACAATCAGTATAACCACTGATTGTGGGTCAACAATGCATTGCCCAATGATGGACATTAGGTGATGGTACCCTGTATTGTTAGCCTTCTGCACACCCAACACACTAATAAATCTCCATGCAGCCAGTTAGTAGGTAACACACTGTGCACAAACAGCACAAGGCATACTAGAACCCTGAAGATTATATACATTAGGGCACAACCTCATAATGCCAGCTAGAGTATTTGAGCAGCACTCCAGGCACTCAGAATAGGTACCAGAGAGGAGGTGGTTTGCCTCCAGATCTGCTTCCAATAGGGCCAATGTTCCGTGATTTCCTTTGTTTCCATGGCCTCTGATGACTAAAGAAGGAAAGCCTCGAACCTGCTGTGCTTGTGCTCCACGAGTAGTTAGAAAACCCACAGTGGCTGCTGCCGCCTGACATTCCAGAGCCGGAAACTGCGTTGCCCTCCTTGAGCATCATGTGCTATGCACCAGGAGCATTGTTAAATGATCTAATTGAGCCGGACACGTTCGTTCATTTGTGCACAGGCATGGTCAGCACTTCTGGAGCAGCATACCTGCAGCAGCATACCTGCAAGCAGGACCCTGAGCTTCCGGTTGCTTGCCATTTCAACACTCCCCCCTGCTCTCATGCTCACATCTCTATCCTGGGCTTGCTGCAGTGTTCCACTGAACATCAACGCAAGCTCGAGGAATAGCATCTCATTTTCCGAGTAGGCACACTACAGCCTGCCGGATTGAACACTGAGTTCAATAATTTCAGAGCATGACGGGCCCCCCATTTTACTTTTATTTTTAGTTATTTTTTCTTTTTTACATTTTTTACAATTTTCTTTCTCTTGTTTATTTCATTTCATTGTAGTTTGTTCAGTTTGCTTACCCACTGTTTTTTTTCATGTTTGTACTTGCTGCTGCTCAATCTTCAGTTCGTTAACACCCTATCTGTACTAATGCTTTGTCTTTCAACACACCATTAACATATTGTTTGCCTTTGCTGCATGACCTCTTGGTCAGCTATGTGGCCTTGTCCAATCTACACCTTCTCCTTTGTTATCTCTTGCCCCTCCCCCGGCTCACTTGCTTATAACCTTTGACATTTCCAATATTTGCTGGTTCCAAAGAAGGGTCACTGACCGGAAACGTTAACTCTGCTTCTCTTTCCACAGATGCTGCCAGACCTGCTGAGTGGTTCCAGCATTTCTTGATTTGAATTAGAGTTTTGCACAACACCAAGAATGCATGGAGTCACCTTGCCTTCTTGAACACAATGTTGGAAGGTAATCGAGCTAGTTCTAGAATGAGTGGGTGATCTGCTCCATCAAATTATCGCACAGGCAATGAAGGTGAATATTACCCCATTTACAGTAGACCTGCTGCCCGACTCTTGTTTAGGGCAAATTGTAATGCCATTAGATTATTCAGAACAGGTTAAGGAGAATATTTTATATGGGACATTTTACCCTTAAAATTAATGATTGGGAAAATTTGGACTAGGAGTGGACAATTTCCAGATAAGCTCTCCCTGTATTCTGTATACACAGGGAGCACTGAAGTGTTAAATCCTCTCTTAAAATCCTGTAATGACGTTTCCAATTTAGCAGTGTACGCTACACTTTGTAAAATGGCATTATGTGAAATGACAGCTTTTTGGTCTTATCGTAAGCTCAGTGAACAGCATCTAACTGAATGTTCTCGCAACTTTGCTTTCAGCAAATGTATCAGTTTTTCAGTGAGGTTTATCTCATTCCACAACTTTCACACATTGAAGACTCAATATAGGCTTGTAGAATCATAGAACATTCATGGTAAATTGCCATCTAATTTAATCTTCAAGTCCCAAATGGCCCTGAGGGGTCATAAAAATATATCTTTCATTTTCAGAGAGGCAAAAAGTAGGTTTTAGGGCAGTTGAATTCATTTTATGAAAGATTACATGAAATCTATAAAATAGTGTACCTGCAGCGCGAATGGATTAGATTTTTTGAAATATTGAGGTGTAGATCGCATTGCATTTTGAAACTGATTTACTTATCTGTGCATGGAACCTTTTTTGCTTTTAATAATCTGACGAATTCCAAATGTTAACACTTCAATGCTAACTATACATTCACAAAATCAATTTAATGAATTCTGTAATTAAATGATGGCAATGAATAATTGCAACATTTATTAACACCACCTTCATTTGTAATGGCATTTTAATAATTCAATAATTTTAATAAAATATTCATTTTTGACATAGATGACGTTTTATGGGAAATCTTACAGATGAGATTATAAAGTAGAACATTGTTTGCTATCTTGGGAACTTTGTGAGTTTAAGAGCCCTTTAGCTTGCCTAAAACACTTCACTGGTATGCATGTGTGTGCGACAGATATGGTGGGGGTATTTGTGGTGGATGGAGGGGGAGAGATTAAAGGCACAGTGTGTTAAAAAACATTGTAAGAAAGAAATACCTTGTCAGTTGGATTTGCCTCTGGTTCTGAAAGGAGATGTAAGGGTTATACTATCTTCTGACTATGAAGCAACATTGGCAAATGGCCTCTGGACATCTCAATCACATTTTGAGTCGGCTAGATACAAAATTAGTCTATATTAAGCACTTAATTTAGCAATCTCAGCCCAAAGACGTTGAAGGAGAAGGTTAATATTGGGCTGAGGATGTAATCTTAAAGTAAATTATCCCCATGTGTCTCACACAGGTTATGTTTGGTCATTAATTCCTTTATGTGAACATGAATTTCTTTAGCAAGAAGGTGATTTGTAAGATGTGGGGAAACTCAGCAAGCTTGTTTACCAGATAGATTAGAATGGTTTTCATTCCTGGAGACTGATTGGGAGCCAAGATTCATTTAGTCAAAGGAGAACAATACACTGGGAATGCATGTTCGATGGGTCACTAATTTTGATCGAAACTAATTCCCAAATAAATAGTTTTTCACACTGTCTCGTACTTGAGAGGAGAAATAACATTTTAATGAAAAAACAGCATGCTGCAAACTAGTCATGTCAGGTAACACACGCAATGGGTGTCACTCCCTGGCTTTTGCTATATTAAGTGCAGATCACGTTTCTTCCAGGTCCTGGATTTCAAACCCTGGCACAGTAACAGAACTCTAGCATTCAGTCCCAATTGCCAAAACATGACTGGTACTCTTAACAAAACCAAATGGCAGCCACCAATCACCTTTCAAGAATGGAAACTGTGTAGTTTCTATTTTGTCCAGTTGTCTTGATCAGGTTGGTGCCTGCTGAACACATCAGGTCTTGTGCAATGTTCTTTTACTCTGAGGTACACAGCAGAATTTCATTAAAAGATTCAAGTTCAAAGGAAAAAATGAGTGATGAAACCTAACCTGTGAGAGCCATAAGAAACTAAGCAGTGCTACCTTACAATTAAAGTTGAGCCATAAAAGTGGTGTCCAGGAACCGTGTAAGTGATTGTTGGTTGTTGTTTAATTTGACTGGACCTTTTTTTAAATCTGTTGCTTGTGTTTTTTTTAAATTTAGCAATATTCAAAATAAAAAACTGTATATTAATGCTTTTCCCTGAAGGTTTGGGTCCAGTTTTCCACATTGATTTTCTTCTATATTATTTTAAACTAAAATTAAACGTGGGTTTTTAAACTAGCAATAAAAACTGACTTTAATGATCCATACATATAGAACAACATGCCTGCCTGCAATGAATTTGGCCTAACCATCAACCTCAAGAAAACAAACATCATGGGGCAGGATGTCAGAAATGCTCCATCCATCAATATTGGCGACCACGCTCTGGAAGTGGTTCAAGAGTTCACCTACCTAGGCTCAACTATCACCAGTAACCTGTCTCTCGATGCAGAAATCAACAAGCACATGGGAAAGGCTTCCACTGCTATGTCCAGACTGGCCAAGAGAGTGTGGGAAAATGGCGCACTGACACGGAACACAAAAGTCCGCGTGTATCAAGCCTGTGTCCTCAGTACCTTGCTCCACGGCAGCGAGGCCTGGACAACGTATGTCAGCCAAGAGCGACGTCTCAATTCATTCCATCTTCGCTGCCTCCGGAGAATACTTGGCATCAGGTGGCAGGACCGTATCTCCAACACAGAAGTCCTCGAGACGGCAACATCCCCAGCTTATACACACTACTGAGTCAGCGGCACTTGAGATGGCTTGGCCATGTGAGCCGCATGGAAGATGGCAGGATCCCCAAAGACACATTGTACATCGAGCTCGCCACTGGTATCAGACCCACTGGCCGTCCATGTCTCCGCTTTAAAGACGTCTGCAAACGCGACATGAAGTCCTGTGACATTGATCACAAGTCATGGGAGTCAGTTGCCAGCATTCGCCAGAGCTGGTGGGCAGCCATAAAGGCGGGGCTAAAGTGTGGCGAGTCGAAGAGACTTAGCAGTTGGCAGGAAAAAAGACAGAGGCGCAAGGGGAGAGCCAACTGTGTAACAGCCCCGACAAACACATTTTTCTGCAGCACCTGTGGAAGAGCCTGTCACTCTAGAATTGGCCTTTATAGCCACTCCAGGCGCTGATCCACACACCACTGACCACCTCCAGGCGCTTACCCATTGTCTCTCGAGATAAGGAGGCCAAAGAAGGTATAGAACAACATGGCTGTCGATACAGCAACTGATTAATCCATTTTATTCCTGCCCTGGTATTAGTTGCAATAGTATTTAGAGCCATAAATCTGTTGCTGATCTAGCGTATTCCCCTCACAACTTTGGTGGGAGTATGCTGGAACAGCCAGGAACGAATTCAAAACACAAATGCACTGGATCCCAGCCTTAAGTTGGGGATTCTGCAACGACTTGTTACATAAGAGCATAAAAGATAGGCCCCTTGAGCCTTCTCTGCCGTTCAATAAGATCATGGCTGATTTTCTACCTTAACTCCACTTTCCTGCCCTATCGCCATATTCCTTGATTCTCTTAATGTCCAAAAAGCTGTTAGAGTGGAGCCTCCACCTGCCCCAAACATGGCCTTGGTGAAAAGGGTGGAGACTTCCTTAGTTAGTGCTCTCAGGACTTTTACTAGACTGAGACATCTGGTTGGCTGAGGTATGATCATACCAGCCGTACCTCGCTGACATCAGCAGAAGTGAACCATGGACTGCACCCCGAAGAAGTGTACAATTTCTTTTTAAATTCCAAGTAGCAACCTCAATATGCTGCTGGGGGTGGGTGGGTGGGTGCAGGAGGGTGGGGGGAGGTGGGGGTGGCGGTGTGCAGTGGAGAGGGCCCAGCACCCGCCTTTTCCTGGCCCAGGCACATCCAACAGACAATCTACTTTAGGTCAATGGCTGAAACCTGGGACTGAATTTTGTTGGAGCAGTGGTAACCCTACTATGGGCCAAAAGCCAGGGCCAACCCCACCTTGGCTCTCTAGAGGGTCCCCAGCTGCACTTTGTGCCCATCCGGCAACTAATTAGTTGCTGCTGGGGCTCCTGTCCCATTAAGGCCTACCTCCAAGAGTTGCTGGCCAATCGAAGAGCCAGCAGCTCTTCAGTCTCAGCAGTGCTACTGGGAGTGGTGGCCACTGCTGGGACTGCACCCAGCAGAGAGGACGTAGCGATGGATGCTGCCCTCGCAATGAGGTCAGTGGGGTGTGGGATCGCCGGGGCCAGTCAGGCAGGCCCTGGTGAAGTGGAGTGTGGGGGTTGATGAGGGCTGGGGAGGATGTCGCTGTGGAGCGGCATTGCCACTGGGGACCCCTCCGTGAGCCACAGAGCGCCCAATTAGGAGACCCCCTTGCTTCCAAGCACTCAGTGGGGCTGCCAAGGTTCACCAGGCGATCTTCCCATGTGGTGGAGGGCCCACCCACCACTGGTAAAATGCCAGCGGCAGCAGAAAGAGGCCCTCAATTGGCTACTTTGTGACACAACTGGCCTCTGGGCAGGAGGATCATCCTCCACTTCCTCTGCCGTTGGTAAAATGCCATGGTGGCAGGAAGGTGACGGGCTCTCCAACCCCGTTTATCCTCGCCATTTCACAGAGCCACCCTCCCCCCATGGCTTTCCAGACCATCCCTAGAGGGCTGGTAAAATCCAGTCCCTCAAATGCATCCTTAATGATACAAGCACTTGTAATTGGTGTGCTAATAAAGGGACCTTCCCCTGACTCCATGGGCTTGGGCAGAGGAGTTCCCAAGTACTCAAGCACTTATGCTGAGATGTGCCTCACCACCCTCAATTCTCTCAGATTGTTGGGCCCTTTCAGAAGGATACTTATATATGTTGGGTTCACCATTCTGCACCATCGTTTCTCAACAATGGGCATTACTTCAAAAGTACGCCATTGGTTGGAAAGCTCTTTGGGATGTCTGGAGGTTGTGATAACTGCTGTACAAGTGCAAGTTTTTTTTTTAAAGCCACAAATACATCTGTCAAGACCCTTAACTATGGAAAAAGGAATAGTCCAATCTAACTTTCTGCATTTTTAATCAATCTTTTGTTTGACCACATTTTCTTCTTTTGAGGAATTGTTTTCCCTCTCTTCCTCCTTTGTTAGAATCTATTCCTTGATGAATGATGGTTCTGTGGACTGTTGTCAACTTCAAGTGCCTCATTCAAGTGGCCATTATTGACCTGTAAGCCTTTACAATGCATCTCAATAGGTTGTTTGACAGCAGAAGATATCACATCCAAGACCAATCCGTTCTTCACCCAACATCCATGTGTGGACTTGTAACATGAGTGAGTGAATAGTGATCAGGAGCAGGAACAATGACTTGTATTTCTTGCTGTGGTCCCTCATTGGAGAGTGTTAGATAAAGCTGAAGCTCATGGAATGGAAGACAAATTATTAACCTGGTTAGAAAATTGGCTGAGCAGCAGGAGACAGGGAGTAGGGATAAGTGTCCGCAGGGATCTGTGTTGGGGCCTCAATTATTCACTCAATTCTTTGATAATGTCTTAGATGATGGGATAGAAAGCCACATATCCAAATTAGCCAATGACACAAATGTAGGCGGCATTGCAAGTAGTGTAGGTAGAAGCATAAAAGTGATGCTACAGCAATACAGTGCTCTGGTTAGACCACACCTGGAGTACTGTGAGCAGCTCTGGGCAAGACACCTTCGGAAGGATATACTGAGGAAGGATATATTGGTCTTAGAGGGAGTGCAGCGTAGATTTTCTAAAATGATACCTGGACTCCAAGGGTTAAATTATAAGGAATGATTACATAAACTTGGGTTGTATTCCCTGGAACGTAGGAGGTTAAGGTGTGATTTGATCAAAGTTTTCAAGATATTAAGGGGAACAGATAGGGTAGATAGAGAGAAATTATTTTCATTGGTTCGGGAGTCTAGGACCAGGGGGCATAGTCTAAAATTTAGATTTTGAGGAGTGAAATTAGGAAACACTTCTACACACGAAGGGTAGTAGAAATTTAGAACTCTGTTCCACAAATGTCAATTGATGCTCGGTCAATTGTTAATTTTAAATCTGAGATTGATAGATTTTTGTTAACCAAAGGTATTAAGGGATATAGGGTAAAGGTAGGTGTGAGGAGTTAGGTTACAGATCAGCCATGATGATCTCATTGAATGAATGAACAGGCACAAGGGGCACATGGTCTTCTCATGTTCCTATGTTCCTGTTGTTAATTGTCAAATCCTTACCACTGCAATGGCTGAAACACAGGCTGGGATTGTATCTTTCTGACCCCTGTAAATCAACTAATTATTGGATAAACTCACTGAACTATTTCGAAGCGTTAATCAAGTGGTTTTCAACAATTTACATTAAAATCTTCTTAGAGAACATGTAGAATATTTCCAAGGCAAAACTTATTCCTGGGGCAATTGAGTGGCACAGTGGGTTATCACATCGAACTGTCACTTCTGGGGTTTTGGGTTCAAATCCAAACCAAATTGATGGGATGCACTGTTGACCACAGGAATCCTATGTGAAATGAGATTGTGTGCATTCATTACAAAAATACCAATAGTTCAACATGAAAGACTACACAGACAGCTGCAATGGGCAGTGGAAATGTTACATTAGTGCAGTATGAGTTGATTGGGATTAAAGCTCCTTATAGATGGAGCTTAATTTATTTTACTTTTCAACCTCATTGTAAAATCCTTGACAAAACCTTGTATGTGTGAATAATGAGGAGTTTACACTTAATATAGATGCAAAATATAGATGTTAGTTCCCTACTAATGGGCTTCTAGGCTTTTTAGCTTTACTTTAAAACTCCTGCAGGTAGGTGTTTTTTTCACAATTTTCTTTTATAATATTCTTTAAAATGATTCACTTTTTGCTATAGGTTGACTAAAATGAGATGCTACATTAAACCTTACAAATTGAGGAGTCACACACTTAAGATACGGGATCAAAAATGTGCAGGTCACTAGGGGTGGAATGTTTTTCAAAATGACAAGTTGACTATTTTCCTCCACACCTAACAACTCGCTAAGTAAACCACATTCTTGGAAACTGCACATTTCAAAGCCACTAATTTCTAGAGTTTTGAGGAATCCTTGTATATTATTGTTAAAGGAGGAATTTCAGCTCCTAAATATATTGTTCTTCATCAGGATTTAGTGTCATGGGTTTTATGAACTACAAAATCTACACATAAAACAAACTGGTGGAACTCACTTTGACTTATATATTTGTTGCATTTAGCAATTGTGGAGGCTGAATGGCCTCCTTTTGTGCTGTAAATTTTCTATGTTCTATAGATTAATATTTTTTTGATGAGTGACTACCCCTCATTTGGAAAAGAAAGCATCTGGCAAATTAGGAGGAGAGCAGCTCCAAGGGCCCATCCCTTAATATAGCAAAATTAAACTTTAGTTCCTCTCATCTAGAACACTTGATAAGATACCCTGTTTATTTTGATTAATGCTATGAATTATTTAAACCATATAGTGCTCATGTTATTAAGTGGAAAATTCTTTCAGCTATTTGCACCTTCTGCCATGGGTTCCAATATTTCCCTCTTCACACTGCCTAAGGGAGACTAAGATTATTTAACAATAAACAGACAGTCATACAGTTGTAGAAGTTAATGCTATTTTCTGAACATAGCCATAGAATTTTCTTGATGTTTGACGGAGAGATAATTCAGTTCTTATGCTAAAAGAAATTAGGCCAAAACACAGAACATTCCTTTTTAAATGGGTCCTGGCTCTACCAACTCATAATCCTTTTCTCCTGTAGTTTGTTAAATTGGACAACTGCTACCTCTAGGCTATGCATTAATATTTGGACATATTTAGCACCTTATATGATATAAAGCAATTATTGAAAAAGAACACACAGAAGAACTTCTTTCAGGTTGATTTGTATTTGCCAAATGTAATTTTGTGAAGTGTCACCCATGCACACACACACACATAGACACAAACTCGCACACAAACACAGATGAACCCACACAGATGCACATACACGCACGCTCACAGACACCTATGTGGAAGTGAGTTCCTGAATTACTGACAACCTGGTGCGTAAACTATTGCTTCAGGGATTGCATTCAAGATGTCAACCATTCAAATTCTAAACAGTTCCGTAGTAAACATTAATGTGTTTGTATGATGACATTATTAAAGACAAAAGATAGCCTATAATTTAGACATGGGGGTATTTTGTATTGCATCTTATATATAAAAAATACTCCCCAAAATTTCTAAGTGAAAGAAATACAGTAACATATCCAGTGTTTAATTAAAAATTGTCAAATCTGTTGCTTCACTGCCCTAATAGCTCAGTGAGCTTATCCAATGTAAACAAAAGCAAAATATTTCAGATGCTGGAAATTTGAAATAAAAACAGAAAATGCTGGAGATACTCAGCAGGTCTGGCAACATCTGTGCAGAGATGAGGAGAATTCATGTTTTAGGTCTGTAACCTTTTTTTGTTCAATGGAAACATAAACTGTAAATGCCAGAATGGTCTCGGTTCAGTCCCCAGCCTGTGTTGAATTTGCTGATCCCAGCCATTGGCTGGACAAGGATGCTACAATTGGTATTAGTGGCCTTTGAGTAAGGAAGATGAAAACAAGCCTGTGTTCCTGCTCCTGAATGCCACCAGGCTACCCATTGCTGGACATGCTCATCTGTGAACACTGGGTAAAAACAGGATCTAACTTGGCTGGGATGCCCATGTGGACAAATAACCAAGTGATACTGCCCAGACTCTCAAATAATAGATACTTGTCAGAGGCCCTGGAGGGCAGTTGCGGTCCATAGCACTACACCACAATAAGAAGATAATGGAAAGAGAGCAACCCGGTAAGGACAAAATAAGTTCCTATCATTCTGGGATCTCGATTTCTCCGGAGATATTCTGGTAATGTTCTATTCAATGAGGGAGGTGGCAATTTGGATTTGCCTGGGAGCTGATTTGGAGCCACCTAACTCTGGAAAGCTCTCCAGTGGAGTATGCAGCAGCAACCATCTAATAGTGCATATTTTTCAGAGGACAGGTGGCTCTGAGTTGGTTTCTAGGTCAGTCCAAAGTATCAGTTCCTATTGAAATGAATGAAGGCACTCTGGAATGCTAGTGACCCGAGCATTGTGTTAAAAGACAAAATGTTAATCCAGACAGAGTGTTAATGGCATTAACTAATACAATTACTAGCACTCCCTTTGCCTTTTTTCCATGTTATCTTTATCATTTAATCTCTCCTGCCCTCTGCCCAATCACACACCTTCCCTTTTGTTCTTCTTCCCCCGCCCCCTTTTCACTTGCCCAAAGCCTATTACATTTCTAACCTTTGCCAGTTCTGATGAAAGGTCACAGACCTGACCCGTTAACACTGTTTCTCTCTCCACAGATGCTGCCAGACCTGCTGAGTATTTCCAGCACTTTTTGTTTTTATTCCTTCATTTATTCCTTCATTATCTCTTTTGTATCTTGCACAACGCACCAAGGCTCCTTAGACAGCACCTTCCAAACCCGTGACCTCTACCACCTGGAAGGACAAGGGCAGGAGATGCATGGGGACACCACAAACTGCAAGTTCCCCTTCAAGCCACACACCATCCTGACTTGGAACCTTCACAGTCACTGGGTCAAAATCCTGGAACTCCCTTCCTAACAGCATTGTGGATGTATCTACCCCACATGGACTGCAGCAGTTCAAGAAGGCAGCTCACCAACACCTTCTCAAGGGCAATTAGGGATGGGCAATAAATGCTGGCCTAGCCTGCGACACCCACATCCCGTGAATGATTAAAAGAAACAACATCCACTGTTATCTTAATATAGAGCTATTTGAGACATTTTCTGGCTCATGAAGAGCATTATAAAATTGTAAGTTTTGGTTGTTTATTATATAATTATATGTGGGTTTATGGAACTCTTTGAATTGCCTTGATTTTATGTTGATTTGCTGCAGATTTTCCTGGTTAATTAAAAGTAGAGTCATATCTGATGTAAACTGAAGTCTAGTGCTTTTTTTCAAACAAGTTTGCAAAGTAATGAAAGGGTAAACAGTACAAGATTGATTCCACACAGAGGGCTGAATTTTATAAGCCCTCTGGCGTCGACGGTCGTGGCTGGGGGGCCCGGAAAATTCTTCCGGAGGGACCCGCTACAATCCCCGACGCCGAAAAGGCTTCGCCGCATTTTATCAGAGGCGGCGAGGCCTCGGTGCAGCTCCCCCGCCGCCAAACGGCGGGACCTTCATTTGTGTTGCTAAATCTATGCAAATAAATGTAAATAAACATACCTAGACCAGGCGGCCATCCCACGCTGATATTCCAGCCGGTGGCTGGAAGTCCAGTGCCTTCCGACCCCCATTTGGGGATTCAAGGCGAGACACTGGTGGGGACGGGGGAGTTTAATTTTCAGGTCATGAGGGGTGTGGGAATAGGGAAAACTGCGCTGATTGGTTGTGGGGATGGTGGGAAGGGGTTGAGGGTCAAATGTTCTGAAGGTGGGGGGTTAAAGGTTGGCAGTTTCAAAAATGGTTTATGGGGGGGGGAAATGTCAATTTATTAAATGAGAAGTCATGGCGGGGGGGAGGGGTGCTGGAGCGAGGGGAATCAAAGATAAATTAAAATTTTCTGCACTTTCTACCAAAATGGCACCTCTAAATATGCAAACGAGAGTGAAGACGCTGAAGCCCTTTAAAGATTGCGCCAGCACCTGCGCAGTGGTGCTGGACGCCATTGCCTGGGACAGAGTGTCCGCCCCCTGTACGTCATCAGGAGTGGCCGCTCCGCCCCCTCTATTTAAATAGGCCCCTGCACAAAATATTGTGGGGGCTCAGCAATGCACAAGTCGCGCGTGCGCCGTGCCTTCTTTCAAGCTCGCCACCGAGAACAGCGGCGAGCTTATAAAATTCAGCCGATAATGTATTATTACAAGTGGCAGATGAGGTAGAGATTGTAACATCATTTAAAATAGAATAGGGTAGATATTTGAAAGGAAGAAGATATAATGACACAGGGAAAGGGCTTAGAGATGGCATTGGAGTATGTAGTTTCAGTTGAAGTGTGCTGGCCTCCTTTTGTGCTGTAATTTTCATGATTCTATGACAGTGAGGAGAATAATTGGAGAACCATAGTCATGAGACAATATATTGTTAGATATAACGGGAAATTGCTCTCCTCGTGCACTGATAAATCACACTGTTGACCATCATGGAGCCTGATTGTTTGCTCTTTTATGCATTGATATTCCTATCAGTTTTTGAAATATACTCACTTCATATACCACTTATAAAATTCATATCATTCTTTTACTGTTATTAATATTTTATTGATTCTTTTTAACAGTGCTTCACAAAATGCAATTTGTTTTGGTACTTTGCATTTGGCACTGAATCTCTTCAGCATTCAGCATTTAGTTGCCTAAAGTGAGGAGGCAAATAACCACTGACTTACATTTGCATCAACTGAATTAAATTAGAACTGAATTTCTCACCAAGAATAAAAGCAAAGTAAAAAGAGGAGTAAAACCTGAGATGAAGAGACCAAGCCTAAAGCTAAACTAATGGTCCACAACATTTACAGCAGATATTGGAAATTGAAACAGAATAAAATCCCGGTGTCACTGACATCCTGAATTATTCTTCTTCAACATTTCTTGTGGCTTTTTGACTTGCGTATTATGACAATGTTAGTACTATAAATTCCTGAAAACACTACAACGAAGAGGGGGAAATCTAATTTTTTTCCCTCATGATTAAAAATAAACTCTGTCTAAAATTTGGAAAGAAAGGCCGGAATTTTATGGCCCCCCAACAACCAGCGGGCTGCCGGTGGGGGCCGGGGGAGGGGGGTGGGGGTCCGTCAATTTGAGTGGGAGGTGGAGGGGGCCATTCCCAACGCTGTCCCACTCCCGCTGCAATTTTACACGGGGCGGTGGCGGTGAGAAATGGCCCGTCTGCCCCAGGCCAATTAAGGCCCTTAGGTGGCCAATTAACTGGCGCTTAAGGGCCTCCTTCTGCCGCTGCGGGTATTTTACCCGCAGCAGGCAGACAGCAAAGGTATCAAGAACACCGCCAGGTAAAACCTGGTGAACTTCTTGCGAGCTGGGGGCGGGGCCCTCCTGAACGGGCACCCCTGTGCCCTACGGAGGGCTGCTCCCGAAGCCTCAATCACCCCCACCGCACAACACTCCCCCCTCCCCCCCCCCCCCCCACTAACCGATCCCCCTTGCCTCACTGGGGCCCAGCAAATTGTCCCCAGCATGGCCCTAAAAATATACCTTTGTTCCAGGGAGGTCCTTCCTCTTGCTGCTGTTGGCTGCGCGTATTCCCGGCAGTGGCCACCGCTCCCGGTGGCGCTGCTTGGACTAGGAGCTGCTAGCCCATTGATTGGCCAGCACCTCCATTCGGCGGGACTTCTTGCCTCAAGGATGTGGAAGTCCCGCCCAAAGCCAACTAAGGGCCTGGGGAGCGAAAAATTCCAGTGCGGCTCTCCAGGCCCGGTGGAGGGACGCTCAGCCCCTACTTTTCGGCCAGTGGACTGGGCCTCCCACCCAACATTAAATTCTGGCCAAAGAAACTGGACTGTAATTCCGAGGACAAGTAAGAGGAAAACTCAGGGTTCAGAGATGATACTAAGACTAAAATTAAAATGGCTTTTAGGGCATAAAAGCAAAATACTGTGAATGCTGGAAAACTGAAATAAAAACAGAAAATGCTGGAAATCCTCAGCAGGTCTGACAGCATCTTGGACAGAGAAACAGATTTAATGTTTCCTGTCAAAACTGGGTGGCCAGATTAATATCAAACTGTCCACAAGGGGGACCTTCCTTTATGTACATGGCAGGCACTTCTTGATTTAATTTTTCTGTCCATTTTCCCATCCTGTCAATCTACAGTACACTTGTTTATCATCAACAGATTGTTTTCCTTATTAGGATTATGATGGAGTCAACTTTCTCTGCCAGGTAGGAGTGAGATGGTCACACTCTGACATTTACAATGCTGAGCTTATTTCACTTTTCATGCCCCCTATCCTCTCGCCACCATTACTGATCCATAGTGGAAAAGGGCAGCCAGAGTGCCCACCTAATTCAGGTTCTACTCATAGGCAGGTTTGTTAGACCCTGATGCAATTTTCAGGGACCAATGGGTGGAACACTTTGCCCATTGGCAGTAGGCATAGAATGACTTAACCAGTGGTCTAGGGATCACTGCAGGCTGCTCAGAAAACACACCAAAAAATACCCGATGGCGCTGAATTTTATAGAGTCAGGAGAAGTCTGAATTCTCCTCTTGCCCCCATAAAATTCTTCCCATACACTATAGGTCTGTCAGTGCAAATCCTGCCCCACCCCTACCTCTCACTTTAAGTCTGATGTTCTGGTTTGGTTCCCTGGTTCTGTGCTTCCAGCTTGCTGATATCATGCAGATGAGGCCAGGCCACCAAAATGGCTCATACCTTCCACGGAGGACATTGGGTAAGCAGTGTAATCGCACATCCTGCAACCGCCTGACATCACCCAAAAAGGTAAATATGCCTATACGTCTCTCCACTGAGTATCCATACCTACTTCAGGAATTAACTCCAATATAATCTTTCTACATTTCTGTATTATCTCTGTTTCTTGTTTCCTTTAACAACGATTGTACTTTAATATCTTCATCCTTCGACATGCTATTCTGTTGAAGTGATCAGAGGTGACATGGCTTCTTGACAGAGACAATCCAGACTTCCAAACAGCTGTCCCTACACTGTATTCACTCAAGGCTCTAAATATCACACGATCGTTTGGCACCAAAGGAGGCGATTCATCCCATTGTGTATGTGTCAGTTTTTTGAGAGAGCTATCCAATCAGTCCCACTCCCCTGCTCTTTGCCCACAGCCCTGCAAATTTCTCCTTTGTAAGTATATATCAATTCCTTTTAGAAAGTTACTATTGAAAGTTATCATTATATACTGGTTAACTATTTTAGTAGTAGGCTTGCTAAGATTTTGAAAGTTAAAGGAGTTTCTTGCTTTCGTTGGTATGCTTGGGAACATCTAGCATTGTCTTGCTCCTTCCAACAAAGCATTAGAAGAATAAACATAATAATAATGCAATTGAGAATAGTCATTCCTGCTCCTCATCATGTCCATGTTCTAATTTAGTGACCTGGGAAGACTCTGGTTGTGGGTTCATGACCCCAAACAAGACTGACCCAAATTGTTTAGGTGATAAATTCCTTAATTATTTCAAAATAAGAATATTTTATGAATTTAAAAAGGTTTAAAATAGCTATCAGGATACAGGAAATGTCCCCTAAAACAATTATGTAAATGAAGGGTGCAGGTTTTTTTTACATCCTTGGGATTTATAAAGGAAGGTTAGAGATGGCGTTCCTTTCCCCCAAATTTTAAAGTACTTTAGCTGTCGTCTGTTGTTTGGAGGTCACCGTGTGCTGAGCTTGCTGCTGAGACAGCAGTCCACTGACTGGTATAAAGATGGTAGATGACAGGATAGAATCAGTCATGAGTTTTATATTGTTTGGACAGTCTCAAGAGTGGCATCTTCATAAAAGAACATTTATATGAGCATCCCTCTTTTAAAGCTATCCAAAATGTCAACTTTAATGAAATAACGGAAAATAGGGATGCTGGTCTTGCAAGCTAGACATTCCTGATGAAAAAGTGACTGACAGCAACAGGGATTTGTGCATTTTTCCTACAGTAAGAACTTATGCAGTATTAGTTATTGTATTTGTATTTCAGTATAACTTAAGCTAGATATATTATAGTTCCAGGTAAAAAAATGACGTACGCGTTACTTTAACAAATAAAAGCTACAAAATAAACTGTTTAAATTGTGCCTTAATTGAAGCAGTATATTTCTGCATAAGCTGTGCTGCTGTTGCTCCTGGGCTCTCTGTTTATATTTCTCCTTGCAATTCTTTTTCCTATCGAGAGATAAATAGGATGCATTTTAAGTGAATGGTGCACAATGCATTGTTACCTTTGGATTCCACTAAAGTCAACTCTCTCATTGGAAACAAATATGGGCGAAGAACTCTTTCAGCTGCCATGCATAGTGACATCGTATGTGTGCCCCTGAAGATGTTTCTGAGCTTGAGGAGCAGCTGGAGTCACTACAGGGCATACGGGAGGTTAAGGATATCCTGGAGCCACGTTCCAGGAGGTGTCCATCCCACAGCGTTCAGGAGGATAGTAAGTTAAGTAGCCATCCAGTGGAGTAGGAAAAGGGAGGCAGTGCAGGAATCCTGCAGGAGTCTGGCACTCTCAAACATGTCTTCAGTACTGAATCCTGGTGAGGGTGATGATGCCTCGGGGCAGCACAGTCTAGAATACATCCACAACACCATGGAGCAAATGATTGTACAGGGGTGCACAGCAAAGTTCAGAAATGCAGTGGAGGGGATTTGATAGTCAGGGAGATGGACAGGCATTTCTGCAACTGCCAATGTGAGTGCCACATGGTGTCTTGCCTCTCTTGTGCCAGGGTAAAGGACATCACTGAATGGGTGCAGAAACTTTGCAAGGGAAAGGGAAACAGCCAAAAGCCATGGTCCATATTGGAACCAATGACATAGGTACAAAAAGAGTTGAGGTCCTACAGAGTTTCAGGGGCATGCGAGGATGTTAAAGAGTGGGATCCCAAAGGTAGTAATCTCTGAATTACTCCCAGTGCTATGTGCTAGTGAGTATAGGAACAGTAAGAGAAGACAGGTTAATGTGGTACGGATTTTATGTGGCCCCTTGAGATAGGGTCGGAGTCGGGGTGGAGGTGGGCACGGAGCATCGCGATTGGTGGTGGGGGTTGTGGGCAGCAGACGGCCCTTTGCCTCCCTATTGCCAAGCAATCTTCCCGGGGGTAAGATAGGCAAATGATGATCTTCCTGCCCACAGGCCAACTGAGGCCTTTAAGTGGCTTATTAATGACCAGTTAGAGGCCTCTTCTCGCCACCACTCAGATTTAACCAGCGTTGGTGTGTGTGGGGAGGGGGGGGGGGTCCTTCCACCATGCAAGGAAGATGCGTTTTAACCCGAGGCACGCAACCCTGCGGGCTTGGGGAGTGGTGTTGGTGGGGGGGGGGGGGGTCCCTCCTTAGTGGGCAATTTGTGTCCTACAGAGAACCCCTGTCAGGAACCATTTCTTTACCCCCCAGGACTCCCTCCTCCCCAATCCACGACCACCCTCCGCCCCACCCCCCCCCTCCCCTTTACCAAGGCCTTCCAGATTGGCCCCGGCGACCTGCCTCCCTTACCTGAGGTCCGGGGTTCCAGAGCTGGGCTTGGGTCTGAGGCCTCTGCACTACCAGCAGTGGCCACTGCTCATGGTGGTGCTGCCAATACTGCTGAGCTGCCGGCCCTCTGATTGGGCGGCAGCTCTTGGAGACAGGATCCCCGTCTTTAAAGGGTAAAACATACCTACGAACGTAGAAACCAAGAGCAGTAGTAGGCCACTCGGCCCCTCGAGCCTGCTCTGCAATTCAATAAGGTCATGGCTGATCTGCTTGTAACCTCAACTCCACATTCCTGCCTACCCTCGATAACCTTTCACACCCTTGCTTATCAAGAATCTATCTACCTCTACCTTAAAAATGTTCAAAGACTCCACCGCCTTTTGAGCAAGAGCGTTCCAAAGACTCACAACCCTCTGAGAGAAAAAGTTTCTCCTCATCCCTGTCTTAAATGGGTGACCCATTATTTTTAAATAATGATCCCTAGTTCTAGATTCTCCCGCAAGGGGGAACATCCTTTCCACATCCACCCTGTCAAGACCCCTCAGGATCTTATATGTTTCAATCAAGTCACCTCTTACTTTTCTAAACTCAATTGGATACAAGCCTAGCCTTTCCTCATAAGACAGCCCGCCCATTCTGGGTATTAGTCCAGTAAACCTTCTCTGTACTGCTTCCAATGCATTTACATCCTTTCTTAAATAAGGGGACCAATTCTGTACACAGTACTCCAGATGTGGTCTCACCAATGCCCTGTATAACTGAAGCATAACCTCCCTACTTTTGTATTCATTCCCCTCGCAATAAACAATAACATTTTATTAGCTTTCCTAATGACTTGCTGAACCTGCATACTAATGTTTTGTGATTCATGCACTAGGACACCCAGATCTGTCTGCATCTCAGAGCTCTGCAATCTCTCACCATTTAGATAATCTGCTTCTTTTTTATTCTTCCTGCCAAAATGGATGATTTCACATTTTCCCACATTATGCTCCAGCACTGATCCCTATGGCACACCACTCGTTACAACTTTCCAACCAGAAAATGATCCATTTACACCTACTCTGTTTCCTGTTAGCTAGCCAATCGTCTATCCATGCCAATATGTTTCCCCCCACACCATGACCTTTTATTTTCCTCCATAACCTTTGACGTGGCACCTTATCAAATACCTTCTTGAAATCTAAGTACAGTGCATCCACTGATTCCCCTTTATCCACGGCACATGTTACTTCTTTAAAGAACTCCAATAAACTGTTTAAAGTTGATTTCCCTTTCACAAACCCATGTTGACTCTGCCTGATTACTTTGAATTTTTCTTAGTGCCCTGCTATAATATCTTTAATAATAGCTTCTAACATTTTCCCTAAGACAGATGTTAAGTGAACTGGCCTGTACTTCCCTCCCTTTTTGAATAAAGGAGTTACATTTGCCATTTTCCAAGGAAGATCTTGACTCGTGAATCTTAGAGGTCAAAAGACTGGAGGATCGCTCCGGGGTGTGTGAAAAGGCCGAGGCAGGGTTCCCCTCCAGCTCCCACCTTTTCGGCCGAATACCAGATGCCCGGCCTCCAACACAAAATCCAGCCCAGTGTCACTGGAGAAATGCTGCGGGAGGGACGGCTTCACATTTTTGCGGCACTGGGACCCAGTTCTGGGGCAGGAGGGACCTGTACAAGATGGATGAGTTGCACGTCATCTGGAACCAATGCCCTCACGGAGATTAACTAGTGCTATGGGGAGGGTTTAAACTAATTTAGTAGGGGTAGGGGCACCAGGATGAAGCATTGGAGAGGAGATACAAGGTACACAGAGAACTAGGAGAGAAAAACGCTATCAGAATAAAGAGTAGTTCAGAAGTAGGAAGAATAAGATAGAGGTGAAATATGAGGTCGGCCAAGATGGTTTGGAGTGCATATGCATAAATGTGCCAAGCGTGGTAAATAAGGTTAGTGAGCTGTAAGCACAAGTAGCCACATGGTATTATGATATAGTGGCAATAACAGAGACCTGACTCAAATAAATCGGATTGGACACTTAATATTCCTGGCTACAAATCATTCAGAAAAGATAGGGAATGGTGACAGTATTGATCAAAGCTATAGTTACAGCACTAGTAATGGATGATGTACTTGAGAGTTCAAATGCAGAATCTATTTAGTCGAAATTAAGGAACAATAGAGGAGCTAATATACTGATGGGTGAATACAATAGGCTACCAAATAGTGGGAAAGAGATAGAGGAGCAAATTTGTAGGCATATTGCAGCAAGATGCAAGGACTTTCGAGTAGCCATAATGGGAGACTTCAATTATCCTAATATAGGCTGGGAAAATAACAGTGTTATGGGCAAGAGAGGGAGGAATTCTTGAAATTACTGCATGAAAACATTCTTGATCAGTATGTCTCCAGCCCTATGAGAAAGGAAGCAGTGTTGGATCTAGTTCTGGGGAATAAAATGCGGGAAGTGGAGCATGTTTCAGTGGGGGAGCATTTGGGGAACAATAATCAAAATATTAGGTTTAAAGTGGTTGCAGAAAAGGGCACAGAAAAATCAAATATGAAAATACTCAATTGGAGGAGGGTTAATTTCAGTGGTAAAAAGGCCCAGGTGGATTGGAATCAAAGATTGGCAAGTAAAACAGCAAATGAGCAATAGGAGGCCTTTAGAGAAGAGATGGTTTGGGTACAGACTAGACACATTCCATTTGGGGAAAAAGAGGAGGATCCAAAGCTGGAGCTCCCTGGATTAGTAAAGATATAGAGGTTAAAATGAAACTGAAAAAGGAGGCTTATGATAAATGTCAGGTTCATAAATCAGTAGCGAGCCAACCTGAATTCAAAAAGTACGGGGGAGAACTGGAAAAGACATAAGAGGGGAAAAGAAAGTGTATGAGAAGAGATTAGCAGGCAACATAAAAGAAACCCAAATATCTTCATCTGGGACCAAATATCGACCAACAGGAAATCATCTTGTAGAGGCAGAGGGCATAGTTGAGGTGCTAAATGAGTACGTTGAATCTGCCTCCCCTAAAGAAGAGGATGGTGCCAATGTCCCAGTCCAAGAGGAGATAGTAGTGATATTGGATAGAATAAATTAGATACAGAGGAGGTACTTAAAAGGTTGGCAATGCTCAAAGTAGAAATGTCATCTGCTCTGGACGGAATGCATCCTAGGTTACTGAGGGAAGTATGGGTGGAAATTGCAAAGGCTCCGGCCACAAACTTCCAATCCTCCTTAGAAAAGGGAGTGGTGGATTGCAAATGTTACACCCCTGTTCTTATGAAAGATCACAGACCTGAAACATTAACTCTGTTTTTCCACTGATCCTGCCAGACTTCTTGTGCATTTCCAGCACTTTCTGTTTTTATTTCAGATTTCCAGCATTGGCAGTGTTTTACTTTTATGCAGGGTTGAAATACTTCAGCCATGTGGGGAAACTGGGGTTGTTCCCCTCAGTGCAGAGAACATTAAGGGGATATTTGATAGACGTGTTCAAAATCATGAAGGGTTTTGACAGAGTAAATAAGGAGAATCTGTTTCCAGTGGCAGAAGGGTCTGTAACCAGAGGAAACATATTTAAGGTATGTTCTGATGAAAGGTCACAGACCTGAAACATTAACTCTGTTTCTCTCTCCACAGATGCCACCAGACCTGCTGAGCATTTTCTGCTTTTAATTTGGATTTTCCATATTCATAGTGTTTTGTTTTTGGCATATTTAAGGTAGTTGGCTAAAGATGCAGAGGTGATGGCCTGCTCCCATCTCGTTCTCACGGAACTCCAAAACCCACTGAAGATATGTGAACCCCAAGAGAGAAAAGTCTCCTACATTGAACAAGTTTTAAGAAGAATACTGGGCCTCAATGAAAAGCAAGATCTACCAACAATTAAGGACTCTACAATGAGCTTGAAGCACAATAACAAACCCCCTTCAGAGATTGCCTCAAACTTTTTAACTGTATTTATCTTCTGCTCTTTTCTGTCCCTAGTTACATGTGTGTATTGCATGTGCATGCTAGCGTGGGCACGTCGTATATCCCTAGGCATTAACCAAATTAAGTTTAAGTTTAATAAAATTTCACATTTCTTCTTTAAACCTGAGAAAACCTGGTGTGCTGGTTTCTTTGACTTATCATTGGAAAGCGGTGAACAAGGATTCACCAAGGGGGGAGCTAAAAACACGGTGTGTTTAAAATAAAACCCTATTACGTTAAGACCAGGTGAAGGCTGAGAGGGACTCCTAAACAACTTTCTCACCTGGTTGTAACAGTGATGTTGGCATACATAACAACCAGAAGAATTTGTAATACTATGGTTGGCAAAATTGCCCCTTCAGGTAGAATTTACAGGTTAGTAGTTCAGAATAAGTTATAGATATTTGTCAATTATAATGCAAGAAATGTAGAATATGCTGATAGAGAGGAGTGGAGGAGGCTCATGTGGAGCACCAATTGGGCTGATTAGTCTATTTCTGTGCTGCACATTCTATGTAATTCTATATTAAACCCAGCCAACATCTTGTATGTCTTTTCTAATTCAAAAATTTTAAAATGCATTTGCTTCCAAGCTGACTAAGACACAGTGAATTGTATATTGGACATATTCAGCACTCTACAATCATCTGAAAAAATCATCCACACTGGTGCTGCCGGTTTCATAAACCTACTTCGTTATCGTATCGTGCTGGGGTTGATTAATCCCTAAATTCATGTATGGTGGAATTTATTGGCTGACTATCCAGTCATCCAGGGATCCAGTGTAAGCCTGTAATCAGACTTCATAAGAAGAAAGCTTCATAGCAACATAATTTTAAATGGTAGGGAGGCTGACATGGAAATTCTGACTCAAGTTATTTTCGTCCTAAAGAAATAACGTTGGGTGAGCAGTGTAGTCAAATTTCTCAAATTTCATATAGATTTTTGTTGTGTTAGGGCGGCACAGTGGCGCAGTGGTTAGCACCGCAGCCTCACAGCTCCAGCGACCCGGGTTCAATTCTGGGTACTGCCTGTGTGGAGTTTGCAAGTTCTCCCTGTGTCTGCATGGGTTTTCTCCGGGTGCTCCGGTTTCCTCCCACAAGCCAAAAGACTTGCAGGTTGGTAGGTAAATTGGCCATTATAAATTGCCCCTAGTATAGGTAGGTGGTAGGGAAATATAGGGACAGGTGGGGATGTGGTAGGAATATGGGATTAGCGTAGGATTAGTATAAATGGGTGGTTGATGGTCAGCACAGACTCGGTGGGCCGAAGGGCCTGTTTCAGTGCTGTATCACTAAACTAAACAAACACAGAATGATGCAAGCTCACTCCCATGAGTGAAAATGTTCCAAAGTTAAAATCAATATGGATAATTAAAAATTTTATGACAGGTTTTAGGAAGAAGTAACACACATACAGAATTATAAAATGGAACGGTAGAGGTTTATAAGACAGTCTGAAAGATGCAGGGAAATTGGTAAGAGAGCCTAAAAGAGTATGTGAACTGCCAACATGGAGGAGAATAGCAAATGTGTTAGAAGTGAGCGAAAGGTACAGTGAGAGGGGATCACGAGGGAATCATAGTGGTGAGATCCTGACTGAGAACAAGAGAGTTGCTGAAATACTAAACCACAATTTTGCAGTCGTGTTCACAAATGAAATTGGGGGAGAATTGCCAAAAGTTAAGTGAGTGCAGACTAGAGGTCTTTAAAATCATAAGGGAGGATATATAGGGAGTCAACTGCAACTTTGGCAAGGGCAGAAAACTGGTGATATTGGATCGGTTGCACACTGTACACACTGCCCCTTGTACACACTCCTGTTATACACACTGTCCGTTATACACGCTGCCCCTTATACATATTGCCCCTTATACACACTGCCCCTTATACATACTCCTGTTATACATACTGCCCGTTATACACACTGCCCATTATACATATTGCCCCTTATACACACTGTCCCTTATACACACTGCCCGTTATACACACTGCCCCTTATACATACTCCTGTTATACATACTGCCCGTTATACACACTGCCCATTATACACACTGCCCGTTATACACACAGCCCGTTATACACACTGCCTGGCTTTCCTTTTCATTGAAGTGATTGGAAAAGAAAACTGTGCAGCATATATAATGTAATAACAGGAAATGCTGGAAATACTCAGCAGGTCTGGCAGCATCTCTGGAGAGAGAAGCCGAGTTAACATTTCAGATCTGTGACTTTTCATCAGAACTGGCAAAGGTTACGAAAGAATTAAGTTTTAAGCAAGTAAAGTGGGGTAGGGTGGGGGTGGGGTTGGTGGGGGCTGGTGGGGAAGAGAACAAAAGGGATTCTGTGTGATAGGGCAGAGGGCAGCAAAGATTAAATAACAACGCTGTCATGGGACAAAGGCAAAGAGAGTGTTAATGCTTCTGGTGAAAGACAAAGCATTAGTCCAGAAAGAGAAGTGTGATGCCACCACCAGACGCATCTTCCTGGCCCTCCCCTGTCAGCATTCTGAAGGGATAGTTCCCTCCGTGACACTCTGGTCCACTCCTCCAGCACCCCCGACACCTCATCCCCTTCCCATGCAATCGCAGGAGGTGTAATACCTGCCCTTTTACCTCCTTTCTCCTCACCATCCAAGGCCACAAACACACCTTCCAGGTGAAGCAGCAATTTACTTGTGCTTCCTGCAAATTAGTATACTGTATTCACTGCTCACAATGCGGTCTCCACTTTACTGGCAGGACCAAATGCAGATTGGGTAACGACTTTCCAGAACACCTCCGCTCAGTCCGAAAGCATAACCCCGAGCTTCCGATCGCTTGCCATGTTAACACTCCCCCCTGCTCTCATGCCAACATTTCTGCCTTTGGCCGACTCCTGAAGTCCCCAGCATCACAGGTGCCAGCCTTTAGCCAATTTGATTCACTCCAAGTGATATCAAGAAATGACTGAAGGCACTGGGTACTGCAAAGGCTACAGGCCCTGACAACATTCCAGCAATAGTTCTGAAGACCTGTGCTCCAGAACTTGCCTCGCCTCTAGCCTAGCTGTTCCAGTACAGCTACAACACTGGCATCTACCTGGCAATGTGGAAAATTGCCCAGGGTATGTCCTGTACACAAAAAGCAGGACAAGTCCAACCTGGCCAATTACCACCCCATCAGTCTACTCTCAATCTTCGGTAAAGTGATGGAAGGCATCATTGGCAGTGCTATCAAGTGGCACTTGCTTAGCAATAACTTGCTTAGTTTGGGTTCCACCAGGGCCACTCAGCTCCTGACTTCATTACAGCCTTGGTTCAAACATGGACAAACGAGCTGAACTCAGGAGGTGAGGTGAGAGTGACTGCCCTTGACATCAAGGCAGCATTTGACTGAGTATGGCATCAAGGAACCCTTGCAAAACTGAAGTCAATGAGAATCAGGGGAAAACCTCCGCTGGTTGGATCACACCTAGCGCAAAGGAAGATAGTTGTGGTTGTTGGATGCCAATCATCTGAGCTCCAGGACATCACTGCAGGAGTTCCTCAGGGTAGTGTCCTAGGCCCAACCATCTTCAGCTGCTTCATCAATGACCTTCCTTCAATCATCAGGTCAGACGTGGGGATTTCGCTGATGATTGCACAATGTTCAGCACCATTTGCAACTCCTCAGATACTGAAGCAGTCCGTGTAGAAATGCAGCAAGAATTGGACAATATCCAGGCTTGGGCTGATAAGTGGCAAGTAACATTCACGCCACACACGTGCCAGGCAATGACCATCTCCAACAAGAGAGAATCTAACCATCTCCCCTTGACATTCAATGACATTACCATCACTGATCCACTATCAACATCCTAGGGGCTACCATTGATCTGAAACTGAACTGGAGTAGCCATATAAATACCATGGCTACAAGAGCAGGTGAGAGGTAAGGAATCCTGTGGAAAGTAACTCACCTCCTGACTCCCCAAAGCCTGTCCACTATCTACAAGGCAAAAGTCAGGAGTGTGGTGGAATACTCTCCACTTGCCTGGATGGACGCAGCTCCAACAATACTCAAGAAGCTCGACAATATCCAGGACAAAGCAGCCCACCTGATTGGCACCCCGTCCACAAACATTCACTCCCTCCACCACCGACGCACAGTGGCAGCAGTGTGTACCATCTACAAGATGCACTGCAGCAATGCGCCAAGGCTCCTTCGACAGTACCTTCCAAACCCGTGACCTCTACCACCTAGAAGGACAAGGACAGCAGATACATGGGAACACCACCACCTGCAAGCATCCTTCCAAGCCACACGCCAATCAGACTTGGAACTATATCACCATTCCTTCACTGTCACCGAGTCAAAATCCTGGAACTCCCTTCCTAATAGCGCTCTGGGTGCACCTACCCGACATGGACTGCAGCGGTTCAAGTAGCTAGCTCACCACCACCTTCTCATGGGCAATTAGGGATGGGCAATAAATGCTGACCTGGCCAATGATGTCCACATTCCAGGAAACAAATAAAAAAATCTAACTTGCCCTACTTTTGATTCTACCCAAATAATTAAGGATTACTCATTACAGGATATGAATGATAAGAATTTACAACCTGCACTTCGCAGCCTGTGTGAAGATAAGGATGCAGGCTGCACGGTGGGCAGCCATAGGGCTAACCATGACACCTTGGAACAGAAGACAGTGCAAAGGTCTGGGGGAGGGGAGGGGGTGTTGGGGAAGGGTGTAAAGAATGGAATAGAAAAGTTGTAGACATAGGGGATTTGATAATTAGGGGGATAAGGTAGTGTCCTCTGCAATTCGAACCAAGAGTCCAGAAGAACATGTTACCTACCTGGTGCAAAGATAAAGGATATCTCAGAGCAACTGGAGAGGAACTTGGAAAGGGAAGGAGAAGATCTACTTGTTGCAGTCCATGTTGCTGCCAATGACATAGGACAGCAAAGGGAAGAGGTTCTGCTAAGGCAATGTCAGACATTAGGAACTAAATAAAAAAAAAGAGAATCTGATGGATAGTAATCTCAGGATTACTACCCGAGTCATGTGTTAATTCACAAAGTGCTGGGCAGAGCAAAAATGTGAATGCATGTCCGGACAGCCTAAGATAATCAGGTGAAACTCCAGGATACAATCGAAGAATATAATCATGCTATTTAATCCTGACTAGTTTTATTCCAAGACATGTGGGTGGCACAGTGGCGCAGTGGTTAGCACTGCAGCCTCACAGCTCCAGCGACCCGCGTTCAATTCTGGGTACTGCCTGTGCGGAGTTTGCAAGTTCTCCCTGTGACCACGTGGGTTTTCGCCGGGTGCTCCAGTTTCCTCCCAAAGGAAACAAGCCAAAGACTTGCAGGTTGATAGGTAAATTGGCCATTGTAAATTGCCCCTCGTGTAGGTAGGTGGTAGGGAATATGAGATTACTGCAGGGTTAGTATAAATGGAATTTATACTGTTGGCACAGACTCGGTGGGCCGAAGGGCCTGTTTCAGTGCTGTATCTCTAAATAAATAAATAACCTTTTTATGCAGCCAGCAGAACAGGAAGCATTGTGCTCCATGGAATATTTGATCATCTCTGCCCGATAGTTATCATTTTTATTCCCTTTCTTAAGCAGATATTTATTCAGTTCCATTTTGGAGATGTCCAGCAAAATAGCATCAATTCTATTTTTCCTGAGGGGGTTATTCTGTATATCTACTACTCAGTAGGAAAGAAGAATGTTTCTAATCTTTAGCCTTGCTTGAGGCTTGGTAATATTGTAGTTACATTCTTTCCTTTGGTTTCTCTGCGCACAGTTTAAATTAAATAAATATCTTACATTCTGCCTCTCAGAATTCTAAAGACTGGGATAATGTCCACTCTCAATCTTTTTCCATTGATAACAAGTTTAATTCTACTTCATTGAACCCTCACCAGTGCGAGGAACTGGAGTTATCCTGGTTAATTCTCAAACACCTCCTCACCACACATCTCAGAAGCAGTAATGAGAGAAGTCTTAAAAACAGTTTGTTTGCTGTCCATCACGCTTCACTCGACAATTCAAAAGTGTGTATAATCTCTCCAAATTCTGAACATAATAATTATGCTAACTGGATTGAATTTACATATGCAAATCAAATGGATTGGAAAATTGACTTGGTCCAAAATGGAAAGAATGCAAGTCTCTCCTTGAAATTTGGATAATGTGTTTATTCTGTTTAGAAACCCATTAAGATTGACTGATGGTCGTGCTTCATAAAGGACAAGAGAGATACAATGGCCTTGTGTGGCATCCGCACTTGTGTACTTCCTTTGGCTTAATATTTTGCTTGTAGGCTTGCTATCTCTCCTACTGCTACGCAAGGAGTTATGTGTGCGCAGATAGGATAAAGAATTACACATGTTCAGAAGGGGCAGACAGTCTGTGGGGGGTCAGCAACATTGATAAAAGTGAGGCAGAAGACAAAATAAATCAAAGAATACTGGTTGGATGACAATTTAGGTGAAACACAGTGATAAACAGTGGAGGAGGTTGGTAGGGGAAATGGAAGGAGTAAAGAAAACAGGTTTGATAAGGACGGCAGGACACTGAAAAATCATTGCCCAATTTGGAAGTATCTGTGAGAGATGGTAATAGAATTTCTCTCGGTGATGTACCAGATGTATTTGAATTGCCTTTTACTTGATTTGTTAAAAACATAAGAACAAGTTAAAGATGATAAAAGGCCATCTGCCCATTGAAATACATCTTTTTAGAACTTGAAGTACTAAAATGTAATTACATTAATGAAAGATTTAACCTTACAAAAAGCATGCCTGCAGGCTGGGCAAGGAAAAGATAGAAGCTGGGAACCATCAATAAGTCCATTTGCCTGTTCTACTTGTTCATGAGGATGTGAGAATCACCATGGCTAAGAGTATAACATAACACAAACTGAGCACCAACTCCAATTCTTTTTTTTGAACTAAGTGTCACAATTTTTTTTATGAGAAGCATACTGACAAAACCTCTGAATTGCCTTTGATCTGCACAGTAGGAGATGGTGAAACTTGAATCATTCTTCTGTCAGGAAGAACTGTGTTTTTATTGCATTAAGTAAGTGGCTATTATACATTGAAATCAGTTTTCGAAGGTCAAATTAAATTTGCAAATGCTTTGAACACAAACAGCAGTCAATTGACATCAAAATGTCAAGGCAAGGAAGCCTGCACTGAGATTAGTTTGTATAAGGCTTATAACCTGAATTTACTGTTAGTTCTTTCATGGTGAAATACCAAATGAACTCTAAAATTGGAATGATAAAGTTAGGAATTTTTAGCAATGAAGCAAGCCTGATTTATAGAGAAACCTGCCATTTTGTCTCAGGTCATGATGCTCATCAATCATGTAGCTTCTCTGCCACTTCTTTTCCTAACCAAATAGGAATAATTTATCACTGCACAAGCGTGATGAAAATTAAATTCTACTTGAATGGATATTCAATTTTAAAGTGATTTGCATCAGAAACAGAGTTGCTGGAAGAAGCAATAGAGAGGCGAACACAAATCAAAGTTTTATTTCACAGAATAGTGGAACTAGCAGTGAACCTGCAGCTTTTGTGACTGTAGGTTGTTTATTCCTTCCATTCCCCATCATTTCAAACTTATAAATTGACCAAATATTGCACAAATGCATCATATTCTGTTCAGCTGCTTGTATAACTTGATGCTTTGCAGTGGTCAAAAGTTCTGTTTGTGTCACTTCTAGGCTCCAAATGTAGTTACACTTATCAGCAACAGTTGTGAGTGTGTATATATATATACAGACAGACATTTGTTTGAGGCTGAGATTCTTTTCTGCTGGCGTAGAGGGAGGGAAAGACCATCAATAATTTAAGCTGGGGATTTTATTTACACTGTACACTACCGTTGAGTCTGTAATATCCAGAATTCAGTTGTAAATGTTCCAAATTGATAGTTTATTAGATTTTCCTCAGTTACAGTTTAATATGTTGTGGGTGTTGTAAGGAGATCAAGATTTTACTGATTACACCAGCATCACTTAACTTTTAGATGCAGGCTAAAACAGAGCAATTAAATCTGTCAGGGCTCCGTGACAGTACAGGGAAATGCAACAAAGTATTCTATGTGTTGAAGCAGAAAAAAGGGAAGGGATGGTGAGGTCCTGAATTGTGTTCATTTCTGTAGATTTACTGGGGATATCAGCAGCTAAAGAGCAACGAAATCAAATAGGCAGATGTCTTTGGTGAGGAAGATTTTGTAAAATTGATCTGTCCTTCTCTGAAGCTGTATTTCTATCCTCCAGTCAGTTGATCTAGTACAGCTCAAACGCTACAGGCTGTAGAGAGTAGTTTTATGAACAACTAGTATCCCTGAATGGAGTGGAAAGTTGTTACATATTACATCACACATCAAATCAGGATCACCAGTATTGGCACAGCAGCTGAAGAAGTGGAATGCATTTTTGTGCTTATATGGAGACCTCTCTATTGTACTGTCAGAGCTTTTTGGCTCCATAGTGTTCGCATTCAGTTCAGCCAGTTTCCATCTAGATTAATATCCCTCCTCCAGGAAACTGTATTCATCTGTGACATGTGGAAAGTTAGTCAATAACTTCTCCAAGTACATGTTCCTACTTTCAATCTAAGAGTAACAACAATTGGAATTCTGAATGATTTACAACAAACTTGTGAACTTTTAGAATTGGGCACATCAACAATCCATTCCTCAGGTGAAAAGTTTCCAAAACAAAATTCCTAATTATTGACGTGTGTAACCAATTTGTTATCATGGGCAATCATTTATTACTAACTAATGATATTAATCATTGCTGCTTTCATTTAGATTCTCTCTTTTTCTAGTAGTCCCATGTTTTATCTCAATATCCCCCACCACATCTTGAGATGCTGGTGTATAAGAACATGCAGTTAGAAATGTATCTGCCTAACACTATCAGTGAAACGGAATACTTTCAATTAAGATTAGTCACTGAAGTAAAATCCAGTTGTGTTATGGTTTTTGATTGATTTCACAATAATCATACACTTAAAAATAAAGGATTTGAACATGAACTACATTATTAAACCAATCAACAGGAAAATCACCTTTAATCCTTTTCCTGGGTGAAGATGTCGGTCGGACTGTATTGGATTTCTCCTCAGAATGGGACAGAGGCAGATATCTATCTTCATTTTATTTGTTGGTGAATCAAAAACATTTCAATGACGCTTACACAAAGTTCCTCTAATAAAATTTTCAATAATTTGCATGTGTGGACCTTAGCACTATTATGATTAAATTATCACAAATATGTTATCTGAGATAATTGTTGGGGCAAGCACTACATCCCATGGCAAACCTACACCAATCACATGCATGGTTCATTGCTTGACTACCACAATTTTGGCAAAAAAAGGCCCATAGATAGTGAAAATGCTGCCTTCCAAACGAGGGGCACTTGCTCTAGATGTCATCACAATGCTGAGTTGGAACTTGAAATTTACATGGGTTTGAGTCTAAGGCATTGAATTTTCTCAGAGGTTATCCCAATTTCCTGTTGTAACTTTGGTAGCAGGTTGGAGGAACTCCTGGAAAATGGTATAAGTGGGAAATTGGAACAATCCTTATGGAAATTCAGGGTCAAGGAACTTTGAACTGTTCAGGATATTGACAAAAGGTAACAATTAATAGAGTCAGATGGAGAGCCACCACTGACTGAGCTAGTGAAAGCCTGAAAGACATAAATGTCTAACTGGGCTTGTGCCAAATGGTGTGGAGCTAACATCTATGAATTGTTGTGGGCCATCAACTGCAACAGAATTGTATAACTCCCCAATCTGTAAACTCATAGCATAGCACATATCTTATTCCATGATCACCATTAAGAGAAACCAACTTAATCAACAGGGAGTATAAAAAGTATGCCGGAGCAGCTTTATACTTTAGGATAAGGCAGCATCTAAATGAAACTTCAACACAGGGCTGGCTACCTGCGAGCTAAACATGAAAAACAATGAGCTATAGACAGAGGTGATTGATGCCATACAATGTTCCCTCTCAATTTTCTTTGTACCAGGTGGGCTAATAGCTCCTCTGAGCACTACTTTTTTGTCCATGGGCAACTTAGATTTGAAAAGCTACTGAACTTTCACAAAATCGTGAGCGGCCTCTTTATTTCAGTGCACGGTACCTTCCAGATTGCTGCAGGGCTTTAAAGGGAACATTGGTCCCACAACCACTGGACCTGAGCCAAACTCTGTGGTCCGACCACAGTAGGCAAAATGACAGCAGACAGTCAGGCAACTAATAGGAGGGACAAGCTCCATGAACATCCCCGCCCTACGTTATGACAGAGCCAAGCATGTCAATGCAGTGTACAAAGGTGATGTTTTCTCAGGGGTCTTCAATCCAAAAATGTTGCTGATCCCACTTGGCCTCTTCTCAAAGTCCTCACTAGCATAGTTGCCAGCAACTGCAATGAAAATAAACATGGAGCGAGATGTAAAACAGGCTATTGACTTAATAGCACCTCGTTTATACTACCCCAGTTAATGAAAGACTGGCCAAAGAGTCCATTTTCAGCAGATCAGAGGCAGTTTTTAACATTGGATCCCACCTCCACAATGGGCAGTGGCACCATAACAGAAATAAACAAGTTAAAAGAAGTAGGGCAAAAGCAAAATATGGCGGATGCTGGAAATCTGGAATAAGAACAGGAAAGGCTGGAAGCCCTCATCAGGTCAGGCAGCATCTTTGGAGGATGTTCAGATGAAAGGAATGTTAACTGTTTCTCTTTCCACAGATGCTGCCTGACCTGCTGAGTGCTTCCAGCATTCTCAGTTTTTATTCTAGAATAAACACAATAGGTTTGATAGAGAGAAGCAAACTAAAAATAATGTAAAATGTAAAGAATAAATATCGAATGGGGATGGAGAAGAGAAAATATGAGGAAAGACAGGCCAAGAAAAAATTGTATTTTAGAATATTTGCAGATGAACAGTAATGGTCTTCATTACTTTGTGGTATTTAATTGAAATGAGGAACAAATCAGAACTGAACTGAAATTTTTATTGACTAACTGGTTATTATTTACAACAAGCCTAGGATTCAGTGAATCTACTAATATGAGGATGATTTTTTTCTGTCCTCCAGTAGATTTACATTTTTCAATTACAACCTTTGGCACTATTTTCCATTTCTGTACCTGTGTGACTTAAACTAAAAATGCAAGACCAAACCAGGAGGTTGATTAATAAGGTGAAGGGAGGCCGTGTGTTTTCCCTCAAAAGTTGATGCAGAATCTGGAAAAATGAATAAATAGGACAAGTTGGATCATCTGTGTATATTTCTTGCCTGATTATATCAAAACCGCCATCTAACCCCATAGTTAGATCACTCATAGAAACCAATTAATCTTCACTCTCATGGTTGAAGGTATCTGTTTTGTTATAATCAATTTGAATTTATAACACTAGCACACAGATCTGGTACAAAACACACGGACTCACCATGATTTCCCAATAGCCCATGTTGTCAAATAACAAGATCTCACACAATAACACAACTCCCTGTATAGACTGTGAGGCCTTACACAGAGGGACAAAATGTGCATCTTACATTAGAGCAACACGCATATGTTGAACACACAAAAATATTTGTATGCATCATATATAGGCAGGAACCTGCTGCAGATGGGACATATGATTAATTCCAAACCCTGCCATTCAATGTGGTTATCAGCATGGCAAAAAGATGTCAAAAGTTTCCCACAAAAAATGTGAACATTTGCTGCTTAATAAAAGAGAAGCACACATATCCCATCAATAATGTAGATAACCTCATCAGTAAACTGGAAACCATCGACAAACAAAGACAAAAAAAGCACAAACATATCAAACTAAGAAAAAAGACAATCAAAAGCTTACACTGCTCAAACAAAAACTTGTGACTAAGTGATACTCATAAGAAAAAGACCTTCCATCAAAATCAAATGAGGCAGCGAGGTATGAATGACAAAGAACTTCAAACACAAAGCTATAACTAATAAAGTTGTAAGCTCTGAGCCCACATAACAATCTTCCACAAGGCATTCTTTGGCTTCTGCCAACCAAGTGCTGCTCTTGAATGATAAAGATCAACAATCCAATACATCTTAAGTGTTACTCTTCCATTAAGGATTTGACCCAGTTGATGTATCTCATGGGCAAATCTCTGAGCACCAACAAAAATACTCATCCTATTCTCTGCTAAAAACGTCTACACGTACACATACAGCACATCACACTCTATCCTGCTGTTCTGCTGTTATAACTGGTGACCTGTGGGTTTGAATCAACGGCAGGTTATCAGTCAATAAACTTTTCACAGAGTCACAGAACTGTTACAGCACAGAAGGAGGCCATTTGGCCCTTCGTGTCTGCACTGGCTTTCTGAAGGAGCAATTTACCTAGTGCCACTCTCCTGTCTTCTCCCCATAGCCCTGCATATTCTTCCTTTTCCGATAACAATCCAATTCCTACTTGAATACCTCGATTGAACCTGCCTCTACCACACTCTCAGGCAGTGCATTCCAGATCTTAACCACTCACTGCGTGAAAAAGTTTTCCCTCATGTCGCCACTGCTTCTTTTGCCAATTACCTCAATCTGTGCCCTCTTGTTCTCGATCCACCAATATAAACAGCTCTTCCCTAAATACCCTGTCCAGACCCCTCATGATTTTGAATTCTTCTATCAAATTGGCTTTCAACCTTCTTTTCTCCAAGGAAAACAGTCCCAACTTCCCCAATCTATCCATGTAACTGAAGTTCGTCATCCCTGGAACCATTCTCGTGAATCTTTTCTGCACCCTCTCTAATGCCTTCACATCTTTCCTAAAGTGTGGCGCCCAGAACTGGACACAATACTCCAGTTGAGGCTGAAGCAGTGTTTTACACAAGTTTAACATAGCTTCCTTGCTTTTGTACTCTATGCCCTTATTAATAAAGCCCAGGATGCTGTATGCTTTATTAACCACTCTCTCAACCTGTCCTGCCACCTTTAATGACTTATGCACACATACCCCAGGTCCCTCTGCTCCTGCACCCCCTTTAGAATTATACCCTTTATTTTATATTGTCTCTCTGTTCTCCCTACCAAAATGAATCACTTCACACTTCTCTGCATTAAATTTCATCTGCCACTTGTCCTTGAAATTCTACACTATCCTCCTCATTGTTTACAATGCTTCCAAGTTTCGTATCATCTGCAAATTTTGAAATTGTGCCCTGTACACCAAAGTCTATGTCATTACTATATATAAGGAAACTAAGGGTCCCAACACTGACCCCCTGGGGAACTCCACTATAAACTTTCATCCAGCCTGAAAAACATCCATTAACCACTACTGTCTGCTTCCTGTCACTCAGCCAATTTCGTATCCATGTTGCTACTGTCCCTTTTATTCCATGAACTATAACTTTGCTCACAAGTCTGTTGTGTAGTACTTTATCAAATGCCTTTTGGACGTCCATGTACACCACATCAACAGCATTACCCTCATTAACCCTCTTGTTTCCTCATCAAAAAACTCCAGCAAGTTAGTTAAACAACACTTGCTATTAACAAATCTGTGCTCGCTTTCCTTAATTAATCCACATTTGTCCAAGTGATTATCATTTTGCCATCAAATGATGAAAGGTCATTGACCTGAAATGTTAACTCTGCTTCTCTTTCCACAGATGCTGCCTGACCTGCTGAGTATTTCCAGCAATATCTGATTGTGTTATAGATTAGAGATAAGTTTTTATCTATTAACATGAGAACTCCATGACACTAAGCCAAGCAGCAACTTCAGGATTGGAGCTATGTATTGATTGCACATACAGAAATTAACTAAATGTTAAATTAATTTTAAAAAGTACTGACATAAGAAGTTTGTAAAAGCAGAAAGAGTGAATTCAAGGCTGTAATATAAGCTAAGGATTCACATCACGCATAAATAAGCTTCTCTCTCACAGATAAGGACCTCTACTGGACCCCCTAATCATTCCATGTTACCCACTGTTCTATAGTTACTTTAGTTGCATAATCAGTGGGGGAGAAATTCAACTTTTATCCATTTCTCAGGCGTAAAATTTTCACTGGGCCTGCAAATTTCAGGTCTTGGCCTCACACGCTTGATCTCCCTGTAAGTGAGGTGGTCCTATATTGGAAGAGCGTGCCTTGAAGTTGTCCAGGGCCTTTGCCTCAAACAGGCATTAGATGCCTTGCCGAGGCAAATTGGGGTCTTTAAGCCAGTTATAGGCCCCTGATGCAAAATTAGGTTACAAATGGGCAGAGCTTGCTTAAAGGGGCCGCTAATGGCCGCTCAAGAGAACCACAAACATTTTAAAAGCAGCACAGAGCAACAGGAGTTCATTCCCCTCTACTCTACCAACACCCATCCCCCACACCAGGACCTACCAGCCGGAGTTCATCAGTCCCAAACTAACAAGCTGCACACAATGCCCAGTTACTGTCCGCAGCTCATCAGCTTTATTTACACAAAAAATTGCATTTTTATCGAATTTTTAACGTAAATAAGCATCCCAACATGCTTCACAGGAGTTTTATCAAGTAAAATTTGACAGAAAGCCACTTGAAAAGAGATTAGGGTGGATGACCAAAAGGTTGGTCAAAGAGGTAGGTTTTTAAGGATCATCTTAAAGGAGGAGAGAAAGGTAGGAGGTGGAGAGGTTTAAGGAGGGAATTCCAGACCTTAGGGCCTTGGCAGCTGAAGGCACGGCTGTCAATGGTGGAGAGATTAACATCGGGGTGGTCAAGAGGCCAGAATTACATGACAGCAAATATCTCGGACGAGAATACACAGGTGGGGAATGATGAGGTCATGGAGGGATTTGAAAACGAGAATGAGAATTTTAAAATCAAGGCGTTGCTTAACTGGGAACCAACGAGCATAGGGATGATGGGTGGATGGGACTTGGTATGAGTTAAGACATGGGCAGCAGAGCTTTGGATGACCTCAAGTTCATGGAGGGTAGAACATGGGAGGCCAGCCAGGAGTGTGTTGGAATAGGCAAGTCTAGAGGCAAACAACGGCATGGATGAGGGTTTCAGCAGCAGGTGAGTTGAGGCAGGAGCGAAGTTGGGCGATGTTATAGAGGTGGAAATAGGCGGTCTTAGTGATGGCACAGATATGTGGTCGGAAATTCGTCTCAGGGTCAAATATGGCATCAAGATAGCAAACAATCTGGTACAGCCTCAGACAGTTGCCAGGAAGTGGGCTGGAGTTGGTGGCAAAGAAACGAGTTTGTGGTGAGGACCGAAGACAACGGCATCATTCTTCCCAATATTTAGTTGGAAGAATTGTCTGCTCATCCATTACTGGATGTTGGACAAACAGTGGGACAATTTAGAGACAGTGGAGGGGGAAAGAGAGGTGGTGGTGAGGTAGAGCTAGGTGACATCAGCGTAGATGTGGAATTTTATCAGCCCTTTGGGATGGGCTAGGAGGCGGGAAGGCTGGCAAAATGGCCCAGGAAGGCGTTGGGGGTGCCCGACATCTTCCCACCACTATGCCATTTTGCCAGTGGCAGGAAAGCTGGCAGATTGGCTACCTGCCAGGAGGCCAACTGAGCCACTTAAGTGGCTAATTAAGGGCCATTTCCTGCCTCCTTGGGCACTTTGCCTGTATAGGGAGACCGCCCAGTGAACTCTGGCGGCCTCCCAGCGGACTCCATGGGAAGCCCTCCTTTAGAGGCACTCCATGGCCCACAGAGGGGCTCCCCGGTGGCAATGGCCAGTGAGGTGCTCTCATCCTGCAGCTGCACCCTCAGCAATGGCCACCGCTATGGGTGGTGCTGCTGAGACTGCTGAGCTACTGGCCCTCTGATTGGGCTGGCAGTTCTTGGGGGTGGACCACTGTCCTTAATAGGACTGCAGCCCTGGCTGTCGACAGCAAAATGCGGCCTGGGTCCCACCACCTGCCAAAGGATGGGGGGGAGTCACCTCCCGTTTTTGGCCCCGATGGGGGGATTTTTGCTGCCTCAGAAAAATTCTGGCCTTTGTTTCCAGATGGTGTCACCAAAGAGTAGCATGTAGATGGGAGATGGGAGGGGGCCAAGCATAGATCCTTGGGGGACACCAGAGGTAAAGCTGCAGGAGCAGGAAGCGAAGCCATTGTAGGTGTCACTCTGGCTACAATTAGATAGATAAGAATGTAACCTACCTTTTTGACCAAACTTTTGCTCATCTGCCCTAGTGTCTCTTTATGTGGCTTGGTGTCAAATTTTGTTTGATAACGCTCTTGTGAAGTGCCGTGGGATGTTTTACTACATTAAAGATGCTATATAAATACAAGTTGTTGTTGTTCTCATCACATATTATTTTAATATGTCGCTTCATTTGGCTCAGGCCCCAGCTTCAGCACAGAACCCATGAGTGAATCAATTTTAAAAAAAATTCATTCACAGGATGTGGGCGTCGCTGGCTAGGCCAGCATTTATTGCCTCAACAGCTTGCCACGCATTTCACATTTTAAATAAATTGTTATTCCAATGAATGGTCATTGGTGACTTTCACCAGTTTAAACTTCACTGGCCAACGGGTTATGTAGGCGAACCGATTGTCAAATGAATTCAACACCCTAAGAGACCCGAGTGTGCCTTTTGCTACATAGTAAATCACATGGGCCTTGGTTTAATCCAATATCAAAATTGTCTTTAAAGTGCATAATGGTTCCTCTGTAAAAACCCACATTGTAATTACACCAAACCATATTCAGAGCTCTTCCAACTAACAGCTCTTCTGTTGGTCTTTCTTTCCCTCTGTGAGCAGCATCATTCACTGGATATATTCCACACTAGTAGGGATACATGACACTTCTGCACTATATTATTGAAACAGTCTAGCACTCCCCAGTCACTCATTGAATATTTTTTCTTATTATTCCAGCATACTGTAGGAGGATAGGTTTGTAGTGCCATTGTCCTTGTTGTATATTTCCTATTCAGCAACTTCCTCGGCATTTAGTTACTGAATTATTGTGTGACTTTACTGAAAGTACAGAACGATGAAGATTGAAGGATATTGGATGTAAGACTCCATATACTAGCTTTCCTGTGAGCAGAATACTCTATAAAATGCAATAGCTGTTCTATTACTGAATTTTATTTTGGCAATGAGCTGGTGATGGGCCAGTTTTTCCATCAAGGATACACAGAAGTGATATTCCATCATCTTCAGTACAAAGCCTTAGACAGAATAGAAATAAGAAATGCAAAGTATATATTTATTTCATCAAAATGAAAAATTTGGTCCTTTATTTCCTGAAACAGTACCATAGTAGCACAATTGTTTCAAAAAAATGCACTTCTTTTTCAGATGAAACATAGACGCAGAAATTGGTTATGGCCCATTTTCAAGCACATGACCAATGGTAGCAAGACAGTGCACCACCTAATCAGGAGGCTCCAGCTCACCTAAATTGGGCTTCAGGCCTCATGTTAATTATGTGGGTAAGCTGCTCGTGCCTGTCGCACATCCAGATGCAGCTCGCCCATTTCAAAAGGGTCAATTTTGAGCCCCTTGCCTTACCAGGATAGATTTCAGGTATTTTGCTTTTAGATTTCAGGTAGGTCTCAGGAGCCAGGGAAGGACAATGGCAAGGAGATCGAGCAAAGGCCAGCAGAAACTCTTGGGAATGCTGTGGAGCCAGGAGAAGCACTGCTGTCTGCACCGCTGCTGAAATCTTTACACATTTGTGTAAACGACTCCAAAATGCCTCTGCACCTAACATGTTCTGCATGGACTCCTGTTTGCTCATCAGTGCCATGTCCTCACTAACTTTCATTGGCTCCCGTCCCCAACGCATTAATTCAAAAATCTTCATCCTCATCGATATAACCTTGCCTCAACCCATCTTTGCAATCTCCTCCAGTCCTATATCCTCTTCCCAACACTCCATTCCTCTGGGTCTTCCATGCCCCTCCCTCCTCCCTTCACTCACTTTCAAGCACAGTTTTAAGCCACCTTACTCCTCTCTAGAACTCCTTTCATAAATCTATTTGCTGTTCTACCTCTCTTTCCACCTTTAGATACTTTGAAAAGCCCAACTATTCTACCAAGCTTTTGATCAACTATCTTAGGAGGTATTTTCACCTTCACTTGGTGGTAATCTACAGGATGAAAACTGGGTTGGTTTGACAATGGCAGGGGGCAGGCAGGCTCTCCACTCTGCCAGATCACCATCCAGGCAGCGAAGGTAAAAATTAACCTCATAATATCTCCATTCCTGGATTGCAGTCAGTTTCCTTATGCCTATTTCTGAAGTGCCTTGGGAAGTTACTCTATTTTTAAGGCACTATATAAATACAACTGGTTGTGTAATGTCAGTTTTATTTTACAGCAGTAACTTACATGCATCAGACTTCATGGGCTGAATTTTATGAGCACGCTGCAATTCACAATGGCCTGCTCTGATCTCGGTGGTCCGCTTGCACAGATCCCCCATCGCTGAGCCCCCGCGATATTTCACATGGGGGCTCCTTTAAATGGAAGGCGTGGAGCGGCCGCCCCGATGATGTAGAGGGGGCGGCCACTCCATACCCGGCAATGGCATCCGGCACCACCGCGCTGGCGCCATCTTTAAAGAGCTGGAAGCCTTTACCGGCAATTTACATTTTTAAAGTGACCATTACCTTCAATTTATATAAAAACATTAACGTACAAATCAAAACCCCTCTTCCACCCCCCCTAAACATAAACCAATAAATTTATTTCCCTCTCCCCCTCCCCGAAAAACCATTTTGCTGAGCCAGATCTTTCATCCCCAAACGTTATGATCTTCAACCCCTCCCCACCATCCCCTCAGCCAATGAAGTAAGATTCCTCCATTCCACCCCCTACCTCCCAACTTAAAAATTAAACTCCTCCCCCCTCCCCACCAGTGTCTCGCCTTAAATCCCCAAATGGGGATCGGAAGGCACGGGACTCCTGGCTGCCAGCTGGAATATCGGCGTGGGACGACCACCTGGTCGAGGTATGTTTATTTACATTTACATTTATTTGATTACATTTAGAGATGCCAAGAAGGTCCCGCCTCATTGCTGCCGGTGGTAAAATGCGGTGGAGACTTCTCAGCGTCGGGGGTTGTGGCGGACCTCTCCCTGAAGAATTTTCTGCCCCCCCCCCCTCCCGCCACGACCCCGGACGCCTGAGGGCTCATAAAATTCAGCCCATAACTTGAGGCTTGTGTGACTGTAGTACACCTTTACAGAAAGTGAAGGTGAAAGGTGAAAACTTATCTCCCTCCCTCCCTCTTTTCTCCCTCCCTCCCTATCTTGATGGAATGGTCAGATGTCAGAAGAATCTCTCCAAGCATTAGCAATGCTCATTCCAATATGCCAGTATCTAAGACGCTGTCGCTATGCTTCAACATTCAGTATCACATCAGTAAGCCCACATGGAATACCAATGGGAAACTTTGTACATCACTTGTGTGTGTCGAACTCTTCCTGACAGTGTCCTCACTTAAGGACCAAACTCAGACCATCTCTATCAGAAGTTCAGGTCTCCGCAAATAAAATCTAGATTCAGATAATCAGAAGTTTGGATCCTAAGTGAAAATTCTGCCAAACTGGGTAAAATCATGGGGTGATTGTCTGATAAGGATATGCTAATATTGGAAATTAGTCAGTTCAATGGGAAAGCAGGATCACGCAGATGGGCTGGCACCTTCTTACATTGTGCGAAGGCGGCATCCCAATGCGAGATGTTATTATCAGAATTACCAGAACAATGGAGGAGCAGAAGCTAGTATACTCCCACTTAAATAGTTACATGTAATAATCTTTCACTTGTTGACAATGAAATAGCCAGTAAATATTGTATTGGTATCTCTCCCAGACCTACACACACGTACATAGATGGTAAATAGGAGATGGCTAAATGGCTGATGTTTTTAGCAGGAGAATAGCACCAGCCTATTTCACCCCCTACCTGCTTTCCCCCTCCCCCTACCGCTGGGACTAACAGTCTGGTGCCCTAGGGTTCTAATGGAGGTGGCTGCAGAGACAGTGGATCTGCTTGTTGTTATTTTTCAAAATTCCCTAGATCTAGAACAGTCCTAAATGAAAGACTGCCTTTCAAGAAAGGAGGGAGAAAGAAAATGGGGAACTATAGGCCAGTTAGCCTGACATTAGTCAGGAAAATGCCAGATTCCATTGTTAAGCAAGTGACAACAGGGCACTGAGAAAATTATCATATGATTAGGCAAAATCAACATGGTGTTATGAAAGGGAAATTGTGTTTGACAAATCTGTTAGAGTTTTTTTGAGGATGTGGTTAGCAAGGTAGATAGAAGGGAACCAAAGGATGTAGTATATTTGAATTTTCAAAAGGCATTCGATAAGGTTGTTGCACAAGAGAAGGAGTCCTGGGATTGGTCGTAATATATTAGCATGGATACAGGATTGATTAAAGGATGGAAAACTGAGAGGAGGTTGGCAGGCTGTTACGAGTGGAATGTCGCAAAGATCAGTGCTGGGGCCTCAGCTATTCTTCTTTTGGGCCTCCTTATCGCGAGAGACAATGGATACGCGCCTGGAGCTGGTCAGTGGTTTGTGAAGCAGCGCCTGGAGTGGCTATAAAGGCCAATTCTAGAGTGACAGGCTTTTCCACAGGTGCTGCAGAGAAATTTGTTTGTCGGGGCTGTTGCACAGTTGGCTCTCCCCTTGCGCCTCTGTCTTTTTTCCTGCCAACTACTAAGTCTCTTCGACTCGCCACATTTTAGCCCCATCTTTATGGCTGCCCGCCAGCTCTGGCGAATGCTGGCAACTGACTCCCACGACTTGTGATCAATGTCACAGGATTAACAATCTATATTAATGATGTAGATGAGGGAACCAAGTGTAATGTTTGCTGACGATATAAAGCGAGGTGGGAAAGTAAGGAAGACTCTAAAGGGTGAATTTTCAGGGCCCCCGGAAGTTGAAAACAGAGGTGGAGGAGGGCCCTGAAAATTGGGGTGCCGGGCAGTGTGTCAATTTCATGGTGCGAATCCCAGTGCTGGCTGAAATCACCAGGGTGGGGGGAGGGCGAATCCCACTCTCCTCCCAATTGAGGCTAATTAAAACTGTTGAAAAGCTCGTTAAGAGCTTGTTAAGACTCGAGCTTTAAATTTTTTAAGGGGCGGTCCGGTTACCCACACCTTCAGAAACTGACCAGTTGAAGGGAGGCGGGTAAAGAGCAGCTAGTTAGCCATGGCTGCCCCAGGGCATCACCCTGGCACTAGAAGAGGGACAGCAGAGCAAAGGGGTCTGGGCAGTTGGAAAGGGGGTGTTCTTGGTGCTGCACAGGTAGCAGAAAGAGTGGGCACTCAGCACCTAGGCTTTGAATGGGGTCAGTACACTTCTGGAATTGCGGCGATGGAAGAGCGGGGGCAAGGCTGCCAAGGACAGTTGGATGGCTACCTGCCCAGAAGGAAGGCTCCAGCTGGCAATGGAGGCACGACTGTCAGATTTTTGCCCATGGTGATGAGGGGCAACACCCTCTGCAGGAAAGACAGAACCCTGAGCATCAGGAGGGCATGGGGGAGGAAAGGGGCAGGAAGGCAACGGAAGCCAAACCTTCAATACAGGATCTACTGCCAAAGGTGGAGCTACCTGAAGATGACCAAGAACCAGTGCGTGGGAAACTGCCATTCTCCAGGCAGATGGTCACAGACATCTGTGACCTCATTGCCAAAGACCTCACACCACTGGTCACCAATTCCTGCCAGCAGCCATCAAAGTCACTGTAACCTTGAACTTCTTTGCTTCTGGCTCCTTCCAAGGATCAGCTGCGGACCTTCGAGGCATCTCAAAAACGGCTGCACACCACTGCATCTCTCTGGTTACTGATGCCCTCTTTACTGGAGCTGGACAGCAGAATCATTTAACGACAGACATGGACTTGCAGGGACAGAAGGCATTGGGTTTCACCTCCATTGCTGAATTCCATCAGGTGCAGATCATCATTAATTGCACCCATTTGCCCATCAGGCACCCAGCAACCGGTCAGTGAGAGCCATCAACAGGAAGGACTTCCACTCCCCATATCAAACTGGTCTGAAACCACAACAAGAGTTTCCTCCATGTGTGCGCTCTCTTTCCTGACAGCTGCCATGACTCCTTCATTCTCTGCAAGTCCAGGCGGCCTCACATCTTCACTCCAACCCCGAATGTGCAAAAATGGATCCCATGGGACTAGGGAAATCCCTTAAAGAGATGGCTACTCACCCTTTTACAGGAGCCCCAGACAGAGGCACAGAGGTGATGCAGCCAATGCACCTGCTTAGCAGGACAACCATTGAGCAGGCCATCGGACTTCTGAAGAAGTGACTCCGGTGCCTGGACCGGTCAGGTGGCGCTCTACAATACACTCCTGAAAGGATCTCGGTCATTGTGGTGGTCTGCTGAGCTCTCCATAACATGGCTCTCCAAAGAGCTGTGGACTTGAGGCAGTGAGAACCTGGAAGGAGACAGGGCATCATGGGAGTAGCAGGAGGTAAGAGAAGAGGAGGAATTGGAGATGGAAGGAGATCATGCTGAACAGAGAGGCACCCCCGCTGCATGATGAGGTGGCCTCCTCCTACCACCCTTCATGAAGAGGACCTCCCTCTTCTCCCTCATGCCCTCAAGCTTTAGAGCCAGCTTGGCATTGATGAAGCGAGGGTCTGCTCTGCCTTGGGTGCCCGGCTTCTGGCTCTCCTGTGACATCTCACTTCCTTCTGGTCCAGTGGAAGACTTTGGCACAAACTGCTGATCTCTCCCTCAGCACAACCGGCAGCCTCAGTGATGGCTGGTGTGGGGAGTCTAAATGAATCCACACTTCAACTGATCCACCTCCATTCCCACACCATTGACTCTAAGTGGACAGGAGACCGACCCATCTCCATATCAATTAAGTTCTTCCCCACACAACATTTAATCAGTTTCCCATTGGAGGCAGGTTTCTGATCCAAAAACAGACGCGGATGCTGTGTCCCGCCTCCATGGCAAAAATTTAGCCCAAAGATTCTGCAAAGGGATCAAAATAAGTTAAGTGAATAGGGAAAAATATGACAGCTGATGTTTAATGTGGGAAAATGTGAGGTTATTCACTTTGGTAGGAAGAATAAAATAACAGAATATTTTTTAAACAGTGAGGAACTATTAAATATTGGTGTTCAGAGGGATTTGGGTGGCCTTGTACACAAAACACAACAGGTTAAAATGCAGATACAGCAAGCAATTTGGAAGGCAAATGGTATGTTGGCCCTTATTGCAAGAGGATTGGAGCACAAGAGTAAAGAAGTCTTTCTGCAACTGTATATAACTTTGGCGAGCCCATACATTGAATACTCAGTGCAGTTTCAATCTCCATACAAAGGACAAGAACAAAGAACAGTACAGCACAGGAACAGGCCATTCGGCCCTCCAAGCCTGCGCCGATCTTGATGCCTGCCTAAACTAACACCTTCTGCACTTCCGGGGCACATATCCCTCTATTCCCTAAGGAATACCTAAGGAAGGATATATACTTGCCTTGGAGGGGATTCAACAAAGGTTCACTGGATTGATTCCTGAGATGAGAGGGTTGTCCTCTGAGAAGAGATTCAGTAGAATGGGCCTATACTCTCTGGAGTTTAGAAGAATGAGAGGTGATCTGTTGAAAGCATATAAGACTCAGAGAGGGTGTTTCCACTGGCTGGGGAGTGTAGAACTAGGGATCATAGTGTCTGGATAAGGGATCGATGATTTAGGACTGAGATGAGGAGAAATTTCTTCACTCGGAGTGTTGTGAATCTTTGGAATTCTCTACCCCAGAGGGTTGTGGATGCTCCATCATGGCTGAGATCGATAGATTTTTTGGCACTAAGGGAATCAATGGATATGGGTATTGGGCAGGAAAGTGGGGTGGAGGTTGATGATCAATCATGATCTTATTGCATGGCAGAGCAAGTTCAAGGGGCCGTATATTATACTTCTGCTCTTATGTTGTTATGTTCACTCTTTTTGAAATAAAGTTGAGCAGCATCTTGATAGGTATTTTGCAGTCTCTGACCTTAATATTGACTTCAATAACTTCAGAGCTTAACCATACCACCCATTTTCTCTTTAGCAGCAGATGCTAGTAGCATGGTTGGGTGTGTCAGAGTTTAGGCAGGAGGAAGAGTTTGGTGCGAGGGGTGGGGAATCTTCATCAGAACCCTTGCTGACAGGTAGTCTGGATCCTTGTTATGACCTGCTTTATTCTTCTCCTTGGATCCTGGGCTGCTGAAGCTTGCTTTGCTGTGCTTGGCCACTTATTGCCATTTCCATTTCTACCTGCCTTAGACCTCAGCACCTCAGCTATTCACACATTCTTTGTGTTTCTTGATGGGCTCAGAATTTCTTGACAGCTTCCGCCACTGTAATTGAGCATCTATGTCACAGGGTCTGTTTTATAGCACAAATGTCCCAGAAAATTATAGCATAAGTGACTTGCACCACACCACAATTTCCTGAGACTTTTACACTCCCCTGCCATTTCCCTGGCTGGAACAGTTGAACAGATAATTATCATAGTTCCATTCCCATTAAAATCAATGGTCATCACAAATTTGCTGAATTAACACTACTGTGATTGCTGCTGCCATTTAGACCATTACAGAATGGTGCTGCTGGGCTCAGAATGTTTGGAATGATCACAGAGATCTTATGTTTGCACAAAATGTGCTGATGTTACAAAAAATGTGAGTTTATTGTGAATGGTCTTTCCCACTTTCCCACTTTAACATAATGTTAAAAGTTAATTACATAATTAACATTTGCAAATACTATTAGCTCTGAATGTTTACATAGACTCAGAAACCAAAATGTCTTTGGCTATTAACATTCTAAAGAATAAATCTTTAAGCTACAGTATATTAATTTAAAAACAATGTTGTGTCAGTGTTAATAATACTTCCAATGGTGGGAAAAGCACTAACATTAGCAACAACACACATGTTTGCTTTACTGTTTATTCCAATTAATTGGAAGAATTTGCCTGAATGAAACACATATCTCCCTTTCACTGATTCATTTATTAATTACTTTTCGCACACTAACAATCATAATTTATGAAGCAATGTGGGTGTCTTATAGGAATCTGCTGTGTGTGGTTACGATGTCTGATGCAGGGATGACAGCTCCAATGAAACACCAATTTGTAAGCATGTATAGTTACATGCACAGGATAATTGTATTAAATTCATGATTAGAAACATAGGCCTGAATTTTACCAGACCCTGCGAGGCTGGAGTGGCGGGGGAGACAGGGAGCTGCATTGGGAAGGCTCCACGACACAGTCCCAATGCTAGGGAAATTTTGCAATGGCGGGCAGGAGGCAGGCCGGAGGGCAGATTGGCTGCTCGCTCCACAGAGGTGAGCAGCCAATTTGCATAATTAAGGCCCCTATCGGGGGGCCATGAAGTGGGGTCGGCAGTACTTTGCCGGCAGCAGGATGGCCCCCCCCGCCACATGGGGAGACTATCAGCTTCATGGAAGTGGCCTCCTTCGGCAGTCCCGGGGGCCATCGGAGGCAGAGGCCCCATGCACCACACAGGGGGCTGTGGGCAGGCGATGCAGCCCTATTAGCCATAATGATCCCCCGGGAGGACATTCCCCTCTGAACAGCAGGGCCTTTTGCCCTCAACCATCATGAATTTATTAATATCTACTTAACTATCCAAGGGCGCCTCTATGTTGAGGTGTCCTCACGGTCCCCGTCCAGCCTCAGCATGGCTCACCTCTCCTTAATTGTACAGTGGGCCCAGAGATGGCTAATTAAAGTCTGCCTCTGGTAAAATCACTGAGCGGGTCCCGCTGCCAGCAAGTGCAGGCTCGGTCCCCCCCCAATTGGTCCCGATGTCAGGGCCCTGAAGCCCACAGTAAAATTCAGCCCACTCCTGATGATTTTGAACATCTCTATCAACTCTCCTCTCTACATTCCCTTCTCCAAGGAGAACAACATCAGCTTCTCCAATTTATCCATGTATCTCAAGTCCATTATCCCTGGAACCAATCTTATAAAGCGCAGTGCCCAGAATTGGACACAATACTCCCATTGAGGCCAAACTAGATTTTATAAAGGATCAACATAACGTCTGTGCTTTTGTACTCTCTGCCTCTATTGATAAAGCCTAGGATCCTGTAGGCCTTCTTAACCATTTTCTCAATCTACCCTGCTACCTTCAACAATTTGTGCACAAATTCCCCCCGCTCTCTCTGTTCCTGCTCACCCCACTTTAGAATAGTACCCTTTAATTTGTTTTATCTCTCCTTATTCTTCCTACTAAAATGCATCACTTCACACTTCTCTGTGTTGAATTTCATTTGCCATGTGTCTGCCCATTCTACCAGCCTCTGTCCTCGGAGTCTATCACTAGCCTCCTCACAGTGCACCAGTTTACTCTACTTCCTACTCTACGACCTGCCCATTTGCCTCCTCTCTCCTCACTATCCCAGGCCCCAAACACTCCTTTCAGGTGAAGCAGCGATTTACTTTTACTTCTTAATGTAGTATACTATATTCGCTGCTCACAATGTGGTCTCCTCTACACTGGGGAGACCAAACGTAGACTGGGTGACCGCTTTGTGGAACACCTCCGTTCAATCCGAAAGCATGACCCTGAGCTTCCGGTTGCTTGCCATATCAACACACCCCCTGCTTTCATGCTCACATCTCTGTCCTGGGATTGCTGCAGTGTTCCAGTGAACATCAACGCAAGCTCAAGGAACAGCATCTCATTTACCGATTAGGCACACTACAGCCTGCCGGACTGAACATTGAGTTCAATAATTTCCGAGCATGATGGGCCCCCCATTTTACTTTTATTTTTAGTTATTTTTTCTTTTTTCTTTTCTTTTTTGTGTTTATTTTATTTTAGTTTGTTCAGTTTGTTTCTACTGCGCCTACCCACTGTTTTTTTCATGTTTGTGCTTGTGGCTGTTCAGTTTTCAGTCCATTAACACCCTCTCTGTACTAATGCTTTGTCTTTCAACACACCATTAACATATTGGTTGCCTTTGCTCCATGACTGCTTTTGCTTCTGGTCAGCTATTCTGTGACCTTGTCCTATCAATACCTTCTCTTTTGTTATCTCTTTCCTCACCCCCGCTTTACTTGCTTAAAATCTTTCACATTTCTTATAAGTGCCAGTTCTGAAGAAGGGTCACTGACCTGAAACATTAACTCTGCTTCTCTCTCCACAGATGCTGCCAGACCTGCTGAGTTTTTCCAGCACTTTCTGTTTTTATTTCAGATTTCCAACATCTGCAGTATTTTGCTTTTACTCGACTTCCAAGTTTTGTGTCATCTGCAAATTTTGAAATTGTGCCCCGTACATCCAAATCTAAGTCATCAATATATATCAAGGAAAGCAGTGACCCCAGTACAGATCCTGGAGAAATCCTAATTTATCTTACGTTATTTGTTATGGTGGGAAGGTAGGGCAGCACATACCAGAAATAGAGGGTAATCTAGAGACAGCGGCGAGAAATTGAAGAGCTAGGGGTGTGCGCATTGGGGGGGAGGTGGTGAATCTGTGGGTTCAGAACATTCTGAAGAAAATCGAAGTGCGACATAACAGGAAAGAAAATGAGTGATTGGTTGGTGAGTATTTTCTCTTTTTCTCTTATCTAAATAGGGAATTTTAATCAGGATAAGTGTAACATTCATTGAATAATAAGAATAATAAGAATACAAGCACAAGCAGGACTAGAGGCGTTAATTAAAATCTAATTAAGAAAATCATTAATAAATTAGTTAATTAAAACAGAATCAGGATGGTAGGGCAGTTGATGTATTGCAGCTGTAGTATGTGGGAACTGGTGGACACCAGTAAGTGTCTGCAACTCGAGGAACTTCAGCTCAGAGTTGCTGAGCTGGAGTCCGAGCTACAGACACTGCGGTGCATCAGGGAGGGGGGAAGTTACCTGGACACTTTGTTCCAGAATGCAATCTGTGGCCAGAGACAGGAGGGTGTGACTGCAAGTGAGGCAGGTATGGGGAACGGTAAGGTAGAAGTGAAGCAGCCTTAGCTCTTGCAATTTTCCAACAGGTTTGAGGTTCTTGCACCTTGTATGGATGAGAGTGGGGACTGCGGGGTGATGAGCAAACAGATTATGGCACTGTAATGCAGGAAGCCATTCAAAAGGGGGAAGTAAATAGAAATGTAGTTGTAGTAGGGGACAGTGTAGTCAGGTGGATAGACACAGTTCTCTGCAGCCGAGAGCATAAGTCTAGTGGGCTGTGTTGCCTGCCTGGTGCCAGAGTTCGGAACATCTGCTTGAGGCTGGAGAGGAACTTGCAGTGGGAGGGGCAGGATCCAGTTGTCGTGGTTCATGTAGGTACCAATGACATAGATAGGTCTAGGAAAGAGGTTCTGCTGAGGGAGTATGAGCAGCTAGTGGCTAAATTATAAAGCAGAACCACAAAGGCGATAATCTCTGGATTACGTGAGGGTAGATGTGGTGAATCAAAGATTATCGGGGATAGGTGGGAGTGTGGAATTCGAGTCAGAAACAGATCAGCTATGATCTTATTGAATGGCGGAGCAGGCTCGAGGGGCTGAATGGCGTCTTTCTGCTCCTAATTCATATGGTTGTATGGTCGTTAAAGAGAAAGGATAAATCAATAGAGTAGGGTAACGATATGGGTAATGATAACCAGAGTGAGACAGAAGAGTGCACCAACAGATAGGGCCAGAGTTTGCAAGAATGATAAAAAAACAGAATTAAAGGCACGACCTTCTGGTCAGCTATTCTGTGACCTTGTCCTATTTACGCCTTCTCCTTTGTTATCTCTTGCCCCACCCCGCTTTACTTGCTTATAACCTTTTACATTTCTAATATTTGCTAGTTCTGAAGAAGGGTCACTGACCTGAAACATTAACTCTGCTTCTCTCTCCATAGATGCTGCCAGACCTGCTGAGTGTTTCCAGCATTTCTTATTTTTATTTCAGATTTCCAGCATCCGCAGTATTTTGCTTTTATTATATTATTAAAGGCTCTGGGCTGGATTTTACAGTCCCCGCTGATGTTGGGGGTCGGGAAGGCCCAGCCCATATTGCCAGCGGTGGCGAGGCCTTATTGGCGGTACCCAACATATTTAAAAATGCAAATGTAGGAATTAATTACTTACCCGCTCCCGCCATCCGTTCCATTCCAATATGAGTGCTAATGGGCCAGCCACGCCTTCGGATCTCTGCGTAACACTGGTTGTGGGGGTGGGGAGGGTGCGGGTAGCAGGTAAGGTTTCTCTGTGTGGGCGGGGTGGAGCGGCGTCAGAGTGATTTGATTGGTGGGAAGGAGTAAAGATTAAAGTTTGTGAACTTTGCGGTGGGTGGGGAGGTCAGGTGCACCAGATAAGTGTTTTGGGGAGGGCGGTGGGAGAGGGTCAGGATCAAGTTATTTAATTTTTTATAACAAATGTCCCTTTAAATTTTAAATGGCAATGTAGGGCTGGAAGCCCTTTAAAAATGGCATCGATGCCTGCACAGTGGGGCTTGACGCTATTGCTGGGGATGCACAGCCCACCCTGCTCCACGTCATTTAAATGAGCTGCCACACTGAATGTCACAGCACGCAGCATTTGTAACAAAACAAATGAATTGATAGTGTTACAACAGTGACTCCATGTTTTGTTAAATATATTTTTTTGAGGATTCATTTTTGAAAGTTTCATGCAGACCCCCATCTGCCAGGAATGAAGCATATTAATTGTGCCATATGAACATTGATTGTTGCTGGAGCGAGGAAATGACTTGTTGAACAGATCAGCCATGGCTGGAAAAAAATTTGCATACTAACAGACAGTGCTTGTGGAGACAAAGGACCATTCCCTGACACATTCAACCCACAATGGACTTTGATCGCCAGACATTGAAGGTGAGGAAGTTCACATTCCAAGATGATTGCTAAGATGGCCAAATCCACTAATAAATGTGGTCAAACCAGCTAGTCACATGACTAACCTGCTGGGAAACATGAGTTTTTTTGAATTGTACAGACAGATTGAGGAGAGAGACTGTTAGCTCCTGGACTGTAAAGACCTCTCCTGGCTGGCTTGCCACAACCTCTCTTGTCTGCTCCCATCTCTTACCCACCAGGACGGTTTGAGAGCTCTCCGCTTCTTCCTTGAACAGAGGCCCAACCAGTCCCCATCCACCACCACCCTCCTCCGCCTGGCTGAACTTGTTCTCACATTAAACAACTTCTCCTTCAAGTCCATCTTGTAGATGGTACACACTGCGGCTACTGTGTATCAGTGGTAGGGGGAGTGAATATTTGTAGATGGGGTACCAATCAAGCAGGCTGCTTTGCCCTGGATGGCGTTCAGATGCTTGAGTGTTCTTGGAGCCGCACTCATCCAGGCAAGTGAAGCGTATTCCATCACGCTCCTGACTTGTGACTGGTAGATGGTGGACAGGCTTTGGGGAGCCCGGAGGTGAGTTACTCGCCCCAGAATTCCCAGTCTCTGACCTGCTTTTGTAGCCACGGTATTTATGTGGCTGGTCTAGTTAAGTTTCTGGTCAATGGTAACCCCCAGGATGTTGATAGTGGGGTATTCAGCGATGGCAATGCCATTGAATGTCAAGGGGAGACAGTTAGATTCTCTCTTGTTGGAGATGGTCATTGCCTGGCCACACAACTTCTGTGGTGTGAGTGTGACTTGCCACTTATCAGCCTAAGCCTGAATGTTTTCCAGGTATCGCCACATATGGGCGTTGACTGCTTCAGTATCTGACGAGTTGCAAATGAGTCATAGGGTCATAAAGTCATAGAGTGCTGAACATTGTGCAATCATCAGCAAAAATCACCACTTCTGATCTCATAATGGAAGGTAGGTCATTGATGAAGCAGCTGAAGATGGTTGGGCCTAGGACACTACCCTGAGGAACTCCTGCAGCAATGTCTAAGATGATTGACCTCCAACAACCACAACCATCTTCCAGTGTGCTAGGTATGACTCCAACCAGTGGAGAGTTTTCCCCTGATTCCCACTGACTTCAATTTTGCCAGGGCTCCTTGATGCCACACTCTGTCTGCCTTGATGTCAAGGGCAGTCACTCTCACCTCCCTTCTTGAGTTCAGTTCTTTTGTCCATTTTTGGAACAAGGCTGTTATGAGGTCAGGAGCCGAATGGCCCTCGCGGAACCCAAACTGAGCATCAGTGAGCAGGTTATTGCTGTGTAAGTCCCACTTGATAGCACTGTTGATGACACCTTTCATCAGTTTGCTGATGATCAAGAGTAGACTGATGGGGCGGTTATTGGTTGGATTGGATTTGTCATGCTTTTTGTGGACAGGACATAGCTGGGCAATTTTCCACTTGTCGGGTAGATGCCAGATTTGCGGCTCTGCTGGAACAGCTTGGCTAGGGTTACGGAATCTGCATATATATAAAATATATATATATAAATATATGTATATTATATATACAGTGCATTTTTGTTATTGCTGATATCTACCTGGAGTATAAATTTAATGAAATGCCACTTCAATAGCACTTACGTTATAAATGTCCCAAAGCCAACTTGTAATGTGGAATTTAGTTAGGACAGTGCCCCACTGTGTACTACCCTGCAGACTCACTCTAGATCTTAGTTTTTGCTGTCGAAATGGGGCATGTCAAATTCAAACTAAATGAACAGGTCCCACACAGTGGCAGCTTTATTTATTAATGTGGGGTCGGGGAGACCCTTTATTCTCTAAAGTGAGTACAGACCCCTTCCATCAAAGTGCATGCGGTGAGGAAACTGGTGTCCACCTCCCTGCACATACAAGTCATTGGCTGCACCGTCTCTGATTCACCGCTATGTGATGTTTGCTGTGGCGTATTCTAATCCAGCAAAATATGGCGTACATTTGGCACTGGAGGATCGAGGAACACAATGATCTGACTTACTACATTCATCGCCAATATCAGCGCTGCAGGAAATTCCAGGTTAAAGTCTTTAATTTATCTCATGTACTATCATTTCAGCCACTTAACCTTCTCCAGTGTTCAATGTGAGCTCTCCCATTCCTTTCCCTTTGTTTTTTTCCTTTTTAAATGTTCATCACTAATGTATTCCACTTCTGAAATAGGGGCCACACTTAAAACATGAATTCTTCTGTTCTCTCTACAGATGCTGACTGACCTGGTCAATGTTTCCAGCATTGGATGCTTTTTTGCATAAACACAGAGTTCTGTTAAAAACATACTTTGAAATATTTAGTTAATAAAAATAATTCTTTGAATAATGATATACAAGCACAGAGCAGCCAATATTGTGGTCAATGTCTGGTCCTCATTGTTGAACATAAATTCAGATGCAGATGCTGGCTGATCAAGCCTACAGGTATTAATTATTAGCACTTTGAAACATGCTCTACCTATGCTGCTTGCTTGCAAGCAAGTTAATTTTGTTTTGCATTTGACTGAAAATCTTCTACTAGATAATTCCTCTGGCCCCAAGTGAACTGAATGATTCTGATATCAATCCTTTTTGATAAACAATGTTAAATATTACAAGTTAATCTCATGGCATTTATTTTTAAGTTGAGAAAACTAAGCAAAAGGCAATGGCCCATAGAGTAGTTTACCAGCAAGGTTGAAAAGAGGAGAGAAGATAAGGTATATACGAAAAAGTAATGCTTCAGGGCCACCAAACCTGTGGTGTTATGAGAGGTTCTATTTTTTTAAAATATTTTTTTAAGGACTCATATTTAAATTGTGGAAATGGATTCATTTGGAAGCATGAGAAAATGCTGGACTTAGTTTTTTCTCACAGGGGTCATTGAAAGAACACTTGACTGAAAACATTTACAGAAAGAATCAAGGAGTGCTAAAAACAACCTCTACTGGGGATCACCTGCCTTAAGATAAATAAACAACAGGAACCTTGGACTAAGGGGAGGTATTTATGGAGAAGCCATATGTCAAGGTTTATGGAGATTGGGAGGTTGACTTTCTGTTTTGGGGTTTGGACTGTTTTCAGTTCATTTGGGGTATGAACTGTTTTGAAGACAGTTGAAGATCAACCTGCCAAGGACTAAACCCCCCAGCTCATCTTACCTGCACCTCCCTAAGAGACCCTGAGAAGTCTAATGTGTCAACTCCTCTTTCCTCCAGGCTTTGTAAAAACCCTGCAATTCAAGTGTGTGGTGGCTGAAACCCCTGATGCCACATTTCTCCTGGCAAAACTTGCCAGATTAATTCTTGATGCCGCCTGAAAAGAACTGCTCCAGAAAAGATCGCAGTGACACGTCACCATATACCCGGACACCAGACCAAAAGGGACAACTGACATCCTCCCATATTTTCTTTTTTTTCTTCAAGAATTAGCAAGTATTTGGCCAAAGTATTTTTTGTTGTCTTTTTCTTGTAACAGGCATCTGCAGAGACAATTTCTGCATTTTTATCAGTGTTTGTGTGGGGGGATTTTAAGAGGGAACTTTCATACTTCAATCTGTGTGCTAATGCTTTGCTTCATTACTGGTTCTGTCTTGTTTTATAATAAACTGATAATTGTGTTGTTTATTAAAGAAACCTGTTTGGTGTAGTTTATTCTGGGATAAAGAGTAGAGTATATAATTGACCGCATCGGTAACTGGGTAAACATTTAAATATATGTTGTCACCTGTGGAGAAGTGGAACGAGAAAAGTCAGTGCACTCGTCCCACCTCGGTTGTAACAGTAGATTGCAGATTTACAAAAGAACAATTCACAATGAACTTGTGCTTACTACCACATGGAATGGTTGAGGCAAATTACATAGATGAATTTAAAGGGAAGCTAGATAAAAATATGAGGGAGAAAGGAATAGAAGGTTATGCTGTCAGGATGAGATGAATTAGGGTGGGCTGAGACTCGTGTGCAGCATAAACACTGGCATGAACCAGTTGGGCCCAATCACCTGTTCCTTTACTGTACCTTCTATGTAATTCTATATAACAACAGATTAAATGAATGGGCTGACAATCAGTAAAGACTGCACATAGATTCAATTACAGACACAATAAAATGAAAACTGGAAGGAAATGCATGGAGAAATGGCAAAAGAAAGACAGCTCATTAAAATTGAGAAAAAAAGAAGCTAAACCAATGGGGGGTTGATTTCCCCCTCAGGGCTGGAGGTGGGGAGCTTTGCCCAATGCTAGTGCATAGTTTAAACTTGTGGATGGGGTTTTCAATCCATTGGTACCAATAGAATCACTGATAGCGAAAGGCATGAGACAATGGATGACTACCTTAATATAATTAAATGAAAAGCCAACATTCAGTCTAATTGTCCATTTGCACCATGCAAAATAAATAGTATACCAAAAATAGATATTACATTTAGAAGCACTCTGTCCATTAGGGTCATTAAAACTTAATTGACCTGTTTAATGATTTATAACATTAGCTGAGTTCATGTCTTTTCTATATGACATCAATCATAAATCCCATACAACTCAATAAGCTTTAAAATTAAAACTATCACTTTAGGGAACATGGTGTCTTTTTAAAAAAAAAAATCATAAATAAATACAAATACTGGGAAATAATACTGATATAATATCTGGGGAAATGTATCTAATCAAAATACGCAATCTATTAAGCGCAAAGGGTAGCAGAGCTCAACCACTCCATTATTCACACGGTATGGCTTTTGGAGGATGGGGGAATGCTGTGATAAGCACATCACTACAGTCTTTTTTTATCTGTCTATTGAAGCAACAGCGCTTTCTGCCTGAAAAGCAGATATTGGAAATATTCATCAGGGCAAATATTTTCTATGAAAACCATGAATGATTTGATCTCTTGGTCTGCAATGACTTGTGACAGGAACATGAAAGTCTGCACAATTTAGAAATTCATAGTGTCATTTATCCAAAGAAAATGACATGTAGATTCACTAGCTTGTTTCCATTCAAACGGCTGTCCTTTCAAGGAAGGAGCTTCTCCACGCTCAGCCTAATGGTTTTCACATCAAAACAGGTACATAAGTTGGAGATCATTTATCTACAGGCATCTGTATACTTTTAATTATCATTATGATGATCACTTTCTTTCTATTTTCCTGTATTTATGAGATTTTGCAATAAACAGGAACAACCTTGAAATTCAAAGGTAAACAGACATTAAGGTTAGCGTGGACAGAGTCAAATGCTCCACTATATCATAGACACCCTTAAACCTGATGACTAACGCCTTGATTTTAACTCAGGGCAAGTGATCAGTGTGGGGCCAACCAGGTGATTAGCAGGCTCGCCCTGACTTTCCGATATGAGGTCCAGGACTTTTTAACTCTTGGACCTCATTACCAGTCCCAGTGGGAATGCCGTGGAGGCTGGTGGACAGGGCAGGGCAAGTATGGTGGGAGGATGTCACTGGGGACCTGCGGGAATAATCCCTGCAATCAGGTGAATGGATCATGAGGGGCCAAATGTGATTGACAACAGGGAGGGGAGGGGCAAGCCCAGGGTAAGAGGGGCCCAGGTTTTCCTTGTGGAACTCAGAGGAGCATGCCTGCTAATCCTGCCCTACAAGAAACTATATTAAAAAAAATTACTTATGTTCCCAGCCCTCCTCTGGGCCTGTTGCTCCTTGGAGGCCAGTGTTCTTGGTGAGAGTGACACCAGGCACCGAATACAAGATACCAACAGTGTCGGGTCTGAATAATGTCATCAGACCTCGACATTTGCACTGAAGCACTGGCGTGTTTGGGCATGGGCCTCTCACGCTATCCAAAATGGACCTGTTAAAATGTGGCATGAGGTTATTCTGTTGCCTCAACAATGAGCTAACCACGGTAACTCCCCACATCCCAGGTCAACCTCCTTTAGTACCCAGGAAAGTTGCCATGAGTCCCTCGTGGTTCTTTTCACACCAGCTGGCCAGGTAGTGGAGTATGGATGACAGGCCAAAATCCAAGGATCTTTTAAATGGACAACTGTTTGCCAAAAGTGGAACAATGATCCGTTTTGAGGACATTCTGCAGGTGAAATTTGTGTTGGGCGGCAGCCCAAAACAGGCAACAGTGAATTTCCTGCTTTAATGGAATATGGAATGGGGCAAGGTGTCAAACGGGCTGTCGATGATCTAAAGCCCGTTTAGTGATTCTTACCAAGAAAAGCTTGACCCCCTCTTTTCCTTGTCGTTCATAAATTAACTTAAAAAACACTTAAAATAGAATTAAGGTGAGGTAACAGCAGATTTGTTCCCCTAAAGCTTTAACAAATTGAAACGCAGGATTCAAAGCGTTTTGGAGGTGATGTTCTCAAATTTATATGCGTAAAGGAAGATCGATTTAAGCCAGTTCTGTGAAACCCTGGAATTCATGCATGCATTATGGTTTCACTGTGAAGTAAAGGAAACTAACTGTGAAAGCTTCACAATTCACAAGTGACAATGAGGAATCAGCCTGCAGATATTTGTGCTTTGAGGCCAACTTGAATAAATGTGCACCACAGATAGAAAGAATTAAAGCTTGGTTCCTTTTTAAGATTAGTTTCAGATCAAAAGGTAAGCATTCCATGCTAGCAATTACTTTGCCTTTATTAATATTTATAACCTTAGTGCCTTTGCTCAGTCTACAGGGTGACTCTGCTAATTAAATTTATCTATTTAAACTTATGCTCCCTTAGAGAAGACTGAGTTAAATAACTTTGGCTCTGTGTTCTATATCTACAGTTCACTTTCAAGTTATTGATTGTACATTAGTTGTTCCTTCAAATACTTAGAATGGTTATTTCTAAATTATACAACTGAAAAAGTAACCCTGCTTTAAATCTATGTCTTCAAGGCTGTGTGCAAGCGGTGGATTATTGACAAATGTAATGGAATTCGCCAGCTTAAGGTACAAAAGATAATTTTGCTGAGAGGAAATTCCAACCCCAGAATATTTGCTAAGAACACAGATTATTAATATATATTGCGCAATTGTTCTTAGAACCAAATTATTCATTAACTAACAGAAATAACGGAGAAGGTTGATGAAGGTAGGGTATTAAGCCGCAAAATTCAGCTCCTTGGCGCCCATTTCTTTTGGTGCTATGAGTGTCGCTTTGCTTCCAAAATGTCGTCCGCAACATGCGTACACACTTCTGCTGCCAGCTGTGCCAGACTTCATTTTGGTGAGGGCATTACCGTGTGCTGATTTGATGTCAGCACTGCCATTTTGGAGCTCAGTGTTCCAGCTAATGCCCATGCTTAACCTCGCACAGATGAATGCACATTCAGCAGTAGGAAGGAGTCCTCACCAGCGCAATTCAAAAGGATCATCAACCACTTTCAGGTGAGTTAAATAATAAAATATTTAAGTAGCCGTTTGGTAGTACAGAACTTGAGTATTGCTGAAAATAGAGACATTTTGTCGAAGCTTATCATTTTGCAATCATCAGGACAGTTCGCAAGAATATCAATGTAAGGGAAAGCAACAATTTATACTGTATGAGAAGAGTGCTGATTGGTTGCCAAGTGGACTCTGATTGGTAGAGGCGTTGCCATGAAGAATACACCAGTTTATGGTGACTGACAGTTAACTGCCAAGCTGGTTTGAAATTTAATCCAGGCAGCTTGACTCTCATTGGTCAAGGCATTTCCCTGAGGAATGAACCAACCTACTGAGGGATAGGATCTATTCCCATTTGGAAGAAAATGAGCTTATCAGTGATAGGCAACATGGTTTTGTGCAGGGAAGGTCATGTCTTACCAACTTAATAGAATTCTTTGAGGAAGTGACAAAGTTGATTGATGAGGGAAGGGCTGTAGATATCATAGACAGTAAGGCGTTTGATAAGGTTCCCCATGGTAGGCTGATGGAGAAAGTGAAGTCGCATGGGGTCCAGGGTGTACTAGCTAGATGGATAAAGAACTGGCTGGGCAACAGGAGACAGAGAGTAGTAGTGGAAGGGAGTTTCTCAAAATGGAGACGTGTGACCAGTGGTGTTCCACAGGGATCCGTGCTGGGACCACTGTTGTTTGTGATATACATAAATGATTTGGAGGAAAGTATAGGTGGTCTGATTAGCAAGTTTGCAGACGACACTAAGATTGGTGGAGTAGCAGATAGTGAAGGGGACTGTCAGAGAATACAGCAGAATATAGATAGATTGGAGAGTTGGGCAGAGAAATGGCAGATGGAGTTCAATCAGGGCAAATGCGAGATGATGCATTTTGGAAGATCCAATTCAAGAGTGAACTATACAGTAAATGGAAAAGTCCTGGGGAAAATTGATGTACAGAGAGATTTGGGTGTTCAGGTCCATTGTTCCCTGAAGGTGGCAACGCAGGTCAATAGAGTGGTCAAGAAGGCATACGGCATGCTTTCCTTCATCGGACGGGGTATTGAGTACAAGAGTTGGCAGGTCATGTTACAGTTGTATAAGACTTTGGTTCGGCCACATTTGGAATATTGCGTGCAGTTCTGGTCACCACATTACCAAAAGGATGTAGATGCTTTGGAGAGGGTGCAGAGGAGGTTCACCAGGATGTTGCCTGGTATGGAGGGCGCTAGCTATGAAGAGAGGTTGAGTAGATTAGGATTATTTTCATTAGAAAGACGGAGGTTGAGGGGGGACCTGATTGAGGTGTACAAAATCATGAGAGGTATAGACAGGGTGGATAGCAAGAAGCTTTTTCCCAGAGTGGGGGATTCAATTACGAGGGGTCACGAGTTCAAAGTGAGAGGAGAAAAGTTTAGGGGGGATATGCGTGGAAAATTCTTTATGCAGAGGGTGGTGGGTGCCTGGAATGCGTTGCCAGCGGAGGTGGTAGACGCGGGCACGATAGCGTCTTTTAAGATGTATCTGGACAGATACATGAATGGGCAGGAAGCAAAGAGATACAGACCCTTAGAAAACAGGCGACATGTTTAGCTAGAGGATCTGGATTGGCGCAGGCTTGGAGGGCCGAAGGGCCTGTTCCTGTGCTGTAATTTTCTTTGTTCTTTGAATGGCTGGCACTTATTTACACTATATTTTACAAGCACGGCAGTAATAAAGGAAGGCTGGGATGGGAATAGGACCATTAAGGGACTTACAGGATAATACCACAGGTAACGACAGAGAAAGGACAGACATATTAAATAATTATTTTGCTTTGGAATTTACTAGGGAGATAGAACAGGTAGTCATGACATTGAGTGATGATATGAGATTAAGAGATAAGTACATTTAAAATAAAAGAAGGGGAATTATTGAATAAACTAACCAAACTCAAGAGGATAAGACCCCGGGTCCAGATGGATTGCATCCACACATTTTAAAAGAATCTAAGGAAGAGATAGCAGAGGCTTTACTACAAATATTTAATAATTTGTTAGAAAAGAGTGTAGTGCCAGAGGACTGGTGGATAGCTAACATCATTCCTATCTTTAAGAGGATGGACAGAACATACCTCGGGATTTATAGACCTGTCAGCTTAACATCGTTGGTAGGAAAAATAATGGAATTCCTATTAAAGCAGAGAATAAAAGAACATCTAGAAAAGAATAATATAATAAATGAATAGTTAGCATAAATTTCAAAAGGGAAAATCTTGCTTGATCACCCTCATTGTATTTTTTGAGGAGGTAACAGAGTAGACAATGGTAATGTAGTAGCTGTAATTTATCTTGATTTTCAAAAGGCCTTTGATTAGGTGCCCCATCATAGACTAATGAATAAGGTCAGAGAATGTGCAGTCAGCAGACAATGGATTGCTAGCTGTCTTCAAGACAGAAAGCAGAGAGTGGGAGTAAAGGGTAGCTATTCAGAGCGGCAGAAGGTGGGAAGTGGAGTTCCACAAGGATCAGTGCTGTGACTGCTGCTGTTCACAGTTTACATTAAAGATTTAGAATTGGGAATCAAAAACACAATTTCTAAATTTGTAGATGACACCCAAATTGGGGGAAATAGTCAATACTATTGACTGCAACAAATTACAGGAGGACATTAATAAACTGCCAGAATGGGCAAATAATTGGCAAATGAAGTTCAACACAGAGATAAGAGGTGGAGTGGAGCTTATAAGGAACAAAGAGGTTAATATATGCTTAGAGGTGCAGGGCAAGGCTAATATACTTAATGAGTACTTTGTATCAATGTTCTTGAAGGAAGTGGAATCTGACAAAATATCAGTAGAAGCGGAAAGAGTAGAGGCAATGGATAGGGTAAAAATCGAGAGGGGGGAGGCACTAAAATGGCTGGCTATGCTTAGGGTAGATGAGTCACCTGGTCCAGATGGCTTGCATCCCAGGTTGCTAAAGCAAGTGGAGATGGAGCTAACAGAAGGGCTTGCCATAATCTTCCAATCTTCCCTAGATACGGGGAGGTGGCAGAGGATTGGAGAGTGGTAAATGTGATAACCTTATTCAAGAATAGGTATAAGGACAGTCCTAGCAACTACAGGCCAGTTAGTTTAACATCAGTGGTGGGTAAGGTTTTAGAAACAATAATCAGGGAAAAAATCAACACACACTTGACTTAATTAAGGATAGCCAGCATGGATTTGTAAAAGGCAGATCATGCTTAACTAATCTATTTGAATATTTTGATGAAGTAACAGAGAAGGTTAGTGAAGGGAATGTCATAGATGTTGTCTATGTGGATTTTAAGAAGGTGTTTGATAAGATACCACATAAAAAGCTGGTTAACAAAATTGAGGCCCATGGAATAGGTGGACCAATGTCCAACTGTATAAAAAATTGGCTTAAGGGCAGAAAACAGCGAGTCATAGCAAATGGTTGCTTTTCAGACTGGAGGATGGTAGACAGTCGTGTTCCCACAAGGGTCAGTGCTGGGACCACTGCGTTTTTTGCTCGATATAAATGACTTGAATCTTGGAATACAGAGTAGAATCTCAAAATTTGCTGATGACACCAAACTTGGAGGTGCGGCAAACATTGAGGATGATATGAACCATCTGCAACAGGACATAGATAGGTTAGCAGAATGGGCAGAGAGGTGGCAGATGGAATTTAATACTGACAAGTATGAGGTGATGCATTTTGGCAGAAGGAATATGGAGAGGCAATATATACTGAATGGCACAGTTCTAAAGAGTGTACAGGAACAGAGGGACCTGGGGGTACATGTGCATACATCTTTGAAGGTGCAGGACATATTGAGAGCATGGTTAATAAAGCATATGGGATCTTGGGCTTCATAAATAGAGGCATTGAGTATAAAAGCAGGGAGGTTATGCTGAACCCTTATAAACCTCTGGTTAGGCCCCAACTGCAAGACTGCGTCCAGTTCTGGTCGCCACACTTTAGGAAGGATGCGAGGGTTCTTGAGAGGGTGCAGAGGAGATTTCCAAGAATGATTCCAGTGATGGGGGATTTTAGTTACAAGGTTAGGTTGAAAAAGCTGGATTTGTTCTCCTTAGAACAAAGGAAATTGAGGGGAGACTTGATACAAGTGTACAAGATTATGACAGGCTTAGATAAGTTAGACAAGGAAAAACTTCCTATTAACTAATGGCACAAGAACCAGGGGCATAGATTGAAGGTTTGGGGCAAGAGATGCAGGAGGAATATGAGAAAGAACTTTTGTATGCAGCGGGTGATAATGACCTGGAACTCGCTGCCCAAAATGGTGGTGGAAGTGGAGACAATCAATGGCTTCAAAAGAAAATTGGATGGCCATTTCTTGGTTAGACCACACTTAAGAGTACTGCATGCAGTTCTGGTCACTATATTATGAAAAGAATGAGATAGACTTGCAGGTCTACGGAGATTGAATGGGGGAGTGGGACTGATTAGATAGCTCCGTGGAGAGCCGGCACGGACCCAATGGGCTGACTGGCCTCCATCCATGCCCTAAATTATTCTATAAATGTGAGATAGTACACTTTGGTAGGAAGAATAGGAAGGTCACTTATTACTTGGAAGGTGTGAGTCTAGAAGGGATAGAGGAACAAAAGGATCTCAGAGTACAAATATACCAATCACTAAAAGTTGTGCCATAGATTAGCAAAACCATTAAAAAAAAAAGCAAACCAAGCAATAGGTCTTATTTCCAGAGGGATAGAATTGAAAAGTAGGGAAGTTATGCTAAACCTGTATCGAACCTTGGTTAGACCACACTTAGGAGTACTACATGCAGTTCTGTTCACTACATCATGAAAAGGATATAGAAAACTCGAGAGGGTGCAGAGAAGATTTACAAGGATGATACCAGAAATGCATAGGTATACATATCAGGAAAGGATGAAAAAGCTGGGTCTCTTTACTCTTGAGAAAAGAAGGCTGAGGGGTAACCTAATAGAAGTCTTAAAAATTCTGAAAGGTTTTGATAGTGTGGAGACAGAGAGAATGTTTCCACATGTGGGAAAGAGCATAACTATATAGGACCTCAATATAAGATAGTCACAGTGGCACAGTGGTTAGCACCGCAGCCTCACAGCTCCAGGGACCCAGGTTCGATTCCGGGTACTGCCTGTGTGGAGTTTGCAAGTTCTCCCTGTGTCTGCGTGGGTTTTCTCCGGGTGCTCCGGTTTCCTCCCACAAGCCAAAAGACTTGCAGGTTGATAGGTAAATTGGCCATTATAAATTGTCACTAGTATAGGTAGGTGGTAGGGCAATATAGGGACAGGTGGGGATGTTTGGTAGGAATATGGGATTAGTGTAGGATTAGTATAAATGGGTGGTTGATGTTCGGCACAGACTCGGTGGGCCGAAGGGCCTGTTTCAGTGCTGTATCTCTAATCTAATCACCAAGATATTCAATAGGGAATTTAGAAGAAACCTCTTTACCCAAAGAGTGGTGAGAATATGGAACTTGCTACCACAGGGAGTGTTGAAATGAATAGTATAGATGCATTTATGGGGAAGCTAGACAAGCATATGAGGGAGAAGGGAATAGAGGGTTACCATGGTAGATGTAAATGAGGAAAAATGAGAGGAGGCTCGAGTGGAGCATAAACACCGCATGGACTGGTTGGGCCAAATGGCCTGTTTCTGTGCTGTATATCCTACGGGTTGCTGATTGATTTCTATTCGCTTCTGCTGCAACTGTAGAAGTTTTTGGTCATTTCTGGAGTTGCTTAAAATTGCTGGGGTGTCTACAGGCAGTGGTGTGGCATGTGCTGAATGGAGTCAGGACAAAGGATTCTGCACGAACCACTTTCTCCCAGACATTGGTGCAGTAAGTTGTATCCCCCTTGGACTACATCATGGCAGGGAGAATGAGCAGAGGCCACACAGAGCAGGACAAGCTGCTGGAAGAATCATAGAATCATTGAATGGTGTCAGTGCAGAAGAAGGCCATTTGGCCCATCATGTCCATACTGGTTCTCTGCAAGAGTAACTCAGCTAGTCCTACTCCCCTGCCCTTTTCCCGTAGCCCTGCATTCTTTTTCTCTTCAGGTACTTATCCAATTCCCTTTTGAAAGCCACGATTGAATCTACCTTTCGGACAGTGCATTCCAGATCCTAACCACCCGCTTTTTCCTCATGACACTGCTGGTTCTTACATCAGTATCCTCTGGTTGTCAATCCATCCACCAGAGGCAACAGTTTCTCTCGATCTACCCTGTCTAAACCCCTCATGATTTTGAAAACCTGTATCAAATCTCCTCTCAACCTGCTCTTCTCGAAGGAGCATAACTCCAGCTTCTTCAATGTAACCATGTAACTGACAGCCCTCATCCCTGGAACAATTCTCGTAAATCTTGTCTGCACTTTCCCTAAAACCTTCACACGGAGGAGGAAGAGGCGGGGCAGAAGGGCTCTCAGCCGAGGAGCCCTGTCCAATTTCACAGCTATAGACTTTCAATAAGGCGTTTGATAAAGTACCTCATAATAGATTTATTAGCAAAGTTGAAGCCCATTGGATTAAAGGGTGCAAAAACAGTGTGCATATGAAATTGGCTGCAAGACAGGTGCCAGAGAGAAGTAGTGAACAGTTGTTTTTTGGATTGGAGGGAAGTATAAGGTGGGACTCCCAGGGACAGTATTAGAACCACTACTCCTTTTGACAACGATGTTAATGACCTAGACTTAGATATAGGTGACATAATTCCAAAGTTTTCAGATTTCCAAAGCTTGGAAATGTAAGTAGTGAACAGTGAGAAGGATAATAGCAGACTTCAAGAGGGCTTAGGCAGAATAGTGAAATGGGCAGACACATAGCAGGTAAAATTTAATACAGAGAAGGGTGAAGTGATGAATTTTGGAACAAGAAAATGATGAGTGGCAATCTAAACTAAATGGTACAATTTTAAAGAGGGTGCAGGAACAGAGACCTGGCGACACGTGTACATAAATCTTTGACAGTGGCAGGATATGCTGATTAAACTGTTTTGAAAAACATATGGGATTTTTGTTTTTCTCAAGGCATAGAGAAAAGAAAAATCTTTATGAATTCTTGGTTTTATTAATAGAGGAATAGAATATAAAAGTAAAGAAGTTATGCTGAACCTTTATAAAACACTGGTTAGGCATCAGCTTGAGTATTGCGTTTAATTCTGGGCACCATATTTTGGAAAGAAAGTCAAAGCCTTGGAGAGAGTAAAGAAGAGATTTACCAGAATGGTGCCAAGGATAAGGGGTTTTAGTTATGTAGAGAAACTGAGATTGTCCTTACAGCAGAGAAGATTAAGTGCAGATTATATAGAGGTATTCAGAATTTGCTGAGCCATTCATACAGCAGTTGAATTCTTACATTAACACAGCAACCTTTGTGCCCATTGCCCCACAAATGGAGCGAACTGTTAAATTAACCATACGTTCATATAGGACAGGTAGGAAAGGTTACCAATCAGAAACTAGTAGACTGGGAGGCAATGCTATCAGCAAGAGAAATATCAACCCACGCACACACAAAAAACAATCAGAAACCATCAACGGCTCCAAACTGAACCAATAGAGTTGCTCAAATCATGTCTTCAGCTGTTTTCAGGCATGATTTTCTTTCTTCAATCAGGTCACTGTATAGAAGCACAGACAAAATTACAGACTTCTGAACAAAAAAAAGCATGAAACCTAGCCATTAAATGAATCAATTACTGTTAGAAATGTCTGCACAATATTCTCCGTGTGTGGGCTGCTCTTCTCCCAGGGAGTTGGGCTCTAAAATCTGTTTCAATCCCAGAATTTGAAATTCCACCTCAGCTTTGGTTATTGTCTGCTTCCTGTTGGCAAATTCTCCATTTGTGATACAGAGAGGAGCATAGCAGATGTAGTTTTCAACCTGCACTCATGGAATTACAATACCCTGAGTGCACCACAATAACCCATGTCACATGACAAGCATGCAGAAAAAGATCCTTGAGCTCAACTCTGGGATTACAGCTGTGTTGATAAATTGTGTGTATAAATAAGTGAGAGAAACAAATTTTGGGAGGTCTATTTACAATCCTCTTCTGAACAATTACAAAACCCAGAAAGCAACTCAGCGATCTCCGACATGCAACAACCAAGCCACAACAATCAAGAAAATTGAAGAATATCAATCATTTTGTTCAGCATTTTTTGCAGTTTAAATTATTAAATTACACTGCTGTGCTAATGATATTATTTGGAATACCTCCCTCCAAACAGATGGAGAATGAAGCCTGTTGCAGTCAGGCCTGAACCAGAGAAAATGATTTGTTCAAGGTTCTAGTCATTGGAGACACGGCCATAAGAAAATAAAGTCCTTCGTACGATTTTCCAACAGTTCCATGTGAACAACTGAGAGAAAATAGTAAAGTTTTGGGGAGGAAAGGATCAACAAATCAATTCATTGCATTTTAAGTAAATACTGAGCGGCACAGTGGCGCAGTGGTTAGCACCGCAGCCTCACAGCTCCAGGGACCCGGGTTCGATTCTGGGTACTGCCTGTGTGGAGTTTGCAAGTTCTCCCTGTGTCTGCGTGGGTTTTCTCCGGGTGCTCCGGTTTCCTCCCACAAGCCAAAAGACTTGCAGGTTGGTAGGTAAATTGGCCATTATAAATTGTCACTAGAATAGGTAGGTGGTAGGGAAATACAGGGGCAGGTGGGGATGTTTGGTAGGAATATGGGATTAGTGTAGGATTAGCATAAAATGGGTGGTTGATGGTTGGCACAGACTCGGTGGGCCGAAGGGCCTGTTTCAGTGCTGTATCTCTAATCTAATCTAAACTGTTAATTCAGCAATGGAAGGCAGAGGAAAAATAGTAATCGCCAGGAATATGGGATTGAAATTCTGCAGAGATTCTCCTGATTGTCCGTCATAACCTTGACAGGTGATCTGCAGAAATCCTCGAAAATGGCATGAATGGCACTTACAGCATTTCACCAGGGTTTCAATGAATCTTCCACTGAAGTTACAGTGGTTGATTGGGAGAACCCTAGGGAAATTAATGGTGCTTTGAAGTTACTTCTGTTAGTTATGTCATATATAGTTTCAGCAAATTTCAAAGATGAACCAACTACTATTGTATTTTAACTGGACTAAATTCAGGAATGCTTGCGAGAGGACTACTACTCTATAGGAAAACATTATGTGTTGGATTTCCATGGCCGACATTCTGATTGCCCACTGTAACTATAGAAGAGCTCAGGACCCATAGAAACACAGGATAAACACGGTTTACTTTATTTTTCAGGGTTTTCTGGGACTCTTCCACCAAAGGTATGGCAGAAAAGTGGGAGAACCCCAAAGACAATCACCCCCTATGCTTACACTTCCTGAGGAAGTAACATATCTAATTCAGCATTTCACTAGATACATCATAGTGGCTTGGCTTCACGAGAAGGCGTGGCGTGCGATACCCAATTCACTTCTCAAATCACTGCATTGCTGGGCGTTGAGAAAATTACTTAATTTCTGGGCCATTAGATTGAGAACAGGCCAAGTTGTTTGGTGTGCTTTTTAGCTGATTGGTGATCAGGTGTCAGGTTGCCCTATTGAGGTGGCATTAACACCATGAACTTTAACCCCATTAACTGTAGAAATGCAGCTCCATGCCCATCTTTGAGACCTCCTCAAATGGACAACACTAATTGATAGATAAATAAATAAGTAAAGCAACTAAATCATTGGATAGGGCCTTGTGAAGAAAAAAGTTGTTGGAGTTCTGTTTGGTGAAGTTCACATGCAAATGTTTAACGTACCCATACTACAGTCCTGTGCTATTTTTATCGAGCCATTAACCCATTTATTTTAAGCGCATTCAAGCTTTCATTTGTGACCTTTGCCATTCATAAATCTTTGTCCTAAAGTTTTTATGCCAGCTGATGCAGTATTAGTTTTTTTTCCCAGTATCAGTCATTTGAAGGAGAACCTTGACTCTAAATAACTTTTCAATAACTATGGAGTTGAGAACTGCACTTAGTGTGACGTGAATCTCATCTGCCAGGACTGCTCGACTCGATTTTGTCCTCATAACCTTCCAATAACATTCAGAACAAGGAATCATACACTTTAGGGCAAGTCTCAGATGCGTGCCTCTAGCAACCTGACTTCAGGATCATTTTGTATCAGGCCCCGTCACAGAGCTTCCCTGCTAGCTTGTTAGGCTTGTATTATGTTTCTGTTTCAGTTGATAATACTGATAATAAACCGATTCAGTTAGTTTATGGTAAAGGCCTAAATCTAGCAAATGATCCTATTCAACTTCGTATTTTGTTCAAAAAATTCATGGTGCACTTTAAATTGTTCAATCATCTATGGTGCCCTGCTGTTCCTGCCTCAAAGAGAAATCAGGAGGCTGCCAACTGCAGTCACTGCAAGGACACCTTCATCTCTAATGCAATAGGTGCACTAGCTTTTGACACTGGGTGGCTGTTGTCTGAGGAATTAGGTGTGGGGTAGAATGGCGAATACTCATTAATGTCAATGATGGGAGACTGGACACGGTGCAACATACAAAAATTTATTTACATGACTGATTTGACGTCTTTTCAAGCTCGCTTGACGTATTTTCCCATATTTTGTTCAAAGCAACAGTTGATCATTTTTGTTCTGTTAAACAAAAATTCTGAAGACTCCAGTAAGTTGCTTTTAAGGGAACTTCTTGATTACAAGAAGAATCACACAGACAAAGAGCATGCCAAATTTTTTTGAAAGACTGCAGCTATTTATTTATCCAAAGTACACACATATATTTAACAACACAGCATGAATTCACATTGAATGAACCTGCCATTTTGTGAAGTTCACCTGTCAGTGACTCCTGCCCACATTGTCAATGGTGTGTTCAGCATAATGATGTCATGCAAGCTGCCACCTTCTTTGCTGGATGTGCCAGATGGGTCACTCCATTCTTGCTCTTACAACGTAGGAGTGACACTGCTGGAGGATGCATTGGATTTCATTCTTCAATCCTAGAATAGCAACCTCTGGTTCCATTTGATTCTGAAATATTTATGCCATGGTTTTCATTTCAATTCCTGTTGTGCTGGTTATGTTGACTATATAGTCAAGCATAGTAATTATAGTCACCCATTGAGTTTTAAGGAGGTGTACTGCATTGGGATATGAAGCAGAACAGATTGTGCATGGTACATGACTCAATGCATTTTTCTCTGCAGTAATGCCTTTAAGACCAAATATGTTAACAGTTACGTAGGCTTCAGAGAAACTAATGTAAAGTTTCACCGCCTGAACAATGCCCATTATGGAAAATTTCAGTTTAGGCAACAAAGGATTTTATTGTTCTGTGAACTGATTTAGTTTGGTGGAAGTTAAGAACCACCATGCAAATGTGTTATTGATCACCTAACATTGGGTCAGGTACTTGTGCCATACTTTGGATACCACAGCAAGGTAAGAAACTCTGCTGCTCTGCTCCTGGCACAAGTCAGGAGTGCACATCAAAAAACTGTGCACTTCTAGCCCACCACTTTCCCTCCATTAACTTTAAAGGGCACACAACCACATGCTGGGATTGTGCAAATTCTTGACATGCGGTCCTGGCCGGGGAGTGGGATTTTTACTTCAAGGTTATTATGCCATCAGACTATTGGGTACATTTTGTCAGAGGCAGGGTGGGCATGTTGGAGGCAATTTTGACTTGGGACGATACTGTAAGGCGGGTGATATCGGATCAGCCACCCATTAGACATTTCTCCCAACTTTCATTTCAATTTTACACTGTCACCCAAAAACAAAAGTACCCCCAATGATTTTCGATTTAGTGGTTAAAAACTGCCAATTTTAGACAAGCTTTGCTGATGTGGTGTGAAATTTGTAGTGAAACAAGAGCACAGACCCTGTCAGTCTCTAAAGAAGACTACGAGGTAAGAAATTGGTCTCGGGCAATGGGGCAAAACGGGCAATATCGGATTAACTGCCCATTATACCCAACGTCTGATATTCGGTTGCATTACAGTCAAAAGAATTAAATATCAGGCACTGTGTATAATAGGCAGCGCATCCGATATCGCCCATTTATCAGCGCCACCCAAGCCAAATTTCTACCTCGTAGTCTTTCAATATAAAGTGGGGAATATTTTCCCTCTCTTTGCCAATGGTAATGAAAAGGCTGGTGTGAGTACTGAGCAGTTAAGCCACTTAATCCTTATGCTGACCTCATCACTAACAATCGCGGATGAAGAAAGAAATACTCAAATAATTGAAAGATCCAGTTAATGTGTGCTGTGTGTTATTACATTCATTCAATCCATTATAGTTGGTACATAACAAAACATTGAACGAGAATTCAGCCCAAGGGGCTGTAATAAAAGTATAACATTATTCCTGTGGCAGAGAATTAAACATTCCAGATTCTTCTGCAACTTTTATTGTTTGTCAGCAAAGTATCAAAAAAACAATTACTGGAAGGACTGTGTCTGTGAAATCAGTTCCCTGGGAGAAGCTAGTAGGATTTTATTTATTTGGAGTGGGACCACATCAAATCAACTGCTGTCACAAGGTTAAAACAAATATAAGGTTTGCAGAAGAGACAAAGGCCATTCGGCAGATTGTAATTGTCAATTCTTTGCTGGAGATTTCTCTTACAATGCATCATCCAACAATCCTCTGTGTAAAGAAACTTTGCTTATCCTCTTTGCTCAGTAACTTCGTGAGCATTTTAAATTGCTGACCCCTTATCACTGACTCCTTAAGTAGAAGAAAGTCTAGCCCTTTTCACTCTTAAAAAAAAACTCTTGATAATTATAAAACCTTGACTGAATCTCATTTTAATCTTCTCTGCTCCGATGGAAATAGTCCCAGTATCATTCTGGCGAATCTGCACTATACGCTCCATAATGGATTGCACAAAACTGCACATAAGCCTTCATTTTTATAAGGGTCATAAGTGCGGCACGCATGGACCACCTATATAGACAAAAGTAGCATTTTATGCCCGCCACATAAATACACTATTTCATCTATTTCATATGAATTTATTTAGACTCCCATTCTTTGTATTCATAAACCTCTACAATTATTCACAAACTGCCAATATACATGGCATTTTTTGATTACATTCATTGAATTTTCTATATAATTTCTGTCTGTCATTTAATAATCTACTTGTATTTATTAATTTATTTTTATTCCTAACGACACCTAAATTCTTCTTTTCTTTTGGGCCTCCTTATCTCGAGAGACAATGGATACGCGCCTGGAGGTGGTCAGTGGTTTGTGAAGCAGCGCCTGGAGTGGCTATAAAGGCCAATTCTGGAGTGACAGGCTCTTCCACAGGTGCTGCAGAGAAATTTGTTTGTTGGGGCTGTTGCACAGTTGGCTCTCCCCTTGCGCCTCTGTCTTTTTTCCTGCCAACTACTAAGTCTCTTCGACTCGCCACAATTTAGCCCTGTCTTTATGGCTGCCCGCCAGCTCTGGCGAATGCTGGCAACTGACTCCCACGACTTGTGATCAATGTCACACGATTTCATGTCGCGTTTGCAGACGTCTTTATAACGGAGACATGGACGGCCGGTGGGTCTGATACCAGTGGCGAGCTCGCTGTACAATGTGTCTTTGGGGATCCTGCCATCTTCCATGCGGCTCACATGGCCAAGCCATCTCAAGCGCCGCTGACTCAGTAGTGTGTATAAGCTGGGGATGTTGGCCGCTTCAAGGACTTCTGTGTTGGAGATATAGTCCTGCCACCTGATGCCAAGTATTCTCCGAAGGCAGCGAAGATGGAATGAATTGAGACGTCGCTCTTGGCTGGCATACGTTGTCCAGGCCTCGCTGCCGTAGAGCAAGGTATTGAGGACACAGGCCTGATACACTCGGACTTTTGTGTTCCGTGTCAGTGCGCCATTTTCCCACACTCTCTTGGCCAGTCTGAACATAGCAGTGGAAGCCTTACCCATGCGCTTGTTGATTTCTGCATCTAGAGACAGGTTACTGGTGATAGTTGAGCCTAGGTAGGTGAACTCTTGAACCACTTCCAGAGCGTGGTCGCCAATATTGATGGATGGAGCATTTCTGACATCCTGCCCCATGATGTTCGTTTTCTTGAGGCTGATGGTTAGGCCAAATTCATTGCAGGCAGACGCAAACCTGTCGATGAGACTCTGCAGGCATTCTTCAGTGTGAGATGTTAAAGCAGCATCGTCAGCAAAGAGGAGTTCTCTGATGAGGACTTTCCGTACTTTGGACTTCGCTCTTAGGCGGGCAAGGTTGAACAACCTGCCCCCTGATCTTGTGTGGAGGAAAATTCCTTCTTCAGAGGATTTGAACGCATGTGAAAGCAGCAGGGAGAAGAAAATCCCAAAAAGTGTGGGTGCGAGAACACAGCCCTGTTTCACACCACTCAGGATAGGAAAGGGCTCTGATGAGGAGCCACCATGTTGAATTGTGCCTTTCATATTGTCATGGAATGAGGTGATGATACTTAGTAGCTTTGGTGGACATCCGATCTTTTCTAGTAGTCTGAAGAGACCACGTCTGCTGACGAGGTCAAAGGCTTTGGTGAGATCAATGAAAGCAATGTAGAGGGGCATCTGTTGTTCACGGCATTTCTCCTGTATCTGACGAAGGGAGAACAGCATGTCAATAGTCGATCTCTCTGCACGAAAGCCACACTGTGCCTCAGGGTAGACGCGCTCGGCCAGCTTCTGGAGCCTGTTCAGAGCGACTCGAGCAAAGACTTTCCCCACTATGCTGAGCAGGGAGATTCCACGGTAGTTGTTGCAGTCACCGCGGTCACCTTTGTTTTTATAGAGGGTGATGATGTTGGCATCGCGCATGTCCTGGGTACTGCTCCCTCGTCCCAGCACAGGCATAGCAGTTCATGTAGTGCTGAGAGTATAGCAGGCTTGGCACTCTTGATTATTTCAGGGGTAATGCTGTCCTTCCCAGGGGCTTTTCCGCTGGCTAGGGAATCAATGGCATCACTGAGTTCCGATTTGGTTGGCTGTATGTCCAGCTCATCCATGACTGGTAGAGGCTGGGCTGCATTGAGGGCAGTCTCAGTGACAGCATTCTCCCTGGAGTACAGTTCTAGGTAGTGCTCAACCCAGCGGTCCATCTGTTTGCGTTGGTCAGTGATTATGTCCCCCGATTTAGATTTGAGGGGGGAATACGGAACCACAATTATATGTTCTCCATTGCAAGATATAGAGGTAGAAATTCATCTCTGACCTTTGGTGCAAAATAGGCAAAATTAGATCGGCCGCCAGTTATATGTAGTGTTTGATATTCAGTTCTATTGTATTGTTTTATAGGGGTGTGGAGTACAAAAGCAAAGAGATTATGATAAACTTCCACAAGGCAATGGTTAGGCCACATTTAGAGTACTACAAGGCCGATACCAACACTGCCTGCTTGGTGGGAACAGGGCTGGTGGATGACTAAAGTGGTGGTCAGTTGTTTTCCAGTATGCTCCCACTTGATCGCCATTTTACCGCTGGGTTCTCGGCAGTGTCGGGAGAACCACCTCATTAATATTTAAACGTCAGGTACCGATGACACCATTTGGATCATAACACAAATTATTGGCAGTGTCATACAATACCAGAGCCACCCGTGAAGGGTGGTAGCTGCAACAGGCGCAGTTAAGTTTAAATTTTTAGTTTTCAAACCTTTCCTTGTGAACTAGAAGGTGCAGGAATGCTCCTCTGGGTCCAAGGAAAACTTAAGCCTTGAGCCCATCCTGTGGGCTTATAAATTGAGGGGTTAGGGTAACCACATCCAAGGCAATAGGTAGGCCATACTTAGAGTACCACTAGGCCAATTTTAACTCTGCCCGCCAGGTGGGAATGCAGTATGTGGGTGTTTCCACCAGCCCCCCTCCCCGACCCCGATATGTGGAAACCCCAGAAAAACAACAGATATTCACTGCCCATATTTCCAAAATAGCTGTGGAGCAGATGGATCTGCAAGTAAAAAGAGGCACCTTGGTTTTAAGAGTTGACTTCAATTTATGATTGTAATTCAGCTGAAATAATGCATGGGAATTTTTTTGTAGAAAGCGTTTTATCTATTCAGATGGGTCCTAAATCAAGTGAATTTTTTTCAAGAAGACTTGAACCTCATTAAAAATTGCCCTCCCGATGAACAGTTTCACATGGTGCTGAAAGGTCTTTATAAAGATGTGACCTTGCAATATTTTGCTTCATGCAGTGTCATATGCAAATGGTGCACACCAAATTTCTGAAATCCAGCAAAGCCAAAACATTATTACAAAATGTGCCATTGAAGAAACACATTTCCCAAGTCCTACTGGGACAGTACAACTACATTAAAAAAAAGGACTCTCACGCTACAAAAATATATTCATCACAGGAAGCAGCCTTCTCGACACTACTGGACATTCTGAAGTAGGAAAGAGCCCCAATCGAGAGGTCACAGCTCACACAATACTGTCTATATAATTCCAGAAATTACTGTGAGCTATGTTAATAAATGAGCACTTAATGTATTTGTATCAATTTATTCTCCTTGCTAACTTTGAGGAGATGTAAACCAATTGAACATGAAAAAGATAATTCCTCAGTTAAAATAGAGAGAAGGATTTGATACAAATGCATTAAATGTTCATATGATAACGGTTGGAAAGATGAATGTTGAAAGCAGGCAGGAAGGGCAGTTAAAATGGCCTCCAGTTGACAGTAATATTAAATCGCAGGAGGTAAGGTCACCCACCCAAAGGTGAGTTAAATACGCAATGTGGTCTCCAAAGATGTCATCGGGACCTGACTGCAATCTTAACCCGAGGCCCAAGCGGGGAAGTCATGCCAGTTCCCATCAGGCTGAAATGGTCAGAAAGCGGATGCAAGGCCGGAAGAAACCAAAAGCTGAGTGATTTTGAATTTTTTGTAGTTTCCTTGTGGACCAAGAGGAACATGAATGCTCCAGTGGTCCCACAAGGAAATCTTGGGCTTCCCCTGTCCCAAGCTTTCCTGCCCCATCCATGGCCCCAAACCTCTACCAACCCTCACCAGGGACCATTCATTCTGGTCTTCGCCAGTGACCTCTTGCCACCTGATTGTAACAACCAGGCAGCCACTTCCTGGCCCTTTGGTTGGAGAGTTGGCCATTGCCATGTTAACATTGGCTGGGCATCCCTGCTGGTGCTGGCACTCCTGGAAGGGCCAACCATTCCCTAGGCTGGGAGTGTAAATCAACCCCAAAGTCTTAGACTCTGACAAAAGAAAATAGCCTGAGAATAAATAGAAACGGAAAATAGATGATTATACATTTAGAAAGAAATGAACAGAAGTAGAGATGAATTGAACATCTGAACCAGTAGTATTGTCCATGGCTTCAGCTTTTACTGTTGGGGGAAGAGATTAATCTGACAACGAAAGATGGTAACATCACAGCAAATGGCAGAGAAGATTTCAGATGTACAAAACCTTTAACCATAGCTGTCAAACACTCGATATTAAAGCAATAGTTTTTCCTGAAGCAATGTCCTTTTAGGCAAACTGAATGTTTATTCATATTACATGCAAACTTCTGAAGCTCCGCCAGTAACATTCTTTACAAATGTACAAGTTTCAACACTGTCAAAACTGATGAGTAATTGACATAAACAAACCTTAAACAAATGTACTGGGTTCAGAATGCCATCCTTTAGGGCCATATTATATAACTTTGATTTCATTTTATAACCTGGACAAATTGCTTTTAAAGGGATAAATATTTGTCTTTAAATATGTCAAAGTTGTAATAAACCTGTTATCCTAAAATCTTCAGGCCAATAAAAAGAATAGTTTTACATGATAATCAGTTAAACTTGGCAAAGTAGTAGATTGCGATGAGAGCAGTTATAGGCTTTGGGATGACAGACAGGATGGTAAAATGGACATAAGAATGGCAAATGGAGTTCAATGAGGAGAAATGATGCACCTTGTGAGAACTAATATTGTTACGACCAGGTGAGAAAGGTGTCTAGGGGTCTCGCTCAGCCTTCACCTGGTTTTACTGTAACAGGGTTTAATTTTAAACACACCGTTTTTTGAGCTTCCCCTCGGTGAATCCTTGTTCACTGCTTTCCAATTATAAGGCAAAGAAATGAGCACAAACAGACTTTCTTAGGTTTAAAGAAGGTGAAATTTTATTCAACTTAAACTTAAAACTCTAATTCGGTTAACGCCTACAGATACATGTTGTGACCCACGCTAGCATACATATGCGATACGCTCTTGCAAATAGAGACAGGAAAGAGCAGAAGAAAAATAAAATGGAAAGGTTTGAGGCAATATCTGAAGAGTTTATTACGGTTCTTCGAGCTCACTGTAGAGTCCTTTTGTAGGTTGATCTTGCTTTTCGTTGGGGCCCAGTATTCTTCTTAAACCTTATTCACCATAGGAGAATTTTCTCTCTTGGGGTTCATATATCTTCAGTGGGTTTCAGTTCAGTGAGAAAGAGATGGGAGCAGACAGGAGGGGAGGAAGTCTTTTCAATCCAGGAGCAAACAGCTTTCTGCCAGTTCAAACACTGTCTCTACAATTTAAAACTCTCCAAGTTGGCCAGCAGGGTAGTCACGTGACTAGTATAACCACTTCTGGCTTTGTGTATTGGGTGGGTCAGGGAATGGTCCTTTGACTACAAATACTGTCTGTTAAGTGCAAAAATGTCTTTCCAGCCAGGGGGGCTTGGCAACCCCTTGTATCAGGCCTTCTCTCCTTCCCAGCAACAAGTTGAAATTTAATGTCCATGTGCCTCAAGTGCGGCAAGTGGGGGCCTGCATGACAATATGGAAAGGGAGTTTACTATAAATGGCACGATTTTGAAAAGCATAGATGAGCAGAGAGCCCTAGGTGTCCAGATACATAAATACCTAAAGGTGGCATGGCAATTTGACAAGGGTGGTTAAAAAGCATATGGGCTACTTGGGTTTATAAATAGAAGCATAGAATACAAAAGCAAAGAAATCATGCTTGATCTTTATAAATCATTGCTTAGGCCTCAGCTGCAGTATTATGGACAATTTTGGGCTGATGTGAAGTCCGTAGAAAGGGCACAGAGGAGGTTTACGAGGATGCTACCAGGAATGCGGGACTTCAATAATGAGGAAAGGTTGGAAAAGTTAGGACTGTTCTGTTTGGTATAAAGAAGATTAAGGGTGACCCCTAATGGAAGTTTTCAAGACGATGAGAGATTTTGATTGAGCACATAGAGAAAAACTGTTGAATGGATCAATAACCAGGTATCATAGATTTAAAATCACTAGCAAAGGATCTGGAGGGGAGAGAAGGAGAATTTTTTTACTCAGAGAGTTGTCAGGATCTAGTATGCTGGATTTGAAAAGGTGGTGGAAGACAATTTCATAAATAATTTGAGAAGGGGGTTTGACAGGTACATGAGGAAGAGGAACATACAGAAAAAAGCAGGGATGTGGGAATAATCACAACTGTTCCTTTAAAGAGCTAACATTGGCTGAATGGCTTTCTATTGTCCTACAAGTTTCTATGATTCTATGACTAAATAGGAGGCTTTTATTTCAAACATTCTGTGGAAAGCTGTCCTTGAATGGATGAAAGAAAAAGGTAACAAGTTTTTCAAAACAGATATTGAAAGAAACTCAAGACAGACAAAGGAAAAAACGTAATAGATTACCAACACATGAAAGGCCATTGAAAATCAATGGGGAAAAATGATGGTCAATGGCTGTAAGGGACTTAACTGAAATGTAAACACTGAAAATTACTGGTGTGAAGGATGAGACAGAGAACACTATCAATGACATTGACAAACTAAGTCAAGGATAGATGAAGTGTTATGAGAAGACGACAGAAAATGTTTTTTTTAATTCATTCGGGGTATGTGGGCGTCACTGGCTAGGCCAGCATTTATTGCCTATCCCTAATTGCCCTTGTGAAGAGAATGGTGAGCTGCCTTCTTGAACCACTGCAGTCCTTGGGGTGTAGGTACACCCAGAGTGCTGTTAAGGAGTTCCAGGATTTTGACCCAGTGACAGCGAAGGAACGGCGATATAGTTCCAAGTCAGGATGGTGTGTGGCTTGGAGGGGAACTTTGAGATGGTGGTGTGCCCATGTGTTTGCTGCCCTTGTCCTTCGAGGTTGTAGAGGTCACGGGTTTGGACCTCTGCTTAAGGAGCCTTGGTGCATTGCTGCAGTGCATCTTGTAGATGGTACCCACTGCTGCCACTGTGCGTCGGTGGTGGAGGGAGTGAATGTTTGTGGATGGAGTGCCAATCAAGTGGGCTGCTTTGTCCTGGATGGTGTCGAGCTTCTTGAGTGTTGTTGGAGCTGCACCCATCCAGGCAAGTGAAGAGTATTCCATCACACTCCTGACTTGTGTCTTGCAGATGGTAGACAGGCTTTGGGGAGTCAGGAGGTGATTTACTCGCCGCAGGATTCCTAGCATCTGGCCTGCTCTTATAGCCACGGTATTTATATGGCTACTCCAGTTCTGTTTCTGGTCAATGATAACCCCAAGATGTTGATAGTGGGGGATTCAGCAATCGTAATGCCACTGAATGTCAAGGGGAAATGGTTAAATTCTCTCTTGTTGGAGATGGTCATTGCCTGGCACTTGTGTGGCACGAATGTTAATTGCCACTTATCAGCACAAGCCTGGATATTGTCCAGGTCTTGCTGCATTTCTAGACGGACTGCTTCAGTATCTGAGGAGTCACAAATGATGCTGAACATTGTGCAATCATCAGCGAATGTCCCCACTTCTGACCTTATGATTGAAGGAAGGTCATTGATGAAGCAGCTGAAGTTGGGCCTAAGACACTACCCTGAGGAACTCCTGCTGTGATGTCCTGGAGCTCAGATGATTGACCTCCAACAACCACAACCATCGTCCTTTGCACTAGGTATGACTCCAACCAGCGAGGGTTTTCCCTTGTTTCCCATTGACTCCAGTTTTGCCAAGGCTCCTTGATGCCATATTCGGTCAAATGCTGCCTTGATGTCAAGGGCAGTCACTCTCACCTCACCTCTTGAGTTCAGCTGTTTTGTCCATGTTTGAACCAAGGCTGAAATGTGGTCAGGAGCTGAGTGGCCCTCGTGGAACCCAAACTGAGCGTCACTGAGCAAGTTATTGCTAAGCAAGTGCCGCTTGATAGCACTGTCAATGACACCTTCCATCATTTTACTGATGATTGAGAGTAGACTGATGGGGTGGTAATTGGCCGTTGGATTTGTCCTGCTTTATGTGTACAGGACATACCGGGGCAATTTTCCACATTGCTGGGTAGATGCTAGTGTTATAGCTGTACTGGAACAGCTTGGCTAGGGCGAGGCAAGTTCCGGAGCACAGGCCTTCAATACCATTGCCGGAATGTTGTCAGGGCCTGTAGCCTTTGCAGTATCCAGTACAAAGAACAAAGAACAAAGAACAAAGAACAAAGAACAAAGAACAGTACAGCACAGGAACAGGCCATTCGGCCCTCCAAGCCTGCGCCGATCTTGATGCCTGCCTAAACTAACACCTTCTGTACTTCTGTACCTTCAATCATTTCTTGATATCACGCGGAGTGAATTGAATTGGCTGAAGTCTGGCATCTGTGATGCTGGGGACTTCAGGAGGAGGCCGTGATGGATCATCAACCCGGCACTTTTGGCTGAAGATTGTTACAATTGCTTCTGCCTTATCTTTTGCACTGATGTGCTGGGCTCCCCCATCATTGAGGATGGGGATATTTGTGGAGCCACCTCCTCCAGTTAGTTGTTTAATTGTCCACCACCATTCACGACTGGATGTGGCAGGACTGCAGAACTTTGATCTGATCCTTTGGTTATGGGACCGATTAGATCTATCACATGCTGCTTACGCTGTTTGACATGCAAGTAGTTCTGTGTTGCAGCTTCACCAGGTTGACACCTCATTTTGAGGTATGCCTGGTGCTGCTCCTGGCATGCCCTCCTGCACTCTTCATTGAACAAGGGTTAGTCCCCTGCCTTGATAGTAATGGTAGAGTGGGGGATATGCCGGGCTGTGAGGTTACAGATTGTGGTTGAGTATAATTCTGCTGCTGCTGATGGTCCACAACGCCTCATGGATGCCCAGTTTTGCATTCCTAGATCTGCTTGAAATCTATCCCATTTAGCACAGTGGTAGTGCCACACAACACGATGGAGGGTATCTTCAATGTGAAAACGGGACTTTGTCTCCACAAGGACTGTGCGTTGGTCACTCCTACCAATACTGTCATGGACAGATGCATCTGTGGCAGGCAGATTGGTGAAGACGAGGTCAAATAGGTTTTCCCCTCTTGTTGGTTCCCTCACCACCTGCCGCAGACCCAGTCTAGCAGCTATGTCCTTTAGGACTTGGCCAGCTCGGTCAATAGTGGTGCTACCGAGCCAGTCTTGGTGATGGACATTGAAGTTGCCCACCCAGAGTACAGGTTTAAGAAGGTGGCTCACCACCTTCTCCAGGGAAATTAGGGATGGCCAACAAATGCTGCTTTGTCAGCAATGGTCACATCCCATGAAAGAATAAAAAAAAATTCCCTGGACAATACTACACCAATGACAACATTTGCAAGAACAACAAGTCCACTGTCGGAAATAAAGGCAGGAAATATATTTTGTAATCATCTAAGCAATTACTCATTACAGGATATGAATGATAAGAATTTACAACCTGCACTTCGCAGCCTGTGTGAAGATAAGGATGCAGGCTGCACGGTGGGCAGCCATAGGGCTAACCATGGCACCTTGGAACAGAAGACAGTGCAAAGGTCTGGGGGAGGGGAGGGGGTGTTGGGGAAGGGTGTAAAGAATGGAATAGAAAAGTTGTAGACATAGGGGATTTGATAATTAGGGGGATAAGGTAGTGTCCTCTGCAATTCGAGCCAAGAGTCCAGAAGAACATGTTACCTACCTGGTGCAAAGATAAAGGATATCTCAGAGCAACTGGAGAGGAACTTGGAAAGGGAAGGAGAAGATCTACTTGTTGCAGTCCATGTTGCTGCCAATGACATAGGACAGCAAAGGGAAGAGGTTCTGCTAAGGCAATGTCAGACATTAGGAACTAAATAAAAAAAAAGAGAATCTGATGGATAGTAATCTCAGGATTACTACCCGAGTCATGTGTTAATTCACAAAGTGCTGGGCAGAGCAAAAATGTGAATGCATGTCCGGACAGCCTAAGGTAATCAGGTGAAACTCCAGGATACAATCGAAGAATATAATCATGTTATTTAATCCTGACTAGTTTTATTCCAAGACATGTGGGCGGCACAGTGGCGCAGTGGTTAGCACTGCAGCCTCACAGCTCCAGCGACCCGCGTTCAATTCTGGGTACTGCCTGTGCGGAGTTTGCAAGTTCTCCCTGTGATCGCGTAGGTTTTCGCCGGGTGCTCCAGTTTCCTCCCAAAGGAAACAAGCCAAAGACTTGCAGGTTGATAGGTAAATTGGCCATTGTAAATTGCCCCTAGTGTAGGTAGGTGGTAGGGAATATGAGATTACTGCAGGGTTAGTATAAATGGAATTTATACTGTTGGCACAGACTCGGTGGGCCGAAGGGCCTGTTTCAGTGCTGTATCTCTAAAAAAAAAACAAATAATTAAACATTGCAAATAGACAGTGGGTGTTGAGGAATAAAAATTACAGTCAGTGATATTAGCTGTCTAACTAATTTTAAATAAGTTCATGTCTCTGCTAAACAGCAGACTTCAAAATGTTCTCATACTAAGATTACCAACATTAATTTCTAGTGTCTTTGTATAAAAATAACAACTTTGAATAAGAGATTAGGGAAGCAAGGAACAGCCAGAGTTATTTTGTGACATGGTAGGTAGATAACAATGCCAGTATTATGTTGTGAGATCAGGATCTATCAGTAATAGTAAAAATCCTGTAACAGTCATGAGACATCTTGCTTCAGTAAATTTGTTGCATTATAGCAATTGGCAAGCTGCTATCACATCAAGGCTGATGCAGGAGAACAGTTAGCATCAGAGAAAGCACTCCAGGCCCTTGACCACCTGTGAGCATCATCACAGGAAATCCACAAGCATATAACAAATTTGACAGAAATCTGAGTACTGTTTGAGTGTCTTTGCTCCATTTTGAAACACTGCTGTGCAGCTGACATAATAATTATTAACAATATGTTTGTTCAAGTGCACAATGCTATAATTCACAGAATAGATGGAGTGGAAGATTGTACAGCCTCTGTAGGAGCTTTTTTTTAAGAGTCGGATTCTGTCACCCTCCAATTTTAATGCCTTTCACAAAACAGTCCTGTTGATAGTCACTGAGGAATTAGAACTAACCATGCCAATGAATGACAGGAATGAACTAGCTAACATAATCAGATGACACAGCACTGATAGCTGAAATAGGAGGAATCTCTTCAAACATCAGCCAGAATCATTTTAAACCTATCCAGTTGGCATGAGGATTAACAGGAGAAATAAAACACACGGTAATTAAAAGATGCACAGTCATCAAAACTGCACCCAGAAAACAGGAAGTCAATAAATTCACCCATCTTGGCAGTGTGATTAATCAGGTATGCCATCTGCAGCAAGGGCATAGATGGAGCAATCAGACTTGCAAACTTTGCCATTAACAATCTTCACTGACTCACGGAAGGACAGTGCTTTTCCAATCAATTAAAACAATAATCATTCAATTCGCTCATCATAACCAGTTCAATTTGCCTTGAGAGGTGTGGCATTGATATGTAAGGAGATTACAGGAAGTGTAGAAACTACTGATCTGGTCTGATGTGAAGAAATCCCTCTCTGTGTGCCACATCGACCATTGCCAGTGGGAAGTGCAGGCCATAGATCATGATGCCTGGAGATGCTACATCAGGTGGGCTACAGACACCTTTGAGACTGAGCGAAGAAACAGCATGAAAGAGAAAAGGAGGAGAAGAACAGGTCCAACTGCCCCCAGCAGTGACTACACCTTCACTTGTACCCGCTGTGGGAGAATCTGCCAGTCATGGATAGGCCTGACTAGCCACCAGCGGGCCTGCAACCGATGAGTACAACCTTCCCAAAATCTTCGTTCGTGAAGAAATGCCAAGAAGACTGATGCGGTAATCGTGACCTTAATGTCAAGATAAAGGGGTTAAGTTAGTGTTTGCATTCTGCAACAAAACACTTCCCGTGATATACAGGTTGTCAATGCGCTTTTCACATTGCTGATCTTTACTGCCCTTTCTCAGATGTGATCAGTTGTTTCTGGCTGGGTTGCAATGCAGTGGAATCCAACTCACGGTATAAATGGGCAGATTACATCGCACTGGCAGCCTCAACTGTGTCTACTTGAAGTGGTTCTATAATGTAATGTGGTTTTAAAGAGAAGCGCAACATATGAGACATTGGTCTCACATTTATACTACAGGCTGGTTGGGTACAGTTTCTGTAAAGACCTGCAGTAGATAGGCTGTCACTTTCACATTAGGCAGTATAATGGGGAACCTAAAGAGAGACAGAAAATAGCTTCAAAATGGAGGAACGAATAACACAATCCTAATGTAGTGCCCTTTAGGTCAACACTACTCCCTATTCCCTGGGTTCTTTTATAACACAGACTGGTTTTAAAGCTATTATTATTTCTGTCTTTAAAAAAAGGGCAGATTCTGGCATGTTTTTTTGCAGAGGTGTCAAAGCAATGATTGAAGCCGTGTGTCAATGATGATAGACTCTCGACTTCTTTTCTAAAAATTCAATTTTAATCATAGCAGGGGTGTGATTAAAGTTTGAATGCAGGAGCCAGGAGAAGTCTTCTGCTGTTATTTTCCAGCTAGTTTGAACTTTGCTAAGTGTTTGCATACTGTTAATTTTCCATTCCCTTAATGCCCTAATATTTTCTTTTATTCCTCTGAACATGTATTTTCAATAAAACAAAAAACTATAATCCTGGTTCAACTGGAAAACAATGACTGAAAAACAGGCAAAAATAGGACGTCTGAGAGATCACAGCCTCCTGTGGAGTGGAACTCGTGTTATTGGGTTTGTCCTTGTGCAGCTGCTCTAATGGAAATAGGGTCACTTGTAGGGCTGTTGGATTCCACAGCAGCGATACAACACTTGAACAAATCCAATTACAGAATTACGTTCCTGGAGCTTTTCACAATGGTGTGTCATGGATACATTATTCAGAGTTTTGGTGGAGGGTTGTAGGGAGTGGGTGTGGGTGGTTGTGACTGCCAGGCTTATCATATATTTGATTTGTTTTCACTGTATGTTTTGTCTCCTCATCTTGTCAACTAGTTATTTGTAATTTTCCTACTTCTTTCCCCTTTGTTATTTCCTTGAGTACAAAATGCTAAGAATGACTCCTCCAGTATCCATTCTGGCTAGTTGGCTATGTGTCAAAATTCAAATGTCCTTGGTCAATATATTGTAAAACACTGTACGTTTGCTCTTATGGCTGAGTGCAAGAATATAGATATGTTTTTATATTATTTTAAAACGGAACAAAGAACAGCTAATGCAGCAATTATGGTTAAATCACACGAATAAATCAAAATTGGCTGGATCCGTGTGCTGGCAGATCGTATCTTTTGATCACAACGATACCCCAGGACAGAAAAATATAGTTCAGGAAAAGCAAACACTGGAAGCCAACGTTGCTGAAAGATGAAACCTTAGACGATCTAGCAGGATACTGATATTATTAGCACCTGAGGCCTCTATCACTGCATGTTCAATTTGACCTAATAAAACACCCAACAAAGTTAACCTCAGCAAGAAATAGACAATGAATGCATTTTTTAAAAATAGCATGAAAAGCGATGCAAAGCTTCCTTTCAGGCGAGGTATCGTGAATGGCCTGAATTGGCATCGTTCACGATTCTCAGGCAGTTCTTTACACATAAGTTTTAAATGTAGGACTGTGTGTACTGCTCTGTATGTAATCTTAAGATAAATGTTTTGAAACAATGATAAATTAAGTTAATTGTTTAACAAAGTACTGTCTCTAACTTTTCAAATCTCTTATTAAAATGGATTAGGATTAACTCTAACACTAGATAAGAGCTCATGGTGTTGGGTGTAATATATTATCATGGATAGAGGTTTGGCTAACTAACAGGAAACAGAGAGTTGGGATAAATGGGTCATTTTCAGGATGGCAAACTGTAAGTGTAAGTGCTGGGGCCTCAACTATATACGAGCGGCACAGTGGCGCAGTGGTTAGCACCGCAGCCTCACAGCTCCAGGGACCCGGGTTCAATTCCGGGTACTGCCTGTGTGGAGTTTGCAAGTTCTCCCTGTGTCTGCATGGGTTTTCTCCGGGTGCTCCGGTTTCCTCCCACAAGCCAAAAGACTTGCAGGTTGATAGGTAAATTGGTCATTATAAATTGTCACTAGTATAGGTAGGTGGTAGGGAAATATAGGGACAGGTGGGGATGTTTGGTAGGAATATGGGATTAGTGTAGGATTAGAATAAATGGGTGGTTGATGTTCGGCACAGACTCGGTGGGCCGAAGGGCCTGTTTCAGTGCTGTATCTCTAATCTAATCTATATTAATGACTTTGATGAAGGTACTGAGTGTATTGTAGCCAAATTTGTTGACGATACGAAGGCAGGTAGGAAAGCAAGTTGTGAGGAGGATACAAAGAGTCTGCAAAGGAATATAGAGAGGTTAAGTGAGTGGGCAAAAATTTGGCAGATGGAGTATAATGTGGGAAAATATGAGGCTGTCCACTTTTGCAGGAAGAATTGAAAAGCAGAATATTATTTAAATGGAGAGCGACTGCAGAATACTGTGGTACAGAGGGATCTGGGTGTCCTTATACATGAATCACAAAATGTCAGCATGCAGGTACAGCAAGTAATTAGGAAGGCAAATATAATGTTGGCCTTTATTACAAGGGTGGATGGAGTATACAAGTAGGAAAGTCTTGCTACAACTGTATAGAGCATTGGTGAAACCACACCTAGAGCACTGTGAGCAATTTTGGTCAACTTACTTAAGGAGGGGCATACTTGCATTGGAAACAGTTCAAAGAAGGTTCACTAGTCTGATTCCTGGCATGAGGGGTTTGTCTTATGAGGAAAGGTTGAGCAGGTTGGGCCTGTACTCATTGGAGTTTAGAAGACTGAGAAGTGATCTTATTGAAACATATAAGATTCCTGAGTATTGGTGAAATAAAGACATGATGTCAAAGCTTTGCATCTTGCAGTCATCAGGACAGACACAAGAATGCCTAATTTCAAAGTGAGCAACAACTTATACTGCACGAGAAGAGGGGTGCTGATTGGTTGGCAAGTCAGCTCTGGGGTATGAATATATGTGGCTTCTAGCAAGCCACTTTGCGAGCTCAACTGATAATCTTAAATTGATTGTTATTGTAATTCTTAGTACGCTCAAGATTGTTCAGCAAGTGCTGTCCAATTATGAAATCTCATCCAATGTTATACATTGTGTTCTGAATGTTGCAAGTATGGGCTGGTTGAGTATGGTTAGTACTCTGCCTATTGCAAACAGTCGAAGGGATGTGCTATTTTATACAATCTGCCAGCCATTGGGACATATGGCCTATGTACCTGGCAGAGCATTGACACTGGAGTTCATATACAGCATTACTCATTTGTGTAGTAGGCAGAACGTCTTTTCTTGATGGCAGTTAGTGGAAAATGCCATTTGTGTTGCTACTGTATAGTTGCAGTGTGAAAGGGCTAGCTTCACCTGTTGCTTAAATTTTTGAGGTACCTTACCCTTCCAGGGTAATTTGAGGTAGCCTGGGCACTTTTCAGGTCCGAAGGTGGTGGCCTTAGGCCCATTTGTGTGTATGCACGATACACAACAAACTGTGATCTGATCAGGGTAGGCATTATCCTGTGGGATAGCTTTGATGTGCCTTATTTCAGAGTCATGTGTATAAGAATCTGAGGGGGCTTAACAGGATATATGCTGAGAGGATGATTTCCCTTGTGGGGGAAATATAGAACTAGGGGGCATAGTTTCAAGTTAAGGGCCTCTCATTGAAGATGGAGATGAGGAGGAATTTCGTCTCTCAGAGGTTTGTCTCTCAGAGCATTCTCTTCCCCAGTGAGCAGTGGAGGCTGAGTCATTGAATATAATCAATGCTGAGTTGGACAGATTTTTGATCTTCAAGGGAGTCAAGGGTTATGGGGGCAGGCAGGAAAGTGGAGTTAAGGACACAATCAGGTCAGCCATGATCGTATTGAATGGTGGAGCATGCTCGAGGGGCCAAATGGCCTACACCTGCTCTTATTTCTTATGTTCTTACGAACTTTATAGCAAGAGTGGTTTTGAATTTATACTACATCAAGTGGGCCAGTCGAAAGTGTTACCCCACAATTTACAGACTTGCAGGGAAACAAATTGTGCAGCATGACAATCACAATAAACATCTTACTTTCAGTTCCGAAGAAGGGTCACTGGCCCGAAACGTAAACTCTGCTTCTCTTTTCACAGATGCTGCCAGACCTGCTGAGTGGTTCCAGCATTTCTTGTTTTTATTTCAGATTTCCAGCATCCGCAGTAGATTAGATTAGATTAGATTAGAGATACAGCACTGAAACAGGCCCTTCGGCCCACCGAGTCTGTGCCGACCATCAACCACCCATTTATACTAATCCTACACTAATCCCATATTCCTACCAAACATCCCCACCTGTCCCTATGATGTAGTATTTTGCTTTTATCTTATTTTCAGCAACTGGTTTAAAAACTGGAACCATCATGAACTATAGTTTTATTCCAGTGCATGCCAATCCCAATCCAAACATCACATTTCAAGTCACACTTTGTTACAAATGCAAAACAATCTTTAAAAACAGGGAAAACAATCACTGACAGAGTTAAAATATCCAGCACTTTAGAATTACAATAACCCAGATTTACCTATTCAGACCACCTTCCCACAAAGAGTAGTTGAGCAATGGGTTTAAAGATTAGCAGCTCAACATTACAGGCGAGTATCAGCAGTTGGATCAGTTGGTATCACTCTTGCCTCTGTGTCACACCGTTCTGAATTAAGTCCCACTCCAGGACTTGAGCTTAAAAAACAATGGCTGACACTCCAGTGCAGTATTGAGGGAGCACTTCGCTGTTGGATGCTGCCTTTTGGATGAGACGTTAAACCAAGGTCCTGTTTGCCCTCTCAGGTGGACATAAAAGATCCCGTGATTATCTGGTTATTGTCATGTTGCTGTTTATGGGAGTTTGCTGTGCACTTATTGGCTGCTGCGTTTCCTACATTACAACAGTCACTACACTTCAAAAGTACTTCATTGGCCGTAAGGTGCTTTGAGATGTCTGGCAGTTGTAAAAAGTACTTATATAAATGCAAGTCTTGCTTCGGAACATGTGCAATTGTCCTAACTTAGCAATTCACACAGAGGCCCCAGTGTCTCGGGAAACTCCCAACATCCCTTGCAGTCTAGTGCTAAACATGCATCAATAGCTATGATTACCAACATTTGCAATGCTAGTTCATGCATATACAAGTAAAATATACTTTCAGAGCTAATATTCCATTCATGCTTACATATGTTTTCACATATGCATTCGGTAAGAAGCTGGCAACATATACACAACAAAAATTCTCCTAAATTATTGCACTTGGACAAATGTGAATTAATTAAGGAAAGCCAGCATGGATTTGTTAAGGGCAAAATGTGTTTAACTAACTTTCTTGAATTTTTTGATGAGGTAACATAGAGAGTGCAATGTGGTTGATGTGGTGTGCACGGACTTCCAAAAGGCATTTGATAAAGTGCCACATAACAGGCTTGTCAGTAAAGTTAGAGCCCATGGAATAAAAGGGACAGGAGCAGCATGGATATGAAATTGGCTGAGTGACAGGAAACAGTGAGTAATTGTGAATGGTTGTTTGTCGGACTGAAGGAAGATATATAGTGGGGTTCCCTTGGGATTAGTGTTGGGCTCCCTGCTTTTCTTGATGTATATTAATGTCCTAGACTTGGGTGAACAGGACACAATTTCAAAATTTGCCGATGACACAAAACTGGGAAGTATTGTGAACTGAAGAAGATAGTGATAAACTTCAAGAGGCTAGAGATAGGCTAGTGGAATGGGTGGACAAGTGGCAGATGGAATTTAATGCAGAAAAGTGTGAAGTGATACATTTTGGTAGGAAGAATGAGGAGAAGCAATATAAATTAAAGGGTACAATTCTAAAGGGGGTGCAGGAGCAGAGGGACCTTGGGTATATGTGCATAAATCTTTGAAGGTTGCAGGGCTGGCTGAGAAAGAAGTTGATAAAGCATATGGGATCCTGGACATTGTAAATAAAGGCATGGAGTACAAAAACAAGGAAGCCATGATAAATCTGTATAAAACACTGGCTCGGCCTCAACTATAGTATTATGTCCAGTTCCGGGCACCACATTTTCAGAAGGATGTTAAGGCATTAGAGAGGATGCAGAAAAGTTTCATGAGGAACTTCAGTTACGTGGATAGATTGGAGAAGCTGGGTCTGTTCTCCTTGGAGAAGAGAAGATTAGGAGGAGATTTGACAGAGGTGTACCAAATCTTGAAGGGTGTGGACAGAGTAGATAGGGAGAAACTGTCCCCATTGACTGAAGGATTCAGAACCAGAGGATACCGATTGAAAGTGATGAGCAAAAGAATCAACAGCGACATGAGGAAAAACTGTTTTCCACAGCGAGTGGTTAGGATCTGGAATGCACTGCCTGAGAGTGTGGTGGAGGCAGATTCAATTGTGGCTTCAAAAGAGAATTGGATAATCACCTGAAGAGGAAAAATTTGCAGGGCTACAGTGAAAAGGCAGGAGAGTGAGACTAGGTGAGTTGCTCTTGCAGAGAGCTGGCACAGGGACGACAGGCTGAATGGCCTCCTTCTGTGCTGTAATCATTCTATGATTCTATGAGTATATTACATGGATCATCTTAAAAGTCATCTCTCCATCAGTGCTTTAGTCATTGATTGGGTCACTCAAAACCTAAAGGTTTCATTGTAATAATATCCCATTTTGTTTGTGTGTATCGAATAATGTTACTAATAATCACAATACAGTTCACAACCCATCCTGCCTCCCCATGCCAAACAGAGTTACTATTGAACAAGCACTATTAAATGTGTCAGTGCTGAAATAACAGGCCTTCTAAATGCCCGAGGATAATTTAATTTCACAATTTTTTAACAGCAGATTTATATTAGGCGTTAAGCAACTCTCAGAGTGTATTTCTGAGTTCCTTAGGACTTGGTTTATTCAATAGTCAATTATTCCAGTTGTAAGTGAACTCTGTAAGCCTAATCAGAACTCATCACAGTTACAGCAGTTTAACAGACGTGAAGCTCTGACTGTTCCTTTTGTATTAGTTGCAAGTGTTTACTTTTTCCATCAATCTAAGGATCAGTTGCTGCACAGGCTAATCACACCAGTAAATTGACAATCCAAATTCAGTCTGTAAACCAACAGTTCTCTGATAAGAATATGTAGGAAATTAATTTACCTTGTGCAAATGTTCCAATTACTGGGCCAATTCCATTCAGTGCTCCTGAATTAACTGACACATATACTGTGGATAACATTCATGAAAATTAGAATCTGCTACAGAAATTAACTATCAATTAGATCTAAGCTTTTTTCAGTCTGGTGGTGAGGGTTATATTAAATTATTACCAGGGATCCATTGTGACATGGTACAGAATACATGCAAAGATCCAAATCACAAACCTTTCCCAGCTTTCAATCTCAGCCAACAGGTTATAGTATCAAAACCCAACTCATAGATATCCAGCTCAATTGAGAGCCTGGTCAACATGCCCTCAGCTCCTACCCGAACAAAGACACATACTGCAGCTCACCATGTCACATTCTTTTGGTTCCCACTCAAACTCATATACAAGCATCTCCTTGGCTTCCCCATCACAAATGGCAAACTCACTTTCTCTCAGCTGTGCAATCCAGCTACCAGGTAAACTCCATTGTTCAATGCTATACATCTCAAATGAGCATCTTCAGTTCTGTTAAATGTTTTGTTAATAAACAAAATTGTTATGAAATATTGACAGGAATCTTCATCTGGAAAAAAATTGATTGATTTGCTTGTGTGGGAATCACTTAACTACATTGTGCTGAATTACCTCACTTCTTCTTTTCAATTATGCTGATGCCCTGCACTGTGGATATTGGTTCTTTTACCTAAGCTTCTTTGTAAAAGACATGATATTCCAGAATAATCCTTGAGCATCAGTATGCTCAACATGAATCTGGTACAGAATGTTTAAAAGAAAGGCTGCAGCAAGTACAGGTTACTCATTAGCAGTGTGAGTGATTCTCTTCTTCCATGAGCTAGATTTATTGCCTCAGTGATTTTAACAACTTCAATTAAGCATTCTTGAAAATATGTTTTTTAACAGTGTTACTCGTCTATACATTCATTCACATGAACCAAGACATTATTTAGTACTTAATAGCTCATACCTATTTGATTCTAGTAACTCGTATAATAAAAGGGAAGTAGGAGAACAAGTGAATAACATAAACGTAGATTTAAATGTTATAACCAGTGACTTAAAGTACCTACAGCAAATATATTATATGTTCCACCTAACTGGCTTCCCAACTACAACAGCAGGCAATTATAGAATAAGCAGTCATTGTGACAGAAGAAGAGACTGACAGACTTTTGGCTGCTGAAAGATAAATTGATGATTTTAGCATATGAATCAATTCAAATTTAAACCTTCAGGAGCTAAGCTGGAAAGCAAACTACCTAAAATGTTGTTATGGTATTTTTAGAACTGTCAAATATTTATAGGAGAGCTATGGCTGCAGCTAAAGGGTGGAATGGTTTTGCAAAGTCCTCCTGCCAAACTGAAACTTTACATAGTTTTACATAGAATGTACAACACAAAAACAGGTCACTCAGCCCAACAGGTCCATTCGAGCCTCCTCGCACCTTACTTCATCTCACCGTATCAACATATCCTTCCGTTCCTTTCTCCCTTGTGTATAGATCTAGCTTTCTCTTCAAGGTATCTATGCTAATCACCTCATCTACTCCATGTGGTAGTGAGCATTTCAAAGCAATCTGAACAGTTTCTAGGGTGGGATTTTGTTTTGCGTTACTCGTTCTGGATTTGGGTGCATTAAATTCCCTCAATGTGAAGCCTCGGTAATGATTACTAACATAGAGAATCCTACAACCTAAAGAAGCTTATCAGCCATGACAGCAATACGTGCCTGTACTTCTGCTGCCTAATAAGAGGGTGCCTAATAAGAAGGAATTTTCCTCCACACAAGATCAGGGGGCAGGTTGTTCAACCTTGCCCGTCTAAGAGCGAAGTCCAAAGTACGGAAAGTCCTCATCAGAGAACTCCTCTTTGCTGACGATGCTGCTTTAACATCTCACACTGAAGAATGCCTGCAGAGTCTCATCGACAGGTTTGCGTCTGCCTGCAATGAATTTGGCCTAACCATCAGCCTCAAGAAAACGAACATCATGGGGCAGGATGTCAGAAATGCTCCATCCATCAATATTGGCGACCACGCTCTGGAAGTGGTTCAAGAGTTCACCTACCTAGGCTCAACTATCACCAGTAACCTGTCTCTAGATGCAGAAATCAACAAGCGCATGGGTAAGGCTTCCACTGCTATGTCCAGACTGGCCAAGAGAGTGTGGGAAAATGGCGCACTGACACGGAACACAAAAGTCCGAGTGTATCAGGCCTGTGTCCTCAGTACCTTGCTCTACGGCAGCGAGGCCTGGACAACGTATGCCAGCCAAGAGCGACGTCTCAATTCATTCCATCTTCGCTGCCTTCGGAGAATACTTGGCATCAGGTGGCAGGACTATATCTCCAACACAGAAGTCCTTGAAGCGGCCAACACCCCCAGCTTATACACACTACTGAGTCAGCGGTGCTTGAGATGGCTTGGCCATGTGAGCCGCATGGAAGATGGCAGGATCCCCAAAGACACATTGTACAGCGAGCTCGCCACTGGTATCAGACCCACCGGCCGTCCATGTCTCCGTTATAAAGACGTCTGCAAACGCGACATGAAATCGTGTGACATTGATCACAAGTCGTGGGAGTCAGTTGCCAGCATTCGCCAGAGCTGGCGGGCAGCCATAAAGACAGGGCTAAATTGTGGCGAGTCGAAGAGACTTAGTAGTTGGCAGGAAAAAAGACAGAGGCGCAAGGGGAGAGCCAACTGTGCAACAGCCCCAACAAACAAATTTCTCTGCAGCACCTGTGGAAGAGCCTGTCACTCCAGAATTGGCCTTTATAGCCACTCCAGGCGCTGCTTCACAAACCACTGACCACCTCCAGGCGCGTATCCATTGTCTCTCGAGATAAGGAGGCCCAAAAGAATTGCAATAAACCTTAGATAGGTTAACATAGGGTATCAATATTCAAATTACAACAAGCAACTCTCATCTCCCTTCCTTGAAAAAACGGTTCAAATGCCACAGACAGATAATCTTCAAAGTTTATCACCCTGAAAAAGAATTTGGACATTTATATTTTATTCTATACTTAAAGAAATCTTTTCTTTTTACTGAACTGGGAAGCTTTATAATGACGGTTTAATTAAAAAAAATTTTTTTAGCTGATGGCATGAAGCAAGATCTACCCCACAGCCAATAGGTAACCATGGAAACTTGACAAATCAGGCTTCCAGCACAATATCTTGAGCCACCACTTGCATGGCAGTGACAGAGGTGAAACCTCCAATATCAATAATCTGAGAGACACGAATATAGTGTGCAAGCCTGGACACATCCATGAGCAAAAATACATCCTTCTTGCTCAGAAGTGGAGGATGACACAGTCAGTTGCCCTGCTAGATCTCCGCTTTTTAAAAACGGGTTGAGAAGATTCCTAACATCGAAATCAAGTCATCATTTGCAGATTGGCTAATTAATCTGAATCACATTAACACAGATTGATGTAGGTTCAGAAAATGCTTCCAACCTCATCCCTAACACAGGAAGTCATTATTTAGGCACCTGTTGTGTTTGGAGTTCCAAGGATTTTTCTTCCCTTAGAATTCTTTTTTAGAAGATATGCATAGAGTGGTTTCCCTTCAGCAGGGAGAATATAATACTCTAATTAGCTGAATGTTGGCAAAGGAAATGCTGCAAAAACTAATGATATAAATGGTACAGTATTGCCTTGAAAATAAACTAGGTAACAGTGCACCCAGTGAAAGAGACAAAAGCAAAGTTCAGTGATTAAAGAAATCATAATGATCAACCTGAAACATTGGGCCCCAGGCTAATTGAGACCCTAAAATATCCAGTTAATGGCCATGAAAGGCAGCTTCCCACCTCCGTTCTCATTTAACTGAAATTGGAGGGGCCTGCCGCCACGTGGAGACACTGCCAGGTGAGACCTGGCGGCCTCCTGGCAGGCTTTGTGGGGGAGGGTCCCTCCTCTGGGGATAATCTGTGGCCCTTGGAGGCACCCCCCCCCCCCGCCCACCGGTGGCGATGAGGAGATGGTCACCCCCACAGCAAGATCGCCCCCCACTTCTCGCCAGGACTAGCCCTGGTGACCCGGACCTCACTTATCTGCATCCTGGGGTCTCCAACATCTTGTCCACTTGCAAGCCTCCTGCAATACTGGCAGTGACCACTGCTCCTGATGGCGCTGCTGGTAGTGCGGAGCTGCCAGTCTTCTGATGTACTGGCAGCTCTGGAGGTGGGAGCTCATCCCTTAAAGGGATGGCACCCGACGGTGGGCAGTTAATTGGCTGCCCGCCGTGAAATTCCACTTGGCGTCTGACTGAGGGCCAAAGCAAGGTCTCCACTCCCGCTTTCCGGCCCGACAGCGGGATAAAATCCCAGTGATTAACTTGGGTTCTCTCTCCTCAGATGCTACCAGACCTGTTGAGTATTTTCCAACATTTTCTGTTTTTATCAAACATAAATTTTTGTCAGATGAAATAACAGATTATCTGTCCATTAGCACATCACTATTTGTAGGAACTCGCCATATGCAAATTGGCTGCCATGTTTCCTACATTACAACAGCGACTACACTTCAAAAGTACTTCATTGGCTGTAAAGCACTTTGAGTCATGAAAAGTGCAAAATCAATGAAGTCTTTCTTTTATTAAATATATTCTAGCAATGATTTACTCTTGATCAACAGCAACATTTTCTCCTCTGCTCAAATAACTCTCAGCTTCTTAAATTAATAACTTCTAGGAGACATGTTTGATATATTTCAGTTTAGTTTATTTTAGAGATACAACACTGAAAAAGGCCCTTCGGCCCACCGAGTCTGTGCCGACCATCAACCACCCATTTATACTAATCCTAGACTAATCCCATATTCCTACCACATCCCCATCTCTCCCTATATTTCCCTACCACCTACCTATACTAGGGGCAATTTATAATGGCCAATTTACCTACCAACCTGCAAGTCTTTTGGCTTGTGGGAGGAAACCGGAGCACCCGGAGGAAACCCACGCAGACACAGGGAGAACTTGCAAACTCCACACAGGCAGTACCCAGAATTGAACCTGGGTCACTGGAGCTGTGAGGCTGCGGTGCTAACCACTGCGCTACTGTGCTGCCCCATTTTATTTAGCTAAATGCCAGAAATAGTGAAGGATGAAATTGTCCACTGCTAATAATTTACCTCTAAACACCAGACCCCAAGATAACACAAGGCACTCAAATGTAAACAGAACTGTGATGAGAGACCGTTGCTGACCGTAGGTCAGACATGGATACTTTTCTTTATTCATTTCATGGGATATGAGCATCGCTGGCAAAGACAGCATTTGTTGCCCATCCCTAATTCCCTTGAGAAGGTGCTGGTGAGCTGCCTTCTTGAACCGCTGTAGTCCATCTGGTGTGGGTGCACCAACAGTGCAGTTACGGAGTGAGTTCCAGGATTTTGATCAAGTGACAGTGAAGGAACAGCGATATATTTCCAAGTCAGGATGGTTTGTAACTTGGAGGTGGTGGTGTTTCCATGCATCTAGAACATAGAACATAGAACATTACAGCGCAGTACAGGCCCTTCAGCCCTCGATGTTGCGCCGACCTGTGAAACCATCTGACCTACACTATTCCATTTTCATCCATATGTCTATCCAATGACCACTTAAATGCCCTTAAAGTTGGCGAGTCTACTACTGTTGCAGGCAGGGCGTTCCACACCCCTACTACTCTCTGTGTAAAGAAACTACCTCTGACATCTGTCCTATATCTATCACCCCTCAACTTAAAGCTATGTCCCCTCGTGTTTGCCATCACCATCCGAGGAAAAAGGCTCTCACTATCCACCCTGTCTAACCCTCTGATTATCTTATATGTCTCTATTAAGTCACCTCTTCTCCTCCTTCTCTCTAACGAAAACAACCTCAAGTCCCTCAGCCTTTCCTCGTAAGACCTTCCCTCCATACCAGGCAACATCCTAGTAAATTTAGTTAATTTTTCTTCCTTTTTTTTGCATTCCTTTTTACATTTTTTGCATTTATTTCATTTCATGTTAGTTTGTTCAGTTTGCTTACCCACTGTTTTTTTCAGGTTGTTTTTCTTCAGGTTTGCACTTGCTGATGTTCTATATTCAGTATATTCACACCTAATCTGTACTAATGCTTTGTCTTTCAAAACACCATTAACATATTGTTTGCCTTTGCTCCGTGACCTTTTGGTCAGCTATGTGGCCTGGTCCAATCTGCACCTTCTCCTTTGTTATCTCTTGCCCAACCCCCACCTCACTTGTTTATAATCTGTGACTTTTCTAATATTTGTCAGTTCCGAAGAAGGGTCACTGACCCGAAACGTTAACTCTGCTTCTCTTTCCACAGATGCTGCCAGACCTGCTGAGTGAATCCAGCATTTCTTGTTTTTGTTTCAGATTTCCAGCATCCGCAGTATTTTGCTTTTATCCTAGTAAATCTCCTCTGCACCTTTTCCAAAGCTTCCACATCCTTCCTATAATGCGGTGACCAGAACTGCACGCAATACTCCAGGTGCGGCCGCACCAGAGTTCTGTACAGCTGCAGCATGACCTCGTGGCTCCTAAACTCGATCCCCCTACTAATAAAAGCTAACACACCATATGCCTTCTTAACAGCTCTATTAACCTGGGTGGCAACTTTCAGGGATTTATGTACCTGGACACCAAGATCTCTCTGCTCATCTACACTACCAAGAATCTTCCCATTAGCCCAGTATTCTGCAATCTGCTGCTCTTGACCTTCTAGGTGGTAGAGGTCATGGGTTTGGAAGGTGCTGTTGAAGGAGGCGGAGTGAGTTGCTGTAGTGCATCTTGTATACGGTACATACTGCTGCCACTGTGCGTCGGAGATGGAGGGAGTGAATGTTGAAGGTGGTGAATGGGTTGCCAATCAAGAAGGCTGCTTTGCACCATCATGTTTGTACAGCTCAGAAGATCCCAGGTTCAGCCCCCGGCCTGTGCCAAATTAGTTTTGGGGAGATAGTGGGGGTCCTTATCATTGGCTTGGCTGTGATGCTCATCATGGCTAAATATCCTGCTCATACACAGTGTCACGCCTCATATGCTAAATAGTGGTTACGTGGCCAAAGTATACTATAGCACCATCACTGGTTAAAAGACAGAGGCCAGTGAATTGTGCACCTTCTCTGTCTTCATCTGCAGCAAGTGCAGCAGAGACAGAAGGCTGCCAGCATCACTGGTAATTAAAGCATACAAGTTTGCACGGGTAGCTTTCATTATAAATATGGCTGTAAGAATTGATAATGAAGGTTTATGCCAATATATATGTTTTAATATGTTACGAATAAATTATCTATGGCATGGTCCACAGTCAGATAATGAACATTTGTTGTTTAGATACTAGGCAGAGATTGAGTTAAGAAATTTCAGAAATTTACTCCATAGTACCACCAACTGGCCAGAGCCTGCAACTACATCATTACAGAAAGCTGTTTACATACAGGATTTGCATTCTATGGCTTAGAAACTAGGGTGCGCCTACACTTGCACATGTGAAGGGTACAGGGCCAGTCCCTGCACCTGACTGGTGAGGCACCCCCGAGGTTGGACCTCAAGGCTCACTCCATGGAGTTGGCGAGCTATGGAGAGTGACAGGCAGTTTGTTGATGAAGCGTGGTGAAGATGGTTGCAGCACCCCTCAAGTAAATGAGGAAGGGGGATGATCAGGAACACTGAGGGTGATCAGGTCAGGAGCCAGTGGTGGCTGGTGGGAGAGGTGGGGGGAGAAGCAGCAGAAAATCGGGGAGGGATTGGCACTGATCAGTTGGCACTTGGTGGGGGGAATCAGTGGCATCCGCCTCAGGGCGGACCAATCTTGCAGTGGGAGACTCAGACAGGTGTTAGGCACCTTATTTGCATATGCAAAAGGCCTAACGGCAATTTTTTTTGGCCTTTACCAATATGTCAGGCATGCACTTCCAGTTCGCAGTGAGCTTGCACCTCTTGCCCTTAGCCGCTGAAAAACGGGTGCTGCATGGGTAAATATCTCGGCCTTTATGTTTACAAAGGCAATTTTCATGTTAAATATTGATAAAAATTGTGACAATGGTAAATTCGACAGGAACAGCATACATGCTTTTTAATAATATAGAGAGAATGGATAAATGTGCAATAAACATATTGCCTCCAATTGTGAAGTATTCATGATTCATTTATTGTTTCTGGACAGTTCATATACTGTAGTGACTTCCACTCCCTGGTCCCATGCTGCAGTGTTTGGCATTATCATGCTATCCATATACTGCAGATAACTTATAATAAGCCATTTCTTATTTCTTCACCAAGAGAGAGAACTCTTATAACATGACACATCCACGTGATCTGATGACAATTTTCTATATAACCTCTCAGGAGAATCCCGACAACAAAGCCCAGACTTAAATAGTTAGCAACCAACAGCTGCTGAATTTCAAATTGTAGTAATGGATCACTTTGTTCATTGAAACTGATGGGAAGCGGCAGTATGTTGGCAAGGTGCTGAGATAACTAACATAGCAGCATTACTTTCGGGGCATGAGCCAGCAGCAGGAATCTTTGGAGGAATCATAAAAAACAATTTTATTCTCCTTTCATAAAATTAGGTAGAGATTTGGAGGACACTTTCTCGCAGACAAGAGAAAAAATGTTTGCATGCAAAAGTGCCAATTATACTGTGTATTTTTCTCCTCCACCTGGGGTGTTTGAACTGTAACCTTAGGCCACATGTGACTCCCCCACACTGCACCGCCCCCCCCCCCCCCGCCCCCCCACCATAGCCCTTGAAGTCTAAGCAACTCTGTCCTATTTATGCTTATTGTAGTATATTGTATTAAACTGGTTTATTGCATTGTAATATCTTTTGTATGCTGCCTCTCTACTGCCCTCTCTGTTGGGAGGCATAAATAAAAAGTGTCCAACATGTGGCTTCCTGTATGTTAGTTTTACTCGGTAAATACACGACAGAAACATGGCGATGATAGGACAGATTGTTGGGAGAGCAGAGTCAAGCTAACGGAAATGGAAGAAGGTACCCAGACAGAAAGAGGAAGAAGCCAGATAAGTTAATTAAAAGTATGTAGGAAGGAAGAAGAAATAAGTTGTTATTTTCATTATTTTTTGTCAATGATATTTTTGTTAGACATACAGGTGTTAAGGAAAAACAATTTTATTTTACATGTAAATTATTCTGCAAGCATTGGTGATATATGTTTTGGTTGTGATTACAGTAACAAGCGTGCAACTCAATCCGTTAAATTTCAGAGTATTGTATTCTGCGAAATTATGTACAAGTACCATTTTACATTTCAATGTAAATTTTTTTAAGTGGGGAGGAAGTGTAGTATACTGTATTAAACTGCTTATTGTATTGTAATATCGCTTTTATACTGTCTCTCTGCTTCCCTCTCTGTTGGGAGGTATAAATAAAAGTATCCAACATGGTTGCTCCCAGTAAAGACCTCAGGGGAAATTTTATGCTCTCCCCCGTGATGGATTCCCACCACCATCCTGCCTCTGCCAAAATTTAGACTGGGGTGGGAAGGCCTGTGAACAGCCTTTGCATCCTGCTGCCAATTGAGGCCCTTAACTGGGCAATTAACTCCAATTAAGGACCTCTTCCTGCCGCAGATACAATTAGCTGTGTGACGGGTGGCCCTGTCGCCGCACAGCACGACAAACCATGTGGGCTGCTTCCTGGCTCTGGGGATTGGTGGTGGGGGGGGGGTCCCTCGTTAATAGGCACAGTGCCTGAATGAGGGACCAGCATTGGGAAGGAGGTGGGCCTGCTGAAAGCCACCCCCTGAAAGCTGACCATGCGAGACCCCTCCCGCCCTGACCTACCTGTGCCTGGGTCCAGTGATGCTCCTGGCCTCTGGTAGGTGCTCCTCCAGCAGCAGCCACTGCCTCCATGGTGGCGCTGCAGCTTCTGGCCTCTGATTGGCCGGCAGCTCTCCAAGGGTGGGACTTCCGGCAATGGGATCCTTGATCCTGTGGAAGGCCCACTGCTGTCCACTTAAGAGCCTGATTGGCACGAGATTCGGCAGGCCTTACGGAAAAGTGGCAACATGGGGATCTCGGTGTCACTTTTTCCGGATGTTGAGTCACCCACCATCAGAATAAAATCCCGGCCCACAAGTTAGTTTTAGAGTCATAGAGAGATACAGCACTGAAACAGGTCCTTCGGCCCACCAAGTCCACACCGACCATCAACCACCCATTTATACTAATCCTACATTAATCCCATCTTTCCCTCTCACATCTCGACAATTCTCCTACCACCTACCTACCCTAGGGGCAATTGTTACAATGGCCAATTTACCTATTAACCTGTAAGTCTTTGGCATGTGGGAGGAAACCGGAGCACCTGGAGGAAACCCACACGGTCACAGGGAGAACTTGCAAACTCCACACTGGAAGCATCCAGAACCAAACCTGGGTTGCTGGAGCTATGAGGCTGCTGTGCTAACCACTGTGCCACCCTTCAGTTTTACACACAACACTTATATTTACAGGATTGATCTGTATAAATTCTGTAGGCTTTGAGGTTTGGAAAAGACTTCTAATCATGATTGTCTCATAAGTTGGGGGGGGATGGGGATAAAAGTGTCCAACAAATTTACCCTGTCTGGGAGGTTCAACCTCTGCTTGAAATCAGGTATATGAGAGGCAGCTGTTAACTCTTCAAACCCTAGTCTGATTGACAGTTCTACACTCCAAGACCTCCTGACATTAGTACTGTTACCTTCAGCCAGTTAAGCATCTCACGTGATTCAACTAGATGCTGAAGATTTAACAGCTTAGACGTCATGTATGGTATATAATGTCAGTTAAAGAATTGCGGTGAAACGATTCCAAGAATCTTGAAACAATTCAATATGTTCGATTCCAAAAGCAGATTACAGAATGAAACTTAATTAATTTATTATGATCTCATCTGCTGTCAGCTTATTCATTCTTCCATATAATCTTAATTTTTACAATAAATATTGCAGAGAATAGGCTTCCATTCGGAGGTAAAGATAATGATTGCAATTATGCGGAGTCCAAAACTAGGGGCCTTAAATAGAGGAAAGTCACTAATAAATACAACAGGGAGTTCCACAGAAACGTCTTTATTCAGAGAGTGGGTACAGCGTGGAACTTGCTACCACAAGCAGTAGTTGAGGCAAATAGCATAGATGCCTTTGAGAGGAAGCTAGATAAGTACATAGTGAGAAAGGAATAGAAGGATATGAAGATAGGGTCAGATGAAGTTGGGTGGGAGGAGGCTCGTGTGGAGCATAAACACCAGCAGGGAAAAGTTGGACGTGTTTCTGTGCTGTAAATTCTATATAATCCTATATAAAAGTGGAAAATTCATAGATCAGAGCACTAGGGTCTGTTAGTATCAGCAATTTGGGAGAGACTAACAGAAATATGCATATTAATAGGAACAGATTTAGGTTTTATATATGGTTCCGTAGTGCTCCATGAAATGAATCTATGTGGCCCATGAAAATAATAAGGTTGGGCACGCACACCCTCAAATTCTTTATATGGAAGACATTTTCTCCAGTAGATAAACTACATGATGTTTTTCCAAAAATATTGTCCAATTAGTCTACTTTGCTCGATGTGGAAATCTGAAATCAACCAAGTGAAAGCTTATCTCTAGCGAGTTAATTCATTGTTGCAAAACCCCTAATTAGGATTATCAAAGATCAAGCTGTATCTGTAATAGGAGCAACATCAGAATATAAGGATGATAATTAAGAACCACCCAGTTCCCTCATGGTTTTTCTCAGGAAGGAGAGGAAAAGTAATAGTAAAAGGATGAGTATCTGGGAAGCAGTGAATTTTGTGCAGTCATGTCTTTGTTCACACACGCATTAGGTGACATAACAACAGTGTAGCCAAAGCTAACTGGAATGAGGACAATTATTTCAGTTTACCACAGTGCATAGAAACTCAGAACATTTAAAAATGTACACAGTCTTTATCATGGCTCAACACAAGCTCAAGCAAGACTGGTTAAGATAAAATAACAATCTGGCAAGCAAAGCTAGTTTTCTGTCTTTCCACATTCTTCCAAACCAATACTGGGTCTTTAGAGATTCCATATAGAGCAGTAAAAATATTTTGATTTATGTTCAGAAGCCTGGACAAATACTTGAAGGATTCATGGACAGAATACTTAATTTGGCAGATAACGGGCTTAAATTAGAGATACATTACTCTTCAAGAACAAGTATGCATGGCTCTGCTGAAGGAGATTTATTTTTCTTTACTCTGCAAAGAGAATCGTATTAATGTAAATGTGTAGAACTGTTTATAGCACAATACCCAAATACTTATTTCCATTCTACAGCCAAAAGAAAGCTATTTCTTCATGCAAACTTTAAATTACATTAAATTCTGAATGATTCATTTCCCTTGTAAGAAATACTTTTAGAATCAGGCTATTTGTGAGTACAATTCAGCTCTTTCTGATCTCACAGGCCTGGATTAGTTTACAATGCAACGTCGGGGAAAGCTTCATGTTACCTCAGCTCACTTTAACCATTGTTACTTTTATTGTTTGTCAAATGCATTCAAATCAATCAACAATTCCATATCAGCTAAAGTGTTACTGGATTATTCACTGCTGGAAAACAACCAAGTTCTGACAACTGAGTGTTCTAAGTATATTCACTGCTGCTTAAAGCTCTCGTATGTTTTCACAGTGACAGTCTTGTCAACTACAGAAATTTGAGGCCAGCCAACCAGATATCTCTTTGGATTTCAGAAGATTATTTGTTTTCGACAGTGACTTGACTTCAAGAAAATTAACATCCCAGTTTGTTTCTAGGAGACAATGCTGGGGAGATTCACTGACCCCTGACTTTGTTCAAGAAACCAATTTGAAAGCTTGGTCCAAACAATTCAGCAAACAGATTTTGCACAATTTTGCTTAAGGGCAATCCTATCAAAAGATAACTACAGCCACCTGAGGAAACCAGTTGTTCATACCAGTGAAGCACAATTTGATTTTTGTTTGGTTCAATGAGGGCTGGCAGAGCACAGATATTATGCAGTGTGCTACATTGGACCATTGGGTATTGTATTCGGTACCTTTTATTGGACCAAAAAATGTTTGAGTTACAGTAGCTTTTACGATAAGAAATGGAAAGGAACAAGAAAAGCATCTATGCTGTTTTATTGACTGAAAATTATAGTATTCTGTAAAAAAAAGACTTGCATTTACATCCACACCTTATCACTTCTCCCTGCTTTTCTTTGAATAGTGCCAAGGGATCGTGAACAGTCATACAAGACCTTAGTTTAATATCTTATCCGAAGGACTGCAGTTCTGACCATGCTGCATTCGCCAGTGCTGTACTGGAGTGTCAGCTTAAATGATGTGCTTGACCTGGACTGGAGCTTAAAGCCATGACCTTTTGGCTTAAACCTGAGTGTTGCCAACTGAGCCAAGTTGACAAAGACTTATTGAATGTCACAAGAGATATCCACTGAATGCCAGTATTGTTGATGGGAGCCTTAGCCGTTGTCCTTAGAACTTCAAATACACAGCTAAGCATCACTTGCTTAAGAAGAATTGCTTGGGCATATATTTGGCTACAGATCTTCTGTCACTTGCTCAGTTCTGCAAGACTTTCTGCCTTCTCAGCGATAACGGTCAGATGTAAAGGATACTTGGCCCTTGTTACAGTTATTTCTATCTGTACCTTTTTACAATGTCATCCAACTTAAAAAAAAACATTTGCAGTGTATACAGTAAATATGCAATCAATATATATTTTTTAAATAACAATTTTCTGGGATTTCAAGATATATTTTTGAATTACTTTAACCAAAACTTAAAGGCACATTTAGCTTGGCAGTGTTCTCCTTTGTAGAATGGAAGGCTTGGGTTCAAGTCCCACTCCAGCACTTGAGCGCATAATCTAGGTTGGCATTTCAGTAAAATATCAAGGGAGTATTGTATGAGGTATTGTTCATCTTTAAGATAAGCCATTATAGTGATGTCTTATCTGCTTGTTCTTCAGGTTCTGTGGACTGTCAAGATTCTATGGCATTATTTGAAGGGCGGGAAGTTCTCCTGGTGTCATGACCAACATGCCTCCAAAAACAGAACAAGTGCTGTTTGTGGGACACTGCTGTGCACAACTGGACTGCCGCAATTGCCTACGTACAACAGACACTCTACTTCAACGTAATTCATTGTATATGAAGCGATTTGGGAGATTTCTGCGACAAGGTGCGATGTAAATAATATCTTCTACAGAGCCTTTAACATAACAAAACATCCAATTGTAATCTTTTAAATTCATTCTTGTCTCTCTTGAGTGTTTGTACAGTTTCTTTTTAATTTGCAACCTCATAATGAAATGCTCCTGTCATCAAATTTCATTTCGCCTGTTGAGGAGGTGTCACACCAATTTGCTTTGTTGAATGATAATTTTCTTTAATCCACAGACTGGAAATCTGAATTTATTGTTTTTTTTAAAAGAAATTTTAAAAACAGATAAAAAATGACTTTGCTAGCAGCTTAAGATGGCCACCTAATTTGCAACACTGTAATCCTACATCCTAAATGTCTGCTCATCCCAGCAAGAATCAAGACCCGGAAAGTATAAGGAAACTACCTGTAAAGGCCTGCTTGGGTCTGCAATTGAAACCCAACCCAAGCCCGACAGAACCACATCCGACCCGGCCCGACCCGACGACTGGAATGAAGTTGATTATATTAAAAAGTCCCACCTGGTCCCACCGGCAGGACAGACCCAGCAGAAGTGGCGGCACAGTGCGACACAGTCAGGAGGGAATTGCCCTGGGAGTCCTCTACATCAACTCTGGACCCCATGAAGTCTCATAGCATCAGGTCAAACATGGGCAAGGAAACCTCCTGCTGATTACCACCTACCGCCCACCCTCAGCTGATGAGTCAGTACTCCTCCATGTTGAACACCACTTGGAGGAAGCACCGAGGGTGGCAAGGACACAGACTTCAATGTCCATCACCAAGAGTGGCTCAGTAGCACCACTACTGACCGGGCTGGCCGAGTCCTAAAGGACATAGCTGCTAGACTGTGTCTACGGTAGGTGGTGAGGGAACCAACAAGAGGGAAAAACATACTTGACCTCGTCCTCACCAATCTGCCTGCCGCAGATGCATCTGTTCATGACAGTATTGTTAGGAGTGACCAACCTTCACATTGAGGATACCATCCATCGTGTTGTGTGGCACTATCACCGTGCTAAATGGGATAGATTTCAAACAAATCTAGCAATGCAAAACTGGGCATCCATGAGGTGCTGTGGGCCATCAGCAGCAGCAGAATCATACACAACCACAATCTATAACTTCATGGCCCAGCATATCCCCCACTCTACCATTACAATCAAGCCAGGAGACCAACCCTGGTTCAATGAAGAGTGCAGGAGGGCATGCCAGGAGCAGCACCAGACAGACCTCAAAATGAGGTGTCAGCCTGGTGAATCTACAGCAGAGGACTACTTGAATGCCAAACTACGTAAGCAGCATGCAATAGACAGAGCTAAGCGATACCATAACCAACGGATCAGATCTAAGCTCTGCAGGCCTGCCACATCCACCCGTGAATGGTGGTGGACAATTGAACAACTAACTGGAGGAGGTGGCTCCCCAAATATCCCCATCCTCAATGATGGGGAGGACCAGCACATCAGTGCGAAAGATAAGGCAGAAGCATTTGAAACAATCTTCAGCCAGGTGCCGAGTTGATGATCCATCTCAGCCTCCTCCTGAAGTCCCCAGCATCACAGATGCCAGACTTCAGCCAATTTGATTCACTCTGCGTGATATCAAGAAATGGCTGAAGGCACTGGATACTGCAAAGGCTATGGGTTCCTGACAATGTTCCGGCAATAATACTGAAGACTTGTACTCCAGAACCTGCCGCACCCCTAGTCAAACTGGTCCAATACAGCTACAACCCTGGCATCTACCCGGCACTGTGGAAAATTGCCCAGCTATGTCCTGTACACAAAAAGCAAGACAAATCGAACACGGCCAATTACTGCCACATCAGCCTACTGTCAATCATCAGTAAAGTGATGGAAGGTGGCATCAACAGTGCCATCAAGCAGCACTTGCTTAGCAATAACCTGCTCAGTGACGCTCAGTTTGGGTTCTGCCGGGGCCACTCAGCTCCTGATCTCATTACAGCCTTGGTTCAAACATGGACAAAAGAGCTGAACTCAAGAGGTGAGGTGAGAGTGACTGCCCTTGACATCAAGGCAGCATTTGACTGAGCATGGCATCAAGCAGCCCTAGCAAAACTGGAGTTAATGGGATCAGGGGGAAAACTCTCCGCTGGTTGTAATGCAAAGGAATATGGTTGTGGTTGTTGGAGGTCAATCATCTGAGCTCCAGGACATCGCTGCAGGAGTTCCTCAGGGTAGTGTCCTAGGCCCAACCATCTTCAGCTGCTTCATCAATGCTGATGATTGCACAATGTTCAGCACCATTTGCGACTCCTCAGATACTGAAGCAGTCCGTGTAGAAATGCAGCAAGACATGGACAATATTTACGCTTGGGTTGATAAGTGGCAAGTAACATCCTCACCACAGAAGTGCCAGGCAATGACCATCTCCAACAAGAGAGAATCTAACCATCTCCCCTTGACATTCAAATGGCATTACCATCGCTGAATCCCCCACTATCAACATCCTCGGGGCTACCGTTGACCAGAAACTGAACTGGAGTAGCCATATAAATACCGTGGCTGCAAGAACAGGTCAGTGGCTAGGAATCCTGCGGCGAGTAACTCACCTCCTGACTCCCCAAAGCCTGTCCACCATCTACAAGACGCAAGTCAGGAGTGTGATGGAATACTGTCCACTTGCCTGGATGGGTGCAGCTCCAATAACACTCAAGAAGCTTGACACCATTCAGGACAAAGCAGCCCGCTTGATTGACACTCCATCCACAAACCTTCACTCTCTCTACCACTGACGCACAGTGGCAGCAGTGTTTACCATCTACAAGATGCACTGCAGCAATGCACCAAGGCTCCTTAGACAGCACCTTCCAAACCCGTGACCTCTACCAACATGAAAGACGAGGGCAGCAAATGCATGGGAACACCACCACCTGCAAGTTTCCCTCCAAGTCACACACCATCCTGACTTGGAACTATATCGCCGTTCCTTAACTGTCGCTGGGTCAAAATCCCTTCCTAACAGCACTGTAGTGTACCTACCTCCCATGGACTGCAGTGGTTCAAGAAGGCAGCTCACCACCACCTTCTCAAGGGCAATTTGGGATGGGCAATAAATGCTGGCCTGGCCAGCGACGCCCACATCCCATGACCGAATATAAAAAAAAGGTTGTGCTCTACCTTGGATGGAATCGCTCACTGCAGATTAGCGCGGAACCTTGATGAATGTTTCCTGCCCTGACATCCTGGCTGTTCAAATCTGGAAGTTTTTCCCTCCCTGACCCAAAGGCAGCACTGTGTCCGACCCAGCCCGACCCAACCCAAGCCCGAATGCCTGACCCGGAAGAGAGACCAGACCTGAACCCGACACGTCATTGGATCTGGTTGTGTTCAGGTTAGGTAGCCATGCTCTAACTGCCTGTTCTTTTCAGTAAGAAAAAATACACTGCTAACTACCATGCTTGAACCACTGGGTGACTGTCATGTGACAAGCCCCCGCCTACTCCCCCACCATCTGTGGTTTTAAGTTGGTGTTAAGTAAGTGAGGGTCTCTCTCTTTCTCTTCATTCCAGCTTACAAGCTTCATATCCTGCCTGCTGACTGACCACTTATGCATACTCGGGCTACAATCAGAAATCCCTTTGGAGGAAATCATCCGCATCGCTGTCTCCAAGAGAATCAGTCATCTATCTCTTCAAACTAAAAGCCTCAGGACCACCGAATTCAGCTAGAAGCTAGCAAAATCACCAAATCCATAGATTGTATACCCCTTTTTCCTATGGACTCTAACTCGACCAATGCACCCTTCCCCACTCTATAACCTATTTGTGTGTCTATGTGTGTGAAAGTTGGCACACAGTTTATTATAAAATCATAGAACATTTACAGCACAGAAAGAGGCCACTTAGCCCATCGTGTCTGCGCCAGCCAAAAAACGAGCCACCCAATCTAATCCCACTTTCTAGCATTTGGTCTGTAACCTTGCAGGTTATGGCACTTGAGGTGCATATCCAGAAACCTTTTAATGAGTTGAGGGTTTCTGCCTCTACCACCCTTTCAGGCAGTGAGTTGCAGATGTCCACCACCCTCTGGGTGTAAAAGGTTTTCCTCATCTCCCCTCTAATTTTTCTACCAGGCACTTTAAATCTATGGCCCCCTCGTCACTGACCTCTCTGCTAATATAAATAGGGCCTTCACCTCCACTCTATCCAAGCCCCTCACAATTTTGTACATTTCAATCAGATCTCCTCTCAGTCTTCTTTGTTCCAAGGAGAATAACCCCAGTCTGTCCAATCTTCCATCATTGCTGCATTTTTTCCAGTCCCGGCAACATCCTCATAAATCCCATCAGTACCCTCTCCAGTGCAATTACATCCTTTCTGTAATGAAGTGACCAGAACTGCACACAGTACTCAAGTTGTGGCCTAACCAATGATTTATACAGTTCCAGCATAACCTCCCTGCTCTTATATTCTATACATCGGCTAATAAAGGAAAGGATTCCATGTGCCTTCTTAATCACCTTATCGACCTGTCCTGCTACCTTCAGGGATCTGTGGACATTCACTCCAAGGTCCCTCACTTTCTCTACACCTCTCAGTATTCGCCCATTAATTGTGTATTCCTTTGCCTTGTTTGGCCTCTCCAAATGTATCACCTCACACTTCTCCGGGTTGAATTCCATTTGCCACTTTTCTGTCAACCTGGCCAGTCCATCAATATCTTCCTGCAGCCTACAGCTATCCTCCTCGCTATCTACCACATGGCCAATCTTTGTGTCGTCTGCAACTTCTTGATCATGTCCCCTACATTTATGTCCAGATTGTTAATATACACCACAAAAAGCAGGGGACCCAGTACTGAGCCCTGCGGAACGCAACTGGAAACAGCCCTCCAGTCGCTAAAACACCCGTCAACAATTACCCTTTGTTTCCTGCTACTGAGTCAATTTTGTATCCACTTTGCTACATTTCCCTGGATTCCATGGGCTTTTTTTTCACCAGTCTGCCATTTGAGACCTTGTCAAAAGCCTTGCTAAAATCCATGTAGACCACATCAACTGTACGACCCTCATCAATCTTCCTTGTTACTTCTTCAAAAAAATTCAATCTAGTTGGTGAGACAAGAGCTTGTTAACAAATCCATGCTGACTATCCTTGATTAATCTGTGCCCTTTCTAAGTGACAGTTTATCCTGTCTCTCAGAATTGATTCCAATAATTTTCCCACTACTGAGGTTAGACTGACTGGCCTGTAATTATTCGGTCTATCCTTCACTCCTTTTTTAGAGGTACAACATTAGCAGTTCTCTGGCACCACACCAGTATCCAGTGAGGACTTGAAAATGATGGTCAGACTTTCCACTATTCCCTCTCTTGCTTCGTTTAACAGCCTGGGGTACATTGCATCCGACTCTGGTGATTTATCAACTTTCAAAGATGCTATCCCATTAATATTCCCTCTCTTCCTATGTTTATCACATCCAATACTTCACACCCCTCTTCTGTAACTACAATATCTGCATCATCCCCCTCTTTTGTGAAGACAGACGCAAAGTATTCATTAAGAACAATACCAACATCATCCGCCCCTACACATAGGTTATCTTTTTGGTCTTTTATGGGCCCTACTCTTTCTTTAGTTGTCCTCTTACTCTTAATGTATTGATAAAACATCTTTGGATTCACCTTGATTTTGCTTGCCAATATTCTTTCATGCCCTCTCTTAGCTTTCCTAATTTCCTTTTTGATTTCACCCCTCCACTTCTTATACACCTCTCAGCTTTCTGTAATATTTAGTTCACTGTGTCGGACATAAGCTTTCCTTTTCTGCCTTATCTTACCCTGTAGCTCCTTGACAACCATGGGCCTCTAGATTTGGCCATCCCACCCTTTTTTCTTTGTGGGGATTTGTTTACTCTAAAACCTTTGAATCTCCCCTTTGAATGCCTCCCACTGGTCTGACATTGATTTGCCTTCAAATATCTGTTTCTAGTCCACTTTTGCTAAATCACTCCTCAGCTTAGTAAAATTGGCCTTTCCCCAACTGAGAACTCAAACTCCTGTTCTATCCTTATCCCTTCCCATAATTAAGTTAAAACTGAATGAATTATGATCACTACCACCAAAATGCTCTCCCCTCACCACTCCTTCCACCTGCCCATCTTCATTTCCTAAAACTAATTCTAAAACTGCACTCTCTCTTGTTAATTAGTTTGGTTTAAGTATAATAAAGTTAACCACTTTGTTAAACTCAAGAAAATCTGTACGATTACTTACTTGCTATGATCAGAACAAGAACCAATCAAACACCTACTGAATTGGCCAGTACATCCACTTTAAAAAAGAATTAAACCGGTTGTGGTCAAACACGGAGAGGGAAGCTCTTTGACCCCTCCTCATCTGACCGTAACAACTGTGTTTTGCTGAGCTCCCCTGGAGACTGTACTTTGCTGAGGCCTCCTGTAGACTGTACTTTGCTGAGGCCTCCTGGAGACTGTACTTTGCTGAGCTCCCCCGGAGACTGTACTTTGCTGAGCTCTCCTGGAGACTGTGTTTTGCTGAGGTCTCCTGGAGACTTTACTTTGCTGAGGCCTCCTGGAGACTGTGTTTTGCTGAGCTCCCCTGGAGACTGTACTTTGCTGAGCTCCCCTGGAGACTGTACTTTGCTGAGGCCTCCTGGAGACTGTACTTTGCTGAGGCCTCCTGGAGACTGTACTTTGCTGAGGCCTCCTGGAGACTGTGCTTTGCTGAGACCCCCTGGAGACTGTGTTTCGTCAAGCTATCTGGGACTGTATTTTGCTGTACTGCTTGGACTGTGTTTTGCAGTGCACCCCGGGACTGTGTTTTGCTTTGCTTTGGAAAGAGCTGCTCCTGGCCAGTGCTTCTGGGAGGACACCATTGTTTTTCCTTGATAAAGTGTCCACAGTGATGGAATTGCAGATATGCAATGTCATTTTGCAATACAGCTTTCTGTATAATTTTGATTCAGAAACAAAACATATCCTGCTGGAATAAAAAAAAAGAATGATTTGAATAGACAAAAAGTCCATTATCATTACATGTAAAATCCAATTTATATTTTAAACTAAAGTTTCTGTCTCCTTTTTATGCACCTTATAAATTATTGATTCATTTTCTGCTTGCTTATTTTTTTCTATTTCTCTTTTCTAACTGACCTCCTCACCTCTTTTTCCCCCTAATTAATGGGATTTATTGTTGATGTTGCAAGCAAAGCTGTTTACGTTTGACTGCTGTAAATTCCAGGTGAGAGATGTTAACCAAAGTACTTAGCTGTGAAGTATTCCTCGTTTTAAAAGATTGAGTTTTTGCGACTAAGCAGATCATTTTGTTAATATCTCCCAAATGCAACCTTTTTATTGGTACACAAGCACAACACTCAAGAAAAGAACAGCATAATCTTGCAGACATTCATTATCTTTCAGCCCACCAGGGGCAGGAGCCACCAGTGGTTTAACTGGGGTCTACTGCAAATAATTATTAATGAGGCAAGCGCTTCCCTAAGGTCCTAATGCTATCTGAGTTTGGTAATATTTTAATGTGCTTTGCAATTTATATTCCCTGGTTTAAAAGTTGCTTACAGCAGAAGCTTTAATTATAAAAAAGACAAATGATAATACGTCTGTTTGAGAGGACTCTGGGCAAAATAAATTGTTTGGTACTATGGCTTCGCAGTATGCGCTGTATTAATGCTTGCTGTCATTATCAATGAAGCAAACAGTTTCTGATCAAGGTCATAGCCATGCTTTGAAAGAGATGAATTTGGTTTGTGTATGAATTGTGGAAAAGAGGTGCAGGATAGGTGAGCAGCCATGGGTGTGTGTTTTGCATTTTGTTGCAAAAATGCACATTTCACTTCCTTATTTGGTAGTATCAGTGCTAAGCTGTTCAAGTAAGTTTTCCCGAGATTTGTGGAATGGGATTTTATGAATTTTTCCAGGGCACTGCAAAGTGCCATGGCACTGGTTTATGATGTGAATGATATCATCCAACTCCATTGCTTTTCTGTGTGTGTCTTTCTGATGAATAGCTTCACACCGTGCTTTAAAATAAAGGAGCTGTTTCTACAATTATATTTTTAAAAATAAAATCACAGTTTTGGTTAACGTTTATGCGGCCATGCTCGAATAACTCACTATAAGTGAGCTGTGGTGCTTACCATCATTAACAGCAGAAACACTATGAATAACAGCAGGAGTAGCCTGCGGGCACCCTGCATCAAAATACAATAAAATATAGTACAGATTGGTAGGACACAGGCTCATCCTTGCAATAAGCCACTTGAATCATAGAAATTTACAGCACAGAAGGAGGCCATTCGGTCCATTGTGTCCACCCCAGCTGACAAGTAGCCATCCAACCTAATCCCACTTTCCAGCTCTTGGTCCATAGCCTTGAAGGTTATGGCACTTCAAGTGCATATCCAAGTACTTTGTAAATGTTATGAGGGTTTCTGCCTCTGCCACCCTTTCAGGCAGTGAGGTCCAGATCTCCACCACCCTCTGGGAGAAAAAATTTCAACTCAAATCCCCTCTAAACCTTTTACCCCTTACCCTAAATCTATGCCCTTGGTTATGGACCCCTCAACCAGTGGGAACAGGGCCTTCATATCCACTCTATCTAGACCCCTCATAATTTTATACACTTCAATTAGGTCTCCCCTCAGCCTTCTCTGTTCCAAAGAAAACAACCCTAGCCTATCCAATCTTTCCATAACTAAAATTCTCCAATCCAATCAACATCCTCATAAATCTCCTCTGTACCCTCTCTAGTGTAATGACATTTTTCCTGTCGTGCGGTGACCAGAACTGCATGTAGTACTCTAGCTATGGCCTAACCAGTGTTTTATACAGTTCCAGCGTAATCTTCCAGCTCTTATATTCTATGCCTCGGCTAATGTTTAGTTTAGTTTAGTTTAGAGATACAGCACTGAAACAGGCCCTTCGGCCCACCGAGTCTGTGCCGACCATCAACCACCCATTTATACTAATCCTACACTAATCCCATATTCCTACCACATCCCCACCTGTCCCTATATTTCCCTACCACCTACCTATACTAGTGGCAATTTATAATGGCCAATTTACCTACCAACCTGCAAGTCTTTTGGCTTGTGGGAGGAAACCGGAGCACCCGGAGAAAACCCACGCAGACACAGGGAGAACTTGCAAACTCCACACAGGCAGTACCCAGAATTGAACCCGGGTCGCTGGAGCTGTGAGGCTGCGGTGCTAACCACTGCGCCACTGTGCCGCCTAATAAAGGTAAGTATCCCATATGCCTTCTTGACGACCTTATCTACCTGTCCAGCCACCTTCGGGGATCTGTGGACATGGAATCCAAGGTCTCTTTGTTCCTCTACACTTCTCAGTAATCTAGCATTTGCGTATCCTCTTGCCTTGTTAGCCTTCCCCAAATGCATTACCTCACACTTCTCCGGACTGAACACCATTTGCCACTGTTCCGCCCAACTGACTAGTCCATTGACATCTTCCTGCAGTCTACAGCTTTCTTCAGTATTATCAACCGTATGTATCGTCTGCAAACTTCTTAATCATAACTCCTACATCCAAGTCCAAATCATTGATATATACCACAAAAACAAGGGACTTAATACTTAGCTCTGTGAAACCGCACCGAAAATATCCTTCCAGTTACAAAACCACCCACCGACCGTTACCCTTTGCTTCCTGCCTCTGAGCCAATTTTCGATTCAACTTGACACTTTGCCTTGGATCCTATGGGCTTTTGCTTTCGTGACCAGTCTGCCATGTGGGACCTAAGTAAAAGCCTTGCTAAAATCCATATAGATTACTTCAAATGCACTACCCTCATTGATTCTCCTTGTTACCTCTGCAAAGAATTCTGTCTTTGATTAATCTGTGTCTTTCTGAAGGGTGTGCAAACTCAACCAAGCTATCAAATAGGAGGTGGGAAACGGGGTGGGGGAAGGGGGGGGGGAGGGGGGAGGGGTGGAGTAGTGAGGTGAGTGAAGAGAAGATTTTTGTCACAGCTAAAAGAAGAGTGAAGGACATGGTGACTATTTCACACTTCCAGTTCAAGTAACTGCACCTGCAGTGTCCTTGGAGCATGTTGCTTACTTGTCTAATATAAAAGCAAAATACTGCGGATGCTGGAAATCTGAAACAAAAACAAGAAATGCTGGATTCACTCAGCAGGTCTGGCAGCATCTGTGGAAAGAGAAGCAGAGTTAACGTTTCGGGTCAGTGACCCTTCTTCGGAACTGACAAATATTAGAAAAGTCACAGATTATAAACAAGTGAGGTGGGGGTTGGGCAAGAGATAACAAAGGAGAAGGTGCAGATTGGACCAGGCCACATAGCTGACCAAAAGGTCACAGAGCAAAGGCAAACAATATGTTAATGGTGTTTTGAAAGACAAAGCATTAGTACAGATTAGGTGTGAATATACTGAATATAGAACATCAGCAAGTGCAAACCTGAAGAAAAACAACCTGAAAAAAACAGTGGGTAAGCAAACTGAACAAACTAAGATGAAATGAAATAAATGCAAAAAATGTAAAAAGGAATGCAAAAAAATGGAAGAAAAAATAACTAAAAATGACTAAAAATGGAAGTAAAGTGGGGGGCTGTCATGCTCTGAAATTATTGAACTCAATGTTCAGTCCGGCAGGCTGTAGTGTGCCTAATCGGTAGATGAGATGCTGTTCCTCGAGCTTGCGTTGATGTTCACTGGAACACTGCAGCAATCCCAGGACAGAGATGTGAGCATGAGAGCAGGGGGGAGTGTTGAAATGGCAAGCAACCGGAAGCTCAGGGTCCTGCTTGCGGACTGAGCGGAGATGTTCCGCAAAGCGGTCACCCAGTCTGCGCTTGGTCTCCCCAATGTAGAGGAGACCACACTGTGAGCAGCGAATACAGTATACTACATTGAAAGAAGTACAAGTAAATCGCTGCTTCACCTGAAAGGAGTGTTTGGGGCCTGGGATAGTGAGGAGAGAGGAGGTAAATGGGCAGGTATTACACCTCCTGCGATTGCAAGGGAAGGTGCCCTGGGACGGGGACGAGGTGGTGGGGGTAATGGAGGAGTGGACCAGGGTGTCGCGGAGGGAACAATCCCTTCGGAATGCTGACAGGGGAAGGGAGGGGAAGATGCGACTGGTAGTGGCATCACGCTGGAGGTGGCGAAAATGGCGGAGGATGATCCTTTGGATATGGAGGCTGGTGGGATGAAAAGTGAGGACAAGGGGAACCCTGTCACGGTTCTGGGAGGGAGGGGAAGGGGTGAGGGTAGAGGTGCGGGGAATGGGTCAGACACGGTTGAGGGCCCTGTCAACCACAGTGGGGGGAAATCCTCGGTTGAGGAAAAAGGAGGTCATATCAGAAGCACCGTCATGGAAGGTAGCATCATCGGAGCAGATGCGTCGGAGACGGAGAAACTGGGAGAATGGAATGGAGTCCTTACAGGAGGTAGGGTGTGAAGAAGTGTAGTCGAGGTAGCTGTGGGAGTCAGTGGGCTTATAATGGATATTGGTAGACAACCTATCCCCAGAGATGGAGACAGAGAAGTCGAGGAAGGGAAGGGAAGTGTCAGAGATGGACCATGTAAAGGTGAGAGAAGGGTGGAAATTGGAAGCAAAGTTGATAAAGTTTTCGAGTTCGGGGCGGGAGCAGGAAACGGCACCGATACAGTCATCAATGTACCGGAAAAAGAGTTGGGGGAGGGGGCCTGAGTAGGACTGGAACAAAGAATGCTCGACATATCCCACAAAAAGACAGGCATAACTAGGACCCATGCGGGTACCCATAGCGACACCTTTTACTTGAAGGAAGTGCGTGGAGTTGAAGGAGAAGTTGTTCAATGTGAGAACAAGTTCAGCCAGGCGGAGGAGGGTGGTGGTGGATGGGGACTGGTTGGGCCTCTGTTCCAGGAAGAAGCGGAGAGCCCTCAAACCATCCTGGTGGGGGATGGAGGTGTAGAGCGATTGGACGTCCATAGTGAAGAGGAGGCGGTTGGGACCAGGAAACTGGAAATTGTCAAAATGACGTAGGGCGTCAGAAGAGTCACGGATGTAGGTGGGAAGAGACTGCACCAGAGGAGAAAAGATAGAGTCTAGATAGGAAGAAATAAGTTCAGTTGGGCAGGAGCAGGCTGACACAATGGGTCTGCCGGGACAGTCCCGTTTGTGGATTTTGGGAAGGAGATAGAAGCGGGCTGTCCGGGGTTGCGGGACTATGAGGTTGGAAGCTGTAGAGGGAAGATCTCCAGAGGAGATGAGGTCAGCTGACACAATGGGTCTGCCGGGACAGTCCCGTTTACCAGCTACCTCGACTACACTTCTTCACACCCTACCTCCTGTAAGGACTCCATTCCATTCTCCCAGTTTCTCCGTCTCCGACGCATCTGCTCCGATGATGCTACCTTCCATGACGGTGCTTCTGATATGACCTCCTTTTTCCTCAACCGAGGATTTCCCCCCACTGTGGTTGACAGGGCCCTCAACCGTGTCCGACCCATTCCCCGCACCTCTACCCTCACCCCTTCCCCTCCCTCCCAGAACCGTGACAGGGTTCCCCTTGTCCTCACTTTTCATCCCACCAGCCTCCATATCCAAAGGATCATCCTCCGCCATTTTCGCCACCTCCAGCGTGATGCCACTACCAGTCGCATCTTCCCCTCCCTTCCCCTGTCAGCATTCCGAAGGGATCGTTCCCTCCGCGACACCCTGGTCCACTCCTCCATTACCCCCACCACCTCGTCCCCGTCCCAGGGCACCTTCCCTTGCAATCGCAGGAGGTGTAATACCTGCCCATTTACCTCCTCTCTCCTCACTATCCCAGGCCCCAAACACTCCTTTCAGGTGAAGCAGCGATTTACTTGTACTTCTTTCAATGTAGTATACTGTATTCGCTGCTCACAGTGTGGTCTCCTCTACATTGGGGAGACCAAGCGCAGACTGGGTGACCGCTTTGCGGAACATCTCCGCTCAGTCCGCAAGCAGGACCCTGAGCTTCCGGTTGCTTGCCATTTCAACACTCCCCCCTGCTCTCATGCTCACATCTCTGTCCTGGGATTGCTGCAGTGTTCCAGTGAACATCAACGCAAGCTCGAGGAACAGCATCTCATCTACCGATTAGGCACACTACAGCCTGCCGGACTGAACATTGAGTTCAATAATTTCAGAGCATGACAGCCCCCCACTTTACTTTCATTTTTAGTCATTTTTAGTTATTTTTTCTTCCTTTTTTTTGCATTCCTTTTTACATTTTTTGCATTTATTTCATTTCATCTTAGTTTGTTCAGTTTGCTTACCCACTGTTTTTTTCAGGTTGTTTTTCTTCAGGTTTGCACTTGCTGATGTTCTATATTCAGTATATTCACACCTAATCTGTACTAATGCTTTGTCTTTCAAAACACCATTAACATATTGTTTGCCTTTGCTCTGTGACCTTTTGGTCAGCTATGTGGCCTGGTCCAATCTGCACCTTCTCCTTTGTTATCTCTTGCCCAACCCCCACCTCACTTGTTTATAATCTGTGACTTTTCTAATATTTGTCAGTTCCGAAGAAGGGTCACTGACCCGAAACGTTAACTCTGCTTCTCTTTCCACAGATGCTGCCAGACCTGCTGAGTGAATCCAGCATTTCTTGTTTTTGCTTACTTGTCTACTTGGCCAGGAAGCTTAGGAATGGACAAACATCCTTTATTTTTTATAAATGGTGTCCAACATTTTTGTGTTACGCTACAATGATGAGTTTCCCTTACTCATCCTTTATTCCAACATTTCCTCTCCTTTCTACTTGTTTGGGCTAATGTTTCTTCCTTTACTCTGCCGGCTGCAGTAAAGATGCAAAGTATTTACAGTTTAAAAAAGGTGATAATACCAAGAGTAATTGACCACTATTTCTAATTCAACAAGTGTTGTTGATAGTGTATGTTAACGTTTGTGTTCACTAATGGCCCATAACATTTTGGACTCATATTTACCCTAATCAAGATTTTTGGAAAGTAGGTAAACAGAGGCCAGAAGCAACAGGTGTAAAATTATTTTGTTACTTGGAGTTGGACTTGTTCAAAGAGATTAACCTCAAATTGAATTTAATCTTTAAACCCACAGTCCTGTCTTGTGTATGGGTTACATAGAAATATGGTGCCTGTTGCCTCCAGGAGCTAAGCCGTGTCAGTTGCAATAAAGGTCAATACCTAGGTGCTTTCAAACTGCAACTGGTGATCTGCTGGGAATAGTCATTCAATGTTTAAACATATCATTGTTACATTTGTTAGGATGGCTGTCAAATATATCAATTTGTCAAACACACCGACAAGAGCTGCAGTAAGTCACCCTGCAATCCTCTGGAACTGCAGAGCTCATAGGTTCTAGGAACTATTGTGTTTGACTTTGATGGTGGTTATATGCCTGTCCCTCTATCTATAGTCACAAGATACATTATGGAAAATCATAGCATCATACAACACAGGAGGTGGCCATTTGGCCCATCGTGCCTGTGCCAGCTCTTTGAAAGAGCTATCCAATTAATCACACTCCCCTGCTCTTTCTCCTTAGAACTGAAAAACATCTGTCTGAGTATTGATCCAATTCCCTTTTGAAAATTACTATTGAATCTGCTTTCTCTGCCCTTTCAGGCAGTGCATTGCAGTTCATAACAACTTGCTGTGTAAAAAAAGAAAATCTCCTCATCTCCCTCCTGGTTTTTTTTGCCAATTGGCTTAAATCTGTGTCCCAAAATTTATAAATAAACATCTTTCTATAAACTTGGCCCCACATAACAAATGAAGTACATACACACACTTCAGAAGTTTACTCATGGGAAGGTAGATTATAGTTGGGAACTGGGTGAAATTTAGAGCCAGAAAACTCATATTACAAAGTGTGAAATCAGTGGGGATATGCTCAATAACACATACTTTTCACTGTAGATGTTAGTGGTTATGTTTACCCTTGACTCAAGCCTCAAGCCCTGATCATCATACCCTGGGCCAGATTCACTTTAATGAGACCCAAAGGTTCAGCACATGTAGACCAGAAATGTGAAGAAATTGCTTGCACTGACCTGATTGATTAATTATGTCCTGACCAGTTTACTTTTAAGTATAGAATGTATAGGATGAGGAAAATGCAATTCTAGCATTACCAGCATGTAACAGCCATGATGAGAATCACCGATGATTGCTAACCACTTGTTGCTCAAACACCTGGCTAAAATCATGCTAGGCCCCCACCTGCCAACAATGAGGCACATTAATTTTGTCATGAACATTGATTTTAAACTGTTACTGGAGTGAAGAAAGGACTTGTTAAACACTTCAGCCGTGGCTCGAAAATATATTTGCATATTAACTGATGGTGATTGGAAGTACAAAGGACCATTCCCCAACACATTCAACCCACAATGAACCTTAATCACCAGGTATTGTGTGTAAGAGGAATATTCCAGAAACTGCTAAGGTGATACAATCCAAGACATGGTCAGACCAGTTAGTCACATGACTAACCTGCTTGGCAACCTGGGATTTTCTGAATTGTACAAACAGTTTGAACTCAGAGTGTCTGTTGTTGCTGGACTGAGAAGATTTCTCTCCTGTCTGCTTCCATCTCTTTCTCACAAGCCTCTAAATCCACTGAAGACACAAGAACCCCAAGAGAGAAAAATCTCCTACAGCAAACAAGGTTTAAGAAGAATACTGGGCCCCAACGAAAAGTAAGATCTGCCTACAATCAAGGGCTCTATGGTGAGTTCAAAGAACCATAACAAAAACTCTTCAGATATTGCCTCAAAATTTTCCAATTTATTTTTCTTTTGCTCTTTTCTGTCTCTATTTGCATGTGTGTATCGCGCATGCATGCTAGCATGGGTGCATTGTGTATCCGTACGTGTTAACTGAATTAGAGTTTAAGTTTAATAAATTTCAACATTTCTTCTTTAAACCTAAGAAAGCCTGTTTGTACTAGTTTCTTTGCCTTATAATTACTAAATCAGGATTAGGTGTTTTATAAGGCTTAAAGTTTTATTAAAAAATACCAACCAATATCTCCTGCCCTGCATTTTATAAAAACAAATAAAAATTCTAGTGCATTACACAAAGGCTGGAAATGAACAAAGGACCTGGGACTACCCAAAGCAGCAATAACAGCGTCAGTGACAAATTTATAATCATTAATGCCGCCAGTTTTATAAGGACCAAAACAAGTCAGGTCGTAAGTCAAAAATCAATAGGACCTCCTTAGAGGTCATTTTGTTCCCTGTCTGAAGTACAATGGGGGCTTGGCAGATCATAAGCACTTTCACTGTTGATAGTGCTAAGACTACTAAAGTTTATGTTTTGGAAATCAGACACAGACACCACCACTGCTTTCCTCTAACGCCCAGTACCTTGTGTTTGTTATGAGCCTTGGTTTGACCCTTGTCATATTTTCCTTTATGTTGGCCGTCATCTAGCTGAGCCTCTTCTCTGCTTCCTCTATGACCAATTAGCTGCCTGCCTATGCTTTGTCTGTCAGCTCGCGTCCCTTCAACCTTTGCTGGCTATGCCACATCCAGCAACATTATTTAGCAATATCAGTTGAGAAGAAGAATTTTTTCATGTGCTTGAATGTAAGTGAACTGTGTGTTGCTGTGCATTTTTAGCAGTCAGTAACAATCCTGTCTCTCAGTTACACAATTTTGTTCCTCTTTCCATTGTTCGTCATTCACTGTCGGCAACTGTGGTGTTACTTATTGACATCACATCACTGAACACTGAGGCGTTATTTAGTTCAGTGTAGTTGTGAATACGAGAACAGTTTCAAGAATCTGTATTCCAGTTGTTTTAAAAATAGACCAATTCTATAATCTGCTGCTTTTCGATTTCTACCTTCACTGTGCCACTGCTGCTAACTGTGTCTCAGTCAGTGATTTGAAATTGGTAATTAAGGGGATTGGATAATGCAGTGAGTTCGAACATTGCCCCTTTCACCCATACAACCAGGGTCACGTCCAGCCAGATAACCATTTGGTGAGATCAACATTTCGTCCTTGTTGGCTACAAGGAGGCTGAAGTGAAATAAATATAAACCATCTCAATTTGTTTCTAAGTGGCAATAGGTCCACAACACAAAACTGCCTATCAATTGAAGACAAATTTGGAGCCAATTAAGGATTCTTAGTCAGAGGGCACAGGGATGTTTGGTATGGGAGCTGAAATGGCACATTGGAGCTGCAGGCATTGCCCTTTTGGGGTTGGGTGAAGAAGCATTGAAGCAATCCAGTAATCTCCTACCCACGAGAGTCATTCACCTTGATGAAGACATTGTTTATAATTAAGGAGGAAACGGTGAAAACTGTGTCAATGGCAGACAGCACTAAAAAGACAATGAAGGCAGCAGTGAATCTGGTGCTCCAGAACAGTCTGACACTGCAACTTTCTCCCCTCACAAAGCAAAGTTACCTGACAAATATATGTTTTTCTATTCATGTCTATGTAAATTACTGACATTCATATTAGCCCTCCATGTTCTGGCACTAAGTTTAATAGGTTTATGTATCTTTCCATTGGGGTTAGCTGTGCATTTTTCAGATTAAGAGATTTGTATCTTTTGTTAGCAGTGATGCAGAGGGTAACATAAGAAATAGGAGCAGGAGTAGACCATTCAGCCCCTTGAGCCTGCTGCACCATTCAATAACAGCATGGCTTATCTGATTCTTGGCCTCAACTCTACTTTGTGCCTGTGCCCATAACCATCGATTCCTCTATAGTTCATTAATCTATCTTTTACCATGAAGACAGATGCAAAATATTTGTTCAAATTCTCTGGCATTTCCTTGTTTCCCATTATTCATTCCCCAGGCTCATCCTCTAAGGGATCAACATTTACTTTAGCTACTCTTCCTTTTTATATATTTGTAGAAGCTCTTACTGTCTTTTTTTGATATTTCTTACTAGTTTACTCACATTTTCTCCCTTTTTTTAAGTCATCCTTTGCTGGTTTCTAAAATTTTCCCTATCTTCTGGCCTACCACGAATCTTCACAGCATTGTATGCCTTTTCTTTCAATTTGATACCATACTTAAGTTCCTCAGTTAGCCACAGATGGTTTATCCTTCTCATAGTCTTTCTTTCTCAATGGAATATATCTTTGTTGAGAATTATGAAATAGCTCCTTAAATGTCTGCCACTGCTTACCTACCATTTTACCTTTTGATCTATTTTCCCAGTCCACTTTAGCCAACTTTGTCTTCATACCTTTGTAATTGCCTTTATTTAAGTTTAAGACACTAGTTTCAGACCGAAGCTTCTCATCTGCAAACTGAATGTGAAATTCTATCATGTTATGATCACCCTTCCCTAGAGGATCCTTTATTATGAGATCATTAATTAATCCTGCCTTTTTATATATTACCAGATCTAAAATAGCCTGTTCACTGGTTGGTTCCAGAATATATTGTCCAAAGAATCTGTCCAGAATACACTCTATGAACTCATCTTCAAGGCTACCCTTTCCAATTTCATTTGCCTAATCAATATGAAGATTAAAGTCACCCACTATTATTGCACTACCTTTCCTACAAGCCCCCCAGTATTTCTTGACTTATACTCTGTCCTATGGTGTAGCTAATGTGAGGGGGCTTATAAACTACTTCCACCAGTGAGTTGTTTCCCTCGATATTTCTTATATCCACCCAAACTGATTCTGCATCTTGATCTTACGATCCAAGATTATTTCTCACTACTGTACTGATCTCATCCTTTATTACAGAGCTACCCCATCTCCTTTTCCTTTCTGCCTATCCTTCCAAAATGTCAAGTATCCTGGAATCTTCAGATGCCAGCCCTTTGCAACCATGTCTCTGTAATGGCTATCAGAGCATACTGTCATGCCCAGTAGAGGCATGTCCTGCTGCAAAGATGGCCACCAAAGTTCAGCTGACCTTGGGCCTGTGTATTCAAAAATTGACTCACTGTCTTGAAAGGACAGAAGAATACCTTCCAGGCTAAGAGGTGTCATCAACGCCCATCCTGAAACCATCAGGAGACATTCCTGAATTGAATGGGCTTCTCCTGAAATAAAGAATTCTTTCCCTTCCTCAAGATGGATGTCTTCCAACAATAAACCAGGGTGGGGCTAATCAACCGAGACCCCCACCATATTTGGAAAAGGAACTGTGACAAGTCACATGGTGGGGCAGCCATGTTGGTCTCCTTTTAAAAATCTTCAAAATACAGACTGCAGAGAAAAAGCAGCACACAGACAAGGCAGTACTATCATGCCTTAAAAGAACTGGAGGCTGTAATGTCTTAAGGTCTCCAAGCCTGTTCCTTTTCAAGTCTACCAGTACAGCAAACCAACCTCCTAGTGATGAGACTATAAGCAACTAACTTCATGACCTGCTGAAAATTCACCTCTTTGAGAGAATCCTGCAACGACTTTGATATACGACTCCAGCTATAGAATCCACTTAGCTACGCTTCAGGAGTGAAAATGCCATCTTCATGGGGCCCGCAACGTATGCCCTTTCCTTCCCAAGACGAGCCAAATCACGTGATTTATGAACTATTCCTTTGCTTTTTAAAGACTTTCTTTCTTGAGAGAGAGCGAGCGTGTGTGTGTGTGTGTGTGTGTGTGTGTTAGTGGTGAGTGAGTAATATAGCTTTAGACTTTCGGGTTGAATCCATGAATAAAAATAATCCTCTTTATTTAAACCCACGAAAAGCATGCTGCTGGTTATTCAAATAGGCCAACAGTCAGGGTTAAGAAACACACACATCTTCCTTGTAAAAACACACTGTTTATGGACTGTAAAGGGAAAAGAATTGGGGTTTTATTTCTCTCTCAATTCTGTCCGTAACCATACTCATTTATTTGTATTTGTGCCATCAATTAATCTATCTTGTTATGAATGCTGCATGCATTCAGATAAAGAGCCTTTTATTCTGTCTTCTCACCATTTTTCCATACTCTGGCCCTATTTGCTGGTGCACTCTTATGTTTGTACACTCTGTCCCTTCCTGTTACACTTTGGTTATCATTACTCATATCGCTACCCTGCACTACTGCCTTGTTCTTTAACTTTCTAAATTGCCCTTCACCTGAACCCTCTCCCCACTATTTAGTTTAAAGCCCTATCTACAGTCCTTGTTATTCGATTCTCCAGGACACTGGTCCCAGCACGATTCAAGTGAAGCCCGTCCCAATGGAACAGTGCCCTCTTTCCCCAGTATTAATGCCAGTGCCCCATGAATCGAAACCCATTTCTCCCACTCCAATCTTTGAGCTACCCATTCAACTCCCTGATCTTATTTACCCTATGCCAATTTGCTTGTGACTCAAGTAGAAATCTAGAGATTATTACGTTTGTGATTCTACTTTTTAAATTTAGCTCATAATCCCTCAGTAGAACCTCTTTCTTAGTCCTACCTCTGTCACTGGTACCTACGTGGACCCCGACAACTGGATCCTTCCCATCCCACTGCAAGCTCCTCTCCAATCGCAAGGAGATGTCCTTAACCCTGGCACCAGGCAGGCAACACAGCCTTCGGACACACGCTGTCGACTGCAGAGCATGGTACCTAACCTCCTAACTATACAGTCCCTACCTACTACAGTTTTACTTCCCCAACCTGAAATGCACCCTGTACCACGATCAGTTTGCTCATCCTCCCTGCAGTCCCTTCTCTCATCCACACAGGCTGCAGGAACCGCATATCTGTTGGACAAGTGCAAGGGTTGAGGCTCCTCCAATGCTACCTTCTGGATCCCCATACCTACCTCAGTCATAGTCACAACCTCCAGTCCCTGACCACGGATCAAGTATGAAGTTCTTAACCTAAGGGGTGTGACTGCCTCCTGGAACAAAGTGTCCAGGTAACTTTCTCCCTTCCTGATGCATTGCAGTGTGCAAATCTTGGACTCCAGTTCATCAACTCTGAGCCGAAGTTCCTCGAACTGCAGACACTTACTGCAGATGTGGTTGCAGTGGATCACACTGGTGTCCACCAGCTCCCACATGCTACAGCTGCAACATATCACCTGCCCTGCCACCTCTATTGTCTTTTATTTAACTAATTAGGTTTTCAAGTTTTGAAACGTCACTCAGTTGTATATTTATAGTTTTTAATCTAGGTAATAACCTTGTTTAATTTATAAAATTTAGTTATATGCTTCAGGTATTTACTGTAACTTAGCCCACAGTCCTAATTTAACCCTATTTGTTTATCTTTATTTTTTATATATCAAGCTGCACCTCTTACCTCCCCACCTCACCGAATTCCCACACTCGGCAAATTCCCTTGCACTCTGGTGAAATGCACATTCACGTGAAACTGTGCTAATACTCATTATTAATTCACTTACTGTTTTACTTTGCCCAATTGAAAATTTTAATTTCCCGGCTCTTAGTTTAAATCAATGCCCTAGTTAAGAGAGAGGAAGAGAGAAAGAGAGAGAAAGAGAGGGAGAATACTCACCAACCAGCCACTTACCTGTTTTGCTGTGATGTCACACTTTAATTTTTTTTCCTATTCCCTGTTTTCTCGAACTCTTGATTGGAAAGAAGTCCGTCTGCTCTCGCTGCTGCTTCCAACTAGCTCAGTCCGGGCCTCAAGCCTCAGGCTTTATTCAAGTGTTCCACAGCTGCCAGTTCCCTCACAGGTCCGTCTGCTCCTGCTGCTGCTCCAAACTAGTAGTTGGAGTTTTATAACTGCGGTCAATATGCTTGGATTTGTTTGTTCATCATTGGCTACAGCAGAACCAGATGTGTTGAACAAGTGGATTTAATCCTTTCTGCCATACAAATACTGAAAATCCCATGAAATTTCTCAAGAAAGACATGCATGCAATCACTTAAACACCATGTGGAATATTTTCAAAAAGGTCTTTGGCCCATGAACATTATGCAAGAAGTTAGCTGAAGATGTTAACATCTTTGATAAATATGCTTTGTGGCATATTGGTCAAATAGTTCTGGCAAATGTACTGAAGCCTGGTATTCAAAGTATGGGTTCCAACATTATGGAGGTTATTTTCAATGCAACATGCTACTAAGTAAAGCCCATGTGTACTGTATATAAATGTACTTGTCTTCTCTTGTTTTGCAGATTTTGCAGGATTTAGAAAGCCATGACGGGTTATCAAACAGAAACACACAACACACCATTCAAGGATTTCACTTCTCAAGTCCTGTTTGCATGATAGAAATGTGGAATGTACACTTGGATCAACAGCACTGAATCGAATTCTGAACTCATTTATACAAACCCTACAGCAATGCCGTCTCCAGGGATTACTGCAACCTTGGAATCTCTCACCAACATTACAGTAATAATGCTGCCGAGAAATAGAGTATCTTTATTATTGCAATATGACTAGAACATACTGATTTTTAAAAAACCTAAACACCCTTTAAATAAAGTATTCAATTCGATCACTTTTTATTTATTATTTGCTGTCAGTACTATACTTATTATTTTTCAAATCTGTATTGTCCAGTTTTTCTTCACCTTCATCAACCCCACTGGTCACTTATGGAGTAAGGATCTGTAGAAACATTCATTCCTGATTGGCTGCAAAACAGTTTCAAAGTTTGATTTCCCTGCCAATTGAAAGAAGGATTACTAAAAGCCAAACGTCATTACACCACAGTGACAGGTCAAAGTTTAAACACATATTTTTGCAGCCTCTGCCATCTCCAGCAATCAGAAATGGCCAGGCCAGATAAGTTGTTGGCAGGTCAGCTGAGAGGATTGCCCAACTATATTTTTGCTACAGTGTTCACAGTCTTAACTTGAAAGTTTGAAAATCCATAGGGGGACTTTAGAATTAATTCAGCTTAAGTCTTTATAATGTGAATGTCAGCCTGAATGCCAAAGTGTCCCATGATCCACCAAATATACAAATCTGACGTTTCTTTACATCTTGAGAGTCTGGGCTGATCAAGATAGCATTGCGAAAGCACAGATCATTCTTTACTTGTTCCTGCTTAATTACAGGTTTATATATATCAGGTGTCACATGGGCCAGATTAGGTTAAAGCTCCTTCGACACTGTTCTGACAATGTGCTTCAAGCCCTGACCTCTGTTGTACCACTGTGACAATTCATTTCCCACATCATCCATCCGTACAGTGTCAATTTATGGACACATTGATTTTCCAAGCATGTATCCACTGGCAACGGGGCTAGAACTGTCCAAACTCATTTCATTTAGGACCTTCAATAAATGCCTTAGAGAGAGGAGACCCAAATGCCTTCAGTCTATCTATCTGGCTGCATTCAAATTGAAGTCGGAGGTGATTGTGCTACTCAATCCCAGTGGCGGGATTGACATGAAACAAAAAAGAGGATGGAAGCTTAGGTGGTGCAGCTATGTAGAAATCATTTGAATCAGTGCCTGAGATAAAGGGCGGAATCTTATCGGTTTCCCCAAGGCAGCACTGAAGGTGGCACTGGGAGGAAATTAGGATGTGAGGGGGTCGGGTGCGTGAGCCGACGCGTTCCCACCTTTGGCCGAACTTGCAGAAATGGGATGAAACCGGCAACCCGTGGGAGAGCAGCAAGTAGCCAATCTACATTTTTTAAAAATTCATTCACGGGATGTGGGCGACGCTGGCCAGGCCAGCATTTATTGCCCATCCCAAATTGCCCTTGAGAAGGTGGTGGTGAACTGCCTTCTTGAACCGCTGCAGTCCATTTGGGGTAGGTACGCCCACAGTGCTGTTAGGAAGGGAGTTCCAGGATTTTGACCCAGCGACAGGTAGGGAACGGCGATATAGTTCCAAGTCAGAAAGGTGTGTGACTTTGAGGGGAACTTGCAGATGGTGGTGTTCCCATGTATTTGCTGCCCTTGTCTTTCTAGTTGGTAGAGGTCGCGGGTTTGGAAGATGCTGTCAAAGGAGCCTTGGTGCATTGCTGCAGTGCATCTTGTAGATGGTACACACTGCTGCCACTGTGCGTCGGTGGTGGAGGGACTGAATGTTTGTAGATGGGGTGCCAATCAAGCGGGCTGCTTTGTCCTGGATGGTGTCGAGCTTCTTGAATGTTGTTGGAGCTGCACCCATCCAGGCAAGTGGAGAGTATTCCATCACACTCCTGACTTGTGGCTTGTAGATGGTGGACAGGCTTTGGGGAGTCAGGAGGTGAGTTGCTCACCTCAGGATTCCTAGCCTCTGACCTGCTCTTGTAGCCACGGTATTTATATGGCTGTTCCAGTTCAGTTTCTGGTCAATGGTAACCCCTCGGATGTTGATAGTGGGGGATTCAGCGACGGTAATGCTGTTGAATGTCAAGGGGAGATGGTTAGATTCTCTCTTGTTGGAGATGGTCATTGCCTGGCACTTGTGTGGTGCGAATGTTATTTGCCACTTATCAGCCCAAGCTGATATTGTCCAGGTCCTGCTGCATTTTTACACGGACTGCTTCAGTATCTGAGGAGTCACGAATGGTGCTGAACATTGTGCAATCATCAGCAAACATCCCCACTTCTGACCTTATGATTGAAGGAAAGTCATTGATGAAACAGCTGAAGATGTTTGGGCCTGGGACACTACCCGGAGGAACTCCTGCAGTGATGTCCTGGAACTCAGATGATTGACCTCCAACAACCACAACCATCTTCCTTTGCGCTAGGTATGACTCCAGCCAGCGGAGGGTTTTCCCCCTGATTCCCATTGACCTCAGTTTTGCTAGGGCTCCTTGATGCCATACTCAATCAAATGCTGCCTTGATTTCAAGGGCAGTCACTCTCACCTCACCTCTTGCGTTCAGCTCTTTTGTCCATGTTTGAACCAAGGCTGTAATGAGGTCAGGAGCTGAGTGGCCCTGGCGGAACCCAAACTGAGCGTCACTGAGCAGGTTATTGCTAAGCAAGTGCTGCTTGATGGCACTGTTGATGCCACCTTCCATCACTTTACTGATGATTGACAGTAGGCTGATGGGGCGGTAATTGGCCGGGTTGGATTTGTCCTGCTTTTTGTGTACAGGACATAGCTGGGCAATTTTCCACATTGCGGTGTTGATGCCAGTGTTGTAGCTGTACTGGAACAGCTTGGCTGGGGGCGCGGCAAATTCTGGAGCACAGGTCTTCAGTACTATTGCCGGAATATTGTCAGGACCCATAGCTTTTGCTGTATCCAGTGCCGTCAGTCGTTTCTTGATATCACGCGGAGTGAATCGAATTGACTGAAGTCTGGCATCTGTGATGCTGGGGACTTCAGGAGGAGACCGAGATGGATCATCAACTCGGCACTTCTGGCTGAAGATTGTTGCAAATGCTTCTGCCTTATCTTTCACACTGATGTGCTGGGCTCCCTCATCATTGAGGATGGGGATATTTGTGGAGCCACCTCCTCCAGTTAGTTGTTTAATTGTCCACCACCATTCACGGCTGGATGTGGCAGGACTGCAGAGTTTAGATCTGATCCGTTGGTTATGGGATCGCTTAGCTCTGTCTATTGCACTCTGCTTACGCAGTTTGGCACGCAGATAGTCCTCTGTTGTAGATTCACTAGGTTGATACCTCATTTTGAGGTATGCCTGGTGCTGCTCCTGGCATGCCCTCCTGCACTCTTCATTGAACCAGGGTTGGTCTCCTGGCTTGATTGTAATGGTAGAGTGGGGGATATGCCGGGCTATGAGGTTACAGATTGTGGTTGAGTATGATTCTGCTGCTGCTGATGGCCCACAGCACCTCATGGATGCCCAGTTTTGCATTGCTGGATCTGTTCGAAATCTATTCCATTTAGCATGGTGATAGTGCCACACAACACGATGGATGGTATCCTCAATGTGAAGGCGGGACTTCGTCTCCACAAGGACTGTGCGGTGCTCACTCCTACCAATGCAGTCATGGACAGAAGCATCTGCAGCAGGCAGATTGGTGAGGACGAGGTCAAGTACGTTTTTCCCTCGTGTTGGTTCCCCCACCACCTGCCGCAGATCCAGTCTAGCAGCTACGTCCTTTAGGACTCGGCCAGCTCGGTCAGTAGTGGTGCTAACGAGCCAAGCTTGATGATGGACATTGAAGTCCCCCACCCAGACTACATTTTGTGCCCTTGCCACCCTCAGTGCTTCCTCCAAGTGATATTCAACATGGTGGAGTACTGAGTCATCAGCTGAGGGAGGGCGGTAGGTGGTAATCAGTAGGAGGTTACCTTGCCCATATTTGACCTGATGCCATGAGACTTCATGAGGTCCGGAGTCGATGTTGAGGACTCCCAGGGCAACTCCCTCCCTACTGTAGACCACTGTGCCACCACCTCTGCTGGGTCTGTCCTGCCGGTGGGACAAGACATAGTGATTGCAGATTCTGGGACATTGTCTGTAAGGTATGATTCCGTGAGTATGACTATGTTAGGCTGTTGCTTGACTGGTCTGTGGGACAGCTCTCCCAACTTTGGCACAAGCCCCCAGATGTTAGTAAGGAGGACTTTGCAGGGTCGACAGGGTTGGGTTTGCCGTTGTCGTTTCTGGTGCCTAGGTCAATGCCGGGTGGTCCATCCGGTTTCATTCCTTTTTATTGACTTCGTAGCGGTTAGGTACAACTGATTGCCCATCCCTAATTGCCCTTGTACTGAGTGGCTTGCTAGGCCATTTCAGAGGGCATGTAAGAGTTAACCACATTGCTGTGGGTCTGGAGTCACATGTGGGCCAGACCAGGTAAGGACAGCAGATTTCGTTCCCTAAAGGACATTAGTGAACCAGATGGATTTTTACAACAATCGACAAAGGTTTCATGGCCATCATTAGACTAGCTTTTAATTCCAGATTTATTAATTAAATTCAAATTCCACCTTCTGCTGTGGTGGGATTCGAACCCATGTCCCCAGAGAAATACCCCGGGTCTCTGGGTTACTAGTCCAGTGATAATACCACTACGCCACCGCCTACCCATATTCAAGGTAGCCTACTTAGGGTTAGATTGGGGGCATTGTTGGGATCTTCCTGGCAGCAGTCAGGCTCCCCCCACTGAGGCCAAAGCCCGGCAGGTACCTGCAAGCATACAGCTTGTGGGCAGCAGGCCAGGCCACGGAGGCCTCTATTAGTTCTCCCTCGACCCGAGTCGCAGGGATCAGCAGGCCACAGCCGAGGCTGCAGGCCATCCTGTAGAAGGGTTTCTGCTCCACTGCGATAGCCTGGCAGCTGTGGCCTGATTTTAATTTTAAAAAGTAAATGCCTCTTCAGAGGGCGCCTCAAGATGGAGGTGCCTCACGGTTCCCAGCCACAGCACCCACTTATGCCAGTGAGGCTGCCATCCTTCAAGGCTGCTGGTCCACTGATTGGGCATGCAGCCTCAGGACGACGGATACGGAGACGGCCAATTAGGAGACTGCCTCCCGGACGAATGCGCTGGTGGGCACACTGCCATCAAGTGCAGGGTTGGGAGCCAGAAATGGTCCCGACCAGCGATTATTTTTAAAGGGGACAAGATTCCACCTATTGAACTCCATGTCAGGTAAAGAATATTTGGCAATATTCTGATGAAAGGTCACAGACCTGAAACATTAACTCTGCCACGCTCTCCACAGATGTTGCCTGACCTGCTGAGTATTTCCAGCACTTTCTGTTTTTATATCCGATTTACAACATCTGCAGTATTTTGCTTTTATTAAAGAATAGTTAGCATTTGGCTGTGAACAAAGAGGCAAGATCAATTTAGTCCTGCGCGTATGTCAACTTACAGGAAATAAATTGTGCTCCACAACAACTTAGGAGCTACAGCACTCCCTGGATATCTTAGTTTTTAATGATATTGTAAAATTAGTCATTGTGCAATATGAAGTTCAAATCACATGTTGACATCACCCTGATTGACAGAAGCTCACTCTTTTTGGTTGGATTTGCAGGGGAGTTTGTCTTTAAAGGCCGGAATTTTTTGTTGGGCGGGGTGCCCCGTTCTCCGGCCGGAAAGTTGGAGCGAGCCCACCTCCGCTGGGCCTGGGGAGCTAGACTGGGATTTTTCGCTCTCCAGGCCCTTAATTGGTCTTGGGCGGCACTGCCACCTCCTTGAGGTACGAGGTCCGACGTAATGGAGCTACCAGCCAGTCAGTGGGCTGGCAGCTCTTAGTCCCAGTAGTGGCCACCAAGAGCGGTGGCCATTGCTGGAAATACACACAGCCTTGGGAAACAAGTTGAAGGATGGCCCTGGCACAAGGTACATTTTTATGCCCTCGCCAGGAACAATCATCAGGCCACGGTGAGGCAAGGGGTGCGGGGGGGAAAGTGTTGTGCATTGGGGTGATTAGGGCTTTGGGGGAAGCCCTCTGTGGGGCATAGGGTGCCCGATCAAGAGGGCGCCCACACCAGCCCAAAAGAAGGCCACCTGGTTTTACTAGGCAGGCTTTTTTGAGGCCTCAGCCGCCCGCCAGCCAAGGGTAAAATACCTGTAGCAGCGGGCGAAGGCCCTTAAGTGTCAGTTTCTTGCCACCACCCCATGCAAAATTGCAGCGGGGTGAGAACTGCACCCTCCCACACTCCCCCCCCCCCCCCCCCCACCAACCAGCCCGCTCATTTGGGGGGTGTAAAACTCCGGCCCAGAATTTGTTGGGTGGGGCTTCCACCTGCCAATCCATGACCCTGTGACACTTTTCTTCACCTACCTCAATTATGTATGATGGGCAGACATTCAGTGGTATCTCTGCTCTTCACAGCCAGTATAGCAATGGCAGAGTTGATAAAATAATGGTGTCAGAATGAGGCAGTCACTGCACCAGCTGAGATGGATGAAAGCAAGTCGTAAAGGGAAAACCGCCAGCAGTAAATATTGAAGTCCTCTGAATAGGTCCAGCAGCCAATAATCAGCCTTTTGGATGGGCTTGGAGAGGGTGAGGTGGTCATCTCCTTCCATGCATTCAGTCCTCATGTCACTTACTTCCACTGATCCCTAACCCCTCCCTTTTTCTGGCCATACTTCCATCAGTGCCGCAGAAGTAGGAATGGAAGGGTATTGGCCGTAATCCCAAGCCCTGTCCCTTCATGTCATTTACACAAAGTTGGGGCAGAGAATAGGCAAGTGTCTAACATTAGTGGCAGTGGAATGATGGCGGGCAAGCAGAAATTATTGGCAGCCATTTTAAGGAATGAAGATTCGCCAGTTGTGCTCCCCATCCCAATTTCCTCTAAATACCCTCTGCGACCTCCAGGACATGGGACGATTCCTGGAGGAAAATCCTACATTTAATATTTTGAAAGCCCCCCCCCCCCCAAAAAAAATACATGTAACAATTCTAGAACTACACCTGAGGATTTATCTATAATTCAGCAACATTCAGCTATATTTTGATAGTTACATAGTTTTTTTTTAAACCAATATACAGTCTCCATCCACTGTGGTGCACGTACATAATGTCATAGATGTTCCTTCACCATCTCGCCCCACATTGAGCCAAATAGCCGTGGAAAATGGGCCAAAATTGAGAGGTGAGGCTTACCCTCAACTGTAGTTTCCTCCCTTTCATCTTGCCCCAAATCTGGAAGGCCACCAGTTGTCCCTTCACCAACCCCTGCATGTACATGCTGGTGCTGCTACTGTCTCCACAGAGCCCAGTAAGGGAATGGGTATCAGCAGCAAGCCCCTGAAGTTGCTGAATGGAGGGAGATGGACTTGTAATGGCCTCCTGTCCCTTCATAATGATGTCAAGCACTTAGCTGCTGAAGGCCTTTATCTCATCCAATGCCTTCAGTAAAAATGTGTACAAAATATTTGGTTCTTTCACTACTGTTTTTAAGATCTTCTACTGCTCTTCAGCTCAATATATTCTCATTATTGGTCAGCATTAGGACAATGCAGTCCCAATTCTGGGCCCCTCCGACATGCTGTTCTGAGTAGCAATCCCTGATCACATCCAGAAATTCCTGACTGCTTAGTCCCAGCACTATCCAAACTCCACTCCATTTCCAGCTACCTTAAAATTAACCATTGTTAAAAACTGGCCTTAATTTTAACCCTCCTCACCCAGCAAGAATGCTGCAAGGATGGGGTTAAGATCAGGCCAATCCAGTCACCGGTTTGAGGCCACACCATTCCTGCCCGGCAAAAACTTATCTTCGCTGACTTTATAGTTAGCCGAGGCTCTAGCTGCAGGCAAGCGAGGGCCTTGTTTAACTTTAGAAGCCGTGGCTCGATGATGTCATTGGTGCCATGACATGATTCGTTCCCTGTGAAGCAGCTAAGCTTTCTGGCCCTGGAGGAAACAGTCCTTCTGCTCCTAGCCCACAAGCAGTGCTGGAAATGCACTTACCTTGTGGATCATTCTCACTTTCTTTTACCTGCTGAAATGGGTAAAAAAAAAGTCTGCAAAAATGGAGGCATGCAGTCTCCTTAAAAGATTTTACCGACCGACATGCCTGTGAGCTGATTGGTCACCACCCCCCATGACCTGCCTCTATTAAGTTTGAAATTCAAAATTTTTTTGCCCATTTTTGAGGGTTTAACTTACTCCCATTCAGTCTTTCCAGTGTCCTCTCTGATATAAGATGAAACTCCACCACTCGTCTGTACATCCATCCCTTCAGAACCTTCCAGCACAGTATCCAGCAGTCCCTTCCACCTGGTTTCTGTCATAGCTATGATGTCCACAGTGAGCATGATTCCTTCTAAAATGGAGATCTTTGCTGCTAGAATTCTAGCACTTATGTAGAATTGGGATCTTCAGTGAGCCATGTAATTGTTAATCTTTTTCTCCTTCACTGCTTCTTCCTCATCTTACCTGTGACACCATTAGCCTCAGCTTTGTCTTTCCATATTAGATTGTAGTCATGAATTTGTTGTTTTCAGCACCTTCTCAACTATCTTGTACAGCTGTGTTAGCCTTTCACCTTCACATTCCTAGTTTAAATACCCCTTACTCAGTCCATCTATCTTTTCTGACAGTATCCCTGTTCTACGATTAAAGGGAATGATCCATAATCGAATAGAGTAACTCTTCCATTTCAATCTAGAGAGACTACTATTAAAGGGCTAAGGGTGAGAATCTTGTTAAAGTATATAAATTTAAAAATGGTTTAGACAAGGTAAATCAATAGTATTTATTTAAAGTAAAGCAATAAGTTAAAATAAATTTAAATCAGCATATCAAATCAGGGGTCGGCAATGTGTCCGTGCACGGACACATTGTGGTAAAAGATTTTGGGGTCCGTGACTGGTAATTTCAGGAACAATAAACTTCCCATTGGCTTCTTCAGACCGGCTTGAAAAAAAATGGTGTGTTAGTTTCACAGCTGATAGGTACTGGGATCGAGAACAGCGCTTCTGAACTTTGGACAGAATCAGGGGTTTTCGACGGGCTCCAAGCCTTTTTTGAAAAAGCTTGCTGGAAGACCCTGAACCTGTCTGAAGTTCAGAAACTACTGTTCCTGCTCTCAGTAATGGTCAGGAGGGGGCTGGAAAGTGGGGGGAGGGGAGAAAGAGAGGGGGGTGGGGGGGGAAAAGGGGGGAAAGAGAGAGGGGGAAGAGAGGAGGGAGAGAGAGGGAGGAAAGAGAGGAGGAAAAGAGGGGATGAGAGAGAGGGGGGAGAGCGGGAGGAGAAGTGGGGGAAGAAGAGACAGAGGGGGGCAGAGGTGGGGAGAGAGGGCTGGACACAGGGAGGAGAGATATGGGCACAGAGAAGGGAGACAGAGAAGAGGGATGGACACAGGGGAGAAAGAGAGAAGCGGGATTGACACAGAGAGGGAGATAAAGAGTGAGAGGGGAGAGAAAGAGATCAAGATCACACCTGACAATGGGCATCTATCTGGATTCTCCGCATCGTTACATCAAGTATGCAGGCAGACATTGACTACTTGTGCAAGCAAAAACAATGCCAGGTACTCACTAAATAGCGAGAAATACATTTTAATCTGGACTGTGTTTTGATGGCATTAGTTTAGCTATACACTTTATATACAGATTAATTGCCCCATGTCCATGGCTGAGTCGATAATTTTGTCAAATATCCGTGCTGCAACATGTTGGTGCCTATCCCTGTATCAAAAAAGATTTTCTTTATGCAAATGGTAATAACTGTCTGGAATAATCAGCCAGGTGGACAAGTGGACACACTGACTACAGGGGGAATTGAAAGTAGAGTTGGATTGGAGGGTGGGAGAGTTTAATTTCCTGTAAGAATGAGCTCCTGAGGCTGGGCAAATGACATTTTCTCATCCTTGTGTGTTAAAAGTTCTAAAAACCAAACGTGCATTATCGAGTGTAAAAATCCTGCTGACTTGGTGTCATTTCTAATTGATGCCATTAAAAAATAATTGGTTCCACATGTCGCATAAAGCAATTGAAAGATCCATATGGATCCCAGAATGACAGGCTCATCAAAGATTCAGGACACAGCTTCATCTTACAGCACTGTTTGACCACTTCCTCTATAATGGCTGCAAGACATGTCATGATGGAGGGGGTCAAACAAATTTAATAAGATCTAAAATTATTTTTTCATATAACTCAATAAAATGTTCATGTATCATCCAGGTAATAATAAAATATCTTTTTGTAAAATATTGATTTCACCAAATGTTATTCCTTGAGGCTTTTCTGCTTTATTTCTTGCCAGTTCCACTACCCCACTCCGCCTACTGCATTTTGGGGTACAGTCTTAGGCAGTGTCACGCTCTGCTGTTTCATTCATTGAACAAACAGCAACAACATTCATTTATAAAGCCGCTTTAATGTAGTAAAGTGTCCCAAAGCACTGGAGCGTCATCAAGCAAACTGAGCCACATACGGAGATATTAAAGCAGATGACCAAAATCTTGGCCAAAGAGGTAGGTTTTAAGGAGCATCTTAAAGGAGGGAAGAGAGTCAGAGAAACAAAGAGGTTTAGGCAGGGTATTCCAGAGCTTAGGGCCCAGGCAGCTGAAGGTTCAGCCACCGATGGTGGAGCAATTAAAATCAGGTATGGTCAAGAGGCCAGAATTGGAGGAGTGTAGCTATCTCAGAAGGTTGCAGGGCTGGAGGAGACTACAGAGATTGGGAGGAGTGAGGTCATGGAGGGATTTGAAAGCAGGGATGAGAATTTTAAAATCGAGACATTGATTAACTGGAAGCCAATGTAGGTCAGCGAGCAGAGGGGTGATGGGTGAATGGGACTTGGCGCGAGTCAGGACATGGGAAGCAGAGTTTTGGATGAGCTCAAGTTTATGTCGGGTAAATGGTTATACTGATTGTCGGCAGGCTATTTAACCACAAGGGACATCACAGCCAAGCTCCATCTGGTCTATATCCAAGATCTGCACACTTTTTGGGTGCGCGGGGTGTGGGGGGTTAGCGTAGGGACAATCCCTACATCTGAATGGTGGGGCCCGAGACACCTCTGAAATTGGGCCTCATTTCCAAGATGCAGTCAGCTTGCCTGGCACAGCATCACTGAACAGCAGGCTGGCTGGTGCGACAATAGCAGCAACCCTCAGCTAAGTGAAGAGGGGAGGCCTCTGGGTGGGGGGAGGGTAGAGAGGAGTTCGCGAGCTGTGGGGGGGTTTCACTAGCCAGAGTAGGGGAGGGCAATCAGGCCCTCAGGCTATGGGGGCTGCAGGTGGTGAGAACAATCAGTGGTCAGGTTGTGGAGGGCGGATTGGGAGCCAGCAGGTGAGGGGCTAGGGGTGGAGAGTGGTCTGCATTCTTTTGTTGCTAAGTATGGAGGAGCACTCCTGCTCCTTCCAGATCCACAGTTAGGAAAAGACTAGAGCCTCCCTGCCAGTTAAGAGCCACGTTCTACTGTACAGGTTCAGCAAGTGGCAAGTGCAGTGCAAGGGCATTCGGAAGTTGAGGACCCTTCCATGTATTATTTCCAGGCTTGAATGTTCTCTGCAATTAGCAGTCCTGACGCCAGCATAACCACCTTATCCAAAATGGCGGGTGCTCCACTTCCAGCCGGAAATGTGTCATCACTTCCTGCAGGTGACATCACAGACGTCAAAATAGCTGAAAAACAGGTGCTGCAAGGCCTAATTTCTGGTCTTTGTTATGTTGGAGTTGAGTAATTGGAGCAAAAGAAAACATTCAGATTCTGATATGTTGAAGTAATGTGTCAACGTGCAACAGAAAAGTGTAATTGTTCATTTAAAAACATTTTCCACAGAGATTCCAGCTGACTCTCTGCATGTCATTCTGTCTGAAGACATGGTTCAATATATGGGAGGTAAAATTGCTGATTAATACTTTATTGCCACAGAGGTGAATGTATCCAGACACTGAGAGAAATTCTATTTGGGAATGGAAAGAGCTAGAAAGACTGAATTCAAGAACAATGCACAGACAACACTGACATTTACTGGTGTAATTTACCTTATAAATAAATATTGTAGGAAGCATAAAAATATAGGAACAAGAGTAGGTCATTCAGCCCCTTGAGCCTGTTACGCCATTCAGTTAGATCATGTTTGATCTGCATGTCAACTCCAATTATCTGCCTTTGATCCACATCCCTTGATACCCTTACCTTACAAAAATCTATCGATCTCTGTCTTCAAAATTTCAACCGAACCAACATCTTTGCTGAGAGGGGTGGGATTGGGGGTGGTGTGGATGAAGTGAATATAATTACTGATTATTGTGTGAAAAAATGCTTCCTGACTTTGTTCCTAAATGGTTCACCTCTAATTTTATTATGCCCCCTTGTTCCAGATTCCCTCAGAGAAAATAGTTTTTCAGTATCTACCCTATCTGATCCCTTTATCATGTTAAACACCTTGATCACCTCTCGACAATCTAAACTCAAGGAAATACAAGCCAAGCTTATGTAACCTGTCCTCATAATTTAACCCTTTAAGCCCTGGTATAATTATGATGCATCTGCACTGTATTCCTTGCAAATCCAGAAGATCTTTCCTGTGGTTCAGTGCCCAAAATGAATGCAGCACTCCAGAAGGATTCAATCCAAGGCCCTGTACAACTGAAGTATCACATCCTCACTTTTGTATTCCAAACCCCTTGAGATAAAGGCCAACATTCCTTGAACTTTTTTGATTACTCTGTGTACCTCTTGCATGAGCTTTTAGTGATGGATGTCCACGTACACACAAAAATCCCTTCTTGTACCTCCGCAGCTCCTCATTTCTCATCATTAACAAAATGTAAATATTTTCTTTCTCATATCCAAAGTGGATAACCTCACATTTCCCCACATTGAACTCTATCTGTCTATGTCCACTTGTAACTTCCTGCTCCCACCTATACAACTTACTGTGCTTCCTAACTCCATGTCATCTGCAAACTTGGATATACAACTCGCTATTCATATATGAGATATCTGCGTTCCTCCAATTCTGCCCTCTTGCCCCTCCCCGATTTTAATTGCTCCACCATTGGTGGCCATGCCTTCACCTACCTGGGCCTTAAGCTCTGGAATTCCCTCCCCAAACCTCTCTGCCTCTCTTTCCTCCTTTAAGATGCCCTTAAAACCTACCTCTTTGACCAAGCTTGGCCATTTGCCCTAATAGTCCCTCATGTGTCTCGGTGTCAAATTTTGTTTGATAACGCACCTCTGAAATGCCTTGGGATCTTTTTATTATGTCAAAGATGCTATATAAATGCAAGTTGTTGTTGTTAAAGTCAGACTTTCTTTCCATGACATAAATCACTGCTAATTGTCCTAGCCTACATCCACAGCATCAATGGAGCTCAAGCATAGGAAGACAGTAGATACATTTAAAAAGAATGGTTTTACTGAGCTTGTTGCCTCCACAGACAAGAGTTCAAGGTATCCATGGTGGGAAAGGTTGTGAATCTGTATCAAAATGAATCATGAAACAGCCTGGCCTGACCAAGAGACTGTGACACTGGGCTGAATTTTCACTTTGGGGGCAGAAAACAGGAGTCGGGTCTATTTCTGGGTTTCAAACCCGCCCTCTGGGGGAAAGCAGTCACTCTTTGGAATTTTGATGGAGGTGCCCCCTTATTTGGCATGGATACAGTTTTCCTGTCCAATTAAGGGTGGCAGGCAGGCTCTCAAACCTGGAGGGCCAATCAGAGGCTGCAGTATAGGGTAAGTAACTGAGAGGGCACTTCAACATGAAGGCACCCTCTCACCAACTTTTTTAACAATTCAAATAAAAAATAGAAAAAGCAGCCAGGCCACCACTGTGGGGGTGGGGTGGGGGATAAAACCTCAACAGGGTGGCCTTTGGCTGCACCCGCACCCAAGCAGGCAGGGAGTGCTTGTAGGTGCCCACCTCCAGGAGGTTGAATCACCCCCGCCCCCGCCCCCCCCCCCCCCACAGTTGTGTCGGGCAAGTGGAAAATTCCAGTCAGCCTCCTTTAACTGCCCTTAATAAGGCTGTAAATGAGTCTAATTGGCTGCAAGCCTTGTGGGAGCGGGAAGCCCTGTCGACTTCGAACCCGCCTCCCCTAAAATGGCTGGCATCAGGAACAGGGTCAGGAAACTGGCACGCCAGACGCACCAGTAATTTTGAGCCCCGGCCGTCTCCGTTCCTGATCTCGATGGGGCCCAAATATTTGCCCATTGTGGTAGCTTTCATGGGTGTCACTGACTCTCAAATCTCCTGTCTGGCAATAAAACAAGGAGAAAACAACAAGAGCAGCAACATTTTTACTCCTTTTATACATGACCATGGGTTTCTGGAGCTACCCTCAGGATTCTAGTTAAAGTTAGAGCTACATGCTGTCTCCTTTAGCTTTGGGAATCGCTGCTTATCAGTTTTCACTAGCAGCATTGACAGTTGTTTTATAGGCTGTCCACGTTTAATCTAGGGTTGCCACTGGCTGTGTTAGATCCATACAACAGGGGCCGGCAACCCTGGTGCCCCACTAAACCCAATAGAAAAGTTAGCTTAAATAGGGGAGGGCAGCATAAGGAGGTCACAGGGCTCCATTTGGGTCTGTCTTCAATGGGACAATTCTATCTACATAAAGTATGTTTCAGTCTGAAGTGAAAGCCAGGATAATCTGACCATGAACTAATCAGTACCCACAATAGGTACTGCATGATTGGTCAGACCATGTCAGTATAGTGGAACGAGCAGTAAGTAGCTGAGGTCCCTCTGACAGCCCAGCTCAGAACTGATGAAATACCCAAATGTAACACTGGGTGAGTTTGAAGAACAGGAGCCTTCACACCCTCCAGTATCTTTCTGAAAGAGAGACTCACTTCCACCTCTATTACCAAGGCTCCTCCTTCATCTTTAATATTGCTATTTTTTTTTTCATTTTCCTTTGTCCTTTCCAGGCTATCAGCCTATTTAAAAAACACATTGATATTTCTACTGATGAAGTGCATGCCATCAGTACAGTAAATCTCTGGAAACAACTTGTTCAATTTACCAAAAAGAACACATTTAGATCAGGAAAGGGACACTGTCATCATACAGAAGTATTTAGCACACCTTTTTTGTACGAGGAGGGGAAGGAGCAAGCAGAGCCATGCATCATTTCTGTTTGGAGATTCATGTCACAGGATAGATAAGGGGGAAACCGCTCCCTTTCTCCTGGCGACTCCTATAAGGAGTTTTATAAGGTACAGTAGCACAGAACTTACTCTTTTTAGATGAAGTCCTCAGAGAATTCCCGGAGTTAAATGTTGCTTGAGTGCTGGTGAAGTCTGGGCAAAGCTTCCCAGAAAGCCTCCCGATGTGCTTTAGAGGTCCTCTTCATAGCTCCAGCAGCAATGACCATGAAATGGTGAGTATTCCTTTAAGTGCTGAGTATTCCTTTAAGTAGTGCTTGAAATTGACATCAATGCTGTATTTACTCCCAAACTGCTTTTCCTGCTAGGAGAGGGTGTTAGTTGAAGTGCTAGTCACCAAAATACTGGGCAGCCTCTTTAATGAGCACTAGCAGGCATTTTAATTGGCAAGCAGATGTTTAACAAGCCTCCAGGAGAACATTCCGAACACTGCCTTCAACTCCTTATCTTGTGCTAAACATGGTCTTAATTGCAGTTCGCTGATGTGAGGCCATTTTAACTCTCAGACATCGACAAAATAAGTTAGGCTTGTGTCCCACCCTAACCAGCATCAATGATGTAGTGCAGGTAGGTGGGCGCACGAGCGGGCGGGTACGGTCCCCCAGCAAAAGTAAGCCTGATGGGTCCGAGGTAATTCCAGGGAACTGGGACAGCGGAGGCCCAAGGATTCTTTGTCGGCTCGGAAAAGCCCTGCTGATTCTCCTGGCCCACAAAGAAATCTTTCAAAAAGAAAATTAATTTCCCTTCTTGGCTTTCTTCTGGGACTGCTGCTCCACATCACCGGGTTTTCACCAGGTGATAGCCTTACTATGGGGGTCTGAATTATATCATCAGATCTTAAAATGGTGAGTGCTAATCTATTCATAGATTAAACCCCTGCATGTTCCACTTTCGTCAGATGACAGGAGGGGCGGAGCGGGTTGGGGTGCTGGCTAAAACTGGGACTATAATAGCTGGGACTGTACACCAGCTATGAAAGAAGTGTAGGGAACAGAGTATACCCCTTTAACTAACTTACTTTTGTAGATCTCACTAAAGCATTCAACACTGTCAGGAGAGCAGGGATCTACATGATTTTGGGGAAAAATTGGCTGGCCACCAAAACTCCTCAGTCTCATCCGCTCCTTCCATGATAACATGTACTGCACTGTACAGTTTGATGACTCCATTTCCCAACAGTTTCGGAGTGAAGAATGGAGTGAAGCAGGGTTGTGTCCTAGGCCCCACTCTGTTTGGCATCTTCTCCATGTTCCTGACCTGCCCTGCAGATATGGATACTTGCACACTAGATCAGACAGCAAGCTCTACAATCTATCAAGGCTGAAATCAAAGACCAAAAAAAAAAAATCATGTCCTGATCAGAGAGTCGTAAACGGGGTCTTGACATTGGGAGAAACCAATGCTGATGATGCTGTGCAAGTAGCTGACACGGAAACTCAACTACAAAGACTCATGGACTGTCTCTCCTGTGCCTGTAACTTGTTTTTCTTTAAATTCATTTTCTGGGGAAGTGGGCGTAGCTGGGCAGGCCAGCATTTATTGCTCATCCCTAATCGCCCATGAGAAAGTGGTGGTGAGATGCCTTCTTGAACTGTTGCAGTCCATTTGGGGTAGGAACAGCTACAGTGCTGTTAGGAAGGGAGTTCCAGGATTTTGACCCAGGGACAGTGAAGGAACGTCGATATATTTCCAAGTCAGGATGGTGTGTGGCTTGGAGGGGAACTTGCAGGTGGTGGTGTTCCCTTGCAACTGCTGCCCTTGTCCTTCTAGGTGGTAGAGATTGTGAGTTTGGAGTGTGCTGTCTAAGGAGCTTTGGTGCGTTGCTGCAGTGCATCTTGCAGATGGTACACACTGCTGCCACTGTGCGTTGGCAGTGGAGGGAGTGAATGTTTGTAGATGGTGTGCCAATCAAATGGGCTGCTTTGTCCTGGATGGTGTCGAGCTTCTTGAGTGTTGTTGGAGCTGCACTCATCCAGGCAAGTGGAGAGTATTCCATCACACTCCTGACTTGTGTCTTGTAGATGGTGGACAAGCTTTGGGGAGTCAGGAGGTGAATTACTCGCCGTAGGATTCCTAGCATCTGACCTGCTCTGGTAGCCATGGTATTTATACAGCTACTCCTGTTCAGTTCCTGGTCAATGGTAACCCCCAGGATGTTGATAGTGGGGGATTCTAATGCAATTTAAATGTCAAGGGGAGATGGTTAGATTCTCTTTCTCTTGTTGGAGATGGTCATTGCCTGGCACTTGTGTGGCACAAATGTTACTTGCCACTTATCAGCCCAAGCCTGGATATTGTCCAGGTCTTGCTGCATTTCTACACGGACTGCTTCAGTATATGAAGAGTTTCGAATGGTGCTGAACATTGTGCAATCATCAGCGAACATCCCCACTTCTGACCTTATCACTGATGGAAGATCATTAATAAAGTGACTGAAGATGGTTGGGCCTAGGACACTACCCTGAGGAACTCCTCCAGTGATGTGCTGGAGCTGAGATGATTGACCTCCAACAACCACAACTATATTCCTTCGTGCTAGGTATGACTCCAACCAGCTGAGAGTTTTCCCTCTGATTCCCATTAACTCCAGTTTTGCTAGGTCTCCTTGATGCCATACTCGGTCAAATGCTGCCTTGATGTCAAGGGCAGTCACTCTCACCTCACCTCTTGAGTTCAGCTCTTTTGTCCATGTTTGAACCAAGGCTGGAATGAAGTCAGGAGCTGAGTGGCCCTGGCGGAACCCAAACTGAGCGTCACTGAGCAGGTTATTGCTTCGCGACAGCTTCCATCACTTTACTGATGATCGAGATGATGGGGTGGTAACTGGTCGGGTTGGATTTGTCCTGCTTTGTGTGTACAGGACATACCTGGGCAATATTCCATATTGCAGGGTTGATGCCAGTGTTGCAGCTGTACTGGAACAGTTTGGCTAGGGGCGTGGAAAGTTCTGGAGCACAGGTCTTCGGTACTATTGCCTGAATGTTGTCAGGGCCCATAGCCTTTGCAGTATCCAGTGCCTTCAGTCCTGTCTTGATATCATGTGGAGTAAATCGAATTGGCTGAAGACTACATCCGAGATACTGGGGACTTCAGGAGGAGGCCGAGATAGATCCTCAACTCGGCAGTTCTGGCTGAAGATTGGTGCAAATGTTTCAGCCTGATCTTTTACACTGATGTGATGGGATCCCCCATCATTGAGGATGGGGATGTTTGTGGAGCCACCTCCTTCTGTTAGTTGTTTAATTGTTCACCACCATTCACGACTGGATGTAGCAGGGCTGCAGAGTTTAGATCTGATCCGTTGGTTGTGGGATTGCTTAGCTCTGTCTATTGCATGCTGCTTCTGCTGTTTGGCACAAAAGTAGTCCTGAGTTGTAGCTTCACCAGGTTGACACCTCATTTTGAGGTATGCCTGGTGCTGCTTCTGGCATGCACTCCTGCACTCTTCTGTGAACCAGGGTTGATCTCCTGGCTTCATCGTAATGGTAGAGTGAGGGATATGCCGGGCCATGATGTTATAGATTGTGGTTCAGTGCAATTCTGTTGCTGATGGCCCACAGCGCCTCCATGGATGCCCAGTTTTGCATTGCTTGATCTGTTCGAAATCTATCCCATTTAGCACGGTGGTAGTGCCACACAACATGATGGAGGATATCCTCAATGTGAAGACGGGACTTTGGCTCCACAAGGACTGTGTGATGGCCACTCCTACCAATATTGTCATGAACAGATGCATCTGCGCAGGCAGATTGGTGAGTATGAGGTCAAGTATGTTTTTTCCTCTTGTTGGTTCCCTCACCACCTGCTGCAGACCCAGTCTAGCAGTTATGTTATTTAGGGCTCGGTCATAATGGTGCTACCAAGCCACTCTTGGTGATGGTCATTGAAGTCCCCCACCCAGAGTACATTCTATGTCCTTGCCACCCTCCATGCTTCCTCCAAGTGGTGTTCAACATGGAGGAGTACTGATTCATCAGGTGATGGGGAGCAGTAGGTGGTAATCAGCAAGGGGTTTCCTTGCCCATGTTTGACCTGATACTATGAGACTTCATGGGGTTTGCAGTCGATCTTCAGGACTCTCAAGGCAGGTCCCTCCCGACTGTATACCACTATACCGCCACCTCTGCTGGGTCTGTCCGCCAGTGGGAGAGGACATACCCAGGGATGGTGATGGCAGTGTCTGGAACATCGTCTGTAAGGTATGATTCCATGAGTATGACTTTGTCAGGCTGTTTCTTGACTAGTCTGTGGGACAGCTCTCCCAACTTTGGCACAAGCCCCCAGATGTTAGTAAGGAGGACTTTGCGTGGTCGACAGGGCTGGGTTTGCTGTTGTCATTTCTGGTGCCTAGGTCAATGCCGACTGGTCTGTCCGGTTTCATTCCTTATCGACTTTGTAGCAGTTAAGAACATAAGAACACAAGAATTAGGAGCAGGAGTAGGCAATTCAGCCCCTTGGGCCTGCTCCGCCATTCAATACGATCATGGCTGATCTCATCTCAGCCTCAACTCCACTTTCCTGCCCGTTCTCCATAATGCTTCAACCCATTACCAATTAAAAATCTGTCTATCTCCTCCTTAAATTTACTCAATGTCCCAGCATCCACCGCACTCTGGGGTCGTGAATTCCACAGACTCATGACCCTAAGAGAGAAGTAATTTCTCCTCATCTCTGTTTTAAACCTGCTACCCCTTATCCTAAAACTATGACCTCTTGTTCTAGATTGCCCCACCAGAGGAAACAAGCTCTCTACGTCTACTTTGTCAATCCCCTTAATCATCTTATATACTTCAATTAGATCCCCTCTCATTCTTCTAAACTCTAGAGTAAAGGCCTAAACTGCTTAATCCCTCTTCATAAGACAAACCCCTCATCTCTGGAATCAATCTAGTGAACCTCCTCTGAACTACCTCCAATGCAACTACATCCCTCCTCACGTAACGGGACCAAAACTGTATGAAATACTGCAGGTGCGGTCTCACTAATTCCTTGTACAGTTGCAGCAACACTTCCCCTACTTTTATACTCTATTCCTTTAGCAATAAATGCCAAAATTCCATTTGCCTTCCTGATTACCTGCTGTACCTGCATACCTGCGATTCATGCACAAGGACACCCAGATACTTCTGCACTGAAGCACTCTGAAGTTTCCCTCCATTTAGATAATAATTTGCCTTTCTATTCTTCCGACTAAAGTGGATAACCTCACACTTACACAGAGTTAAACTCCATCTGCCAAATTTTGGCCCATTCACCTAACCTATCCATATTTTTTATTAGAGATACAGCACTGAAATAGGCCCTTCGGCCCACCGCGTCTGTGCCGACCAAGAACCACCTATTTATACTAACCCTACAGTAAGCCCATATTCCCTACCACCTACCTACACTAGGGGCAATTTACAATGGCCAATTTACCTATCACCAGCAAGTCTTTGGTGGTGGGAGGAAACCGGAGCACCCGGCGAAAACCCACACGGTCACAGGGAGAACTTGCAAACTCTGCACAGGCAATACCCAGAATTGAACCCGGGTCCCTGGAGCTGTGAGGCTGCAGTGCTAACCACTACGCCACTGTACCGCCCACAAAGTTATCCATTTGTAAATTTCTTATTTCTTTATTGCAACTTACTATCCCACCTATTTTAGTGTCATCTGCAAATCTGGCTATAGTACGTTCTATCCTTGCATCCAAGTCATTAATATAGATTGTAAATAGTTGGGGCCCGAGGACCGAACCCTGTGGCACCCCACTAGTTACATCTTGCAAACCAGAAAAGGACCCATTTATCCAGACTCTCTGTTTTCTGTTAGTTAGCCAATCCTCTATCCAAGCTAATAAATTGCTCCTAACCCCATGTGATCTTATCTTGTGTATTAACCTTTTGTGCGGCACCTTATCAAATGCCTTCTGGAAGTCCAGATACACTACATCTACAGGATCCCCATTATCCACTTTAGATACTTTAGAGTGGCTGCTGGGCCATTTCGAGGGCATGTAAGAGTCAACCACATTGCTGTGGGTCTGGAGCCACATGTAGGCCAGACCAGGTAAGGACAGCAGATTTCCTTCCCTATTAGTGAACCAGATGGGTTTTTACCACAATTGACAATGGTTTTATGGCCATCATTAGACTAGCTTTTAATTGTAGATTTATTAATTGAATTCAAATTACACCTTCTACCATGGTAGGATTCAAAACCATGTCCCCAGAGCAATACCCTGGGTCTCTGGGTTACTAGTCCAGTGATAATACGACTACGCCACTGCCTCCCCACATCTCCTTGACTATAAGCATCAAGAAAATCATGGTCATGGGACAAGGTGTTGCATCTCCGCCCCTGATAACACTAAATAACACCTCACTGGAGATGATTAGCAAATTCTGCTACCTTGGGTCCATGGTGACAGACAATTTGTCCCTTGATGCAGAGCTCGATACGTGTAGGGAAAGCAGCCACCATCTTTGTCAGACTTGCAAAATGCACATGGAATAACAGCAAGCTAACCCTTAGGACTAAGCTGATGGTTTATAAGGCCTGTGTTCTCAGCACCTTGCGGTATGGCTGTGAAACATGGGCGACTTACAGTTACCAGGAAAATCTGCTCAATAATTTCCATCTTCGCTGTCTGCGGCACATTATGGGTGTATCCTGGCAGGACAAAATCACAAATGCAGCAGTCCTCTCAGAGGCAGACTTCACAAGTGTGTTGGCACTAATCAAACCGAGGTGGCTTTGGTGGATTGGACACATCCGCAGGATGGAAGACGGTCACATACCCAAGGACCTTCTGTATGGTGAGGTAGCCGGGGCCAGATGACTAGTGGGGTGCCCAAAGTTCCACTTCAAGGATGCTTGCAAGTGTGACATAAAGGCCCTAAATGTCGACTATCGCACTTGGGAGTCACCAGCTGGCAAAAGAGGGAAATGGCGACACATCCCGTGAGCTGGTGTGCACAACCATAATGACCAGTTGCTACAGCAGCTTGGCAAAAACAACAACACACAGCATCACTTGGCAGCTTCATATGTAGCACTTGTGGCAGAACCTGCCTCAAGGATTGGTCTTCACAGCCATCAACAAAGGTGCACCAAGAGAAGACACACCACCTATATGGATTGTTTGCTGTGTGTCCATCATCTTTCGTGGGTGGAAGGATGCCAAACCACAAGGACCTCTTCCTGTCAAAGCAGCAATTACCCGTGCGGCAGGTGACCCTGTCACCGCATGGGAGGCACGGTAGGAAAAACAATGCAGGCTTCTTCTCCAGCTTCGGGGGACGGCGTGGTTCCTCATTCAAAGGCACAGTGCCTGAATGAGGGACCTGGCATTGGGAAGGAGGGAGCATGTTGAGGGCCCTCCCTGCTCTAGCTGCTGACCACCCTTCACCCCTACCCCGCAAGACCCCTCCCGCCCTGACCTACCTGATGCCTGACTTCAGCGATGCTCCTCTGCCTCCAGGACAGTCACCTCCAGCAGCAGCAGCAGCCACCATCTTCGTGGTGGGGCTGCAGCTGCTGGCCTTTGATTGGCCAGCAGCTCACCAAGGGCAGGACGTCTGCCGATCGAGTCCAAAATGCTATGGAAGGCCCGCTGCTGTCCACTTAAGTGCCTGATTGGCACTAAATTCGGGCCTTCCAGAAAAGAGGCAATGCGGGGATCTCGGCGTTGGTTTCTCCCAATGTCAAGAACCCGCCACCAGCATAAAATTCCCCCGACGTTTTATCCCTTGACAAGACCTCTGATTTCTCCAGTTTATGACCTACTTCATCCAGAATATGAGGCATGTAATAAGCAAAGAAAAACAGAGCAGCAGGAAACAGCGACAATGAGAGAGATGCCAATAACTGCGGTTGTCTTTCTGTTACAATGACTAGGTTCTGCTGAAGACCTCTGGGGCTGAATTTTCAAAACGGGTTTGGGACCCCAACGTCCAGATGATTTCCCGCTCCTGACCCTGCACCTCAGCTGCAATCGCTAACGCGACACAATTGTCAATGTAAATGCCCTGACTGGGCAGAAGTTGAGACCAGCGCAAGGTTCCTGCGGGCTGAAAACATTTTACCTCTCTGCCCACTCTGAGTACAAAAGCTATGCACTATCATGCACCAAACTGATCAACCTCGCCGGAATCCTCATTGAAAATTGCCATGTGGATTCCCCGGCCCCTTAACGAACTGCTCCATGAGCTTAATGGGCTGTTAATTGTAGATGACTGACTTCTCCGTTTCCCCCCCCACCCCATATTGAAGATTGCAGAGTGCCCTGGAGACGTCGGGGTCTGGGGAAGACCTCCAGGACTGCAATTTTCGAATGGCGTCTGCACCAGTTCCCGACCCCAAGGCTTTTTGAAAATCTGGCCCCAGGAGTCAGCACTTCCAAATTGACCCTGAAGTGCCTATTTCTAAACTTATGAGTAATGCTGTTATTTTGAACACATTTTTTTTGCAATCCAAGATTGAATGAAAAGGAATAACATTATTACAGCTGAACATTACATACAGCATCTGAGCCTTTGCTAATAAATTCTATTTTCAATGCCATGGCTGAAGTAGTCTTCTTAAACTAGTTGCCTAATTGGTACATTGCCAGCAAATGGCTGGCATACATATTCTAACTAATGTGAAACACTGGCACTCATTGAAGTAAAGTACCATCTATGACTACTCACACTATATCAGTGCATCTTGCCCCCTTCAAAGCAAGTAAATACTTCCACTTATTTGTAATTGGTTGGTGAGGTGAGAGTGACTGCTCTTGACATCAAGGCAGCATTTGATCGAGTGCGGCATCAAGGAGCCCCTGGCAAAATTAAAGTCAATGGAAATCAGAGAAAACTCTCCGTTGGCTGGAGTCATCCTTAGAATAGGGCAGATGGTTGTGGTTGTCAGGGGCCAATTATCTCTGTCCCAGGACATCGCTGCAGGAGTTACTCAGGGTAGTGAACTAGTCCCAACCATCTTCAGCTGCTCCATTAGTGACCTTCCCTTCACCATAAGGTCAGAAGTGGGGATGATCACTGATGATTGCATGGTGTTCAGTTCCATTTGCAACTCCTTAGACAAAAGCAGTCCGTGTCTACGTGCAGCAGGACCTGGACAATATTCAGGCTTGGACCGACAAGTGGCAAGTCACATTCATGTCACTCAAGTGCCAGGAAATGACCATCTCCAACAAGAGAGAGTCTAACCATTATCATCATTGAATCCCCCACTATCACCATTCTAGGGAACACCATTGAGCAGAAACTTAACAATTAAAAACTGTGGTTACAAGAGCAGGTCAGAGGCTGGGTATTTTTGCAGTGAGTGACTCACCTCCTGATTCCCAAAGCCTGACCACCATCTACAAGTGTAGAATACTCTTCACTTGCCTGGATGGGTGCAACTCCAACAACTCAAGAAGCTCAACAGCATCCAGAAGAAAGCAGCCCGCTTGCTTGGCACCCTATCCACCACCTTCAACCTTTACTCCCTCCACCACTGACATACTGTTCCTGCAATGCACCATCTACAAGTTGCACTGCAACAACTCACCAAGGCTTCTTCAACAGCACCTTCCAAACTTGCAACCTCAACCACCTAGGATAAGGGCAGCAGGTGCATGGGAACATCGCCACTTGCAAGTTCCCCTCCAAGGCACACCCATCCTGATTTGGAAATATATCGTCGTTCCTGCACTGTCGCTGGGTCAAAATCCTGGAACTCCTTCCCTAATAGTACTGCGGGTATACCTACACCACACAAACTGCAATGGTTCAAGAAGGTGGCTCACCACGAACTTCTCAAGGGCAAAAAGGAATGGACGATAAATGCTAGCCTTGCCAACAACATCCCTTGAATAAAAAATGTTTTTCCTTACCAATAGAGGTGGCCGCTGCTCAGGCTGCAAGAAGAAGAGGGTAAATCCATGTAGAGCATGCAGCGGTGTTGTAGCCATGGGGTCGGCCATTGCCTCCAGGGAGCCTCTCTGTGGGCCATGCAGTGGCCATAAAGGGGAACCCCCCCCCCCTCGGGGTGTCGCCACACAGCGGTTGCCCCTCCTGATGCCTGTAAAATGCAGGTGGGGGTAGGAAGTGGCCGATAATTGGCCAATTTATTGGTTTAATTGGCCGTCTGCATCTGGTCGGTGGGTGGCTGCACTACTGAGGTTCCTGTCAAGCGTTTCTTCACGTTATCTTAAGAAACACAATGAGGTACTTGGATTCCAGTTTCTTGAAGATCTCTGGAAGGTTTATTAAGAGCTAAAACTAATACATACAACACAGAGCAAACTATATACAGAACCTTTGTCCAGGATGTTGCAGTGCAGAGTGACTATGGCTTCTAGGCACATGACTACATCCTGGTACTTAGTCATTAGCATACGGAGTTCTTAAAGGGATATCACTCTTAAAGTGATTATACAACAGCTCCTGTTGTTGAGAAAATCCTGTGACGATGGGAGGATGTAGGGCTCCCCTCCTGATTCATTCTGCAGCCATTTTATGAGGCCCCCTGCCACTCAGCCCATCTCCAGAAGGCTGGTAAAATTCAGCCCAAGCTGTCTATTTAATGCTGCATCTGCAAAATGGCATCTTTGACAATAGAACACTCCCTCAGCACTGCCCTTAAGTGTTAGTCTAAATTATGTGCGCAAATCTTGAAGGGCTACAAACCAGGTTAGGCTTAGCTTTAGTGCAATTATGCATGTTGTACAAATTGAAATCAACTCGGGGTTGGAAGAGTTACACACTGTGCAAAGAAACATGAAGACAATAATCCCAATTTTGAGGCCAGACATCGTCTGACACTTATGTCTGAAGAAAAATGCTTTTTGTTTTGGCTGAATTTGACTCAGATGAAAACTCAAGAATAAGGTCATTTGAGTCTCGTCCAGTGATATTCCTTTAAACTTACCAATACGGCTATTTTTGATGTTCTGTTCATTAAGGAAGAGTATAATGAAAACAGTAGGGCATTTCAGTCAAATGGTTTGCAAATTGAAGCTGGTATCCGGGCAGTAACTCCAAAGCATTTCAGCTTTCTAGTCTCTGTCCTTTGGAAACAGCTTTCAGACGTCCCTATTCAGACTCTCCGATTTGTCCTTGACAGCAGTGAACGGAAAAAAAGTGAATAAATCAAACACTCTCTAGTTCAGGTAGGTAGCGGGAGGGAGTGGGAGGGATATTCTGGTTTAATTTCTTTAGGATCATGCAAACAGGGATGAGTCTTATGGAAATAAGAACCACATTAATAGTGACTCATGCCACAATTCTTTCAGCTGCCTCAATTAACAAGCACTTTTAAAAAGATGAGTTGCTGGTATCTTCTTATCATAAAACCATGGCTCAGCCACTTTATTAGAAGAAGCCAACTGTGCTAAAGTGAGAGAAGAGTCTGTAAATTTTCTATCTGTGGAAACACTGTGCATTCATACAGGATGATCAATAGTACATTCTTAACCCTTTTCTTAGAAATCTTTACCGTTAATTAGATCATTGGCTTGAAATGATTCATTTCTGTTAGCAGAACATCAGCTTGTAATGTGCATGGTTGCTCGATTCACCAAGCTATTCCAGCCACTGAAAGGGCTATGTACATAAATATGATCCAGGAAGGGGAGAAGGAGGAAGCTTCTGACAGAAGGTTAATTGATGCTCAGTCTGAAGCAGCACATTTTTAAACATGGAACTGTGATACATCAACAGCTGACAAAGCCCTGACGTGAAGCTAAATGTGCTGCTATGGTCAATGAGGTTTCTCTTCAAGTGGATCAATACTCACCAAAAAAAACACAGAACTTCCAACTGAGTTTTTAAAAAAATCACAAAGTTTTAGCTGCAGTGATCTTTTTAACTTAAACACGACAATTAAACCTATATGTATATTAAAATTACCATCTCCTTTGTCAGACCTTGACATCACACTTTCGTCTATACAACTGAATAGATTGGCACTTTCCATGCTGATTGGTATGGTGCCTATCATTGGAGGAGATTTTAATTATTGGGCAATTGGCAGGGCACAGACACTTGACAGTACCAGCGGGAGGGCTGGCCCATTTTGAGGACCGGGCCTCACTGCCCTACTGCAGCTCGCCAACTCTGAGTTGGCACAATAGTGAGTGAATGGAAAGCCAGCCTGGCTGGCAGCAAGGTTGATCGGGATGGGATTGTGGGGGTGGGGGTGGGAGTGGAGAGGTGTGGGGAGTAGCATGGGGTGGCAGCGGCCGATGTCATTCTTGTGGAAATCGGAGGAGCACACCTGTTTCTCCTGGCACCACAAAAATTGTTCGAAACTTACCCGATTATTTTTGATGCTCATTAGCCGCATAAAACTAGGGCCAGGACACATAAGGCACATTGTTCTCCCAGTTATCTCACAAGATGACCATCGGGGTCCTATGTATGTTGTAGTACTCCGGTTTACACACTGAAAGGGTCTGCAATAGGGAGGGTGCTATGGCTATCCGGCAGTGTGTCCCACTCCATTGTGGGTAACAACCTGGTCATCAGGTGCGAGGCACTCTTGGTGTTGCTGTATGTGGCACAGGTCTGACCCATACCCCACTCCTGTGCCGTGGTGGTCACCCGAGCCATCTTCCGCTTTATCTGGAAATTGAAAATGGACCGTGTCCACAGGGACATGAGGGGGGAGAAACATACCCAATGTCGCCCTCATCCTGATGGCCACCTTTGTGTGCAGCTGCATCAAGTTGTGCGTAGACCCTCGGTATGCATACACCAAGTGTCACTACGTGCCGAGGTTCTATTTGTCCTCAGTGTTGTGAAGGATGGGTCTGGCTGCATTCCCGCAGATTGTTCTATTCAGTTGGCCCGTGCCGTACCACCTGTCCCTCGTGAAAAAATTTGTACAGAAAAACACCTTTGACCACAAGGTAGCTGCCCACAAATAAAGTCCTCGAGCTCCTGTGGGAAAAGGAGATGGTGGATTCTGTCAGATGCTTCCTCGAGCAGACTGTCAAACTTTCAAACAAGCACCAAGACATAGCTTGGCTGGTGGTAAGAAGGGCCCTCCCCACAGATCCTCCCTGCATGCCCAGAGTCTCACCATCTGTACACGCTGCCCTCGAGGCGGTGTGTGGGGGAAGAGACTGTCTCCCACCTCCTTCTGGAATATGCTTTTGCCAAGCAGCTTTGGAAAGAGATGCAGTGGTTTTTGGCGAGGTTCATCTTGAGCAGCTCCATAATGCAGGACTCAGTGCTCTACTGGCTGTTCCCAGAGATGCACACCAAGATAAACATCAACTGCTGCTGGAGGACCATCAACTCGGTGCAAGACGCTCTTTGGTCTGCCCAGAACTTGCTGGTCTTCCAGTGCAAAGAGCTGTCAACAACCGAGTGTTGCAGACTGTCAAATTCCAAGGTCCAGGACTACGTGCTGAGGGACGCACTAAACCTTGGGGCAGCTACTGCAAAAGCTCAATGGGGAAAGGCCACTGTGTAAGGTCCTCCCACCATAGTATACCGAGGGGCTACAAACTGTGCAAAACCCCTCTGGCTGTATGCACCAGAGAATGTTCGACATGAAATGTTAATGTACATTGCACATCAAACTTGGAATGGCAAGTGCAGTGAGGCACCTCATGTACTGTATTGAAAGAAACTGATCTATATTGCACTTAATGTAAAGTCAAATTTGAATTGTTATGCAATGTATTTTTATAAATTTTATGAATAAAATATATTTCTGGGAAAAAGGGAAGAGAAAAAAATAAATAATTTGCAGTCAAATAATTTGCATTCCTGCAGCTCCTTAGAATGTGCCAAAGCTTGGCTATTTACATGGGGACATGCTAGAAGTCCTGATAATCCAGGAGTGAGTGCCTATGATTATGAAAACCTGGCATGTGACTCTTGATGCTGCAAAGGTGTTTCAGCAGGGATATCTCCTGGTTCATTGTCAGTATTTAAAGCAAATTACATCGGTATGAGAGGCGAGTTGGCTATGGTAGCTTGGGAAACCAGATTAAAATATATGACGGTAGATAAGCAATGGCAAACATTTAAAGAATTAATTCATAATTTACAACAAATATGCATTCCCTTAAAGAATAAAAACCCTATGGGAAAAATGGTGGAATTGTGGATAACAAGAGGAGTTAAAGATGATATAAGATTAAAGGAAGAGGTTTATAATGTTGCCAAATAAAGTAGTAAGCCTGAGGATTGGGAAGATTTTAGAATTCAGCAAAGGATGACCAGGAAATTGAGAAAGAGAGAGAAAATAGAATGTGATAGTAAACTAGCAAGAGACATAAAAAGATAGTAAAAGTTTCTATAAGTGTGTTAAAAAGGAAGAGATGAATGAAAATAAACATAGGTCCCTGACAGGCAGTGACAGGAAAAATTATATTGGGGAACAAGGAAATGGCAGAGGCATTATATGAATACTTTGGGCGGAATCTTAAGCACTTTAAAAAATAATTGGAGTGTGTGGGGTGAGGGGGTGGAGGGGGGATCAGGACCATTTCCGGATCCTGATCCCAGCCTTGTTGGCACCCGCTAGAGCAATCTTCTGGAAGGCGGTCTCCTAATTGGCCACCTCTGCATCCACCATCCAATTAAGGATGGCGAGCAGGTTCCTGAGGCTGCAGGCACAATCAGAGGCCCTGCAGCCTTGGCAGAGGTGGGTGCTGCTGTTGTAGGAGGGAGAGCATCTTGTGGCACCCTTCAAAGACATCTCAACATTTTTAGAACAAACTGTGGCTACAGATGCCAGGCCACCCCTGTGGAGTGGAAGCCCCTCCACAGGACGGCCTGTGAATGCAGCTGTGGCCTACTGATCCTTGTGGCTCTGGTGGATCTAAAAGAGGCCTCGTGGATCCCCTGACCGTCTGCCTGCTGCTGGGAAGGTCCTGCTGAGGTCCCCAATCTGCTCCAAGTTGACCGTTAAATATTTAGATTGGCTACCCACTGCTACCAGACGGGCAGCCGTTGCTGGTTTCAACCCGTCTCTGGCAAAATCAATTATTAGGGACGTGGTAACACAGCACTTAGAGAATCATAACATGATTAAGCAGATTCAGCACAAATTTATGAAATTGTATTTGACAAATCGATGAGAGTGTTTTGAGGTTGTAATTAGAGGGCTGATAAGGGGGAACCAGTGGATGTAGTATATTTGGATTTTCAAAAAGCATTCAATAAGGTGCCATACAAGAGGTTATTATACAAAATTAGAGCTCATGGGATTGAGGGTAACATATTAGCATGAAGTGAGGATTGATTAACAGATAGAAAACAGAGTAGGTATAAACGGGTCATTTTTGGGTTGGCAAGCTTAACTGGCAGGGTACCACAAGGATCAATGCTTGGGCATCAGCGATATACAATCTATATCAATGACTAAGATGAGGCGACCGAGTGCAAGTCTCTGAGTTTTCTGACTGGGAAAGTATGATGTGAGGATGTGTTTCGTACAGTAGAAAATGTTATTTGGAAATTTGTACCAATATCATAAAATAACAATCAGAACAGGAGTCTGGTCATGGTGTGGTGAATGGATTGTCTCAGTTTTATCCAGTCAGGATTGGATTCTAAAAATGCCAATAGATTTTGTGAGCATCATGGTGGAGTTTTAAGAGGCACATATGTCATCCTTTAGGTAAGCGCATTATGTGAGAGAATATAGAGAAGATAGTAAAACATTAATTTTACATTGAACAAAATTTTTGGCAGATGTAAACAAGAGAAAAAAGGTGGACTTTTCAAATACATCAGCAGACAGGCACACCTTGTACAGATTGAAAGATTAAGCATCCCATAAATAGCTCATCTCAACAGGAATCCATAAATTTAGTGCAGCTGGTTCAGAACATCTGTTGTGGAGTATAAAGCTGATCTGTGATATTAAGTAAAAGTAAAAGATCTAATTTAATTCAGGGGTGGATAAAAGTTCCTTTTGTTCATTTGAGTTACAAGTGCATTTCTTGAATAATTCCTTGGTACTTTACTGCTCTTGGAAAGATTGATTCTCCAGCCTTACAGAGCAGCTCTAATTTGAAAGGCAATTCTGGTACTTGCATAATGGATTCCTCAGGGGCGAGAGGGCTGAGGAAAGATAGCAGAAGCAGTTTACATATGTATACCCACAACTACAGCTGCCTTAAATTCCCCTTGAGGAACCTCACAAAGGAAAGGCTTTGGAAACCTGCGTACCCAAGTACTCACATTCTAAATGTACTTTAATGATTGAAAAACCTAAGCAATAAGTCACTCAACTGGACTTTGACTCTCAAGTCACCAATTTGACTCTATGTAGTGCTTGTAGTTAATAGTTGGAAGTTATTGAGTGCTGTTTGGCTCTCATTTATCTGAATTTGAACATCACTGAGGAGTGAAAGTTGGTTGAGTGCAATTGTGCTAAAAATGCACATTCCTTATTAACCTTGATATTGCAAGGCTAAAATATTACCTGTGCAATCTTTTGCACGCCCTCATATTGAGTTGGTGTTACTACAGAGGCTGCACTCTTGTGTCCTGGACTGTTTAGGGAACGTTGTGCTGCTGTACCCTTTAGCTGACCTTCAATTCTTGCACGAAATGGGGAGAACCTCTGGTGTTGCTCTCGAACTGCAATTGGCAAAAGATGAAGAGCAAGAGCAGCAAATGGTTTCAACTTGATGCCATGTGGCATTCAAAACTTATTACCACATGCTGCCACTTTACAACACAGCAAAGCTACCTGCAAGTGACATTAGAGATATGCCCAAGAAGACTAAGGTTTGGCAGGGAAGCTGTAACAGAGATGTGGTATGTCCTACAGAAAGATCCCCAGACAATAAGCAACATTAAAATTACGATGATATAAGATGTTTCTTCCAGCTTTCAGGTTAGATTTCGAACAGATCCAGCAATGCAAAACTGGGCATCCATGAGGCGCTGTGGGCCATCAGCAGCAGCAGAATTGTACTCAACCATAATCTGTAACCTCATGGCCCGGCATATCCCCCACTCTACCATTACCATCAAGCCAGGAGACCAACCCTGGTTCAATGAGGAGTGCAGGAGGGCATGCCAGGAGCAGCACCAGGCATACCTGAAAATGAGGTGTCAACCTGGTGAAACTACAACACAGGACTATCTGCGTGTCAAACTGCGTAAGCAGCATGCGATAGACAGAGCTAAGCGATCCCATAACCAACGGATCAGATCTAAGCTCTGCAGTCCTGCCACATCCACCCGTGAATGGTGGTGGACAATTAAACAACTAACTGGAGGAGGTGGCTCCACAAATATCCCCATCCTCAATGATGGGGGAGCCCAGCACATCAGTGCGAAAGATAAGGCTGAATCATTTGCAACAATCTTCAGCCAGAAGTGCTGAATCCATCTCGGCCTCCTCCTGAAGTCCTCAGCATCACAGATGACAGACTTCAGCCAATTCGATTCACTCTGCGTGATATCAAGAAACGACTGAAGGCACTGGATACTGCAAAGGCTACGGGCCCTGACAATATTCCGGCAATAGTACTAAAGACCTGTGCTCCAGAACTTGCCGCGCCCCTAGCCAAGCTGTTCCAGTACAGCTACAACCCTGGCCAACTACCCGGCAATGTGGAAAATTGCCCAGCTATGTCCAGTACACAAAAAGCAGGACGAGTCCAACCCGGCCAATTACTGCCCCATTAGCCTACTGTCAATCATCAGTAAAGTGATGGAAGGTGTCATCAACAGTGCCATCGAGTGGCACTTGCTTAGCAATAACCTGCTCAGTGACGCCCAGTTTGGATTCCGCCAGGGCCACTCAGCTCCTGACCTCATTACAGCCTTGATTCAAACATGGATAAAAGAACTGAACTCAAGAGGTGAGGTGAGAGTGACTGCCCTTGACATCAAGGCAGCATTTGACCGAGTATGGCATCAAGGAGCCCGAGCAAAACTGAGGTCAATGGGAATCAGGGGAAAACCCTCCGCTGGCTGGAGTCATACTTAGCGCAAAGGAAGATGGTTTCGGTTGTTGGAGGTCAATCATCTGAGCTCCAGAACATCACTGCAGGAGTTCCTCAGGGTAGTGTCCTAGGCCAAAATATCTTCAGCTGCTTCATCAATGACCTACCTTCAATCATAAGGTCGGAAGTGGGGATGTTCGCTGATGATTGCACAATGTTCAGCGCCATTCGTGACTCCTCAGATACTGAAGCAGTCCGTGTAGAAATGCAGCAAGACCTGGACAATATCCAGGCTTCGGCTGATAAGTGGCAAGTAAAATTCGCGCCACACAAGTGCCAGGCAATGACCATCTCCAACAAGAGAGAATCTAACCATTTCCCCTTGACATTCAATGGCATTACCATCGCTGAATCCCCCACTATCAACATTCAAGGGGCTATCATTGACCAGAAACTGAACTGGAGTAGCCATATAAATACCGTGGCTACAAGAGCAGGTCAGAGGCTAGGAATCCTGAGGCGAGTAACGCACCTCCTGACTCCCCAAAGCTTGTCCACCATCTACAAGGCACGTCAGGAGTGTGATGGAATACTCTCCACTTGCCTGAATGGGTGCAGCTCCAACAACACTCAAGAAGCTCGACACCATCCAGGACAAAGCAGCCCGCTCGATTGGCACACCATCTACAAACATTCAGTCCCTCCACCACCGACGCACAGTGGCAGCAGTGTGTACCATCTACAAGATGCACTGCAGCAATGCACCAAGGCTCCTTAGACAGCACCTTCCAAACCTGCGATCTCTAACAACTAGGAGGACAAGGGCAGCAAATGCATGGGAACACCACCACCTGCAAGTTCCCCTGCAAGTCACACATCATCCTGACTTGGAACTATAATTGCCGTTCCTTCACTATCACTGGGTCAAATTCCTGGAACTCCCTTCCTAACAGCACTGTGGGTATACCTACCCCAAATGGATTGCAGCGGTTCAAGAAGGCAGCTCACCACCACCTTCTGAAGGGCAATTAGGGATGGGCAATAAATGCTGGTTTAGACAGCTACGCCCACATCCCTGAATGAATTTTAAAAAACTGGAGTGATTGTCACTGTTAGCATGTTTGCTGTCTTCAGATGTATCTTTTCAACAGGGTCAATTACTTTACAATTTTGCTTCTGACCAACAGCTGAAAGGGAATGCAATTCTACAGGCCTGCTGGATTTCTCAGTGTCCATGGGGTGATTTATTGTGCCTCTCCGTCATTTAAGTCTCTGTGCACAAATGGAAAGAGATTTTATTCTCTGAAATGTCCACATAGCATGTGACGACCACGACAGAACCATACTGATCAATACCCACTGAACAGCTTTCATTTTAAGGTAATCATCTGTACTACTCTTAACTGAAGTGGAATTAAGAGTGGATAGGTGGTTCGAAGGAGACCAAGACTACACTCAGTGGCCATGATATATTTGCACTGACCCTGTGTCGGAGTCAGACACATGCAGTTGCCAAAGAAGTTGCCAAGTGGTCAATGGCAGAGTGCAGTACAGCCCTTCATTCATGACTTTGCAGAACTGAGGACTGAACTATGCCCAAGGCACAGAAAGATTCTTGCTGGAAAGCAATCTCTGTACATAATCAGGCCATATTAGATCTGAATCTCTAGGCAGTGTAACACAGGGAAGAACTGTACTGGGCTGCAGCCAGCAGATGCCTGACCTTCAGCGGCAAACATCATTTGCTCCTCTTCAACCAGGCACTATGATTCTGTCTGTGTACCTCTTCAGCTTTAATATTTAGATCCTCAGCATGTATACAGCTGTGCTGATGCATGACGAATGTGGTGATTGCGATGCAGTGTGTTGTGAGGTGCTGTCATGCTCAGGAGTACTGATGGTGGAATCAGCCTGTTCTTCCATTCCTAAGAAAACGCAAGACGAAAAGGTCATAATGGTCTCTTTAATAACCATCTTTAAACACTTGTTTCATTACAATATACTCTGTGACTGCCTCTGTGACAGTCACTCAGGAGGAAAACATGAATAGAGAACTAGCCATGATTCCAGGAAAAACCTCCAACTGCACTATTCCCTACTCCCACTAATTATTTGAAGGGTGGTTTCCTTGAAAGCAATGGAAGGAAGTCTGAACATCCAGATAGCATCAGATACAAGTGAAGCCTTTGGAAAAGAAATCAGAACTAAGCTCACGAGGAGTTTAAAATGATTCATTAATAGCTTCCCATTGCTTTTTAACCTTTGGAATAAAGTGATATTGTATTTATTTTCTCAAAAGTACCTGTTTTAAAAATAAAATCATCGTTTTGTTTTAATCTACAGTTAATTGCTGCAGGAAATATAGTTTCTATACTGACTGCACCATGAAGAACAAGGGTTCCTCTGTTTGCTAATACCGAGTTCTCAATTTCACTTTTTTTATTCGCAACCTTATGTATTGAACATAGAAATTATTTCATAATTAGTGTATTTCCATATAAATGCTTGTCATTTGAATTGTTCGCAATTATCAGATGCAAGAGCCTCAGTGACCTAAACAATGATTAAGTAGGCTGGAGCTGTCCTTGAAGTCTATTTTTTCATTCATGCCACTTGACAAAACAGATAATAAATCAGTCATGCAAACACAACGTTTCCTTTATATGGAACATACGGGTCCCATGTCTATACAGCACAAGACAGCTCATAAAAAGGTGGATTTACTGGGATTTAATTTCCGGTCTCTGTTCTGGCACAGACTGTGAGCACCAGCTAAGCTGTAACTTGTCTGGTACACATATCTGTATATTACACCAGAGCTTTTCTTTTGCAGTAACACATCAGGTTTTGTGTCCACTTTTGTTCGGTGAATGAAAGGCTCATGAGAAAGGTGCAACAGTTCAAACAGAATTTTATAGAATTATTAAATTGTTCGGAAGTGTAAAGGGATTTCTCGGCTGAGGTCTGTGGTGCTTCTTACCCTGAACATTTTTCTCAGCCGCAGAATCTTCCTCAGTAACAGAGCTATTGTTATGAAAATGATAGCAAATGTCTCTTTCTATCTATATTAACAATCTAGCATGTGCACCTTTTCTGTATCAACTTCAGTCACCCTTTTGCCATCACATACAGCAGCAAATCAGAATTGAAGCAATAAAGCAAGAAAAGTGGCTTGAAAATTGCCAAGGAGAAACTAATCATGAGTGAGCAGTCAGGAGAAGTTAACGTGAACGTTTTAAATAAAGTAAAAGGAGAAACCGCACTATTGGAAACACTTAAAATGCTTTTAGAAAAACAAATCTGCCACTTTTCCTTAGTCGCTGAAGAAAGTTCTAAAGTCCAAAATATGATTTTAAATAAAAATGTTCAAAAGGTTACACAGTTCACAATTAACATTAAAAAGGCACAGAATCACCTTTTGATACCTTTTTTCTTAAGTTTCAATTAAAGGCTTTGACCTTTCTCAAAAACTTGGTCATGCAATTAGTGTTCATGCCCAGATCAGTGATCCTATTTGCTGAAGGTAGGTTCTCACAGTGATGTCAGGCTTATGCCCTTTTCTTCTCCTTACTGCTGACCAACCCTAGGAATCTACCAATGTGCAAAAACTTACATTCCGTTCCCTCCTCTTCCACAGTTCTGCTAGACAAATTACACCACTCCACACTGCCAAACCCCAGCACTTCCAAAATACAGGACCCACCGTCCCAGTCCTGCAAACCCTAAGACCATCACCTAAGTCCTATCATTGTCTAAGATTGTCCTCAGTACTATCAAAGGGCCTCGATCCAGTGCAGCTAAACCCCACCACTTCCTTCGTATTATCAAATAACAGACGTCTACTCCAACTGACACATTTCACAAATCATCTTCAGCTTTAATATTGGTAGGGGATAAAAATTAAATACAGAAGGTAAAGGAATATATATAAAACAAAGGCCCTCCATTTGTAGATCTCACCGAAGAATGAACAGCCACACTGATAAAGAAAAATACTGTAATACCACAGATGAAAATGGATTTTGACCCTAATTAATCTCTGCAAATCAATTGTCCTGCTGGTGAGCCCTACATGACACAGCACCCCTATTGTTATAAAACAGAGACACCATAGCAAATCTGCTAGTTGAAAATTATCACAAGATAACCATAAGTACACTTCATTTAATATAACAATGAACTCAAAAAATGGCCTTTAACCTGGTTTTACCACAGCAGGGTCAGTGTTAGCATTTGGCTCCATTAAAGCAGTCACAGTTGCTGAGATCCATGATAAAAATCCCCCACCTTGTTTCTTCCCACCTTATCAAAAACAAACTATGTTCCACCAGAACCTGCTGATAGTTAAACCTTAATTTAGCAACGAAGAGCTCACATGTAAATATAACAGATCTGTGGTGCTGTTGAACATGTAGTTCATACTATTTTTTCATAAACATTGATATGAATTTGTTAGCTTTAGTTTTACAGAATGCACAATGATTTGGGTACTTGTCCTTGAACTGCATTTCTGGCAATGTGTGCCCTCCATGTCAGTAGAATGCATACTTTTCCCTGTTTTTTTCCAATGATGACCTTTCATCTGAACAATAAATAAAGCTAGTACTTGCTATACTTGCCACCTAAGTAAACTGTTAATTCTGTTTTTTCTGAAGCAATTTGTTCTCAAAGGTTGAATTCTTCTCAGTGCTGAGTAGTTCAGTAATTGCACACCTCTGTACATCAATTATGTGGCTTAACCCCAATTTCTTTGACTGTAACATGTAGGTTAAAATGCTTACCACACTTATCTGTCAATAAGCGGTCTTCAAACAAACCCTGGTGGCTATAGACTGTGACAAAAAAAAACTGAGATGTGTATTAGCTTTGAGGGGCCATTAAATCTTCTATCACTCTGGAAACTTGGAGCTTCAATGAGCTACACTTGAAGGCAATCTGGCATTGAGTAACACTGATATTTTCACAAATGTGATAGAATATATCATCACTTGTTTTGTTGGGGGTATCAATCCTCCCCCGGTCCATTTATTTTTCATGATGCTGTGATAACAACAATCTCTGGGTTGCTGGAACCCTCCCTGGACCACAAGTGTGTGTAGTTATTCTTAAAACAAATGGAAGAATTATACGTCACAAAGACTCAAGAGTGGTCCAGAAAGGGCTAGATTTTCAAGCTATCTTAAGCAACTTTTATTTACAATGTGTATAATATTTATAAATAAATTTTACATTCTAGTAATCTACAATGCATTCTAGGTATACTTTGTTAAAATATTTCACTGAAGTTATAAAGGTGGGTACGGCTCATTACTACAGCATAAATAATAAAATGAAAAAACTGAGAGCCTAAATATAAACAAGACATTATAAAATAAATTTTACACAGAACACAGGGCCCAAGAACTCAGAATACAACTGAAGTCCAAGATTAACAAATTATACAAAATGATTACATTTGGAGTTGGCCCTTAAGACACTGGTGTTAAGAGCCATCTCCCATGGACTACTGCCATAGTGTCATCCAATCAGAAGTGCTTCTTCCACAGCCCCACCTATTCAGGAAGGTATCTCCAATCAGGAGTGCTCATTCTTAATGTTTATTCAGTTTAGAGTGCACTTTCCATCTGTTCATTGCCCCTTCCCAGTATTTAAGCACCCCTTTCCAAATTAATCTGGCATTTATTTCTTCCATCAGTGCTTGTTGCACCTCTGCATTTGTCTTTCCATTTGCTGATTCATAGTTTCTTTTTCTCTATCATATAAATGTCCATACGCATCTCCACTGTTGACCTCTTTTACATTGTCCATCCAAATGGCAACCCAATTCATCTGAATTTTGCATTTTGATGGATGTTATTCATTACAGGTCATCATGTGCTGATTGTCCAATACCTGTGTAGTTCTGTGCTTTGCTGCCAGTACTTAATTCCCACAAAACTGTCCCATTGCTGACTGGATTTCCTGTATAAAACACCCAAAACTGAAGGCATAAAGGTGAGCAAAGAATGAAAACAGATAGGATAACATGGTTACACATTGTCATGTATTCTCTCCATGTAGTTTCTCAGTTCATGCGAGTCCCCTAAGCCCATGTCCTGGCAGACCCATTTAATATCTTCCTCATTACCCAAAAGGATTGAATTTGTAGCAGGGCATCCATCATCTGGTGGAATTGTAGTAAATGTTGTAAACTTTACCCGTTTTCGTTTTGTGGTGGGAGAATTCAAAGGTTCATCTTTGCGGTCCTTTCCATTGCTGCAGTGGGCAGATCGGTGTATCTGCCCTTGGACGTTCTTCTGGGTTCCCCCATTGAGCAGCTGGTTGCTTTCCTCAAAACCTGCTGCCCTGTCTATTACCGTGGTGTGTTCACAGAGCTGCTGTGGGGAAATATCCGCAGAGTTCTCCAGCAGCTCTGTCTCATTACCCAACCAAACCCAGTCATGGGAATGGTTCATGTTCCCTTGTGCTTCTGAGGGAATTCGCTTATGCCGGTACTTCAAAGCAAACATGACACAGTTAATTAAGAAGACAAGAATAGCCAGGCAAAAAACACCCAACAAAGCATACATTCCAATCTCCAAGTCAGTCAGACCTCTTGGAGCCTGCACCAGATCATTTTCATCCATGCTCCCATCACCCTCAGAGTTCCTGGTTAAGTCATGTGAGGGGAAGTTGGCAGCATCCAATGGGATGTTTTGGAGCTGGCTGTCACCTTCTGAAAGCTGATCTATTCCATTCACTTTCTTGTTCACTGAAGCTTTGGTTGTAGTGCTTACCTTTCTCATTGAGCTTTCTTCATGATCTGCAGTAGCACTGCTGAAGTAGCGTCCATTCTGCCCTGTCCGGTCTGGATCTATATTCTTTTGCCTCCGGTCACTTGCATGGTTCTCCAATTCTCCATCACCGCCATAGTCATCACTGCCACTCTTCGGGCCTGCATCATTCTGACCAAATTTTACTCGGACATTGCTACTTCCGACTGCCAGAATACTTTTCCGTTTGGATTTCTGGCAAACTTCGCGGATGACCAATTCAACTTTCAGCAAATTTCCTTGGCCCTCTCCCTCCGCAGTGATGACTGGCCACTGCAACTGCAAATCCTGATATGTTGAAACGACGGCTTCTTCCCGTGAAGTGACAGTAAGCGTAAAGTCCTTGGGATCATAAATATCCAGTGGAGTCAGACTGTTGTCACTGAACTGGATCCAACCACTGATTATCGCTTCCTAGAGGGGAATAAATAAAGACAACACAGTTCAGTTTTATTAACATTGCATTTACGTTATGGCCCCGTAATTCACTGGGTCATGTTCTTGGTGGTTATACTGGCATCACACCCACTGATGCCCTCCAGCACTGACTGATTGGCTCAATACCACCTTCTCAGTGGCAATTTGGGATGGGCAATAAATGCTGGCCCTGTCAGCGATGCCTACATCCCATGAATGAATACAAAGATTTCCAATATTATCATGCATCTGCATACATAAAGTTCATCACTAGATTCAGCAACAGCTGGAGAGGCAGTGTTAATTGGCTGAAATATATGGCATTCCCGGCACGTAAAGCGCCACTGTGCACTCAGATCAATTCTGATCTGTGGATCATTCTGAGATTATCTAACATCATTCATACAAACTCTGGACCAAAGAAAGTCTCCTGGCTTCAGGTAAAATATGGACAAGGAGCCCTCCTGCTGATTATCACCTCCCGCACTCCCCCGTGATGAATTAGTATTTCACTATTTTAAACACTACTTGGAAGAAGCACTGAGGATTGTAAAGGTGTAGAATGTACTTTGATGGGGGATTTCGATGTTCATCACCAAGAGTGGCTTAGTAAAACCACTGACCAAGCTAGCTGAGTTCTGAAGGATATAGCTGTCAGACTGGGTTTGTAACAGGTAGTGGGACAATCAAAATGAGGGAGTAACTGTTCTAAGAGGTACAGATTAAGAACAGGTCTAGCAATTCATAACTGGGCATGTATGAGGCAGTGTGTGTCATCTACAGCATTGGTTCTCAAACTGGGGTCTGTAGAGACTTTCCAGGGGGCTCGCAAGATAATCACTCCAGCGGACAAGAGAGAGAGAGAAAAATATGGGGGTGGGGGGGGGGGTTAAGAGAAGGGAAAAAAAAGACAAAGTGCTCACTTTATATAAATTAATGCATGATTAGCTGACAAGATGTCCAACCCCCAAAGCTCCCAAATACTCAGTCTTCTTAGTAGTTAAGGGCACCTCTGCTGCCATGGTTTTTGGAGGTGAGTCTCGCATTTACTTTCAGCAGGAGGGGACGGGATGTGGGAGGCCAGTTGCTGCTGCGATTTGAATGATTAAATAACACTGAGAAACTGGGCTGGGTTTCCACAGGTCTGTAAAATATACCCGTAGCTGTCGTGGCCAAGTGAGTACACTGTAATAGAACTGGAGGGAAGGAAACTCATCTGTTTATGGGAAGTTTTTAAAAAAAAATTAAATAGTAACTTGGTTTGGACCTGTTAAACATCTAAATAGGGTGAAACTGCAGTTAACACTGATTTGGTCAATAACTGTTTGTACTGATTGTGATTGGTGAACTGATTGGGTATTGTTATACCTTTAACAGGAAATCTGTAACCACAATAAAAGCTGTTCAGTTTGCATGGACTAGAAAGTTAGTGGAGCCACAGTTATCCTTTGTCTCTGGTTTGTCTGATCACTGTCTACATCAGTGAAACTGTGCACAAATTGTTACTCTAAGCAATTACCGGTTTTCTAAAAAGCATTGTTAAAACATTGTATATATGTAGCACTTTGGTGTTATGAGTATTACATGGTATTATAATTTAGATTGGGGCTCCAATGATTACTAATCCATTTGAAAAGGGGTCCTTCAACCAAACAAATTTAAGAACTACTGATCTACAGAGGTAAAATTGTATACCACCACAATCTGCAACATCATGGCTCGGCATATCCCTCAATCCTCCATCAAAAAAGATGATGAATGCCTAGCTCAGTGAGTAATGTAGAAGAGCCTGCCAGGACTTCTTTTTTATTTGTTGATGGGATGAGGGCATTGCTGGCGGGGCCAGCATTTGGTGTCTAACCCCAATTGCCCTTGGGAAAGTGGTGGTGAGCCGCCTTCTTGAACCGCTGCAGTAGGTACATGCACTGTGTTGTTAGGAAGGGAGTTCCAAGATTTTGACCCAGTGACAGTGAAGGAATGGCAATATATTTCCAAGTCAGGATGGTGAGTGGCTTGGAGGGGAACTTGCAGGTGATGGTGTTCCCATGGGTCTGCTGCCCTTGTCCTTTTAGGTGGTGGAGTTTGTGGGTTTGGAAGGTGCTGTTGTAGGACCCTTAGTGAGTTGCTGCAGTGCATCTTGTAGGTGGTGTACACTGCTGCCACTGTGCACCAGTGGTGGAGGGAATGACTGTTTAGGATTGTGGATGGGGTGCCAATCAAGTGGGCTGCTTTCTCCTGAATGATGTCATGGTTCTTGAGTGTTGTTGGAGCTGCTCTCATCCAGGCAAGTGGAGATTATTCCATCACACTTCTGACTTGTGTGCCTTGTGGACAGACTTTGGGGAGATAGGAGGTGAGTTACTCGCTGCAGAATTCCCAGCCTCTGGTCCATAGTAACCCGAGGATGTTGATGATGGGGGTTTCAGCAATGGTAATGCCATTGAACGTCAAGGGAAGATGTTTAGATTCTCTCTTGTTGGAGATGGTCATTGCCTGGCACTTGTGTGGCACAAATGTTACTTGCCACTTCTCAGCCCAAGCCTGAATGTTGGCCAGATCTTGCTGCACGTTGACATGGACTGCTTTAGTATCTGAGGAGTCACAAATAGTTATTGCTGAGCAAGTGCCGCTTGATAGCGCTGTTGACGACACCTTCCACCACTTTGCTGATGATTGAAAGTAGACTAATGGGCCGGTAATTGGCCGGGTTGGATTTGTTCTTTTTGTGGACAGGACATACCTGAGCAATCTTCCACATTGTCGTGCAGATGCCAGTGTTGTAGCTAGTTCTGGAGCACACAGCTACGATGTTGTCAGGGCCCGTAGTCTTTGTTGCAGCCAGTGCCAGCAGCCATTTCCTGATATCACATGGAGTGAACTGAATTGGCTGAAGACTGGCAACTGTAATGCTGGGGATCACAAGAGGAAGCCGAAACGGATCATCCATCCACTTGGCAATAGCGTCAGCTGCTTGTGCACAGGTGCTGACACCATTTTTAAAGGGCTTTCAGCCCTACCGGGAAATTTAAATATTTAAAGATAAAGTAAATAAAAATGTAGACATTTCTTCCGCTCCTCTTTCACCACCCCCACAATGACAATTAAATTAATTATTTGCCCTTCTCCCCCACCCCCCGCCAAGTCACTTCCCTTGTCCAGCTGACCTTCCCCCCTCCAAAACTGCATAAACTTTAAACTCCAACACTTCTCACCATCCCCTAACCCCATGATGTTACTTTGACCCCCACTCCCCCACTGATAAACTCACCTCCTCCTCCCTCCCCGCCAGTGTGCACCTCGTTTCCCCAGACGGGATCCGAAGACGCGGGAGTGCCGGCCACTGGCCCGAAGATCGCAGTGGGACATCAGGCAGCGGCATAAGTATCATTTATTCATTCATTTTAATTTATTTAAATATTCAAATGCGGGTCCTGTCGCTGAGCTGCGTGGGGAGTGTGGTGGTGGGGGTGGTGCTGCCACGAGGTCTCACTGCCACTGATAATATTGGGCCAGGCCCTCCAGGCGTAGGGGTGTGTGGCAGCCCTCTCCCAGGGGCATCTTCAGGCCCTCCCCGCCACAGAACCCAACACCTGGGGGAGACCGAAATTCAGCTCCATGTTCCTGAGCATTACTCCAGGCCTCTGGATTACTAGTCCAGTAACAATACCACTACCCTACCCTTCCCAGGACTATTCTATTCAAGATAGCCAGGCAGTGAAGGATAGAACTGGAGCCTAATCCCTGGATCAGGTCAAAACTCTGCAACCCTGCCACGTACAGGTGTGAATGGTGGTGGACAATTGAGCAATTAATGGGAGAAGGATGCTCCATCAACATCCCCATCATCATTGACAGAATAGCCCAGCACATGAGTGCAAAAGACAAGGTTGTAGTATTTGAAACCATCTTCAGCCAGAACTGCCAGATGTCTTGGTCTCCTCCTGGGCGGTCCTCTATCACAGATACCTGTCTTCGGTCATTTCGATTAATTACAACAAGGGCTACAAACCCTGACAACATCCCGGCTGTAGTTCTAATGATCTGAGCTCCAGAACCTTCTTGCCCCCTAGCTTAGCTGTTCCAATATAGCTACAACACTGGCATCTACCCAATAATGTAGAAAATTGCCCAGGTATGTTCTGTCCACAAAAATCAGGACAAAACCATCTGGCAAACTACCACCCTATCGGCTTACTCTCAATCATTATCAAAATGATGGAAAGAGTTGTTAACAGCGCTATTGAGTGGCACTTACTCACCAACAACCTGCTCAGTTTAGGTTCCTCCAGAACAATCTATTCCAAACCTCATTACAGCCTTGGTCCTGTATGGACACAAAACCTGAATTCCAGAGGTGACAGTGATTGGTTGTGACATCCAAGCAGTATTAGACTGAGTGTAGTGCCAAGGAGCCATAGTAAAATCTAAGTCAATGGGAATCGGAGAAAACTCTCCACTGGCTGGAGTCATACTTAGCAAAACGGAAGACGGTTGTGGTTGCTCGAGGCCAATCATCACAGACCCAGGATATCACTGCAAGAGTTCCTCGTGGCAGCAAGCTAGGTCCAACTATCTTCAGCTACTTTATCAATGACCTTCCCTCCAAGGTCAGAAGTGGGCTGTTCACTAATGATTGTACACTGTTCACTCCCATTCACAATTCCTCAGACAATGAAACTGTCCATTCCTCAGATGCAGCAAGACCTGGACAACCCTCCGGCTTGGGCAGATAAATTCCAAGTAACATTCACACGACACAAGTGCCAGGCAATACCCATCTCCAACAAGAAAACGCCTAACTATCTCCCCATGGCATTACCATTGCCAAATTCCCCACCATACTCATCACCAGAATAACCAGAATCTCAACGGGACCAGCCACATAAATGCCACAGCTGCTGGGCATTCACCTCCTGACTCCCTAAAGTCTCACGACCATCTAAAAGGTACAAGTCAGGAACGTGATGAAATACACTGCACTTGCCTGGATTGGTATGAAAATGAACAGCGAATGAAGGTTGTAACGCCCTCTCCTTGTGATTTGGACTGAATCTCGGTGTGCTTTGCATGTGGATTTCTTCAATCTAGTTAATGGCAGACTGAATTAACATTAGATGAGACAAAGCTCAGTTTTGAGTCATTAAGCGACTTTATCTCATAGTAGAGTAAAAACATATTCAGCAATAATTATGATCAGAGTCCCTCAATTCAATCGGTACAACGTAAATTGGTATAATAATATGACATAAAAGGGTATCCCCTACTTTTCCATATTGACGGGCCATTTTACTTAACTTAAAAAAGCCTGGGGACAATTTCCCTTCCTTTTCTCATGCCTTTTCAATCTCCTTGCAGCACTTTTCCGCCTAACTCTATTAATGGTGCCTGTGTTCTGTTGTTTAAAAAATTCACTATGACAAAAAGTCTGCCCTTTTCTCTTTCCATCTCTAACAGACCAACAGAAATCAAAGAGTTTTCCAACGCAACTGTGACAGGTGGCTTTCTGAATATCCAGGCAAGCTAATGAACCACTTACTGGCCCAGAATTTCCTGGCAAAATAATTGTGAGTTAAAGATGCAAGCCATTGTCAGTGTGTAAAAAATCTAGCACAGTGCAGCACCAGTTGCAAATCATCACAAATTGCTGGACAATTTGTGCCACTCTGCCATTACTCTCACAGAATCTGGAGCTTGTCGTCAACCATCCTATGGACATCAAGAAATTGCTGCATTTGTGTAAGAACCCCATAATGAGGTAATTTATGCTTCCAATGGCCTTCCACTTTGAAAACGTTTAGCATATAAATAGTAATTGTTCTGCACATGCCACGTAAAGGGCACAACATAACACACAGAAGGACAAGTGCAGCAGATACATGGGAACACCACCACCTGCAAGTTCGCCTCCAAGCCACACACCATCCTCACTTGGAACCATATCGCCGTTCCTTCACTGTCATTGGGTGAAAATCCTGGAACTCCCTAACAGCAGTGTGGGTGTACCTACCCCACATGGACCGCAGAGAATCACAGAATAATACAGTGCAGAAGAGGCCCTTCGGCCCATCAAAGGTCTGCACCGATGCATTAAAGACACCTGACCTGTCTACCTAATCCCATTTCCCAGCACTTGGCCCATAGCCTTGAATGTTATGACGTGCCAAGTGCTCATCCAGGTACTTTTTAAAGGGTGTGATGCAACCCCACTCAACCACCCTCCCAGGCAGGGCATTCCAGACTGTCACCACCCTCTGGGTAAAAAAGTTCTTCCTCAAATCCCCTTTAAACCTCCCACCCCTCACCTTAAACTTGTGACCCCTCGTAACTGACCCTTCAACTAAGGGGAACAGCTGCTCCCTATCCACCCTGTCCATGCGGCACAGTGGCACAGTGGCGCAGTGGTTAGCACTGCAGCCTCACAGCTCCAGGGACCCGGGTTCGATTCTGGGTACTGCCTGTGCGGAGTTTGCAAGTTCTCCCTGTGTCTGCGTGGGTTTCCTCCGGGTGCTCCGGTTTCCTCCCACATGCCAAAGACTTGCAGGTTGATAGGTTAATTGGCCATTATAAATTGACCCTAGTATAGGTCGGTGGTAGGGAAATATATAGGGACAGGTGGGGCTGTGATAGGAATACGGGATTAGTGTAGGATTAGTATAAATGGGTGGTTGATGGTCGGCACAGACTCGGTGGGCCGAAGGGCCTGTTTCAGTGCTGTAACTCTAAACTAAACTAAACATGCCCCTCATAATCTTGTACACCTCGATCAGGTCACCCCTCAGTCTTCTCTGCTCCAGCGAAAACAACCCAAGCCTATCCAACCTCTCTTCATAGCTTAAATGTTCCATCCCAGGCAACATCCTGGCGAATCGCCTCTGCACCCCCTCCAATGCAATCACATCCTTCCTATAATGTGGCGACCAGAATTACACACAGTACTCCAGCTGTGGCCTTACCAAAGTTCTATACAACTCCAACATGACTTCCCTGCTTTTGTAATCTATGCCTCGATTGATAAAGGCAAGTGTCCCATATGCCTTTTTCACCATCCTATTAACCTGCCCTTCTGCCTTCAGAGATCTATGGACAAACACGCCAAGGTCCCTTTGTTCCTCGGAACTTCCCAGTGTCAGGCCATTCATTGAATACTTCCATGCCACATTACTCCTTCCAAAGTGTATCACCTCACACTTTTCAGCGTTAAATTCCATCTGCCACTTTTCTGCCCATTTAACCATCCCGTCTATATCTTCCTGTAACGTAAGACACTCCTCCACCTCACTGTTAACCACTTGGCCAATCTTTGTGTCATCCGCGAACTTACTGATCCTACCCCCCACATAGTCATCTACGTCGTTTATATAAATGACAAACAATAGGGGACCCAGCACAGATCCCTGTGGTACGCCACTGGACACTAAAACAGCCGTCTGTCATCACTCTCTGTCTCCTATAGCTAAGCCAATTTTGAATCCACCTTATCAAGTTACCCTGTATCCCATATGCATTTGCTTTCTTGATAAGTTTCCCATGTGGGACCTTGTCAAAGGTTGAAGAAGGCGACTCACCACTACCTTCTCAAGGGCAATTAGGGATGGGCAATAAATGCTGTCCTAGCCAGTAAAGCCCACATCCCATGAACAAATATAGAAAAACAGGATACAAGTTAAACTGCTTTGTTTCACTGATTAAACTGATCTGTTACTTTGATCTGTTGTCAATCCTGAATGGGAGTAAACTCAATGCTAATTTCATTTCAGCTTGTCAGAATTTAGAAAATGGCCCCTGCAAAGTATGTGGATCCACTAATTTGTCAGTGACCAGTAATCGCTAAGCTGATTCCATAAGTAACATCATGCTTTGAATTGCTATTGATGTTTATAGCTTTCATGTGTAGGCAGCAGCTGCCTTCGATTCCTGAATTAAAAACAATAATAATCTGAATCCTGGGCAGGAGGCTGTCTTACTCATATCTTTATGTGTCATGATAGGCAAAAGGGCTTAGAACAAGACATTTCCCTGCATGTAAATTGGTGAATAATGGTGACGCCCCACTGACCTCAGGGGTCAACAACTCCCACTATGGCAATTTCTGGCACAGAATTAATCAGATGTAGGGTGAGGAAAAGATATAACTCACTGCTCTCACTGAGAGATGCTTCACTCCAGCAAAATCTGCACTAATGTTTAGACTTTTTGAGAAACAATTTCCATTTCCCATCTTATGCTTTTGTGCCATTGTTTTTTTTTTAAAAATCACGAGAAAAGACATCAGTCCTGCAGTTCTGCGGGGCCTCTCCCGATCTCCTGCAATAACTTCATTGGGAATTGGTGGAATCCCCCAGAGAGGTGTCATTAAAGACAGCTCTCCAAGTGTTGCACTGATCTCCTACTGATATTACAGCAGGGAATTCAGAAAGAATCTGCAAGGAATTTCCAGCTCATTGCTTCTAAAATCTGACCTTGATGTTAACTACTTTTTCTAAACCTTGTGTGTAGAATATTAGCCAAAAATGTGTCAGGCAAATTGAGAAGGGAATACATTTGCAGGGTTATATGTTTATGTGTGCTTCAGGCAGGAAAGAAATAGGAGATCAATTTTGGGTTGTGATTTTCTGCAGCCAGTCTTCCCCAGGTGCATGCCAGGCACCATCTTGGAAGCAGGTGACTTTTAGATGCCCAGAACACTTACAATATGCAATGTAGTGTCCTAACAGCAGTTTTAGGAGCCAGATTGAAATTCATGAACAAATGGGCGGAGCTTGTAGCATGCAAATTGTACCAGTTCTTGAGGAATTGTTGGTAAATGGCCAGAAAACTTTTTGTAAATGTTCCTCCTGGCTCCACAAAATAGGCAGCTGCCACCCCTCAGCTTTGCTTTTTCCCTGCCACAGAACATGCAATGGTATGGGAGATTCCAGGAAAGAGCTGGTGTGTACAGAACTCGTGACCGAGTATAGCATTAAAGGTGTCAAAGGAACATTGGAAATTTAGGCAATTCTTTTAGTAATAGCGTGATAGAATTGTGGAACAGATTAAAGTGGGGCAGTGGAATAGAAAACCATGTAAAAAAAAAAAACAGAATTAGTTTCAGATTAGAGAGAGGATATTGGTAAGAAGTTCGTAATGATAAGCATGATGGGCCTCTGATCAAAGCATTACTATTTTATTATGTAATGTAGAGTTACTCAATGGAAGCAGCCTGCATTCGGGAGGGTGGGGAGGAAATTGCTTCATTTAGTCACATCACTTTAACTGTCAAAGCATGTTTGCGGCAGTTGGAATAGCAAGCCAAAGTCAAAATTGAGTCAATTCTGAAATAATTCTGACGTAATGCAGATTCGCAATGATGCATAAATAATTCCATTTCACTAGTTTAAAACTCCAGAGACCACTGGGCATGGGGTGCAGAAAGTGCTAGATGCAAATACAAATTTGAGATTTGTTGAGTCAAATAGTCCAAGGGATTTTTTAAAAAATTACTATTCTACAATAAAATGAGATTCAAATTAAACTCAACATTCCCCTGGTACCACGTTAGAGAGTTACTTGTGGACATTTGCAAAGTAAGCACTACTTTTTTTTGATAACATCTGACTTCACGGTTTTCAAACTTTCTAGTGAATAGATTAGAATTTCTACAGTGTGAACAGAAACCTTTACATGGAGCTGGAAGACAAAGTCAAAATCTGTAAATTCCTTTCATTTGAAGATGTGTCTTCCAATATTGTTGTTTTTTCAACTTGTGTTAGTTTTCCAAAATAAATTGGAGAATTACCACTGTACAAATATGTACAATTTTTAAAATAGAAAATCTACATTCCTTACGTCAGCTCTTTATTATCTGCAACAATAGCCTAGTAACAGGACTGATCACAGGATAGTTGTAGACCAGGTAAAATATTCAACCTATCTTAATAAATGGTCCACAGAGATCCTAATAAGCCCCCATTGTTCCTTTAATAATTCCATGATTACTCCACTAATATATCTAGTAGAAGTTTACTCCATGTATTGATCCCTCTTTGTGTGAAGATGAATTTTCTAATATCCACCTTAAGATGATTTTGAGTCTGTGTCCTCTTGTTCTTCTCCTATAGTTTAAAGTTAACTTTAACCCTAACACTTAACAATTCTATCTATCTTTCTAAAATCACTTCTCAGACTCCCATTTTCAGGCTAAAAAGCCCAAGTCTATCCAGACTCTTATCCCAAATCAGATCTCTTGACACTGGGGATCAGCCTTGTGCCTCTTTTCAGCACTGTCCCCAGTGCATGAACGTGTTTTATTTCATAGTGACTAGAACTGAATGCAGTATTCAACGTGTGGTCTGACCAGAGCACTATTATATTTAATCATTATCTCCTCTGTCTTAAATACTACTGTTTGGCTATGTAGTTTAGCATTTACCATTTATTCTACTAAGGCTCCTAGGTCTCTTTGAGCTTTATCCTTAGCTATTTCAACACCTATTCATGGAGTATGAGTATCTTTCCCGCAAATTTGTAGCATAGTGTCAACTGTGTCTTAGTGAGTAGCACTCTGAGTCAGAAAATAATGGGTTCAAATTGCACTCCTCAGAGACTTCTACACAAAAATCTAGGCTGACACCCTTCAGTCAGGTTATTATCCATTCTTAGGATTTATCATAAATAGACATTTTGAATGTGATTAACAGTATTTTATGTGCAGCTTTATCAAAAGCCTTTTGAAAGTCAAGGTACACCACATCATAGGGCCTCCCTCAGTCCATTTGGGTTGACACTTACTCAAAGAATTTGAGAAGGTTGCTCAGGTAGGATCTCCTGAATTTATGCTGACTACTGTTAACTAGATTATCAATGCATATGCTCAAATGTGGCATGATGGTAAAGTTGAACATGCTATGTAGAGTGCCAGGTTTATGTGTGAATAGCATGGTACAAAACCCCTCCCACCGAAAAATGTTCCCCTTACCCAAGTTCCCAAGAATATTCAACTTTGAGTCCAGACTACAGTGTAATTCTCATCCCATAAAAAAGCACCATCCTTTACAAGTGAATTGGTACAGTGTATTTCTGTGATGGGAGTGTAGTATAAGGATGCAAAGGGTTAATACAGAAGACAGTGAGAGAGAAACCACCCCCCCCCACCCCGCCCACTGTAAGATTGATGATGTAAAAGTCACATGAGATAGGCTGAAGAAGGAGCAGCACAGAGGATACTAGCTTAGGCTTGAGCAGTGTATATAATATAATGTAAATAATAAACAGTTCGGAGTTAACCCATACCTGAGCTTCAGACTTTCTCTAGAACGCCCTGCAACACTACTAATACAACAACACGTAACAGGAAGCAGTGCTTTGTCATGCCTCAAAATGTAACATTTCTGTGTTATATTTTTTCTGTTGATGTACCCTCAAAAGAAAGAATAATGTAATTAAAGTTTGGTTTCAGGTAGCTGATATCTGGAGTAAACAATACACTAAGCTGGCTGAGAGACCTGCATCTCGACGCGGGAGGCCATCTAGCTGAGCTTACTTCCTTCAGTGACATTATTGCCAATATTTATAAGTTAACTACATCAGAACCTACCTCATATCCTTCAAGTACTTATATTTTCAAGGTTGCCAACTGAGAGACAAGACAAAACTAATCATCTTTGATCGTTGGACCATCAAAGCAATCTCATGTCGGTCAAAATTCTGATGTACATTGATTTGGACTCTGGCCAGATGTCCTGAACAAACAACCCAACAGACAATGAAGGAACTGCTGTTCATGCTTTATCTTATTGAGTGATAGGATTGATTAATATCCATTATTTAAAAAAGGTGAGAGAGAGACCAGGAAATTATAGAGCTGTTAGTCTAACATCTGTTGTGGGGAAGTTATTGGAATCTATAATTAAGGACAGGATGACTGAACACTGAGAAAAATTGGAGCTGATTAGAGAGAGCCAACATGGATTTGTAAAGGATAGGTCATGCCTGAGAGCCTAATTGAAGTTTCGAAGGAAGTAGCTAAAGTAGCAGACAAGGGAATGGCTATGGATGTAGTTTATATGGATGTCTAGAAGGCATTAGATAAGGTTCCACATAAGAAACTGTTAGTTAAAATTAAAGTTCATGGAATTAAAGGTAAATTATTGACCTGATTAGCAGATTTGTTAGACAGTAGAAGACAGTAGGAATAATGGGTATGCACTTGAAGTGGAAGTAAGTGACTAGTGGTGTTCCACAAGGATCTGTGCTGGGCCTCAACTATTTACTATATTTATCAATGACTTAATAAATGCAATAGCGTGCCATATATCCAAGTTTGCCAATGATGGAAGGATTCGTGGCACAGGAAGTCATGTAGACAGGTGCACAACTTAACAAAGAAACATTGATAGATTAAGTGAGTGGGGAAAAACTATGGCAGATGAATTGCATCACCAGTAAGTACTAGGTCTAAAAAACGATATATCCAAGTATTTTTTAAACGGTTAAAAGCCAAGAACAGAGGAGGTCCAAAGAGATTTAGGGGTCCATGTACACAGATCACTAAAATGTAGTGGTCAGGTACAAAAAATAATCAAAAAGGCGAATGGAATATTAGCCTTTATAACTGGAGGACTAGAATATAAAGGGAAGGAAGTTTTGCTACAGCTATCCAAAGCCCTGGTTAGATCATATCTGCAGTACTGTATACAGTTCTAAGCATTGCATCTTAGGAAGGATTATATTGGCCTTGGAAGGAGTACAGTTCCGTTTTACCAGAATGTGACTAGGACTCAAAGGGTTAAATTATGAGGGCTTTATACATAAATAAGGCTTGTATTCCTTGGAATACAACAACAACTTCAAACAACTTGCATCCATATAACACCTTTCACGTAGTATAACGTCCCAAGGTGCTTCACAGAAGCAGTATCAAACAAAATTTGACACCAAGCCGCATCACCACTGGTATGAAATCTATCAATAAGATGGAATTACATAAGGAGATATGAGAACAGATGACCCAAAGCTTGGTCAAAGAGTTAGGTTTTAAGGAGTGTCTTAAAGGAGGAGAATGAGGTGGAGATGTGGAGAGGCTTTGGGAGGGAATTCCAAAATCTAGGGCCTAGAGAGCTGAAGGCACAGCCACCAATGGTGGAGTAATTAAAATTAGGGATACGCAAGAGGCCAGAATTAGAGGAACACAGAGACCTCGCAGAGTCGCAGGGCTGAAGGAGGTCATGGATAGGGAGGGGCAAAGCCATGGAGGGATTTGAAAATAAGTATGAAAATTTTAAAATTGAGGCATTGTAGGACCAAAAGCTAATGTAGGCCAGCAAACAGAGGGGCAGTGGGTGAAAGGGATTTGGTGCGAGTTCGGATATGGACAGAAAAGTTTTGGATGAGTTCAGGTTTATGGAGGGTGAAAGATGGGAGGCGAGCCAGGACAGCATTGGAATAATCGGGATGAATTTTATGGGACCCTGCAAAGACAGGTTTGGGGGTGGGGGGTGGGGGGGGGAGGGGCACCCGTAGAATTGTGATGGGAGGCAGAAGGCTTGTCTCCTTCCTGCCACACCGGAATTTAATCAGAGGGTGGGATAGGCCGACAATGGCCTTCCCGCCCAGAGCACAATTGAGGCCCTTAAGTGGCCTATTACTGGCGCCGCTGGGATTTAACCAGCGGCGGGGGTGGGGGGGGCGGGGTGCTCTGCCAAACGGGAGCTCGGCCAGTAAAACAAGGCGACCTCCCTTCCGGCTTGTGGGGGGAGAGGGGGTCCTCCTCCATGGACAATATGTTGGGGGGGGTAGTTCCAAAAGGATGAGGTAGGGTTCCCCTTGCCTTTTTGGTCCATACCAGGAGCCCTGCCAGCGTGACAAAATCTAGCCTGTCAACTTTAGAGGTTTAGGGATGATTGGATTGAGGTTAGGATTTTGAAAGGAATTACTAGGGTATACAGACAGGAAACTTTTCTGCTGGTAGGGGAGTCTAAAATAAGTGGCTGAATTTTAATAGGTCGCCGCCGAGAACGGCAGCGAGCTTCAAAAAGAATGCAGCGCACATGCGAGGCGAGCTCCATGGAGCCGCCACGATATTTTGTGTGGTGGCTCCTTAACAGGGAAGGAGTGGACCGTCCACCCTGATGACGTAGAGGGGGCGAGCGCTTTGTCCCCGGCAACGGCATCCGGTGCCACCGCAAATGCGCTGGCACCCTTTTTAAAGGGCAAAAAGCCCTGACAGGTCATTTAAATTTTTAAAGGTCCCGGTCTGCGAAAAATTAAACAAAAACTGTAATCTCACTTTGAATGCCCTCTTCCACCCACCCCCCCAATAAGTACTCAATATATAAGTTGCCCTATCCCATCTAAAACAAAATTTTATTCTGATGACGAACTTTCCCCCCCGAACTTCATTACCTTTGACCCTCAACCCCTTCCCACCATCCCGTCAGCCAATAGTAGGAGGCTTCCCCGCTCCCCCCAGCCCTGAAAATTTCACTGCTCCCCCCCTCCCCACCAGTGTTACACCTCGGATCTTCGAACGGAGATCCAAAGGCGCGGGACCTCTGGCAACCAGCCAGAATATTGTGTGGGACGGGCGTCGCGACAAGGTAAATAATTATTCTTCAATTATAATTAATTTAGTATGTTAATGAAGATTTTTTGCCGAACGGTGGGGGTAGCTGACCCGAGGCCCCATCACCACCGGTAAAATGGAGCGAGACCTTCCCGGTGTCAAGGCCTGTAGCGGGCCTCTCCCGGAAGAATTTTCCAGGCCCCGCTGCCATGACCCCCGACATCGGGAGTCAGTAAAATTCAGTTAAAATAAGAGTCACACCATTTAGGAGAGAAGCTGGAACTATTTCTTCACACAAAGGGTGGCAGAAGTGCTGAACTCTCTCCCACAAAAAACAGCAGTAAATGACTTTAAATCTGATATCAATAGATTTTGGTAACCAAAGGATAAGGAGCTAAGTTGGATTGATGGAGTTAGGATTCAGATCAATCCAGAAGGCATTTGACAAGGTGCCACATAAAAGGTTATTGCGCAAAGTAGGAGCTCACGGTGCAGTGGGTAACATATTAGCATGGAAAGAAGATTGGCTGGCTGGCAGAAAACAGAGTGTTTGCATAAATGGCTCCTTTTCTGATTGGCAGGATGTGACAAGTGGAGTTCCGCGGGGGTCTGTGGCTGGGACCTCAACTTTTGACAATCTATATCAATGACTTAGATGAGGGGAGCGATGGCATGGTAGCTAAATGTGCAGATGACACAAAGATAGGTAGGAAAGTATGTTGTGAAGAGGACATAAGGAGGTTGCAGGTTGAGTGAGTGGGCAAAAATCTGGCAGATGGAGTATAATGTGGGAAAATGTGAAGTTGTTCACTTTGGCAGGAAGAATAAAAAAGTAGAGTATTACTTAAATGGAGAACGACTGCACAATTCTGAGGTGCAGAGGGATCTAGGTGTTCTAGTGCATGAGTCACAAAAAAATTAATCTGCAGGTACAGTAGGTAATAAAGAAGGCTAATGGAATGCTATCCTTTATTACGAGAGGAATTGAAAATATAAGTAAGGACATTATGTTTCAGTTATACAGGGCATTGGTGAGACCATATCTCGAATATTGTGTGCAGTTTTGGTCTCCTTATTTAAGGAAGGATGCGAATGCATTGGAGGCGGGCCAGAGGAGGTTTACTAGATTGATACCTGGAATGAGCGGGTTGTCTTATGATGAAAGTTTGGACAGACTGGGCTTGTTTTCACTGGAGTTTAGAAGAGTGAGGGGAGACTTGATTGAAGTTTATAAGATCCTGAATGGTCTTGACAAGGTGGATGTGGAGAGGATGCTTCCTCTTGTGGTGAGTCCAGAACTAGGGCGCCCTGTTTTAAAATTAGAGGACGCTCTTTTAGGACAGAGATGAGGAGAAATTTTTTGTCTCAGAAGGTTGTTCGCCTTTGAAATTCTCTGCTTAAGAAGGAGGTGGAGGCGGGGACATTGAATACTTTTAAGGCAGAGGTAGATAGATTCTTGTTAGGCAAGGGAATCAAGGGTTATTGGGAGTAGATGGGAGCATGGAATACGAAACACAAACAGATCAGCCATGATCTTATTGAATGGCGGAACAGGCTCGAGGGGCCAAATGGCCTACTTCTGCTCCTAATTCGTATTTTCGAATGACAGAACAGGCTCGAGGGACTGAATGGCCTACTCCTATTCCTGAGTGTCTGTCTATTCAGAAAGAACCTCTTTGATCTTCTCTGCCTTTTGAAACCCAGTAGAGTAGTAGAAAATGGTTTCAGCATTGGCCTTAGAAGGTTGCTTACACCTCGTGTTTTCTCATGTACGTCTCATACCTATCAACAATCCTAATGTAAGCTTGCTAGATTTAATAAGAACAGTTGTTGAGAAGATTGTTCTTTAACTTTCAGTCAAACGATGCTGGAAAGAACTGCTAAGAGTTGAAATTTTATCATCTGTCAGAACTATTTAAATATGGTTTAAGTCAAATGTTATTTGTCGGTTACTTGCACTATTATTACCAGTGTAATTATTTTTCTCAATTAAATTCAACTAGCAGTTTTAGCCTGAAAACAGGGCTGACAGAGTGTTCTCTGCTTTCAGAGTGTTGTAGGAGAATGTGGTGCACAGATAATGTACTCCTTGATCCACAATACTACAGAAAAGAATCATTGTGGCATGTTATCCCGTTCATGGCATGTATAAAATTGTATGTTTTTGTTCATAAGAGGCATAGGCCTACTTACGGATATCACCTTTTTGCTCTGAACAGTGGGTTAAAAAGTTGGGAAAGCACCTGAACTGTGCCCTGTCACATCATTTTCCTTTTCCACATTTATGTACAAGTGGATTTGTTGCAATTCAGTTGTAATCAATATCTGTGACACTCCACTGCCTGAATTATTGGGTTTTTAAGTCAGATTGGAAATTCTTCACAGCTCAGACTCCTAGCTGGTGTAAGCCTATCAATGTGCCTTCTAACAACAAAGTAAAAGTGATGTAATTTCATTTCAGTACAATCACAGAACTGATTTCCACAGAGATCACTGATAAACTCCGCACACCTCTACATATAATTAGATGTAGAGAAAATTATATAGACAAGAATTTTTTTTTATTAGGAGACAGGTTAGAATGTCAAACTAAAGGATTTGAGACAGGCCTGAATAACATTTTTTTGCCAAGGGGGTGACATTTATTTTCATGGGGAATCTGGAACATCTAGGTTTGACCAGAAAATTTTGATTTGTGACATTTATTAGGTGCATTTGATGCCATTGCCAACACTACAGTTTACTTGCAAGTTCTGTGATAGCCATAACTTTTTTCAAATGCTTGTACTTCATAGTATTAGTTTGTCTCAGTGGTAGCACTCTCATCTCTGAGCCAGAAGGACCAGCGTTTAAGCTCCACTCCAAAACTTCAGCGTATAATTTAAACTGACACTTCAAAGCATTACTGGGAGAGTACTGCTGTACGTGCCTACAAACAGTGAGTACACTTCAAAGTAATTTATTGACTGTGAACTGCCCTGGTACATCCTGAGGACACATAACACATTATATAAATGCAGGTTCTTCCCTACATATTGGAAATTTAAATATGCAGAAGTATATTTAAAAAAATCCACAAATTGCAGGAATTGTGAGTAAAGGATAAGTGCTGGCAATGCTTTAACATTCTCAACCTGAACAAAATTCTTATTAATATGCAGTTTGACCACAAATAAAATATTCAGAAAAGAAATTAAGTCTACAGAATTTCACATCGAGACCAGATGCAAATGGAGAAACCTAGTTTAATATCTTGATAAGAATTATTTCTAAGGAATCAAGTACATTCAGATAATTTCTATTCTTCATGGCAGTGACAAAATTTAAGGCCGATTTTGGCGGATGACTAGGGAGATACAGGAGGACAAGGCTTTGATTGCAAAGGGATCCTCGTTCGCTACCACCCAGCACAGGAGGCATCATGAACAACAGCTTGTATTTATACAGCACATTTAATGTAATAAAACAACCCAAGGTGCTTCACAGGAAAGTTATTTTAAGCCACAGATTGGTGTTAGGGAGGACAGTCAAAAGCTTGGTCAGAGGTAGGTTTTAAGGAGAAGGGCAGAGAGGGAGAGAGGCAGAGAGGTTAAGGGAGGGAATTCCAGAGATTAGGGTCTCGGTAGCGGAGGGAACAGCCACCAATGTTGGAGCAATTAAATCGGGGCTGCTCAAGAGGCCAGAATTAAATATCTCGACCGGAGGAGATTACAGAGATAGGGAGGGGAAAGACCATAGACAGATTTGAAAACAAGGATGAGAATTTAAAAATTGAGGCATTGCTTGATCGGGAACCAACGGAGGTCAGCTGACACAGGGGTGATGGGTGAATTGGACCTGACACGAGTTAAGACATGGGAGGCAATGTTTTGGATGATCTCAAGTTATGTAGAATATGGGAGGCTCACCAAGAGTGTGTTGGAATAGTCAAGTCTAGAGGTATCAAAGGGATGAATGTGGGTGTCAGCATCAGATGAGCTGAGGCGGGGAAGAGTCGGGTGGTGTCATGGAGGTGGAAATAGGCGGTTGTAGTGATGGTGCGAATATGTGGTTGGAAGCTCATCTCGGGGTCAAATATGACACCAAGATTGCAAGCAGTCTGTTTCAGCCTCAGACAGCTACCAGGGAGAGGGATGGAGTCAGAAACTAAGGAACAGAGTTTATAGCAGGACCAAAGACAATGGCTTTGGTCTTCCCAAAGTTAAGTTGGAGGAAATATCTTGGAGAAAATCAATCACGGAAAATTCAGGCTACAATACTGAGTAGAAAGAAAATGAAGCAGTTGGATGTATGACATCATGTGATGAAACCTTCAGGAATTGTTAGCAAAGAATATGGGACCTTGGGGTTCATAAATAGAGGTATCGAGTAAAAAAGCATAAAATTAAGCTGAACCTTTATAAAGCTCTGGTTAGACCACATCTAGAGAATTGCATCCAGTTCTGGTCACCACACTTTAGGAAGGATGTGAGTGCCCTTGAGACGGTGCAGAGGTGATTTACCAGAATAGTTCCAGGGATCAGGGAATTGAGCTATAAGGATGGTTGGAGATATTGGAGTTGTTCTTCTTGTAGTAAAGGAGAATGAGGGGAGATGTGATAGAGGTGTACATGGTTATGACAGGTTTAGATCAGGCTGACAAAGGAAAGTTGTTCCCATTAACTGATAGTACAAGGACTGGGGGCACAGATTTAAGGTTTTGGGCAAGATATAGAGAAGGGACATGAGGAAGAATTTTATGCAGTGAGTAGTAATAATCTAGCACTTGCTGCCCATGAGGGTGGTAGGAGTGGAGACAATCAATGATTTCAAAAGGAAATTCGATAGGCACTTGAGGGAAATAAATTTGCAAGGCTGCAGGGATAGAGCAGGTTAATGGGACTGACTGGATTGCTCTGCAGAGAGCTGGCAAGGACTCAATGGCCTGAATGATGACCTTCTGTGCCGTAATGACTCGATGAGTCTATGAATATATTCAACCAGAGGTGGCAACCTGAATCCTAGATGTGGAAATTCCAGGTTAGCCTTAAAGGAAACCAATCCTATTGGTTCCTTGACAGCACGACAGTAGGGAAGGCAGTTGAAGGCATGTCAGACAGTATAGCAACAGTTATGGAAATTGTGGAATGCAGGATTCATTGTCTGGATATTCTTCATTGATTCTATGGAGAAACCTGTCCATCGCACTATCACCCAATGAAGCCAACTAGGCTTCCTGGGGAGACAAGATAGAAAACATCTCCAAGAGTAAATCTTAAAAACTACCCTGCTAATAAATTGTTTTTTAAATTAGGTGATTACCATCGTAATTGACTGTGAAAATGACCAAGTATTGCTGTTTCGTTATACAGTATTGAGCAAATATTTATTAAGCTTTCTTTGGGTCGACCAATATCACTGCTTTTCAATCACATTGCCACTGGTTGAAATCCTAAGGTTGCTTCTCAAGTTGGCCTGCTGCAGAAAATAAGCTCACAACCAGGCTGAGAGATGGGGTTTTGTGACTACATTGGCTACTGCAACTTGGAGTTAGGCAAAAAAGTCACAAAACTCTGGAAACTATTCCTAAATAACCACTGTCCTATTGGACAAATGACAATTTATCAACCATCCAAAACTAACAAGGGGATGCCAGCATCAGCCTTTTATTTCCAGAACATCCAAAGCCTTGGTTTCAACTATGCAGTCCCATTAGGTCAGGAGACACTGATGAAGAACATGCTGAGGTTTGCAGCCCAGGCTGTGCTGTTGTAAAAGGCTAACTGCCACAAACTGGCCCTGGAGTAAAAAATAAAGAAAGCACCTGGAAAAGTTTTAAGAATAAAAAGACTAATTAGGTGGGATTTTCTGATTTAGCGTGAACGGAGAATTAGGCTGGCATGGCAGGTTCTGAGCCCACCTTCCCTGCCACTGGCATTATGAATAATTCCAAGTCAGCCTTATTTCCTATGTTTTGGTGGGCTTCCAGTGAGATCCCCAGCTTGTCATGAAGCTTGCCTGGAGGATAGGGTGAGAATGAGGAAAACGGCTGCTGTAGCCCTTAAGACACCTGCAGGGCAGATTAAGAAGTGGGCTGTTTTTTAAAAATAGAATTTCGTGGGTAATGGAGTGCAATCAATTGTCCCACAAATGATTACGTTTCTGTAGGGTGGTGAATTCACCTCTTGCACATCTGGACGCCAGTGTTGTGCTGAATTCTTTATGTCTGGAGTCACTATGGTAGAAATGATTGAAAATGCGATATTCGGCATTGCTCTATCATTTTTGTTCTATTTGAATATGACTACCCGTCTTTACTCAGATGTAATGAGTGACTGCTGGAACTTCCAGTGGTAATCTCAACAGGAATGGTTGTTGAGTGGGGAGCTGGTGATGCCTCCCTGACTGTTTTTCTGCCTCAATTCAAGTGGGAAGGAAGAAGAAAATCCTCTTTTGGGTTCCATGCTGTACCCATAACAGAAACGATACAGCAACAATTAAATATGGCAGGAGGACGGTACTGCTACCACTTAAGTTTGGTTTCTTTCCCTATTAAACTAAGTGGACAACCACATTCTGGAAGAAGTTGCAATGGCAACCACATTGTTATAGCCTATGTAAATGAATACATTTCCTGATGCAGCCCCCTTAACATAGTGGAGTCACATGACTTTAACCAAGGTTTTAGTTTTCATGCAAAAAAAAATGGGTGGCACTGACATCACCTTAATTAAATAAAAGCAAAATACTGCGGATGCTGGAAATCTGAAATAAAAACAAGAAATGCTGGAAATACTCAGCAGGTCTGGCAGCATCTGTGGAAAGAGAAGCAGAGTTAATGTTTGTACTTGCTGCTGTTCAATCTTCAGTCCGTTAACACCCTATCTGTACTAATGCTTTGTCTTTCAACACACCATTCACATATTGTTTGCCTTTGCTCCATGACCTTTTGGTCAGCTATGTGGCCTTGTCCAATCTACACCTTCTCCTTTGTTATCTCTTGCTCCACCCCCACCTCACTTGCTTATAACCTTTGACATTTCTAATATTTGCCAGTTCCGAAGAAGGGTCACTAACCCGAAACATTAACTCTGCTTCTCTTTCCACAGATGCTGCCAGACCTGCTGAGTAGTTCCAGCATTTCTTGTTTTTAGTGCTGACATCACCTTGTTCTTCTTTGTGTGGTTGACCACTTCTATAGTAAACCAGAACCGTGGTTGTTTTGGGTTTCCAGGGCTACATTTGTCTGCCTTCAAATTGGCATGCATACTGTGGATATAGCGGTGAGTTTTCATGGCAGTTTGAGGGCAGAGTATGGGCTCCAATTCTTTGTCCTGTCAATGTAGAAGCAGTAATTTTTTTTCTTGTATTTAATATTTAACATTAGTATTTATGATGAGCATGTCATATGCTTCCGCTGTTTAAAATAAGTTATATTTAATATTGAAGGCAGACAAAAGGAGATATTGTGAAAGGAAGGCTTGTTTTAGAGTTTTAGAGATACAGCACTGAAACAGGCCCTTCGGCCCACAGAGTCTGTGCCGACCATTTACCACCCATTTATACTAATCCTACACTAATTCCATATTACTACCACATCCCCATCTGTCCCTATATTTCCTTACCACCTACCTATACTAGGGGCAATTTATAATGGCCAATTTACCTATCAACCTGCAAGTCTTTGGCATGGGGGAGGAAACTGGAGCACCAGGAGAAAACCCACGCAGACACAGGGAGAACTTGCAAACTCCACACAGGCAGTACCCAGAATTGAACCCGGGTCACTGGAGCTGTGAGGCTGCGGTGCTAACCACTGCGCCACTGTGCCTTGTTGTAATGCTGTAAATCAGTTCAATCAAGTGGTTCTAATGATGCCATAAACTTCAGAGTTTAAGTACTTTCTAAACATCAGAAGGAGCTGTGTTGAACTATAGCCATTGGAAAATCTTATTGTATGTCATTTCTTGATAAAGTTTCTTTTTTTCACACTTTTCTGTTTTTTCATCAAAGGTGCTGACTTTTACTGGGCTTTGAGGGGTGAGCCTTAGGCAATGACTGCCAAGTTCTCTTTGATCATGTTTAACAGAGTTACATTCTCTCAACTCTGCCCCCCAAAAATGTCCCTCATTCCTATTGTGGTGGAGCACTTCCTACTGCACCAGTGTGCCAATTAGCAACAAAGCAGGCGGTTTTGTGACGTAAATGAAAGGTACAAATCCTGTAGGGATAAAATCAAATGACACCTATTAGGTGTCAAGAGAATTTTGACGTTTTGTGTGCTGTGGCTAACTGGTAAATAAGCCAGTCAGTACACATTCAATGACAATTGAGTTTGAAGATGGTAACAGAATTGCTACAGATTTCCCTACATTTGTTGCCAGATAATTTACTGACCGTTTGATGCAATGGAAAAGCATTAAGTTCACATTTAGTTACAGCAAACAGCAACCTAAAATTTCTCCATTCTTCAGGCTGATTCAAAGAAGCTCTTACCACATCAATTTTCTGCATTTTCAGATTGTGGCTTTGACTGAAAAGTGATAGCAAAGGGGTGAATTCTCCTCTTTGAGATGGATTACCAGCACGGCATGATTTCTGTCCCATTCCTCAAAATCCAGCCTTGCCCATTTTTTTGGGTCGCGGTTCATTCCTTGTGCACAGCTGGCTCCCAGTAGTATTTCCACATAGAGAGGGAGTCCACTCCTGTGAGCATGGAAAATCTGTTGGTACCACACCAGGGAAGCCTCTGCAGTACCAGAAGAGACTGTGTGGGACCTCAAGGGGAAAGAAACACCCCAGGCTTAAGTAGGAAGGCTCCCACTGAATGCCTCAGCTGAGGCTAAGTCCTTGAGCAGGTATGTGTTTGGGGTTGATTGGAAAGAGAAGGTTGCTACAGGCCCTTGCCCTCCATTGGAGAACTTGGGATCTTTATCATTCTTCCTACAGCCTGACAGAAAGAAAGAAAGCCATCAGGGCTCTGGAACCTGAACTTCCCCACAAGCTCCAGACTCCCTCCTGCCAATCTGGGAAGTCATGCTATATTCCAAGGGAAATGCCGACTACTGCACCCGTGTTTAGGAGTATCTGGTTTGTACAGAAGCACTGAGGTCAGGAAAAAGTGTTTCAGCACCTGCAACATCATTCATTCCCTGTAAACTTTTGCAACTTGAAATAATTATGGAAAGCACTAAGCACTTGTAAAATCATAGTGACAGCCAGAATGAATCAACCAGGAACAAACCTGTAAATAGTTGATAATCCCTTTAAATAGTGCTGGTGGGGAGTGTGTGTGAGGTGGGGAGGGGGGGGGGTGTTCCTTCATTCTGCTTAATGCATGTTCAGCTATGCAAGATTATAAGAAGGTGTTAGTTCAAGTGTTGAACTCCAAAATGGCACTACTGGTGTCAAGTCATGATGTGCCTGCTCTGTGTACTCCTGGTGGGCGTTAACTCGCACTGCTAATGTCCTCATCAAGTTGGTGTCCAGCTCAAATCCTGGCAGAAGTGTACCTGTGTGCATTGGACACCATTTTGGTCCCCAAAAGTCTCCAGTAGTGCCCAAAGTGAAACAAAATATAAAAATACTTTAAATAGAATTTCAGAATCAGCATCATGGTGAGTAGGAAGCCCAATTTCCCATCACATATTTTTAGTTATTTGCTTCCTACTCGCCATGATGCTGATTCTGAAATTCTACTTAAAGTATTTTTTATATTTTGTTTCACTTTGGTGACAGATCATTTCTACTGGACCAGCCTCTATTGTGTTTTCCGTATATAAGTGTATAGCCTTAAACTCATAATCAGCAAGTCTACATTTGGGCCCTGCTCAACATAATAGAAACCACTTACACAATTCAAATATTTTCATACAATTACATTATTGATTATAAGACATGCTTCTTTAATGGTGAGGAAATCTAGTTCAGAACAGTCATGTTAGAATGCCATTTATGGTGGGCAAAACACGAAAATGTTCATCTGAGATGTACCTTTATGATTTTAACAATTCTGGACTAGCTAGATTAAAGAGGCTAGGTGGAATTTTCAAGCAGGCTAAGTATTTTGAAACGGTCTGAATAATCTGCTCTACAATCTCAGATAAAAAGCTCTGAAATCAAACTAAAACCTGCCGACTCGATGCTGCTGTTTCCTCTATTCCTTCCAGAAGCTGTTTACAGATTTGCTAAGATTCTCTGAACAACGTGGAATCCTGCAATCAGAAAACAATGCTCACTGGAGTCGCCATTATCTCCAAGAACCTCCGTGCCGATTTTAAGACCAGAGGTTCAGATGCAGAAAGGGGATAGTTGGACAGGTCAATAATCTAATCTGAAGAACCGTAAATCTATCTGTCAGTGATGACTGTCATTTGATGAGTAGTGATTCATTGTAAACCTCCAGATAATCAACCCGCTACAGTGGACTTACAAGCTGGTCCAGGCAGTTTTATAACCTAATTATATTTATTTCATCAAGCTATGGCTCCTGACTCAATTATTATTCCATGCCTCATCCACCAGTGAATTGCTCTCCTCAATTGGTTTAATTTCATGTCAGTATGGAAATAGAAAGTGGAATACACTTCCCCATAAAGCTTGCTTGAATTAAATATTATTCTAATATATTGTACAAGATCCAGTTATTACTGCAATGTTAACAATTTCTCTAAGTCTCAAATTGCTGAGACAGTTTGTAGAACAGGCACGTTCTCCATTACGTCATGAAGCAACTACAAAACTACTAGCAAAAGGACATAATGTGGGCTAAGGAGTCTCTTTACGGTTATGGTGTTGGGGTGTTGTGGAGTGCCAGTAGCAGATGTCCTTTAGATATTGGAAAGATGGGGCACTGTGAGAAGATCCCCCAGCCTTCTTACCCGACAAAGTCTCAGGGTTGATCGGTTTTGTACACCCACTGGGTAGGCCATTACTCACACAGGCATGTTTCTGCTGACTGAAGGGGTGTGCTTTCTCTTCCTGGCTCTCTCAATTTGGTACAATATCTGTTACAAATCTGCACTTGTTTAAATATTGTAGCGAAGCTTGGGATGTTAAAGCGAGTCTGCAAACATAATGAAGAATTACTCAAACAACAGGGTGTACTCCTGGAGGTTTGTAATTGCTGTTCCTTGTTTGCTATTACATACTGTGTCAATGAACTTGTTTAATACTGTTTGTTTTAAAAGAAATGGAGAACAGAGAAAATCCAAGTGAATGAAAGTTAATTAGAAGTGAAAAAGGGGTATCATTCATAATATGACCTTGGATCAAAATATCATAAGTTTGTTTCTACACATTTCATATTGCATTTTCCCTCCTTTGTGAAGATACAGGAAAAGTGTAGGAAAAATACGAAGGGAAATTTTTGCTTGTGTTCTAGCAGCACAGCAATTCATTACTTACAGTATTAGTTTTAAATTAAACTTTAAAAATTAGTAGTGGCAGACACGATTACCAGCACAACAATATCAATATATCAGCAGTCGCATCGCTGCACACTTCTCTGTTTACAAAGCTGGTGAAGTGTTTGTAATACCCTTTACAAGATGACAAGGCTCTTTAACATAGCCTGTACAACATCATTTGGAGACAGCTGCCTGAGAATGTTAAACCTGAATCACACTTTGTCTTGTGAAGGAGATTCCAGCCGAAAGCAGGGGCTGGAAATAATTTTGCAATTTTCAAATCTCAGCTTCAGTTCCAACAATTTGCTTATTATGGGTTTTCTTAATTGGGGCATCTCAGCAAAACTTACAAACCCTGAAATTGCACAATGTGACAGTAACATATGAACACTTAAAATGTTGAGGTGAAATTCCTTCTGCTATTTTAATGCACTCACCTGATTATTTTAAATGGGCTCGAAGAACAAGGGAACAAAATTCTTGCAAATGCATTAAAAATCCATTCATGGTTATCTCACTAGATCATTTCAGAGCTCTAATAGTTTTCTTGTTGTATTAAAATGATTTGAATTTACCAAAGAATTAAGAGGCCCGGAAACTGCACTGTGCAATAATAGCATGCGAATGCGCAAACTGTGCAAAATTCTTTCGTATGTTTTTGCTAATAAAGAAAATAAAGGTTTTACACATGAATTTATTGAGATTTTTATTGGCCATGATCACTCAGGCTAAAGTTTCACTTGTTTTACATAAAAAAGCAAAATATGCAGATGAAAGCAAATTCAAAAACAAAATCTTCATACTTTATTCGATCATTTTCTCTATCGCTGGATGGGATTTCCTGCTTGGCTGGATTCCCATTGGGTGAGGCTAAATGAAATATTTTCAGTAGGAGGCCCTTCTGTACTAGAGAGCTGGCCTTAGATGGAGGGGTTAAGAAAATTATTGGTGCTTTGGCTGCCTGCAGTGGGGATGTGAACTACTGTCTGCGGGGCAATTCAAGACGATTCCCAATTTTATTTTTCAAAATATTGATTTTTATGGCACCGCAGAGTGCAACTGATCACTAGGCAGGATGTCTTAAAAAATTTGAATGCCCTCCTATCTGCCATAGCAACGATGGATGCCAGTAACATGTTGGAGCTCTTTGCACCCAGCATCGCACTGGCAGTACCGATGGGACGTATGACATGCACCATTCCTCTCGTTACCACTCCCAAGCCCGCCTATTTTTAGACCAACATAATCAATGACTGCTGTCATATTCCCAGAAGTGGCAGCAACCGGTGGACGGTGGGTAGAAAGACCCCAGATCCAGATGTAACCGAGAAAAATGGGAGCAGAAGATCCTGAAAGTCAAATGACTGGTTGTTTTCAGTTGGCCAGTGGAGGGACTGCTTGGTTGTTCTACAGCTCTCAAATGAGCCCAATTTCTCTCTTGGTGGCTTCCTGTATAAATGTAGACCTTGCTTCACCATGTCAAGGTTTTTTTCTTGCCTAAGTTACTACAGCATGCCAACTGTCTCCCAGTGCAATCATCTAGTTAGGTAATGAAGATGCCGAGTTTATTTTAAGTGCATGGTGCTCAACACAACTGGTATCGCCCCTTCATTCTCCATACAGATCAGGACATTCAACAACAATGATTTGCATTTATACAGAGCCTTTATCATAGTAAAACATAATAAGGTGCTTCACAGGAACATTATCAAAAGATTTGATACCAAGCCAAATAAGGAGCTATTAGGATCAAAGAGGCAAATTTGAAGGAGCATCTTAAAGGAGGAGAGTGAGGTAGCAAGGGAGAGAATTCCAGAGCTTAGGGCCCAGGTAGCTGAAAACATGGATGCCAATGGTAGAGTGATTAAAATCAGGGATACGCATGAAGGAACTGGAGAAATGCAAAGATGTCAGACTTAAGGAGCTGATGGAGTTAGAGATAGGAAAGGACGAGGCCATAGAGGAATTTGAAAACAAGGGTGAGAATTTTAAAATTAAGGCATTGCCAGATTGGGAGCCTGTTCATTCTCATTACTGCACTAACTAAAAACCTAGAATTCAAACTGCAGAAGGTTAACTGGAGAGCAACATTCTTCTCTCCAGTATGCTGCCTTGCTCTCCAGCAGGAGGCGATTTCTGCTGGTAAAGAGTTTCACTGCTGCCAGTATCTCATCCAAGTGGTCATTCTTCACATGGGAACCCAGACAGTGACATTGCAAGGATACCTGACCATGGGAGCATCAATGCAGCCATGCCTAATATTGTCCTCACTCAATGGGGATGGGGGGGGGGGGTAGTTAAAACATTTGATGATAGTGTAAAACAGGCAATATCAACGACAGCAACAATAACTTGCACTTGTATTCTGCCTTTAACACAGTAAAATGGGCTATATCGAATCGGACATAGCTTATACATCCTTTTCCCTTCCATTGGAGTCAGTGGATATATTTCAAAGCATTCAAAAATAAGGTTTAATTGTCCATCTGCATAGGTGCAAACTCCCAATGATACAGCAGCTTTAAAGTGTTAGCCACTGTATGCTTGCTTTGTTCCCCATGATATGGCAAACTTTAGTTATATTTTAACTGCTGTAGGTTTTAATGAGTTGCTCCTGTAAATCACAGGCGCTGCATCAATAAATCCCTCCCTACAAGCCCTGACAAGCTCTTCCAATTAACATCAACAAATGAAGATGAATTAATGACTTCTTATCTGCAAAGCTGCTGCTTTTAAGCGTTTGAAGCTGGCGATGGGAGGATGAGTCAACAGTTCCTTGTGTTCATTAGTGGCTCACTGAGAGGTGATGCTTTTCATTGGTTATCTTGCCTCTGATAGCTCCCTCCCCAAAAAGAACTGCCCTGCAGTTTTTTTCTTTCTCTCGACGGGGCACTCAATTTAAAAGAAAGGCTTTTTTACCTTACACTTTTATTGCTAATTTTCTATCCTTGCCTCTCCCCCTGAAGGTCCGTCAACTCCTTGCTGGGGTTTAAGCTGCACGGGTGCCAAAGAAGCTGATGCAGATAAATAGGCAGTACAAATCATTTTTAGGTGAGGGAATTTTTTTTCAATGTTCCTGTTGCCTTAGATTTTATACTTTTTTTTTTGCAGTTTCTGCTTCTTGCAGCTTAACTGCAAAGGTCAGGGCTACAACGTACTGAATAACTAAACACCAGCAAACCGCCATCAGTAACAACCCAAGATACTGATCTGTCATTACACACTCCATTAAATTTGCAGACATCACCTTACTGTCGGGGCTCTATTCACTGTAATGTACTTTAGTGGTTGTAAAACGAGTGAACAAGATTATAAGAGCCCCTCACTTTGCTGAAAAGTAAGTTATCTGATGATATGTGTCACAGCTCAAGCAGTTGTGTATAAATTGAAATCTTCCCATTTTCCTTAGATTTCGTAATCCTATGAGAGTTTCTAGCTAGGGTTGCTAACACTGGTTGGATGTCTTCCTGCAGGTTTGATCATGTGACACTTGATCACATGACACTCAAACACCTGGTTCTTGCCTGTAGTTTGCAAATGCTATTGCATTTATCTGGTAAAGGTTGGGTTCCCTGTAGCCGAGTGTCTATGCTCCCCGTGAACCTATAACCGTGTTTCTACTCAAAGGCAGAGATCTCATCCCATCCAATGGCCCGAAGAGGTGGACTCTGATTGCCCAATGTCCCTGAGAGTTGGTCTCGGATTCTCCACTGTCCCTGAGATTTGGTTTCGGATTGCCCACTGTCCCTGAGAGTTGGTATCTGATTGCCCAATGTCCCTGAGAGTTGGTCTCGGATTGCCCAATGTCCCTGAGAGTTGGTCTCGGATTCTCCACTGTCCCTGAGATTTGGTCTCTGATGGCCCAACGTCCCCGAGAGTTGGTCTCGGATTGCCCAATGTCCCCGAGAGTTGGTCTCGGATTCTCCACTGTCCCTGAGATTTGGTCTCGGATTGCCCACTGTCCCTGAGAGTTGGTCTCTGATTGCCCAATGTCCCTCAGAGTTGGTCTCGGATTGCCCAATGTCCCTCAGAGTTGGTCTCGGATTCTCCACTGTCCCTGAGATTTGGTCTCGGATTGCCCACTGTCCCTGAGAGTTGGTCTCTGATTGCCCAATGTCCCTGAGAGTTGGTCTCTGATTGCCCAATGTCCCTGAGGGTTGGTCTCGGATTGCCCAATGTCCCTGAGAGTTGGTCTCGGATTCTCCACTGTCCCTGAGATTTGGTCTCTGATGGCCCAACGTCCCCGAGAGTTGGTCTCGGATTGCCCAATGTCCCCGAGAGTTGGTCTCTGATTGCCCACTGTCCCCGAGAGTTGTTCTCTGATTCCCCACTGTCCCCGAGAGTTGGTCTCTGATTGCCCAATGTCCCTGAGAGTTGGTCTCAGATTGCCCAATGTCCCCGAGAGTTGGTCTCTGATTGCCCACTGTCCCCCAGAGTTGGTCTCTGATTGCCCAATGTCCCTGAGAGTTGGTCTCGGATTGCCCAATGTCCCCGAGAGTTGGTCTCGGATTGCCCAATGTCCCCGAGAGTTGGTCTCTGATTGCCCAATGTCCCTGAGAGTTGGTCTCGGATTGCCCAACGTCCCCGAGAGTTGGTCTCTGATTGCCCACTGTCCCCGAGAGTTGTTCTCTGATTCCCCACTGTCCCCAAGAGTTGGTCTCTGATTGCCCAATGTCCCTGAGAGTTGGTCTCGGATTGCCCAATGTCCCCGAGAGTTGGTCTCGGATTGCCCACTGTCCCCGAGAGTTGGTCTCTGATTGCCCAATGTCCCCGAGAGTTGGTCTCTGATTGCCCACTGTCCCCGAGAGTTGTTCTCTGATTCCCCACTGTCCCCGAGAGTTGGTCTCTGATTGCCCAATGTCCCTGAGAGTTGGTCTCAGATTGCCCAATGTCCCCGAGAGTTGGTCTCTGATTGCCCACTGTCCCCCAGAGTTGGTCTCTGATTGCCCAATGTCCCTGAGAGTTGGTCTCGGATTGCCCAATGTCCCCGAGAGTTGGTCTCTGATGGCCCAACGTCCCCGAGAGTTGGTCTCTGATTGCCCACTGACCCTGAGAGTTGGTCTCGGATTGCCCAATGTCCCCGAGAGTTGGTCTCGGATTGTCCACTGTCCCCGAGAGTTGGTCTCTGATTGCCCAATGTCCCTGAGAGTTGGTCTCGGATTGCCCAATGTCCCCGAGAGTTGGTCTCTGATTGCCCAATGTCCCTGAGAGTTGGTCTCTGATTGCCCAATGTCCCTGAGATTTGGTCTCTGATTGCCCAATGTCCCCGAGAGTTGGTCTCTGATTGGCCAATGTCCCCGAGAGTTGGTCTCTGATTGCCCAATGTCCCTGAGAGTTGGTCTCGGATTGCCCAATGTCCCCGAGAGTTGGTCTCCGATTGCCCAATGTCCCTGAGATTTGGTCTCTGATTGCCCAATATCCCCGAGAGTTGGTCTCGGATTGTCCACTGTCCCCGAGAGTTGGTCTCTGATTGCCCAATGTCCCCGAGAGTTGTTCTCTGATTCCCCACTGTCCCCAAGAGTTGGTCTCTGATTGCCCAATGTCCCTGAGAGTTGGTCTCGGATTGCCCAATGTCCCCGAGAGTTGGTCTCTGATTGCCCACTGTCCCCGAGAGTTGGTCTCTGATTGCCCACTGTCCACGAGAGTTGGTCTCTGATTGCCCAATGTCCCCGAGAGTTGGTCTCTGATTGCCCACTGTCCCTGAGATTTGGTCTCTCCATTTCATTGAAATTATCAGGGGGAAAGAATTATTCAATGGTGGGTGGGGGAAGGGAGGTTGTGGTTTCTGTTCCCAATATTCTGGGAATTCCCTCACAGATAGGCTACAGACTTGGGAACAGTTGCAGTAAAAGTCGAGAAAGCAAATGGAAAAGAGTCCCTGCCAGTGATCCTTTGGAATTCTCTGCTGGCAGGTGCATGGAAATGAGTGACTCGTCTTTCAATATTTCTTTCATTGCCTAGCCCAAGCTAACCATGGCGAGGCACATAACATGAGGTTAACAGGTGAGCCCATGGGTGGGACCTTCCCAGAAGGGAGGAAATCCCAACATCGGGGAGCTTTTCGGGTGGCCAGCACACTCAGGCACGCTCAGGTGGGAGGCCGGACTTCCCCCAAGACATTTGCCAGGAGGAGGCAATGAAGAGCCGGCAGGTAGGAGAGGTGGCCAATTAAGGAAGGCGGGTAGGCTTTCCACACTGCTGGCCCAATCAGAGGGCTGGCAGCTCTGCAGTCTCAGCAGTGCTCCTGAGAGAGGCGTTACCACAGGGGTGGCAGAGAGTTGGGTTTCTGCTGGGACCAAGCAGGCTGGCCCCAGCTAGGGAGGGGTGGTGTTTGGTGTGGGTAAATGGTGGCACTGTTGCTCGGGTGGCCATTGCCATCAGGGAGGCCCTTTGTGGGCCAAAGTGTGCCCGAATAGGAGGGCCTCTCCCAAGCTGGATGGCCACCAGGGTTCACCTGTAGGTCTCCCCACATATTGGAGGGCCACCCCGCCTCTAATAAAATGCCAGTGGCAGAGGGAAGAGGTCCTCAATTGGCCACTTAAGTGGCTTAATTGGCCTCTGGGTGGGAGGGCCGTCTGCCACCCTCCCTGCTGCTGGCAAGATAGCATGATGGTGGGAAAACAATGGGCACGTCACCACCCCCCCTCCCCCACCACCCTTCCCTTGCATTTTACAGGCACGCCCCACCTCCCATCCCATCCCCAGCTGGTAAAATCCAGCCCTGGATTTCTGTGGATAAGACTATGCAATCCGCAGTGTCAAAGATTTGGGAAAAATCAAATTATTGTTCTTTAACTCATAAACTCCTCTTTGTTACATTAAAAAGCATGCAATTATTCACTGGAGAGTTCTTTATAACAATTGGCACATGTTTGTGCGTAAAAGACAAAGCATTGGGCAGGATTTTATCCTGTCCCTGGAGTCAGAAATGGAGCGAGGTTCACACAAAATACCAAGGGATGGCATGCTTGTCGTTGCCTGGGCCCCCTGCCATTTTATCTGGGCTGGGGAAGGCCGAGGACGGCCTTCCACCCCAGGCCAGTTGAGGCCCTTAAGTGGCCAATTAATGGTCATTTAAGGGCCTCTTCCCACCTCCACTTCGATTTTATGGATGACGGAGGGGCTTGCCGCCGTGTGGACACGCTGGCTGGTGAGACCTGGCGGCCTCCTAATGGGCTTTGGGTGGTCTCTCCTTTGGGGGAAATCCATGCCCCCAGAGGGCATCCTCCCCCACCCCACCCAGCGGCAATGGCTGCTCCCTCGACAAGAGCACCCCACACTCACCAACCACTCCCCTGCTTGCCTGACTGGCCTCCTGCAGTACCAGCAGTGGGCACCACTTCCAGTGGCACTGCCAGTACTGCAGAGCTGGCGGCCCTCCGATTGGCCGGCAGCTCTGAAGGCAGGAGTTCATCCGTTAGAGGGTGGAATTCCCAATGGTGGCCAATTGGCTACCCGCTGTGAAACTGCGATGGAGGGCCGAGGCAGGGTCTCCCCTTGCCTTCTGGCTCACCGCCAGGACCCTCATCGCCGAATAAAATCTGTTCCATTGTGTTTTTAGCTGCGTTTGTGTGACAGACAAAACAGATTGAGTTTGGAACAAAGTCAAGGTCAGAGATCTCCTGCACACAAGAAATGACTCCAAGTCTCAATAGCTATGGTTATGAGTAAATTATGGCAGGCACCACTCAATATGTTTACTAAGTAGAGTGTGTTTCAGGTTAGGTTATAATATGAACTGTCAACAGTGGAAAATTCCATCCTGTGAGATTTTCAGACATTTGTCTACTCAAGGCCAAAATATAAGCATGACTGGAACACTAATATCTAGAAACACAATGCTGTGTCTGTTATGCATACATATGTGGCAATTGCCATAAAGAACTCTCCTGTGAATACTAACATCCCTTTTAGTAAATACATAACTATATCAGAACTGCATAAAAGCTTGTTACATCTGTATGATTTATACCATCATCTTTTATCAGTGACCCAGATTAAAATAGTACAGGAATGAGATACAATAGAGAGACCGACAAGAATTTAAACACCATCTAGTATTGTATGTGCAGGTTAGTACTGCATGTGTCAAAGGCCTTATTTGACTAAGTACCAACTGTTTCTTCTCCTATGCAATCTTTACCTTAAAAAATACACTAAATTATTAGCTGGTATTCTTGAGGTTCTGTTCACAATGGATTGTTGCTCCTGCAACTGCAGGTGTAAGCTGCAGAATTAATGTGCAATTGAACTCAGCTTAGTTTTGCCCAAGGAAAGAATAGTTTTATTTCATTACCGATGAGCAAGTAATGAAATTGTTAACACTGCATGATTTATGGCTTATTGACTGGAAGCTGTGCACTACATAAAACCCTGTGGGGGGTAATTTTGACTTTGGGCTACAGTGGATTAGTTACCCATTATGTACTTCTCCCAACTTTCATTCCTATTGACTTCAATTGGGAGAGATGTTGAACAGGCAGCTGAATAATATCGCCCATTTTACAATAACGCCCAAAATCAAAAGTACACCTCTGAATCAGCTATTTCCCTCTTTCATAGACTCAGCACAATATCTCACCAATTACTGGGACTTCCATGTGCTCCTTCACTCAAGCAAAAGGCGATCAAAGCACACTCACCTCTATGATGCTCAGGGTTTTGATCTTTTACTATCAATACACAATGCCGCTATCTTATCAGTGATGAAATTACACGATAGAAAAGTCACTTATGCATCACCCACTCTGCATCTAAAATTCTTATCATTTATGTGTAAAAGTATATTCCTAATTGCTTACATAATCCAAAATGTTACTTTAAAGCAATATTCAAAATCTCACCTGATAATTTTTTGGTTTCTCCTGCAATTCTTCACTCTCGGAGTTTTTAAATGAAATCAGTATCTTTTTTAAAAAGAAATTTGGTTCCAACTTTCCTATTTACAAGATAATATTTCTACCAACAGACAGGCCACAAACAAAAAGCAATTGCTTTAAATTCAATTCTGCAAAAATTGTAATCTCTCAAACTAAAAGGATCACAATTGTGATTATTTTTTCTTTGAGTTATTTTAATGAGCACTATTGATTTCAGTTTCCTTTTCCTCACACTGCTTTCATAATCTACTTTAATTCTGCCCCATTCCCCCAAGGACCTTCTCTTGTTAGTGTGATTACAAGCTGGGAAAACAGGTTTATAATCTACTGCCAGGCCTCTAAAATCAACACTCCTAAACTGGCTCTGAAAAGGATAATAAGAGTAACCATGAGTGACTGTGCGCCTGTTTCCCCCCTCCTTTGCCATGGAACACTCATGTTCACTGCTGGTATCTCTGCACGATGGAGAAAGGAATAAAGCCACGGATAGACGATTTGATCAGAAATTGTCTTCATCGGCTCAAATGAATAGAGAGAGCAAGGAACTGAAATTCAGAACAAGTACCTGTTTTGTTGTGTGAAACTGTTCTTTTGCTGTGGTCGTTGCAATGATGACACGGTTGCTTGCAGCACTCAGTTGGAAGGAGAGGGAAAGTCCTGCTACTATTTGAACTCCAAGGTCTGTAACAGACACCTTCTCCTCAATCACTGTTATTGTTTTTTCAGCCAGGATAGAATCAGAAAGTGGTGACAGTACCTTTGAAATAAAGAAGTTTCAAACTTAAACACTTATTACCACCATTTACTGTATATCAAAGTTAATTATCATTGCCCTTTTTTGTCCAATCACAATTACCTTGAAAGTGGAGAGTAATACTCATGACTACCACTAGGTTGTTAAAAGTCTTAAACATTGCTATCCTATTGCTACTTTTATCTTGAATACTATAATAATTGTAGTTACAAAAATGCTAATACAAAGAAGTCTTTGTTCTGCTACTACATATTGAAGCTTGTCTATGAGAGGTTGAGGTTGATAACTCGAATGAATACAAAATCTATCAACTAAGAGTAATAATTATGGACAGGTATAATGCAGACCCATAGGTGTTACATCCTAGCACTGCTCCTAATCTAATCTATACAATTAGTCAATCTCCTATGGCATTGCTCATGAGCAATTGAGACCATACAATATCTATATGTGAGGCATATGTCAATGTGAAAGGAGTGGTACAGACAAGCAGGAAAGACTTGCAAAGCTTTCCAATTTACATACAAGGTACACTGGATTTTTATTCACTCTCAATCTAGTATACAAAGTCCTGGATCTGATATGACTGCAGCTTTGCAGTTAGTTATGATGCAACATTGCTGCCCATTGTCAGTTGTGTAAGTTAATGGAATCTACATGATCTGTAATAAAAACAAGAAATGCTGGAAATACTGAGAACTGAAGAAGGGTCACTGACCTGAAATGTTAACTCTGCTTCTCTCTCCACAGATGCTGCCAGACCTGCTGAGTATTTCCAGCATTCCTTGTTTTTATTTCAAATTTCCAGCATCTGCAGTATTTTGCTTTTACTCTACATGATCTGTAATTTGCTCTTACTTTTGCTTTCCATTGCTTAGATGCTGAAATCTGATCTGCCTTTGTTGCTGATGCAGAGCCAGAAACATTCAGGCCTGATTGTTGTTTTCATTAGGATTAGGCCTGTGTGACAGATTAATAAGCACTCGGGACATTATTGAAACTAATGTCTGGCAGCATAACATGATTTGGAACGCTTAAACAGGGCAAGGGTTCCTTGGACAGTGTTACATCATCAAAATAAGTGACACGTTTACCTTCCATTCTGTCTAAGATTTGGGTGCATTGATACTCTTCACTAACTTTGCTGAAGATGGCAGTGCACTATCTAAATACAAATAACTGAGCACACAGTATAATCCACCACAAAGACTCACGTATTAGATTACATGCCCCTCTACCGACCTCCAAAATAGTGACCTGAAATTCTGGTCTAAAACGAGTATAAAGTAAAAATATTATCTGTGCCTTTTTTCATTACATTATAAATGAACTTTAAAAGTAGTTAAATTTTCATTTAGCCTCAACTGAGGTTCCACTACTGGTGATTTTTTAAGATCAATTGCCCATAATCCTATTGGATACATTACTTTCTGGCTTTTGAAACTGATTAAAGGCTAGTTAGCTTTCTACAGGTTATAGCTTGCTTTTGGAATTCTTGCTGTGCTTTTTCTGTTGCTTTTCAGAAGTCACTCAATGGTGCTTCAGTTTATAGCTGGATATCTTCTGTGATAAGATGAGAATTTGTTAGCAGCAGGTTTTTCAGCTGAAATGTCGTTTGATGAGATGGACTTTTGTTATCCTGGATTCTGCCAAGATATCTCTCCTCCAGGCTGCCAAACTTCAAAGTCCTATTGCGGCCTATACCTTTAATCTTTCTTTTTAGGTTTTGGCATGTATGCTTTACTGGGAAGCGAGATTGTGCTGCATACAACCACTGGGAACATTTTTCATACTTTCACAAGTGCACACTGGAGAGTTCCTCAAAAGTGATCCAAACAACTGAACCTTTTCTCAATTGCAATTGTTTTGATACTCTTAATATTCCCTGTAACTGTGTTCATTCTAAGGCTCCGGGTTTTGTGGGTGTTTAAGCAACCAAGTAATTAGATCACTGCCAGAGTCCGAGAGGAACCATCCATCCATCGTTCTCAAAGGCCTTTAGCAATCCAGACTCAAGTTGTGCACCCTGAAGTTTTAAGTATTTTGTTCCTTTAGAATGCTGAATAACCATGGATTTGGCCCAGTACCCAAAAGTTCTAGTACACTTATAGAATCTAGGCCAATGCCAGTCCATATGCTCCACATGAACGTCCTTGCATATTACTTCATCTCACCCCATCAAAATTCTATTCCTTTCAACCCTTATGTATTTACCAAGCTTCCTCTTAAATGTATCTATTCTATTTGTCTTAACCTCGCCATGTGGTAATGAATTTCACTTTCGCATCACTCTATGAGAAAAAAAAGCTTTTCCTGAATTCCTTATCGGATTCACTATTAAGTATTTCATCTTTGTGGCCCCTAATTTTAGTCTCCCTTACAAGCGAAACATCTCTACAACTACCTTATTGAACTCCTTTACAATTTTAAAGATCACTTCTCAGTCTTTTTTCCAGAGAAATGAGCCATTGTTCAGTCTTTCCTGATAGTTGTACCTTCTCAGTTCTGGTATTATCCTGGTGAATCTTTTTGCACCTTCTCCAGTGCTTGAAAACGTTTTTTTTGCAATATGACAACAGAAACAGTGCATAGTACTCTAAGTGTGGTATAAACATGGCTCTGTATAGTTTAACACAACTTCTCTACTCTGCAATTCTGCTTTTCTAGAAATGAATCCCATATCCTATCTCTCACCAAGATTGGCTACTTCCACTTCTGTAACATTGCCCTTGCTGATGGCAAAGCCGTTTGACATCTGCAGACTCAACTTTTCAAACAGCCCTCCAACCTCCAAAAACTCCAAATTGTTCACCCTGTCCCCTTACTTACTCCCACTTGCCCATCATTGCATCCTTCCTAAATGACATTGGTTCCCCGCCTCATAATGCATTAGATTTGAATTCCGAGTTCTCATCTACGATCTGTGCATTGACATGTCCCACTCTACCTCTGCCACATTCTCCAAGCTTACATCACCTTCCACATTCTCAGGTATTGTAACACTAGCCTAATATTCATCTCCCTCACCCGTCCCCTTTCACTCCAGCTTCAGGTGCGGATCCTTTAGCTGCTTCAGTATCTGTACCTCCCTGTCAAGCCAGAAGATCATTCTGAAAACAGACCTTTGGCGATGCTTTTGGTCACTTCTTCTAACTTCCCCACAAGGCTTAGGGGACTACCCCTCGGCTTAGAAATCTGTTGAAGGGGCACCTGTTATACAGGCATAAAACAGATTCCTAAGCATCCAATATGGTAGGTGGCACATGCGTGCATATTCTGTGTTGAAAGTGCACCAGCTGTCATTTTGACAAAGGCTAAAGTATAAGTATTCAGAGCTCGTGCTGAAACAGGCATTAAGGTCCTTTGCATATGCCAACAGGTGACCCAACGTTTGGTCCAGGACCCTCCCGAAATCATGCTGCCCTGATCGCAGCAAGAATCGGAGCAGTTGTGTTCAGGATAACCAGGTCCACATGTCAGGAGCACTGCGATCAAACAGGTAAGTTCTTTTTAAATAGTTAGCTGAATCCTGCTCCTCCTGGCTCCACAGCAGTCCCAAAGACCATTGTTGGCTCCCGGTCAAACCCCTCCTGATTGGCCAAATCCCTCTCCAAATCGCCTCATCTCCACCCAAAATTTAAATCTGCTTTGCCAGCAAGTTGCCCGGGGAATGAGCTCGTTGAACACAATTAAATGAGGCCAAAGCCTAGTATCAAGTATGACGTGGGCCTAACCATTTTGGCGCAAGGAATAGTCCCTGTTCCTACTTTGCAGCGGCGGACCAGTGCTATCGAATTCCTTCCCTCATGTCTCTTGTGAAGTACCATTGGATACTTTCTACATCCAGGGCACAATAGCACTGAAGGGTTTTATTTTTATTAAGATCACACCATACGATTTTACATTGCCAGGGCTTGGGTGGGCACTCACACAATCCCACTATATTAAGCTCCAGATCTTGGCCAGGCAGCCAGACAGTAATTTTAAAAGGAAGGTACAGTTGTTCTCCAAACCAATGGAGGGAAAACGTAAACCTTTTCTTCAACTAAAGAAGCGGGCGAACTACTTCAGTCAATTATACACGGTCCTCAGTTGCTAGTTACACAGCAGCAACTCCCAGAGCCCCACACAGTTGGCTATGTGCATAACCTGTTGAGCAGCAAATGGTGCATTGCTTTCAGGGATGCTTGAAGAGGAAGAACAGGAATATACTAAACATACATAAAAATGAGGGTACAGTGAGTTAGAAAACCATATATTGCTTTCACGTCTGGAAGTTGGTTTTGAATCCAGGTATGAAAGGGGCTCTAAAGGGGCTGTAAGACTGAATTGCCCAGATGGCATCAATAGACAAATCAGTCATAAGTTGGGTAATTATTTCCACTAACCCGGTATTTTCATTTAGGGACCATTTACGCTGTGGAAGCTAGTCTCAGATCCATAACTGTAATTCAGATTCCATCTACGCAGCATTGTGTTTGCACAGCCTGGCTGGTCATGCCCAGGAGGGAGCTCCATACATACATGAGTCTAATTACGCGTCGAGCTATCTCCAAACAGTTAGAAATGTTAAAATGTCTACAATATGGAGAAGGAACAGTTCTATGATCTAAACATTTAAATTAAGGCAAGGCGATGTTTCTAAAGTGCTCAGGTCTTCCAACAGATGAGTTCTTGGAAACCAGGTTTGATATTCCACTGGTCCTACAGTCCAATTTTTCCACTTCTGTACTTGTGGTCTGGAGTCCCACTTGCTGGGAGTGTATAATGGAAAATAAATGGATACAGTTCTTGATTTTTCATCTACTAATTACAGTGGACTGCAAATCATGGGCTGCACTGACACGATTTTTTGCTCCACAAATGTAGGTGCAGCAAGTTTACCCTTACATGAGATGTCAAACCCAAAAGGTGTGAAACTCCTTCCCCCATGCAGTGTTATTCTGCTTCATTCCAGCCCAGGTTGGTAAATTGACACTGTAGGTTTGGCACTGGGGGCTGGATTTTGTGCTGGAGGCGGGGATCCCGGAGCCGGGCTGAAAAGGCGAGGGGAACCCGGCCTCTGCCTTTTCGTGCCTGCGATCCTCTGGTCTTTTTGATTCCAAGTTTCAGGAGGCAGGATCCCAGTCCCTTTGAAGATTTTTAAGGACCAGGGATCCTGCCTCCAAGAGCTGCCGGCCAATCAGAGGGCCAGCAGCTCAGCAGTATCAGCAGCGCTACCGGGAGTGGTGGCCACTGCTGGTACTGCAGAGGCCTCGGACCCAGGCCCAGCAGTAGAACCCTGGAACAGAGGTAGGCGAGGCGGGGTTACTGAGGCCAGTCTGGCAGGCCCCGGCAAAAAGGGGAGTTGGGGGAGGTCAGTCTAGGGGGAGGGGGCCCCAGGGGGTAAAGTTGTTCCCGGTGAGGGTCCTCCGTGGACCACAAATTGCCCATGGAGGAGGGACCTCCCCCTAAGCCCGCAGGGAGGGTGCCTCGTTTTATAAGTAGTCCTCCCTGCGTGGCGGAGGCCCCCACCCCCGCCGCTGGTAAGATCCCAGTGATGGTGGGAAGAGGCCCTTAATTGGCCGTTAATAGGCCACTTAAGAGCCTCAATTGGCCTCTCGTCGGGAAGACTGTCGTCGGCCTACACCACCCCCAGGAAGATCGCTGGGCAATGGGGAAGCGACGGGCCTTCCGCCCCACCCCCGCCACCCGTCGCGCTACTCCATGCCCCTGCCTCCGATTCCGCCTCAGGGGGGCCAATAAAACCCAGGCCTGGGTGTGCAGCACAACTGCTTTGCACTGGCACTGACCTTGCACCTTCGGAAAATGACTAGTCAGGAATTAGGCAATAAATTACACTGGTGCAGTAGGCTTTCTTTGGAGGTTGTAGTTAAGGCATGTCGTTGGATTGGGAAGTTGGAGTTTATTCCATGTCTGTGCCTTTCCTGCTAGTGACAGATGTTGAAACTGGAAAAAGTTCCATTCACTTTGGGGAACAAGTGAAAAAATTCAAAATAAAGACAGCATGTTGAACAATTCTCAGAATACATGCATGCCTAGGAGCATGGTAATACATGACATTCTTCAGTTCTTCAACATTAGCATTTTGGACTGACCTTAACCAATTCATTCTGCATATCTCTCAATATCTTACTTTTCCTTTTGATGTACAATCTTTCTTGTAAAAGCACAAATAACAAAAGCAATCTATTTACAGTTCCATCATAAATGAATGGTGGACAAATAGGTAAGAGTTCATTTCATTAATGAATGTAAGTCGGATGTGTATTGTTCACAGATTCATTATTTATAGTAAACTTTTGTTCTCCACCTTTAAAACAGTTTCAAACTTCAGTTCAATGTGACCCTTTTCTATAAATGTTGCATTGTATACACAATGGTTGCACTTTACAACTGTCACTAATAGTCTGAGTGCGATTCCTTAAGGAGCTTAGTTGAGACATTCAACAAGAGATATGTTTGCGGCCTTTGGTGTTTATACTCAATCCCTCAGGAATGCACATGATGCATTTCATGCAGTACAGGGACTGATATAATCCGATTTTCCTCACAGAATGGGCCCATTAATACCAAACTGGCAATTAAAAGCTAGACTTTGAAATGTAATTCTCTCACAGCTTTAGTGGTGTGTTGAACAATTTTTGTGTGGCCCTGGCTGACTTGTCTGACAGATATATGACTATGCAAGCAAAGCGCCAAATTCCCTGTTGGTCTGGAGGCAGAGAGAGTATTCTGTGGAAATGTCATTCAATGTCGTTTGTTTTAATCTTTAAGGACGGACGAGTTCCTGTGACCAGTGGTTTTCAATGCCAGCAGATACATGTCATAAATCATCTCTAACACTGCACTACAGAGTAGCTTTCCGATGAATGCTCAGACTTGGAGATTCAGCTTGACATCAATAAGTTATTGTAACTTTAGCTATACCGACTAATCTTCTACAATAGCCTCGACAACAATATAGCTACAATATTCAAGCCATAAGCACATTGAGATGCTACGGCTTTGCATGTAAACATTACAATTGTGCTGAATAGAAACATTGGGAATAAATATCTTGCAACATAAACAGAAGAAAAGCACCCTGAAGTTATTCTTCTTCAGTCCATCGCCAAGCGGGAAGCTTGGTGCCAGGCTTCAGCCAATGTTGAACGGCAACTGGCCACCAGGAGGTGAAAAGGAGCTAACTATGGTGGTTCTTCATTCAATATTTCCTCCTTCACTGTAGGAAAGTGTCTGACTTCCAGTTCAGAGCCTCCCAACGAAGACACAGTCTGGTCACTATATACAGCCATATTGCAAATGTGTTTGTGAAAATTTCTAGCAAAACTGTATGTTCTAAAGGCTGTGTTTAGGATTTCAGAAGTACTGAACTGAGCAAATCTTCATGAACACATTACACTACCAATAGGCATCGAGGTAGGAGGAATTCCAAGTCTAAATCAGTATTCTGTCACTTTGTGGTACAACGAATTAGAATGACACAGGTCTGATTTATTTAACCTAAATTATTAAATAGTAGACCTAATTCTTCAATTAAACAGATGGCAAAAGTAAAAGGTATTTAAAATCTCAAAGAAAGAATTCTACATGGCTCCTGTGTACCCCCTCTCTGACTTAGACAACCATCTTGGTGAATGTTCCTCATGGGAGACAAAGGACATTAAATTCAACATTCACATACAAATGACAAATGAAAATCTGGAAGGAGTTAACCTCGACTGATCAATAGCTAGTAGAGGAAGGTTGGATGATCAATTGGATTCGCAAACTCATTGATCTTTGACGCAGTTCAACTGATTACAGATTGGACTGCTAGATATTATACAGTGTGGCAGGAAAAGATTCTGTCTCAGGGAGATAGGACAACAATCTGTCAAGACCCTCTTCGCTCCCAACACACCCAGCCAGTAGATGACACCCCTTTATATGCCCAACATGAACGACAGGCAGTTGGCACCAGCCCTGCTGGCGACAGAATCTGGCAGCAAGAGACGGAAGTGATAGAATAAAACTGCTAAAATGATAGAAAGAAAAATAGCATCTGTTGCATTAATTTGCTGCTAATTCCCCTGTGAGTATTTGGCCGTATGTTATACAACGTTTTAGTCATTTAGACAACTCGATAATTAATACAAATGAGAAAGAAGTTGCACTTTAAAAAAAACATTTACTCAGTCACTGTAATCAAACTGACCTTTTTCCAATTGCTGCACTATTGCTCAGTGACGATCTAATTATTATTCTCAGGGAGTTGTCAGTTTTTTTAAAGAAGAAAACCTCTCAGGAACCACCTGTCCATGAGGCAGTATAAAGGGCAATGTCTTGAATACATTAATGCATTGTTCAGTGGCAGTTTCCACAGATTATCTTGATCTTTCTCAGAGAGGTTTCTCTTTTGCAAACTAAGACCGTGTTGGAAGAAACAAACGGCAGAGGGCAGAACAGTACCAGACTCAGCCATACACGACAGTTATTACATTTACTCCAAAGGACTGAACATACCTGAATTGTGGCCATTCCAAGTTCCTGCCCACTCAGGATCCTCCCGTTCTCCAGCTTTGCAATCCGTGGGTTGTCCATTTTCAGAAAGTCAGTCACCAGGTCTGTGATGTCAGCCTGCCAGTCATTGCCTAACATGTAGACTAGCTGCCCACCTGGGTCCAAGGTTTCTGCTACGAACTGCGTAAGGACCCTCACCATAGCACGTTGGTACAGAAGGGTACATCCTCTCCCTTTCTTCTCATCGTCATCCTCGTCATCACTGTCTCGCGTTGGCCTATCAAAAACATTGACATTTTTTTCTTGACTTGAAGTAATACAATTCACAGCCATGTAAATATTGAAAGAGGCAGTATTTAAAGGACATGGGATTTTCAGCTTCATTGTTAGCTGAAATGATTCATATCACAAGCATTACACACTTGTCTTTATCAATGTATTGTCTCAGGATTCTTGGTGAAATATCATTTTGTTGACATCTAATGCAATATAACATTTGATAAAAGCTCCAGGTGAAATGATTGCTGCAGCAGCTATGCAGTGAATCAATTACTGACCATCTGACTGCTCCCAATAAGATTTTATGCACATAAACACCACTGCATATCTTGAAACAGAATGGAACAAATTTCCTCTTAAATGGCTCCAGCTCTATCATCAGCACAATCCCCATGGAATTGATTTACACTTACGCTGGGGAAAATAAAAATAATTTGTTACAGGTTTAGTACAAGAGTGTTTGGTCTGCTATAGGGAGACTAGAGAAGAGGGTGTGAAAGCTGTATAAGATATACAAATGTTGTTTAATTGCAGCTTCTTCCAGCTGATTTTGATTTTCAAGAAACAATTCATAGCATTAAGCAGCTGGTAATAATATTCCAGAATTAGCCCCGTCAGATCATCAGTCTGCTACCTGTTGAGAACACTGTTTTAGATACTTATTTTACTGAGGAAAAGGGCCCTTTCGTAGGACTTTTCTCATGCATGTCAAAATGAGGAGTGTTATTAATGGGAATTGATCTCAAGCACTCTCAGATGAGGTGCAGTGCAGCTGCCTAAAAGGTAAACTTCCCCTATTTTACCCCAACAATAGGCATAAAACACATCCGACTGCATCAGTATATTTCTATTTCTTACACCAGTCACCTTTGTGGATTTTCTGATCTGCTCAACTTCACTATTTTAGTATCAAATTAGGGGAAATTTCAAATTTTTAGACAATGCTCAACAGCAACTAAGTTAGATTCAATTTCAGGTAGAATCTGACGCAAATGATGTAAAGACTTCCCCACTGAATCTTCCAGGCTCAGCCTCCTATTCTTAAATTTGACTACACTTCCTTTCCTTAGGTCACATCATGCATTGGGTTTGAGTCTTCAATACCAGTCCTATTTTCTGCCCATTCATGGCTCTGTTTCGCTTGTTGCTAACAAAGGAACAGCCACAGTACTGGAACCTAATTTACCATACATGAAATCTTTCAAGACAATACTGAGATGCGCCAATGCAAAATTTTCTTTTCCGTTCTTGTGGCATTCCTGCATTTATTCTGTCAGACAAACGTCATAGAATTTATTTTTAGCACTGCACCATCAGATCAAGCATAGTCCCATTCTGCTAATTATGCCTGGCCTCCACTTCCCAATGACTGCTCTCAGCTTCCTAATCCTTATATATGTTTCTAGAAGTCAAAGGCCCACTTGGAGCAACAAGAGCTAGGTTTTTCTTCAATTGTACTGCAACCCCGTTCCACTTACATGCCAGTATCAAGGAGGACGTTCAGAGCCAATGTCTTATTATACTTCTTGTCTGTTTTCCTATCCCAACCTGTCATACTTCCTGGCCTAGATTTCTTAGAGTTCATAGATTCTTTTTCCAGCAATAAGATCAGTTCTTGCAGATTTTTAATTTGCTTTAGTAATTGTCACATTACAATCTCAGTTACATCATTGCTGTGCCATAATCAAATGCTGAGAAGCAACTGGTGCATCACCTTATAGTGTGGTTTTACTGCACTGACCAATTTTGCATTAATACTATTTTGAAAACATTATTGGCACTAGATTCTATAACATGCTAACCAGGGAAGAGCAGAGTTTCCTACATGGGTGTCTAAGCACGAGTTTCCAAACACCTGAGTCCCTTAAGCACTGGGGTGTCTAAAGCCAAGCTCACAAGTGGGTTTTATGTCAGAAGACAGTCAACTTTTCATTAGCTGTTTTCCAAAATTAGCAACTTATATATAGTCCAGCAGACAGCCTGGGCATCACTTTGATCTTTGCAAAGTTAGCTCTTGCACCAGTAATGCATACACTGCAACAGGTGAGAAGCTGAAACAGTGTGAGATTAGCTCCTCCAAGTGGTCTCATACCCGTGCAAAACACATTTGTGACACTTGCTTAACTGCACTTATGCTGTGACTCTTGTCTTGGTACGAAGCATAAAGCACTTCACAATGCCATAAAGTATACAGCTTAACTATACTGAGAATTAGGATTTGAAATGACAGAAATTGATGGCTTAAATAATGAAAGATATGGCACTGGGAAAATAAAGCCAGGAGTTTTCAAAGCAACTTCATACACTGCAACGATTTTCCACAGCATTAAAATGACCCTCTGAAATCTGCTGGTATTAGGAACCTGAAACAATTGATTGCACTTCACCATTTAACGAGTTTGCACCTGCTACTGCTCTGTTTGCTTCCATTTGTAACTGGTGCAATCCCACATGTTTTCCACAAAAATTCTTATTCACATTGAACAGGATAAAAATTTCTTGTTATTCAGATTGAAAATCTCCAAGTAGGTTGACATTTTCCATTACTGAAATCACACACTGTAATGGGGAAGTATGGGTTTTCATTCTATTTGTTCATATGCCAGGTCCACATACTTGCTAATAATAAGTTACATGCACAGTGCAGCCAGGAGATCCATTCTCTAATATTGCCCTGTTATTTCTGTTATTGTGTTATTTGTAAGGCAGCTTGTGCACTGCATATCAAGGGACTCGAGCCCTTATTACTGCCTACTGCATGTTACAATATGAAGCAAGTTAAGCTTCCAAATGTTCCAGCAAGGCCTCCAAAAGTAGGTAAAACACAAGGGACTGTTCCATGTCTTATCTTCAGTTTGATATACTATACTATCTGCCATGCAGTATAACAGGAACAGGGTGTATTTGTGCTTTCCTTGGGTTGAAGCACCTGCCCATTAAAAACTGCTGCTGGCCATTTGCAACAGTGCTGACCAATGGTCACATCGGAGTTGCCAATTGGCAAAGTGCTTGATTCTGGCAGCTCTCAAACAATCAGTATTGCCGTTTCTAATGCTGCATAGAGCTGCTCCACATAAAGCCATCAGTGGAAAAAGTTTGATCCAACTGTAGTGATTCTGGTGTCTCAGAATTACTGTTGTTCACTTCCAACTGTTATTACTGTTCTCCCTATATCTCTTTAGTAGTGGAATTACAGCAGGATGTTTTGGATTTCTTTATTTCAAAGTTAGAATTATAGATTCATACAGCATAGGTGACCATTCAGCCCACTGTGCCTGACTTGGCTCTTTGAAAAAGCTATTCAATTAATCCCACTCCTTCACTCTTTTCTCATAGCCCAGTTTTTATAGAATATAGAACTAGAGATACAAAGAGACTTTCCTTTCCTGAGCGTTTCAATTTCTTTTATTTTCACATTTTTTTCTCGCCATACAACTCTTACTGTGAGGGGAGGTGAGTAACCTACCATCGAAAACTCAGTGCCTTAGCTAGATGGGCTACAAAGCATTGGGTGACAGCTCTCCTATCCATCTGTAGGCCAGTTTGTGCTGATGAGATTCAGCAAATTTGGGTGACCAAACCTGTGTCTCTCCAATCTGTAACATTGCTTGGGGGTGCCACCACAGTGCCATAGGCACTGGGAGTTAAATGGTTTAATTAAGGATCTGCTGGCACTTACAAACCTCTCACACTAAACTGTAACAGATTATGACAGTTCCAAATCCCTGAGCTGAATCACAGACTTGCAACTTCTTCCATTTTTCTATATGAATGTTCCAAAACTGAGAGCTGGAACATAATTGAACTATACATGAAGTTATTAGTAGATAGATTGAACCATAAAAGCTATCCCAATGGCTGAGAGTATATATAGTGTGTGGTAAAAGCCTTTATTAATAAATGACCCTCATCTATTAATAGTAATATTAAATGCTCCTCTGTGTTTTATGCGAGAGGAACTCTCAAGCCAATTAAAGTATTGGCTATGCCTCATGTCTTAATCAACTTAGTCCCACATTCAAGCATAAAAAGACACCGAACGTTTGCTATTATCCTTTTAACAAAGGTTTGGTAAAGTCTAACTTCCTGATTGGCTGGCAAGGAGTCACTATTTCTTAACTAAGACACTTGGAACAAATTCTAAATTCCAAGAGTAGTGCACAAAAGAACAGGATAAATAATTGATGCAGAAGGAACTACATTTTAAATACCCAATTACTAACTGGAAAATACAAAGCACAAATGTTTGTCCAACACTGGAGAAGAAGCTGATTGAAAGTAGAACAAACTATAGAACCTGCTGATATTTTCAAAAGCATTTCTAAGTACACTGAGTATTTCCAGCATGTTTTGTTTTTATTTCAGATTTCCAGCATCTGCAGTATTTTGCTTTTGTCCATGTACTCTGTGTCAGGACCAATAGCTTGAATATTCCTTTACCTAGGAATGCCACTGTTTGGAAAAGGGCAAGTGGTTGAAGGGAGAACTGATGTAGTGCTCAGCATCCTGGGGTGGAGCCAACCTTATGACAGGCACGCCTCATATTCAAAGCCCCTTCATGAGGAACCAGTTTAAGCAGTGGTTGACAAGCAAGTCTCATACATTGTACTGGATTTGGATGTGCAGAATATATAGGTGGCTGGCATGTCAGAAACAATCTTACATACTGGTCCTTTCAATATATTGAAGGTAGATGCCTGTCAATAGAACTAACGAATAAACTCTGAGGCTTGGCCCCTGGAAGACATTTCCTGGAGATTGGACATGTGAACATGTATTCGTCTATTCAGGACCCTGTTTGAACGCGCTTGTTGGTTATGGAATCTCTGCACTTCAACTTGGTGGTGGAGCTTCTATTCAATAAGCTGTAGCGTGTGCTGAAGGTGTCATTAGGAAGATGATGCAATGCACTCACAAATGTTAAGGTGAGTTTTGCTGCTCATCATGCTACTGCTGATAAATTCCTGGTACCTGTTCAAATCCATACTTAACAGTTGTCTATTAACCAATTGGTGACTATTCTCCTTGATGGGGAAAGCAGAGTGAAGCAGTGCACATTTGAGTCCAGTTGGTTCCAAGATGACACATTTGGCAATAAGAGGTTATAATCGAGACAATGCTTTGTGGTCAACTTGGTAACCAGATACATGGAGGTGTAGGCACCTCACTGAGGCATGGGATCTTCCAATCTTCTCAAGACAGCACTGTAAGTTAGTGCCTTAAGGGATAGGATAGTCCTTGCTGGACAAACAGCAAGAGGTAATCAGTACTGTGTTGGTAAGCTATGTGGTTTTTACTGGTTAAACAGCAGCAATATCACTATGCACACTTGGAGGTCCCCAAGCCTTGGCTCTTACTGACATCACCCTAAATTATCTGGGATTATATTATAAGTAGCGTGGGGCCCTTAAGAAGAGCCGGTGTACAGTTTATTTCAGGCAATTGGAAACTCTACTGACGTGGATTTGTCAGTTGCTTCATTTGGAGACTTTTAAGCCTGATAATTTTGAGTCAAAAATGTGGTGACCCACAACAAAAGCTATCATTACAATTCCAATAAAATGGCATCTTCCTTTCTAGAATGATCAGTAATTCTTGTGGATTGGCTGATGTTTCTGAGACGCCTGTACACTCGCCAGCCAGGAAATTCCTGTTTACCTACTTGAAGGTTTAAACGTCAAAATCTGTCACTAGGGACGTACATCTCCTGTGTAAATGTTTCTTCACCTGGGCATATAACTGCAGGCACTGTGCACTGGGACATAATAAACATAAAATGGATCTGTTTCAATTACTATGACTGTGCTGGTGCTGTTCAGCACTTTCACCGTGTAAAGACATTTACTGGTAAGAATGTGATAGAACTTCTTTGTATTCTTTCGTGGGATGTGGGTGTCACTGGCAATACCAGCATTTGTTGCCCATCCTTAACTGCCATAATGGGATTTGAACCCATGTCCCCAGGGCATTAGCCTGGGCATCTGCAGTACTCATTTAGTGATATTACCACTACACCACTGTCTCTCCCGGAATAAAATGTAACTTTATTTGGAATGGCAGGCATGTAGTCAAACATGGCACCCAATTTGAGCACAGCACAATCTCACAAACAGCAAATTAATGAATGGTCAGTTATTATGCTTTTGGTGGTGCAGATTGAGGGGCAATTGTTTGAAATGCAGTGGGGAGATCTCCATGCACTGCTTCAATGAGTATCAAAGGACATTTAACATCCATTCTGGCACATCCTGAGGTCACTGGAGACTATTTGCTAATCAAAATTTTTATAGCTTGACAATTGCTTGTAAATCACTGCTCCTGACATTATGGAGCGACCAAGCTGCCAATGTTAGGAAAAAACATCAGGAAAGAACAAGCTTTTTTCCCTTTGTTTTTATACTTTCCTTTGAGATGAACCAATCTCCTGTGGCATTGTACAAAGGAAGTCAAGACTATGTGTAGTTTTCAGATGATGCAGGATTAGAGGCTAGAGGATAATTGGACCAGACATATAAATGTGAATATATTAACTTAGAAAGAGGAAAAGTTGACAAAAAATGTATGACACAATATGACAACTGGAAGTCAATTGTGCACATGGCACAAAAATAAGAGTTAAAATAAGAACACACAGAAATAAGAGTTTTAAGAAGATAAGCATTGATAGATTGTTCTGTTGAAGTGTGACACTTGAAGAGCCACATCTGCAAGCTCAGTGCAAGTCCTTTGCTGTGAGCAGGACTAAAAAAGATATATGAACAAGTTGGGCAATACCAGAGAGTTACAACTGGTTTTCTTCCATTGCCCTTGGACATTAATTATTTGTATGATTAATAAATCTTGTGGTTGGCACATGGCAACATTCATTTATCCCTATTTAAAACCCACGTGATCAGAAGAGTCAGGAGCTCACTATTTTCTTGGGAAATGCTTAAATTACAATTTCCTGGCTTTTCAATGTGCTATTGTGAATATGCAGTCAATATATTTTAGCCACTTATATTGTATCTCCAATTTTAATTTTAAAGAATGCCTGAATGATTTGACTCTGGGTATTCATTCACCAAAGAAATCATTTGCAATCCACCATTGTTGTTGGTTTTGGTGCTTGCTGACACAGGGAAGTATTGAAAAAAATATCCTTAGGTGTTTGTTATAGTTGTGAGGCATCAGGGGGTTATTGTGCTTTCATTCTTCTGCTCTCCAATCTTCAATACTGTGTCACTGGAACTTAATTAACAAACAATAGTAAAATTATAATACCACACCACTGTGTTTCACCCATTCACTTTGAAGTCTGTAGCCCATGGGTCCAATAAAGCATAATATGATTAACTGAACTGAGCTGAAACACACTTCATACCTCTCTGGTTCTTCACTTTTATTAAAAAGTATTAGTCTGTTTCTTAAAGCTGCAAGCTTTATTTACATTTGCCTAGTACCAGAAAAAAATCCTCTGTCAACCTGAATTTAAGTGAAATATGCAATTTAGATTACAAAGACAATGGTAACTTGATTTGCTCCATGGAATGTGAATGAGACTCATCACTATGAGCAAAGAGGGCAATCAAATGTGCATCTTTCAAAGGCTAGATTTTTTTATAAATACTGTTGAGTATTGATAAATCCAAAGCTCCTTTTTGGAAATGTATTGCTGGGCCCAGGATACACTTCGATCAGGAGTTCTACAAATTCCAAACAGAAAAAGAACGTTTGCAAATCTTTAAACCACAACTTTAAATATGAACACAAAAACAACTAAGTTAGACTTCTGAAAATGTTGGTGAAATGGGTGTGTTCAATGTGCTGAACACAAAATGGGACAATTCAGGCCTTCTTCACAGCTTGATCAATATACTGAGCAGGAAGAATCTAGATACAATCCCTGATCTGTACAGGGTTAGGCAACCTCAGTGAAGGTAGTGTGAAATTATAATTAGTCTTAGCGTCCCTAAGAAAGTGATAAAATTTTCCTGTCTGCTAACTCTAATTCTTTCACTCATTGGTCTCATTCAGGCTCCTTGGATCAAAAACCAGAGTGGAAAATGGTTTTACACAGTCAGAGTTCTGACCCTGAATCAGGTGTGAATTTGACTTGAATCAAGTGCGAATTTGACGAATCAGTTGTGAGGTTCTCTGGATCCTACTGTAAAATGATACTGCAGAATGGAAAAGAAACCATTCAGTACATAAAGGTGCATTGCCTTCCTAACAGCAGGTGTACCAACACCAGATGGACTGCAGCGGTTCAAGAAAATTGCTCACCACCTCTCAAGGGCAATTAAGGATGGGTAACAAATGCTGGCCTTGACAGCGATGTTCACACCCTTTGAGGGTATAAAAAAATTTAGAGAGTGATGAACGAGGTGCACCTTGATTTTGGTTTTATATGTGCAGACAAAATCTTGGTAAAATCGAGGTAAATACACAGCCTTGCTTTGTTTCTGTCCAGCCATGCTGAGTATGTGAGGATTTATTGTTCATCATGCACGATAATATTTACATTTAAGTTGTTTAATGTGATATCTCTTATTTCCCAACAGCTGTGCTGATACAGAAAGACGAGGTAGGAGATTTGTGAAATAACGACAACAGTAATGAGGGAGTCACTGGACACTGGAGAGCTACCAGAATTTTGGAAATAGGCCCATGTGGTGCACACATGCCAAAAGAGGGATAAAAAAGACACAGGCAATGACAGAGTTATTAGTTTCACCTCCATTCCATGTAAAATAATGGAACTGATTATCAGGAGCAAAATTGAGGGGTATAATAATAACCTAGTAAGCAGTAGTCAACATGGACTCAGAAGGGAACAGCTATGCTTGACCAACCATGTGTTTAATGAGGTGTCCCGCCTCTCGAGAATGGGACACACGCATGCCATGAAACCCACCATTGTAAAAATGGCAATGGGTGTATATGCGGTAGGATGGGCATGCGTTCCTGGCTTTAAAATTTTTAATACCTTCTTCTACCCATCGCATACATGCCCATTGTCATTTTTACGATGGCGGGTTTTGTACTGTGTGATTGTCCTGCTCTCGAAAGGTGGGTCACTTCATTGATATATTTGAATTGGGCTCCCACGGTACAATTAGGAGCCTGATTTAAATTTATCAGTTGCCATACTGGGTTTCCCAGGGCTCAGGAAATCTAGCAGTGAAAGGGAGAAGGGAGCTGCTGGTTCAAAAAGATAAGTGGCTTTTCCAGTACTCCCTTGAGTGCCAGCAAGTGTTGGAGTACTCCCCTGGCCCTCAAAAAAGCCTTCAGCCTCCTTGCTGCCGATCGTGGCGCTTTGTCGCTCCCTTCCACGATTGGTGACTACCCAGCCCCCACCTCTAGCTCCTACCACCTCCCCTCTGCACCCACCCCCACCACCGATTTCCAGGACTGTCTGCTCCTGCTGCTGGTTTTCCTGCCTGGCAGCCAGCCAGCCTCACACTGATGGGTCTGTAGTTATGCGGGCTCTCCCTCCATCTCTTAAATAATTGAATGACATTTGCAATTTTCCAATCCAAATCTTAAATTGGTAGAGCTTTGGGAAATTATGACTAATTTATCTGGTATTTCCTCAACTATTTCTTTTCATATTCTGGGGTGAAAACTATCAGGTCCTGGAGAATTTTCTACCTTAAGTCTCATTATTTGCTTATATTAAATCCAACTAAGTTTCTCCCCTTGACTTATCTTTAGGTTCCCTTGTACTGTTGGTATTTTGCCCTCTTCCTACAACAGGCGATATTATAGAAATATTTAACATAGTTATTGATGTGGAAAACATAAATCCAGAAATTACCTTAAATTGTGATGGACAGGACAAATTGGATCAAACTAGTAAAAAATTAATTTTAGGGCTGATATTAGGAAGTTTTTCTGCACACAGAAGAGCTCTCAACACTTCGAATGGCCATCCCTGTAGGATGGTGGTGCTGGAAATCCTAGAATCAATGGACAATGCAATGGAGATCTGCAAAGTACTGCTGGACGGATGAACTAATAGGAGCCAAATGGTTTTCCTCATCTGTAATTAACTTGTAATCTTGTGAGACAGAACAATGAAAAACATCGGCCAGGAAATATTGAGCGCATCTCCGCCAGCCCTACTACACTCATTAAGAAAGCAGGGATTCCTTACGAAGGGAATACTTGCCCCCTGACCCGGACCTCTCCGATACCAGAGTTGTCCAACCTTTTCGCATGGGGGGGGGCCACATTACAACTTTTGTCTTACATAGGGGACCCCAGTGTGACAATTTCAGAAAGATAAAGGCATTAAGAATTTATCGTACTATTAATCAAAACAACTACAATGTACATTTTTGTGAAGAAACTTTAAATGAGAAATTTATTGATTTACTTTCTCTTCACTATGTTGGACACTGATTTAGTGAGATACTTGGCATTTTTTGCTTGCACAAGTAGTCAATGTTTGCCTGCACACTTGTTGTAGCGATGCGGAGTATTCTAGATAGATGACCATCTATCAGAAATTATCATGATTACTCTCTCTCCCCCTGTATCCCCCTTTCTGTGTTCCTCCCTTTGTGTCATCCTTGCTTTGTGTTCCCTGCTCTCGGTCCCCCCTCTTTCTCTCTCTGACCCCACTTCTCTCTCTCTTTCCCCTCTCTTTCTCTGTAACCCCTTTTCTCTGCCCGTCTTTCTCTCTCAGTCTCTCTTGCTCTGTTCCCCCGCCCCCCCCACACCTTCTCTCTCTCTGTCCCCCTTTCTCTCTCTCTTTGTGCCCCCCTTTCTCTCTGACAGTTGCAGAGAGCAGGAACACTCAGCAGATAGTTGGTCAGTTTCACAGCTGACAGGTGCTGACAAAGGAAACAGCCATTTCCCAACTTTGGACAAATTCAGGGTTTTCCAGAGGTTCCAACTTTTTTTTAAAAAGGTCTGCCCCCAGCAAGCCATACAGCAAAGTTTTGGGGTAGCCAAAACCCAGTATAACTGGGTCCTGGCCTAATTTTTTGCTTTTCTAGCACACCTCTTCCACAGAGATTGTGGATTTTTATCAGTGGGTAGGTTTTTCTCATTGAAGATTGAATTTTTATTGCTTCCTCATCAGAGTTCCTAATTCTATATATATATTAGGTATTAACTCTCAATTCCTGATGCAATAGCCGATTGAAAGGCATCGCAATCTACCTTCCAAAATTATGAGTTGTATTGGAAACAGGAGCTCTGCACAATTTACATTTCTGGGCCAAATATTGTACTCACCAGCAAACGAGTGGAATCAGCCATTCATTACAGCTACACTTGCTCACAGACTTTCTATGGCAATTTGTATGGGAACTTGCTGTGATCTGGGACCCTGTGAGCAGGGCAAGCAACGGTGTCTCTCCTTAACCAATCAGACTGAGGAATCGTCAATGAACCATGCAGAGTCTAAACCAGGAATTGTCAGAATATTTAATTCAATGCCAAATAATGTACAAAAAGCTAAATAAAGGTAAGAAAGATTGCACTGAGAAAGATTTTAAAAAATAGAAAATGTAAAAAAAAAGATTTATTTAAATTGGTTTATATTTTAAAATCTCCAACAATAATTAAAATCTGAAAGAAGGAGACTTCACACTTGTAAAGGTTATTTTTCAATGGGGGAGAGCTGTTCAGTGCTGTTTGATTGTAATTAAGACTTGTCACGCTATTAAATATGTACTTATACTGGAATGGACAAGACCTAACTTTTTCTGGTGCATTTTGTAGGTTATTATCAGATAAATACAGCAACTTCACGCTATTGCATGTATTTCAATGCTGAGTCGCTCAACAAGGTATCGACATAGCGCAGCTTCTGGAGGGGTAGGGCAGTTCAAACAAGAACTTCCAGATTTCCGTGTTGCATGTGTGGTCACCAGAACCTCCAACCAATTTACACTTTAATAATGGTGAGCTTTTTTAAATTCATTCATGGGATGTGGACCCAGTGTTGTGAAGGCCAACATTTATTGTCCAACCCTAATTGCCCTTGGGAAGGTAGTGGTGAGACATCTTCTCTAATACAAATGAGTAACTTGCTAGACCATTTCAGAGGATAGTTAAGAGCCAACCACATTCCTGTTCCTCAGCATTGAAATACATGCAACAGCGTGAAGTTGCAGTACTTATCTGACGACCAGCAAACAGGCCTGCAACTTTAAAACTCACCTTCCGAGATGATCCCACAGGTTTTCCTGAAACAACAGACTTCTACACCATGAACTCAACACCTCTTACCCTTTACCTTCTAGCTATCTCTACTTGACTGTGCCTGTGAGAATGAATGCATGTGTGGGTGGTATTGCGATCATTTCAGGTGCTGAATATTGTTCAATAAATATTTAATCTCCTGTTTTAAACCTATGAGAAGACCGGCCATTGTTGGTTTATGTGGCAAACAAAACACAGGGGCTGAAACACTAATTTAAACAAAAACATATTCTGTGGTCAGTTGGGAGGTGAACAGTGGAAACCATCATCTACCTGGCCATAACAACTTTTTAACTTTTCCTTCAGTTTGCTGCTCTCCTGAAGGCAGTAACTACTGCTGGGATAGGTTTCATGGTTGCCGATATTCTTTTAGTTCCTTACCAGAGTAGCCTTTCTTTATGTATGAAATTAGGCAGTGAATGTAGGCAGGCTATTTGAATGTCGGGAACATAACATTTCATCCTGACCCTTTCCTCACTGGATATCAACATAAAGTGAAACATTTTCAATCAAGGGTCACTTATAAAGTATGAGAACCTAGTTGATTTTCCCTCTCCTCAGTGCAACCCAGCCACGCCTCATTGCCAACCCAACTCAGATGAGCGAACTCAGTAAAATCCTCGAATTCTCTGGTCTGTGCAGCGCAGGACCACAGCAAATGGCACATTACCTGAGGGAGCCATGGAGGGAGCCAAAATAGTTTAGTTTAATTGGGCAGAAACTAAACAAACATAATAAAGACTGCTAAGCAGCACAAAGGGGCTTGTGATTAAATCGAGTTCTGTTCCAAAGTAACAGTGGTGTATTCTATTTATATGCCAAGGACTGGGGACATTTACAACTGAAATAAAAGCTGATTATAACAGCCAATCTTTTTTATTGTATGTGACATTTTTACCACCGCAATTCGGTCCATGAGTTTTCATAAAGGAGTGCAAACATACTGCCATCACTTGGCAGTGGAATCGCCAGTCTGAACAACTCGTAACAGTGGCTCTAATTCTCATTCCCCTTCTAATTCTTTCCTTTGAACTAAGTGAGTTTAAAATGCATTATTCTTGTGCTACAGAGCAAACGAAACATAGTTCTCACCAAAAGTGTTTTTTATGCGGAAATCAGGCAAGGACAGGGTTAAATGTGACATCTCTAATGGTTAAACAGATTGCCTATATTCACTGTCTAAACTCATACACTTTCTTAAAGGTTGGCAGTGCACAAGCATAGCTTTGCTCCTGCTTTGGCTGCTGTCAGAAAGCTTTACCTCTCTCCCCCTTTCCCCCACCTTTCTTAATAATCGACACTCCCGTCTTGAGAGGAGGAGAATTTTAAATTTAAGAAAAAAATTAAGTTATGCAATCTTTTTCCTCAATTTCTCTATACAACTTTTGTGCAAGAGGACAGATGATGGGGTTGATAATGGCTGAATTCTGTCTAATTGTGAGTGGCAGCCTGCTTCCTCTTTGCTGGTTTGGACTCGAAACAAAAGAGATCTCAGTCAAACAGAATTCTGGACAGATTTCTCTTTTCTCACTTTCATGTTCCTTCAATATGATATCATCTCCAGGTACTGCGGTGCTTTTGTCTCTCCTTGTGTTTGAAAGATAGGCTACAATGTAACAGGGTTGTAAAATTGTGAACAACTTACACCTCTACATCTTTAGCAGGCTTCCATTCCACAGCGCTGTAACAACGAATTAACAACTTGTTCAAACTTGGAATATATAGCAATGCAAGAGCTAATTAGTGTTTAGTCATCTTTATAATTACTAATTAGAGGTTTATATAAATAACATACTAAAAAAAATAACTGCTACCCTCTGAAAAGCTTCAGAGGCATAAATGTTACTTGTAAACTGTCTAAACTAATGAAACATAAAAAATGCAATTTGATTTACTAACAGATTGTAACCATTTTTCGGAATATTATAATAGATCAGAGGGAATGAGTCACAAGGCACCTGAGGAGTTCTGATGACATTATATAAAGCACGAGTAAAGCTCAAAGGAGTAGATGAATATTTGTCTTCAGCTCGATTGTAAACTCTGCTCCCTTATGATTGACTCCATCCCTCTCCTCAGCCAAGTACTCAGCTTGAATTAAGCTGTATGAAACCTTGTTCAATTCAAAGCTGAGTTGAGGGCAGCACAGTGGCGCAGTGGTTAGCACCGCAGCCTCACAGCTCCAGCGACCCGGGTTAAATTCTGGGTACTGCCTATGTGGAGTTTGCAAGTTCTCCCTGTGTCTGCGTGGGTTTTCTCTGGGTGCTCCGGTTTCCTCCCACAAGCCAAAAGACTTGCAGGTTGGTAGGTAAAGTGGCCATTACAAATTGCCCCTAGTATAGGTAGGTGGTAGGGAAATATAGGGACAGGTGGGGATGTGGTAGGAATATGGGATTAGTGTAGGATTAGTGTAAATGGGTGATTGATGGTTGGCACAGACTCGGTGGGCCGAAGGGCCTGTTTCAGTGCTGTATCTCTAAACTAAACTAAACTAAAACCCTCTACCCCTACCATCAATGTGTGTTTACTTGCAACACTACTACATCACATGACTTTGCCCCTACCTCAACCTCACTCTGACTTAAACTCTTGTCCACACATTCAACAACTCTAGACTCAAGCTCTCCAACATGCCTTTGCCAGCCTCTCGTCCTCCACCTTTTGTAACCTCCAACTTACGCAAATTCTCTTCCTGCCTATCAATCCTATTGTCACTGGCCTAAGTGCTCCCTCAGCACATTAGATTTAAATTTCTCACCCTCATTTTTAAATTCTTCCATGATCTTGCCTCACCCGACCCTCTCCCCCTCCTCAGGTTCCTTCTTACACGTCTAGATTTCTGACACTGGTCTTCTGACCTTTTCCTCACTCCATCCTTCCACTGGTACTACAGCTTTCAGCTGCTTCTGATTTCATCTCTAGAACTTACTCCCCAACACCTCTCTGCTTCTCTCTCTCTCTCAAAAAATCTCCTGAAAGCCCATATTTTGAACAAAATTTTAGGTCACCTTTTCTAACTCACTCATCATGACTATAATAGATGTTTGTAGAGAATTGAGAGCTTCTTCAGCTCACCACGTGCAACTTGAGGTCAGTATTGTGTGATTACCTTTAAGAATGATGTCCCTTTAAGATCTTAGTATGCTAATGAGCCATGTACCAGTATGCAGTCATGTGACTCAGAGCCAGAGCACTCTGCTACTGTAACACCAAGAGGCAAGTCCTGTAAATGGTTAGATCTGCACTGTATACACTAGTTAGCTGTTTAATAAACCTGTTCGTGTTGCATCAGACAACATAAAAAGCTGTGGTGAGAAGACAAAATCCAAGATTGAAGACCACGGGAAAACAGCTTTGAAAACTAACTGCAGCTAAAAGAGAGAAAGTTAAAAGAAACACTGGCCTAAACAGTGCAAAGAAGAAAAAAACTCACCTCAAGCTGTAGAAGACGTAGTGCCAAGAGAGTTTCTTAAAGGGAAGACGGTACAGAGTCACACAACCAGTTCTGAAAGCAGGGTTAAAGCAAAAGAACAGCAGGAACATGGTTACCAGTTTTCCCCACATGAACTGGAAAGCCTTGGATATCCTATCCGAGTTCAAACTGTTCTAAAAGAGAATGCAATTGTGACCAAGTAATTGTAGAACCAGAAAAACAGGCTGTAAAAATAATGATAGCAATTGGAAATGAGCGATTGCACAGAATCAATGCCTCTGGATTATCTGAAGAGGACCAGAAAGATCTCGCAAAGATATGGAAAGCACTGGAAGATCAGCTCCGATTGAGAGTGAATTTTCAAATTCAGCACCTGGAATTGATGTCCTACAGGCAGTATATAGACCAGTTCATCAGCAGATGCCGTAGTAAGGGCAACAAATGCTATTTCTCAGAAACTGAGATGTCAGAGCATCTAATGGTGCTGGTAATTATATCGACACCCAATGAAGCATTTCAGAAAGACCTCTTAGGGAAAAAGGTCACAGCATTGGTGCACTGCTGGAAGATCACAGGAAATACAAAGCCATTGTAGCTGGACAACAGCACCTGAAAGCACTCGGTGCAGCCAACAGTATCAGCACAATAACCAGGTCAAAAAGGTTAAGCGAGTTGTGTTTGGTCTCACTCATAGCAAAGTTGTCCTGTATTTTGTGACCTGTGCAAGGCATGGGGTGCAAAAGGATACTGGGCCTGCCTATGCAGGAATTGTGGCTCCAAAGACACATCCAGAAGTCACGGGTCAGACACAAATGAACAGACAACAGGGCAACAGCAGCAAGGAAAGTGCAAGAGACTGGCGTAAATGCAAACCGATACATGAAATCCACAGCAAAACAGACCTGAGACAAGACTCAGAGAGAAGTAGTTCTCAGACAGATGACAAACAGGCATTCCACATTGTGAACCTGACACATCATGTTAATGAAGTCCAACAACTGGAAGCTTTCACCACTATTAACATCATGTGCCCAAAGAAAGCTGGCAAACGTTCACTCAGGGTCAAAACTGACGCTGGAGCTAGTGCAAATATCCTACCAGTCCAAATCCTCAAAGGTATGTACCGGATTCACTGGAACTCAATGATACAACCGACAACTACCCAACTTATCTGCATATAATGGGTCAGCCATCCCGTGCAGTAGCACATTAACAATGCAATGCAGATAAGGCAAGTTGGCATGGAAGCCACAAATATTCTACCTAGTAGACATGAGCGGACCAGCAGTGGCAGGGCTACCAGCATGTAAGGACCCCAACATCATCACCATCCAGGAAAGCATTGCCAAGGGGAAATCTCCAAGGACCGGAACCCGCTCACAGACTCTGACCAGCATCAAACGGTGCAGTCTGGAGCAACAGCACAAATATGCTGTATTTCACGTATGCTATCTAGAGAACCACTAATAACACGAGCCAGAACAGACAGGTATCTCCATGAGACCAAGTATTCTTCCCCCAACAAGTCCTCGACCTTGAGCCCAAACCTTCAGACATGGAGGATGAGGAGAGGCGAAGGACATGCAATGTCCTGAGCAGGCAGAGGAGAAATGAGTTGAAGCATTGTCTGTTGATTTTTTGAGAGGAGATGCTGGAACTTTCCAAGAATGACAAGGCCTCAAAAGTTGTCATCTTGAGAAAAGCAACAGAGTATGTTAGCAGGCTGAAGGCAGAGCAAGAGAGAGTGAATACAGAGAGGAAAAAACTTCAGAAAGAACAGCAACAGATGAGACGCAAATTCCCCAAGCAAGAGTTGTCAAACTACCAAGACGATATATGAGCTCTTGAGCCTCTATACTTGTAAAGTTCATAATCTCCGCCCATGTGTAAATAATTTTGATGTTATCTAATTTTGTGTGTTTCTTATTTCTAGGATACGAAACCTATCTTTGGAAAGAAACGGGATGTTGTGTGATTGCATCTAAGAGTGATGTCCCTTTAAGATCTTAGTATGCTAATGAGCTACATGCCAGTACATAGTCATGTGACTCGGTGCCAGCAGCACTCTGCTGCTGTAACACCAAAAGCAAGTCCTGTAAATGGTTAGCTCTGCACTGTATATACTAGTTAGCTGTTTAATAAACCTGTTTGAGATCTTCAACAACCTAGAATCCACACATCTCATTTATATTGCATCAGACAACATGAAAAGCTTCTCATTACAGTCAGTAGGCCTAACCACCTGATTTTCCCCTGTTTTCTAACACTCTCCCCATCTAATTTGGGATGAAACTGTAGAGGAAGTTGGCCCTTCTCAGTCTCAAGCCTGCTTCCCTGAGCAGCCAGATACATGTCAGACTCAAATGTTCCTTCAATCCCTCTGCTCTCTCATTGGGCTTTCTTTCTTTAATGGACGATAGACCCCCGAGTGGAAAGTTGTCTGCTTGGACTCAAGTGCAAAGCTAGTATCCCATCACAATGTAGCAATGCGTATTAGAACACCAACACACTGCTCATAATTACTTATTTTTCTTAAAAGTATATATATATAAAACACTCTTTTTAAAACAAAAAGGTTTGTATCATGTGCATTTCAGATGGTACAACATTTAAAAAAGGGTTGTGCTTGCAATGTAATGTGAATTTCAATATATCCATATGTGTAAAAGTCTTATATCCAGCATATAGGGGATACATCTGACCTGGTGCAAACTTCCCTCATCAATTTGAAACATTAAAAGGACAGGCTATTTTAAACACAGCTCCACCTCAGCAATGAATACATTGTGCAATAAGCAATATAACGTTTTTGTCAGTATAGAACAGCATATCATTTGGTTTACCATCCGTGACAAACCCACAACATAAAATCTATATGTAATAATTATTTTTAAAGAATCTCATGTTTATAAATCCTTGAAACTATAAAAAAAAGAGCTTGCATTCATGTGATCTCTTTCACGTCCTCAGGACACATCCAAAGGACTTCAAAGCCAATATGTGTTGAAGTACAGCTACCTTTAAGTAGACAAACATGGCAGGCAGCAAGGTCCCACAAACAGTAAATGACTGAACGATCAGATAATCTGTTTTTGGTAGTGTTAGCTCACTGGAATCTTTTATGTTCACTTGATCAGGCAGAACTTCAGTTGAACCTTCTTGTCTGACAATGCAGCACTCTCTCAGTACTGCGCTGCAGTGTCAGCCTAGATCATGTGCCCAGATCCATAATGGAAGTTGGGCCGACAACCTTCTAACTTAAAGATGGGAGTACTATCAAGTGAGCTAAACGGATGGTGACAAGCTAAATGGTCTTTCCAGTCACTATACAGTCTCTATACAGATACAACACATGGAAACATCAATCTCTGACGGATATGCTTCTCAGGAATAGAGGCACCAGCTGTAGTTATAAGGGAGCCTTGCAGCCACAGTTCCCCTTGCCTGCTCACATTACAAACAATGGCCTTACTAGAGCAGCAGAAGCACAGTTCTGCATTAGAAATATTTTGATTGAAAGGAATGGAGAATATTTAAAACAAAACAAGACTTAAATTTGACAGATAATTCGCAGCCGAGGTACATTGCTAGTCATGACTAACACATCTTGCCTTTGGCATGTTGCTAGTCATCTGGCAGAGAAGATTGTGCTGAATGGAATGATCTGGAATTTCTTGTACTTTGGCAATATATTTGGATAATTTAGTTAAACTTTCAAAATCAATGCAGTGATAACAATATCAAAATATTGCCACATGATCAACTGTTACACAAACATCACATCATCTTGGATTTTAATTATTTCAGATATTTCTACCATCCCCCATTCTTGAAGACTCAAATTTTAACCATTTCTGGATTTTAGCTCTCCAATATAAAGTGGATTCAGATTTTGATAGTAATTGCTTTCAACTTTGCTCTCATTGTTTATATAATTTGAACCCAGTGATCATTTTACAACCATTTACAACCATTTATTCACTCATTAACAATACCCATTATTCTACATACAATGGTGAGTAATAAAGTCAATTAAAGGGGCACAAGTATTTGGCAAACTTTAATGTTTTGTTTAAGAAAAAACAAGGGTCAAAACAGCTGTACAATAATTTTGTTACGACTATAGCACATGTCAGTAAGTGAGGGATGCAATGATCTAATTCAATCCAATTTATACCAGTAATCATATGTTTGAAGCAAAAATTAAAGTCTTTTCTATGTGATGATGTCTCTATAACGCAATCATGTCAGATATGTGGGAATTCTCTGGATGAACCAGGAGTTTCTGTGGTGGTACATTCCATGTAATTCCATGTATGTAATACTATGAAACAGTTTCAGAATCAAACACAACAAGCTGCTGAGGAGGATGCTGTCAGAGTAGCTAATTACTTATTGGCCACGTACAATATGAGCTCTCTTAAAATCTGTATTTGGGATCAAAAATGGAAAGAATAACAATCCAATCATTTAGATGTACATGTTCTAATCACTCATACCTTTTGTCTGAGATGATAGGGACGCGCCATCCTTTGATTTGACTGAGTTCAGTGTCAGAGACCTCAATCTGAAGGGGAAGACGAGGCACCCAAACAGTGATTTCCAGCGGTGCACTCAAATGCTCATATGTAAAATTGACAATGGCATTCACTTTTCCCCTCATCTCCTTTCCGTTTACTAAGACATAGTCACATCTGTCAGAAACCTGTGACAAAGGGGAAAAACCTAATCAGTATAGCAGCATAGGCAGGTTGAGAGATCCTATGCCCAAAATTGAGGATATTAATAATCTATTAAAGCCTCAATGCTCCTTAATAAATTACTTTTATCAACACACTTAGGACACAGGAAGAGTGAAATTGCTGTGCCAATCTTTAAGTAAAAAAAACTGATTTTGAGAAAGTCAATGTCTAGTTAAGTTCTAACTTAATATTTGCCATAATGCAGGCAGCCCAAGAGGTAATTATAAATAAGAAAACAAGAAGATACTGTCAAGATTTTTGATATATTAGGTTACTTATGCACAACTGGAACCTTGATCTCAGCAAAATATATATATCTCAGTCTTTTTTATCATTATTTAAATACAAAATAAATTTAGAACTAAAATAGTGATACACCTCAACAATTGATGGCATCATAATAAGAGTGAGGGGGTGGGAGGTTGACAATGATTGTACAGTTACTTACACCTTTCTTAAATGCTGGGCCATTTTATAAAGAAAATTAGCATCATAATCTTATTCAATGATGTTTGTTGGAATAATATCTGGATTAATGTAATCCAGCCCGACCTTCAAGCACATAAATATGGCATCAGTGTGCGCTTAAACCAGCTGCTCCACAGGGCACTGTCGAACATCTCCCATCTCAGCTGAAATTGTCATTGCCCTGCATGATATAGCATTCTACTAACAAAACACTGAGCAACTGAAAAGTCAACACACATACATCGCAAGAAACAAAATAAAACATGATCAACTAGCAAAACATCAGCTTTAAAACTCAGCCAAATGTTTTCAGAGAATGTAAAAATATCACAGAAATATTTCCTGCTACTCAATTGCAAAAAACCCCCCCGTTTCTCGCCATATCAAAATACAGCTAATAGCAGAAAAAAACAGTCTCAAGAAAGGTTCCATCACTGCATGATACACAGCACCACTGAGGTCCCTAGAACTAACAAGCACACAGGGTAGAGAGAAACCTGGAAAGAAGGAAAAGAGGAGACACAAATGGAATGAAATCACCTGTGATATTAGTAACTCATTAACACATTCATATGAAATTCCTTTATCTCTACTTTAAGAATTGGGTGTTAACCCAAATTAATAATGTACAGTGCAATTTCAAACCCAAAGAATTGAAGGAGACAAACAAAGTAAAGGAAACAGAATGAAGTAAGGGTAGAGTCAGCACATTGTTGTTCATTCACAACATGGAGTCGGTGGAATCCTATAATTGCACATTTAGTAAAAATACCCAGTCTTAACTAAGCTATCGAGACAAGGCGAAGAACAGGGTGGACTTTCAGACCAGTAGTCTCACTGCAGCCCACTCATTGACCTTCTAGCAAACATAATGGAACATGTCACCAAAGTGGATATATTCAGAACACTTAAATTGATTAGAGTTTGTATATCTGTTCCAGTATATAAGTTTCTCACAAGCACTACATGGTTACATAGCAGACTAGCAACATTGTCTATCTATTGCAGGTATCTACACTTACCGAAAAGTTGACCTAGAAATTGGTCCAGTTCCAGTATCCCCACTGGTCGATTTTTGTCTTGTTCCCACCAGCGCATTGCCTCTTTGGGCACAGCTGGGATCCCTAGAATGTGCTAATGTCATAAGATTTTATGTGGATCGTGGTTGCTAGGGGTTCACACCTGAAGTCAGCAGCGCACCAAGTTCAAGGCCGCAGTATAGTCATTACATACTTATATAATCATTAAATTGCTTTTAAATAGGTATTACAGGCCTGTTCTATAGTCCATCCTTGTTTTCTAAAATGATGGTCAACTAGTACTGAATTACAATTTGAAGAGCTTAAGCAATTACAGTCATTAAGAATTCTATAAACAGTTTACCCAGTGCCGTTACACAATATTGTGCTTTAGACAATATTTCATTGTTGTTCTTAGTCAGCCTTCTAAAATACCTGACTGGTATCTCCCCTGAGGATTAGTGAGAGAGTACACACCGACATATCAGAATCTGGGACTGTCAATAGTATTTTGAGATACAACTTCATACCTGAATAAGCACCAAGTTAGGAGCCCAGTTAAAAACTCTAACAGACATAGGGTTATGTAAAGATTTAGATCAAATACACTTCAGCTGACAGTGCATGGATTGGACTATATGTTCTTTGACTTCAATATAATCTGAATTTGGTCTGTGGAATCATGTGTTCTTACTTTTTTACTAGCTGCTTACACCTTATGCATCAACTAACACGTGAAAGATAGACTGGAAGAAGAATTAATTTGACAATGACAAGAGTTTTCCTGTAGAATATTTTAGTGGGAAAGACAAATCTAGCATGCATGATCATTTTGACGATATAAATAAGAAATCAGGAGCACATGATCATTTTTGACCTATGTGTTCTTGTATGATGTATTCTAGACCTGCGATATGCCGAAGATGTCTCAGAGGTCTTAATCTAATTTGCTGCTCCATATACCTCTGGGCTTCCATTCATACCTGTTTGGTTTTGAAATATTGGTTTATCTGGTATTAAGTACTGTTATTTCTGATTAGCTTACTCACCATTAAAGGGCCTGTGAATGTGAGTACCAGGTAGGACTATCTCAACTACGATGGAGCAGGTGAAAGTGCCCTCTTAAACTATTGGCCTCATAGTCTTGTTTTTCCTTTTCCTGCAGAGACATGGTTGTCCTCCTTTTGCCAATAGCTCATAATAACATGTGGAGAATCGTAAAACCAAAGACTTTTTCATCGTTACAATGCCCCTTTACTAACTATTGCTGCATTTATATTTGTTACGGTTATCTGTGATAGAGCTATCAAAGTTTACAGCAGAGAATTAAGTCATTCAACTCATCATGTTTGTGTGACTCATTGATAGAGCAATCCAAAACTAATCTCACAATCCTACAATCTCCCGAGAGCCTGTTATCTCCCTCTGTTAGAAATACTTGTCCGATTTTTCCCTAAAAGATACAATGGTCTCTGCCTCAACCACTGTCTGTGCCATAGAACTATGTGCTCCAACAACTGCCCATATAAAGAAATTTCTCTTAATTGTTCAGTTTTCCTTACTTGCAGTTACATTGAAAAGTGCGCATTTTACTTCAAGTCAGGCCTTGCAATAGTGGGCTCAACAAATAAGATGATTTCAAAGTATCACCACTGCAGTGACGTAAGTGAATAGCACAGAAGCAATTACTTTGACTCCTTCCCTGATCAGCTATTCTCATTCAGGGTCTGTGAGTTGCAGAGGTACTAAATAGATTAGTTATAATTGGTTTCTGTTCTCGACAGTAAAAAAGGGAAACCAAATAGACAAGGCTTTCTGGAAATGTAAATTGCCTTCTTTTTAGTGAACCAGGTTACGAGCAAATACTTTGTGAAATGTTTCAGATTTCTGCCACCTCCATTCTTTCATGCCCCCCCTCCCCCCCCCCCACCGCCCACCGCCGACCACCCCCCCACCAATATGTTCAAAAGGAGTAAGCAGCTGGAATGGCCTTCCCAAGAGACAGCTCCTACTTTGCAAAATAGTGGAAGGGAAGAGGAGTAGAGGAGACAAGAGGCTGTGAGAGTAAGGTGCCATAGGAAAAGGTAGGGACAGTGAAGTCACTGACACAACATCACTCAGAGGTGAAACTATATCTGGTGGGGATATGAACTTCAGAAGGTAATTTTGAATAATTCAGACTTTGACAATATTAACAATGGTCTTTTAACACTAGTGTTGAATGCTGCTCAACCTGACACCATTACAAAGGTGTCCAAATCAATCTTTATCACGGGATATAGCAATGGAGCCTTTTCAGTTGCATGCAGAAATGAGAAGCTAAATTAGAAATATATTTTCCCAGGACTGGAAACATGAGCAAGTCTGGTTGGTAGAGAGATATTATTGTTGAGGGAAGTGCTTGAATCTTCGGAGCTCATCATCTTAAAATTAGATTTACACTATTTAGGAGTGAAATCAAGAAGCATTTCTTCAATAAAAGGTAGTGAAAATCTGGAATCCTGTCCCAAAAAGGCTGTGGATATTAGGCCAATTGGAATTTTCAAGACTGAGATCGATTGATTTTTGTTAGATTATGTCAACAAGGGATACAGATTAAAGACAGGTAAATGGAATTGAGGTACAGACAAACTATGATCTAATTGATAGGCAAAACTGGCTCGAGGTGTTGAGTGGCCCACTCCTATGTCCCTATGAAAGTGGCTTTGACAGTGATTGTCAAAGAAGAGAAGGCATTTGAGTTGGCAAGGTGTGGCCATAAATATGGGTAGCAGAGTTTATATAGAGGAATAGGTTTAGGGACGATGGGAGTGCACTGAATTCACAGGAGAAAATGAAGGGGAAGCAGAGGCTGAGATTAGAATCACAGAGGATTTGGGCTCATTAAATTCAGAGGGTGAGGGAGGAAAGGAGGGAGGATTTGCTGGAGAGAAACTCAGGGTAGGGTTTCAGTGGTCATAGATAATGAGGATTTGAAGGAGAGGTATAAAGGTGGAGTGGGAGGGGGTACAGGCTGAGGTGCTTGAAGGAGGAAATGATGTCGAAGGAGTAGGGAGAAAGACCAACGTATGACTTTATGGCAGGAATCTTATGACCCCCGCAATGAGCGGGCTGGTGGAGGTGGTGGGGGGGGGGGGGCGGTAAAATTGAGTGAGAGGTGGGGGGGGGGGTGCTGTTCCCGACCCCCTCCCACTCCTGCTGTAAGTTTACACCCACCCATCCCAGGCCAATCAAGTCACTTAAGTGCCCAATTAACTGCCACTTAATGGCCGCCTTCCGCCGCCGTGGATATTTTACCCTTGGCAGCTAGATGGCAAAGGCCCCAACAACCCCACCTAGTAATACCAGGTGATCTTCTTGCAGGCTGGATGGGTGCCCTCCGGATCGGGCACCGTGTGCCCCACAGAGGGCCGCCCCCCAAGCCCCAATGCACAACACTCTCCCCGCCCTCCCCTTGCCTCGCTGGAGCCCGGCTGATTGTCCAAGGCAAGACCCTAAAAAACTTAGCTGAGGTCCAGCGCCGTCCTTCCTGTTGCCTCCGATGGCTGGGTGTAGTCCCAGCAGCGGCCCCTCTCCCAGCAGTGCTGCTGGGACTAAGAGCTGCTGATTGGCCCGCTGATTGGCCGGCAGCTCCATTAGACAGGACTTCCTGCCTCAAGGAGGTGGAAGTCCTACCCAAGGCCAGTTAAGGGCCTGGAGAGTGAAAAATCCCGCCTGGCTCCCCAGGCCCAGTGGAGCTGGCTCGCCACCGACTTTTCATCCGGTGGACGGGGCCACCCGCCCAATGTAAAATTCTGGCCTATGACTTAAGGGACATGGTATCCCCACCCATGAGCCAATTTTCAGTAAAAACCTGGATGCCAATACAATCAGTCAATACAAAGGCTTGGTGGCAGAACATTATGTCCAGCTTTGGCCATCTTAATTAGGAATGACAAAGCTATGGAGAGGGTACAGAAGAGATCCATTATGATGATACCAAGAAAGAAAGGTTTTATGTATCAGGAGAGACTTGAGCCTCTGGAGCTCTTTTCATTAGAACAAAGAAGGCTAAATGGGATTTGACAGAGGTGCTCAAAATCATGATAGTTCGCAAATACTTTGGGTAAAAGGGATAGTAGAGAGCTGTGATGGGCCAAACAGAACCTGGCAGACAAAGAACAGTGCAAAACCCAAAGAGAATTAAAAAGTAATTCTCAGCTATAATGTTGCCCTGCTTGCTTGGCTCTGAAATATTTCGATACAACAATTGTTTACTGATCTTTACATTTTTTTCTCAGCAGCAAAGACTGCAATCTGGGGCCTGAATAGAACAAATTCTCCATTGCCAAAAGTTCTTCATTCTACATCTGGATAAATGATCTTTTTGGAAATATATGTGGCTTGTTCACTGCATTAAGGAATCATGATTGGTTTCTTTCATTATGGTCACAATGCATTGTCAGGGTTATTCACACAATTGTATTAGTAGATAATGAATTACATTGAAAATGGAATTTAAACCTATATTTCTACAAAAAATAAAAATATGGCTCTGAGAGGATCTGATCAACACATCACATTTTTATATTAAAGGAATGGACTTATCATCATAGATACAAGCTTTTCCAACAATGTCCCGTCTTCAGAAAAATGCAAGATCAACTGAAATGCCTCAGGGGCCAATAGGGCAAGGTGTGTTGTGGGGTTTCTTGATTATTCATGGAATTTCAGTTATGTAGTCCAGCCATATTACAAACAGCTGCAAATGCACAAAAAAATTGCAACAAAAGAAAATTTAATACAGAAAGTCCGTAACAATCAAAAATGCAGAACTTCCACAGAATGTTTCCAAAGTACAATAATTCACTGTGAATGGGAATGCAATCCAAAAAAAATCCTTAGATCAGTGTTTTGTGAAAATTATCTGGCATACAATGAGTTTCTTGGGCTTCAATACATTTCTACTAAAAGCTAACACTCTCTGCACTTAGTTAAATGCAAGTCATTAAAAGCTGTGTGCTGGAATTTCGTACTGAGGCCGGAAATGGAGGTCGGGATTGTTTCCGGGTCCTGAACCCACCCTTGGGAGGAAAACAGAATTGAGTCACGATTTTCACGGGGCGACCCTATAATTCATGTGTAGACACGTTTGGTGGCCAATTACCAGCCGCTGCGGTGGGAACAGAGGCGGGTCGACCAAAGTGCGGGCCCGATATAAACTCACCACGACAGCCATTACTGTGGCTGCACATTTCCTGCTGCAAGAGGAGAGAGACGGCTGTCATTGAGCTTGGAGCTGCATCTCTGTATTTCATGATGGCTCAGGAAACCCGAGGCCTGGAAACCTGGCCCTCATTTTTCTGACAACGATCTAGAAGTGATGTTGGAGGCCGTGAGGGCCTCTTCCTGGAGGGTGGCAGGAGGAGGCCACCCATATAGACAAAGCAGACCTGGGTTGAAATAGCAGCCACTGACAGCAACAGAAGTGTCATTGGACGCTCCTGGATTCAGTGTGGGAAGAGGTTCAATGACAAGGTGAGTGCAACCTCCAATTCTCAGGGCAGGCTGCTGGGTAATCACCCTCCAGCAGACCCTGAGGAGCCTCAGGGCGCATGCTGCTCCTGAGCAGAGAAGGAGTGTGTGCCCAGGGCACTTACTCACCACTGAGAATGACTCAGAGCCATAGTGCTGCTGACGATCTGTAACGACTGAAACATGCGAATAGGGGCACATGACATTGGCTGCGGAGGACAGCAGTGCCATATCTCACTCTCTTTTGTCCTTGCAATAGAAATGGACACATATGCCCTGGAGATCAGGGCCCGAACAGGCGGAGGGGTGTCATACTTCCAAATGATTTCACCAATGAATGATCAAGCAATGAAAATAGCCAGGATGAGGAGGAAGTCGGCCCGGACAAAATAGGAACTCATGGTGGAGATGGTGATTACAGAGGGCAATACGCTCATTAGTGAGTGCAGTGCACGTCAGCCCATCCGGTACCATGCCCAACAGAGGCTGCTACTCTCCTAGGCTCGCTCTCATGATCACTTCGAGTCTCCCACAGGTGCAGAATTCCACCCCATGACAACTTTTCCCTCTCCCTCTCAGGCCCAGAAGACCAGCACGGAACTGAAGAAGCACCACCACACCTTACAAGTGCACCATCCACCAGCGCAGGTACTCTCAGCTCGGTGGGTCCTCGCGTATGCGTTTAGATAGGGTGGCACTGGGGTGAGGAGCATGGCACAAGTGTGCTGGAGGAGTGATAGAGGCAGAGGCAGCTGTGGGCAGTTCCCATTGGAGCCCTGCTCAGGTGGGCACAGATGCAGGGCCTCAGGAGTCACTGGAAAGGAGGCTGTACCTAGAACAGCAGCAGCAGATGTGAGCCCACACTCCAAAGTTCCCTGACACTGTGCAGGGTCTTAGGCAGAGGATGGAGGAGTCCTTCCAGGTCATGTGTGCCACAATGGCTCAGGGCTATGAGTGCTTGAGCTCTTCCATTGAGAGAGAGGCCAACCTCATGGAGAGCCATATGCAGCTTCACTTGGAGTGTGTGCAGGAAATGTGCACTGACATCCACAGGATGCATGCCAAACTGTGTAGACTGTGTAGTTAGTGGTGCTGGTGGTGCAAAGATGTTTGGAGTTAATGCCAGTTGTGCCCCAGTTGGTGCCCTTTTCTAGCCATTCAGAGCACCCGCCAAGAGCTGAGGATGTCATGGAGGAGGATGAGGGTACCACCCCTCACAGGGATCCATCACCATCATTGGCCACACTGGTAGCCTCTGTGTATTGGGGCCCAGCGATGGCCCACACTCACCGGCACTTGTGCAGCACTAAGGGCACCTGTTTGTCAATGGCCAAGACCCTTCTGTGTTGTGTGCCCGGAGTAATTTCCTAGGACAGCCATGACTGGCTCCCCACTCTGTACCCACTTCCTTTCACCTGGTTTGCCCCAGACAGCGCATATAACCCATGTGCCCCTGTGAATATCTGAACACCACCACCCCCCCACCCATTAATAAGCACCTCAACTGCCTTAACTGGGGATCGGTCAAGATCCCAATGCTGCCCTCCCCCCCCCCCACCCTGGTGAACATGGCTGGCAAAGGGAATGGCGTTGGGAAACGAGCACTCTGGTCAGCGCTGGTATTTTCCAGCCCAGCCCAGCCCATCTCCCTTCCCACCCCCGGCGGGGGCTGAAAAATCAGCCCTGTATTTCTGCATTTTGCCAGATTATCAGTCAAAATAATTCAAATAATAAAATATTGGTCAAATTAATTGGAACAAAAACTACCAAAATATGTTTTCATTACAAATCTTTTGCACTGAGGGTTATTACAGTGGAAGACTTCAATTTATTATCCTCACAGATAGCCATATTAATCCTAACATGTCTTGTCAAGAGACGATTTAAGCATGAATTGAAGATTAAAGTGACAAATCCTCATCTTGGCAACATTAAAAACATCACAGAGGAAGTAGAAGGTGATTGTACAGCTCAGTTCCACCAAACCTCTTTTCAACTCTCCCTGCAGATACATATGGGTTTAAGTCGCATAGATTTATTAGAACTTCCTGAGAAACTCATGTTCTACTAAATTAAACATGTGCGTGCAAGGAAATGTTTTGATGAAAAGGGGACAAGGTCATGTGACTGTTGAATTTAAAATTTTAATCATTAAATAGCACTGTTATTAAACTTAAGTCCACATTGATGACTAAGCTTAAGTAGCAGCTTTAAACTTCCAAGTAAATTGTGATCTTTATTGTGTAATCCAAATGGTTAGTCTTTGTCATAATTAAACTTATGGAAATGAAATGGTTTTTGTGCTAAGTATTAAGCCTGCTGGCTATTTCATGTCCCATGACACCTGAAGACTTTTTGGTGTTGAATTTCCAAGGATGTTGCCAGAGATCTTTCACAGAAGTCACCGAGGGCAACGGGGAGAACCCCTCCTATGCAAATCAATAACATATGTTGTTAACCGTGTGATAAGGGGGCCATCAGGCATTGCTTTTGAAAGCACGTAAAGGAGCAGTTGAAATAACTGATCTTTTAACAAAATGATCTTCTCAATCTGTTCTAGTAATCTGCCAGCTGTTCTACTATCAGATTAAGCCATTCCAGAGCACCTGCAGTGTAGTAATGGGAAAAGGTCAACCCTTCTCAAACATGTCTTTGCAGTGTTTGAAATTTCATTTGCCTGAGAAAAGTGTATTTAGCCAGAAGAGCATAATATTAAAAGGAGTAACTTTTCTGATGGTCCCACATCGACTACTAAGACAAGAAACAGAGTGCAACTGGGTAGTATCTTGTTAAGAGCAAAGTTACATTTTCTTCATTGAGAGAGTGATCATAACATGGAATCCACAAGTGCAGATGGGCAGCCACTGTCAAACTGCCCATTATATCTGTCTGACTGAGGGAAAGGCAGCCATTTTGGAAATATTGGAGGGATATTTTAAGATGATGAGGCAGACAGTCTTTTTCTTCCCCTGTCTCCCTCCCTCTCCTCCCCCCAGCCACCACCATATCATGGCAACCTTTCTGAGATACCTGTACTGTGCTCTATAGCATTAATACAAGCTTGACTTCATCAGACAGTACCTTGAAGCAGGAATTGTTTTGACTTGATACTTCCCGTTTAGGTTCTAATTTTTTTCCATTGGGAATTGATGAGGAACAGTCGGTGAGCTGCTGAGAAGTGGTTGCATTGTTTGTTTGTTTTGAATTCAATTTAAATTGAGAGCAAGTAAACACCCTTATTTGATTTCAGAATATTAAGAAGATCTCACCTTTAAGAGTTAGACTTGCAGTGAAAAGGTTATTGATAATATTTACATGAAGACCTTGGTATAAATGAATAACAAAATGAGTGATTTTTCTTCAATGAACCATTAGTTTCATGGCCTTGTTATGTGGCCATGCCACATCTATTCCAGACTATAATTCTCCCCACCCAGTAAATCATTTTGAATGTTCTTCAGATCAGTGCACAGACCTCTCTTGAATACATACAAGATTACATATATCAAACAGAAATTATTGATTCACACTGTCGCTAATGTAAAATAGTATTGTAAAAATCTCATATTATCAGAGTATTTTAGTACTTGGTACAGAACAAATTTTCATGAGCCTGGACCTATCTAGTGAACAGGCTATTTGACCGTGTTGTTTATCACAATGCAACCTGATTTACTCTTCATCCAACCTCATTTGTGCACTTTCAGGGCTGAATGTAGTTAACCCGTCGCGGGCTCGGGCAGGGGACCCAGAAGTGGGCACTGTCGCCACTCGTCACGCGTGTAGTTGGCCGACCGCAATTATGTGGTAGGCAGCCAGCCAATTATAATGGAGGCGCGGGCCCCGGCCAATTACATGATAAGGTCGGGCTCTGAGGCACTGATTACGGTGTCAGATGACTCCAGAGCAGGTACTGGCGCCATACTTAAAGCCCTGCTTGCATTGCTGCCTTTGAGTGATTTACTCTTTGCTAATCACTGTTGAGCACAGTGTGGTAGTGACTCATGAACCAATCTCCACCTCTGCCCGGAAAAGGACACCGCACTGGGTGGCCCCACAGTTTAGCGATGCCTCCATGGACATCCTCCTCTAGGCTCCAAGGGAAAGGCGGGAGGTTCTGTTCTCCAGCAATTGCAAGAAGAGGTCCTCCCGCCTGACCAAGGAAGCCTGGATGGAGATCGCAGAGGAGGTCAGCAGCAATGGAGGTCACCCCACCCCACCCCACCCATCCCCTCCCCCGCCCCGGGAACCTGAGAGCAGTGCAGGAAGAGAGTCAATGACCTCCTTTGTTCCGCCAAGGTGAGCGCTTCATACCTCTCTCCTCTTTGGGGCTTGCATGTGGCTACTGGAGGCAGTGTGACATGGCAAAGGGGGATTAGGCATCACCACATCCTGCCAGATGCATGTCTGCATCTCAGCCACAGGTCACCTTCTTTCACAGTTCACCCCATTACGTCCCTTGAGAGCGGACATGGGGTGGAGCCATGTAGGAAATCCTAGCAGGGGACGAGAAGCTGCCACTAGCATAACTGTTCTCTCGCTCTTCCTGCAAGGTCTTACGACCTCCCTCTTTCTACTGGCAGGAAAAGCGGGTCCATAATAACAGTGGGACCTCAAGGACTGGTGTAAGATTTCCAGATATACAACCTCTCTCGACAGCTGAGGAGGAGGCACTGTAGCTAGCAGGGGCCCAGGGCAGCCACTCAGCAGCGAATGGTGAGACTGGGGTCTCCGTGCAATAGAGTGAGGACTGTCTTTATTTGACATCCAACACATTTCTGGAGTTCGACATCATGCATGGCTGGCAGGACAAGATCTACAATGCCTAACCCACACATGTTTGTGTTCTCTCATGCAGGTTGGCATTTGCAGGAGGCTCCAACAGAAGGGGAACTGTAGGCAAACTCTGAGGAGGAGTAGTCAAGGGATCCAGCATTACATGACTCTCCTGCACCTTCCACCAGCGCAGATACATTCAGCTCGGTGGCTTTACGTTCGGTCTTAGAATGAGGGTCACAAGCTGGTGAGAGCACTGTACACACGCCCGAGCAGCTGACTGAGGCTGTGACAGCCGAGGCTACTAATAGTCGGAGGGCTGTGGGTGGCCAGGCCCATGCTGAGCTCCAGGCTGATGACGAGCCTCTGTTGTCGACAGCACAGGGCATGCTGGAGTTGCAGAGAGAGTTAAGGCAACATCTGACGGAGATGTCAGAGGCCATGCAAGGGAAAGAAATCACGGGTGGGAGTGGTCTATAGGCCCCCGAAGAGTAGCCTCTCTGTAGGACAAGATGTAAATCAGGAAATAATGGAGGCGTGTAAGAAGGGCACTGCAATTATCATGGGTGATTTTAATCTGCATATAGACTGGACAAATCAAGTTGGCAAGAGTAGCATGGAAGACAAATTTGTAGAGTGCCTCAGGGATTGTTACTTAGAGCAATATGTTGCAGAACCTACCCGGGAACAGGCCATTTTAGATTTGGTATTGTGTAATGAGGTAGGATTAATAAGAGATCTCATAGTTAAGGATCCTTCAGGGGGAAGCGATCATAACATGGTAGAATTTCAAATTCAGTTTGAGGGTGAGCAGCTCGGGTCTCACACCAGTGTCTTCAACTTACACAAGGGCAATTAGAGGTATGAAGAAAGAGTTGTCTAAAGCGGGCTGGAAAAATAGACTACAGGGAAAGTCAGTAGATGAGCAGTGGCAGACTTTTAAGGAGATATTTCATAACACTCAGCAAACATTTATTCCAGTCAGAAGGAAGGACTCGAAGAGAACGATGAACCACCCGTGGATAACAAAGGAAGTTAAGGAGAGTATCAAATCAAAAGCAAAGGCGTACAATGTGGCAAAAACGAGTGGTAAGCCAGAGGATTGGGAAGTTTTTAGAAACCAGCAGCGGATGACGAAAAAACTAATAAAGAGGGAGAAAATTGATTATGAGAGTAAATTGGCAAGAAATATAAAAACAAACAGTAAGAGCTTCTATGGGTATATTAAAAGGAAGAGAGTAGCTAAAGTAAGTGTGGGACCCTTAGAGGATGAGAATGGGGAATTAACAACAGGGAACAGGGAAATGGCAGATAATTTAAACCAATATTTTGCATCAGTCTTCACAGTGGACGACATCATAAACATCCCAACAATAATAGATGAGCAAGGTGTTAATGGGAAGGAGGAACTTGTAACAATCACTATCATAAGGGAAAAGGTGCTGGACAAACTGATGGGACTAAAGGCAGACAAGTCGCCAGGACCTGATGGCCTGCACCCAAGGGTTTTAAAAGAAGTGGCTGCAGTGATCGTGGAGGCATTGGTCATAATATACCAAAACTCACTGGATTCTGATAGGGTACCAGTGGATTGGAAAACCGCTAATGTGACACCCCTATTCAAGAAAGGAGGGAGGCAGAAAGCAGGAAACTGTAGACCAGTAAGCTTAACATTAGTCATTGGGAAAATGCTTGAGTCCATTATTAAGGAAGAAATAGCAGGACATTTAGAAAAACATAATGCAATCAAACAGAATCAACATGGTTTTATGAAAGGGAAATCATGTTTGACAAATTTGTTAGAGTTCTTTGAGGATATAACAAGCAGAGTGGATAAAGGTGAACCAGTAGATGTGTATTTGGATTTTCAGAAGGCGTTTGATAAGGTACCACATAAAAGGTTATTGCACAAAATAGGAGCTTAGAGTATTGGGGGAATGTGTTGGCATGGATTGAGGACTGGCTAACACACAGAAGGCAGAGAGTCGGGATCAATGGGTCTTTTTCAGGTTGGAAAGCCGTAACTAGTGGAGTGCCACAAGGATCAGTCCTAGGGCCTCAACTATTTACTATCTATATTAATGATTTGGAGGAAGGGACAGAGTGTAGTGTATCCAAATTTGCTGACGATGCAAAAATAGGTGGGACGGATGAGGACACAAAAAATCTTCAAAGGGATAGAGATGTTAAGTGAGTGGGCAAAAACTTGGCAGATGGTGTTCAATGTGGGAAAGCGTGAGATCATCCACTTTGGTCGGAAAAATAAAAAGGCAGATTACTATTTAGATGGAGAAAGACTACAAAATACTGCACTACAGAGGGATCTGGGTGTTCTTGTACATGAAACACAAAAGGTTAACATGCAGGTGCAGCAAGTAATTAGGAAGGCAAATGGAATTTTGGCCTTTATTGCTAGTGGGTTAGAGTTTAAAAATAGGGACGTCCTGTTACAGCTGTACAGGGTGTTGGTGAGGCCACACCTGGAGTACTGCATACAGTTTTGGTCCCTGTATTTAAAGAAGGATATACTAGCATTGGAGGCTTTTCAGAAAAGGTTCACTAGGCTGATTCCTGGGATGAAGGGGTTGTCTCATCAAGAATGGTTAAACAGGTTAGGCCTTTACTCATTGGAGTTTAGAAGAATGAGAGGTGATCTTATAGAAACATATAAGGTTTTAAGAGGGCTCGACAGGGTAGATGTTGAGAAGATGTTTCCACTAGTCGTGGAATCTCAAACTAGGGGACATAGTTACAGAATAAGGGGGCACACATTTAAAACTGAGATGCAAAGGAATTTCTTCTCTCAGAGGGTGGTTAATCTCTGGAATTCTCTGCCTCAGAGAGTTGTGGAGGCTATGTCATTAAATGTATTTAAGGAGGTGGTAGATAGATTTTTGAAATCTTGGGGAGTCGAGGCTTAGGCAGAGCAGGCCCGAAAGAGGAGTTGAGGCCTGGGACAGATCAGCCACGATCCTATTGAATGGTGGGGCAGGCTTGAGGGGCTGAATGGCCTACTTTTGCTCCTATTTCTTATGTTCTTATGAGCAGATGATGGAGGAGTCAGTCCATGCCATGAGTGCTGCCATGACTGAGGCATGTGAGCTCATGGCTTCCTCCATCGAGAGGTTGGTGACCCTCATGGAGAGCCAGATTCCACAAATGCGAACAGACCTGCAAACCATCACCTTGGCCATGAGCTCAATGCAGCAGTGGCAAGGTGAGAGAAGGATGGGGTGCCTGGACTCTTCTCCAGGTCATTGTTCTTTGGTGAGCAGGGAGGTTCAAGTGAACCTTGAATGGGAGGAGGAGAGGCTGACCTCCACAGCTGGGGGCTCCCCTCAGGGCGTTCTGAGTGTGGATAGAGGCTCCTGAGCCCCTCCGCCAGTGAGCTCAGTTCCAACAGCCGCGATGCCTGGGGACAGTCCTGCACCTGTCTAGGAAACCCTCAGGCAACTGGGGCCTTCTAGGCCTCAGGCAGCCAGAGGACGGCTGCTGAAGTCATCACAGGCCAATCGGCAGCCTGAACAGCAGTTTGCCTCCAGCCCAGCTGCTAGCGCAGGGATCACACCACAAAGAAGCACTCAAAAACATATAAAGAAAATCACCTAGAGACACCTTGATTTTCACGGGTGTCTGACATTTGCCATTTGTTCTGCGTTATAAAGTTTTCTCACTTTTTAAGTTAACATTCATTGTGGAAAATGCTTATTCTTTCATGCCTTAATTGTGCGATGCTGTCTGCACCCTTCTCCCTTATTGGTCTGCCAATGTAGGCACAGCCCTCCTTTGGTAAGCATCTCAGATGTGCTACAGCACGTGTTTAAGTTGGGCACTGGGCACAGAACCCAAATTGAAAGGCGGAGACAGACTGAATGCATTGAAGTGAATCTTTATTGAATTCACTCAGAGAGGCTATCATGGTGGCTGGAAGCAGGTAAGTATGAGATTATCTCTTGCCTCCCTGGCTCGCCTCTCAATGTGCCTGGCCTCTGGTGCAAGGGGTTCAAGAGCAGGGCTGCCTGCTCATTAGCAACCTCTGCAACTTCCTCGTCAGATGAGATTGGCGATCAATCATGTCCTCTTCATGTAAGGCCTCCCCCCTCTGCAGTGCTAGATTGTGCAGAGCACAGCAGACCACCATGATACATGAGACCCTCACTGCAGCATACTGCAGGGCTCCACCGGAACAATCCAGGCACCGGAATCTCATCTTCAGCTGCCCAATGGCCTGCTTGATGGTTGCTCGGGTAGAGCCATGGCAGGTGTTGTAACTCTCCTCTGCTGCACTACGAATGTTCCTCACAGGCGTCAGTAGCCATGTCTTCAATGGGTAGCCCTTGTCCCCGAGAATCCATCGCTGAAGGTGAACGGGGGGGGAAAGCTGTGGCACCTGGGACTGTCGAAGTATGTAGGTGTCGTAGCTGCTTCCTGAGAAGTGGGCACATACCTGCAGGAAACATTTTTGGTGGTCGCAGAATAGTTGAACATTGGAGTGAAAGTCCTTCCTGTTGATGAAGGCTGCTGGCTGGTCTGTTGCATGCCACATGCATGCAATCCATCACACCTTGCACCTGGCGGAATCCAGTGATGGGCCTGAATCTCTCCACTTGACTGTCAGGGTCGGTTGGTCATGCACCTAGTCACTGGCTCTCTTGAACAGACATTGGTCACCTCCTTGATGCAGCAGGGGCTGCTGCCTGGGACATCCCACACATGTCCCCGGTGGATCCCTGAAAAGATCCAGACTTGTAAATGTTTAGTGCCACTGTGATCTTCAGGGCCACTGGCATAGGGTGACCCCCAAATCCCATAGGTCGCAACTTGTCCTGCAGCATGCAGCATAAGTCGGTGACGGCCTCCCTGGAGAGCTGCAGTCTTCCCTGACACTACCGCTCTGACATTTGGAAGTAGCCGAGTCAAGCCCGTTACACTCTCTGGTGCCGGTGGGCTCTTCTTGGCATGGCCGGCTTCTGTTGCTCTTGTGGTGGAGCTTCATGGGCAGGCGCGCCTGCTTCTTGGCTCTCCCTCTGTCGGAGGCACTACATCACACCACACAGGTCCACAAAGATAGGGTGTATCAGACACATGCCCGGTGATCAGCAGGCCTCCAGAGCGTTGTTCTTGCACAGACAAAGTTTTCTTGACACCTTTGTTACTCCTCTCGGCTTATGCGCTGATGGGCCTCAGTGCCCACCCATGCTGAGAGTCAATCCTCTCACCCAATAGTATGACCACCCGTACAGACCACCCGAGACTATGCCCAGCCAGTACTGCCACCCGAGGCCAGGCCCACCATTGCAGAGTGCACATCACTCAAGGCCAACAATGTCCTCCCCCGCTTCCCCTATCCAATGCTGACCAGGGCTGCTTCCTGTCGCGGCACTGAGGCCTCGCCTTGGTGCTGCCATCTTTCAACGGCCGGAAATCTGAAGGCATGTGAGGGCCGCCGTGGTCCACTAATTCCAAGCCCCCCAATGAATTGCTTTCAATTGCATGCAAATGTATTTTAACTATCTGTTAAGCAATTTAAATTGCATTCCCATTGCGTCGGGGCAGTGACACCGCCTTGGTGCTTTCCCGCTGCTGACTAAATCCAGAACCGACATCACGACGTCAGATTTCTGGGCGGACCCGTCCAATGCTATTCTCTAGCCCCCCATGCCTCCATTCCCGCTCCAAGCAGACTCCCTCAGTAGGTATTGCTGGATGCCAAACAAGTGTAGAAAGCAGAAATGAAATTGTTTTCCCCTCACTAGGCTGAGGAACATTGAGGCCAAATTTAGTGGTCCACCACCTCAATGGATGGTAGTACCCTAGGAAGTACAGAAGGTCAGAGGGACCTTGGTGTACTTGTCCATAGATCACTGAAGGCAGCAGCACAGGTAGATAAGGTGGTTAGGATGGCAGATGGGATACTTGCCTTTATTAATCGAGGCATAGAATATAAGGGCAGGGAGGTTATGATGGAGCTGTATAAAACTCTAGTTAGGCCACAGCTGGAGTACTGTGTACAGTTCTGGGCACCACACTATAGGAAGGATGTGGTTGCACTGGAGAGGGTGCAGAGGAGATTCACCAGAATGTTGCCTGGGCTGGAGCATTTCAGCTATGAAGAGAGACTGGATAGGCTAGAGTTGTTTTCTTTAAAGCAGAGAAATCTGAGGGGGGGGGGGGGGGGGGTGCCTGATTAAAGTATACAAAATTATGAGAGACATAGATAGGAAGAAACTTTTCCCTTAGCAGAGGTGTCAATAACCAGGGGCATAGATTTAAGGTAAGGGGCAGGAGGTTTAGAGGGAATTTGAGGAAAAATGTTTTCACCCAGAGGGTAGTTGGAATCTGGAACACACTGCCTGAAGGGGTGGTAGAGATAGGAACCCTCACAACATTTAAGAAGTATTCAGATGAGCACTTGAAATGCCATAGCATAGAAGGCTACGGGCTAAGTGATGGAAAATGGGATTAGAATAGATAGGTGCGTGATGGCCAGCACAGACACGATGGGCTGAAGGGCCTGTTTCCGTGCTATATAACTCTATGACTCCACAATGAGCTCAAACCGGCTAACTTAATACTGACAGTGAATCAAACTTGGGACTTTTTTGGTCAGTAACGATTCCATACCAAACCCGGATGTCCATTTACCCACCAGAAGACAAGTCTACACACAAAGAACTATAAGGGCCCATGAGGTTGTGGGGGTAATATAATAGCATGGATAGAGGATTGGTTACAGGACAGAAAGCTGAGTAGGAACTAACAGATTATTTTCAGGTTGTTAGGCTGTTACTCGTGGAGTGCTGCAAGGATCAGTGCAATGTATCCAAATTTGCTGACAATACAAAGTTAGGTGGGGATGTAAGCTGAGAAGAGGACACAGTCTTCAAAGGGATATAGGTAGGTTAAGCGAGGACACAACACAACAATCTGACAAGCAGCAAACATAATGGACATAAAATTCTACTCTGGACGAAGTGCAAAACTTTTAATTGAAGTCAATAGAAAGGACAATTGGACAGGTTTTATAATGGGCAGCCAATCCGATACCATCCATTTTGTTGTGAAGCTAAAGTTGGATTTTCCTCACAATCTATCTGTGAGCTGAATCACACTGGCATATCCCAGTACATACAGGGAAATGGGGATACAAGAACATAAGAAATAAGAATAGGAGTGGGCCATTTGGCCCATCAAGCCTGCTCTGCCATTCGATATGATCATGGCTGATCTTTGACCTCAACTCCACTGTCCTGTCTGATCCTCATATCCCTGTATTCCATTAGTGTCCAAAAATCTTTCAATCTCAGCCTTGAATATATTCAATGACTGAGTATTCACTGCCCTCTAGGGTAGAGAATTCCAAAGATTCACAAACCCGAGTGAAGAAATGTTTTCTCATCTCAGTCCTAAATGGCTGACCCATCATCCTGAGATTTTGCCCATAGTTGTGCACTCTTCAGCCAGGCTAAACAGCCTCCCAGCATATACCCTTTCAAGCCCTCTCAACATTTTATATATTTCACTGAGATCACCTCTCTTTCTTCTAACCTCCAGACAGCATAGATCTATTCTACTCAGTCTTTCCTCAGAGGACAGACATCCCAGGAATCAATCTAGTGAACTTTTTTTGCACCCCTTCTAAGGCAAGTATAACCTTCCTTAGGTCCGGAGACCAAAACTCTACACAATACTCCAGGTGTGATCTCACCAAAGCTCTGTACAATTGCAACATGACTTCCATACTTTTGTATGCCAACCCCTTTGAAAAAACTGGCCACAAAACCATTTGGCTTCCTAATTACTTGCTGTACCTTCATGCTAACTTGCTGTGTACAAGAACAATGAAATCCCTCTGAACACCAACATTTAGTAATCTCTCACCATTTAAAAAATATTCTGCTTTTCTATTCTTACCAAAGTGAATAACCACACATTTCCCCACCTGCCACCTTCTTGCCCACTCACTTAACCAATCTATATCCCTTTGAAGACTGTTTGTGTCCTCTTCCCAGCTTACATCCCCACCTAACTTTGTATCATCAGCAAACTTGGATACATTGCACTGATCCTTGCAGCACTCCACTAGTAACAGCCTAACAACCTGAAAATAATCTGTTACTCAGCTACTCAGCTTTCTGTCCTTTAACAAATCCTCTATCCATGCTGTTATATTACCCCCACAACCTCATGAGCCCTTATCTTGTTCAACAAACTTTCGTGTGGCACCTTATCAAATGCCTTTTGAAAATCCAAATATACTATATCCACTAGTTCCCCTTTATCTACCCTGCTAGTTACATCCTCAAAAAAATCGAATAGATTTGTCAAACACTATTTCCCTTTCTTAAAACTACATTGACTCTGCCTAATCACAATATGAATTTCTATGCACCCGGTTACCACTTCCTTAAGAATTGATTCCAGCATTTTCCCAATTACTGATGTCAGGCTAACTGGCCTGTAGTTCCCAGTTTTCTTTCTCCCTCCTTTCTTAAATAGTGGTGTTGCATTTGCTACCTTCCAATCCACTGGGAATGTTCTAGAATCTAAGAAATTTTGAATGATCACAACTGGAGCATCCACTGTCTCTGCAGCCACCTCTTTTCGAACCATAGGATGTAGGTCATCAGATCCAAGGGATCTGTCAGCTTTTAGTCCCACTAATTTCTCCAGTACTTTACTAATATTAATTACTGTAATTAGAGCTTAGGTTTCCGAAAAACAATGGTATGGTTTTTGTGACTTCTACTTTGAAGATAGACACAACATATTTGTTTAATATATCTGCCATTTCATTATTCCCCATTACAACTTCTCCTGTCTCAGCCTCTAAGGGACGCATGTTTTCTTGCGTTATTCTCTTCCATCTTGAATACTTGTAAAAGCTCTTCCAATCTGTTTTTATATTTCTTGCAAGTTTACTTTCATTCTATTTTCACCCTCTTTACCAATATTTTGGTTGTTCTTTGCTGGTTTCTAAAACGCTCCCAATCCTCAGGTTTACTACCCTTCTTGGGAATATTATAAGCCTCATCTTTTAACCTGATACTATCCTTAACCTTTTTAATCAGCCATGGATGGATTACTATTCCCAAGGAGTTTTTATTTCTCAATGTGATGTATATCATTGAGAATTATGAAATATTTCTTTAACTGCTCACTATCATACCTTTTAATCTAAATTCCCAATATACCTTATTGAACTTGTCCCCATACTTATGAAATTGACTTAGCAATAACCTGCTCAGTGATACCCAGTTTGGGTTCCACCAGGGCCACTCAGCACCTGACCTCATTACAGCCTTGGTTCAAACATGGACAAAAGAGCTGAACTCAAGAGGTGAGGTGAGAGTGACTGCCCTTGACATCAAGGCAGCATTTGACCGAGTATGGCATCAAGGAGCTCTAGCAAAAATAAGGTCAATGGGAATCAGGGGGAAAACTCTCTGCTGGTTAGAGTCATGCCGAGTGCAAAGGAAGAAGGCTGTGGTTGTTGGAGGTCAATCATCTGAGTTCCAGGACATCACTGCAGGAGTTCCTCAGGGTAGTGTCTTAGGCCCAACCATCTTCAGCTGCTTCATCAATGACCTTCCTTCAATCATAAGGTCAGAAGTGGGGATGTTCGCTGATGATAGCACAATGTTCAGCACCATTCGCGACTCCTCAAATACTGAAGCAGTCTGTGTAGAAATGCAGCAAGACCTGGACTATATCCAGGCTTGGGCTGATGAGTGGCAAGTAACATTTGTGCCACACAAGTGCGAGGCAATGACCATCTCCAACAAGAGAGAATCTAACCATCTCCCTTTGACATTCAATGGCATTACCATTGCTGAAACCCCCACCATCAACATCCTAGGGGTTACCATTGACCAGAAACTGAACTGGAGTGGCCATATAAATACTGTGGCTACAAGAGCAGGCCAGAGGCTAGGAATCCTGCAGTGAGTAACTCACTTCCTGACTCCCCAAAGCCTGTCCACCATCTACAAGGCACAAGTCAGGAGTGTGATGGAATACTCTCCAACTGCCTGGATGGGTGCAGCTCCAACAACACTCAAGAAGCTCGACACCATTCAGGACAAAGCAGCCCGCTTGATTGGCACCCCATCCACAAACACTCACTCCCTTCACCACCGATGCACAGTGGCAGCAGTGTGTACCATCTACAAGATGCACTGCACCGTCCAAGTCACACACCATCCTGACTTGGAACTATATCGCCGTTCCTTAACTGTCGCTGCATCAAAATCCTGGAACTCCCTTCCTAATAGCATCGTGGGTGTACCTACCTCCCATGGAGTGCAGCAATTCAAGAAGGCAGCTCACCACCACCTTCTCAAGGGCACTTAAGGATGGGCAATAAATGGGCATAGCCAGTGACACCCATTTCCCATGAATGAATAAAAAAAAAATTTAAGTTTAATACTCTAGTTTTGGACTTATGTATGTCACTCTCAAACTCAATGTGAAATTCTATCATATTATGAAGATTCTTCCTCAGAGAGTCCCTTTCCTGCCCACAGCCCCCTCTTTGGGGCATGGGGCCTCTGGCATTTTGCCGGTGGCCCCACTTAATGGCCTCTAATAGGGGCCTTAATTATGCAAATCGACTGCCATCTCCATGGCGCAGACAGCCCATCTGCAGCATGGCTCGTCTCTTGCCCACTGCTGAGAAGCTTCCCCGGTGGCAGAATTGTATAGGGGGCTGGTAATATTCAGGCCCACGTCTCTGTCATGGCTTTTGGATCAAATTCATTTAACTCTATTTGGGCCATTGATTTATCTGTCTTGTTCTGAATGCTTTCTGCATTCAGATAAAGTGCCTCTAATTTTAACTTTGACCTTATTTGCACTATTACCATTAAACTTTTGGACCCTTCCTGTCACACTCTGTTTACCTTTACCTAAATTGCTACACTACTCTGTACTATTCTCTTTAGATTTATAAACTTTCCCTCACCTGAACCATCCCCCACTTGTCAGTTTAAAGGCCTATCTACAGCTCTAGTTATTTGATTTGCCAGGACACTGGTCCCAGCCCAGTTTAATTGGAGCCGATCCGAATGGAACAGCTCCCTCTTTCCCCAATGCTGATACCAGTGCCCCATGAATTGAAACCCCTTGTTTCCCATACCAATCTATGAGCCACACATTCAACTTGCTGATCTTTTTGACCCTACGCCAATTTGCACATGGCTCACGTAATAATTCCAAGGTTATTATTTATGAGTTTTGCTTATTAATTTGGATCCTAGCTCCTCAACCTCCCTCAGCAGAACCTCATTCCTCGTTCTATTTATGTTGTTGGTTCCTACAAGCCCCAAAATCTGGATCCTTCCCCCTTTGACTCCAAGTTCATCTCTAACTGTGAGGATATGTCCTTAATCCTGGCACAGGGCAGACAACACAATGTTCTCAACTCACAATCATGGCTGCCAAGAGCAGTATCTATCCCTCTGACTATGCTATCCCACCACAACCATATTCCTTTTCAGTCCCCACCCCCCCCCACCCCAACTTGAATGGCCTCCTGTACCACAGTGCCATGGTCAATTTTCTCATCCACCTTGCAGACTTTGCCCTCATCCACACAAGCAGCAAGAACCTCATTCCTGTTGGAAAAGGGCAAAGGCCGAGGCTCCTCCAGCACTGCACTTGGGGCTCCCATATCTGACTGAGTTGCAGTCACACCTTCTTGTTCACGATCACGAACCAGACCTGTACCACTTATTAACCTAAGGAGTGTGACTGTACAGATAAATCTCTCCCTCCCTGATGCCCCACAAATTCGGCACCTCGGGCTCCAGCTCAACAACTCTGAGCTGAAATTCCTTGAGGTGCTGACACTTACTGCAGACGTGGTTGTCCGGGATTGCATGCTGCATTTGCAGGACATCACTTGCATTGCCATCCCTGTCTAACCTCGTTTCATTTATTTAATTAATTAAAGTTTATGCGCTGGATTTTAAGTGCCCAACATCGCTGCCAGCGCGAGCTCAAAAAATGGCAGCCCGCACATCCAGGCTGCACGTCAGAGCCGCCGCAATCTTCCCACAATCACATGGAGGGGGTGGGCTGTCCATCGCCAGCAATGGCATCAGCTGCCTGTTGCAGGCGCTGGTGCCATTTTTAAAGGGCAGCCAGCCCTGCCGGCATATTTAAATTTTTAAACTGAACCCCACCCCCAAAATTTACAAAATAAAATTGTAATGTCCCTTTCCAACCCCCCCCCCCACCCCCGCACAATAAAAATTACAGTAAGTTTTTGCCCTTTCCCCCCGCAAACACCTATCATTGAATTCTGACCTTCCCCCCACCAGACTGCATAAAGTTGAAAGTGCACCCCTTCCCACCATCCCCTACACTGATGATGCTTATTTGACCCCATCCCCGCAGTAAAAATCTTAGCTCTTCCCCCACCCCCTCCCCAGTGTCACACCTGCTTTCCCCAGATGGGGAATTGAAGGAGCGGAAGTGCTGGCCTGGAATACTCAAGGTACGTTGATTTAAATTTATTCACCTCATTAATTTAAATATTTAAACCAGGTCCCGTCACCCAGCAGCGGGGTTCTGCCAGGGAGCCTTGCTGCCACTGGGATAAACGAGCCAGGCCCTCTTGTCTTCGGACTCCGTGGCGGGCCTCTGCTGCAACCATCTTCCTTCATACATACAGGAGTATGGAGCTATCCCAGTACATACAGGAGCATGGGGATATCCCAATACATACAGGAGCATGGGGCTATCCCAGTGCATACAGGAGTATGGGGCTATCCCAGTATATACTGGAGTATGGGGCTATCCCAGTACATACTGGAGCATGGGGCTATCCCACTACATACAGGAGCATGGGGCTATCCCAGTAGATACAGAAGCATGGGGCTATCCCAATACATACAGGAGCATGGGGCTATCCCAGTACATACAGGAGCATGGGGCTATCCCAGTACATACAGGAGCATTGGGCTATCCCAGTACATACAGGAGTATGGGGCTATCCCAGTACATACAGAAGCATGGGGCTATCCCAGTACATCAGTACATACAGGAGCATGGGGCTATCCCAGTACATACAGGAGCATGGGGCTATCCCAATATATACAGGAGTATGGGGCTATCCCAGTGCATACAGGAGCATGGGGCTATCCCAGTGCATACAGGAGCATGGGGCTATCCCAGTACATACAGGAGCATGGGGCTATCCCAGTACATACAGGAGCATGGGGCTATCCCAGTGCATACAGGAGTATGGGCTATCCCAGTACATACAGGAGCATGGGGCTATCCCAGTACATACAGGAGCATGGGGCTATCCCAGTGCATACAGGAGCATGGGGCTATCCCAGTGCATACAGGAGTATGGGCTATCCCAGTACATACAGGAGCATGGGGCTATCCCAGTACATACAGGAGTATGGGGCTATCCCAGTACATACAGGAGCATGGGGCTATCCCACTACATACAGGAGCATTGGGCTATCCCAGTACATACAGGAGCATGGGGCTATCCCAGTACATACAGGAGTATGGGGCTATCCCAGTACATACAGGAGCATGGGGCTATCCCAGTGCATACAGGAGTATGGGGCTATCCCAGTACATACAGGAGTATGGGGCTATCCCAGTACATACAGGAGCATGGGGCTATCCCAGTACATATGGTGTTGCATCATTTGATGCCTAATTTAGAAAACTTGAGCACGATAAATTAAATGAATGTTACATCTTCTGTTAGTTGGGAACACTGTACAATTCCATGTGTTCTTTCCAATGCTGACACACACATCCTAAATTTCTCGCATTGCAATACTGCCTGCAATGTACATCCTCTTAAAAATAGTGGAGTTTAACTTTAAAACTGAAAGTTTGAGGAAGGTGCAGCCATTATGAAGTCACATAAATTTAATTAACAGTCCTGATTTCAACCAATATGATAATTCATACACTCCTGACTTTCTGTCTCTCAGTCCTGAATACTTTTCAAGAGTAAGTAGGAATGCTCAGTTTTTGTAGCTTTCAGGAACAAATGCAATTGCTGTCAGTTATATCCTGTAAATACTTTGTTATATCTGGCCCAACGAGGTGCCATAACTGTCCTGAGGAATCTTTAGTCACATTAATCAGTCATAGTTACCGCCAACAGAAGATGCAATTATATTACTACATCAAACAAGCTGATGTATCTCTAGAACTGCCCTTGAAATTAGCACTATACTTAGGCAGTTATAATTAATAAGTGATGGGAGGAAAGAAATGATAAAGCATTATGACAGGCTTTATTGAATATTATACACATTTTCAGATTGATCGAGGACTATGTCCCTCACAGCACTCTTATTTGAAGCTAGATATTTGTGAATAAATGTCAGAGGTTCAGCCTCAATGGATTAGCATTCATTGGCAGAATGTCTCCCAGGCAACCTACAGTTTGTGGCACTGACCAACACCTCATTCATCACAGCCCAAATTCAATGTTTTCATTCTTATTTTTAAGCCTTTGTGAACTGAAAATCCAACATAAATGTGTTACCCTCTGGGACACATCTGTTAAATGTTGTTTTCTGCCAATTTCTAATATGTGAAGGCCGGATCCACATTGCTACCAGTACAACGGAGCTAATCGTTAGATTTCAAATATCTTCTTTGGCCTCCTTTTCTCGAGAGACAATGGGTAAGTGCCTGGAGGTGGTCAGTGGTGTGCGGAGCAGCACCTGGAGTGGCTATAAAGGCCAATACTAGAGTGACAGGCTCTTCCACAGGTGCTGCACAGAAATTTGTTTGTCGGGGCTGTTACACAGTTGGCTCTCCCCTTGCGCCTCTGTCTTTTTTCCTGCCAACTACTAAGTCTCTTCGACTCGCCACACTTTAGCCCCGCCTTTATGGCTGCCCGCCAGCTATATTTCAAATATACGGTGAGGTAATATCTTTAAACAGGAAACAAGACAATTTAACACAAATGTCAAATTCAGTAAAGTTAGGAACATAGGAACAGGAGTAGCCATTCACCCCCCCAAGCCTGTTCCGATACTGAATTTGATCATGGCACATCTGCATCTTAACTCCATCTGCCCACCCTGATTAACATTGTGGATAGTCATTCGATAGGGGTGACTTGTGGCTACACCAAGACTCTGCGTCCTTTCTTTGTTTAATTTAAATTATGACAACAATTATCGGCATTTAATTTTGCATCAAACTGCCTGATCAGTAATTCCTGAAAGGCATCATTTACCAGTTTGGAAGAATCGGTATATTAAAGTTGATTTTCAAAGATAACTTAACAGACTGGACAAGAGATGATTGAGCATGGAGGCGAATTTATTTCTTTTTTAATTGTTGTGAAAATTCAAAAAGTAAGCCAAACAGAGCAGAAGTATTTGTGATGGGTCTCATTGAGAGGGAGGAAGGGAGAGAATGAGTGAAAGGGTTTTCAGTATTTGAGGTGATTGGCTGATGAAGGATTTAAAGAGGTGATGTTACTTAATAATGCAACATTGATTGTTAAACACTAATAGTCTGGTCTACATCATCAACAAGCAGCCAAATAAATATATATTAAAAACATTGGGATGAATTTCCCCATCATTTTAAAAATCAGCATGTGAAGGTGTCGTTGGGAACAGATCTTTGGCTATGTTGATCTCAGACTGTCCATGGAGGCAGAAAGAAATTTGACAGATGGCCCCATTTAAGAGTCTGAATTTTCTCAAGCTATCCCAGAAATGTGGCTAAACTTCTGTTTCTGCAGAAAATCCAAGGAAATTCAAGGCCGAATCCATCAAGAGAAGAAAGGAAAAAAAGAGGTGCTCATGGCCAGGCCAGCAGGGACTGCCAGTAAAAGACCACTTGGTTACATCAACCAAAGAGAGGCAGAGAGTGGGAAAAGCATGATACTAAAGGCAATAGGTGGGACTGAAAAAAATCATTGTATAGCTGGCATCAGAGATCATCTACTTATCTAGTGAATGGCTCTACATTCCAAGAACAATCCACATGACTGACAGCTGGTCCGGAAGCCACACAAATGCAGTCAACCAATTAAGTGAAGAAAACCAACATCAGATTTACCCCAATTTGAGTTCAACAGCTGCATCTGGAAGTCTCCATAATTTCAATTTGTTGTACAATTCCAATTTGCAGATCAGTGAGCTATTTTGTATCATGAGAATCTATGGGCAGGAAAATTGTCTTTGTTCTTAATATTAGAAGCAAAAATCCTGTTTTAAGGATGACTTTACTGACAAATTTAAAAACAAAAAAGCATAATTTCATTTATTGCAAAGTTTATTATAGAAATACAAAGACAAAAACATTCTTTAATTTTTATAAATAAATTTGTTATTGAGGTTTTATTCCAAGTAGAAAATTGATATTTTGCTGACTTTAATCTTTGTTTGTCTCGTGGCTCCAAACAGTTTGTATCTGGGGCACATTTCTTAAAAAGGCTCTTCAAGGTGCTAACCCCTGTCATAGGGTTTTAAAAGAGGTATTTGCAGAGACAGTGGATTCATTCGTTTTTATCTTCCAGTACTCCCTAGATTCAAAATGATCCCCATGGATTGGAAGGTAGAAAACGTCACTCCACTGCTCAAGAAAGGAGGGATAGAGCAAACAGGGAACTATAAGCCTGTTAGCCTGCTATCAGTAGCATGGAAAATGCTAGGATCTGTTGTTAGGCACATGGTAACAGGGCACTTAGAAAATCATGATATGATTAGGAAGAGTCAATACGGGTTTATGAAATATTTCACACGCCTATTGAAGATTTTTGAGGATTTAACTTACAGTAGATAAGGGGGGCCCAGCGGATGTAGTATATTTGGATTTTCAGAGGGCATTCAATAAGGTGTCGCACAAGAAATTGTTACAAAATATAATGGCTCATGAAATTGGGATAATATTGTAACATGGATTGAGAATTGGATCGTGAACAGAAAACAAAGAATAGTAACAAACGGGCCATTTTTGGGTTGCCAGGTTGTAAGTAGTGGGGTGTTGCAAGGATCAGAGCTTGAGCCTCAACTATTTACAATCTATATCAATGATTTAATGATTTATGTGAGGGGACCATGTGGAATATTTCCACGTTTGCTGGTGATACAAAGTTAGGTGCGTAAGTAAGCTGTGAGGAGGCTACAAAGAGGCTACAAAGACTGGTTACTGGGCAAGGTGGCAGATGGAGTACAATGTGGGGAAATGTGAAGTTATCCACCTTGGTAGGAAGAACAGAAAAGGAGAACGCTTTGTAAAAGGTGAGAGAGTAGTAAATGTTGGTATTCAGAGGGATTTGGGGGTCACTGTATACAGATCACAGCAAGTTAACATGCAGGTAGAGCAAGCAATTAGGAAGGCAAATAGTATGTTAGCCTGTATTACAAAGAGGTTGGAGTATGAGTAAGGAAGACTTGCTGCAATTATATAAGGCTTTGGTGAGACCGCAGCTGGTTTTGTCCCATTAACTAAGGAAGGATGTCTTTGCCTTGGAGGCAGTGAAATAAAGGTTCACTAGATTGATTCCTGGGATGAGAGGGCTATCCTATAAGGGAATATTGAGTAGAGTGGGTCTATACTCTCTGAAGTTTAGAAGAATGAGAGTTGATTTAATTGAAGTGTATAAAATTCTTAGTGTGCTTGACAGGGTAGATGCTGAGATGCTGTTTCCTGTGGCTGAAGAATGTAGATCTAGGGGTCATAGTCTCAGGATAATGGGTCAGCCATTTAGGACTGAGATGAGGAAAAAATTCTTCACTCAGAGGGTTGTGAATCTTTGGAATTCTCTACCCCAGAGGGCTGTGGATGCTCAGTCATTGAGTGCATTCAGGAATGAGAGCTATAGATCTGGCACGGTTTCAGAGTAAGGGGTCTCTCAACTGGAATTTCTTCTCAGAGGGTTGTTAATCTTTGGAATTCTGTGCCCCAGAAAGCATGGAGGACGGTTCGTTGAATATATGTCAAGGCTGAGTTAGACAGATTTTTGATCTATAAGGGAGTCAAGGATTATAGAGCAGGGAGGTTATGCTGTACCTTTATAAAGCTCTGGTTAGGTCTCAACTACAGTATTGTGCCCAGTTCTGGTCACACCTTAGGCAGGATGCGAGGGTCCTTGAGAGGGTGCAGAGGAGATTTACCAGAATTGTTCCAGGGATTCTACCCATGAGGGTGGTGGAAATGGAGCCAATCAATGTTTTGAAAAGGAAATTGGATGGGCACTTGAAGGAAATAAACTTGCAGGGCTATGGAGATCGAGCAGGAAGTGGGACTGAACAGATTGCTCCGCGGAGAACTGGCATGGACATGATGGGTCAAGTGGCCTCCTTCTATGCCATAAATAACTCTATGATTCTATTATGGGGGGCAGGCAGGAAACTGAAGTTGAGGCCACAATCAGATCAACCATGATCTTATTGAATGGGGGAGCCAGGTCGAGGGGCCAAATGGCCTACTCCTGCTCCTATTTCTCATGTTCTTACCAATAGTAATTTATACACTGACAGCCTTCAGCTCAGTGGTAGCATTTCTGCCTTTAGGCAGCATTTTCGGGTTCCCTGAAGGCAGGAATTGAGGCGTAGGGGCCCCGAAAATACCAGCACCGGGCAGCGTGTCAATTTCAAGGCGCCGATCCCAGCGCTGGCAGTGGTCAACAGGGTGGGGGAGGGTGGGACAGGAATCCCGGTCCTCCCAATTGAGGACAATTAAGTCTGCTTTAAAACTTGTTAAGGGCTTGACATTTTTTTATTTTTAATTTTGAAAGGGGTGCACAGGTTACCTGCGCCTTCAGAAACTGTCCAGCTGAAGGCAGGTGGATAAAGAATGGGAGTCAATCATAGCTGTTGTAGGACATCGGCCTGGCCCCATAAGAGGGTCAGCAGGACAAAGGGGGACTGGGCACTTGGTAAGGGGGTGTCCTTGGTGCTGCACAGGTGGCAAGGAGAGTGGGCACTCAGAACCTGGGCTTTGAACAGAGTCAGCATCCCCCCGGCAGTGACACAGAGGAGATACAACCAATGCCACTTGCTCAGCAGGACAGCCATTGAGCAGGCCATTGGGATTTTGAGGATGCAATTCTGCTGCCTGGACCAATCATGTGGTGCCCTCTAATACCCTCCTGCGAGGGTCTTGGTTACTGCAGTGGCCCTCCAGAAAGGTGTGGACCTTGAGGATGGTGAGGCCCTGGACAGAGACAGCTCATTGGGGGAGGAGCAGGATCAGGAGGTGAGAGAGGAACAGGAAGTGGAGGTGGAAGGAGATGACAATGAGCACCAAGGTGGCCTCTTTCTGCCACCCTCCAGGAAGAGGACCTCCCTTCTGTCTCTTACAGGCTGCAGAATTAGATCCAGGTATGCATCAATGAAGCGAGGGGCTTCCCTGCCCCAGGTGCCAGGTCACCGGCTCCCCCTGTGTCATCTCACTTCCCTCTAGTGCAGTGGAAGGCATTGGCACAACCACATATCTCTCCCTCAGGACAACCAGCAGCCTCAGTGATGGCTGCCATGGGGTATCTAAATGAGTCCCACACTTCATCTGATCCACCTCCGTTCTCGCCCCCACTGGCTCTAAGTGGGCAGGAAACCCATCTTCATATCAATTAAGGGCTTTTCTTTGTAAAAATCTGAACTTTAATCAGTTTCCCACCAAAAACAGACCCAGCTCCTGTTTCCTGCCTCCAGGGCGAAATTCAGCCCTCTTAGTCAGCAAGTGAACAACAAAGACAGTCCCAGAGTGGAGATTAGAATGTGATTTACAAATATGGGATTGACATCTGGCAGGAAATTTGTGTCCAAGACGGGGTGGCCACTGGCTCAATGATACGATTCCCACCTCTGATTCAGAAGAGTTGGGTTTAGGTCCCAGTCCACAATGCTAGCTCTGATACTGAGTTGACATCCAGGTAATGGTCGATAGGTGCGGGTGATCCCTGCCCTCATTGTAAAGTGTCGGTGGGACTCTTAATTTTTGGTTACAGCCTGTCTAGGAGAAGATACTCTGAAGATAAAAGCCATGATGAAGGCAGCAGGAAACCAGTTATGCTTCATTTCCCTCGTAAGTGGTTCAAGAATCTAATGTAAGAGACTTGAGTTAGGACCTGCCTTAGGGCAGCACACAACAGATGGGTGGACATAGGCTAACCTGTAAATCAGTGAAATGTAGTGAGCACTATTAGTTCATTGATACAAACTAGTTCTCATTCTGCAAAATACCAAGAGTCCCCAAATTCAGCAATTAAAAGCCAAGTTCACATACAATGTAGAAGATATCATCAGTGTTAATAACAGATACTCAAAGGAGAAGGAAGTGTTGAGCAGCAATTTCTGCACAAGCCATTCCATTTTCTATTTTAAAAACTGAACTCGACATTTCCAACTCATTAATTTCATAAAAAGGTAGTTATTCATTAGTGTTTTGTGCCTGCCATTTTGATATTTACAGTTCCATTTGCATCCTGACCTGCTTCAATGACAGGTCTTACTGGGGCGGAGGGGATGGGGGTGGGGGGAGGGGTGGACATACACCTCATGTCTCATTATCACGAAGACGGAGTTGCAAGTACCTAAAGCAAAAAAAAGCAGAGCCGGCTGGGTTCTGCTGTAATTTCAACCAGTATTACATTTTCCCATAACGTAAATGGTTCCAGATCAGCCCTCAGGTTGGTACAAACATAGGAGCAGGAGTAGGCCATTCAGCCTGTCGAGCCTGCTCCACCATTCAGTTAGATCATGGCTGATCATCTACCTCAATGCCACTTGCCTGCACTATCCCCATATCCCTTGATGACGTTAGTATCCAGATATCTATTGATTGCTGTCTTGAACATGCTCAATGATTGAGCTTTCACAGCCCTCTGAGGTAGAGAATTCCAAAGATTCACCATCTCACCTCAGTGAAAAAATTCCTCCTCATCTCAGTTTTAAATGGCCTACACCTTATTCTGAGACTATGTCCCCTGGTTCTAGACTCAGCAGCCAGGGGAAACATCCTATCTACATTCACCCTGTCATTTCCTGTAGGAATTTTGTAAGGTTCAATGAGATCATCTCTCATTCTTCGAAGCTCTAAAGGATACAGGCCCAGTTTCCTCAATCTATCCTCATAAGACAATCCTGCCACCCCAGGGATTAGTCTGGTGAACCTCCATTGCACTCCCTCTATGGCAAGTATATCCTTCCTTAGATGAGGAGACCAAAACTGTACACAATACTCCAGGTACAGTCTCACCAAGGCTCTATACAATTGCAGCAAGACTTCTTTACTCCTGCACTAAAAACCCCTTGCGATGAAAGCCAACATACCATTTGCCTTCCTAATTGCTTGCTGCACCTGCATGCTAGCTTTTAATGACTCATGAACAAGGACATCCAGGTCCCTTTGAACATCAACACTTCCCAACCTCTCACCATTTAAGAAATGCTCTGTCTTTCTGTTTTTTCTACCAAAGTGGATAACTTCACACTTATTCACATTATATTCCATTTGTCATGTTCTTGCCCATTCACTTAGCCTGTTCAAGTCCCCTTGAAGCCTCCTTGCATCCTCCTCACAACTTACATTCCCTCCTAGTTTTATGTCATCAGCAAATTTGGAAATATTACATTTGGTCCCCACATCCAAATCATAAATATAGATTGTGAACAGCAGTAGCCCCAGCATTGATTCTTGTGGTAACCCACTAGTAACAGTCTGCCATCCTGAGAATGACCGTTTATTCCTACTCTCTGTTTTCTGTTAACCAATTCTCGATCCATACCAGTATATTACCCCCAATTGCATGTGTTCTAATTTTGCTTACTAACCACTGTCTAGGACTTTATAAAAAGCCTACTGAAAATCCAAATACACCACACCCACTGGTTCTCCTTTATCTATGCTCAAAGAACTCCAACCAGTTTGTCAAACATGATTTCCCTTTCATAAATCTATGTTGACGCTGACCAATCATATCATTATTTTCTAAGTGTCTAGTTATTCCATCCTTTATAATAGATTTGAAAATTTTCTCTACTACTGACGTCAAACTAACAGGTCTGCAGTTCTGTTTTCTCTCTCCCTCCTTTCTTAAATAGCGAGGTTACGTTTGCTACTTTCCAGTCTGCAGGAACCTTTCCAGAATCTATAGAATTTTGCAAAATAACCACCAATGCATCCATAGCCACCTCCTTCAAAACTCTGGGATGTAGCTCATCTGGTTCAGGGGATTTATCAACCTTCAATCCAGTTAATTTTTTGAGTACTACCTCTTTATTAATACTAATTTCTTCCAGTTCCTCATTTTCCAAGTCCCTTGGTTCCAGAGTATCCCTGGGAGATTTTCTGTATCTTCCTCCATGAAGACAGACACAAAGTAATTGTTTAGTTCAGTGTGGCATCAGATTCTGCAAAATTAAATGAAACTTCCCAAAGAGGTATGTCTGGTGCCCCTAAAAACCACCAGAGCAATTCAGGGTGTAAGAGGAAACCAAAATGGCAGGTCTCCAAGTCAGATTGGATATAACAATAAAACAAGGATGCTGGATATTTCCCAGAAAGTAGAAAATGCCATGTTCAACTAAAAAAAGAGAAAGATGGGGAATGGCTTTATTAAAAATAAACTGCCCTACAAACATTTTTCTCCTTTTAAGGTCAACTGAAGGTGACTGATAACTTGATACTGCAAGTCTCAATGATGCAACTGTGCATTTGGCTCAAGGTCCTGGCTGAGGCTGCATAAATAAGATGGCCTTTCATAAACACATTTCAAAATATGGAACTAATGGTCTGAAAATTCTCTTGCCAAAACTACTGAAAAAGTTGAAATAAAAACAGGAAATACTCAGCAGATTAGTTAGCATCTGTGGTGACCTTTCATCAAACCTGGAAAGGTTAGAGATGCAACAGGTTTTAAACAAGTACAGAGGCAGGGAAAGTGGAGAGGGGGAAGAACAAAATGGAAGGTCTCTGATAGGCTGGAAGGCAAGAGAAATTAAATGACAAAAGAATGATGGTGCAAGGCAAAAGGAGATGGTAATGGAACAGGAAACAGAAGATGGGTCTGGAGGAGGTGTAAAAAGAATAGCAGAATCATTACCAACAGCTGCTGTTTAAAAATGGGGGCAGAGGTTACAATCTGAAACTGTTGAACTCAATATTTGAGTTCAGAAGGCCATAAAGTGCCTAATCAAAAACTTATGCTGAGCTTCACTGGAACAGTTTGGAGGCCGAGGACAGAGAGATCAGAGTGGGAGTGGGGCAGAGAAGTAAACTGACAGAGGTATTCTGCAAAGAGGTCACCCAATCTGCGTTTGGAACAAAAACAAGAAATACTGGAATCACTCAGCAGGTCTGGCAGCATCTGTGGAAAGAGAAGCAGAGTTAACGTTTCGGGTCAGTGACCCTTCTTCGGAACTGCGTTTGGTCTCCACAGTGTAGAGAACACCCCATCGTGAGCAGTGAATACAGTTAATTCACCCAGGAAGATTGCTTGGGACCCTGGACAATGGAAAACAGGGAGGTAAAATGGTGAATGTTGCATCTCCTGCACTTGCATGGGAAGGTAGCGTGGTAAGGGGAGGGGGTGTTGGGGTGACTGTGTAATGGACCATGCTGTTGCAGAGGGCACTGTCCCTTCGGAATGCTGAAAGGGGTGGGGAGGAGGATATGTGTTCGGTGGTGGCATCATGCTGGAGGTGGCAGAAATGACTGCGGATGATCTGTTCAATGTGGAACCTGACGGGGTGAAAGGTGAGAACAAGGGTAAACCCTATCATGGTTCTGGGATGGAGAATAAGGAGTGAGAGCTAAGGTCGAGGGTCCTGTCAACCATGGTGGAGGGGAATTCTCGGTTAAGGAAAAAGGAAGACATATTGGAAATACCAGTATTGAAGGTTGCATCATCAGAACAGATGCGACAGAGATGGAATGGAGTCTTTACTGGAAACAGAGTGGGAGGAAGTGTAGTCAATGTAGCTGTAGGAGTCAGTGGGCTTACAGTGGATATTGGTTGATAATTTCTGGGAATAAACTGAGACAGAAAAGTCAAGGAACGGAAGGGAAGAGTTGGAGACGGACCACATGAAGGTGAGGGAACGGTAGAGATTGGAAGTAAAGTTGATGAAATTTTCCAGTTTCATTACTTCAAAGGAAAGTCAGAGTGCCACCTGATCCTGTGGGTTTTCTGCCCGGCGTGTTAGTTTAAAATTACCCCTCAATGGCTTTGACTTTCCCAATAGTTAACTCAAGGAAATTAAGGATCATTGACAAAATAGCACAGAAGCAGTGGAGAGTTTGACAAGAGGTAGGACAGCATACAAATAAAAAGTAAATTTTTATGATGGAAAATTACTATTAACAATCCTGAACTTTGATAGGAATTAGAAATAATTGCAGGTACAATTACAATACAATACTCTTTGCCTTGTCTAATAGTGGGAAAGTGGCTACGAGTGGCAAGATTTTAGCTCAATTTCTGTCACAGTGGCTCACATTGAGCTGAATTTTATAGTGCCCTCGATGTCGGGAACAGTGGCGGGGGGGGCGGCGGCGGCGGGTGACGGGGGCATGAAGATTGCTCCAGATGAGGCCTGCCACCGACCTCGATGCCGCAGCACCCGTCCTGATACTGATGGCAGCGGCGAGGCCTGAGGTAATGAAGTTCCCATTACCTTCTGATGTGCCGCCGTGATCTTCATCCCGATGGCTGTCATTGCCACACCTACGAATCCCCATCTGGGAAAAGAGGTGTGACATCTGTGAGGAGGGGGGAGGAGGTAAATATATCAGTGTGGGAGTGGGGGAGCGAGGTCAAACTTACTTGATTGGTCTAGGGGGTGAAAGGAAGGGGTAAAGGTAAAAAAGGTCTGAACTTTGCGGGGGGTGGGGGAGGTGGGGTAAGGTAGTATATTCAAGCTAAGTATTTTGGGGTGGGGGAAGGGCAGGAATGGCATGTAATGCTATTGGGGAGGGGGGGGGGGGTGTGGGAGAGGGCCTGGAAAGATTTTTTTAATTAACTTTAATAATTGTAAATGAACTGTTCCTTTCAAAATTTGAACTGTCATTTAGGGCTGTGACCCCTTGAAAATTGGGCCGCGCCTGCGCAGTGGTGACAGACGCCGTTGCCGGGGACGACTTGCCTGCCCCCTCCACGTCATCGGGGGGGGGGGGGGCAGTCTGCCCCGGGCATGTTAATGAGCCACCACGTTTAAGATCACGGCAGCTGCGCGGAGTGAATGCCGTTCGTGTGGGCAATCATCTTTTACGGCCACAGCCTTACTTGGTGGTGGTCACATAAAATCCAGCCCATTATATGTATTTTAAACAATCACTTTGACTCGCTTTTACTGATTTGCAACATGCTCCAACTGAATACACTAAACACCTCCCCTTCCTTCCAGTTCAATCAATCTGTAAAGACGATGGTGTCCTCACAAAGTACAAGTGATAGTGAAAGAGAAAATATCGGGAAGAATGTTCAACATATTCAGACATTATATATCCCTGAATATCTGTATAGGCCTTATTATAGTGCAGCTAAAGTGTCAACACTTTTGTAATCAAAGACCTTCTGGGACACATGACAACATTTTTCTTCATTTAATCTAGAATTAGCCATGATGTTCACCTCTGTGACCAATCTCTAAAATGTTAAATGGGAAATTACATTAACTAGATCAATAATTAACACAGACCATATATATTGCACTGAATTTTTTTATTCCATTGGGTCAGAGAAGACATGGCCCACTAAACAAGCAAGAATTCTAACAATTTGAATGAGCCATTTCACTCCTTATTTGCAAATGCAATTTAATTATTTGTGAAATTCCTGATGGAATATGATGACCATTCCTTCAGCAGTGTCAAATAATGTGCCTGGGCTTCTATTTGTCAATGATCAAGTACTTTTACTCATGGGAGGTGGGAATCTTCCCTTTCTCCATTCGGGCAACATCCGACAGAGTCGGATTATTGCAGGACCTATTCAATTTTCATCCCATTGAAATCAGATTACCATCCAGGTGGTGAAGGTGAAGATTACCTTCATGGCATTTTCTAGCTTTTCATTATATACAGTATAATCCTGATAAATTTAGCAGGCCAGGACAGACCAAAGCAGTTATATATCCAAAAACATATCCATCTAGCATGTGAGACCTACTTCTAAATGACATACTGCATACATCATACTGCTACCTAATTGGCTCAAATATCATTTATAAAAAGAAACAAGCCACAATCGAAGAGGTAGGCACCTACAATTGGATATGTTGCATCTTAGAAGAAGGGTTAAATACAAAAAGTCATTTTGCACTGTTGTTTTTTCTAACTTTATCATTTCAGCTCTCCTGAAGTGGAGGAGCCAAAGATTTAGCAGCAGTTATTGAGCTACAGCATTGGGAGTCAGTTCCCTTCTACGCAATTTCAGACAGAGTACAGAGGTTGCAGCTCCCAGTCTTTTTTACAAACTTCCCTGACCAACAGCGGTTGGCCTCTAATTGACCTCAGAATGTCCCTATTTACAGTACTTGACTACGGAGAATAGCTGAAGAGGTCGATCAGTTTTCTGACCCAGTAAGATTCTCTAAGTGCCAAGCTAAATATAAGTCCACCTTCCAGCAGGCAACTTTCTTCAAGGCAGTAATGGACTAACAAGACATGAACAACTTCCCTCCTTACATAATATGACATTACATGTGCACTACCCAGCACAAACATTCCTCTCATTATAAAACAACAAATCCTCCACTTACTATGGTTTGTGACATGGGAGATCGGCTAGTGACCAAAAATGGGCGGCACAGTGGCGCAGTGGTTAGCACTGCAGCCTCACAGCTCCAGGGACCCGGGTTCAATTCTGGGTACTGCCTGTGCGGAGTTTGCAAGTTCTCCCTGTGACCGCGTGGGTTTTCGCCGGGTGCTCCGGTTTCCTCCCACCGCCAAAGACTTGCAGGTGATAGGTAAATTGGCCATTGTAAATTGCCCCTAGTGTAGGTAGGTGGTAGGGAATATGGGATTACTGTAGGGTTAGTATAAATGGGTGGTTCTTGGTGGGCACAGACTCGGTGGGCCGAAGGGCCTGTTTCAGTGCTGTATCTCTAAATAAATATAAACTTCCATGTAGCGTACTAATAGCTATTGCATAATAAAGGCGAATATTTTCATAGGGCTCTTGATTATTTTAAAAACATTTCTGATATTCCGATTGAGCCTTATAGTTACATTACAAAGGTAATTTAGTGTCTTGCTGGTTTTCATATATCCCTTATAGCACAACAATTACTACAAGAACAATAGCGTCTGTATCCCCAGCGACACCTTCTTGAAATTAATTTTTTAGAAGACAAAAACCACTATTTAAGTAAAATATGAAAGATAATCCTGCTTCTTTTCCCCCCAGAAACAGAAAGTGGAAATGCTTTCAACGGTGAACACATTTTTAATATATATATATTATCAGGACAATAACGTGAAGTTGCAGGCAACCTTCCAAAGTGAAACAGAAATCCGCACCAGACAAATGTATCTGCAGCCAGAATAAATCACTTAAATATCCAGAGAACCTTGAGGGATATGACATTCACTAGTGCTTTTAATTCAAATGACTCCAGAGTCGAGTGCAGGAAAAAGCTGATGAATTACTAAACGCTAATTTACTAATTTATTCATTACAGTGATATATAATACAAAGAAATGCCAAGAACAATTTAAAATGGTAGTATTGAATTTATGCATATTAAAGAGCAATGAGAAAGACTTTTGTCATATTTTATATCAACTATGAAAATATCTCTATGCAAACGGTTTCCAATTTTCAGGTGTTTCCAAGCTATTGATTACATACAATTCACAACCACATCAAGTGCTTTTTTTTTTTACATTAAGATGTTCCCAGACTTTGTTTTTTCTTTTCAAATAAGATTTTTTCTTCAAATACCTCCCTACCTTCTGGGGTTTTATCCATGACAAGCAATGTCCTGGTCTAAAAAGAAGGAAAGCAACCTAATCATTTCCAACAATGTTGTGTAAGTGTCTACTTAGAGCCTACCCGCAGCATCCTGCCTAAGGAATGTCTAAAAGGAATGCCTTAGCCATGCATGGATGCACACTGCAGTTCAAAATAAAGGATCCTTACATTCTATCACTTCGTAGAATCCTTGCCCTAAATACAAAAGCATATGTTATTCTGAAGTCAACTTATTTATCTTCACTTATTATAGAATCATAGAATGATACAGCACAAAAGGAGGCTACCCAGACCATCGTGTCTGTGCCAGTTCTTTGAAAGAGCTTTCCAATTAGTCCTACTACCTTACCCTTTCGCAACAGCCCTGCAAGCTCTTTCCCTTTCAATTACTTATCCAAGTCCATTTGGAATGTTATTACTGAATCTATTTCCACCACCCTTTCAGGCAGTATATTCCAGATGGTAACAACTCATCACATTAAAAAAATGTCTTCTCATCTCACCTTTCATTCTTTTGCATATGCTTTGTTGTTGGTTAGACCACACAACCTACTCTGACGACCGACCACTCCAGTCAAAGCCCACAATCAAAATATATGATTCTGATTTTAAGAGGCATCTTGACAAATACATGAATAGGATGGGAATAGAGGGATATGGTCCCCGGAAGTGCAGAAGGTTTTAGTTTAGGCAGGCATCAAGATCGGCGCAGGCTTGGAGGGCCGAATGGCCTGTTCCTGTGCTGTACTGTTCTTTGTTCTTTGATTGTGGTGGGAGAAATGCACTGTTAATTCAATCCTGTCGCTCCACAGATCGCCTAACATATCATTTTAAACTTTCCAAATTAAAGAACGACCCAGCCAAATTCTACCATCTATTAACCCACGAATGAGGCTAACCATACCAGGTGGTTTTAAATAAACAAATTAACTCTTTAATTAGAAGAACTAAATTCTTAAACACTATGAAGATATAAACAATATTTAAAATAGAAAAAATTAGAGTCCTTGCAAATTTACAGTCCAATGTTGCTTGAAGTCCTCACAGCCGTCTGATGGGGGAAAAAAGGTTCTTCCACAGTAGAACAGTCTGTAGTCTATTTCCAGCAGTAAGTGATGCTTTCCTTCTCCTTTTCAACAATTAACAACTTACAAACACTTTCAATAGAATCAATCTGACTTTAGAGTTTTTGAGGAATAAAAGATTGTCACAGTCTGACTTCCCTTCCTTCAATTTAAATTATCAGAGATCTCTGTTTTGGCTTGATTTTTTTTTAGAATTTTGAGAGATGATAATAATTAAACAGACTAAAATTCTCTTCCTTCAGTTTAAATAGTTGAGAGCTCTTTTCTCAAGCTAACAGCAGTTGTCTGTCTGTGTTCTGTTAGAACAAACTATCTTCAACTAAAAAGCCAGTTCAAAATTGAATTGTAACAAATGTATCACTTGAGACTCACTCCAAGTGGCTGTATCTATGGTAACGAGAATGCACCCTTTGAATCACAGTCTCCAAATGGTTGTATCCAATGGCAACCAAAAATGCATTTTCTCTAACTCCTGAGGCTTGCTGGTTCTTAAAGCAGTATTGATCCTTTTCCAGCTTTAAAGGCAAACCGCATATATCCCAGAGGAAAAATAAAACTACAGGACCATGACACTTAGTCTATATTTATTTACAGGTAATTACATTTCTGTGTTTTTATTTATTTTTTTACACACTAACTTGCACTAAGTGCTAAGAACCGCCAAAATGTTAAATACTTGCTGCTTCCACTAACCATAACAAGTATTAAAGGCAAAAAGAAGCACTTTTTTTCCTTTATGTCAGTCATGTTCAGTAGGTAGCACTCTTGCCTCTCATTCAGAAAGTGTGGGTTCAAGTCCCAGTTGCAGAGCACAGAAATCTAGGCTGGCATGCCAGTACACTACTGAGGGGGTCCTGCCTTTTGGATGAGATGTTAAACTGAGGCCCCATCTGCTCTTTCAGATGGACATAAAAGACCCCATGGTGCTATTTCTAAGAAGAGCAGGGATATTATCCTGGTGTCCTGGCCAATATTTATCTCTCAATCAACTTCACTATACAGTTTATTTGGTCATTATCACATTGCTGTTTCGGGAGCTTGCTATGTCCAAATTACTTGCGATTTTTCCCACACTACAACAGTGACTAAAACATTTCAAAAGTACTTAATTGGCTATCTAGCACTTTGGGACATCCTGCGGTCAGCTAGGTTCTATATAAAAGCCTTTTTATTCTGCACTGAATTTCCACTCTCACAAATTCTCAACTTCCTACCCAGTTCACGATCCACTCAGTTCACGCTGCGATCTGTGATTGCACTCTGTCCAGCTTTCTAAATTGAGATTAAATTGGCAAACTTGGCGAGAGAAGCCACAGGATGGCTGTGTAGGGGCAGCAGTTCTTCCTTGGTTGGGACTGAGGCACATTGTTGAAACAGAATAGAGACACCTTTACTCCAAATCTAAGCTGGCCTACCAGTACTTGATGCTGACATCCAAGCTGCTTGTACATAGTTTTAAGATGTTCTTTGCACTTTTTAATTTGCATATGGGTTGGCAGAGGTTTTTAATCACCATTCTCACAGATGATGTAACGGATTGGTGTAAGGATTCTTTATTGTGAGCTGCAGTGTTTATCAATGGGGGACTGAGGCACTCCTTTCAGATGTCCCTTAGCCAGGTTATTGTGGGCAAGTTTTGAGTGGACACTCACATAGCACAGTTGGAAATCATTAAATTGCGAAATTGGAAGTGTTCCATTTCCCTCGCGCAAAGAACCTAGAAATGTAAATGAAAAACAAAAAAAAAATTGCTGCTGTGAGAAAATGGCGATAGTCTGCATAACTTGTTTAATTTGCCAACAGTTGGAAAAAAAACAATTATTCTATTATCTGAAGACTTTTCTCCTCCAATTTCTAAGGTGAGTGACAGCTTGTGTGACAGCAAAACAAGTTCTCCCTTTTTACCCTACGGTGCCTTAATATTTAAGTGGTTATCAGTTTTTCAATCATTATTCTAATAATTTACAGGTAGCCCAGGCATATAGGATGAACGATGCCAGTAATGAGTATCCTGCTGGCCTGTGGGCTGTCATTTAAAAGTGTATTCAATAAGTATGATGTAAAGCTGTTTTGAACATAAAAGTCTGTCACAGCTAATGTCAACAGCCTTGGCACTATTTTCGCGTCCACTTCATATTTTCTGCCAGAGTTAAAACAACAAAGTAGAAGAAGCAATTTTCAGTTGATGAATGATGCATGAGACAGCACAATTAATTATGCTGGTTAAGTAGACAGGGCTTCATTTTTTGTTCATGTTACACAAGCCAGGCTGCCCATTGGGGATTGCCATTTGTTTATTCAACAGATTCGCTCAACTTAAAACAACTTGCTCTCATTCAAATTTAAAAGGTGTAAAACTCCTGTGCTAAAATTAGTGGGAGGATGCTCTTAGAGTTGGAGGGGGATGGGTGAGAAAGTGCTGAATCCTGCCAAGAGCAATAATCAGCCACATTTCTTCCAAAACAGTCTATATGTGAATTTAAGTCACACTGTGGCACTTCCTGCTAATTCTGTAACATTTATGTGAAAGCATGTGGCTTGGTAGGGGCAACATTCCTGAACTGTTCCTCAGTTTGCCTTCCTGAATTTCTGTCTTAGCAGTACTCTGTGTGCAAGAGTTCTACTCACAAGCATGAAACATACTTACGTATTTATTAGTTTTTGGTACGTAACACGATACAAGAAATTTGGCATTTTTTACAAAAAAATTGCTGCAGATTATTGGCAGCTCACGTGTCTTTGAATTTGGTCTGCTAGATATTCTGTCATAAGCTTGCTGATTGGAGGGCATCTCCTGCTGGACTTTAGAACTGCTGCTTGCCACAGAGATGCCCCCTCCCCCCCCTAAGCCCTGGCAGTACTTCTAGCTCAGAAGGCATTTTCATGCAGGAAATGGTTTCTTCAGGGTCTCAGGCTGTCACTTCCAGACTGAAAACAGAGAAAGCCTAAGCCTTTATATTAACTTGGCATCATGCTTCATATGATCTGGAACTGTTTTCCAAAGCAAGCTGCTTTTATTTGTTTTAAGCAGCGTACTTCCACCAGAGGGAAATTATTTTTGGAATGATATGCTGATGGCAGATGTTCGAGGGAAAGGATTAAACATGGAAGGCAAGGCTGTTCGACACGTGACTCTCCCTAGAGTTTAGATATGAACATGCTTCTACGAATCCTCACACAATGGCAGGGAAATTCCTCGGAGCCACTCCCGCTCCACCAACATTATTTTGCAGAAAGTTCAATGGAATTACATAACATGTATGAAAATGCATGGAAACAGGTATTTTGGCCCAACTGGTCTATGCTGGTGGTAACATCCAATTCATGCCAGTTTCTACAGTGCTGCTAACTGTGTCAATCAGTAATTCATCATTAGCAGCAACCTACAGAATCATAAAAGGTTTACGGCACAGAAAGAGGCTACTTGGCCCATCATGTCTGTGACGGCCGAAAGAAACGAGCCACCCAGCCTAATCCCACTTTCCAGCATTTTGTCCATAGCCCTACAGGTTATGGCACTTCAGGTGCACATCCAGGCACCTTTTAAATGCGATGAGGGTTTCTGCCTCTACCACCCTTTTAGGCAGTGAGTTCCAGATCCTCACCACCCTCAGTGAAAAAACCTTTCCTCATCTCCCCTCTAATCTTTCTACCAATCACTTTAAATCTATGCCCCCTAGTCACTGACCTCTCTGCTAAGGTAAATAGGCCCTTCCAATCCACTCTATCCAGGCACCTCACACTTTTGTACATCTCAATCAAACTTTCCCTCAGCCTTGTCTGTTCCAAGGAGAAGACCCCGAGCCTATCCAATCTTTCCTCATAGCTGCAATTTTCCAGTCCTGGCAACATCCTCGTAAATCTCCTCTGCACCCTCTCTAGTGCAATTACATCCTTTCTGTAATGAAGTGATCAGAACTGCACACAGTACTCAAGTTGTGGCCTAACATAATTTGATATAGTTCCAGCATAACTTCCCTGCTCTTAAATTCTATGCCTTGGCTAACAAAGGAATGAATTTCATATGCCACCTTATCGACCTTTATCAACCGTACTTTACAGTCCTGCCCAATCAACAAGGTGCTCAGTACTGGTACAAATGCATTATTTGTATTAATATAAAGAAAAAGTGGTATCAGCAATGACTAAATGCAGTTTCCATCACTCCCTTCTTCTTAAAAGCAAAATACTGCAGATGCTGGAAATCTGGAATAAAAATGGAAAGTGCTGGAAATACTCAGCAGGTCTGGCAGCATCTGTGGAGAGATGAACAGAGTTAATGTTTCAGGTCGATGACCTTTCATGAGAATCGAACTGAAACATTAATTTTGTTTCTCTCTCCACAGATGCTGCCAGATCTGCTGAGTATTTCCAGCAGTTTTGGTTTTTACTCCCATTTTCTTACCTTTTCTCTACTCCTGAAGGTGCCAACATTCACTGGCATTGAGTTCTGTGGATATTGACAGACCTCTGCTCCCTCACACAAGTGACCATTCCTCATGTGCGAATTTAGGAATGTATATTGAGTTAATCGCTGTGAAACACTGGGTGACATTGGGCTTGAATCCTTTTGGTATCCAAAAAGAAGTACATTTAATACAAGTATGCACAAAACAGAATATCACACACAACTCCCTCTTTATTGTTCTAAGAATACAGCATTGCCCTTATGGTAATCTGTTTGCTGAATAAACTATATTGCAGGCTGAAAAGATAGTGTTGGAATATGGTACTGTGTCATTAAGATTCCAGATACAAAATACCAAAGAATAATTTGATATGCATTTGAATGAAAAGGTCTAGGTGTTATTGTCAAAATTCAACTTCCACAATTTTAGACAATTCAGCATTTTCAGCTTCTAAGATTAATATTTTGTTCCCAAGAAGAATCTTTTTACATTGTAGACTTCAGCCTGCAAGCCTACCTCTCAATTATCATCTTACTGCTGCTTCCAGCTGTATATACAAGTCTAAAAATCTGATGATCATGACAGTTATTTATTATTAAGAAACTAAAATAAACTTAAAATGTCTATTCTTCAGGAAAACTGAAATGTCCAATTCCCACATAAAGTAACACTGGTTTAAAACCACCAGCCATGTGGAAGCTCACAATGATTCTCAAAGCTGTGCTATCTTTTCCAGGAATAGACAATAAACTGCAAGCAGAATAAACATTTACATCTCATGCCCCAAGGACCAAATAAATGAAACAATAAAAACGTTCAATTTGAAAGATTTATATTAGGACACAAAAGAAAAAAAATCCATTTGATTTAAAATGCTCCGTAGATTCCCTTTGATTCGTATATCTTATATACTAAGAATAAGCATTTGGCCTTTGTCAATATTTCTTTTCTCCAATCAAAAATTCAGCTTGCATAAATTTAATTTCAGTTACAAATACTGGAGGGAGATGCCTTCCTGGGAACAGATGTACCAATAAGTTTGGGTATGCAGTTCACTAAAGCAATAGGGAGTTTGGATCACATCCCTCCAGGCCAATAAAGAACTTGGGCCCATAATTCATTAAACTGGCAAAGAACTAAAGCTCATAATCCACTAGTCTAGCTGTGAACCCAGGCACTCCCCAAATAGTCCAATAGAGAATTTATACACATTCCCACTTGACTGACAGAAAACCCAGCCACCTCCCCCATTTGACTGACAAGAACCTGTCATGCTCACGGGAAGTGAAGCGAAGGAAATACAAAAATAAACCAAAGCGTTATTAAAAAAAGAACAATTTAAAAAGACTGGTATACTTGCCTTCAACAAGATGGAGAACAAAGTCACGTGACACATACCTTCTCCTGTACTGGAATACACATTCAAGTGTGCTAGAGCTGAAACTCATTAACCCTGTCTGCACTAAAATTAAACAGGCTGCGTTTGCTGACAATGCAACCATCAGGTGGTACAGTACTTGCACATGTGCTGTCTGCGACATTTTGGGCAGCTGCCAGGATTAAAGATGGCGCTGCTCAATTTATCACAAAAAACAAATTAAATTGAATCGCTGTGATCCCACTCCACCCCGAACAATACCCCCTTCTCTTCCCCAGTGCTGCCTCCTGCGCCTGCCTGCTCGCCGCTCGCTCCTGGTCTCGCCGCTGCCTTCCCTTAGCCACACGCTCTCTGCTTCAACCTCCCACCCTGCACCTGTTGGTCACTTGCTCCAGGCCTCACCACTTCACCCCCTTCGCTCCCTCCCTCCCCCCACTCCCACCCACTTCTCTCCCCCACTCCCGCCTGCTTCTCCCCCCACCCCGCTCCCTCCCGCTTCTCTCCCCCCCTGCTCTCTCCAACCCCCACTCCTGCTCCCCACGGAGGAAGCAGGGGAGAGAGAGTGGCAAGATAATGATAGGCAGGGGAGGGGAGGGAGACTGCAAGCGAGAGATTGGTGGAGAGGGGGATGTTGGGTTCCCGCTGGGCAGTGGGGCTGGATGATGTTCCAGTACGTAATGATGTTTTCGTGCGCATGCGCAGATTAGTCCTGGCAAGAACGTAGACTGCACATGTGCAGCACCTTACTGACAGCAAGAGATCGTTCTGCGCAAGTGCGCAGCTAGGAGCACTCTGATAATGTTGGGGCGCCAGATGTGTTGTCAGGAGTCACTTTGTTTATGAATTTACCTTTAAAGGTAACCATTTGTGAGAAAAAAGGGAGTCAATTCATCAGTCGTCAAGACATCAGAACATCAGTCTAAGATCTCCAGCCACAGAGAGAACACTGAAAGCCATCTTGAATTCCAGCACAAGTCTGAGAGAGAGAGATCAATTCCAGCTAAGACTGCTGAACCCTGCTGAGATGAATTGGCAACCAACTGCAGCAGAATGCCTTTGAACAACTCCTCCAGCACGAAAATTAAACTAAGAAAAACCAGCAGCATCTTCAAACTGAAGTGTTGACCGCCGGAAGACTTCAGAAACCCAGCAAGGACAAGACAACCAGCAAACAAGCCTGCAACTTTAAAACTTACTTTCCAAGAGGATCTCACAGGTTTTTCAAGAAAACAGCAGACTTTTACACCTTGAACTCTTAACGCCCCTTACACTTTACCTTCTATCTATCTTTTCTTGACTGTCTTGAGACTTAAGTTACTTTCATGGGTCCTTGGAACTTTGTGTGAGAGAGGTGCAGTGTTTTTGAAATATACTGTTACAAAGCAAATTCCAAGACATTTAAAGAATTAATCCTCATATTGTTACCAAAATTGTAAACAGAAATCTCTCAATAGTTCAGTGTACTTAGTTTAACAGCCCAGAAGATCCCATATTTAATCCTAGATGAAACTCTGCCTATACATTTCTTTTCTACATATACTCGCCCTACAACATATATTCCCTATTTTACCAATACTCAACTCCACTTCCTTTCTTATCTTTCTATCCCACCTAAATGTATTCAATTACACATTGACAACAGGAGGGTAACATAATGGGCTGAAATTTATGTTGCCACCGCTGTGAGTAGCGGTGGCCGTAAACAATGGTGGCCCGCACAGCTCATTTAAATGATCGGGACTGGAGGATTGCATTGTCTTTCTCTAGTTCCACTTCTCCACAGGTCACAACATATATTTAAATGTTTTACCCAGTTACCAATATGGCCAATTATGTACTTTATCTATTTTAGTTTCAGAATAAAATACACCAACCAGGTTTCTTTAATAAACAGAATTATTAATTTATTATAAATCAAGACTTATTCAATAAAGATGCAAAGCTTATTAACACACTGGTTGAAATGTGAAAGTTCCCTTCTAAATTAACCCAATATACACACACACACACCAGTTAAAGAAAAAATGAATACTGCAAAGTTCTCGATACAAAAAAAGACAAAAAAATACTTTGGCCAAACACTTGTTAATTCTTGAAGGACGAGGATAAAATATGGCATGTTCCCAGGTGGTCCCTTATTCTGGCATCCAATTATGTTTAGACAGCTGTCACTGGGATCTTTTTGGAGCAGTTCTTTTCAGGCGACATCGAGGATTAGTCTGGTAGGCTTTCCAGGAGAATCGCTGCATCAGGGGTTTCAGCTATCACACTGGATTCTCAGGGTTTCTCAAAGAGGTGGAAAAAGGATGAGCTGCTGGCTTCTTTCTTAGCAGGCTTACCCCCAACTGACTCAAAATAATATCCAAAATGAAACCAATTATTGACCACCATAAAAAAACAAAGTGATTACTGACAATGCAGCCGGCAGCTGACGTCATAAGACTGCGCCAAACTGCGCACATGGCGCTGCTGAAATAATCGCACGAAGACAACCTAAACACATGGCAGTACACAATGGCCAGAGGGAGAGAACAAGCGGGCCAGGGAGGAAGCGAGCAAGTGGGTTGGGGAGGCAGAGAGCGAGCAGGTCGGGGAGGCAGAGAGCGAGTAGGTAGGGGTGGGAGAGAGCGAGCGGGCCGGGGTGGGAGAGCGCGAGCGGGCCGGGGTGGGAGAGCGCGAGCGGGCCAGGGTGGGAGAGAGCGAGCGGGCCGGGGTGGGAGAGAACGAGCGGGCCGGGGAGGGAGAGCGCAGGCGGGGGTGGGCGAGCGGGCGGGGGATGGCCGAGTGGGCGGGGGTAGGTGAGTGGGCAAGTGGGCGGGGAGAGAGAGCGGGCGGGGGGGGGCGAGGGGGCGGGTGGGCCAGGACTGGTTGGCACATGACGTCATCACGTAACGCGGGCAGAGAGCAGGGGTGGGGGAAACGGGAAGAGAGCTTGGAGGTGTCGGGTGCGCTCTTCCCCCCCCACCAACCGCACGCCCCCTCACCCACTCTCCCTCCCCCGCCAGCTCCTCCTCCCCGCCCACTCCCCCATCCCCCGCCCGCTCACTCCCTCCCCGGCCTGCTCGCGCTCTCCCTCCATGATCCGCTCGGTCTCTCCCTCTGGCCATTGTGTACTGCCATGTGTTTAGGTTGTCTTCGTGTGATTATTTGAACAGCGCCATCTTTAGTCCTGGCAGCTGCCTGACGTCGCAGACTGTGACGTTTTAGTGTCACAGGCTGCATTTTCGCATGTGCCACTGCAGCGCCACCTAGTGGTTGTGTGGTCAGCAAACGTAGCCATAAAAATGACATGTCACTTCTCTGTAAACAACTCCCATAGTCATCAAGGCTTCTGCTGTTTACTTAGCTTAAGCCATGTGACTTGCAGTGAGGGTTTATTTTTACACAAAGTCCCAAGTCCTTCCAGTGACCTTTTTAAAAAAAAAGTCCAGCACCTATGGAATCTCTTTAATCTTTCAATTTTGTCATATGGAACACTATTTGAATGCTTACTGGGTATTGAAAATAACTGCTGCCCGTTTGCATTCTGAGAGACAGTTGCACAGAGACACAATGGAATCCCTGATTCAATTAGCCAGATGAGCTTTGTCAATAATGATTATCAAAAGACATTGAGAGACATTGTCTGTGTAAGATCCAGCATACCACACCCCCCTCATATTTCTCCCCCCCCCCACCCCCCCCCACCACCATCACACGGAGTGTGTCTGGTAAGCTGTGAAGAATCAACAAATCTCGCAAGCAATGCTGTTCCAAAACAAAGAGCTAGTCACATGACTAACCTGCTGGCCAACTTGGGAATTTATTGAATTGTGTTCACAGTAATGTTTTGAGGCAGACTGCATTTTGAAGACCAAAGAGAAGCAAGGTCTCTCTCTGTCTGTCTGTCTCTCACACAAAGTTCCAAGGACCCATGAAAGTAACTTAAGTCTCAAGACAAAAGACCCTGCAGCCTTCTGGTACCAGCAAAACAAGTTTGAAAATGTGCACTGGGCCCCAACGAGAACTGCAAGACTTAATGTTAATCAAAGACTTTGCATCCAACCCAAAACCAGTAACTGAATTCCATCTACTACTTCAAACCTTCCACCCTTTAATTCTTTCTCCTCCTCGGTATCTAATTGTGTGTGTGTTTATCGCATATGTATGCTAGCGTGGTTGCATCATGTATTCTTAGTAGTTTTAGCTGAGTTAGAGATTTAAGGTTAATAAACTTGCATATTTTTTGTTTGAACCTGAGAAAGCCTGTCTGGTTGATTCCTTTACAATTACAATTACAGAGCAGTGAGCAAGGACTCACTGAGGGAAAGCTAAAAACACTGTGTTTTAAAAGTTAAACCCTGTTACGACCAAATCAGGAAAAGGCCGAGAGGGGAGCCCTGGACCCCTTCCTCACCTGATCATGACAATATTAAAAAATGGAAGCACTTTCATAACACCATTTACAACTAATTAATTTGATTTTATCCTTCTACTCTATATTTCTCTTGCTAACTTATTTTCTGCATGATTATCCTATCTATTCACTATTAATTGAACCTGGTTGGTTTTATTTTCCAAGTTTCCCCTACTGCCCACGCCCCATATTTAAATATATCATCGTTTCCCTATTTAACTGTTTTGCCAATATATTAGCACCCCCCCTATTCAGATGTAGCCACTTCCTTGTGGAATAGCTTCCAATTGTCCCAGAACTGGTACCAATACCCAACAAACTGGAATCCCTTTTTCTGGCACCACTGCTTTAGCCATACATTCATTTCCCTAATCTTTAAGCATTAAAATTCAAAGTAAAGGGACATACGTCTCAACACGACATGGAAAATTTATTTCCTACTCAAGCTGATTTTTTTTACCACCAATATTTCACCCCAAAGAAAACTGACACAAATGTTCAGCCTGAGTCATTTGGGTTACTTCATATTACCTCCAGCAAAAGAGATTAAGACACAACTCAATTTAATTGTGTTTTTTTGCATGATTAATATTAAATCTTGTACTCATGCCAACTTTCTTGGTAAAATTTATGACAGCGAGAAACTTAGCTTCTTTGCATCATAATCATAAGTATCCTTAACAAACATTATGGGTTTTCAGAATGTAAAGACCTTTGCTTGGAGCTTCAATGTCCAATATAGAATTGGAACAGTCTTCCAAGTAAACTCTTTTTAATACAATGCATTTATTTATTTATTTAGATATACAGCACTGAAACAGGCTCTTCGGCCCATCGAGTCTGTGCCGACCATCAACCACCCATTTATACTAATCGTATACTAATCCCATATTCCTACCACATCCCCACCTTCCCCTACCACCTACCTATACTAGGAGCAATTTATAATGGCCAATTTACCTATCAACCTGCAAGTCTTTGGCAGTGGGAGGAAAGCGGAGCACCCAGCGAAAACCCACGCGGTCACAGGGAGAACTTGCAAACTCCACACAGGCAGTACCCGGAATTGAACCCGGGTCGCTGGAGCTGTGAGGCTGCGGTGCTAACCACTGCGCCACTGTGCCATCCAGCTGGCACAGCTGGCATTTATTGTCCATCCCAAGTTCCCCTAAGGTAGTAGTGGTGGGTCACATTCTTGATAGCGGTTGGTGATTGTTTTCTAGACCACATCAGAGGGCAGTTGAGTCAACCTCATCGGCGTGGGACTGGAGTTTCATAAAGGCTAGGCTGACAAAGAATGGCAGGCTTCCTTCCTTAAAAGGACCTTATTAAACAGTTGTGCTTTTACGAGTACCATCTTTTTATTTCTAGAGGTTTTGTTTTAAATTGTATTCATGTTCTCAAACTGCTATGGTGGGATTTAAACTCTCATTCTCTAGATTATTAGTTCAGGATTACTGGTCCTGTAATATAACCACTACACTACTGTACCCATATGTGTGCGTCTGCCCATATATTCTGGTGTGAGGATACCACGCTCGGCGACCACGCTCTGGAAGTGGTTCAAGAGTTCACCTACCTAGGCTCAACTATCACCAGTAACCTGTCTCTCGATGCAGAAATCAACAAGGGCATGGGAAAGGCTTCCACTACTATTATAGCACAACAGGCTGAATGGCCTCCTTCTGTGCTGTAACTATTCATTGATTCTAATGCAGACTGTATGTATTTCACTATGTAGCTGTGACACAGGTTTCTTCATCTTGATCTTAATCAGAATAATATTGTAATAAGCCAACTGTAAGAAATCATTATTTGAAATTTTGGACCATGAATGCTGATTTGGCATAAAGATCTTTCATTCTGAGTTGGCACTTAACTTCAGAGTACTCACCTAATACTTCACTCAGGGAAGTGGGGGGAGGGGAGATACAATTTAAGTAAATAGAAGCTTTGATGGGATATTCAATTAAATATTCCCATTCTGAGTGAAATATGGAGGCCAATTTTGGGCAGTAAACTGGCAGAGTGGATTGTTGCCCATGATAGAACATGCCCAATATTCATTTCTATTGATAAACTTCAAGTTCTGAAGCAGACGGAAACTCTGCCTTTGCCAGTTTACTGCCCAGGAGATGAAGGTGTGTTTATCCCCAAAAGACATGTCCCAAATATTGAGCTTTGAAAAACTGTAACTTCACCAGATGGAATACAGTCAAACTGTGATTCCAAAGCATTCAAATATTCTACACATTGAAAGCTGGAGGATAACATATTCAATGAGCTAAAAACTAAAGCAGTGGTTTTGTTGTTGCTAATAAATGGCACTTTGATGAAGCAGTGCTATTTATCTTCATTCCATTCCTTCTGTTAAAGAAAAGCTTCTACTATAGCTAAAAACAAATGATGAAAGAAGCAATGGTATTGTGTCAATGAAAGTGCCTCTCAGACTGTTTCTGAATAAATATTTATTTACCAGCCATTGCTGTTATTAAATCTCAAGAGGACTGTCTCTAGATAGCTAAGTAAAGCCAATAATCTGAACCGTACAAATACAGAATGTACCCCAACTGGCCTTCTGAATACTCCATTTCCATCACAGCTAGCAATCTGCAAACATACTTTAATCATGTCATAAATTGGAATCTGCTTTAAAGAGTTATTGTAAAGTGAATATAGAATATATTTGTTCAGTAGTTATATTCAGGATGGTATCAAGCTATTTCTGATGGGACTAGTAGATACAATGGCCCCAATTTTCAATAATTAGAATGAAGTAAATCCAGCTGGAATTTATATTCCTGCTACAAAGTTTTTAAAAACATATTTATGATGACAATATATTTTCAGTCAGAAATTTATGACAATCTCAAGGTTTATCAAGAAATGTGCTCTAGTATTCTATTTAATTTCTGTAGGCTTAGAAGACAAAAACATAAGAATTTATAAAAGATGAAAAGGCCATTTATCCCCACCTTTCCAGGATACCAATGGACTCATTATTAATGGAATGGTGGCCTTTATCTCAAGGGGGTTAGAATTTAAAAATGAGGAATTGATGCTTCAGTTGTACAGAGCCTTGGTCAGATTGTATCTCGAGTATGGCATTCAGATTTTGGCACCAAACCACAGGAAAGATATATTGGCCACAGAAGGCATACAGCACAGATTCGCCAGAATGATACCAGGGCTTAAAGGATTAAATTATAAGAGTAAATTGTGGAAACTTGGCTATATTCCCTTGAATTTAGAAGGTTAAAGGGTAATCTAATTAAGGTTTTTAAAAATATAGGGATTTAATAGCGGTAGATAGAAAAACTATTTCCTCTGATGGAGAAATCCAGAACAAGAGGGCATAATTTTAAAACTAGAGGTGGGTCTTTTAGGAATGCAATGAGGAAGTGCTTTTTCCACACAAAGGATAGAGGAAATCTGTCACAAACTCCTCAAAAGGGATGATGCTGGGTCAATTGAAATTTTCAAGTCTGAGATATATTTTAGTTGGGTAAAGGTATCAAGGAATATGGAGCGGCCTGCTATGATCTGACTGAATGGAGGAACAGGCTCGAGGGAGTGAATGACCAACTCAATTCTATGTTTCTATATTTACTTCACAATAATTCCTTAACACAGATTTATGTAATATGAGGGAAATTGGGTATTAAGAAATTTTGACAAATAAATCTGTGTTTGTATTGCTCAGACCACTGATGTAATTTGCAGCTGCTTCTTAACTGGAGCTGTTGTGTAAGGAGTTAATTAACACAGAATTATTTGGCTTTGAGTGTCATTTCCATATTTTACTACTTTGTAGAGAAAAAATTCTCTAGGCAAGTCTCGTTTGTAGCCTGCCAATTTTGTATTCATGTTTCATGTTTCTTTGATTACAATTTGCCCGCTAACGCAATCATGACTCCTCTCAATCTGCTTTGATGAAAACAAGTTCAGTTTTATCAATGTCTCCTCATACCAGACATTTGAATTAAAGGTAAATACACAGACTGTAAGTATCTCTTCCATCAGAAACATATACACACCATACACAATGCTGTATTTGTGCCTATATATAAATGAATGGTTTCTGAGGTCTGGCACAAGATACAAAGAAAATATGTCATGTTACAGGATTAGCTAAGACAAGAACTATAAATAATCTGTACATGGGGCAATAGCTTCAATTCCTGCTGGTAAAGTTACTTTTTGATAACAATATTCCAAATACGATTTATGGTCTCGCCTGCTTTATTCTGTAGTGTAGCAATAATCACAGTCCCTTATCATGCAAAAGGCGCCTGGTTGAATACCAGGCCGAAACACAAAGATAATAGCGTGGAAATTCTGCCATAATAAAGTTCTATTCGAACTCATTGAATCTTATAGCATTTGTCAATTCTTCGTGTCAGTGTTTTGACAAATGTGTTATTTTGAAAATTGCAGTACTATCAGCTTGGACAAACCCATTGAGTTTTTGAATGTCCAAAAGTGTATCACATTATTATTTTTGATTCCCAGGATGAATTCTGGGTAAAATCTTCACTGTGGTTAAACTGACTATGCACCCAATTTCACTGTCAAGATGGCATTGTTGCTGGTTAGGACAAACTGCATTACAGAATTAATATAAAACACTTAATTTTCCCATAATATGTATTCTCAGCATTATGTATAGTGTACGTGAGGTGAATACAGTTTTGTTTCCTAATAACAAAATGCTGGTTTAATGAGACTGATGGACTGAATACTTCATCAACAAAGAAGGGTGGGAGGAGATAACAGTAAATAGGATTTTAATATTATCACTCATTAATCTTTTTTTAACAATGTTGAAGGATTGAGGTTCCAGGATAATTTTTCTCACCCAAGTCAAATTTCACCCTACAACATGTTCAAGAACAGCTTTTATTTATAATAATGCATAAATATATAACTAAATCCAGTCATATTTTACCTTCCTTATTTGCCTTGCCATATCTTGCCTTACTACAGTATTCAGCACAACTCCCTTCTTCAGAAATTTGCCCACCCAAACTAACATATCATTGGCATCAGTCCCACGTTTCACTATAACAACAGTGCCAAGCCAAATGCTGAGATGTTGTGTGCTGAAGACTCATATTCACTAGGGAATTAATTAGTCTTTGACAAACACACCGTAGAAATTTAAAAAGCCATTAGCCATCATCCCAACTGGCTGGCTGGATTTGACCAATCTCTCCCACCTGCAAACACCAAGCTCTCAAAGTATTGCTCCAACTCTCACCAATTTCAAGATTTTTTTAATCCATTTCCAGATATTGTGCGAAATACAATCAAAATCCAAAAAAGAAGTTGACATGTTTACTTAACAGACCACACATTTCCAATTAAAACAGGAAAGGCTTGAAAGCCTGATATTATTCCATAGTTAATGGTATATTTTCTTCTTAAGTTGTTGGCTGTAATTATGGGAAGTAGTAGAACACAGATGGCAGGTGATTTGAACATTTCGTTTTTCATTGTGTCTAAAAATCTGGACACCTGGCAAGTATACAGTCACTCTGAAGATGCTTTCTTCTTCTGCAAGTCTTGAAAGCCAATGATGCACATTGTGTCAGCTTTAATTACCCTGCTCCAGCAACAAAAACCTGACAGCTGGCGACTGTAAGAGTTGCATTGATATTAAAAATTTCCAGCAGCTTTGTGACAGGTAGTACAAACCCCAGACAGTGCTTGTTAAAAGACAACTGATTGTTAGAACCAAAATCCTTGGAATAACAGGCTGAGCTAATGCAATTCTGTTAGTCAGCTGTGCCTGTACCTCCATCAAGGAAAAAAACTAAAAGTACTGAATGGTGATGCCAGAAGGTGACAGGCTCGGGAAATCAATAGGTCAGTGATTTTCTAAGCTGATTATCTATCCCCATTAATGATCTGCTGATTAATCAAAGCAGCAAAACAGTCATGGGCTTCACAGACTGTGATGGGTTGTTTTATGGTTACACATACCAGCTAGAGACATTTAGTATTATTTTTAAATTACAGTTCATAATTAGAGGAACCCATCTACAGAGTGGAAGATTGGCCCTTTCCTTAAAAGCCTCACTTACAGTGGCTCAGAATCATGTAATGGCTTTATGACTGTAGGTTGCTAGTAATTTAAAAAATACATATTTCATGGAAGGAACACACCAAAAGAATAATTCAGAGTCTCACAATTACATGTACATTTCCCTTTGTACACTTCACTTGACAACTGTACTGTTCTAACGATTCCCTTCCAGATTTTTTAATTCCTTCAATTTCAAGCCATAGAATGCAGTAAAGAAGTTATTCAGTGAGTGCGTCAATACAGATTCCTTCTATTCCTAAACTAGCCTACGCACTTATGGTGTTCATTAGATTAGTCATTCTGAGGTATAATTAGAGTAAATGTTATTGGTTATTTATCAGGCCACATTGTTGCCTTTCTGGATTGTTGCTTGTTTCAGACTCTTAAGTTGATGTCTAAATCCATTTCTGTTCAATTCAATGAGCATCGCTTGGCCGTCAAACTGCCGAACAGCAAAGATGCAAATTTTGAATTCCTTCCATATCTAATTTAGGGGTTCTGAAATTCAAAGAGTTTTAAAACTGAAAAATGAGGTCTTGCTGAGCCTTGTCTGATTGCCAGCTAACATTGGTGCATTCCTCCCCACTATCCCCCGTGTACACACCCACTCCAGAACAGCACAGCGAAGAGCAGAATCTCACCCGTTGCTGGACCACCAGAAATTAGAATTAATTTAAGAACAAAGAAAGTTGCTGTTGCAATGCCAAAGACAGCAGCCAATTGTCCGTACAAGGCTGTCATTTTTTTTCTTGTGGATAGGTTTTCCTTATTTTTGTTTCCCCTTGGAATCATCCTGCAACTACCCCAGACCCACTGAGAAGACAGGCTAGAGGATGGCTTCCACCCTTTTCACAATACAGCCGAAGCAGAAACTCAAAAGCATTAGCCCAGGTTACTGGTCCACTGATTTACCTTGCCTGTGGGCCAGTGCAAGACTTCTTCATTCAGTGACGACGAGTCATTTTGTGGCTGGAATTGGGAATTCATCACAGAGCGCGTCACAACCTACGACCCTTCACTTTGTGACACTGTTGTGCTGTCATCTCTAAAATAATCAGAGCAATGTAAAACGATCTGAAATGGGGAAAGTAAGTGCGGGCAAGAATTAATATAAAATCGCCCGTTCAGGCCATTTCAAGTCTGTACACGAGGTGGTAATCATACCCGTGAATAATCAGCACAGTCGGCATCTGAGAATCCTTCATCTAGTAAAACCCAGAAGGAATTTTAAGATGAACTTAAACTATGACTTTCCCTCACCTGCAGTTAAATAAGCATTGCAAAATGGGGTCATTTTACGAGGCTAGTTAGGTACTGGGGTGGAGCTTTACCATATTACCCCAGTGACTGCAGAGTCAGAAGCACAATATAACTGCAGCCTTATATTTGCATCAAATACAACTTATCTGCCTGCTACATTTTCCAAAATTATGGTATCAACCCTTTAAAACCCTAAAGATTGCCTCATTCAAATGAGAATGAGCTATTCTAACAGATGGTAAATAACAAAAGTTGATCTTTTTGATGTTACATTTTGCAGAATCCGCTGAGGATTTTTTCCTCCCATTCTGATTGAATTGATTCAGACCAGTTTAATAACCTTTTCATGAATACGTTTTTCTTCAAAATTTCTGATTTGAACACTGATATGTAATTTGTTTGAATTGCTTTCTTTATAAATGCAACTATTGTTCTTGACCTTTTTCTCTGACAGATACACTCCGTCATAGTGTAAATGCTGAAGACATCCTCATTCAGAAGCAAAAAATGATTTCTACAGGCACAATCTTGACAGATTAAATCCTCACGATAGCTTGGAAGATAAAAATAGGTTACAATACTGTTAAAGATATTTGACAGATGCACTTTCTCCCGCAATTATTCCAAGCCCCATCTCTAGTGATTGCATATTTTTTTTATGTGCGACTCCATTCAGAAAGCACTCTCAGGGCAGAAATTTAAGACGTAACTATAGCATGCACACAGTGCCATCTGAACAGGTAGATAGCTCATAAATCTGACTCTGCTGGCTGCTCAGGTAGACAGAAAGACATGGAAAAGACAAGGTACCAACAGATTAAGTTAATGCAGGCAACTCTGGCCTCAATTACAATGAGGTGCAGAAATAGAGCATGCAAGCTCTGAAGCAGGCGATGCAACCGGAAACAACAGAGACATCAAAGTCTGGCCACTTTCAACAGTCATGCCTCATTTCCATAAATTTCATCCGACTCCTACCTGAATCTGGCCAGATCCACTAACTGGCAGGAGGGGTCATGGGGGGCAGCGGGAATTTATGTGGCAGGAAGCCATTGGTGGATACTTGTAGGAAAGGTGACTGACAGTCAGATAAGTGGTGGGGTGGTGAAGGGGAAGGGGGTGGGGGGAAATTGCGATCGGGGGAGGCCCGAGGCAAGGAAGGCCCATGGTTTCCTCTTCCTTCATGCCCACAAGAAAATTTTCAAAAAATGTATCTGTCAGGGTCTCTTTAGGCCCAGGATCCAGCTCCCAGCAGGTTTGGCATGATGGGTAAGTAACCACTGCTCTCCCACTCAGGCCTCCAATGACATAATCGTAACCCAATCTACAAACTTAAAGTAGGATCCTACTGCCATCCTGTGGGTGTCCTGCTCGGCATTTTTGTCTTCTTTTTTTCTCTCTCTTTCATAATGCTGTAAAACATGCTAAAATTACCATTATATACCTTTCAATCTCCCATTAGTAGTGGCATGAATCACCCAGCTCAGACTGCCATTTTCTTCTGCTGTCGCATATTTCTTAGTGGCTCCACCACCTCTGCCGAGCTCCTTGCTTCTCTGCCGAGCCTATCCCATAGGTGTGCATGCAATGGATTTTTGCACGTAGATTATTATTTGTGGCCTTTTCATCCCCCAAGTCTTTCCCCTCTCCTTTCTTAGTGACTGCCTGCTTCTCTTTGCCATCTTCCATGGCCTCTGGCTGATCCTCCAATGTCATGGGTCCAGTCTGACCACCAACCAGCTGTGATCTCCCAATGCCCTCTTCACACTGCCTGTGGCTGAAGGCTGCAAAGCTCTGGTGTCCTATTTGCCATCTCTTGTGGCCTCAGAGTGGTCCCCCCCAACCCCGCCGATGTCCTTGGTCATTTTCTTTATTTATTCATTCACAGGATGTGGACATCACTGTCAAGGCCAGCATTTATTCCCCATTCCTAATCGTGCTCAGGAAGGTGGTGGTGAGCTGCCTTCTTGAACTGTTGCAGTCCGTGTGGTGGTACTCCCACAACACTGTTAGGTTGAGAGTTCCAGGATTTTGACCCAATATGATGGAGGAATATCAATATATTTCCACATCAGGATGGTATGGGACATGGAAGGGAGCTTGGCGCTGGTGGGGCTCCCATGCACCTCATGCAATTGTCCTTCTAGGTGTAAGAGGTCGTGGGTTTGTAAGGTGCTATCAAAGGAGGCTTGGCGAGCTGTTGCAGTGCATGTTGGAGATGGTACACACTGCTGCCACTGTGTGTTGGTGGTGGAGGGAGTGAACGTTGAAGGTGGTGGATGGGGTGCTAATCAAGCGGACTGCTTTGTTCTCAATGTTGTTGAATTTCTTGAGTGTTGCTGGAACTGCACATCCATGCAAGCGGAGAATATTCCATTGCATTCTTGATTTGTGCCTGGTAGATGACGGAAAGGCTTTGGAGAGTCAGGAGGTGAGTAACTTGCCGCAGAATTCCCAGCATTTGGCCTGCCCTTATAGCCACAGTATTTATGTGACTGATCCAGTTATGTTGCTGGTCAATAGTGACCCCAGGATGTAGATGTCAGGGTATTCAATAATGGTAGTGTCATTGAATGTCAAGGGAAGGTGGTTAGACTTTCTCTTTTTGGAGATGATCATTGTCTGGTATTTGTGTGGCGTGAATGTTACTTACCACTTATCAGGTCAAACATGGGCAAGGAAACCTCCTGCTGATTAACACCTACTGCTCTTCCTCAGCTGATGAATCAGCATTCCTCCATGTTGAACACCACTTGGAAGAATCACTGAGGGTAGTAATGGCACAGAATGCACTCTGGGTGGGGGACTTCAATGTCCATCACCAAGAGTGGCTCGGTAGCACCACTACTGACCGAGCTGCGGAGGTGGGGCCAGGTTGGGAAAGGCTCCCCGAGCCTCCCACTCCATTTTACGCACCCCCTGCCACCATCCCGCTCTTTGGAGAGGGCGTATAATTCCAGCCATAGCTGTGAGACTGAGTCTGCAGCAGGTGTGAAGGAGCTAACAAGAGGGAAAAACCTACTTGACCTTGTCCTCACCAATCTACCTACTGCAGGTGCATCTGTGCATGACAGTATTGGTAGGAGTGACCAGCGCACAATCCTTGTGAATACGAAGTCTCGTCTTTACACTGAGGATACCCTCCATTGTGTTGTATGACACTACCACTATGCTAAATGGGATAAATTCTGAACAGATCTGGCAGCTCAAAACTGGGCATCCATGAGGCGCTGTGGACAACAGCAATGTTAAGGGCCTATTTACCTTAGCAGAGAGGTCAGTGACTAGGGGGCATAGATTTAAAGTGACTGATAGAAAGATTAGAGGGCAGATGACAAAAATATTTTTCACCCAGAGGGCGGTGGAGATCTACAACTCACTTCCTGAAAGGATGGTAGAGGAAGAAACCCTCATCTTATTTAAAAGGTTTTTGGATAGGCAGCTGAGGTCCCGTAACCTGCAGGGCTACAGCGCAGTTGCTGGAAAGTGGGACTCTGTGTTAGGCTCTGTGGCTCAGTCTTTCGGCTGGGATAGACACGATGGGCCAAATGGCCTCTTCCTGTGCCATAAACTTTTTATGATTCTATGTTTCTAAATCCAATCCGGCCAATTACTGCCCCATCAGTCTACTCTCAATCATCAGCAAAGTGATGGAAGGTGTCGTCAACAGTACTAACAAGCGCCACTTAAACAGCTAAAACCTGTTACTGATGCTCGATTTGGGTTCCGCCAGGACCACAAGCTCCTGCCATCATTACAGCCTTGGTCCAAACTTGGACAAAAGAGCTGAATCAAGAGGTGCGGATAGAATGATTGCCCTTGATATCAACGCATCATTTGACTGAGTGAGGCATCAGGAGCCCTAGTCAAATTGACATCACTGGGAATCAGGGGAAAACTCTCCACTAGTTGGAGTCATACCTAGCACAAAGGAAGATGGTTGTGGTTATTGGAGGCCAATCGTTTCAGCCCCAGGACACACTGCAGGAGTTCCTCAGGACAGTGTCCTAGGCCAAACCATCTTCAGCTGCTTCATCAATGACCTTTCCTCCATTATAAAATTTGAAGTGGGTTGATTGCAGTGTTCAGTATGAATTGCAATTCCTCAGATACTGAAGCAGACCCTGTTCATATACAGCAAGACCTGGACAACATTCAGGCTTGAGCTGATAAGTGGCAAGTAACATTCATGCCACACAAGTGCTAGGCAATGACCATCTTCCCTTGACACTCAACGGCACTACCATCGCTGAATCACCCACTAGCAACATCTTGGGGTTACTGTTGACCAAAAACTGAACTGGACCAGCCACATAAATACTGTGGCTACAAGAGCAGGCCAGAGACTGGGAATTCTGCAGCCAGTAACCCACCTCCTGACTCCCCAAAACCTGTCCACCATCTACAAGGCAAAGGTCAGGAGTGTGATGGAATACTCTCCTTGCCTGGATGGATGCAGCTCCAACAACACTCAGGAAGCTCAACACCATCTAGGACAAAGCAGTCCGCTCGATCGGCAACGCATCCACCACCTTAAACATTTACTCCCTCCACCATTGACGCACAGTGGCAGCAGTGTGTACCATCCACAAGATGCACTGCAGCAGCTCACCAGGCCTCCTTCGACAGCATCTTCCAAACTTGCAACCTCTTCCACCTAGAAGGACAAGGGCAGCAGATGCGAGGGAAGACCACCATCTGCAAGTTCCCCTCCAAGCAACACACCATCCTGACTTGGAACTATATTGTCGTTCCTTCACTGTCGCTGGGTCAAAATCCCGAAACTCCCTCTCTAACAGCACTGTGGGTGAACCTGCACCAGATGGACTGCAGCGGTTCATGGAGGCAGCTCACCACCACTTTCTCAAGGGAAATTAGGGATGGGCAACACATGCTGGCCTTGCCAGCGATGCCCACATCCCATGAAACAAATATAAAAAAAGCCCAAGCTCGAATGTTATCCAGGTCTTGCTTCATACGGGCACAGACTTCTCAGCCTGCCCAGCTCCGCACTGCAAGAAAAATATGGTGAGATTTTGAATGAGTGATGTCAGTGGGGCTGTAAGAATTTCCTACTTTTCCTCCCTCCACCAAAAACTTTAACAAAACAAAAGGCTTCCTCTGAAGCGAGAGCTTGGAATATTAATTGAACAACCCGTGCTTCTATAAACCCTGCTTAGCAGCTAATGTGGGAAATAAGCCCCGACAGAAAGAAAAGCCTTATTCTCAGTAGTTACTAGAAGTGCCTTCAAGCAAATACACAAAAGTTTCAATATTGTGGAAATAAATGTCAAAGGTACTTAACAATAAAAATATATGTTTACATGCATAGATCACATATCTTTCTTTATCTTTTTACAAGCCTAGTTACATACACATTAGCATATTCAGTGCTGTTGGAGCCCTGCAATAAATACTGGACTTTCCACCTCAACACATACTGTTTGACTGAAGATTACCAATTATTTAAATTCCCAACACTTCTTTACTCCTGTTAAAAGCCAGACCTTCGTTACTGAATATAAACAAATACTTACATTTTAGTGGGAGTAATTCACGCTGGGTAAATAAAATGCTATGGTAAATATTAATTTGCATTCACCTTATAAACATTACGTTATGTGAACACAATGTTAGCGGGATAATTATGCATTACTCAACATGCTGGCCTTGTAATTCTGGTGATGGGTCCTGAGCATTACCATGAAACATGTGACATTGTAGGTAGCAAGCATCAAAGTAGTTATTAGAGGGAAAAGCCAAATGTGCTTGTTGTACAAGATTATTTATTCCACATCACTAGATCTTGGAGGATATAACAGTACTTGAGAAAAAATAAGCCAAGCATATAATGTGTCTTTCTGTGTTGTGTGCTTCACTGTATTAACAAGTAGTTCAGTTGCTGCTGCAGGCGAGAATCACTACAGGGACAACACCACAGAGATTCTGTAAGAAAGCAGTTGGAGGGACCACATGTAGCAGCCTGTTGAAGTTATGAAAGTGCCATCTTACTATTTGTTGTTTTACCAGCTAAGATTCTTAAAGGGTACAGAGGTAGCAAATTAGTGCTCAGGCACTGGCCGATTTAAATATACAACAGTAATAAACAACATGGCACAGTGTGCAGCGGGGTGAACTTTCACCCACCACTCTGTTGCTGTCATGACCCTGTCCCAAATCCCAGGAATGGGGATAACATATTGGGGCAATGGGAGAACCTACCGAGGATTCCCTGTAGCTTCCTGCCACTCTAGGCTAAAGACAATGGGTGAATATTCCTTCCCCTCTAGTGATCCAATGCTCACAGAGGCCTAGAATCCTGCCAGAATCGAACACCATTCAATTCCTAAATGATGGACCCACATTCAGCCCAGAATGACCTGAGCAGGCATAGGTACCATTGAGCTCATCCATGGTATATCTGGCAGGATTCTTGGGGTGGCCTGAAACACTTCCCAAACACAGTACCAAACTACTATTAGGCTATGGCGGGGCATCAGAAGAAGCTTCACCTCCTTCAGCAGAATTGCTGTTGGTCACCTGAAAGGCTGGAAATCCAGCTTATTGAGATTTTGTCTCAAATTCCAGTGCCTCTACCTTTACTGCATCACCATTGCTCCCCTCTCCCCACAATCATCCCCAAAAGGGAGCAGAATTTCTGGTTTATATGCCATTTATCTAACTACACTTTATTCGAAGTCTTGGTAGAGCATGCATTGCTTTTAAGGACAAGATGCCTATTTCTATAGAAACGTAGAATTTTACAGCACAGAAGAAAGCCATTTGATCGTTTCTGCTTGTGTCAACTCTCTGAATGAACTAACTACTTAGTCCTATTCCCCTGTCCTGTCCTCAGATCCTGTTAATTTTATTTCTTCAAATATCTCTGCATTTTCCCTTTTAAAAGCTATTACAGGTGCAGCCATGGCGGACAACCATAAAGGCGGGGCTAAAGAGTGGCGAGTCTAAGAGACTTAGCAGTTGGCAGGAAAAAAGACAGAAGCGCAAGGAGAGAGCCAACTGTGTAACAGCCTCGACAACCAATTTTATCTGCAGCGCCTGTGGAAGAGGCTGTCACTCTAGAATTGCCCTTTATAGCCACTCCAGGCGCTGCTTCACAAACCACTGACCACCTCCAGGCGCTTACCCGTTGTCTTTCGAGACAAGGAGGCCAAAGAAGAAGATGCAACTTCTTCAACAGTTACTGTGTGAACAAAAAATTCTCCATTTACCTTCATATTTTGGTGATGATCTTCAATACAAGTCCTCCCATTAACAACTCACCCAAGTGTCAAAATACTTTTCTCTGTTTTATCGAAAGGTGTCCTATTCTAACCACCTTTATTAAACTACCTCTTAACCTTCTGTGTTCTTACAAAAATAGCCTCATTCTTTCTAGCCTCTTTTCAGAATTAAACTGCCTGATCCTTAGCATCAGTTGGTATCATCTTATTGAATTTCTTCCATGGCCTCTCCTAAAGTAAGGCTGCCAAAACTGGGCTTAATATTCTCACAGCAGCAAAACCAAAGGTTTCTATAGGTTTAGCATTATCGCTTTAAGAACATCAGAAATAGGAGCAGGAGTAGGCCCAGCGGCCCCGCGAGCCTGCTCTGCCATTCAATATGATCGTGGCTGATCTTCTAACCAGTTCCACTTTCCCGCCTGATCCCCATGTCCCTTGATTCCCTAAACTACAAAAATCTATCAATCTCAGTCTTGAATACACTCAACAACTGAGCCCTTTGGGGCTAGAGAATTTCAAAGATTCAAAACCCTCTGAATGAAGAAATTTCTTCTCATCTCAGTCCAAAATGGCTGACCCCCTTATCCTGCTACTATGACCCTAGCTCTAGACTCTCCAGTGGGGAAAACAGCCTCTCAGCATTTACCCTGTCAAGACCTCTAAGAATTATCTATGTTTCAGTGAGATCATACACTGGATTTGAAGAAACCCTTGACGTCATGATCCGTGGTGTGGTGGGGGGGAGGCCTGAAGATGGCTCCAGATGAGGTCACCATGGACGTCGATGCCGACAGGGCCCGGTCTGATCCTCCCGGTGATGCTGAGGCTCCGTGGCGACCCCCCGCCACTGGGCGATGAGACACACTTTAAATATTCAAATCAATAAAATTAATTAATTTAAAAATACTCACCCGCAATCTGGAGGGCCCGCCGCGATCTTTGGCGCAGCGTCTGGCACTCCCGTGCCTCCAGATCCCCGTCCGGGGAAACGAGGCGCCACACTGGTTGGGAGGGGGGAGGAGGTAAGTTTATCAGTGCGGGGCAAGGGATCAAATACACAGAATGGATGTAGGGAATGGTGGGAAGGGTTGAACCTTAAAGTTTGCGCAGTTTTGGTGGGGGGGGTGAAAGGTCAGATGTTTGAGTTAAGTGTTTTGGTGGGGGAAGGGCAAATAATTAATGTAATTGTTATTGGGGAGGGGGCAGGCAAGGGACATTGGAACTTTATTTAATTTTGGTGGGGTTCACTTTAAAAATTTAAATATCTCGGCAGGGCTGGCTGCCCTTTAAAAACGGCGCCAGTGCCTGTGCACAGGCAGCTGATGCCATTGCCGGGGACAGACAGCCTGCCTCCTCCACGTGTTTGGAAGGGGGGAGGGGGCCACCCCAGCTATTTAAATGAGCTGCCGTGCTTGAGACCACGGCAGCTCTTCGACGTGCGCATGCACGGGTGAGCCGGATCGGCGGCGAGCTCATAAAATACATCCCCACCTCTCATTCCTCTAAACGCTAGAGAATATAGGCCCATTTACTTTTGTACTTAATACCACATGGAACCCCGTTTGCTGTTTATTTTCGCAGCTTTGTCAACTTGTTTTCTCACTCCTAAAGATTTGTGTATTTGAACTCCTCAATCTCAAAATGCCTGGGTTCTAGGAGTCACTGATCTCCTATTGAGTTCCAAGCTGTGCTTTCTTTCAAGTTTTCCAGGCTGGGAGTGTGCAATTAGTCATAGAGAGATACAGCACTGAAACAGACCCTTCGGCCCACCGAGTCTGTGCCGATTATCAATCACCCATTTATACTAATCCTACATTAGTCCCATATTCCTACCACATCCCTACCTTCCCTCAATTCTCCTACCACCTACCAACACTAGGGGCAATTTACAATGGCCAATTTACCTATCAACCTGCAAGTCTTTGGCTGTGGGAGGAAACCGGAGCACCTGGCAGAAACCCATGCGGTCACAAGGAGAACTTGCAAACTCCACACAGGCAGTACCCAGAACCGAACCCAGGTCGCTGGAGCTGTGAGGCTGCAGTGCTAACCACTGTGCCACCCTCAATTCTCCAATACATGCTCCTGGTGTGAACAAGATGCGGGCGTGGAGGGATTTTCACATCTATAAGCTTAAAACAAAGCTTGTAACATAATAAACACATGACTTCAGAATGCCATTGATTAAGTTATATATAAAATGGCATTTTGGATCTTTTCAAAGTTTCATTAACATTTGATTTGAAATTGTCTTTGGATCCCATTGGCCCTACTTTTCTGACCAGTCTGTCAGGTGGGACCTTGTCTTTAAAATTCATGTGGACTAAATCAGACATGCTACCCTCATTGATGTTACCTCCTCAAAAAATTCTAATCAAGTTCGTAAGAAATAATCTTCCCTTAACAAATCTATACTGACTGTCCTTGATTAACCTTTGTGTTTTTAAATGACGATTTGTACTGTTCTTCAGAATTTCTTTCCAATAATTTGCCCACCACCGAGTTTAGGCTGACTGACCTATAATTACTCGGTCTATCCCTTCCTCCCTTTTTAAACGATGGTACAACCTCAGAATTCCAGCCTAAGAATCCAAGTGCATTCGGAAGGTGTTGAGCTTCCTCTACTTTGTAGCTGGGAATCAATCAGTTCCCTGGTTCGAGCAGAGGCATTAATTAAAATATCTCTGCTAAGCTGTTTAACGCAGTCTGGGACACAAATTACCCGGTTCCCTGTACATGACATATACAGGTAATTCTAGGGTAAACGGGTTAGATGTTTCAAGCAGTAGGGTTTCCTTAAAAAAACACATGGGAAAACAAAATGGTTAGGGATCTGTCAGCATGTGTCGGAGAACCACCTGCGCTATTGTTTGTTTGTCAGTCTGACACAATGCCCGACTTCATGGAGTGAGTGAACACCCGCTGAGCACAGTCAGATCTGCAGATGGTCTCGTAAATTAGAAAGAGCATCACTCACTGCTGCACCCTTCCCATTGACATGCAGCTGCTTTCTTTGTGGGTAGTCTGTAGGTTGTTGTGCATTATGTTTCTGGTAATCACTTCAAGAAAAGGTGTGACAAATAGTTAAGAAGAAAAAACAGTGCACGATGATTAAGATGTGGTAACCAGGTTAATACTGCTGTGGCATTACAAGTCTTCCAAAACATAAATATCCCGGTTTTGCTGGTTTAAAGTTATAATCAAAAATACAGTGGAATCTCCATTAAATGCAAGAATTATTGCAGAAAAAATCCTGAGACGTTACCTCATTGCACAGCCTTTCTCATTGTTTATATCGTATCTTCTTGGGCAAATAAAACATGTTTCTTTTGTTGTCTTTATTACTATGTGAACATATGAATATGATGAACAGGAAAAGAGCATCTAGCCTATCCAATCTAACTGTGATTTATATACGGCCGTAATTTGCCATTATCAATGCACAAATGGTACAGCAAATTCAGGTGAGGGGCAGATACGAGGTTAAAGTTAAATATCCAAAAGTTGCTTTTATTGGAAAAAAACAGGAAGAAACTCAGTAAACCTTTCAACCCATTAGACACAAGGGACAATTTTCTGCCCCCCTTTGCCTGGGCATCATCCATGCAGAGTGCACCAAATATGTGCTCTGCCTAACCTAACCTGAATTGACCCATATTTTCGAGTTCAGGTCATTATCCTCAGCCCAATGTACTTCAGGGGTCTGTCAGTGGGGAAGAAAACCCAACCTCTGCTGCATGACCTTCTGGCTGCTGTCCAAAAACAACAGCTAGAAGGCCATAAATCCCGAAGATCTGATGAAGGACCTGAAAAATGGATGCCTACCTTTTCAGATCCTCTCTGCCTTAGCTGCTTGCCCCTCTAAGCTCCTCCAGTCTGAAGGGAGACATATGCAAGGCTTCAGGTCCAATTCTAGGCCTCCTTCCTAATACCTGCCACCCAATGTAGGTGGAGGATATGAAGCAGGAGCTGCTTGTACATTACTCTAGCCTCACTGAAATGAAATTTGAATGCTTGTTCTTACCTCGGGTAAGATACAAACTTCAACCCCTCCTCAGATATCCCAGGGCAATGCATAGGGGGCAGAAAACCAGTGAATGAGCTCAGTCATTGACTTAATTAATGCAGCAATCCAACTGTTTATTGCACAAATCGTGACAGCAGAATTGCAACAATGAAATCAGAAGCCTCGCTTTACCCATGAGACCATGCAATAACTCTTGAGTGGCATAGTGGAGAAACATTTGGATCCATAACAACTGTGAGGAGAGTAAAGAGCATGCATTGATTGGTACACCAGGCCAACTCTGTGCCTACAGCTTTCTGGACCTAGAAAGTGGTGGACAAGAAGTTATATGATCTTTATCATGGGACAGGAGGTAATATACTGGCATGGATTAAAGATTGGTTAACAGGCAGAAAGTAGAGAGTAGGAATAAACGGGTCATTCTTGTGTTGGCAGGCTGTGACTAGTGGGGTACCGCAAGGATCAGTGCTTGGGCCCCAGCTGTTCACAATATATATGGGCGGCACAGTGGCGCAGTGGTTAGCACTGCAGCCTCACAGCTCCAGGGACCCGGGTTCGATTCCGGGTACTGCCTGTGTGGAGTTTGCAAGTTCTCCCTGTGTCTGCGTGGGTTTTCTCCGGGTGCCTCCCACAAGCCAAAAGACTTGCAGGTTGACAGGTAAATTGGCCATTATAAATTGTCACTAGTATAGGTAGGTGGTAGGGAAATATAGGGACAGGTGGGGATGTTTGGTAGGAATATAGGATTAGTATAAATGGGTGGTTGATGTTCGGCACAGACTCGGTGGGCCGAAGGGCCTGTTTCAGTGCTGTATCTCTAATCTAAATCATATCAATGATTTGGATGTGGGGGACCTAATGTAATATTTCCAAGTTTGCGGATGACACAAAACTAAGTGGGAATGTGTGTTGTGAGAAAGATGCAAAGTGGCTTCAAGGGGATTTGGACAGGCTTGGTGAGTGGGCAAGATGGAACATAATGTGGAAAAATGTGAGGTTATCCACTTTGGTAGGAGGAATAGATATGCAGAGTATTTCTTAAATGGCAAGAGATTAGAAAGTGTAGATGTACAAAGGGACATGGGAGTCCTTGTCAATAAGTCACTGAAAGCTAACATGCAGGTGCAGCAAGCAATTAAGAAGGTAAATGGTATGTTAGCCTTCATTGCAAGAGAATTTGAGTACAGGAGTTGTGAAGCCTTGCTTCAACTGTATAGAACCTTGGTTAGACCGCACCTGGAGTACTGTGTGCAGTTTTGGTCCCCTTACCTTGGGAAGGATATTATTGCCATACAGGGAGTGTAACAACAGTTCACCAGACTTGTTCCTGAGATGCTGGGACTGTCCTATGGAGGAGAAATTAGGGAAATTGGGCCTGTATTCTCTAGAGTTTCGAAGAATGAGAGGTGATTTCATTGAAACCTACAAAATACTTAAAGGGATCGACAGGGTAGATGCAGCTAAGATATTTCCCCTGATTGGGGAGACTAGAACCAGGGGACACAATTTCAAAATAAGGGGGAAGCCACTTAGTACAGAGATGAGGAGAAATTTCTTTACTCAGAGGGTTTTGAATCTTTGGAATTCTCTACCCCAGAGGGCTGGGGAAGCTCAGTCATTGAGTATGTTTAAAGCAGAGATTGACAGATTTTGAAATAACAATGATATAAAGGGATATGGGGATAGTGTGGGGAAAAAGGCATTGAAGTGGATGATCAGCCATGATCTTATTGAATGGCGGGGCAGGTTCGATCGGCTGAATGGCCTACTCCTGCTCCTATGTTTAGTAAAAAGCACAAAGGTAAGTGCTCATCCCACGAACCTCAGACTTATGTATGTTGCAGTTCATTTACAAATACATTCCCATTCTGGAAGTTTATCAATGTCTTCCAATAATTTGTCATTTCTGTAATAATTAAATTCCCCATTTGGTGTCAGCCACAAATTTTGAAATTGTACTTTCAATTCCCACGTCCAAATCATTCCTGTAAATGTTGAACATTGGTTCCAGCACCGATCCTTGGGGAACACCATTTCACACCATTTGCCAATCTGAGTAACTATCTTTAACCCCTACTCTCCATTTTCTGCTTTAAGCCAGCTTGCTATCCATTCTGCTAATTGTCCCCTGATTCCACATGTTCTGACCTTGGTCATGAGTCTACTCTGCAGTACATTATCGAAGGTTTTTTGAAAATCCATATAAATGACTACTGTATTACCCTCATTTACCCTTGCTGTTACTTCTTCAAGGAATTCAATAAGTTTGGTCAAGCATGACACTCCCTTTTGGAATTCGTGCTGACTACTCTATTATATTTTCAGTTTCTGGATATTTTTCTATTACATTTTTGATCCATTATCTTTCCCATCACCAATGTTAAATGAATTAGTCTATAGCGCGCTGGGCGTGTTCTATCTTCTTTTTTATCTATAGGGATCACATAAGCTATCTGCCAGTTCTCTGGCACTATTCCTTTTTCTAATGAGTTTAAGTATAAATTTTGTCCTCAACTTTTTTTTAATATGCGCAGACGCAATCCATCCGGACCAAGGGTTTTATACTCTCCAAGTTTGACTGACAATTATCTCCCTCCCACCTTTCTATCTTAAATGTCTTTGTATCCTTTTTGCCCTCTTCTTCTAATGTCATGCTCACCATGTTAGCTTCCCTGGTAAATACCGAGACAGCGTCATTATTTAAAATTTTCCAATTTTGCTGTCATTACCTGTGAGTTTATCATGTACATTCCTTAGTGATCCTATCGCTATCCTGATTAACTGTCAACAACAAAACAAAGTCCAGCTTCTATGAAATCTTCAGCCTTCCAATGAATCCATCTTAACAATTTAAATATAAGTCCTCAAAAATATATACTTAACAAAAAATATAGAAGTGTTTTGTAACAGGACCTTGAAGAGAAGGGTCTATGATGAAACAAGCCATGGTCTAGACTGTCCTGGTTTGATTGGCATACGAATGTAGCAGTAGGCCATTGAGCCCCTGAAGCTTGTTCTGCCATCAATGAGATCATGGCTGATCTGAATCTTAACTCCTTCCACTTGATTTCATTGAAACCTACAAAATACTTAAAGGGATCGACAGGGTAGATGCAGCTAAGATATTTCCCCTGATTGGGGAGACTAGAACCAGGGGACACAATTTCAAAATAAGGGGGAAGCCACTTAGTACAGAGATGAGGAGAAATTTCTTTACTCAGAGGGTTGTGAATCTTTGGAATTCTCTACCCCAGAGGGCTGTGGAAGCTCAGTCATTGAGTATGTTTAAAGCAGAGATTGACAGATTTTGAAATAACAATGATATAAAGGGATATGGGGATAGTGTGGGGAAAAAGGCATTGAAGTGGATGATCAGCCATGATCTTATTGAATGGCGGGGCAGGTTCGATCGGCTGAATGGCCTACTCCTGCTCCTATGTTTAGTAAAAAGCACAAAGGTAAGTGCTCATCCCACGAACCTCAGACTTATGTATGTTGCAGTTCATTTACAAATACATTCCCATTCTGGAAGTTTATCAATGTCTTCCAATAATTTGTCACTTCTGTAATAATTAAATTCCCCATTTGGTGTCAGCCACAAATTTTGAAATTGTACTTTCAATTCCCACGTCCAAATCATTCCTGTAAATGTTGAACATTATCGAAGGTTTTTTGAAAATCCATATAAATGACTACTGTATTACCCTCATTTACGCTTGCTGTTACTTCTTCAAGGAATTCAATAAGTTTGGTCAAGCATGAAAATAGAAGCTTTTTGTCTTGTACTCATCAGGATAATCTGCAAGAATATCAACGTTAGGGAAAGTAACAACTTCATACTGTTTGAGAAGATAGTGCTGATTGGCAGAGGTGTTGCCACAGAGAATGCACCAATTTATAGTGAGTGACAGTTAACTGTCAAGCTTTGTTTGAAATTTAAACCAGGCAGCTTGACTCTGATTGGTCAAGGCATTGCCCTGAGGAATGAACCAGCGAATGGCTGTCATTTATTTCGGTCAGCTGAAACAGGCGCAATGTGTGTACATGTTCTTTCTGTCTGCAAAGAATACGACCCTGTGCATTAATATATGTAGCTTCCAGTACATGCAAATGCGGTATACTGCGAGCCCTACTGACAATCTGAAATTGGTTGTCAGCATAATTCTTAGCACACTGAGTATTATTTAGCAAATGTGGTCCAATCGCGGAATCACATTTAATGTTGGACACTGTGGCTTCCACTTGGTTAGGTTCCATATCCTGTTATACCCTTGTCTAGCAAAAATCTAACAATCTCAGATTTAAAATTATTAATTTAGGTCATATCTTTGGCTTTTTGTGGAAGAGAGATCCACATTTGTACCAGCATTTGCATGAAGTAGTGTTTTGTAACTTCTTTCCTCTATGGCCTGGCTTTGATGTTATGATTGTGTCCCCTGTCCTAGACTCTCCTACAAGTGTAAAAAGTTTCTCTCTATCTACCTTATCAATTCCTTTCAAAAATTCTAAAAATCTCATTAAATCATACCATGGGCTAAATTTTACGAGTGCGCAGCATCTTAAAATGCAGCCCCACTAGTCACTTCCTTCCAATTTGAATACTTACCCATTATTCCTACTCTCTGTCTTCTACTATCTAACCAATCTCCTAACCAGGTCAATATTTGCCTTTGATTCTATGAGCTTTAATTTTAGCTAATAGTCTCCTATGTGGAACCTTATCGAATGCCTTCTGGAAATCCATATGAATTACATCCATAGACATTCCCTATGACAACTGCAGTTCACCCATCATTAAATAAATGCAGCTGCATGGTTTGCTTTTTTCTTCTTTTATCTCTCAGCTTATCTCTCAGTGTACAGAAAATGTATTATAATCAAATCTAATGATGTGCTACTGTAAATAGACAGCCTCCACAAAATGCAAGAAAACGCATTTTGGTTGATATACTCAATTAATCTTTCTCAATGGAATGCATAATGCAGGATGCCATCAGAGACCTTAATACCAAATGCTTTTTTTAAATGGATGATTCTGACACGTCTCATGGTCTGCTATACTGACTGCTAACTTGCTACTATGTCTTAAGAAACTCCTTTAGTTTTATTTAACCATTTCCAACCCCGCCATTTGGCAAATGGCAAATGGAAAAGGGTCACGCCTTGTGAGGAAGTGTGCCCCTGTTACTAACTTATGAACCAATAATATGGTTCCAGGGATGAGTTGGTAGACTGGAGCAGGTGAGTTGTTCTCCTTAGAGCCGAGAAGGCCAAGAGGAGATTTGATGGAGGTGTTAAAATCATGAATGGTTTAAACACAATAGATAAAGAAAAACTGTTTCCAATGGTTGAAGTGTTGATAATCTGAGGGCACAGATTTAAAGTGATCGGCAAAAGAACCAGAGAAGACATGAGGAAAAGCTTTTTAATTTTTTTTTTAGAGATACAGCACTGAAACAGGCCCTTCGGCCCACCGAGTCTGTGCCGACCAACAACCACCCATTTATACTAACCCGACAATAATCCCATATTCCCTACCACCTGCCTACACTATGGGCAATTTACAATAGCCAATTTACCTATCACCTGCAAGTCTTTGGCTGTGGGAGGAAACCGGAGCACCCAGCAAAAACCCACACAGTCACAGGGAGAACTTGCAAACTCCGCACAGGCAGTACCCAGAACCGAACCCGGGTCGCTGGAGCTGTGAGGCTGCGGTGCTAACCACTGCGCCACTGTGCTGCCCTTTAAGGAGTGGTGAGGATTTGGAATGCACTGCCTGATAGGGTGGTGGATATAGATTCTATAGGAGCCTTCAAAAGTGAAATGGATAAATACCTGAAGGAGAAATTTATTTACAGATATGGGGAAATAGCAGGGGAGTGGATCTAATTGGATTGCTCTTTGAAAGAGCTGGCACAAGCTTGATGGCCCGAATGGCCTCCTTTTGTGCTATACTATCCTATGGTTCTATGCTTCCATGAAAATAGCAAGGGCATTGTTATGGATAGGTGGGAAATGGGTGGCAGGTTTCCAATTGTCACCTCCCAATTGCCCGCAGATAGTGTTTTTGCTAAACTAGCATTTCAGCCCCTGTGTTTTGTTTGACAAATAAACAGACAGTGACAGGTTTTCTTGTAGGTTTGAAACAGAAGATTAAACATTTATTGAACAATAATCACCCGAAATGATCGTAACACCACCCACGCACACATTCACTCTCACACGCACACTCAAGAAAGGATAGATAGAAAGTAAAGGGTAAGAGGTGCTAAGAGTTCATGATGTAAAGTCTGCTGTTTTCAGGAAAAAACAGTGGGATCCTCTTGAAAGGTAAGATTTTAAAGTTGCAGGCCTGTTTGCTGGTTGTGTTGCATTTTCTGGGATGTTGAAGTCTTCTGGCAGTCAACAGTTCAATTTGAAGATGATGCTAGTATTTCTTAGATCAATTTTCACAGGCAGAGGAGTTTAGATTTAGATTTAGAGATACATCACTGAAACAGGCCCTTCGGCCCACCGAGTCTGTGCCGACCATTAACCACCCATTTATACTAATCCTACACTAATCCCATATTCCTACCCCTATATTCTCCTACCACCTACCTATACTAGTGACAATTTATAATGGCCAATTTACCTATCAACCTGCAAGTCTTTTTGGCTGTGGGAGGAAACCGGAGCACCCGGAAATAACCCACGCAGACACAGGGAGAACTTGCAAACTCCACACAGGCAGTACCCAGAATTGAACCCGGGTCACTGGAGCTGTGAGGCTGCGGTGCTAACCACTGCGCCACTGTGCCGCCCTTAAAAGTCACTTTCTTATTTCTCTGATGCACAGTTGCAAATTCATCTCAGCAGGGTTCAGCTGTTTTAGCTGGAAGTGATCTCTCCTTAGCCTTGTGCTGGAGTTAAAATGGGGATTTTACCAATTGGCAGGCAGGCGTCCCAGGCCTAAGAACAGCCACCTGTAAAAAGTAGGTGGCCTTTTGACGGCCTGGGGGGGGGGGGGGGGGGGGCGGCGCGGGGGGGGGTTGCCCTCCTGATCGGCACCTTGTGCCCAGCGGAGGGCCACCCCCAATGCCATCCCCAACACGCAACCCCAATCAACCCCCCCTTGTCTCGCCAGCGGCCCGACCAATCACCCCCAGAGAGGCCCCAAAAACTCTTTTCCATCCTCTCCGTCATCTTGATCTTGAAATTGGGTTGCAGTCCCAGCAGTGGCCATCGTTCTGATGGCGCTGCTGGATTAAAGAGTTGCCAGCTCATTGATTGGCCAGCAGCTCCATGAGGCGGGACTTACTGCCTCAATAAGGGGAAAGTCCCACCTAAGACCAATTAAGGGCCAGGAGACCATAAAATCCGGTCTGGCTCCCCTAACCCGGCAGAGATGGTATTGCCACTGACTTTTCGGTCAGTAGACAGCTCCCGTCTGACAAGTACAAAATTCCGGCCGAGGTTTCAGTTCCTGAAGGACTAAACAATTGCTTCTGATGGCAGTCTATTTTGATAAGACGAAGTATTTTCACACCTTATTGTGGTGATAGTAGCTGGAGACGGTGCGTCTGCAAGTGCTTTTGTTTTAGTTTGTTTTTGTGGATAGCTCACATGTGTGATGAGCAGTCTACAATTTAAATGCAGACGGGGTTAACGAGTTTTAGCTCTAGCAGACATGAGTGTGTATTTCAGTGCAGGAAAAGGTGTCTGTCATGTGATTCTGTTCTCAATCTTATTGAAGGCAAGCATACCAGTATTTTAAATTGTTCTTTTTTTCCTTAACCCTCCAGTTTATTTTAATATTTCCATCGCTGTACTTCCCATGAGCATGAAAGAATGTAAAGGAATCAGAGAAGGTAACAAAAGGGATTTCAGGTTTTAGATCACTGAACTGTGAAGATAGTTACAGCTATCCTACTGGAGTTAAAAATTATCAAGAGATGGGATCCGCATTTTTAAAACAATGAAACAAATCACTAAACAGGATAAAGAATGAATTTTATGCAAAATTAAAACTCGAGATTATGATTATGAGCTGTAAGGAACCACAATATTGCCCTGTAGTATGTGAAGCATCAATATGAGAGGACAATAGTTGATTAAATTTTTGGCTTTAGAATACTCTTTATATTTGCGAGCTTATATAATGCATCAAAAAAGCATCATTCTCTAGCCAGCGGAAAAGCCCCTGGGAAGGACGGCATTACCCAGGAAATCATCAAGAGTGCCAAGCTTGCTACACTTTCAGCACTGTACGAACTGCTTTGCCTGTGCTGGGACGAGGGAGCAGTACCACAGGACATGCGCGATGCCAATATCATCACCCTCTATAAGAACAAGGGTGACCGCGGTGACTGCAACATCTACCATGAAATCTCCCTGCTCAGCATAGTGGGGAAAGTCTTCACTCGAGTCGCTTTAAGCAGGCTCCAGAAGCTGGCTGATCGTGTCTACCCTGAGGCACAGTGTGGCTTTCGAGCAGAGAGATCCACCATTGACATGCTGTTCTCCCTTCGACAGCTACAGGAGAAATGCCGTGAACAACAGATGCCCCTCTACGTTGCTTTCATTGATCTCACCAAAGCCTTTGACCTTGTCAGCAGATGTGGTCTCTTCAGACTACTAGAAAAGATTGGATGCCCACCAAAGCTACTAAGTACCATCACCTCACTCCATGACAATATGAAAGGCACAATTCAGCATAGCGGCGCCTCATCAGACCCTTTTCCTATCCTGAGTGGCGTGAAACAGGGCTGTGTTCTCGCACCTACACTGTTTGGGATCTTCTTCTCCCTGCTGCTCTATCATGCGTTCAAGTCTTCAGAAGAAGGAATTTTCCTCCACACAAGATCAGGTGGCAGGTTGTTCAACCTTGCCCGTCTTAGAGCGAAGACCAAAGTACGGAAAGTCTTCATCAGGGAACTCCTCTTTGCTGACAATGCTGCATTAACATCTCACACTGAAGAGTGTCTGCAGAGACTCATCGACAGGTTTGCGGCTGCCTGCAACGAATTTGGCCTAACCATCAGCCTCAAGTAAACGAACATTATGGGACAGGACGTCACAAATGCACCATCCATAAATATCGGTGACCACACTCTGGAAGTGGTTCAAGAGTTCACCTACCTAGGCTCAACTATCACCAGTAACCTGTCTCTCGATGCAGAAATCAACAAGCACATGGGAAAGGCTTCCACTGCTATGTCTAGACTGGCCAAGAGAGTGTGGGAAAATGGCACACCGACACAGAACACAAAAGTCCAAGTGTATCAAGCCTGTGTCCTCAGTACCTTGCTCTATGGCAGCGAGGCCTGGACAACGTACGTCAGCCAAGAGTGACGTCTCAATTCATTCCATCTTCGCTGCCTCCGGAGGATCCTTGGCATCAGGTGGCAGGACCGTATCTCCAACACAGAAGTCCTCGAGGTGGCCAACATCCCCAGCATATACACCCTACTAAGTCAGCTGCACCTGAGATGGCTTGGCCATGTGAGCCGCATGGAAGATGGCAGGATCCCCAAGGACACATTGTACAGCGAGCTCGTCACTGTTTTCAGACCCACCGGCTGTCCTTGTCTCTGCTTTAAAGACGTCTGCAAACTCGACATGAAGTCCTGTGACACTGATCACAAGTCGTGGGAGTCAGTTACCAGCGATCGCCAGAGCTGGCGGGCAACCATAAAGGCGGGGCTAAAGCGTGGCGAGTCGAAGAGACTTAGCAGTTGGCAGGAAAAAAGACAGAAGCGCAAGGAGAGAGCCAACTGTGTAACAGCCCCGACAACCAATTTTATCTGCAGCACCTGTGGAAGAGTCTGTCGCTCTAGAATTGGCCTTTATAGCCACTCCAGGCGCTGCTCCATAAACCACTGACCACCTCCAGGCGCTCACCCATTGTCTCTCGAGACAAGGAGGCCAAAGATTAAGATTAACTCTCACTCTGATCAGAAAATTTCGCTATGTTTCCAGTTTCCACCCATCTCTCACCTTTACTCTTCTGAATTTCCCTATCTATTTCTGGCAATGGGATATCCACTGACATCAACTGCAAGCCCTGATCTTTTAGTACCAATTTGACTGATTTTGGATGAATTTCACTTCAAAAACCAGTGCAACCTTTGTGGAAACTCCTGTCAAGGATGTGCAACACCTGTCCATTTACCTCCTCCCATACAGGCAATTGAGAATACAGGAGTAGGTGTGTAATAGAATTGTGCATTGACATAAATATAAATCATCAGTGAAAATTGGTATAACACAAGGTATGAAATTCAGCAGCAAAAAATTATTTCACATTCATGGGAAGTGCAGTAATGGAAATATAAAAATATAAAAATAAACTGGAGAGTTATATAAAAAAAAGAACCGTTTAAAAGACTGGTACGCTTGTCTTCAGCAAGATGGAGGGCCCAAACACCCTTTCCACATGAGAAAACAATTTTTTTGTATACTTCCTCTAATCTCGTATCCTACATTCGCTCTTCAAAGTTTGATCCCCTCTACAATGGGGAAACCAGGCACAGATTAGGTGATTGCTTTGACAGCTCCATTTTATCCACGAGTCTGGTTTTATACTACCAATGCCTCACAAATTCAATTCCCCCTCTGATCTTTGTGATTCCTGACCTTCTCAACACTGAATTCCTGCATTGTTCAAAAAAAAATTGTAAACCACAACTTCAGTTAACAAATCTTCTCCAGACCAACACATTCTAGCAAGCAAAGCCATTCCACTCTCCAGAACTCCAACTGCCCTGTTTTGATAATGTCACGATGGGACAGCCTTTCACAAATTGCCTTTCATGAATCTTCACGAACTGTTAATCTATACAGCAATCTTTTTGCTGCTGAATTTCATATCTTGTGTTATACCAATCTTCACTGATGATTTATATTTATGTCAATGCACAATTCTATTACACACCTACTCCTGTATTCTCAATTTCCTGTATTATTCTTTTTGTGGTTAAGTAATAAAATTTTTTTATAAATCCCAATACCTAATCTGTGGCCTGTCACCTCACATTTATGATCTATAACAAAAATGTGCATTAATGCTTATTCTTATGACAGTTCACAAAGCTGGCACATTGATTGCATCCAAGAATCTCGTGTCTGTATTCCCAAACCCATCTGTACTCAACACTGATTCACTGAGCAGGAACCTAGTTATAAGATTAAGGCCTAAAACCTTCCACTCTAATATATTTTTTGGAGGTGGTGGGGGAGGGAGAGGGTGCATTGGTACTGTCAGATCCTGTCTGGACTGTGGCAACATCTGTCTACAGAAACAGCTGCCACTCAATAATGCCATACATGGGGAATATCAGCAATTATTTTCTTCTAATGATTCGAAAACATTAATCTACTTGTACCATTATGCAGGTTGCAGACAGGGAAAACAGAACACTTGAAATCAATGCCTCAGGAGCTTCTCACTTTTTTTTTAAATTCATTCAAGGGCTGTGGGCATTGCTGGCAAGGCCAGCATTTATTGCCCACAACAATACAACTGAGTGGCTTGCTAGCATTTCCGAGGGCAGTTAAAAGTTAACCACAAGTCTGGAGTCACATATAGACCCAACTGGATAAGGACAGTAGTGAACCAGATGGGTTTTTATGATAATCTGACAGTTTCATGGTCACCATTACTGATACTAGCTTTTTTTTATATTCCAGATTTAGTTAATTCACTGAATTTAAATTTCTCAGCTGCCATTGTGGAATCAGAACTCACATTTCCAGATCATTAGTCCAGGCCACTGGCTTACCAGTTCAGTAACATAGCCAACTATGCTACCGTAACTCCGCAACAGTTAGGGCCTGCAGCACTGGTAATCACTCATTGTGTCTCAGTACCAATACAAAGCAGGAGTTCCTGTACTTTCTCACATGTTTTAATTGTTGGTCTTTATTATTGCAATTGGAGCTGGCATTTAAACAAAAGTACAACTTTATTCATTTAGTGCCGGTTTACTAGGGTATAAAAAGGCAATTACCAGGGAGATCATATTCCTTTTGTTCTCTGCACCCTCCACTCGGGTGTGGAAGCTCAAAGTGCCCCACTCAATATGCAATGAGGAGCTGCCACCATGTAATGAGTTTTTTTACATTGTCTGATGCAGCATAAATGAGATGTGTGGAGTCCAGTTGGTTGAAAATCTCAAACAGGTTTATTAACAGCTAAACTAATATATACAGTACAGAGTTAACTATTTACAGAACCATACTCTAGGTGTTACAGTTACAGAGTGACCTGGCTCATAGTCACATGACTGCATCCTGGCATGTAGCTCACTAACGTACTAAGATCTTAAAGGGGCATCACTCTTAAAGGCAATCATACAAACATAATACACAGCCTTCAGGCCTGCACTTACTTGACTGGCTCCTTCAGAAACTTAAGTACCCACAAGAACACAAGAGGAGCAGGAGTAGACCATTTGGCCCATCGAGCCTGCTCTGCCATTCAATATGATCATGGCTGATCTTAGGCTTCAATTCCATTTCTCCGCCTGCTCACCATATCCTTTGTCTCCCTGACAGACCAAAATTCTGTCTATCCCAGCCTTAAATGTATTCAACGATGAAACATCCGCAATCCTCTGGGGTACAGAATTCCAAAGATTCACAACCCTTTGAGTGAAGTAATTTTTCCTCATCTCAGTCCTAAATGATCAGCCCCTTATCCTGAGACTGTGCCCCCATGTTTTAGATTCCCTGATCAGCGGAAACAATCTCTCCGTGACGAACCTAAGCAGCCCCTTCAGTATCTTGTATGTTTCAGTGAGATCACCTCTCATTCTTCTAAACTCCAGAGAACATAGGCCCAATTTACTCAGCCTTTCATCATAGGACAACCCCCTCAAACCCTAATTGCTGTACTGCCTCCAATGTAAGTATATCCTTTCCTAAATGTGGAGATTAAAACTGCACACAGTACTCCAGATCCTTGTCCAGCAGCCCAATTACAGAAGTAGTTTCATTTCTCCATTGCATACTCAATCACAATCCCATAATAATTGTTGATTGTGAAACTATGGAAGACATAAATAGCCAAAATTATGTGATAAACCTTTTTGAGCATTACATGAGACAGAGACAAATTTGGTGAAAAGACTTGCAGAATAGTTGAATCTTGGCAAAAACTCTCCCTGTGACAGTTCTGGTTGATCAGTGTATCCCATGGTGCATTTCTTCCACAAAACTGAATGAAGTTGGAGTTTGAATTATCATCCTGGTTTAAAGGGAATAATTGCACACTCTAACCAGTCATCTCTATAAATTCTTTATGACTCAAACATCCCATGCACTTAGGATAAGGATTGAATGAACAAAACACAACAGATTCATGTTTATTCAGCTCACTCAGGGGGGTGATGTGTTTAATGCCACACTCCACCCAAATAATTAAAACAGCCCTGACGAGGAAGGGATTTTTATCTCTAAAAAGCATTCACAATGGTGAATGATGAGACCAGAAATGGAATAATCTTTTACTGTACTCATTATTTTTTGCCCTTGGTTATTAGTGAGATATAAACCTGTATCTACTTTTATTCACCGATTTCACTTAACAAAATTACTTACAATCTTACCTTTAGTTCTTGACATAATTTTGAAATCATATTTTAAGCATAAGGAACATAGCCCATCGAAAATTTGTCAGGAGTTGAGTGATGCTGCTTTAGATCATGAAGCACAAGGGGGAAAAGTTTAACCAGTTTCACCTGGCATGCCACCCAATGCACTGTGAATAGTCTAATGTAGGCAATTAAGTGGGCAGAGACAGAAATGTTGCCGTGTCTTCATGCAGGCGTATCAAGAAAATGCTTACAAGGGGCATAGAGGACCATGGATTGCATATTCAAGTAGTAGAGATGAAGGCAAGCAGATTGCTTCTGAAAGATACTGGCTTTTTGTGATAGAGTTGAAGGGTTAGATGTTCCTTCTCTAAACTGCCTGTTTTCAGTTGGTACCAGAGCAGATGAGGGAGAGAAATTGGCTAGAAGCTGTTACATGGACATTGACCATTTCTGAGTTTTTCTTTGGAGGTAATGGTGCTGCTGACTATGTCCACCCATATTTGCCCAACATATTCAAACTGCAGATGGAAGAACTACCTTATCTGACATATTTCCCCTTATTAATGCACCCAAGGTTTGCGAAAGCAAGCTTACCAGCCCTGCCAGAATTCCTGCTGGGAAAACAGCAAAAATAAGCCCCCATAAAACACAAATACCCTGCCACAGTTAACATGAATGGGGTCAGTGTCAGGAACCATGGGCAGGTGTGTTGCCTTGCCTAACCACAGCAAAGTTCCCATTTTAAGAGGAACATCTAGACTTTAATTTCTGCAGCTGGAGAATTTCCTTGGAAGCAACATTGACTTCACTAGATAGGTTCTCCATACTTTCTCCATTTCAGTTATTGATAAGTCTTATATAATAGAACACTTCCTTTTAAGTGAGATTATGATAATCTTTTTATTTTATTTTTGTTACCTTTCATAGGAACAAAGGAGCAGGAGTAGGTCATTCAGCCCATCGAGCCTGCTCCATCATTCAGTATGGTCATGGCTGATCATCGTCTTCAATGCCTTTTTCCCACACTATACGCATATCCCCTTATGTCACTGGTATTTAGAAATCTGTCAATCTCTGCTTTAAACATACTCAATGACTGAGTTTCCACAGCCTTCTGGGGTAGAGAATTCCAAAGATTCACAACCCTCTGAGTAAAGAAATTTCTCCTCATCTCTGTCCCAAATGGCTTCTCCCTTATTTTGAAATTGTGTCCCCTGGTTCTAGAATCCCCAATCAAGGGAATCATCTTAGCTGCATCTACCCTCTCTATCCCTTTAAGTATTTTGTGGGTTACAATGAGATCATCTCATTCTGAGTAACGTTCCTTATTACTCGTCTCTCTACTACAACAACTTACATTTTTGTAGCACATTTAACATAGTAATACGTCCCAAGGCGCTTAACAAGAGCAATATCAATAAAAAGATTTTTGACCCCTAGCCAGAGAAGGAAACATCAGGCAGATGAAGAAAAGCTTGATCAAAGAGGTAGGTTTTAAGGAGTATCTTAAAAGAGGAGAGAGTGGTAGGGAGGGAATTCCACAGCTTATGGTCAAGGCATAGCGCCAGCAGTGGTGTGCTTAAAATTAGGATGATTATATACTACTTTATATTTACATTATAATACTAGAGGATATTTTTAATTAATGGGCAAATTGGTAGCAGAATCACAATTTCAGAATTCTATGATCATTAATGCTAAATAGGGCTTGCCTTGTGAAAGGTATTATGCAGCAATATGCACCAGAATTGTCTTTACTAATTATGGGATAAGTAATTTTTGTGAGTTAATATCTAAGGGAAAATTATGCCAACTTAAAAAAGTATATATGCAGGGTGAAATACACATCGAGGATATAACCTACTGGGGCACCTATCTAATGATCCTGAAGGCTACAATAATAGATGAAGGAAGAAACTATCCATTACGTAGTATATGATTTTGCCTTTCAAACTGTTCTGTGGTATTATGGCTCTGGCCCTTCTTTTGTGCACTAGTTGTATGCTGGCTGCATTGGGAAGGAGTGTGTATAAAAATGTATTTCCTGTCTATAACCCTCATACCAGGTAAAAACAGTCCCATTGTTTCATAACACTAAGACCGAAATGTTTGAGCACACCCGGAAACAGGCAAGAAACAATTCCATGCCTGAATGGGCAGGCTTGAGATACAAGTAACATTGCACATCAGGCCTCAGTGTCATCAAGCTGGTGAACTGCAGGAATCTAAATGAGCATCCCCAGGTAGCTCACAGGAAAGGAGGATTCGAAGATCATGGCAGCCCAAGGGGTAAGCCATTAAAGGGGACTGGGAAGGGAGGTGACTGGGAAGAGAGGTGAATGGGAAGGGAGGTGAATGGGAAGGGAGGTGAATGGGAAGGGAGGGCAGTGTAGATTGGGAAGGGAGATAGCAGTGAGGAAGATCAGGAAGGGTGGTTAACAGTCAGTGGCGTTTGAAGGGTGTAGAGGCTGGAAACTGGGGTGGAGCAAGGGTAGCAGTAGCCTTGGTGGACTGAGTGGTGGCTGACAGCCCATGTGGTTTTAACATGGGAATGGGAAGAAAACTCCTCTTTCACCCAGAACCACATTCTGGTAAAGATATTTTAGACACTTACCTTGTTGGTTGTGGCCTGCAGCGGATCCTTTAAGAACCATCTGTTAGGCCGCATGTAGACCTGGCATTTAGAACAAGCTAATATTGCAGTGGGGGCTTCAAACAAGTGTTGGTCCCCTTACTTAATGCAAAGGGCCGGACGCTTCATTCAAGTGTGGGTCATGGACGCCTACTTTTTTGCCGACAATAACATGGTGGGTGGCACATTACCAGCTCATAATGAGCGTGTGCTTCTTTCCCTACATATTGGAGGCTTGAAGGCCACTCAGTGCCTCAAAAACAGGTGCAGTGAGGTTGAGTTTCTAGTCCTGAAGCTCTTCCACCTTTACTTTTCCATTAGCCCTATGGAAATGGTAATTTTTAATTGCAAGGTAATAGAGGGATTATTCCTGGCTATTATTACTAAAGTTATGACACGGAACACAAAAGTCCGAGTGTATCAGGCCTGTGTCCTCAGTACCTTGCTCTATGGCAGCGAGGCCTGGACAACGTATGCCAGCCAAGAACGACGTCTCAATTCATTCCATCTTTGCTGCCTCCGGAGAGTACTTGGCATCAGGTGGCAGGACCGTATCTCCAACACAGAAGTCCTCGAAGCGGCCAACATCCCCAGCTTGTACACACTACTGAGTCAGCGGCGCTTGAGATGGCTTGGACATGTGAGCCGCATGGAAGATGGCAGGATCCCTAAAGACACATTGTACAGCGAGCTCGCCACTGGTATCACACCCACCAGCCGTCCATGTCTCCGCTTTAAAGACGTCTGCAAACGCGACATGAAATCCTGTGACATTGATCACAAGTCATGGGAGTCAGTTGCCGGCGTTCGCCAGAGCTGGCGGGCAGCCATAAAGACAGGGCTAAAATGTGGCGAGTCGAAGAGACTTAGTAGTTGGCAGGAAAAAAGACAGAGGCGCAAGGGGAGAGCCAACTGTGCAACAGCCCCGACAAACAAATTTCTCTGCAGCACCTGTGGAAGAGCCTGTCACTGTAGAATTGGCCTTTATAGCCACTCCAGGCGCTGCTTCACAAACCACTGACCACCTCCAGGCGCGTATCCATTGTCTCTCGAGATAAGGAGGCCCAAAAGAAGAAAGAAGTATGAGGAGGAGTATACAAACTGAAGGAGATATACTTTTAATTTTAAAAATGGCACCGTGCCTCCACTCTCAAATCAGTGACAATAAACCTTTGAGTCTGCTAGCAAAAATCAGCTGACAGTGCAAGGCTCCTGAATGATCCGCGTTAACAAATATTTACCATCCAAGCAGAGGTCAGAATGATCTTAGAAATGAAAATCAGTCCAGTTATGAAATGTTTACTCACACACTGAATTCTGGGCCTCATGTCATAATTGTGTGCTGTCGTGATGCAGAGGCATTCAGATTGAAAAGCTGAATATTTTTCATCATCTCAGTTGCAGCGACATGCCCTCATTCTGCTCAAGGTTGATTGCACAGTCGATAGTTTTTTCAGTTGCAATTGCTCCAGGTACCATAATAATTATTCAATGCGAATGCAACAGAATTTTCAAACACCACACAATGGGTAAACACAAGAACACAAGAAATAGGAGCAAGAGTAGACCATATGGCCCATCGGTAAAGTAGTACTCGTTGGTACCTCTTGTGATTTAGAAACAAATATATCATTAAACGTTGATTTACTCCACCATCCAGCTCCAAGATGCTTTTCAGAACAGTAAACAATGGATTCTGCTTGTAACTGAGCCATAAAATCAATGTAATGCTAAAAACTGAAATTCCTTTTAATGTTGGCTTGGAGCTTCCACAACAAAATTGTAACAATTGCAGTTACAAAAATTGGGTGATCTGGAGGAGTAGGATTCTAACTACATGAGACTTATTCAGTACAATAAAACTACATAAATTTATCTGCAACTAACAAGCACCACGATAGATAAAAAACAGCTGAACTGAGGCTTAGCTATTTAACTCTTTGCTACACATACAGATATACGGATAGACATACAAATATACATATATTCTTTGGCCTCCTTATCTCAAGAGACAATGGGTAAGTGCCTGGAGGTGGTCAGTGGTTTGTGAAGCAGCGCCTGGAGTGGCTATAAAGGCCAATTCTAGAGTGACAGGCTCTTCCACAGGTGCTGCAGAAAAATTTGTTTGTCGGGGCTGTCACACAGTTGGCTCTCCCCTTGCGCCTCTGTCTTTTTTCCTGCCAACTGCTAAGTCTCTTCGACTCGCCACACTTTAGCCCCGCCTTTATGGCTGCCCGCCAGCTCTGGCGATCACTGGCAACTGACTCCCATGACTTGTGATCAATGTCGCAGGACTTCATGTCGCGTTTGCAGACGTCTTTAAAGCGGAGACATGGACGGCCGGTGGGTGTGATACCAGTGGCGAGCTCGCTGTACAATGTGTCTTTGGGGATCCTGCCATCTTCCATGCGGCTCACATGGCCAAGCCATCTCAAGCGCCGCTGACTCAGTAGTGTGTATAAGCTGGGGATGTTGGCCGCCTCGAGGACTTCTGTGTTGGAGATACGGTCCTGCCACCTGATGCCAAGGATTCTCCGGAGGCAGCGAAGATGGAATGAATTGAGCCGTCGCTCTTGGCTGACATACGTTGTCCAGGCCTCGCTGCCATACAGCAAGGTACTGAGGACACAGGCTTGATACACTCGGACTTTTGTGTTCCGTGTCAGTGCGCCATTTTCCACATATACATATATAGGCACACACATAAACACATAGATCAGTCAGAGAGGAATTTCCCCCAAATTAGCCTGGATTTTATGTTTTTATCGCCTCTCCCAGGAGATTGCATAATGTCAAATGGAGTGGCGAGTGTATATATTGTGATACACTATCTATCGTGATACATAAGGTATCACAATTGTGTGGGACAGGCTGGATGGACCGGAAGGTCCCTACCTGTCCGCCATTGTTCATATATGTACATACAAAATGTACCTGCACTATAACCGTGAGTATATTGTTAGGCACACAACCACTATTGAAACTTCACATATTGCTCCATCAATATTTCTCTTAATCTTACCAAGTGCTGAGATAAGAGATACATAGAAACTATCAGAACTAGCAGAAAAAATTAACCAACCATTAAAATGTGTGAATAAAAATATGACCTGTGAGAAACATTTAAACTACACTGCCAAGCTGCAACACAAGTCTGGCTGATGCGCCTACACAAAGCTAGATACAAGGAAGGCAGAAGCCCCAAAATATTGTGCAGAGTAATTAAAACTGGAAAACAATGTAATGCATTTGACATACTTTAATTGCATTTGTGGATGGCATTGTAGCCAGGACAACAGTTGTATAGTTATTAGGAAAGTAACTAAGTTATCTTGGAGTAAACAAAGTGATATTTGCATGAAATTCCAATATGTTGTGAATCTAATGCCACCTCAGGCTTGAGTTATTGATGTTACATCAGTAGAGATTCAGTGGGTTGATGTCTTAAAGGGCAGGGGTTAAGTATCTGTCAACGGATCGACCCAAAACAGCATTTGCCCCAAGGACGTCCTTTGGGAGCCAGGGTGGACTGAGAATGGATGGAAATAATTCCAGGATAGGTCATTTTCCAAGTTGGAGAAGAAATGGTAGATTAAATGACTAACATATAGAAGAAAACAATTTCAAAAATAAAACCTGTTCTAAAAATAAAATGGCCCAGTATCTCTAGCAGTGGAGGCACATTGCTGCCACTTAAGAGATCCCTGAGCTTGAATCCCAGCCATAACTGTTATTCAAGGTCAGTTGTCACAGTGGGTGAGTTTGAGCAGATCTCTGTAGACTAGTAAAGGGATCACTTTGTAGCAGTAGTCCTCAGGGGATACCAACAAGTTGAAGTTGTCAGCAGGAAGTAAGAGATGGGGGAAGTCGCTGAAGGGGATATGAATTCCACAGCCTGTTGTCAGTTCAAACTGGGCTTATCTAAATCACAAGCTGGTTAATTCATTCTTTATTATCAGCAGTCTCTCCCAAACAGGAAGTGTTCTAGGCAATGAGATTATTTTTCAGATACTACCAAGCTACACAGTCTGCTATCGATCATTTCAAATTAATGTCCTCCTTTGGCATCTATTAAATTGTTGTCAGATTGTTTGCATTAACCTATGCCGTTTTCTAGTTGCAGTTATACTCTGGGCATTAAAGCGTCAGATGCCTCATAGCATCAGAGGGCCTGACTCGGCAATTGTCCCAGTAATTAGCTTTGCTGCAGGAACCAGAGAACTGACAGGAACTTAACAAGCTAGTAAAAGCAAGCTAATGTCAGGGATAGCCGCTCAGCACTTTTTCTATCCCACAGGGCCAGATACCTTGGAAGGCTAAATACCGACATTTATTTAAACAGATCAAAGAAGATGAGTTCAGGCACCAAATAAAATTAGCCTGAAAGTAAGGGGGCATCTTGGGAGCTCTTCAAAGAAGCTGGTGTTGACAAGAGCAATAAAATTGAAAGCCACTCCACCAGTGAGTTTATGAAGAAATAAAAGTATCTAGCTTTATCTGGACTAGTAAATGTCTATATTTACAGCTAGTGCATTGACGGACCATCCCAGAAGGAGTAGTTTTACTACTTGTAATTTTCCACGCCCTGTGGACCATTGTACATATTATTTCACAGTCTGTGTGGAATTACACCACCAACGTGCTTGCAAATGCACAGTGTGTAAGTTTAAGGTTAAATTTACTCATTGAACCATCCACGACTCTAAAAACAGAATTCAGCAATCAGTTTCTGTGTTGACAGACCGCATCATCACTTTATTCAGTTAAGGTGTATTACTTTAATATCATGTATGCATTCATCACTTTGATTGAAATTGCCTTCTTTTTGCTTGTTCAGATCATTTTGACTATGACAGATGATTCCTGAAATGTCAGTTCCAGATATGACAATACATGAGTGTGGAAGGAAACCACTGGCTAATAAAAAGGAGAATCAAACTTAATTAGGAAAAATACTGAGGTCGATGACAAAAACAAATAGAATTTGAAATAACAGGCCACTTATTTTTTTAAGTTTTCTCTTTTCAACGTTTTGTCATATTCTCAGTCGATCAGGCCACTTTTGATGGGCAATTACAGCAAGCTGCCAAATATATCAAGCAAGATAGAGATTAATTCTGATTGGCAACTGCCAAACTTTGCTACAGGAATTTCATGAAATGTTAGCTAGTGAATGGTGACTTGATTTGGTTACTATGAAAAGATTTAAGACATATTAATAATGAGTTGCACCACAGAACACCAGGACATGAGCACGGAGAGGATTCAGAAGAAATTCAATAAAGGTCACCAGGGATGAGAGGCTTTAGTTAAGAACCAAAACTAAAAAAACTGGAGCTCTTTTCATGAGAATAAAGAATCTTAAGAGGAGATCTCATAAGGATGTTCAAAAGTTTTGGTTTATTTTTGTAAGAAAAATAGTTTAAAAAAAAGTCCATTACTAGAGGTCAAAACTTTATCATTGTTAAAACTAAAGAGAGAGGTTAGAAGAATTTGTTTTAAAAGCAGAAGGTTGTTAGGACCTGGCATGCCCCATCAAAAAAACAGAAGTGGAAGCAGAAATCATTACCTCTTTTATGAGGGAATCATAGAATGATACAGCACAGAAAGAGGCTATTCAGCCCCATCATTCCTGTGCTGGCTCTTTGGTAGAGCTGTCCAATTAATCCCACTCCCCTTCTCTTTTCCCATAGCCCTGTATTTTTTTTCCCAATTCTCTTTTGACTGTTGCTATTGAATCTGCTTCCACCACCCTTTCAGGCAGTACATTTCAGATCACAACAACGCACTGAATAAAAAAAATGTTTCCTCATGTCACCTCTGGTTCTTTCACCGACCCTTCTATCACTGGAAACAGTTTCTCCTTACTTACTCTATCAAAACCATTCATGAAATTGAATGCCTCTATCAAATCTCCTCTTAACCTTCTCTGCTCTCAGGAGTATAACCCCAGGTTCTGCAATCTCTCCAAACAAATGAAGTTCCTCATCCCTGGTCCCATTTCCATCAATCTAGATGGATTGGATAAATCCAGTAAATCTAGATAGAAGTGGATAAATATTTGAAAAACATTTTTTTTAAATGCCAGAGAAGGGAGAAGGGAATGGGACTGTGGATAACCCTTTTAGAGAGAGGTTGTCGACATAACAGGCTGGATTTTGTGGAGGAGGCGGGGCTCCCGGTGCCGGGTCAAAAAGGCGGAGGGAACCCCTCCTCAGCCTTTTTGTGCCCCCGCCCCCTCATTGGAACAATCCTCCGGTGTTTTGAAGCCTAAGTGTCCCGTGCTGGGATCACCATCTCTTTAAAGACAGGGATCCCGCCTCCAAGAGCTGCCAGCTAATCAGAGGGCTGGCAGCTCAGCAGTATCAGCAACACCACCAGGAGTGGTGGCCACTGCCAGTACTTCAGAGGCCTTGATCCCAGGCCCAGCGATGGAACCCCGGACCTCAGGTAAGTGAGGCAGGGTCAGCGGGGCCCATTCAGAAGGCCCGGGGATGGTGATGTGGGAGGGTGGGTGTAAAGTCCAAGTGGAGGGGGACCCATGAAGTTGTACGTTTTGCTGGCAGGTGTCCTACCGTGGGCCAGATTGTCCATGAAGGAGTGACCCCTACCCAAACCCACAGAGAGGGTGCCTCATTTTGCAAGGTGCCCTCCCTGCGTGGTGGAGGCACCCCCCACCCTGCCACTGGTTGGATCCCAGAAGCGCCAGTAAGAGGTCTTTACGTCGCCGTTAATAGGCCACTTAAGGCCTCAGTTGGCATCTGGGCGGAAGGCCGTCGTCGGTCTATCCCACCCCCGGCAAAAATAGCTTGGCAATGGGGCAACCCCTGCCACCTGTCATGATTCCATGCGCCCCCCGCCTCTGACCCCACCTCAGGGGGATCTATAAAATCCAGTCCAATGGATCAAATGGTCTCCTTCAGCGCAGTAAATTTCTATAATAAACTAACATGACAAAGTAGAAAACTAGCAAAAGCTGACCTACTACTTCAACAAAAAAAATTACACAGCCTTCAAAAAAGCACCAATTCAAAATCAGCCCTGAATAATAGTTTATGACGGGTGAAAGTAAGTAATTACAGTGAAAGTGCACTGGGACATGGGTTTATAATTTAAGCTGTAGCTATACCCAACATTCCTTCACTTTAAGTACATGAAAGTCTGAAATGGGATACAAGTGCTGCTTCCCAAAAATAGCAACTCGAGATTAGCTTTCAATGAAATCAAGCAAAAGTCCCTTTCCTTACAGATGGAAAAGTGAGATGTTTAAGTGCAGATTGCAAAATACTGGAAAATATATCAAATAGCATCATAAATCAACATTTTCTGGGGCTGCATGTTTGCAAACCCAATCAAAAGCGAATTTAGTGCTTTTTCCTCTCATCCACCACGTACTGCTTCTCTTCCATCCAAATCTCCTTTTTGATTTTCGGGATGTGGGTGACGCTGACAAGGCAGCATTTATTGCATTGTCATGGTTCCCCTGAAATGAGTGGATTACTGGACCACTTCAGAGGGCTTAAGAAGCAAAGATATGCAGTCACTGTTTTAATGTAGGAAACATGGCAACCAATTTGCACACAGCAAGGTCCCACCAAGAAGCAATGTGATAATGACCAAATAATCTGTTTTAGTAGCTGGTTGAAAGATAAATATTGTCCAGGGCACTTGGGACAACACCCCTGGTCTTCTTTGAAATAGTCCCATGGGATATTTTACATCCCTAAGAGGGTAGATGGGATCCCAGTTTCCAACACACCTGAAGGACAACACCTCCAATAATGCAGCAGCCCCTCAGCTTAGACTTTGTTCTCAGGTTCTAAGAGTGGGATTTGAACCCAAAACCTTCTGACTGATAGGCAAGAGTGTAACCACTGAGCCATAGCTGACACCTAGTGAGGTGTATTATGGGTGGCCAAGCTGCAATACCACATTTACTGCTTGGAAGTGAAAGTTAAAATCTACCCCATAGTATGGGACAGGAGTCACATGTTGGCCAGACCAGGTAGGGGTGGTAGCTTCCCCTCCCTAACAGACTTTTATTGAATCAGTAAGGTTATTACAACAGTCCAGCAGCTTTTGTGGTCATTTTTTGCCATTACCAGTCCACCAAATTATCAGATTTACTGAATTTAAGGTCACAACTTGCCATGGTGAGATTTAAACTCATGACCTCTGGATTATGAGTCCACCATAGTATACTACAGTATTAAGTTTGCTGGCTTCTCTTTACCCTTCCAAATGCTGGAGACTTCTCTTCCCACTGCTCCCCAAATGCTACGCTTTCTTTTATCTTTTCAAAAGGAGGTGCTACCATTTCCTTTCTCCACTAAAAGCACCACTGTTACCTTCTCCCTCTCTCCAGCTCCATGGAGATCAAAAAGGAGGGGAGATTTCTTAAATGTAATGTGATAACAAAAAAGAATCCCAAATTGAAGGAAGAGGGAGCTGATACTATGATTGTGGTTGAGTTTAACAGTCATTGTTTTTACAGGAGCTTCCTGTCGATCTCCATTTAAAATATATTTTGGCTGTCGAGCAATGCCTATAGCCTGTGGAAACAATTTAAAACGGTGATCAAGAGCATAAAGGGGAATCTAGAGAAACGACATAATGGTAGAAATATTCTCTCAGTACCACGACAGTAAGAAGTTAGTCAGCGCAGAGGCGAAAAGTATGAACGTTGCAAACAGGCTCAAAACTGAGGATGAGCACAAATATTATTTGGAATGATTGTGTAGCGGGAGGGTTGCGCTGTTTCCTTGTCAGCTGCTGTGAACCGATGAGCAAACATTTCCTCAGAGTTTGGAGTAGCTTTTGCTTCATCGGACATTCTCCTCAAGGTGCACACCTCTGGGCCAGTCGGTGGCAGTGGTGGTGGACAGCGCCAGGTTGGGGCAGTTTTTGGCACCCAGAAGTCGCTTCGAGGACTGGAGCCAAGGAGCCATGGGTATCAGGTACAAGTGTGAGGGGAGGAAGAAAGAGCTGGAGGGAGTGGCCTAAGGTCTGCATTGGCAATGGGAAAACATGCCAGCAAAGGGGAATTTGGATGTGCATCCAGCTATTAAGGGCCACAGAGGACCAGCTAGGGAGCATGGAAGCCTTGCGATGCTGAAGAGGCCTCTGGTGATCTGGATATTAGGGTAATCTGTGGCTCATGATCAAGCAGAACTAACAATAGGAGAGCCACAAGCATACTTAGTCTCAACTTCGTTCTTGCAGTGCTTCGGGTACAGAATTTAAGTCTAAAACTACCTTGTGAAGAGTGGGGATAAGAGGTCGAGAGAGAAAGGTCCAAGATCACAAACCTGCACTCCTACTGAAGCGAGGCATTCCTGCGTCCCATTGATTAACAAACGAGTCTGCCACATTGCTGATTCAAAATAAAGAGTTAAACTCTCAATGGTTCACCAGCTTTGGGTTGGGGATCAGCATCAATCGCCCACTGTAATAAGTTTGTTTCTTTAAGATATGTTTTTAGTTTTCATCAGTGTACTTTCATGTTTGGTGCCAGTGGAATAAAGAGACACTGAGTTGGAACCTTCACAGGATCAATGTGTTTTTCTTGCATTTACAATTGTTTCCTCAAAGTATTCACTAGGGTAAATATGAGCAACATGCCCTCCCAATCAGAGGCAACCAAAGCACAGAATTACACAGAAATGACAACATGGGAACAGGCTGTTCCACCCAATCAGTCTGTGTTGATTTATCTTCCACATATCTCTTTATTCTGATTTCCTTCAACCACTTGTTTAATCTCTCCTTAAATATCTCTGCTTCAATCAACAACACTTGCATCACATTCCACAGCCTCTCAATTCTTTGTGTGAAAAACTTTTCTTGTTCTCTTTCCTAAATCTCTTACATTAAGTCCTATATTTATGTCCTTCGTTCTAGACCTTCCAACTACTGGAAACAGTCTTTGGGTGAATTTTAACTCCCTCACCTGACAGTTAAATGGAATGGTGGACTTACCCATTCTTTTCCTGCCTCAATCTGGTTGCCCTGCTGAAGGCTGGTGCAGTCCTCTAAAATATGCACATCAGGCTTCAATGACATTATTGCCAAACCTGCTGGGAACAGGAGTCAGGGCTAGAAGAGGCCCGGCAAAGTAAGTTTTTTATTGATTTTCTTTAAAGTTTCCTTGTGGGTCAGGTGAAGCAGGGGTGCTTTGCTTAGGACATCCCTGCCCTGAGCTTCCCCATCCCCCAATCACCTGACCGGAATTCCCCTCCTGAAACCCTTCTTTCATGCCAGGGACCATTCCTGCATGTCCTGGTGGCAGTGTCCTGCCGTCTGATTTTAACAGCCAGGTAGCTGCTCCACGCACCCACCACCCTCCCCCCCCCAACTTTCTGGTCCTTTTGGTTGGCCAGAAACATTGTTAATAAGGCCTGACCATTAAAATCAGGCATGCCTGCCTGCTGCCATTCTCAGATGGACACACTGGACACCAAGAAAACCTGTCTAATTGATTTATTTGCCTTACAGTTGGAAAGAGGTGAACAAGGATTCACTGAGAGGGAGCTAAAACACGGTGTTTTTAAAAATTAAACCTGTTATGGTTAAACCAGGCAAAGGCTGAGAGGGGACCCCTAGACCCTTTTCTTACCTGGTCGTAACAGAGTTAAAATTGACCTGTGTTTCTAGTCTTTCATAGTTTTAAGCACTTTTACCAAATCCCCTTAATTTCCTTTGTTCCAATAAAAGCAAGTCCAATTTTTCAAGTCTTTCTACGTATTTATATTTCTTTATACCAGACAGAATTCTAACAATTTGTCTTGTATCCTATCAATTACCTTTACATCCTTCCCATAGTGTTCAGTCCAAAACTGCACACTGCACTTTGACTGCAATCTTACTAAAGTTTTATATAGATTCACCCTCAGATCTCGACTTCTACACCCCACACCTCTTGCCATAAAACCCAATGTTCCATTAGCTTTGTTTATGGCCTTATCCACTTGATGCGCTGCTTTTAACATCTTGTGAACCTGAACCGTCAAGTTCCTCTGTTCTCCCATCATCTAGTGTGTTTGATTGCTCAGTGATTTATTGCTTTGTGCTGTGTTTATAAGACTGCTCACTATGCTGTCAATCAACCCTGACTGAGTGTGGTTCCAAAAGTGAAACTAAGACAGATCTGGGCAGCCATCTGAATAAAGCCTACACACACAGAAATCATAAGTCTACTTTCTTCGTGCTTGGAGTAGGAAACCTAACACTGAGACTTGCCCATTTGAAGCATATTTATCATTTTTTTAAAACCAAAATGTACCATCTCACATTTATTGACATTGAATGTTATCTACCAATTTATGCCCATTCCACCATCTTATCAATATCCTCTTGTAACTTGTAACTAAATTGACAGCAAATTTAGAAAGAAATCTGGCACCCTTGCTCAGTCTGGCCTATACGTGACTCCAGACCACAATAATGTGGTTGACTGTTCGTTGCCTTCTGAAAAGTCTTAGCAAGCCACTCAGTTGTATCAAAACCACTGCAAAGAACAATGAGAATAAAAGTGGATGGACCACCCAGCATCAACCTAGGCACAGGACATGGCAAAGTTACACCTAGCCCAGTCAACTCGGCAAAGTCCTCCTCACTAACATCTTGCAACTTGTCCCAAAATTGGGAGACTTGTCCCACAGACTAGTCAAGAAACAGCCTAACAGTCCTACTTGCAGAATCATAACTATCAACTAACATCTCAGACTCCTCCAACACCATCCCTGGGTACATCCTGTTCCACCAGAGGTGACAGCACAGTGCTGTAGAGACAGGAGGGAGTGGCCCTGGGTGTCCTCAACCATTGGCCCCAGACACCATGAAGTCTCATGCCATCAGGTCAAACATGGGCAAGGAAACCTCATTCTGATTACCACCTACGGCTCCTGCTCAGCTGATGAATCAGTACTCCTCCATGATGAATACCACTTGGAAGAATCACTGAGGGTAGAGAGGGTGCAAAATATTCTCCGGGTAGGAGACTTCAATGTTCATTACCAAGAGTCGGTTGGTAACACCACTACTGTCTGAGCTGGCCGAGTCCTCAAGAACACAGCAGCAGAAATGTATTGCATCACAATCTGTAATCTCACTGCCCAGCATGTCCCTCACTCTATACCATTACCATCAAACTAGGGGACAAACCCTGGTTCAATGACAAGTGTAAAATAGCATGCCAGGAGCAGCACCAGGCACCTAAAAATGAGGTGCCAACTTGGTGAAGCTGCAACACAAAACTACATGCATACTAAATAGTGGAAGCAGAATGCAATAGACAGAGCTAAGCAATCCCACAACCAACAGATCAGATTAAAGCTCTGCAGTCCTGCCACATCCAGTCATAAATGGTGGTGTACAATTAAACAACTAACGGGAGGAGGAAGCCCCATGAACTTCCCCATCCTCAATGATGACAGCCCAGGAAGTCAGTGCAAAAGACAAGGCTGAAGTGTTTGCAATCACCTTCAGCCAGAAGAGCCAAATGGATAATCCATCTTGGCCTCCTCCTGAGGACCCCAGCATCACAGATGCCAATCTTCAGCCAATTCAATTCATTCCACCTGCTATCAAAAAATAGCTGAGCACACTGGAGACAGCAAAGGCTATGGGCCCTGACAACATCTCGGCTGTATTACTGAAGACTTATGCTCCAAAACTAGCTGTACCTCTGTCCAAGCTATCCAGTACAGCGACCATACTGGCATCCACCCAACAAAGTGGAAATTTGCCCAGGTACGTCCTGTCCACAAAAAGCAAGCCAAATCCAATCAGCCAATTACCACCCCATCATTTTACTCTCAATCATCAGCAAAGTGATGTAAGGTGCCACCAACAGGATTATCAAGCAACTGATACTCACTGACAACCTGCTCACCAATGCTCAGTTTGGGTTCTGCCAGGACCACTTGACTCATTACAGTTATGGTCCAGATATGGACAAAAGAACAGACATTAGATGAGAGTGCATTTGGCATTAAGTGTTAATAAAATTGTAATTAATGGGGATGAGGGTGGTGTGGGGGAACTCTCCATTGGGTGAATCATCCAGCCCCAGGACATCTCTGCAGGAGATCCTTAGGGTAATGTCCTTGGCCCAACCATCTCCAGCTGCTTCATCGATGACCTTTTGTCCATTATACGGTCAGAAGTGGGGATGTTCGCTGATGTCTGCACCATGTTTACTTGCATTCACAATTTCTCAAATACTGAAGCAGTTTGTGCCCACATGCAGCGAGACCTGACTGACATTTAGGCTTGGGCCAATAAGTAGCAAGTAACATTCACACCACACAAGTGCAAGACAATGACCACCTCCAGCAAGAGAGAGTCTAACCACCTCCACTTGACATTCAAAAGCATTGCCATTGCTGAATCCTTCAGCATCAACATTCTAGGTGTTACCATTGACCAGAAACTTAGCTAGGCCAGTACAATAAATACTGCAGGTACAAGAGGAAGTCAGAGGCTGGGTGTTCTGCGGTGAGTGACTCACCACCTGACTTCCCAAAGCCTGTCCACCATCTACAAGGCACAAGTCAGGAGTGTGATGGAATACTCTCCACTTGCCTGGATGGGTGCAGCTCCAACAACACTCAAGAAGCTCAACGCCATCCAGGACAAAGCAATGCACTTGATCAGCAGCCCATTCATCATCTAAACATTCAGTCCCTCCACCACTGGCACACTGCGGTGATCAATATATACATTCTAACTTTTGTATAAATTTGCCAGAGGTACTATGAGCCTTGTAAAGTTAATTAAATAGGCTACAGTGGAGCTTGGCAAAGAGCTTAGCAAAAGCATAAATAACCTTGCCTGTGATGCTCAAGTTTAGTTTAGTTTTAGTTTTAGAGATACAGCATTGAAATAGGCCCTTCGGCCCACCGAATCTGTGCCGACCATCAACCACCCATTTATACTAATTCTACACTAATCCCATATTCCTACCACATCCCCACCTGTCTCTATATTTTCCCTACCACCTACCTATACTAGGGGCAATTTATAATGGCCAATTAACCTATCAATCGGCAAGTCTTTTGGCATGTGGGAGGAAACCAGAGCACCCGGAGGAAACCCACGCAGACACAGGGAGAACTTGCAAACTCCACACAGTCAGTACCCAGAATTGAACCCGGGTCGCTGGAGCTGTGAGGCTGCGGTGCTAACCACTGCGCCGCCCCAGTTATTATTAAGTTATTAAGGAAAGTGTATTATCTAATTAACATATGCAAATGTAATCAAATCAGTGTATTTCAGCAATTTGCTGTCTTTTAGCAAAACAAATATACCATTCAAGTTTCATAGAAAATTTACATTTGAGTATTAATTAACCTCATTTACAATTGCAAATTAAGTGTCATTCACATAATTGACTTAATAGGTTACTTAATTAGAATAAAGATAAAAACTGAGTGTTATGTCAGTAAAAGAAATGTATAAGTTTATACCATTTCCACTTCTTTGCTATCTTTCTATGTTATGCTGTTAAACAAACAGAACCTCACCAAGCAAAACAGTGAGAATGATTGGCAACCAAGTGACTGCAGCTGAGTCATGCCAAGTCTTATTTCTTCAACAAGAAAAAATTGTGTAAAAATGGCCACAGCTGTTTTTTCAAAAAAAGGAAAACCTGTCCAAAAGAGAGCTCCAATTTGATTATTGCTTGCTGTTGTTTACAGATGATAAGAGGGCAATGTGTGAAAGATCAGGACTGGAAGAACAATAACAAGAATGTGAGTAGGAGTCAGTGGACCAAATTATGAGGTTTTGGTATAGAACTGTCCTGGTTTCGCCTCGACATTGCTGCCTATAAGAATGTTGACATGCTTATTTCCTGAGATAACTCTAAAATTGCCTAAACTTATTCCCACTATAGTTGTATCTCTTAAAACAATCAGATGGCATAGCAACACAAGCTGGTGCACTATATCGCTGTATCTGGCCTGCAGTAACTCCAATTGCCACATAATATATACACTTGAGCAGGAATTGTTACAAGTGCAGAAGGTCCTTTTAATACTCATATGAATCTCTCTCCAGATACAACTTTCTACCCATCTTGTTTATTCTCTCAGAACTGTTGCGTCAGCTGTGGCTCACCTGGTAGCACTCTTGTCTCTGAAACATATGATTCTAGGTTTAAGTCCCACTTTAGCTTGAGGACAAAAACCAAGGCTGATGGTGCAATGCTGAAGGGAGTTCTGCACAGTCAGAGGTGCCATCTTTTGGATGAAATGTTAAACTGAGGCTCCCTGCCCTCTTAGGTGGATGTAAAATATCCCATGGCACTATTTCAAAGACGAGCAGGGGAGTTTTCCCAGTCTCCTGGCCAATATTTATCCCTCAATCAAAAATAGATTATCTGGTCATCAACTCATTGCTGTTTGTGGGAGCTTGCTGTGCACAAATTGGCTGCTGTGTTTCCTGCATTACAAGAGTGACTACTTTCATTGGCTACAAAGTCCAGTGGTTGTGAAAGGTGCTATATAAATACAAGTCTTTTTTTCTTTTTATGAATGAAGATAGGAACGGGAGTAGGCCATTCAGCCCCTCGAGCCATGGCTGATCTGTACCCTAGCTCCATCTACCCACCTTGGTTCGGTAACCTGAATACCCCCCTGCTTGACAAAAATCTATCAATCTCAGTTTTGAATTTTCAGTCGACCTAGCCTCAACAACGTTTTGGGGAGAGAGTTCCAGATTTCTCCGACCCTTTGTGTGAAGAAATGCTTCCTGATATCACCTTGAACTTACATTTTTTTAATTCATTCATGGGATGTGAGCATCACTGGCGAGGCCAGCATTTATTGCCCATCCCTAAGTGCCCTGAGAAGGTTGCTGTTCTGCTTTCATGAGAGGCCATATGAATATTTATCAAAGGCTCCAAATAAATATATCTGAATATATTAGCAAATTTACCATCAGCTACTGTACAGAAGATGTTCTGAAATCAACTGATCCAGTTCTGCACAAATGACCATGAGTCGCAACTGCTGCAGTGTCTGGATATGTCAGATTTATGTCAGTCGGCAGAGAGGAAGAAGTAGGTCCTGTTATGATGTTGTGTGATGATATTCAGAACACACTTTAGGGGATAAAATCAATTTATCTCAATAGCTCATCTCAACACCCATCATATAAATGAGGATTTGACTACCTTTCATTTTTATTAATAGTCTGGGATTCTGACCTCCTCATTTATTACTGGAAAAAAAGATTGGAACTGATTCGTGCAGAAGGCATTTAAAAATTTCACAGTTACAGATAAATAGGATATCTAATTTAAACAGAACTTCAGCCCATTAATGGTTTCGTACTACTAACTCAGTGTGACAGTAGTACTTTTGTTTTATTTTGGCCCGGTGTTGAATCCCATGAGTAAAGTTAGGATTAAATTACCTGGAGTGAAGCAATCTGAGAAGAATGCCTGTATTTAAAAGGTCTGGATTTCTTTCAAAGCTTATTTAAGTCTCTGAGACAGGCTTGAGCAGAGAACAACTGGGCTGGTGGTAATTAAAACGTTCCATGGCATTTAGTTTTAACTATTTACTGAAAGATTTCACACAAGCAGTCAGGTAAGAGTGAGCGACCAAAGAAGATTTCATACAACGAGGCCTCTCTATCAGACGTCCTTCACTAACTTCATAGGTAGGCATCCTGATGTCTATGAAAAATGGTGGACACGCAGCAAACAATCCATTTAGGTGGGGTGTTTTCTCTTGGTGCACCTTTGTTGATGTCTGTGAAAGCCAATCCTCGAGAGGCAGGTTCTGCCACAAGTACTGCACCTGAAGCTGCCAAGTGATGCTGTGAGTTGTTCTTTTTGACATTGGCGCCTGTTGCCAAGCTGCTATAGCAACTGGTCATCATGGTAGTGCACACCATAGAACATAGAACATTACAGCGCAGTACAGGCCCTTCGGCCCTCGATGTTGCGCCGACCTGTGAAACCATCTGACCTACACTATTCCATTTTCATCCATATGTCTATCCAATGACCACTTAAATGCCCTTAAAGTTGGCGAGTCTACTACTGTTGCAGGCAGGGCGTTCCACGCCCCTACTACTCTCTGAGTAAAGAAACTACCTCTGACATCTGTCCTATATCTATCACCCCTCAACTTAAAGCTATGTCCCCTCGTGTTTGCCATCACCATCCGAGGAAAAAGACTCTCACTATCCACCCTGTCCAACCCTCTGATTATCTTATATGTCTCTATTAAGTCACCTCTCCTCCTCCTTCTCTCTAACGAAAACAACCTCAAGTCCCTCAGCCTTTCCTCGTAAGACCTTCCCTCCATACCAGGCAACATCCTAGTAAATCTCCTCTGCACCCTTTCCAAAGCTTCCACATCCTTCCTTTAATGCGGTGACCAGAACTGCACGCAATACTCCAGGTGCGGCCGCACCAGAGTTTTGTACAGAGTTACCAGTCCACAAGATGTGTCGCCATTTCCCTCTTTCACCAGCTAGTGACTCCCACGTGCGAAAGTCAACATTTAAGGCCTTCAGGTCACATTTGCAAGCATCCTTGAAGCGGAGTTTTGGGCCCCCCCACTGGTCATCTGGCCCCGGCTACCTCACCATACAGGAGGTCCATAACTTCATAAGAATATGTTACAGTAAGTGACGTTACATAGATCTGAAAAGAATTCGCCGAATTTTATCCCTCAACGATGATCAGTGCAGACATCAACCAGCGACTGGTTGGTGCCATGAGACAAACCATTAAGCTTTTATCACTAATGGTATTTTTATATTGACCTTAAGAAAGCAGTGTTGAAGCAGAGATTGTGATCTGAAAACTCTTCTGGTCTTTTCCCCATTTAAGAATTAATAGGAAGCTAGCCAGTGGATTTCCCTGCCTCCCATGACTGCTTAGGACCCAGCAAAAGCCTGCTTCAGACACCATGACAGACTAAGAATTCACTTTCTCTATATTGTTGGATGTTTCTCCTCTCTAAGGTTACTGGTGCAGGAGGGAAAATGTTTTGGAAAATGAGATGAAGCCTCAGTTTAACCGTACAGAAACGCCTACATGGCAAACATCAACATTTTAAGCTGACAGTTTCAAATTGCCAAATTGTTAACAATTCAGAAGAAATCTCAGGCCTGGACAAGGATTTCTGCTCATTCATTGATTTAGGTGGGGAGGCAGTGGTGTAGTGGCATTGTCACTGGACTAGTAACCCAAAAACCCAGAGTGCCCCCCGGGGCCATGGGTTTGAATCCCACCACAGCAGAAGGTGGAATTTGAGTTCAATTAATAAAAGTAAAATCTAGAATTAAAAAGCTAGTCTAATGATGGCCATGAAACCATTGTTGATTGTCGCGAAAACCCATCTGGTTCACTCATGCCCCTTCACCTAGGCACTGGAAATGACAACAGCAAGTCCGAACCTACAAAGTCCTCGTTACTAACATCTGGGGGCTTGTGCCAAAATTAGGAGAGCTGTCCCACAGACTAGTCAAGCAGCAGCCTGACATAATCATACTCAAGGAATCATACCTTGCAGACAACGTCCCAGACACCACCATTACCATTTCTGGGTATGTCCTGTCCCACTGGCAGAACAGACCCAGCAGAGGTGGTGGCACAACGGTATACAGTTGGGAGGGAGTTGCCCTGGGAGTCCTCAACATTGACTCTGGACCCCATGAATTATCATGGCATCAGGCCAAACATGGGCAAGGAAACCTCCTGCTGATTACCACCTACTGCACCACTGCCTCAACTGATGAATCAGTACTCCTCCATGTTGAACACCACTTGGAGGAAGCACTGAGGGTGGCAAGGGTGCAGAAGGGACTGTTTCAGTGCTGTATCTCTAAATAAATAAAATAAATGTGATGCAGCTGTTGCCTTGTGGGTGAGTTGTAACATGCAGTTATGTTCAATGATAATGATTGATCCTTGCCTGTCGTGAAGCTACTGAAAATATATGTTGCTTACTTCAAACAGTTATATCAGCATAACCTCACTCCAGCAATTCCCCCACCTGTCTGTGCTGCCTTAGGGTCAGGGATAGCAATGGATCAGTTTTTCTCATGAATTAAAATGTAACTACTCACCATGATTTAGTTTGTTCTCAGGTCATGGTGACAGATACAAGACTGCACTTATTGCCCATCCTTTGTTGCCCTGATGAGGTTATGACTGGTCTTTTATACAGCGATTTTACTAAAGCAGTACTATAACCTTTATAAAACATTTGTAATAATGGGTACGGTAATTTAAGAGTTTTCATTCACAAATCAGAATGCACTGCAGCCTCACAGCTCCAGCGACCCGGGTTCAATTCTGGGTACTGCCTGTGTGGAGTTTGCAATTTCTCCCTGTGTCTGCGTGGGTTTTCTCCGGGTGCTCCGGTTTCCTCCCACAAGCCAAAAGACTTGCAGGTTGGTAGGTAAATTGGCCATTATAAATTGCCCCTAGTATAGGTAGGTGGTAGGGAAATATAGGGACAGGTGGGAATGTGGTAGGAATATGGGATTAGTGTAGGATTAGTATAAATGGGTGGTTGATGGTCGGCACAGACTCGGTGGGCCGAAGGGCCTGTTTCAGTGCTGTATCTCTAAACTAAACTAAACAATGGGGCATAAATTAAACATTGTTGCTCCTGTTTGTTAGGTGTATAATGGACACAATGTTGACAAATTAAGTAGAGTGATGGTAGAGAGATGATTTGTGTGTGCATCGCTCAATTCGTCAGGGCTCTTTTTCAGGCAGGCCTGGAGCATGCCCGAGATGTGAGCAGGCCTCATTTCAATATTAAAATGAGGATACTAACACCCATGTTAGAACTTGTTTGCTCAGTTCATTTTAAAACAAGTTGGAGCTTGCACTGTGCAAGCTACAACTAGTTGTACAAGGTCTACAGCAGCCTAAGCAGGGGTCCTTAAAGAAGCCGCTGGAGGCCTCCGCCAAAATAGGCAAACACGTTTTTTATTTTATTAACTCCCCTCATTTTAACTGCTTTTTCCAAACCTTTAAACAAATGACTGGCTTGAGGACTGTGTCCAGTTCTGACCAACGAGACATTAGGGGGATAGTTAAGCATTGGAGAAAGTGCAGTGTGGAGCCAAGAGATTTATTCTGAGATCTAGGGATCTGAGTTGAGAAGAAACTTGTAGAAATTTGGGCTTTTCAGCTTTGAAAGGAACTAGCTCACAGGTGATGTTATAGAGATATACAAATAAGATAGCAAACTGTATGGAAAAAGTAACTCTGCACTTTTATGCCTTCCTGAATGTATGAACTATGATGGGCTGAATGGCCTTCCTCATCTGTGACTATCGTGATCTGATTGTTATATTTGATTAGAAGCTGAAAACTAACGGAACTCAAACTAGAGGCACATATGTTTCAGGAATCAGTCAGTGGTTGGGTGCATTCCACATTCTCAAAATGAAATTCAAAATATAAAAGCAGAAAATGCTGGAAATGCACAGATCAGTCCCTGTGTGAATTTGAGAGATTGGTTAACATTTCAAGTCTGGGCCTTCAACTTCACATAAAATGACCCATTAAAATATTAACCTACCTTGCACATTTTGAATGCATTCTGGTCTTTTGTATATTCCCACTATTTCTAGATCTTAGTTTAGGTGTGTACACAAGAACAGGAGCAGGCCATTCAGTTCCTCATACTTGCCAATTCAACACCCCCTGTCTGTTCTCATGCCCACATTTCTGTCTTTGGCCTGCTCCAGTGTTCCAGTGAACATCAAAGCAAGCTCGAGGAGCAGCACCTGATCTTTCAATTAGGCACTCTACAGCCTTGCGGACTGAACATTGAATTCAATAACCTCAGAGCATGACTGGCCTTTTTTATATTTTTATCTGTTCATTTTATTTTATTTTAAACTATGTGCCTGTTTCTCATGTAGACAGAGCTACTCGCTATTCCGCTATTAACGCTCTCTCTGGACTAATGCTTTGTCTTTCACCACAAGCATTAACACGCTCTTTGCCATTGTCCCATGACAGCTTTGTTTTTTAATCTCTTCCACCCTCTGCCCTATCAGACACCTTCCCTTTTGTTCTCTTCCCCACTATCCCCCGCCCACCACCCCACCACCCACCACCCACCCTTCACTTGCTTAAAATCTAATTATTTTCTAACCTTTGCCAGTTCTGATGAAAGGACACAGACCTGAAATGTTAACTCTGCTTCTCCCTCCACAGGTGCTGCCAGACATGCTGAGTATTTCCAGCACTTTCTGTCTTTAGGTCCTCATGCTTGTCCGACCATTCAATTAGATCATGGCCAATCTGTAGCATGACTCCATGTACCCACCTTATAGCATTCCTGGTATCCCTTTTCCAATCTCCTTAAAATATTCAGTTGCAAAGCTGCTGAATATCCTCAACTTTCCAAAATAAAATCCAACTCCTGATCCCTTTCAAATATGCAGTTATATAAAAAGAAATCCCTGCCTGCGCTGTCAGATGCTTTCTAATCACTCAACAAATGGTGCTCACCCACAACAATGTACAGGGTAATACAACATGCCCAGCAGGTAAGCTGGACTGGAAGGCAGAACAGGTTGGAGAGAGGTCTGTAAGTGTACCTTCAGTTCTCCGGTTTGTACTCTCTGTGGGTGCGACTCTCCACTAGGAGTGTGGAATCACAGAATTATCTTGTACAATCTCATCACCAGCTTCAGAAAAGCAAGCTTAAGAAACGTTTTTTGTTCCCTGCTCCTTTCAAGCTGAATTAGAACATTGTATTTTCCACATGATGGAAGCTGTCAGAGCAGATACCCACTTGTAACATGTAGCTGTAGTCACTGAGGAGCTACCTTCCCTCATCGCAAAGGGACAGCTACATTTTCCAGAAATACCATTTGCACAATTTGGGTCATTTTTAATTAATTAAACTGTGCTAACACATGACAATAACCAGAACAGCATATTAATCATCTGATACTATGAACTGCAGCCATTTAATTTATTCATACATACAAGTGAAAGTGTTGAGTGATTAAATTAATTTTTTTGAACACTCATTTTGCCACAGCCTGTGCAGTTAATGATTAAAGATTCAACCCCAAGGAAATGCAGGTCATTTGCTCATGCCTTACTAATTCTACATTGGAACCATATTACCTGGCTTCATGTTAGAAGTCATGTCAAGGCTTGTTAGGAATAAACACAAACCCAACCTAACACTGTGCTACAGAATGGAATAAATCTGTAATCACACCTTATTGCGACAAGCCATCTACAAAGCACGATACTTCTCAAACCAACAGGATCCAGATTTGATAAATCGGGGAATGAATGGGTTCCAGTAACAAAGCATTGCAAATTAAACTGGGAAAGCTCACAAGTGACAAGAGGCCAATGCACCATCGTGTTCACAGCTTTTGACAGATTTTAGAATCCTTTAATCTTTAGAGCTTGTCAGAAGCACTACTTTAAATCCTTCCAGTGTAATCAAACCAGTGCCACAATGACTTCTCATTTTCCAAAAAGCAAATGAACTATCATTTGCAATTTGGATCGTTATCCTCATTCTCACAGCAGGAAGATACTGGACATATGCACTGCTTCATCTAATTGCATTTAGTGATCGAAGAAACCTTCAGCTGTTCTGACAGCTCAACTGCTTCATAGAATATTCTCCAAACGTGAATAGAGCTGATTTTTGGATCTATGCATGGACTAAACTGGATGGAGATGCAGCGAGGGTTGCCAACCTCCAGGATTGCCCTGGCATCTCCAGCAATGAAAGACTAATTTCCAGAATGATAAATTCCAGATAGCTTGTTATGGAAGGATAAGGCTGGAGCCTATATTTACTCAGTTTTACATTTATTGTGCAGAGTAAAAGGATTACAAACATGTAGCTCCTCACTCAAAACCGTCTCCCAGTCCCAGTGAGTGTCTGCTTTTAAGTGCTCAACTAAATCCCCAATTAATTCCTCCCTTCACCTGCATAGAATCACACAATTAACACAGGACAGTGCTGTAAACGGTCTGTGAGAAAAATAGTGGCATTAAAAGAATTATGTAACTTTTTTCATAGTCTTTGAACAGTTTTTATTCATTATAGAAATATTGGCAATGGGAGACAAGGCTGTTTGACTGGGCGGGCAGTTGGTGGCAGGAGGTCATGTGGTGAAATCACCAGGAATACGTCCAACCAGAGTTGGCAATCCTGACTGCGTTTCAATTCTGAGACCTTCTGGAAGGTCTGCGTTCAGCCTAATGATCAAGTGCTCCACATGAATTATGTCTGTCCAATGGGAATCTGCTGCTCAGGAGATAAGATCCTCAAACTGCTGAAGGATTTAGAGGCCTGCAGAGGCAATGTAAGGAGAGGTGTAGTTTTGGTGGCAACATTTCAAAGAATAATGGCAACTAGAACTGCTGCAGCATCCCCATTCCCAAGATTTGCTGGAGCAAATTCAGTAGAGAGGAGTGGTACTGTTTGGTACCCCAGTGCACTATTCATATAGATAAGCAACAAGCAGTGTCAAGGTCTTATACTCAGAAGAGCTGACAGCCAGTGGGCAGAAAGTTTGTTGACCTCATCAATAGGACTACCCATCCATACTTTATGTTATTTAGTTGTTCAAAGTATGCATGGCACATAGAGTTTCCTTCCTCTCATACTATTGTACAGTGCTTTGAAAGATTATCAGGCATAGTAATTATACAGCAGAGCACACTTTGCACAAACAACTTACAGCTCTAAATGTTCCTCCTGTCAGATCCTCAAAGGAATCCACCCAAAAACAAATCATTGCATCTGAACATAGCCACATGCTGCATTCACATGTAATCGTACCCACTATAGGTTACACATTAACACTTAAGTATGATTGTACATCCTCCTGGCAATTTGAACTTCTGCTTCTCTGTTTGCTGGAGAAGGCCACAAATCGTTCGGCAGTCAGGTGGCGGCACCGATCATGTGTAAGAAGAGGGCCACATAACTTAAAAAGTATTGATTAACTTTTTGGAGGTCTTCCTCCAGATCATTGGCCAACAGGGCATGGAGGAAATAGCAGCTGGTGTATTTGAAAGCCTCCTGCTAGGGTTAATATTCTCTTTCTCTTGCTCTTCCTTCTCATTCTACTCACTCACCGGCATCTGTTACGACCTGGTGAGAAAGGTGTCTAGCGGTCCCTCTCAGCCATAACCTGGTCTTACTGTAACAGGGTTTAATTTTAAACACGCCGTGTTTTTAGCGCCCCCTTGGTGAATCCTTGTTCACTGCTTTCCAATTTTAAGGTGAAGAAACAAACACAAACAGGCTTTCTTAGGTTGAAAGAAAAAAAGTGAAATTTATTAAAACTTAAATTCTAATTCGGTTAACACCTACGGATACACAACATGCTCATGCTAGCATGCATACGCGATACACACAAGCAGAAAGGGACAGAAAAGATAAGAAGAAATAATATGGAAATGTTTGAGGCAATATCTGAAGAGTTGTTATGGTTCTTCAAGCTCACTGTAGAGTCCTTGCTTGAAGGTAATTCTTGCTTTTTGTTGGGGCCCAATATTCTTCTTAAACCTTGTTCACTGTAGGAGACTTTTCTCTCTTGGGGTTCATGTGTCTTCAACGGATTCCGAAGCTGGTGAGAAAGAGACGGGAGCAGACAGGAGAGAGATGTTCTCAATCCAGCAGCCAGGAGCTTTCTGTCTTCAAACACTGTTTCTCCAATTTAAAACTCTCAGTTCAAAACTCTGCAATAGCCAGTTAGTCATGTGACTAAACTGGTCTGACCACGTCTGTTCTGTATATTGGGAGCAGGGACCGGTTCCTTTGTTCCAACACTATCTGCTAGGATGCAAAAATTCTTTCCGGCTAGGGGTCTGGCAATTCCTTGTAACAGGCCCTCTTTTCTTCCCAGCAACAATTTGAAGTTTGATGTCCATGTGGCGAAATTAATGTGCCTCATTCTAGGCAGGTGGGGGCCTGCACGACACACCAAAGTATAAAATGAAGCACATAATGCGAGACTTTTTCTGATGCCACCTGTATTTCAAAGATAGCCATCATGACTATATTGTTCGAAAACCTACTGTTGCAGATGTGGCAGAACCAGGAATTGGGCCATTTGATGACCCAAGAAAGTAGACCAGCCACTGACACACAGCACTCTGACCCTTCTAAGAGGAGAATACATAAAGGAAATGGATTAGGGTCCAGAGCCTGCAGCAAAGGTGAATTACCAGAGTGCTAAGCATTAGGTGCACACATAGGAAGAGCAGGCCACTCAGCCCCTTGAACCTTTTCTGCCAATCATTTCAAAAACATCATTGTTATTTCATTAAAATGTTGTTGCACTGGAGTTAAACTTTGTCCAGAGAATGTGCCTGGTATGGTATTCCATAATGCATCATCAGTGCCAGCAATGGGACCCCCAGTAGTTTATTTATAGGCAAAGCAGGTGAAAGTGGCTTTGATGATGGAATGGTGAAAGTGCACATAGGTTTGTTGAGGCAATGGCTCCATGGAGGACTGAGGAGACGATCACCTAGATGACAGCCTGGTATATAGTTCTAATTGCCTGAAAAGGGACTGCAGCAGTATTTTCTGAATCCTGTGGTTCATTCTCTTTATCTCCTTGCTGTGATTGGTTGTCTTCCTCTAGGTAATATATATGCCTAGTTGGTTCACAAAGTTGTGAAGCGTGTAGCAGACCGCATTGATCCTGAAGTCATGGTCCAGGCGACATTGAGGTTGCTTCAGTATGCCTCTGACCACTTCATTACCGATCCTGAAAGCTGAATACACCTCATTGTACCTGTGGTCGGCAGATGCTTGTAGAATATTGTACTTCATTTTGCGGGTCAAATAATGGGGTTACAATGGATGCATCATGACTGCTGCCTCGGCAGTGTGCATTTTATGAAACTGAGCTGATTGTCACAGATGAGCTGAATGTTGAAAGAGTGATAGTGCTCTGTTTTGTAAATACGTTGTACGCAGGATCCAGTAGAGCCACGTGTGCGTTCAGTGATGCTTTTCACTTGCAGAATCTTTCCATTTGTAAAAACTGAAGTCCAATCTATCGTGCTATTGTCGGTTGTCCAAAAGGAAAGTGATGTAATTGCTTTTTCTAGCAAACAAGGCATCAGTCACCTGCTTGTTACATCTGTATCTGGCTGATTGACTGATGTCCCTGTGGCAGTCTGGAATTAGCCTGAGGTATAAATATTGATTGCTGTGGTAACCTTGGCAGTCAATGTTGGAGTTTGGCTGGAGATCATCCATCGTATTTCAAATGTCTCTAATATTGTTAAAATATTCATTTATGAGATATAGCTGGTCATTTCAAATTTTGGTCACTGAGACAGGCAGTTGGGTTGAAATATACACGCCATCACCAAATGATATGCATGGCATTTCATGTCATGGAAATGCAGTGGGGCATAGTAGGACAGAGGATTTTGGAACTGGAGTAGACCATTTAGCCCCTCAAGCCTGTTCTGCCATTCAATGAGATCATGGCTGACCTGTGAACTTACTCCCTATACCCTTCTTTGCCCCATATCCCATAATACCTTTAGCTAACAAAACTCTATCAATCTCAGATTTAAAAATTAATAATGAATCTAGCATCAACTGCTGTTTGCAGAAGAGAGTTCGAGATTTCTAGCACCCTTTGTGCGAAATGTGTTTTCTAATTTCACTCCTGATAGGTCTAGCTCTAATTTTTTTGATTATTCCCCCTTGCCTTAAATTCCCCAATTAGCAGAAATAGTTTTTCCCAATCTACCCTATCTGTTCACTTTAATATCTTGAAAACCTTGATCAAATCACCCCTTAACCTTCGAAATTCCAGGGAATAATACAATCCTAATTTGTTTAATCTCTCCTCGTAGTTTAACCCTTGGAGTCCAGATATCATTCCAGTAAATCTGTGCTGCATTCCTTCCAAGGCCGATATATCCTTCCTAAGGTGGGCTGCCCAGAACTGCTCGCAGTACTCCAGGTGTGGTCTAACCAGGGCTTTGTGTAGCTGCAGCATGACTTTGACCCCCTTGTATTCTAGTCCTCTAGATATAAAGCCCAGCATTCTATTAGCCTTTATGATTATTTTCTGTACAAGTTCATAACATTTTAATGGTCTTTGTACCTGGATCCCCAAGTCTCTTTGGACCTCCAATGTTTCACCATTTAGGAAGTACGCTGTGCTATTCCTTTTATGTTCAAAGCAGATGACCTCACGTTGACCTACATTGATATGTGGCTTTCTATCCTATCATCTAAGTCGTTAATGAATGCAATTGAGGCCCCAACACAATCCTTGCAGGGCCCCATTATTCACATCCTGTCAATTAGAGTACCTGCCCATTATTCCTATTCTCTGTCTCCTTCCTCTCAGATAATTTCCCAACCAAGTCAATAATCTGCATTCAATTCCATGAGCTTCAACTTTACCTAACAGTCTCTTATGAAGGACTTTATCACACGCCTTCCAGAAGTCCATATAAATAACATTCATAGACAGTCCCCTGTCCACTAATTTCACCACCAAGAGCCATAGAATCATTGATGGCATAGAAGGAGGCCATTTGGCCCATCAAGTCCATGCCAGCTCTCGGTGGAGCCAGCCCCTTCAGTCCCACTCGATCCCCGTAGCCCTGCAAGTTTATTTCCTTCAAGTGCCCATCCAATTTTCTTTTGAAAAACATTGATTGTCTCTGCTTCCACCACCCACGTGGGCAGTGGGTTCCAGGTCATTACCACTCGCTGCGTAAAAAAGTTCATTCTTACATTTCCCTGTATCTCTTGCTCAAAACCTTCAATCTGTGTCCTTGTACCCATCAGTTAATGGGACATTTATCCTTGTCTAACTTATCTAAGCCTGTCATAATCTTGTACACCTCTATCAACTCTCCCCTCAATCTTCTTTGCTCCAGGGAGAACAACTCCAGCTTTTCTAACCTAACTGCGAGACTAAAATCTCCCAACCTTGGAACCATTCTGGTAAATCTCCTCTGCACCCTCTCAAGGATCCTCCCATCCTTCCTAAAATGTGGTGACCAGAACTGGACACAATACTCTAGTTGGGGCCTAACCAGAGCTTTATAATGGTACAGCATAACTTCCCTGCTTTTGTACTCTATGCCTCTATTTATGGAGCTTTGCTAACACTCTTACAATATGTCCTGCACCTTCAAAGATCGATGCACACGCACCCCAGATCCCTCTGTTCCTGCACACTCTTTAGAACTGTGCCATTGAGTCTATATTGCATCACTCTATCCCTTCTGCCAACATGCATCACCTCACACTTGTATGTATGAAATTACATCTGCCACTTGTCTGCTCATTCTGCTAGCCTATTTATGTCCTGTTGCAGGCAGTTTGTATCATCCTCACTGTTTGCCACACCTCCAAGTTTGGTATCATCAGCAAGTTTTGAAATTCTACCCTGTATTCCAAGAACCAAATCATTTATATATAGCAAAAAGAAGCAGCGGTCCTAGCACTGACCCTTGGGAACACACTGTCTGTCATCCTCCAATATAAAAAAACTATCATTCACCACAAGAGGATGGCCAGAGTGAGGGTAGGGCCGATAAGGGATAGTGGAGGGAACTTGTGCCTGGAGTCGGAGGAGGTAGGGGAGGTCCTAAATGAATACTTTGCTTCAGTATTCACTAGTGAGAGGGACCTGGTCGTTTGTGAAGACAGCGTGAAACAGGTTGATATGCTCGAACAGGTTGATGTTAAGAGGGAGGATGTGCTGGAAATTTTGAAAGACATGAGGACAGATAAGTCCCCGGGGCCAGACGGGATATACCCAAGGATATTACGGGAAGCGAGGGAAGAGATTGCCGCGCCTTTGGCGATATTTTTGCGTCCTCACTGTCCACTGGAGTAGTACCAGATGATTGGAGGGTGGCAAATGTTATTCCCTTGTTCAAGAAAGGGAATAGGGATAACCCTGGGAATTATAGACCAGTCAGTCTTACGTCGGTAGTGGGCAAATTATTGGAGAGGATTCTGAGAGACAGGATTTATGATTATTTGGAAAAACATAGTTTGATTAGAGACAGTCAGCATGGCTTTGTGAGGGGCAGGTCATGCCTCACAAGCCTTATTGAATTCTTTGAAGATGTGACAAAACACATTGATGAAGGAAGAGCAGTGGATGTGGTGTATATGGATTTTAGCAAGGCGTTTGATAAGGTTCCCCATGGTAGGCTCATTCAGAAAGTAAGGAGGCATGGGATACAGGGAAAGTTGGCTGTCTGGATACAGAATTGGCTGGCCCATAGAGGACAGAGGGTGGTAGTAGATGGAAAGTATTCAGCATGGAGCTCGGTGACCAGTGGTGTTCTGCAGGGATCTGTTCTGGGACCTCTGCACTTTGTGATTTTTATAAATGACTTGGATGAGGAAGTGGAAGGCTGGGTTAGCAAGTTTGCCGATGACACGAAAGTTGTTAGAGTTGTGGATAGTGTGGAAGGCTGTTGTAGGTTGCAATGGGACATTGACAGGATGCAGAGCTGGGCTGAGAAGTGGCAGATGGAGTTCAACCTGGAAAAGTGTGAAGTGATTCATTTTGGAAGGTCGAATTTGAATGCGGAATACAGGCTTAAAGACAGGATTCTTGGTAGTGTGGAGGAACAGAGGGATCTTGGGGTCCATGTCCATAGATCGCTCAAAGTTGCCACCCAAGTTGATAGGGTCGGTAAGAAGGCATATGGTATGTTGGTTTTCATTAACAGGGGGATTGAGTTTAAGAGCCGCGAGGTTATGCTGCAGCTCTATAAAGCCCTGGTTAGACCACACTTGGAATATTGTGTTCAGTTCTGGTCGCCTCATTATAGGAAGGATGTGGAAGCTTTAGAGAGGGTGCAGAGGAGATTTACCAGGATGCTGCCTGGACTGGAGGGCATGTCTTACGAAGAAAGGTTGAGGGTGCTAGGGCTTTTCTCATTGGAACGAAGAAGAATGAGAGGTGACTTGATAGGGGTACAAGATGATGAGAGACATAGATAGAGTGGATAGCCAGAGACTTTTTCCCAGGGCGGAAAGGGCTATCACCGGGAGGTATAATTTTAAGGTGATTGGAGGAAGGTTTCGGGGAGATGTCAGAGGTAGGTTCTTTACACAGAGAGTGGTGGGTGAGTGGAATGCACTGCCAGCGGTGGTAGTAGAAGCAGATACATTAGGGACATTTAAGCGACTCTTGGATAGGTACATGGATGATAGTAGAACAGGTCCCAATGCCCCAAGAATCTGAAAACCTCCCTCCTGTACCATGCATCAAGCCACACATTGATCTCCCCCATCTTCCTATTTGTAATGTTGCTGGCATGTGACACTGGAAGTAATCCAGAGATTGCAACCTTTGAAGTCCTACTCTTTAACTTCTGCCTTTGCTCCTCAAAATCTGACTGGACCTCAATATCTGCCCTTGCTATGTTATTGGTAGTTTGATCTTAGAGTAGGTTAAAGGTTCGGAACAACATCGTGGGCCGAAGGGCCTGTACTGTGCTGTACTGTTCTATGTTCTATGTAACTCATTGTTTTCTGTGCTTAAGCCTATTTTATATCCAAACTGATCCTCCTATTCCATGAGCCTCAATTTTAGTATCAGCCTTTTATGTGGCACTTTATCAAACACTTTCTTAAAATTCATATAGACATCATCCACAGCATTCCCTTCATCAACCTTCTCTATTAATTCATCAAGAATTCAATTCGATTAGTCAACTATGATCTGTCTTTTACAAATCCGTGCTGGCTCTCCTTAATGAACTCAAATCTCTCCAAGTGTCTGTTGATATTTTTCCCTGATTATTGTTTCTAAATCCTTACCCACCACTGATGTTAAACTAACTGGTGTGTAGTTGCTAGGACTGTCCTTATACCCTTTCTTAAATAAGGGTGTCACATTTGCCACTCTCCAATCCTCTGGCACCTTCCTCATATTTATATGCTGGTGCCCATCTCCCTGCCAAGTTAAATTAAACCCTCTCCGACCACACTCGTGAACCTCCCCACGAGGACATTGGTCTCAGTCCTGTTGAGGTGCAACCCATCCCATTTGAACAGGTGCTTTCTGCCCCAGAACAGGTCCCAAAGCCCCAAGAATCTGAAAACCTCCCTCCTGTACCATGCATCAAGCCACACATTAATCTCCCCCATCTTCCTATTTGTAATGTTGCTGGCATGTGACACTGGAAGTAATCCAGAGATTACAACCTTTGAGGTCCTACTCTTTAACTTCTGCCTTTGCTCCTCAAAATCTGACTGGACCTCGATATCTGCCCTTGCTATGTTATTGGTACCAACATGTACTACAACTTCTGGCTCACTCTCGTCCCCCTGCAGAATATCCTGCACCCTCTTCGTGATGTCCTTCGCCCTGGCACCATGTGGGACTCATGATGAGTCAACATGTTGATGAGGCAACACCCCATGTGGAACTCATGATGACGGTGACAGAAATGCCTGTCTGTCCCCCTGACTATGGAATGTCCTAGAACAACTGCATTTCTACACTCTGCTGCTCCCTTCAAAAAAATTTAATTGTGATCTACCCTTTACAAATACATGCTGGCTCTCTCAAATCAGCTGAAATTTTCGAGGTGTTCAGTCACTCTTTCCTTCATTACAGACTCTTGCAATTTCCTGACAGCAGATGTGAGGCGAACTGGTCTCTAACGCCATGATTTCCCTCTGTCACCTTTCTCAAATAGAGGAGTGACATGCAGAATTTTCCAATCTGAAGGAACAGTCCCCGAATCAAGAGAACATTAGGAGATTACCTTTAGGGCATCTACAATGTTTTCACCTATTTCTTTTAACACCATAGATGGAAACCATCTGGTCCTCGGGAACTGTCATTCTCTAGTGCCATTAATTTCTCTATCACTGTTATCTTGTTTATGTTAATTATGCTGAGTTCCAGCCCCTGATACAATATTAGTTTCCTTGGGATGTCTAGGATGCTGACCTCTTGCTCTACTGTAAATACTCATGCGAAGCAATTGTTCAACACGACCACCATTTCCTTATTTTCATTGACAGCATCACCATATCAGTTTTCAAGGAGTCCTCATTGCTTCTGACCACCCTCTTTTTCCAAATGTAATTGTAAATGTTATTTGTGTTGATTTTGATAACCCTTGCAAGTTTCTTTTCGTACTTCATTTTTGTAGTTTTTCATATCCGCTTTGACACCCTTTGCTGCATTTTGGATCTTTCCCATTCTCCAGGAACTGGGATTTCTCTTTTGCATTTTTGCATGTTTTTTCTTTTAGTTTTATGTTGTCTCTTAGCTCTTTAGTTGTCCATGGCTGATTTTTTTTTTGGCAAGTAGAACTCTTGCTCTTTAGGGATATAAACTGGTTCTGTATCACAAATTCATTTTTGATCACCTCCATCAGATCTTCTGTCATTTTACCCATTAACAGATTTGCCAAGTTTACTGTGGACAATCGGTCTTATTGCAATGAAGTCAATCTTACTTAAATCTAAAATTTTAGTAGCTGTTTCATGTTTCTCCCTTTCAAACACTATGTTGAACTCGATCATATTATGATCACTATTAGATAAATATTTACACACCCCATTAGTCTGTTAAATAAATCTGGCTCATTATTTATTCCTAAATCAAATATGGCCTACCCCCTTGTTGGTTCTATGACATATTGCTGCAGAAAACTATTACAGACACACTCAAGAAATTCACTACCTTTCTGACATATGCTATTTATCTAATCTATATGAAAGTTAAAATCTCTCATTAAAAGCATTCTGCCTTTGTTACATGCTTATCTAGTCTCAGCATTTATACAATCAAACACTTCACAGCTATTGCCAGGGAACCTATACACAACTCTTGCTGCAGTCTGAAATCCTTATCTATTTCTTAACTCTACCCAAAAAGTCTACATTGCTGGCTTATCCCCTGTTATATCATCTCTTATCATTGAAGTAATTTAATCTTTAATCATTATGGCTATTCCTCCCTCTTTGTCATTTCCCCTATCTTTCCTGTATTTTCTAGGTATTTTTAGTTCCCAGTCCTGTCTTGCAGCCATGTTTCAGTAATGGCTACCATGTCACACCCTCCAAGTTGAATTTGCACCTGCAATTCATTCAATTCATTCCTTATGCCCTGTACATTTCTAAAAGAATGCCTTTTTGGGCCAGACACCCTAACCTGTCCTTCTGCTCTAAAGCTTTACTCACACATTTCCTATTTCTCTCTCCTGGTGTAATTACTTTACATATTTTAATTTCCCAGAGCATAAAGCACAATTCCTGACTGTTACTCCACTCTCTTCCCAAAGCCAAAAGGAGCTGCAATAGTCATCTCTTGTGGATTTTAAAGATTTAACTAAAAAAAATCTGTTTCCCTTTAAACGTTGACTTCCTCTCAGCATAGAACCTGGAAATTTGGAATGACCACTTTAAACAGGCTTCCTGAACACACATCACATTCACTGGTGAACAAATCCCAGGCAAAGTTGTGTGAATGTTAATTTCCGATATATTTAAATTCAATTAATATGCGGTTACCACTTCTTTTTACCTACTGAACAGAAGCTGTTCATCTTCACATTCTAGGCCGGTATTTGCCAAGTGCAGCCTCAGCTGTGACTTCAGGCCTGTTTCTACCCACCAAATCCATACCAATACCATCTGTGCACACCATCAGAAAATCAATCTGCATATGCTTTTAAAGTAACCTTCAAACCTAACTACATTTTTAAGTTTCAGGATGGGAATCATAATTCATTTTATTGGGGTTGGCAGGGTGGTTGAGAAGTGGTGCTAGTACTCAGAAATGGAAGACTTTCCTGTGCCAGCACCAGTACTCTCAGAACCTCAGAAAGTACACTAACCCAGCCACAGCAAAAATAACCACTTCCGAGCCTTCTGATTGTTCCACTCTCCATAACAGCAATCTTAATTGTTAGAGAAATCTCCAACTCTGTTTGTGAAGAAGACGCTGAGACTAGGATGCTTTGGTGTAGATTGTTTATTGCTTGTCACAGAGCTTCTGCTCTCCAAACGATACCATCCACCAATGCTGGCTGGCTCTTTTACATATACACATTGGAATACAATTAACTAATTAACACCCAACACCTGTTCACCCTATTATCTTGAACTACCAGGTATTTATTATCCATCAACAGAATTTCAGACACTAACATTAATTGCATCTGAATAAGACCGTCAAATGACAGGTAGTTTTATGTTGGCTTGATACGGTCCAAACTTATTTCTTGCTGGAACCTCACAGCCGGTGGACAGAGAGTTTCATCCCATCAGTCTGCACCAGGTTCAAACCTAAAAACCATAGATAAAAGGCTAGCGCCCGGTCTCTCAGCATTGAAAATGAGGCTGGGTTTTGCTTTAAAGAGGAGCTCCAGGATGCGAAATACTTCCCTTTAATAAGGAGAACAACCCCTCAACAACAGGCTGTTAAAAGAAATTTGTTTCATGTGCAGTGTAAAAATGAGTTTCAAAGTGAATGTCTTTCCACTTAAAAGCAGCAATTGAACATCTTGAGATCATTAGCAGGCTTTTTAGTCACAAGATCACAATGGCGCACTGCTGGCTTACATTACAGGAAAATCTATTTCTGTGTGTTTCAAGTTTTTTCTTTTTCATCAAAGGAAACAATAGTCATTAACACACAAACTCCTTTTTCTGCTAAGTCACTGGCAAAAGCCTATTTCCTTACATTTCCTAACCAGAAGAAGTTGATGTTAATTTTCTTGTTTCTCTGTGTATTTTAGTAACTGCTACCACATGGAATTTCTGCCGACAAAGGGTTAAAAACAAATAGCCCCAAACGAGATCTCAGTTATATGGAAAACATTCACTATGTTTTCCCTTAACTCCCAAGATGCTAAAATTGAATTGGTGTTAGGAACCGGATTTTGGGCAGTTAATGTGTGTATTAAATATAAGTTGTTTGGGGGATTAAGTGTCTCTTTACTTAATAATCTTCGAGAAAACCATTATCAGCTGGCAGTATAAAGTGCACATTGGAAAGTCCATTCTCCATTATGGATGACCATTTAAGCTGCACACCAAAGGGCTTCTTATGTGATCCAACTATTTATAATATGCAGGGTCAGTGCTTAACTAAAATAAAAACAAGAAATGCTGGAACCACTCAGCAGGTCTGGCAGCATCTGTGAAAAGAGAAGCAGAGTTAACGTTTCGGGTCAGTGACCCTTCTTCGGAACTGACAAATATTAGAAAAGTCACAGGTTATAAGCAAGTGAGGTGGGGGTGGGGCAAGAGATAACAAAGGAGGTGTAGATTGGACCAGGCCACATAGCTGACCAAAAGGTCACGAAGCAAAGGCAAACAATATGTTAATGGTGTGTTGAAAGACAAAGCATTAGTACAGATTAGGTGTTAATGCACTGAATATTGAACAGCAGCAAGTGCAAACCTGAAAAAAAAACAGTGGGTAAGCAAACTGAACAAACTAAGATGAAATGAAATAAATGCAAACAAACATTGGAAAAAATGTAAAAAAGAATGTAAAAAAAAAAAGAAGAAAAAATAACTAAAAATGAAAGTAAAATGGGGGGCTGTCATGCTCTGAAATTATTGAACTCAATGTTCAGTCCGGCAGGCTGTAGTGTGCCTAATCGGTAGATGAGATGCTGTTCCTCGAGCTTGCGTTGATGTTCACTGGAACACTGCAGCAATCCCAGGACAGAGATGTGAGCATGAGAGCATGGGGGAGTGTTGAAATGACAAGCAACCGGAAGCTCAGGGTCCTGCTTGCGGACTGAGCGGAGATGTTCCACAAAGCGGTCACCCAGTCTGCGCTTGGTCTCCCCAATGTAGAGGAGACCACACTGTGAGCAGCGAATACAGTATACTACATTGAAAGAAGTACAAGTAAATCGCTGCTTCACCTGAAAGGAGTGTTTGGGGCCTGGGGATGGGGACGAGGTGGTGGGGGTAATGGAGGAGTGGACCAGGATGTCGCGGAGGGAACGATCCTTTCGGAATGCTGACAGGGGAAGGGAGGGGAAGATGCGACTGGTAGTGGCGTCACGCTGGAGGTGGCGGAAATGGCGGAGGATGATCCTTTGGATATGGAGGCTGATGGGGTGGAAAGTGAGGACAAGGGGAACCCTATCACGGTTCTGGGAGGGAGGGGAAGGGGTGAGGGTAGAGGTGCGGGGAATGGGCTGGACACGGTTGAGGGCCCTGTCAACCACAGTGAGGGGGAATCCTCGGTTGAGGAAAAAGGAAGACATATCAGAAGCACTGTCATGGAAGGTAGCATCATCAGAGCAGATGCGTCGGAGACGGAGAAACGGGGAGAATGGAATGGAGTCCTTACACAAGAAGTGTAGTCGAGGTAGCTGTGGGAGTCGGTGGGCTTATAATGGATATTAGTAGACAACCTATCCCCAGAGATGGAGACAGAGAAGTCGAGGAAGGGAAGGGAAGTGACAGAGATGAACCATGTAAAGGTGAGAGAAGGGTGGAAATTAGAAGCAAAGTTGATAAAGTTTTCCAGTTCGGGGCGGGAGCAGGAAACGGCACCGATACAGTCATCAATGTATTGGAAAAAGAGTTGGGGGAGGGGGCCTGAGTAGGACTGGAACAAAGAATGCTCGACATATCCCACAAAAAGACAGGCATAACTAGGACCCGTGCGGGTACCCATAGCGACACCTTTTACTTGAAGGAAGTTCGTGGAGTTGAAGGAGAAGTTGTTCAATGTGAGAACAAGTTCAGCCAGGTGGAGGAGGGTGGTGGTGGATGGGGACTGGTTGGGCCTCTGTTCCAGGAAGAAGCGGAGAGCCCTTAAACCATCCTGTTGGGGGATGGAGGTGTAGAGCGATTGGATGTCCATAGTGAAGAGGAGGCGGTTGGGACCAGGAAACTGGAAATTGTCAAAATGACGTAGGGCATCAGAAGAGTCATGGATGTAGGTGGGAAGAGACTGGACCAGCGGAGAAAAGATAGAGTCTAGATAGGAAGAAATAAGTTCAGTGGGGCAGGAGCAGGCTGACACAATGGGTCTGCCGGGACAGTCCCGTTTGTGGATTTTGGGAAGGAGGTAGAAGCGGGCTGTCCGGGGTTGCAGGACTATGAGGTTGGAAGCTGTAGAGGGAAGATCTCCAGAGGGGATGAGGTCAGTGACAGTCCTTTGGACGGTGGCTTGATGTTCGGTGGTGGGGTCATGGTCCAGAGGGAGGTAGGAAGAAGTGTCCGTGAGTTGGCGTTGAGCTTCTGCAAGGTAGAGGTCGGTACGCCAAACGACAACAGCACTACCCTTGTCTGCAGGTTTGATGACCATGTCGGGGTTAGACCTGAGAGAACGGAGTGCCTCAAGTTCAGAGGGGGACAGGTTAGAGTGAGTGAGGGGGGCAGAGAAATTGAGATGACCAATGTCTCGCCGACAGTTTTCAATGAAGAGATCAAGAGCGGGTAAGAGGCCAGGGAGAGGGGTTCAGGTAGAGGGAGAATGCTGGAGGCGGGTGAATGGGTCTGCTGGTCGGGGGGAGGACTCCTGGTCAAAGAAGTGAGCCCGGAGGCGGAAGCGACGGAAGAAGAGCTCAACGTCATGCCGAGCACAAAATTCATTGAGGTGGGGGCATAAGGGGATAAAACTGAGACCTTTGCTGAGTACAGAATGCTCAGCATCAGAGAGGGGGAGGTCAGAGGGTATAGTGAATACACGGCAAGGGGTCAGATCAGAAGGGGTGGGGTCAGAGGGAAGTGAAGCGGAAGGAGGATCTGGAGGGGCATTAGTTCCCATCAGCTGCTGGAGCTTGCGTTCCTTAACACCTGAAAGGAAGAAAAAAAGTTTTTTGTTAATGCATCGGATGAGATGAAAGATGAAATGAAACTGCAGAGTAGAACAGCTTTGAGATAAGGTGAGGCGGTGCTGTCTGTGAAAAGAGAAGAGTTAACGTTTGAGTGGTTCCAGCATTTCTTGTTTTTATTTCAGATTTCCAGCATCCGCAGTATTTTGCTTTTATGTCAGTGCTTAACTGTTAGCTACAGAAAGTTTGCTCCAAGACATAAACGCTAATTGCCTTAAGCTACCTTAGCTACTTGGTTGAAGTCCCCATAAATTGACAAAAAACACCTATTATCTATTGAGGGTGAAATTCCATGGGACTTCTACCAGTTTCCTGCTTCCAGTGGAAAACCTGTGGAGGTCCTTTGAAATTTCAGCCCATTATCTTATCTAAGATAATAGGTGGCACAGTGGTGCAGAGGTTAGCACTGCAGCCTCACAGCTCCAGCGACCTGGGTTCGATTCTGGGTACTGCCTGTGCGGAGTTTGCAAGTTCTCCCTGTGACCGTGTGGGTTTTCACCGGGTGCTCTGGTTTCCTCCCACAGCCAAAGACTTGCAGGTTGATAGGTAAATAGGCCATTGTAAATTGCCCCTAATGTAGGTCGGTGGTAGGGAATATGGGATTACTGTCGGGTAAGTATAAATGGGTGGTTGTTGATTGGCACAGACTCAGTGGGCCGAAGGGCCTGTTTCAGTGCTGTATCTCTAGGACTATGACTAAATTCTGAAATGGGTGAATAAATGAGTCAAATACTGCGTTTAACTGAGACATCACTCTATGAACCAAAACAGTGACCATTCCTTATGCAGATATATTTTTTTTAAATGTATTTTAAGATGTGCTTTCAACCTTCCTCTTTCCAAGTGCCTCTGTGACAGGCACAATACATAGCAACAGTTATGGGTGAGTGACCAGCTCCCAGGTTTCCTCCATTGCTAAAGATGTCAGAGATGCAGGAGAGTGTTTTCATGGATGTTTCACTCCCTCTCTGTAGGGATGTGCCCTTACATGGTGCTGCCTTATGATGCCACAGGTAAGATAAAGACCTTCATGAACAAGGGCTCTTTCCCAAGTCTGTGTTTTCCAAATTGCTGGTGTTCTAATGTGCTGCACCACTTGGCCATCTTCAAATCAGCAGATTTCTAGCCAACCGTAACATGACTATGTGCCAGGCTACATTACAAGCTGAACAGAAAACCAACCTCGAACACCATTGCAAGCCATGGTGTTGAGTTTAAAACATGATTTGTAATGTTCAAAAAAAATTAATTAGAATGCCTTCAAAACTATGTTATGCAAAGCTGACTGCTGAAATACACACCAAAGATTTCCTGTCGCTTGAAATTAGGACACAAGGAGGACCATCTCATTCTGATACTTCCACAATCCAGTGATTAATTGTGTTTACATTAAGATTGCACAAAAGAGGACAAAGGTATAGACTGCATTCTGCACTGTTGTATTATCAGAACTGAACAGGAGAATCACAGGAGTTACTTCACCATACCTTCAACACGTTTTGATCTGATGATTTACATGTCACAAATTCAGACACATCTGTCACGGTGCTGTCCTCTTCCACCACAATGACTTTTACTGGAACTGCTACCGTTTTGCCAGTTAGAATTGCAGTATTGAGGATTTCAGTGTTCTGCAAACAAAAGAGTATCTTAAGTTAATACTGTTAAGGAAAAATAGAGCCTATGTTTTATTTCAATAACATCAGTTGACCTGCTGAATGTAGCAGTCAAATATTGACTTATTAGACAGGATCAATGTGTGTTTGGAGGACCCTTTTTCTACCCTCAACACAAAGGGAAATGCCCTAACAGCACACTCCACATTGCTGCTAGCACAGTGCACATGCATGATACCTGTAAGCCGCAAGGCTACACTCATACAGTAGCTGCTGGCCTGAACACGTCAAATAGATACTCTCTGATATATCTTATTCCAGCATGTGTTACTTTCCTTTCTGCTTTCAGGAGAAGGTTGTGCATAACCCTCCCTTCCACTAACCACTAACTTGGCCAAACTTCCTAAAATGTTCCCCCATCCTAGCCATGAACTTGCATCTTTCTCTACTTTCTGTCCTATCTCCCCTCACGCCCGCTCTGAGCTCATCTTGTCCATGAGATCCACTCCTGCTCCCTTGATCCTATTCCCATTAAACTGCTGATCACTCAACTTCCCGTCCTGGTCCCCATGTTAAATGATATTGTAAAAGGTTCCCTCTCTTCAGGTGTTGTCCCTCTCACCTTTAAATCTGCCTTCATCACCACTCTCCTCAAAAAAAAACAACACTTGACCCCATCACCCTTGCAAACTACCGTCCCATCTCCAACCTCCCTTTCCTCTCCGAAGTCCTTGAACATGTTGTCACCATCCAAATCCGTTCACATCTTCCCCAAAACTTCATGTTTGAATCGCTCCAATCAGGTTGCCGCTCCTGTTGCAGTACCAAAATAGCTCTTACCAAGTCACAATAACATCCTATGCTACTGTGACTAAGGTAAACTTTCCCTCCTCATCCTTCTCAACCTGTTTACAGCCTTTGATATGGTTGACCACAAGATCCTCCTTCAACACCTCTCTGCTTTCAGAGATGGGTGGGACTGCACTCACGTGGTTCCATTCTAATCTCCTAATCATAGCCAGAGAATCAGCTGCAATGGTTTCTCTTCCTGTTTACGCACCGTTACCTCTGGTGTCCCCCAAGAATCTAGCCTCGACCTCCCTCCTATTTCTCATCTACATGCTGCCCCTCAGCGACATTATCCAAAAGCATAGCATTAGTTTTCACACGTATGCTGACAATACTCAGCTCGGAATCACCGCCACCTCTTGACTCCTCCACCGTTGCTAAATTATCACACTGCTTATCTGATATCCAGTACTGGATGAGCAAAAATTTCCTCCAACTAAATATTGGGAAGACTGAAGACATTGTTTTTGCTCCTGCTCCAAACTCCGTTCCCTAGCTACAGATTCCATTCCTCTCCCTGGCTAAAGTCTGAGATTAAGCCAATCTGTTCACAATGCTAGTGTCACATTTGACCCTGAGATGAGCTCCCGACCTCATATTCATGCCATCACTAAGATCGCCCATTTCCACCTCTGCAACATTGCCCAACTTCACCCCTGTCTCAGCTCATCTGCTGCTGAAACCCTCATTCATGCCTTTGTTACCTCTGGATTTGACTATTTCAATGCACTCCTGCTGGTCTCTCACATTCTACTCCCCGTAAACTTGAGGTCATCCAAAGCTCATGCTGCCCATGTCTTAACTTGCACCAAGTCCCATTCCCCCATCAACCCTGTGCTCACTGACCCACGTTGGCTCCCAGTCAAGCAATGTCTTGATTTTAAAATCCTCATCCTTATTTTCAAATCCCTGTATGACCTTGCCCCTCCCTATCTCTGTAATCTCCTCCAGCCCCACAACCCTCTGAGATATTGCGCTCCTTCAACTCTGGCCTCTTGTGAATCCCCAATTTTAGTCACTCCACCATTGGTAGCCAGTCCTTCAGTTGCCTCGGCCCCAAGCTCTGGAATACCCTCCCTATACCTCTCCACCTCGCTTTCCTCCTTTAAGACACACCTTAAAACCTACCTCTTTGACCAAGCTTTTGGTCATCTGACCCAATATCTGCTTTTATGGCTCGGCATCATACTTTGTTGAATAATGCTCCTGTAAAGCGCCTTGAGATGTTTTATTATGTTAAAGGTGCTGTATAAATATGTTGTTGTTATTCTTGTATGCTAAGGTCAAAGGTGGTACTTCCACTACTGTCCTGGGCATTATTAACTAACTCAGCAATGATTGAAACACAAATCTCCTCAATCTGCACAGTGTATGTTAAAACCATTTTAAATCAATTAATTAAACTGCTGTGTTTTCACACAAGATACAGGCAGTATCTACATGCGCTTTCCTCCCTGTGCAGTATGTGGGAGCAAATCTGCAGAAGGTCACTTTAACCCACATCCATGTATCTCCACGAATCATTAAAACATTACACTGCACAATAATACTGCCTGTGTTTGTTTTCAATAAGGACCACCAAGCAAAGACTCACTAAGTGCTTATATTTCGTGTGAAAGTGTATTAGAAAGTTATGGCACATACTAATCATTTAGAGAAGCAAATTAATTTTCTTATTTAACATTATACTAAATATCGCCTTATGCTTTGGCCTATAAGAGCTCATTTGCTCAGCTAGAGCCTCTGATATTGTAACTACATCCCGCTAATGAAGGGGAAAAACTGTAGATTCTTTCCTTTGCTCAGTAATTTGTTTTATTTGAGAGCTCATTAACAGCTCCTGTGCTTCACCCTTGAGAGTTAACAACAATATTGTTGGTAGAAATACAATCAAATTAAAAGTGAACATGAAAGCAAGTGTACTCATTACATTAATGCAAAAAGAACAAGGCTTGTAAGGATAAGAGCATTGCTTCCAAAACTGACGCACGCCCAGGTGGAAATACATATTCGATCATTGGGGCTACAGTGTTTCAGCACCACGTTCGGCCTGAATTCCTTAGACATTGTGTCATTGAATAAATCCGTTCAAGCTATTGATGTATTATCCAATCTATGACTATAATTATGCTAAAAGAAAGATCTTGCATTTATATTGTGCCTTTCACGATGTCAGGACATTCCAAACAGCTTCACAACCAATGAAGTGTCTTTGAAGTACAATCTAATACAGAGAATTGCAGCAACTAATATATGCACAAGATCCCATAAACAGAAATTAGATAAATGACCAGCTAATCTGTTTCACAATGTTGGTTGAGGGAAAAATGTTGGCCAACACACTGGGAGAACTCCACTCTCGCCTTCAATGGGATCTTTTACATCCACGGGAGCAAGCAGATGGGGCCTTGATTTAACCTTTCATTCAAAAGACAACACCTCCACGGTACAGCACTCCCTCAGTACTGCATGGAAGTGCCAGCCCAGATTATTGGTCTTAAAACCAAAACTTTCTGACTCAGAGGTATGAGTGCTCCCACTGAATCAAAGCTGACAGTTTAGATCAACATTGATACCACAACTGTTTGGCTATAATAGTAAGTTAATGACATAGCCAGTTAGATTAGCCTATATTTATAAGTCAGATCAATGCTCAGAAAACACACTCATACCACTCATTTGCTGTTTTCTTTAATCAGCACTTTTTTTTCCTGATCCTCTTTCACCTGGTTCTTCCAGGCCTGCAGAAGCATTAGGGGTAATTTTACCACCCCACCCCACCCCCATGACAGGTAGGAGAGGGGGACGGGGTTAAATCTGTAAAGATGTGAAAACCGATCCCAATCTGCCATGATCCTCCCTCTTCCATTTTAACCACAGTGGGTTTGGGAGCATCTAACTAATCTGCTCTGGACAGGCATATATTAATGACCTAGACGTTGGTGTACAGAGCACAATTTCAAAGTTTGTGGATGATATGAAACTTGGAAGCACTGTGAACTGTGAGGAGGACAGTGTAGAACTTCAAAAGGACATAGACAAGTTGGTGGAATGGGTGGACAGGTGGCAGATGAAGTTCAATGCAGAGAAATGTGAAATGATACATTTTGGTAGGAAGAACATGCAGAGACAATATAGAATAAAGGGTATAATTCTAAAGGGGTTGCAAAGGCAGAGGGAACTGGGTGTATATGTGCATAAGTCATTGAAGGTGGCAGGACAGGTTGAGAGAGTGGTTAATAAAGCATACAGTATCCTGGGCTTTATTAATAGGGGCATAGAGCACAAGAGCAAGGAAGTTATGTTGAACTTGTATAAGACACTAGTTCAGCCTCAGCTGCAGTATTGCATCCAGTTCTGAGTGCCGCATTTTATGAAGGATGTGAAGGTGTTAGAAAGGGTGCAAAAAAGATTCATGAGATTGGTTCCAGGGATGAAGAACTTCAGTTATGAAGATAGATTGGAGAAGTTAAGACTGTTTTTCTTGGAGAAGAGAAGGCTGAGAGGAAATTTGATAGAGGTATTCAAAACCATGAAGGGTCTGGACACAGTAGACAGGGAGAAACTGTTCCCACTTGCGAAAGGATTGAGAACGAGAGGGCACAGATTTAAACTATTTGGTAAAAGAAGCAAAAAAGTGACATGAGGAAAAACTTTTTCACGCAGCGAGGGTTAAGGCCTGGAATGCACTGCCTGCGAGTGTGGTGGAGGCAGGTTCAATTGAAGCATTCAAAAGGGAATTAGACTGTTATATGAAAGGAAGAATGTGCAAGGTTACAGGGAAAAGGCGGGGGAATGGAACTGAGGGAACTGTTCTTTCAGAGAGCTGGTGTAGACACGATGGGCCGAATGGCCTCCTTCTGCACTGTAACAATTCTGTGATTCTGAATTCTGTAATTCTGTGGGTCCATGATTATAATGGTTAAATGAGGCTTGGTTCCTCAGTTTTTGGTAGTCATTTAAATTTAATGCTGGCTGGCTGAGTTTCCCAAGGTTTGGGAGAACTGGCAGTGAAAGGGAGGCAGTAGCTGCCAGCTGCTGCAGGTAAGTGCTGCTTTTAAGCACTGCTTAAAATAGCCCTCAAGCAAACCTACTGCCACCATCTTCCAATCCCAGCCCCATCTTCAGACACCTACGTGATCTGCCGAACCTCCCCCAGCAATATGCCCTGATCTTTCTCTCCACCCACCCCCCAGCTACCACGTTCCGAGCTTCCCCCATCATGCCCAGAGTATTTTGCAGTTGCAAGGAACCGTCCCAGGCAGTCCCTGACTGCAATCTTTTACCACATCTGTCATCTGTGGCTCACTTGGTAGCACACTCACCTGTGACTCATAATATTTCCTGGTTCAAATCCCATTCAAGGACTTAAGTACAAAAATCAAGGCTGACACTGCAGTGCAGAACTGAGGGAGTTCTGTGCAGTTGGAAGTGCCATTTTGTGGGTCAAATATTAAACTGAGGCCTCATCAGCCCTCTCAAGTGGATGTAAAAAATCCCACTGTACCATTTTGAGGAAGAGCAAGGGAGTTATCCCTGGTGTCCTGGCCAATATTTATCCTTCAATCAATATCGCATGAACAGACCATCTGGTCATTATCGCATTGCTGTTTGTGGGAGTTTGCTGTGCTCAAATTGATGTCACATTTCCGACAACAGTGACTACACTTCAAAAGTACCTCACTGGCTGTAAAGGGCTTTGAGATGTCCGGTGGTTGTGAAAAGCACTATATAAATGCAAGTCTTTCTTTTGCAGGCTTCCCTGCCCAGCAGCTGGCCAGTCTTTCAATCTGGCTGGAAACAGAGTAAAAAGTTAAATGAGGTCCTGCTGGTAAATTCAGCAGGACCTCCTTGTTCCCAGGATTTCCGGGCATTCACCCGACAAACATACACCCCGATTCCCGCCCTGTACGTATCTGGTCCATTAGTTCTGTTCTTATTTGAGCTTATGCAAAAAAAATGTGTTTAATACAAGGAAAGGTCGGATACCCCACAAAGTTAAATAGATAAATTTGAGCCATGAGAGCACCTAGTACTTCCAAGTTGCAGGAAAGGGCAGATACTCATTGGGGGTAATTTTAACCAAGCAGCCTGGGCAGGAAACCCAGATTGAGTGCAATGCTGCTTTTACACCCACCAAATATTAAAGCAGGGTGTAAAACCAGCAATCCACTCAATCCCATCAGTTTCCCAAGAGGTGGGTTAAGTTAAAATTGTCCCATTGTTTAAGATCTCCACCCCCACTGTACTGCTCTGGGATTTCCTAGGGCTTTTTCTAGTGAGACAGAATTAGGTCCAGTATCATCCCAGAGACCTGGCGCTATGGCCTGCCCCTGGATCCCCACTGACAAAAGATTGTGGTTGTGCTGCAGATAATGTTAGAAATCGTTGGCAAGTGAACCTCCATAATTGGCTGGATTTTGTGCAGGAGATGGAGTTCCCGGCACCAGGCCAAAAAAGCTGGGGCATCCCGGCCTCGGCCTTCTCACGCCCCCTCCGGTGCGATCCTTCGTTGCTACGGAGGCGACATTTCCCACGCCGGATCCCCTTTCCTTTAAAGTTGGGCATCCTGCCTCCAAGAGTTGCTGGCCAATCACAGTGCCACTGGAAGCAGTGGCCACTGCTGGTAATGCAGAGGCCCCGCGCTGGAATCCCGGACCTCAGGTAAGTGAGGCAGGGTCGCTGGGGCCAGGCTGGAAGGCCCCGGCGAGGGAGGGTGGGGTGGGTGGTCGAGCATTGCAGCGGGAGGGGTGTCCTGAGAGGTGCACTGTGCCGCGGCTAGGGCTCTCTATGGGCCACAGATGGCCCACAGAGGAGGGACGCCCCCCCCCCCACCCCAAGCCCGCAGGAAGGGCCCCTCGTCTTACAAGGTATCCTCCCCGTGTGGCGGAGGACCCCCCCACCTACCCGCCACTAAGCTCCCAGCGGCACAGGACTGAGACCCTTAAGTGGCCATTAATTGGCCACTTAAGGGCCTCAATTGGCCTCTGGGTGGGAAATCCATTGTCAGCCCATTATGCCCCTGGAAAAATCACTTGGCGATGTGACCTCTACCCGTCCGCTACCCGTCGCGATTCACCGTGCCACCCCCCCTCCCCCCTCTCTAACCATGCCTCAGGGGGCCCATATAATCCAGCCCAATGTTTCAAAGCACAAGGGACCTTCTGGCTGCTAATTCCAATGGCTCCACAGCTGCACTCAGATTTACTCCCATTTCTGAGGAGGAAGCTCCAACCGAGAAGCAGGTGTGTGCTAGTGCCCAGGACAGGAACGATGCAAGTCCCTTCGTCCCCCACAAGCACAGTGGGTGCCCAGAGCCAAAAATCTACCCTATGGTACTGAAATTCTCCACAGGAAGGCAATCTAAAAAGGTCATACATTTTCGATAAGTCACAACAGATAGGCAAAACAGTACTGGGAAAAGGAAGAGGTGAGCAGAAAAAGTGAAAGGGATCAGAATGGTTTCAAAGATAAAATTAGCTTGCAAAATTTAAGTCGCTTGATACTATGGACTCACAGCTTGATATTGTAGACTCAACACTTAATTGTGACCACTAATATGCTAGGGCCCCATGTATACTTTACAAATTACATGGTGAAGGGGCAATTCCTCCTTTAATGTTAATATCTTTGTAATTATTAAACTGCTGGGAAAATTGTGAGAAAAGGCTGCATACTATTTCTGAGAATATAATTTTGGTGGTAGGCTGTTAATTACAGCCAGAAGCAGACCTCCACTTAGCGTTAAACAGAGCATGCCACTGCCCTATAGAGCAGAGAACCCTAAGTAAATGAATTCAGTTTAGTATCGCTCAACTAATTTCAAGGTACTTTCTACTTTGTCTTGGAGGGTTACAGATCAGATTATTTTTGAAGATTTTTAAGAATTGAGCAATATAAAAATAGCACTGATTGAATGAAAGCTTCATTACTGATGGTTGTAAAGGTCCTAAGTAAAATTATATGAGCCGTCTCAATATGAGTATTGGTAGTCAAATGTCCACAGTACAAATGGTATAATTGAATATTATTTGCAGGCTGAGCAGCATTAACTGTGACTCAGTGGTAGCACTCTGGCCTCTAAATCAAACGATTGTGGTTTCAAACCCCACGTCAGCACATAAATCAGGCTGACACTGTAGTGAAATATTGAGGAAGTGTTGAACCTTTTGGGTAATACATTAAACAAAGGCGGCATCTGCCCTCTCAGATGGATGTAAAAATCCCACAACAAAGGAGAACAGTTGAGCTGTCCCAGTGTCCTGGCCCATATTTACCCTCAACCAACATCACTAAAAACAAAACAAATTATCAGGTCTTTTATCTCATTGCTGTGTGCAAATTGGCTACTGCCTTTCCCTACATTAAAACTTCAAAAGTACTTAATTGTGGTAAAGCACTTTAGGATATCCTGAGGTTGTGAAAGTCCTCTTATTTTGGAAGAATCTGTTGTAGCAAATGGAACTGTTGCAAAAGAGATTCACATCTAGCTTGAAGGGACATTGCTCTGGGCAGTGAAGCAGATCTTTCATTCTGCATCTTACCAATGGTATGCACGGTCCAGGACTACTGCAAGTATGAAATCTTCATCCAGCACTAACATCCCTTATTGACTCTAACTAGACCTTTAAAACTATAAAGTGACAATATTCTCCCACCTCAATCTCTTTCTCACACACATAGACACAAAAACACAATCACACGGACACTAATCTTCCACAGTGTTATATTATACAGTAGTGTGCAGCCCTGTAAAACGTGAACATGCTTATACTGAGGGCATAGGCAAAATCTCTAAAGGTGACAGCCTTGAAATTGTGAAATATTAGTATGTGGACGTCATCCCTTTGTAATACATTACATGCCTGCTATTTTAGATAATTTAAAATAAATGAATTAATGCCTTTGTTAAAATAGCAGAAAAGGTATTGTCAGACAAACACAATAAGCTTTTGAACATGGATATCACAGCAATTTCTAGGCTGATAAATTTTAACAACCCTCCCGGCTTTGATTTAGCAGAAATGTTTAAACCATCATTAAAAAGTACCAGCTTTCTAAAAGGAGGTAGTCAAAGATGTCAAGACAATATTGCAATGAAAAGCCTGCACCCCAAATGGTTTTTTAATTATTCAAGCAAGAATTACTATGGATATTGCACTAAAGCCAGTAGAAGAGCAGAGATGACTTACTCAGTTACATGCTATTAGCATTCTTACTGAATTCCAAATGATTTATTTTATGGCAGTGGTGCTTCAAATTCTGCAGTAGTGGTTATATCTCAATGACTCTCTACAACTCCTTCACTTCAACATGTGATTAATTGAACCCACAAGACAAAACTATGCAAGTCCATACTGAGGAATGAACTTTCCAATTTTACTGTCGATGTAGAACATTGAATCAAATGGAGTTCAGAATTCTTGGGATTAATAGGTAGATTTTTTTCGTTTCAGGAATTTGATAAGCTCTCAATCATTGACAGTACTCTTCTGCACAAGGTTCTCAGTTTTTACACTAAGAAATTGTATGCAACACCTAAAAATGTAATTGGGACATGGCAAAAATATAACAGAAAATAGCCTACATTCTCAATTTCTTCAATAATTCCTTGCAGAATGGGATTTTTGTAAATTGGTGACCAATACCAGAATATGGACACTACTGTTGTATTAATCTGGCCTCATTTTAAAGTAAAGCTTTAATTCAATTGTTTCTATCATTATTATAAATGGTACGATAGCACATATTTCATTTCCTTTATGTCACACTCGGTTATCACTCACTGGTGTAACACATTTTGATTGGGCAACGTAAAACAACAATGAATCGGAACTGAACAGCTGGGGAAAGTATAAATGAAATATAAGGAAAACAGGACTTATGAGGCCAACCAATCCTGAATGACCAATCAGGAGAACCTACCAATAAAAGAAAGGAAAAGGAAAATCACTCAAAATACTAGGAAATTGTCCATCCACTGTTTCTTCCCTCAGGCTGCAGGCTCAAAGTAAGACTTCCAGCATAATAAAAACATGTTAAAAATTATATATCTCATAATAACATGATTAAGGTTATTATGTCATTGAGTACTTTTACTAATGTTTCGACTTGGAGGCCTCAGCCTCTCTCCAAATCCTCAATATTAATTTGCTATTCACTCTTTCAGCAGTGCTTATAGTTTCTTGAATACCACAGATTGATGATCTGCAGCATGCGTCAGTGTTATATCTTCAGTGAAACTGGAATACGCGTTCCTTCAAGCAGTGCTACAATTTATGGGTTTCTTCGTTTTGCAAATGATTTCAAAACAAGTTGACGACTGATGTTTAAAAGCTTTTTGCAGGTTATGCCTGCATTTTACATCAGAAAGAAAGCCAAGAACATAGAATAAAAAGGGCAATAGCAATTACATGCACTTATATAGCACTCCTCCCTCATCTGTAAAGTGTCGCAGAGTACATTACAATAAGAAGGAATCTAATACGGTGTACAATGAGCACGGGGAAAGAGAAAAATTGGAGAGATTAGGATGGGGAAATCCAAGATATGGTTGAAGAGTACGGTTTTGAGAAACAGGGAAGGAAAAGGGAAAGCATTCGAAACTGAGATGAATTCCAGAGAGCAAGAGCATAGCAACACCAACGGAAGAGCAGGAGAATGAGGGGTGAGGAGAGGTTTGGTATTGCAAATGTAGAACATATCGCTAGGGATGAAAGACAAAAGGACATCATGAATTAAGGTTGTCTGAGACAATGGGGAGATTTTAAAACAATGATGAATGTTGAAATCAGCTGCCGGGGCATGGCACACTAGAGCTTGGAGGGGTGGGACTGGGGGGTTTGGGGAAGGAATCTTGGGACTTGGGGCTTAGTGGTGGTGAAAAAGCAGGCTAAGGCATTTTGGATGAATTGGAGTTTGTTGAGGGTTGAGTTGGGAAGCCGAAAAATAGTAAAGTTAGAGAAACCAATCCTTAAACATGATGAAAACATGCAGTAGGATTTCACCAGTGGAAAGGGAAAGATAGGATTGCAGGCAGGCAATATTGGAAAATGGAAGAAAGCAGTTTCAGTAATGGAATGAATGTCGAGGAAGCAGCTATGTTTGAGGTTGAGCAGGATACTAAAGTTCTGCACCTCTTGGTTCAGCTGGAGATGGCAGCCAGGAAAGTCAATGGAATCGAGGTGAGAGGCACAGATACGCAGATGAGGGCTGAAAAGGATGGCCTTAGCTTTGCCAAAATTCAGTTAGAGGAGGTCTTCATATCTGACAGGCTTTCTTATGTTTGTTTTAAAAAATCAGACACAATTATTGTTTACACAAAATGGTCTTATATTCCAATGGGGGCGGGGAGGGGTTCTTCTGGTCTCCTGCCATTGGTATGGTTGGAAACTGGCAAAATCTCGAGAAGTTGACTTCAGTCATTGATGCTTGTTCTCGGGGGGCTCTGGCAGTCCTTTTGCAACTCTCAAGGCGCATCCTTCTCATCATGCAATACAATTTCTGAGCCTCTTAGGTTTTCCAAATGACGGAAGATTTAATTTATAAAAGCTCTTTTCAGGTAATAAAAACAAGAAATGCTGGAAATACTCAGCAGGTCTGGCAGCATCTGTGGAGAGAGAAGCAGAGTTAACATTTCAGGTCAGTGACCCTTCTTCAGAACTGGCAGATATAAGAAATGTAAAAGATTTTAAGCAAGTAAAGTGGGGGTGGGGCAAGAGATAACAAAAGAGGTATTGACAGGACAAGGTCACAGAATAGCTGACCAGAAGGTTATGGAGCAAAGGCAAACAATACAAACAATGGTGTGCTGAAAGACAAAGCATTAGTACAGATAGGGTGTTAATGGACTGAAAACTGAACAGCCACAAGCACAAACATGAAAAAAAAACAGTGGGTAGGCGCAGTAGAAACAAACTGAACAAACTAAAATAAAATAAACTCAAAAAAGATAAAAGAAAAAAATAACTAAAAATAAAAGTAAAATGGGGGCCCGTCATGCTCTGAAATTATTGAACTCAATGTTCAGTCCGGCAGGCTGTAGCATGCCTAATCGGTAAATGACTGAAGATTTCCAGTGTTTCTTGTTTTTATTTCAGATTTCCAGCATCCGCAGTATTTTGCTTTTATCTTTTCAGGTAACGTTCAGATTTAAATTACTATCATTTGTTACTTACTTCAGGGAACATAACTCAAATATGACAACAAAGGGATTAATTGCAGGACCTGTTCTTTCTTTTGAGAAGTTGTAAAAAGTTGTTTATGTAAAGATCTAATTATGAAAGCGTGCTAGCTGTATAATGCCAGGGCTTAGAAGGTTAAATTATAAGGCTAGGTTGAATAAACATGGCTTGAACTCCTTTGATTTTGGGAGATTGGGGGGTGATCTGATCGAGGTGTTTAAAATGTTGAAATGATTTAATAGGGTAGATGCAAAGAAACAAATTCCTCTGGTGGGTGTATCAAGAACAAGTGGACACAATCTTAAAATTAGAGCTAGGCCATTTGGGGCAAAAACAGGAAGCACTTTTTCAAAGAAAGGCTAATTTGGAACTTTCTTCATTGAAAGGTGACAGATTCTATAATTGGAGATTTCAAGACTGAGATTGATCGATTTTTGTTCGGTAAGGGTCTCAAGGCAGGAAAGTGAAGTTGAGGTACAGAGCAGCCATGATATAAGTGAATGGTGGACATAGCCGAGGCATGAATAACCAGCAGCTGCCTCCTTACCTCTCTTTCCTCCTTTAAGATCCTTCTTAAAATCTAGCTTTGTCCAAACTTTTAGCTCTCTGCCCTAATATTGGTGTCAAATTTTGTTTTATAATGCTCCTGTGAAGTGCCTTGTGACGTTTTTCTACGTTAAAGGCGCTATATATTGTTTATGGATATTGACCTCCAGTAGTAACTTCTCTTTCAACATTCACTTTTCTCACAATCTAATGACTATGAATGTTCTTTAACTATTTGTTTTTGTTCTGGACAGAGCGCTCTGTCCTCACATAAATATGTCCATCTGTATTGCTATGTTACTGCTTCCTGCTAAGAACACTCGGCAAACTAGGTCCCTACTGAATCAATTCCTGTATGAAGTAGATTCTTTAATATTACTTTCATTTAATTAATGACACTTAAGGAGATTTACTTTGATATAAGCTTTCAATTATATCACATAAAATAATCCTTTCAAATGACGATGTTAAGCCTTGTATTTGCATTTTTAATTAAACGTAACCTACTGTTTATGTACGCCTCATCATGTTTTAGAAATATCAAACAAGACATTGAATTCAGGACCTATTAACAGGTTGATAAATATTTTGCTGTTTGACTATAATTTCTAGTTTTCCCAAAGTTTTGGGAAGAAATAACTTGAAGGGCAATTGTTCGGGGAAGCCTCTGTTTCATATGCAATGTTCCTGGTATTGAGGTTTCTACAGTGCTTGTAAAATGCTCCCAAGGGGCAGCCTCTAGACAGACTGTCAGCATCTTATAGGTACCCATAATCAGACACAACTGCTTTAGTTTGCATTCTTAAAAGATTGACAGCAAGTATATACACACCACCAACAAACAAGTCAAATTTATGATACTTGTCTTCGTTATACTTGGCTTCATTGGTCACACTATTGCCTCTGAGCCAGATGTTTGCAGGTTCAAGCTCCAATCCAGGACTGGAACACATTGGGTTGAATCTTAACATAACTGACCCACATGCAGCAGCAGGGCTGGTGGCGTGTGGGGAACCCATTTGTAATTGAAGTCACCTTTATTGGTTCTTGAATTCAGTCATGGCATTAACATTCCGCTTCCGGGTTTCCCGACCAATCACAGAATGCGGGTCATCATCACGTCATTTCAAAGAAGGATTTCTGTTTAAAGCGACCTTGGCAGGGGTCAGAATGTTGTAGGAAACCTTCAGTGCGACTACTGGAGGCAATTAAATGGAAGGAACGCACGGGACGGCTGTGTGGAGGTGCGAAAACCTATGGGTGGTATGACTGGGGTAGAATGAATGAATCAGGACAGCTCCCAGGATATCTTGCACAGATGTGCATAAACGTCGGGATAGAGTAGATAAAGAGAAATGTTCCCACTCGTGAAAGGATCGAGAACGAGAGGGCACAGATTTGAAGTATTTGGTAGGAGAAGCAAAAATGACATGAGGAAAAACATTTTCACACAGCGAGTGGTCAAGGTCTGGAATGCGCTGCCTGAGAATATGGTGGAGGCAAGTTCAATTGAATCATTCAAAAGGGAATTAGACTGATATAAGAAAGGAAGAATGTGCAGGGTTACGGGAAGAAGGTGGGGGAATGGAACTGAGGGAATTGCTCTTTCAGAGAGCCAGTGCAGACACGATGGGCTGAATGGCCGTCTTCTGCACTATAACGATTCTGTGATGAAAATCTTCTGGTGGTCACAAACTATCTGAACATTGATGGAGTGAAATCCTTTGCGATTGATGAAGACTCTTGGCTGATCTGAGAGTGCCATGATTGCCAGATGTGTGCAGTCAATGACTCTTTATACCTGTGGGAACCCAGCCACTGCAGAGAAACCGGGAGCCCTCTGTACCTAATTGGCCTCAGCCGTGGCAATGTCTGCCTGCCGCCACTGGGATTTAACCAGTTGCAGAGGGAGCCTCCACCATGCAGGGAGGGTGCCCAGTAAAACAAGGTAACCTCCCGGCAGGCTTGGCAGGAGGGGCTTCTTCAGTGAGCAATCTGTGGCCCACAGAGGGCCACCACTGAGAAACACTCCACCTATGTTAACCCCTTCTCCCCCTGCATTAACTACCTACCCTCCCCCCACTGGGGCCTGCCAGTCTGGCCCTGGTGATCCTGCCTCGTCGGGCTCCAGCGCTGGGCCTGGGTCCAAGGCCTCTTATAGCAGCGGCAGTGGCCACCGCTCCTGGTGACACTGCCAATACTACTGAGCTGCTGGCCCTGTGATTGGCCAGCAGCTCTTAGAGGCAGGATCCCCGTCTTTAAAGGGACTTAAGTGAAGGGGGGTGGGGGGGTGCTCTGAAAGGCTGAGGTGGGGTTCCCCTTGCCTTTTTGGCATGACAAAATAGAACCCATGGTTACTCCATCATGTTGAGGAAACTCACTCTCGGTCTGTTTACCCTGTGCTGGGGGTATCGCCTCTTTCGAGCTGGAGTTCTCTGTCATGTGGAGCTGCATGTGGCTGTGGAGAAGGCAGCTACTGTTGGTGTTGTTGCCACTGCTGGTGCTGCAGCTATTGGTGTGGCTGCTGCTGCTGCTGTTGTTGTTGCTGCTCCTGTTGCTCCTCATCAGCGGTCCATGCTATTGCTGCATAAGTTGCTCCCGTGCTGCAGTGAAGGCTGACAGCAGGGAAGTTGAGATCAAGGTGAGTAAAGTCCAAGGCAGGTGAAATTACTTCCAAAATGATGGAAATGACCTTCATAGCAGTGAAATCAGAACAAGTGCTGTGAGCACAAACCTTTCAAGGTTTTCCAGTCTGTCAGTTTCATAGAATGATGAGTCACGGCTGTGCTCTCACCTTGTTGACCCTGGCAAGTTCCACACAGCTCAGGAAACCAGTGCGCTGCCTGTTAAAGCCAGAATGCTGGGTTAAAACCTGAATTAATTCGGGATTTAAATATTTTAGTCACTTACATAATGGGCTAGATTTTACCTTAAGCAGACAGGAATTCACCAGTGACCTAAAAGTCGGTGGCACATCCGCTTCCGCCAAGCCCGGTGATCCGACCCGCATTTTATGGGTCCCCAGACTTTAATTGTCCACCCGCTTGAGGGAGGGGGTCCCGCGTCAGTGAGCTACCGGCCAATCAGCGGGCCGGCAGCTCTTAGTCCCAGCAGTGCCACCAGGAGTTGTGGCCACATCTGGGACTGCAGCCCAGCCGACGCCATGGAGCCCGGACATCAGGTAAGTTGGGCTTGCCTCACTGGGTGCGTGATCGGCGACGAGGCAAGGGTAGTCGTTTGGGGGGAGGGGGGGCATTTTGGGTCCTGGGGATGGGTTGGGAGGCGGGGGCGGCCCTCAATCAGGCATTCTGTGTCTGACTGCCATGCACCGCCACCCCGCCCCCCCACCCCCACGGCGTGCGGAAAGGCCGGCAGCTATTGCTGGGCGGTCTTTCACGTCCCCAGCATGCCTGCTTGTCACGGGTAACATACCCGTGGAGGCGGGTGATGGCCCTTAAGTGGTCGTTAAGTGGCCACTTAAGGGCCTTGATTGGCATCAGGTGGGTGGGCCGTTCTCTCCCCCCACCCGACTGCCGTAACGTTGACCGGAGGCGAGTAGGCCTCCCGGAGCGTCCTACTCAATTTTACGCCGCCCCCATCCTCCCCCACGCCATCATCCTACCAGCTGGGGCAGAGTAAAATTCAGCCCAATAGCTCCAAGAGGTGAGGGGTCCCTGTTCTCCTGCAAACTCACCTGGGTTAAACCCGCAAATGGGTGCAATCATTTTGGGTTTCTGACCCAACGCCACTTTTTGGTTCTTTAACCCCACCCCCCCTCACCACCCACCCACCCACACCCGAATCCCCTTGGCAGTAAAAATTCTGCCCATTCCCTAATCTGATACTTCAGTACTATTTTAATTTTTGATCATGAAATCATTTCTACCCCTCGATATGCCAGATCAGCCAAAATAAAAAGCAACCCAAGCTAACAGATTCTCGTACACTGATTATCTCTACAACAACCGCATTCCTATAATTGCCTCCAGGATAAAGAACAGGACAACCATAGTGATCATTCGAGTGCCAGGTCCTTCTACTTTGATCATAGCACTCTTGGATGGTATAGGATTACCAGACTGAGGCACCGTCCTCATTCGCAGCCCGTACTGATGGAGCACTCAACGCTGGAGGTACTGTTTAGGAACGTGTAAAAGATTCTATTACACTATCTGAAGAAGGGTGGGGAGTTCTCCTGTTTGCCTATCTAATATTAACCCCTCAACCAACATAAAAACCACAGATTAACTGGTTATTCATTTCACTTGCTGTCCATCGTGATGTCATGAGGAAATAGAACACTGCAATTGCCTATAACAACAGAGAATGCCCTGAAAAAAGTAATTTATCGGATGCAAATTATTTTGCGATGTGATAAGGCACTACATCATTGCAAGCGCTTTCTTTGTGAATGTCAACCTAATATTTTATTTTATTTTTGAAAACTTAAATGAAAATCAGATTTCTCCCACTGTTTAAAGTGTTGAAGTAAACATGTTGAAAAGTTCGAGTAATTGGAAAAACTGAACATTGTGAGACTTGCCTACTCCCTATGTGGTATTTAATATTATGCTGCAACGGTTTTAAATCTCAAGCCGTATTGGGATGATATGTGGCAGGATGCCAGCTTTTGTTGCTCCATTTCAGTTCCTTATAGACAACTGTAGTTAGTTATGATGCATGAGTGAGTATGACATAAATCACCTGAAACAAAAGGTTACAAGAACCACAAGCTTTGCCAACGACCTTCAAAAAACAGTGGAGACATAAATATTGCGCAGCTTTTTTGGTTGCAATTAAAATGCTTTGAGCTTTCTTCCCTCTCCTTGCCAAATTGTCAGATGTGCTACTTTAATGAATCCATTAATGAAATCTGCATTTGATGTTAAGCATGGAAATTAATGTGATTAATTACTGACTAATATGCTACTATTTTTAGACAGTCTGCTTGAAAATGGCCAGTGGACCTATCTTTCAAACTAACCCAACAGATGCATTTCTTAATCTTCAAAAAGAAAATTCTGGCTGTGTGATCTTAATAAAGATGAAGAAAATAAACAAAAAAATTCTAAAGCCGCCTCTAATATCCTGTACTAGTGACCGGTAGACTGTCAGAATGACAGCTGCAGCAGCAGTCAATGCTAGAAATGTAAATGAAAATATGTTTAGTGTCTGCAAAGACGTATCTAAAACTGGCACTTAACTGTAAATATTTGTCCACTATTGAATAGCTACATTAACTAGTTTATTTTAATGCTTCCACTTAAATAGTGGACAAAGTAATTTCACACAGCACATTAGCATCATACAATAATACTACACTGTGGACTTTCTGGGTTTAGTGTTTAAAAATTTCATAATTTAATCTTAACTTTGCCAAAACATTTAATCTCCCTCCAAAATTCAACCCTTCAGCAGATAAGCACTGCAGTCTGTAGTTTTACTTTAACTATAATATTAAAACATGTATGGATAATCTTTTGTGCACTTAGGAATGTGAGTAGTATCAATGCCAGAAAATGTCTTATGTTTCCACTTTTGCCACACAATGTCAGTCTCAAGCACTTCCAGGTCAAAAATTCTATGGGTTGTTGTAAAGGAAATCTCTTATAGCTTTACCAAACAACAAACTTTCATGAAACCTCAGAAGAGTACTCACCCTAACACAGAGGTGACAATTCTAATTTTCACTCTGAGCATCCTCAAGGCCTCTTGGAGTCAGATTACTAAATTAATACAAATTTGGGGATTTATCAACAATTCCGCTTAATTGACTTGTGTTCACCAGACACTGGGCAGAGACTGTACAACCTCATTTGCAGTCGGATCTTTTCTTCCAGCAGTCTGGGCTGGATTTATACGAACATATGAATTAGGAGCAGGAGTAGGCCACTCGGCCCTTTAAGCCTGCTCTGCCATTCAATAAGTCCACACCTGAACTGATTACTCCACATTTCCACCTACCCCCGATAACCTTCCACCCTCTTGCTTATCACAAATCTATCTATCTCTGCCTTAAAAATATTCAAAGACTCTGCTTCCACCGCCTTTTGAGGAAGAGAATTCCAAAGACTCGTGACCTTCATCTCTGTCTTAAATGGGTGACCCTTTATTTTTTATATTTTTAAACAGTGACCCCTAGTTCTAGATTCTCCCACAAGGGGAAAAATCCTTTCCACATCCCCCCTGTCAAGACCCCTCAGGATCTTATATGTTTCAATCAAATTTATATCCAGGCCAGAGAGAGTTATGTTCATAAGGTTTGCAATAAATATACTTCTTGACATCAAAATGGAGGTGTTGGATTCCATTTTGGTGCTGGAGTTAGCGCGGGTGCAGGGAACATCGATGGAAGTATGCAGTGCAGGCAGATTGTGACCTCAATGAATGCTGCCATTTTGGAACATAGTGCTGCATTTAACCCCATCTCGTAAATGCATAAGGTTGTACATATGTTCAACAGCAGGAAAGACTACCCATTAGCATTATTGAAAAGGATCATCAACTGCTTTTGCACATGCTGTAGGACTTTGTCCTGACTCAAGGATTTTGCACAAACCACTTGCTCCCAGACATGGGTATAAAGTAGCATCCTTCTTGGACTACAGCATGAGAGGGAGAATGAGTAGAGGTGACACAGAACAGGATAAATTGCTGGAAGAGAGAGGAGGAGGAGAGGGAGGAAGGGCTCTCAGCACGGACGCTCTTCCACCTAGGATGTTCAGGCAGCAATTCTCCTACCTGAACTTCAGCAAGGAACAGTGGGCTGAATTTTTGCTTCGGAGGCAGATATCAGGAGTCGGGTCTTTTTAAAAAAAATTCTTTCATGGGATGTGAGCATCACTGGCAAGGCCAGCATTTGTGGCCCATCCCTAAGTGCCCTTGAACTGAGTGGCATGCTAGGCCATTTCAGAGGGCAGTTAAGAGTCAACCACATTGCTGTGGGTCTGGAGTCACATGTAGTCCAGACCAAGTAGGAATGGCAGATTTCCTCTCTAAAGGACATTAGTGAACCAGATGGGTTTTTACAACAATCAATGATAGTTTCATGGTACCATTACTGAGACTAGCTTTCAATTCCAGATTTCGATGAATTAGTTTCTAGGTCCCAAACCGCCCCGAGGGGAAACAGTCACTGAACTGGGATTTTCAAGGAGTGGCCCCCTGAATTGGCATGGAGATGGGACTCCCTGTTCAATTAAGGGCAGTGGGCAGGCTTTCAAAGCTAGAGAGCCAGTCAGAGGCCTTCTAACTTGAGAGAAGCAGCAATCTGCAGTAAAGGGTAAGTAACTGAGAGGGCGCTTCAAAATGAAGGCGATCTCTCAACATCTTCGTTAAAATTTCAGATAAAAAATAGAAAAAGCAGCCAGGCCACCACTGTGTGGAGGGAATCCCTTTGCAGGGAGGCCTTTGGTTACACTCACACCCAAGCAGGCAGAGAGGTCCTGGAGGTCTGCCTGGAGTGCTGGCACCCCAGCCTGCTGCTGGGTGCTCGTCTCCAGGCAGTTAAACTGCCCCCCGTGGCATCAAGAAACTGGAGGCCGACTGGAAAATTCCAGTTGGAAAGCTCTTAATGAACCTAATTGGCTGCCCTGTTGTGTGTTGTTGTTGTATTTGGACCATTGCTAGGTGTTCTGGAGAAAGTCTTAGACTCTGGATAAAGACAAGTAATGACTCATTATTTACATTTATTATATACACTCTCCACAAGTCTGCTAAGCTGGCATTCTCTGTGCTGCTATCTCTTCTTCTCCTCAAGCCTATACTATGTGACTGTTACAGCATCACTCTTACAGCAGGAGCGCCACTCTTACTGTCTTTTGTATTAACCCTTTACCTCTTATATTACACCCACCTCCCCTAAAACACTGGCTGCGCTGGTACTTTTGGGCCTAGTCTGCCTCTGTTCCAGTCCCCTGCGGGGCCTGAACATTCAGCCCAATGTGTCAGATATCTCCGCTTTACTAAGGGCATCCTCACTGAAACCTCCACCTGCTGCAGCCACAACTGCAATTTCAGAGTAGGGTGAGTACAACAGTGCAAATAGCTGTGAAAGTAACTGTGGTGATGAACTTTAATACGCCATACTCCATTCCAGGCTGGAATAGGCGATATTTGCAACATCTCCCAGTTTGCCATTAGCTGATGCATAACGGAGGTCACTGAAGCTCTGTATTCCAAGAGAGCTGAATATATTCCATTCTCTCTCACCAGAGAGAAGCAGGCAGAACAAGCATGCAGATTTCTGAGGATTGCAGACTTCCCTATGGTGCAGGATGCTATTGCTTTGCAGGCGCTACATGTCAACTCATGGATGTACATCAACCAAAAGCAATTCCATTCCCTTAACGTCCAGCTAGTCTGCAACCATGCAGGGCAATACCTGGTATCCTGGCAGCGGTCATGACGCCTTTATTGTGCGCCACTCCACTGTGCCATCTGCATTTGAGCTACCAGGACAAACCAGAGGGTGGCTATCGGATGACAAGGGCTCTCCTTTGATGGCGAGGCTCGTGACTTTGATATTCAACTCATGCACATGTGGGCGGCATGCATATAAAAGCTACGCTGCCACACAAGATGTGATCAAGCAGACCACTGGGGTGCATAAACAAGGCTTCCACTGCCTGGACTGCTCTGGAGGAGACCTGCAGTACTCAGCAGAGCGAGCGTCACGATTCATTATGGTTGCCTGCATAGTCTCGCCATCATGAGGGTACAGCCCTCGTCACCAGCTATGTAGCGAGCAGCTGAGCAAGAGGAGGAAGTGGGGAGACAACTAACACAGCCTCTTTCTAGCTGGGTTGTCAGTGATCAACTCATCCAATTATAATACCAGTGAACTTAACTCCGAATCCCCATCAAACAGTAGTCCCACACTTTAACTTCCCTCTGTTACTGACCATCACGGTGTCTGCTTGACCACAATGCAAAAAATATAAGTCACCACAAAATAAACTTTCCAAAACAAATTTAGAAATCAAACCATGCCATATTACATACAAACATTACTTAATCATCTTGTGCCTGTCTTCTATGCGCCTTTGCCTATTCTAATGATCCGAGACAGACCGATCCCAGTGGCTGCAGCATGGCTGTCGGAAGGCTCCTGATTTTCAGCGTGGAAGACTGCAGATGACCTCCAGCAACCCTGGCCCTAGAAAGCCCAGCTTCAGACTGCACCATCTTGGCATGGGTGGCAGCAATGTGGGCTGGCTGGCAGGAAACTACAAAGGCAGTGGGGGATTGGCAATGATGGGAGGACAAATGCTGTCATCCTGAGAGAGGACAGCAGGTTTGGGCTCCAAGATTTCACTGCCACCTCAAAGTGTTGCAGGACAGATTGTGAGAATGCTGTGATACCCTGCAAGCCCCTTTGAACATTGGTATCCACAGCTATGATGCAGCAGTGTGAGCATGTGTGGCAGCAAGATGAGCGTACAAAACTTCAGTCTAGAGTTTCCACTGCAGTACCCAGACATTGGATGACTTCTGCTTATGCTGCAATGGAAGCTGATACATCAGCCATCAGACGCTGCCTCATGGTTGGTCCACAAGTGTGCTAATGGAGTCGGCTAGCTCTTCCACGCTGGAAAGGATGGGCTCCAAGCTTTGCGCAAAACTTTGTGCCAGGTTGGTGCCAGACTCCTCCATGCTCCTCGACATTGACCACAGGTTTTCTGGCAGGTCTGTCAATGCACCAAGCATTTCATTAGCCCTATCCATCAACCTTGTTTTTGAGGCCACCCCATCAAATTGCTCATCTGAGCGCTCTGCAGCAGAACCCATGTGCAACCTCGCCCTCTGGGGAGTTGGCACCTGTGCTACCCTCTTCCACTACCCTGATTGCAGGCCATTCATGCCTGGTGCCTCACCATGTGCAGATCCTGCCTCTGAGCTACCCTCTAAAATATGTGCAGTGTCAGCATCTGAGTTGGTGACTGCGAATGTGGGAGCCAGTGACAGTGTTTCTTCTTCATCACGGTCTTCCTGCTCTTCCACCACTACCTGGCCAGGATGCAGTTCTTGGGTATTTCAAAGGAGAAAGGCACAAGGATAGGGTTGTGGTGGGGGAAAGGGAGGACAACAAGAGGTCCATGCTTACACTGTAGCTTGTAAGTCAGAAAAGATTGTGGGATGAGGCAGAAATGGGATGTGAGAAGGTGCATTAGGTAGGAACATGTTATCATCTTCAATGGTTCCAGCCCCGCTGCTAGCCAAGGCATGGCTGCTCCAATGATGACGAGCACAATGGGTTAAGGACATGCCAGCGTGCCTGTCCCCTGCCTGTTAGGTGCTGCTGCCTCCGGTGATGCACCACCTAGTCCTGCAAGAGAGAGGGAAGTGTGTCAGTGAGTGTGGTTCAATGTGTTTGGGTGATGTGGCCATCATAATTGAATAGCTGGCAGTGGATGCAAGCTGTGTGATGTGGATGTGAGGTTTGCAGCAGTGCTACGTTTATGAGCAAGGCAAAGCTGTGAATTTAGGTATAAGCTGTGATTGATAGAGAATGTTGGTAGGTGAATGATTGGGGTGTGGTGCATTGAACAGTGTGTGAGGATAGTGGTGCAGTTGGTGGGATGTGGCATTTGAAGATTAATTCACTGATCTTGATCACGCATAGTACCCAGGTCCTCGGGGATAGGCTCCTGGGACTGACCTCCACAGCTATCTGGTCCCATTGCCTTCACAGCGTCTGCCTGGAAGGCCTTCTGGCCCCCTGTAGATAGATGACATCTTTCCTCCTCTCCACCTCCTGCACCAAGACCTTCAGTGTAAACTCAGAAAATCTTACAACCCACTCTCTGCCATGAGCCATTATTGAGTGTTCCCAATGCCAAAATCAGTTTTAGAATGACTTCCAGCACGTGCTCCAGCCAAAATGCACCTCCCATTTCCTAGGTGCAGGCTGGCTTGAATTCATGCTAGCCTTTCACGACTTTTCACCCCTGCTCAGGCATGCAACCACTCAACAGCACCCTTAATGCTGGCTGTATGCTACAATCATTTGCTGCCTACATCCAAACATGTACCAATCTCACGATAGAATAAGTGCTACATCAGTTTGCACATCCAGAAATACTGGAACAAGGATTAACAGCTCGATAAAATGTGATGCCAAGAATCACTAATGCATCACCAGGGGAGAAAAGGGCAAATTCTAAGCTCAGCTGTACCATTTGCTCGTGCAATGAGCTTATTTTACAGAGACAATGCAAGTCATTTGCAGAGCACACCATAATGACTGTTATTTCAGTTTAAACATGGAACAAAGATATTAAGTACACATATTTCCTTGTTTTTACAGTATGTTGATAAACTAACTGTAATCATTGTTGAGGTACGTTAAAAAAAGATAATTTATTCCACTGTGACATAAATGATGTCCTTAATGAGTTTATAAATGATCTTGTATGGCTGCGGCATTTTCAGATTTGTCTTGCAGAGCATTAAATTGAAGACTTCAAAGCTTTCTGCTTTGAAAAGCAGAAGCCATGTGACTCCGGATATAAAGTGTCAACATTTTGTCACTCATCATACTTTGCATAAGTGCTGAAGAAATGTACAGTAGCTTCAATTTGTGAAGCACTGCGTAGGAAGATGAAGATTACCAGATGTCTGAGGAGGAAGAAGGGGGCTTCAGGTTGTGCTATCAATGCTGAAAGCACACCCACATTTTAAAGAGGGTGGCTTGTCATAGAAATAACAGCCAGTATGCCATGCTTATTTTAATGAGAAATACAAGAGCTTCACTCATTCTTGGAACAGTCATTGACTTACCTCTCGAACTGTATCGGGAAAATTTTGTGTGCTGTAAATGTAAAAATGTATATGGCATGACAATGAAATGGAAGAGTTGTGAGGCAACTTATGATTGTATAGAAGGAAACTGATCACCTTTGCACTGTTTGTATTTTTTGACTTGATTCTGTTTTAAACTGTTTGGGAATGTAATTTTTACAGATTTTTATGAATAAAGTATATTTTGGAAATAAAATAAAAAAAAAAGTCATTGAGTTACCTCTCGGCCCTCTGCCCACTCCACTAAAAATACAATCATTTCAGGTAAGCGATCAATGGTAGTTGGGAATATTAGCACAGGGGTCATGATTTACTGAAGTACGCATCAGGCACCTACAGAAAGGTTACAGAGACTGGCTATAATTTTCCTTTCTGTTTACGCTGGTTCACCAATGATCCTGGGCTTTACACTTTCTTTGCTATTTCCCATTGCCTAGCTGCGCTAGATGCCTGTTGTACACAGGCATAAGGTATGTTAAAGTCACTAAAATGGTGAAGTGGATTATAATCCTAACCCCTTGTTGGGGCCATCCTGGATCAGGCGTACACCCTAGATGATCACTCTCACTGAAGATTGAGAAAGACAGATCTCACAGATACTTGAATGGGTCTGAAGAATTGATCTAACTCTTTCCAAAGGAAAGGAACCAGCTGAGGATATTACTGTCTTCCAGATAGCCTTTTCAACAAATTTTAGCCAGATTACAACCCATATAAAGGTCTAGGCGTCTCTCCTCAATAATGTAACTCCCCACTGAACAGTGTACAGAGATGGGTTCTTGAGTTGAGATACAGAAGACTATATGAGACAATATATTTTCCAAATTATATAAAAGTTTATTAAAGAACCGAACATGCAATTCACACTTTGATGGGTACAACAGTTGCAACGTTAATTGTTCTAGGAAAAAAAAGTATAATCTCATTCAGAGTAGAGAATCAAAGTTTTAAGCCTAAATATTGTTACAATAAAATATTTAAGCTATCCATCAATATTTAAAGCAGCATTTGCCTTACATCCCTGAGTAGAAAACTACAGAATTTAACAAGATATCTCTATTCCAATTAAGGGGAGAACTATGCTCACTGCACCAGGTAGCTCGTACCATTACTGTGAGAAAGGCTGGAATGAATCTAACAATTCTAAAGATCTGCTGTGTCGTTCCAATATTTATACTGTTTCTAAGCTGCATAACCAGTTTTTTTTTAAAGTATTGGGAAGTTACTTTTCTTGCAAGTAGGTTCATCCCTTTCTATTTCCCAAATAAAGCTGGATAACTGTAAATTTTTCATTGAAATCCACATTATTTAATTTCTAAGGAAAGGCTGAATTAGCAGGAAGCTGTAAGTACAGATGTTGGTCAATACCTGGAGAGCTAGCAAGATAGTAATGGTTGCACTTAATGGTGCATTTCCTAGCTGCGCAATGTCAGATTATAACTCAATTTCCCAGATTCAGTTGAGTTAGCTGCATCCATAGAAAATAATGTCATCCATTGTTACGTTGTGGTAAGTTACAATGATTATTTACAAGACTTGTATTGTCAGTACTTTACCGAAGTAGATATGTTTATGCTTTTCAGAAGAGAGTTCCTGCTTTTCAGAAACTGCCTTTGTGTTAGGAAGTATAATTAGCATGCAAGTCCTTGAACATGTCCTGGCATGCCTATGAACTCCTTCTACCCTTCCAGGCAGATGAAATTCTGCTTTTAATTTTTTTATCCCTAATTCAGAGGAAAATAACTCTGATAACATTATAACCCCTTATTATGGCCTCATTCCTTCACAGTGGAGATTGTGGGGGAATACAGAATGAAATGTCACACCACTATTGCTGACACATTTAAATAGGCACACCTGTATTTTGGGAGAGTGGCGTTCCCAAATCCCAACAGAGGGGATGCCAGATTGGGATGGCCGAAAACATTGAAGATCTGTCATTATCCCCTTGCTGCAGCAATACTTAAAAATGGGCAAATGGAATAAGATGCTGCCCCTAGTAGCTATCAGTCCACAGAGTCCTGGGAGCAGGAAATCCACAAGGACCACAATGGTTCAAGGAGAGGGCCCAACACTACCTGCTGAAGACAACTATAGATGAGCAGTAAATGCACTCTTGCCAGCATCATCCGCATAGAGAACAAATAAAATATGTCTAATTCAGAACAAGGGTCAAATTGACCCATCCTGGCAAATGTGCTCTCACATAACTGCTTCTCAGGAGTTTTGTTTTGGACAGTATCTTCTTTTGAAGTATAAGAATTGGGCTTGAAGTAAGCACCATGGTGAACCATGACTTTTTATGGCTTGTAGTACTGATAGAATTTAATTTGGCAGCTTTTGCAGCATTGCTTTGTTGGCACTACATGTTGAATGCAAAAGTGGGCTTTGAGCAGCATTTGCACTGCAGTGTAGTTTGGAATTGTGTTTTCTGCACTGTTGTAATCTGAATTGTTGAAATTGTATAAGTATCACGTTGAAGTCAGCAGGATGTTTTTGCAAAATACGTTATGTGCCTGCTAATGGGCAGGTCATGGCACCACAAGAATCTATGCCTCCAGCCCCTGAATGCTTTAAACCCTCTCCCTATTATTTTAGCCGGGGCAATTGTTTTACTGCTGAATTTGGTTATGTTGACATCAACTTCTTGCTGAATCTCTCTGACCCATGCCTTCCAGCTCTCTTCCAACACTTGAAAAATGGATAATTAGCTGCATCTTCATTATCTTATTTTCCATGGAACATTCTCCAGTATTTTAATATTTTCATCATCGCGTTCTGATGAAAGGTCACTAACCTGAAACGTTAATTCTGCTTCTCTCTCCACAGATGCTGCCTGAACTGCTGCGTATTTCCAGCACTTTCTGTTTTTATTGCAGATTTCCAGCATCTGCAGTATTTTGCTTTTATATCAATATTGTGCAGGTGGACTTAGTGATGGATAGGAGGTGGGGTTTGAAGCTTGACTCTGGGTCAAATAGGATACCAAAGTTTTGCACAGTCTGGTTCATAGTGAGCCAGTGCCTGGGAAGGGGGATGGAATCAATATCAGGGGAACAAAGTTTACAGTGGGGTTCCAAAAGGACAGCTTTCGCCTTCCCAATGTTTTATTGGTGAATGTCTTGCTTCATTCATGACTTGATATCTGACACTATAGAAGTGGTCACTAGCACAAGAGAAAAAGTAAAAAGATAGTGCTGGCCATCATCAAGGTATAAATGGAAGATTATCCCTGCCCTGCACATAAGCTCAGTAAGGGCAGCATGCAGATGAAGGGGACAGAGGAGAGATTCCTGGGGGACTTTGGAAGTGACAGTGACGCGGCAAGAAGGGATGGAATGGAGATACATTAGTGATGTTAGGATAGATAAGAGTGGAACGACACAAGGACAATCCAATCGAGGAGGAAAATGGAAGAGGGTGACAGGGCTACAGTTTCAGAGACGTCAAGAAGGGCAGGAAGTGATAATAGAATACAGACATAGTCAAACGTCATTTGTGACTTCTGGTGCTGTGAGCAGGGTGGAAGAAGGGATTTGAATACAAAGAGTTTTGAGAGAGATGGGTACAGATCTGGTGTGGGGATAGGGTGAAGAGCAGGCTCAGGACTGGACAGAATCACACTCTTCCATCTCGAAAACAAAACTGCCCTGTTAAGACCCTGTATCTCTTCCTTCCTCCAGCACAGCTGAAATCTTAATCCCTTCAAGAATTGATTTTCTAAGCATCATCCTTCCTAAAGATCACCCAGCCTCCATCTTTCACACACTTCAACTAATCCAGAACATTATGTGAAGGGAATTAGATAAGCACTGGAAGAGGAAGATATTAAACAATATAGGGAAAGAACAGGGAAATGGGATTGCAATAGACCGCTCTGATGCAGATCCAACACTGCCATAGGCATGACGGGATGAATAGCTTCCCTCTCTAGTGAAATTGCTCCCTCGTTGCTGAAATTCCTATGATTCTGTGATAAAGCAGAAAGGCCCAGATATTTCAAATGCCTTGGTTTCAACATCAATATTAATCCTTTTAAAATGGGTTAATGCTGGTGTCAAAATAAAGTTGATCAGAAAATCGAGGCTAAGGAGTAAATTTCTAACTCCATGTTCCTAGGTCTTGTAGCCATGTCTGCCAGCACTGCATCATGCATGATTTTCTGGCCAGTTAAATAAAGAATACCTCAAAATGGAAGCATGTTTAACAAGTATATATTTAAATGTCAGAGTGTGCACCATTAATTTCCCCGCAACCTTTAGCTAGTATGGGTTTTGAGAAATATTAATTTTATCTTCGTTCTGTAATGAGACTGATCAATAAAAAGTGTCACAATGAACATAGGAGACATAAATTATATTGAAAAAATTCTGTAATATACAATAAAATCCTGCTGGAAAGCTATGAAATAAATGGCCAATCAAATAAAAAACACTGGGGAAAGCTCCTGCTACATTTTTTTTTAATTCATACAAATTCACAAATAACTTCCTCGGGAAATAAAATTAACTTTTTTGTTTTAATACATGAGCAAGAGCTGTATATTCGCGTTGTTGATATCCTTGCCTATAGCATTTGCTGTTCAATATAATAATTAGCATTCAGATTCAGCCAGGGATTTAGACAGTTCCGGAGTATTTTAAGTATGGTCGAACAAAAGTGCATTTTCCAAAAAGGATTTTAAGGTGCTTAGCAAGTTTCTTCATACCTAAAGAACTATTAGAAGAATAAATCCATGCAACGTCTGGCAACAAACACAAACAATATGTGATTGTCCTGGGTGACAAGTTTCCCATTGTCCTGATCACAGCTTCCAACATGTGTATGGGAAGGTGCTCATCAGCCACCCATGACTAGTTTAAAGCCTAATTCAGCATCGAACCAGAGCTGCATTGGAAAGTGTAGCGACAGCTGTTTAATTAAATCCTAAAGCCGATTAGATTACATTACAAAAGAAAATCCAGTCAAGTCGAAGTTTAACAGTTGTCATGAGCCAGAAACTGGGATAATCTTCATATTGAATTTTAATAATGATCCTGAACCCTAACAATAACTGTCTGATATCTTTAAGCTATGGATAAACTTCTGGAAAGTTTTCTTTTTTGGAGCTGGAAATGGTGGATTCTGAGCAATACTGTTCAGCCGTGTTTATATGTATAACAGATGCCAAGCGTATGTGTATAAATAGTCAGACAAAATAAAGAGCAGGAGTTGGTTCTTTAATGTGCTGTCCCATTGAGGGCCAGTGTCAAGACTGAAATCTGAAATTGTTCATATGTCAAGTTCCTGAGTTCTGCTGCGCTTTGAGAGGCAAGGACAGAGCATAAGCCTGGGGATTCTCATAGTCAGGGAAAAATACAATAAAAAAAGGTTAATTTACAAAAATACAAGAGAGCAAGAGAGGCACTCTAGGCCTTTCTCACGTGTTTGCCAGTGTCTGACTCAAGAGCATAATTGTCAGAGGTCTAGAGCAGGTGTCCTGCCCATCAACTCACTCACTCAGGAAAGAAAGAGAGAAAGAGAGAAGGAGAGAAAGAGAGAAGGCGATAAGGCAAGAAGGCAAGAAAGAGAGGAGAGAAAGAGAAAAAGAAAGAAAGAGAGAAAGAAAGAGAAAAAGAGAGAAAGAAAGGAAGAAAGAAAGGAAGAGCCGAGTTGTACAACATACCCGTAATTTGTTTGGGGAATGTGCAGGTGCTTTAAGTGCACAGCCCCTTGAATTTATTTTTGCGCAGTTGCTGCTCACTCACGCAGCTTACAGGGAACTTGGTCCTGCATTTACATCTTGCTTTATCACCTCTCTCAGAAACATCTCAAAGTATTTTGCATATTTTAGTTTGGCAATGACTGATATTATGTAGGCCCACATGGCAGCCATTTTGCACCAGACAAGATCTTAAACAACAATAAGATGAACGGCCCATCTTTTTTCTTTTGCAGGTGTTGGTTCAATGAGGAAATTTGACCAGGACAGTAGAAGAATTCTTGCTCTTCATCAAATAGCGCCATGGGATCATTAACAAGTTTAACATCACTTCCAAAGAATGGCACCTCCAAAAATGTAGCACGCACTCAGTTTGCACTGGAGTTATTTGGTGCCATATCACATCCTCAGGATACTTTACAAGCAATGAATTACTTTTTGAAGTGCAGTCAGTGTTGTATGTATGCAAACTGTGAGAGACCTAAAAACAGATGGGAAAAAATAAAGTACATGACAAAAGGGAGGGAAGAAATGAAATAATATTTAGCAATGGGGTATGGGTGGAATGCAGAGTAGCAAAAGGAGACTATACTCGCTATAGGTCTCAGCTACCAGCTGTGGTGTTTGTCAGCATTACTGCCGTCCATGGAACTGAAATCACTGTCCAATTACTTAGTGATATGTATGTAATTTAAGATAATCTAAATATTAACTGTTGTGGCAATCTTCATGCTGTTGGAAGCTCTGATGGGGAAATTGTAGGGTCTTATTGTGATAATGGACTAAGATGAGCCATGGAATGGAGAGAGAACTAACATCAGAATATTTGTCCAAAATATGAGTTTCAAAACAAAATATATACTTATCCCACTGTCCCTTCTTCAACAACATTGCAGCAAGTTATGAGATAGGAACCAATGTAGGACAGTTCTCTAATCCAAAATGTGAAAACACCAGCACCTTGTACCATCAGTGAGGTGTTTATGATCAATGGGAACCCGAAATTCCACAGGGGTTCTTCTGATCTCCCGTCTTAACCTCTGGAAAAATGCTGTATGTGAAAGAAAGACTTACATTTATATAGCACCCTTCACAACATCCTAAAGTGTTTTACAGTCAATGAAGTATTTTTGAAGTGTAGTCACTGCTGTAATGTCGGAAATGTGGCAACCAATTCACACAGCAAGATCCCACAAACAGCAATGTGATAATGACCAGATATCTGGTTTTTTTTCCTGATCTTGATTGAGGGATAAATATTGGCCAGGTCACCAGGGATAACTCCCTTAATATTCTTCTGAATTGTGCCATGGGACCTTTTACATCCATCCGAAAAGGCAGACAGGGCCTCAGTTTATTATCTGATCTGAAAGGCATCACCTCCGATAGTACAGCACTCCCTCAGCACTGCATGGGAGTGTCAGTTTAGTTTTATGAGCTCAAATCCACAACTTGAACCCACAACCTTCTGATTCAGAGGCAGGAATGCTACCACCTAAGTGCCAAATGACTGAAAATGGCTGTATATGCTATTTGCCTAGGGGTTCTTCTGTTTTCCCATCAAAGACATGGGAGGTAATTGGAAGCTGCATAAGCATATTTTAATTTATAAATGTCAATTCTCAGATGGTTAAAATCATTTTAATTCATTCATTAGAGATCATGGCTTTCTCACATCTGACAAGTACCAGTGCTGCCTCAACTCACTGCCAACAAGGCCAGCCTCCCCCCACCCCCACTTACAGGTGAACTAAAGACCACGTCAAGGACTAACTCTAGTATGATCAAAAATTAACTCTACTCAAGTGTGAGAAACTGTATAGCTGTATAAGAAGCTCAATGTATAATCTGCACATACCATGTAATTTATAAGGAGGGTGCCTTCCAGTGCTCTGTAATCCACCGTAGCTAATTTTTTGTACAGCTAAACCTGAGAAAAACCATTATCACTTAAAAATGCAGCAATAAAGCTGGATCCAAAAACATATTTATACATAGATTAATAAAAATAAGATTCAAGCCGTACATTTACTGTATACTAAATACCTTTTGGCTTTTTATGTACTTATTATTGAGAAATTTAAGCACAATAACCTTCTCAGATGCCAGATCTTGTTGGTACTACAATCGTTGAGAAATTCTCTCACAAAATTGCTCAAGGGGAAAAGCATGTGCTCCAAATTACACGATGTCTCCATCTATCCATTTGTTCAATTCTTTAGTTTTTTGACCTGTGCTTTGTATTAACATTCTGCCCTGTAGAAATGTACGGAAAATCATTTTTGCTAATGTTATGTGGCAGAAAGCATACTTAATAAAAATTATAATTGGTGTTCAGTGCTCAGAATCTTAATAGAATTATCAGGCAAATGCATCATGGTAGGAAAGGAAAACCTTATTGATATGTGTTAGTTTTGCCAACAATGAAACTAGGGCTTTAAAACCTTGGTAGAGCTCATGCAATGGAGGTATGTGCTGGAAAACATTCCTCCTGCATATTGGAAGCAGCTTCAGGCATTGTTTTTAGTACCATGAAATTATTTCAACAGACATGCATTTTCTGTTCTGTTAAATTATGTAGTAACACTGAGAGGCAAGGGTGGGAAATGTTTTGGTAGAATTGGCTGTTCAATTTTTTCTCCCTCGATGTGCATTCGCTTTGTTGCCTCTGTTCAAATCTCCTTGACATGTTACTGATAAGCCTATACGATACAATAATAAACACATCCATTCAGAAGTATGGAAGCTCCATTCAGGAGTTCTGAATGGCCTTGCCTCCCTCATGCCAGGATACAAGGATATTACAAATTTTAGGATGGGTAAGCAGAGCAGTCAGAAGTTGTGATGGTTGGCAGAACCAATGACATATTAACACTTTGTGGTCTTGCAGAGTGAGTTTAAAGAAATAAGCACTTGACTTCAAGGATAGTAATCTCCAGATCGCGTCCCATGACGTGTTGGGCAGGTTAGAGAGGGAAGAATTAGGCAGGTCACTATATGGATGCATGACTAGCGCAGGAGGTTCACATTCTTGTTGTGGGGGACAAGTTCTGGATCAAGGGAAGAATATACCAAATGGACATCGTCCACCTCTATCAAAATGTTTTGGTGGAAAAAGTAAATAGAGCACTGCAAAAGATTCAAACTAATATGGTATGAGTGTGGGAAAAGTTGAGGCTATGAGCTAGAGAGGGACAACAGGATGAATAAGGTTGTTGCAGCAGAAGACAAGGTTTAGCTGAAATAGATAATGAGAAAATATGACCAGATCGTGGATTTGTTTCAGCTTGGTCATGTTGGTGGATTAGAATTTTTTTTCAAGAAACAAATAGATATATCTGGCATTCTAGAAACCGCCCAAGTGATCAGCAACACCAGATTTGCATCCAGGTGACAAATCTACCCCTATATTTGCCACACCTATGGGTACATGAGATCAAAGATTGGATACCATCCTACAACACCAGTGTGACTTTCCTCTTAATTTTATATTGGTCCAGATTTTGCCGCAAGTGGCAAAGGAACGGCTTTTGCCGTTCGCCTCTTGCATAGTGGCACACAGAATTTTCGTGGGTATGTCAGTGGAGATTTCCAGTCATCTGGGGCTGGATTTTCTTTTTGGGGTCAGGAACATCGGGAGAACTTCTGGGTCCCGACCGCACACCTTGTCAGTAGACCCTCACGTGAATTTTCAGTGCCACACCAATTAGTGGCCAGAGGGGGCACTCGCCATCCAATTAAGGCCGGCGGATGGGCTCCCAAGGCTTGTCAATACGAGGCCCTGCAGGAAGGACACATCAGCAGCCCCACCATCCAAGGTGGGAGCTGCTGATGTATGTAGGAGAGAGAGAGAGGGGGCACCTCCATCTTGAGGTGCCCTCCGAGCACTTTTAAAAATAGAAAGAAGGCCACAGCTGTCAGGCTGCCATTGTGGAGGAGGAGCCCCTCCACAGGGTGGCCTGCCACTGTAGCTGTAGCCATTACAGTATGGCGGCTGCCAAGAGAAGTTTTAAAAGCCCACTGTGCGCTGGCCGACTCCCCTCCCCAGCCGCTGGGAGGCCGCCTCCTCTCACTGGCCATGCTTTGACCTCCGCAGGAGGCCCGCCTGCTGAGTGGAAAATTCCTGTTGGTGCTGGAGAGGGCCCTTTATAGGCCTCTTAATTACCTTTCTTTGCTACCCGCCATTTGTAGGTTGGCAGCCGTTCCACCCCCGATCTGGCCATTTCGAAAATGGCAGCCAGCAGCGGGAAATTCCGGGCCTGCCTACCTCTGGTCCTGCCCCTACCTCACGATCAAAATCCAGCCCCTGATGTCTGTTTCAATTCAGCGCCCTCTATAGAAGATCTGTGACGCCTGTGAGCAGGTCAAGCAGTAGGGAAGCTATTCAATCAAACTGCAGAATCCTCACTGACAACAAAGCGGAGAGGAAAAATAGGAAATATAAATTACATTTAAATCATTGTACAGGAAGTAAAATAAAAATTGGGTCACACACACAGGGTTAAGTGAAAGACATAAAAAAGCAAAACACAAAAACTATAACTAAAAAAAATTTTGTAAAAATCTGCAACATGAATTGCCTTCTGAAGAAATGAGACGACACTCTTCAAATTAATTTTTCAGGGTCAGAGAGGTTGTTCAGCAATGATTATGACTTACTAAACCATTAAAAATTCTGTTATTCCTGACTGAACAAGCCTTAAACTTTTCATTAATCCTTAATGTGATTATAGTGGCTATTCAGCCCATGTTCACACCATGACAGAGATCTCTGTGCAGGTTTGATTGGTGAAGGTTGGAACATGCAGCCTGTGGAGCAGGAGAACATCACTGGCAGCAACTTTTGGATTTCTATGTTTAACTGCGCATGTGCAGATGCCAGAGTTGCTGTCAGTTTTACCTAGTAATAACAGCAAGTGCTGCCAACCTCATTGTTATTACTACAGCAAAATCCAGGTCAATCGTTTTGTCACCATGACTATATCAATCAAAAATACAGTTTAAGTACACAGCTAGCATTATTTAAATCACACCTACTCCTCTGGCACTTTCTCCTCCTTTGAGCATCTCATCTTGTTCCACCCCTCTTACTTCACATTTAAAATTCTCATTCTCTACTGCCCACCCAAGTACAATAAAAACTTTCTCAGCAAGATATTTATTTATTTTTTATTTAGAGATACAGCACTGAAACAGGCCCTTCGGCCCACCGAGTCTGTGTCGACCATCAATCACCCATTTATACTAATCCTACACTAATTCCATATTCCTACCACATCCCCACCTGTCCCTATCACCTACCTATACTAGGGGCAATTTATAATGGCCAATTTACCTATCAACCTGCAAGTCTTTGGCATGTGGGAGGAAACCGGAGCGCCCGGAGAAAACCCACGCAGACACAGGGAGAACTTGCAAACTCCACACAGGCAGTACCCAGAATTGAACCCAGGTTGCTGGAGCTGTGAGGCTGCGGTGCTAACCACTGCGCCACTGTGCCGCCCTATTTTCCTCCCTCAGCCTGTGCCCCGAATGAATTCTCATCCTCAATGATATCAACCTCCATCTCAACTCATCATGTTCTCTCTCCTTCAAGTTGACTGCTTTCTTATCCTCCCTTAATCTCTCCCTCCATGTAAACTCTGCACCTCATATTTACAGCCACCTCCTTTGACCATGCCATCTCACGTAGCCACGCTACTCCCATCACATTAATCATAGAAAAAGCAATCTCTGATCACTTCCTTGTATCTCTCTCCATCCAGACCTCCTACCATGTCCCAACCCTACCTCATTCTATGTCCATCCTGGAAAAAACTATCCTCCAATTCACTTACAAAAATGCTAGCCTTTGGTTCTCCCGTTGCTACAATATTTCTGCAGCTACTGATTTGCTCAATCACACATCCACCTCCACCTTTGATGACCTAGTCCTCTCACCCTTGTTTTTTTTCCCGAGAATGGCCCTCATATCTTCTCCCTTAAGTCCAAGATATGGTGGACAACTGATTTTGCCATCCATTGCCAAATTTGGCTGGACCACACAAAGCACAATTGGGTCCTGTTCCCATCTGCTAAAACTGTTCACTGTTCCATGATCATCCTGCAATGCAAAAATAATCCCTGGCTTCCTTTTTTCTACTGCAGACCATCTACTTAAATCCCTGTCCCCTCCACCTTTACATCTAACAATAAGTGCGAGGAGCTCACGGACTTCTTTGTTACGAAGATTGAGACCATCCACTCAGCTGCTTCTGCCACTTCTCTCCCTTCCACGAGCCCAACAGGCCCAATTTCCTCTAGGCCCTAGCCCTGAACTCGCATCTTTCGCTAGTTTCTCTCCTATCTTCACTCATGTTCTCTCCGAGCTAATTTGGTCCATGAGACCCACCTCCACCTCCCTTGATTCTATTCCTACTAAACTACTAACCACCCAATTTTCCCTCCTGGTCCCCATGTTAGCTAATATTGTGAATCATCTCTCTTTCTTCAGTGTCACTCTCTCCTTCAAATCTGCCATCATCACTCCTCTCCTTCAAAAGGTCAACCTTTGATCCCACCATTCTTGTAAGCTACCATCCCATCTCCAACCTCCCTTTCCTCTTCAAAGTCCTTGAACGTGTCACCTCACAAATCCGTGTCCATCTTTCCCAGAATGCCATGTTTGAATTACTCCAATCAGATTTCTTCCCCTGCCAGAGTATCAAAGTCACAAACGACATCCTATGTGACTGTGACAAAGGTAAACTATCTCTGTTTATCCTTCTCAACCTGTCTGCAGCCTTTGACATGGTTGACCACACCATCCTCCTCCAACGCCTCTCCACTATTGTCCAGCTAGGTTCCAATCTTATCTATCTAATTGTAGCCAGAGTATCACTTGCAATGGCTTCTCTTCCCACTCCTGCACCATCAATTCTGGTCCCCCCTAATGATCTATCCATGGTCCGTTCCTATTGCTCATCTACTTGTTGCCCCTCGGTGACATCATCTGAAAGCACAGCAATAATTTTCACATCTATGCTGATGACACCCAGCTCTACCGCACCAACACCTCTGTCGACTCCTCCACCGTTGCTAAATTATCAGATTGCTTGTCCAACATTCAGTACCAGATGAGCAGAAATTTCCTCCAATTAAACACTGGGAAGGCCAAAGCCATTGCCTTCGGTGCCCACTACAAACACCATTCCCTAGCTACTGACTCCATTCCTCTCCCTGGCAACAGTCAGACTGCTTGCAGCCTCTGTATCATATTTGACCCTGAGATGACCTTCCGACCACATATCTGTGCCATCATTAAGACCGCCTATTTCCACCTCAGTCCGACTCGGCCCAGGCCATAGCTCATCAGCTACTTGAAACCTTCATCCATGCCTTTGTTATCACCAGATTTCACAATTCCAAAATACTCCTGGCCTGTCTCCCACATTCTACCCTGTGCAAACTTGAGATCATCTAAAACTCTGCTACCTATGTCCTTATGCACACTTAGTCTTGTTCAGCCATCAACCCTGGGTTCTCTGACCTACATCGGCTCCTGGGCAAGCAAAGCCTGAATTTCAAAATTCTCATGCTTATTTTCAAAATCCTGCATGACCTCTCAACTCCCTATCTCTGTAACCTCCTCCAGCCTCGCAACCCTCCGAGATATCTGCACTCCTCCTAATACCCTGTTTTAATTGCTCCATGATCGGTGGCCATGCCTTCAGCAGCCTGGACCCTAAGTTCTGGAATTCCCTTCAAAAATCTCTCTTTCGCCCTTGAAGATGCTCCTTAAATTCTGACCAAGGCTTTGTCCATCTAACCTAATATTACCCTTATATGGCTTGGTGTCAGATTTTGCTTTATAATGCTCCTGTGAAGTGTCTCATTATGCTAAAAATAAGTTGTTGTTATTGTTAACAGAAAACACAGCTGAAAACAAATTGGATATCCATGCTCAGACTACTGACCCTGCAAAGAGGAGCATCTTTACTGGGCAGGTTTCCCTCCAGTAAAGCAGGTAGAAGGCTTTTTAAAAATCGTTTATGGGATATAGGCATCACTGGTAAGGCCAGCGTTTGTTGCCCCTCTCTAATTGCTCGAGAAAGGACTCGTGAACCACTTTCTTAAACCATTGCAGTCAACGTGCTGCAGGTACACCCACAGTGTTGTTCGGCAGGGAATTCCAGGATTTAGACCCTGTGACAGTGAAGGAATGGCAATATATTTCCAAGTCAGGATGGTGTGTTACTTAGAGGGGAACGTGCAGATGGTGGTGTTCCCATGCATCTGCTTCCCTCGTCCTTCTAGGTGTCAGTGGTTGCAGGTTTGGAAGGTGTTATTGAAGGAGCCTTGGTGAGCTGCTGCAGTGCATCTTGTAAATGGTACACACCGCTGCCACTTTGCGTCGGTGGTGGCGGGAGTGAATGTTGAAGGTGGTGGATGGGGTGCCAATAAAGAGGGCTGCGTTGTCCTGGATGGTGTTGAGCTTCTTGAGTGTAATTGGAGCTGCACCCATCCAGGCAAGTGGAGAGTATTCCATCACACTCCTGGCTTGTGCCTTGTAGATGGTGAACAAGCTTTGGGGAGTCAGGAGGTGAGCTACTCACCACAGAAGTCCCAGTCTCTGACCTGCTCTTGTAGCCACAGCATTTATGTGGCTGCTCCAGTTCAGTTTCTGGTCAATAGTAGCCCCTAGGATGTTGATGGTGGGGGATTCAGCAATGGTAATGCTGCTGAATGTCAAAGGGAGATGGTTAGATTCTGTCTTGTTGGAGATGGTCATTGCCTGGCACTTGTGTGGTACGAATGTTACTTGCCACTTATCAGCCCAAGCCTGAATGTTGTCCAGGTCTTTCAGCGTGCAGTCACAGACGGCTTTATTATCTGAGGAGTGCTGAATGGAACTAAACACTGTGCAATCATCAGCAAGCATCCCCATTTCTGACCTTATGATGAAGAGGTCATTGATAAAGCAGCTGAAGATAGTCGGGCCTAAGACACTGCCCTCAGAAACCTCTGCAGCAATATCCTGGGACTGAGCTGATTGGCCTCAAACAACCATAGCCATCTTCCTTTGTGCTAGGTATGACTCCAACCAGTGGAGAGTTTTCCCTCTGATGCCCATTGACTTCAATTCTACTAGGGCTCCTTGATGCCACACTCAGTCAAATGCTGCCTTGATGTCAAGGGCAGTCACTCTCACCTCACCTTCATGTTGGTGTTGTAATACTGTTATTACATCATCAAAAGCGATATCATATGTGTATTATCATGAGTAGAAAAACAAAATAGACACAAAAATATAGACACAAAATACCAAGATAAATGCTTAGGAATCATAGTCCTAAACCTGATTAGATAAATATAGCAATGAAAAATGAACAACCATTGGAGTGGTGCCTGCACCAAAGTTCTAACATAACTGGGATCTGACATCATATCAGATCAAGTCAAGTATCACCTGAACTCCCTAATATAACATTAAGGCAAAAAACATGCTGTTTGCACTGAAACTTCTTATTCAAAACAAATATGCAAAATCTAAATACTCACGAAGTTTATTCTGATCCATTTTTGCAAAACTTTCCTTAGTGTTTTGGGCTCACATTCTGCAATTTCTGCTTCCTGGGGAAACACGCCCAACGGTCTCAGTCATAACATATGCAAAAAAAGTAGCTCCAATGGGAGACTTCAGTTGTATCTAAAATCACATCGGTTGTATAAAAGGAGAAAATGCAAAGGATACAAAAGTGTAAGATTTGCGCATTTTTGGCATATTTCCTGCACTTTTCAGTTCTGTTTTCAAAGCCAAAAATGTTGCTGAGTAGCATGCATGAGTGAAGTCTGAAAACAACACAATACCACATGTGAAAAGAAGTGCATTTCAGAAATGTCCAAAATGGACAACCCCTTATGATGCTAGCCCATGCATCACTGGTAAAGACCAGGAACAGGATGGATGACAGTGGATGATCCTGCCTCATATCACTTTTAAGAGGGAAAGGTTTCTTGATAGATTTTGGGTTTGTCGTACACATCCTGATGAAATCTGAGTTTTAGATGTTATTCTCACAGCCTCCAGTTCTTCTAGGAGGGCTGCCTGAGGCACTAAGTTGCAAACTTTATGAGCGCCATTGAAAGCAGTATAAGTGAGGTTCCCCAAGTTTTATAATGCCCTGTTATCCTGTCTAAGGCCACAACCTGGCCAACACATATTGCACAAGAAAATGTTTCTTTACGATTGCCTGTATGGGCCCCCAAAGTTTCTGTTTTACACAGAAACCTGAAGAACCATCTTATGAGCGAGTGAAATCAATGAGATTCCACTGATTCATTGAGTCGTCTGAAGAAAGACCGACAGGTGGCTTGTATGATATTACTGTGATTTACAACTTTGACAGGAGATGTGTCACTCAGTGATTTACAGATAACTTTTATACTAAAATCATATAAACAATGATTTATTTTGAGGGAATGTCACAGTTCACATATATTGGGCCTGAATTTGCTTGGAATATAATGGCATGTTCATGGCACATGCTGTTATTAGTGAGTAAGAAACACAGCAATTTGTGGCAAGGACAACACATGCCATAAGTTGCAAATTGTCATTAGCCTGGCAACAACAGGACCTCGTTGTTGACCTCCCCGTGAGTTTTAAGAAATAGCTGGATTTGAGCGTAAATACAAATTTAACTCATCGCTGAAAGTTATGGCTGGTACCTAACAACATAAAGGTCCTTCAATGATGAGATTTATGACCTGTAATGCCACTTGACCTCTCTGACCCAGAAAGAGAACAACTGAAACAGTGGAGATGCATTCCTGTAGGTACTGAATTGTTCCTTGAGGCGTTAAAAATTTAAAATTTAAATCTTTAAAAATTTATTCATGGGATGTGGGCCTCGCTGGCCAGGCCAGCATTTATTGCCCATCCCTAATTGCCCTTGAGAAGGTGGTGGTGAGCTGCCTTCTTGAACCACTGCAGTCCATGTGGGGTAGGTACACCCACAGTGCTGTTAGGAAGGGAGTTCCAGGATATTGACCCAGCGACAGTGAAGGAATGGCAATATAGTTCCAAGCCAGGATGGTGTGTGACTTGGAGGGGAACTTGCAGGTGGTGGTGTTCCCATGCATTTTCTGCCCTTGTCCTTCCAGTTAGTAGAGGTCCCAGGTTTGGTCTAAGGAGCCTTGGTGCATTGCTGCAGTGCTTCTTGTAGATAGTAACCACACTGTTGCCACTGTGCGTCAGTGATGGAGGGAGTGAATGCTTGGGAATGGCGTGCCAATCAAGCAGGCTGCATTGTCCTGGATGGTGTCGAGATTCTTGAGCGCTGTTGGAGCTGCACCCATCCAGGCAAGTGGAGAGGATTCCATCACACTCCTGACTTGTGCCTTGCAGATGGTAGACAGGCTTTGGAAAGTCAGGAGGTGAGTTACTCACCGCAGGATTCCTAGCCTCTGACCTGCTCTTGTAACCACGGTATTTATATGGCTACTCCAGTTCAGTTTCTGGTCAATAGTAGCTCCTAGGATGTTGATAGTGGGGGATTCAGTGATGGTAATGCCATTGAATGTCAAGGGGAGATGGCTAGATTCTCTCTTGTTGGAGATGGTCATTGCCTGGCACTTGTGTGGCGCAAATGTTACTTGCCACTTATTAATCCAAACCTGGATATTGTCCAGGTTTTGCTGCATTTCTACACGGACTACTTCAGTATCTGAGGAGTTGTGAATGGTGCTGACCATTGTACAATCATCAGCGAACATCGCCACTTCTGACCTTATGATTGAAGGAAGGTCATTGATGAAGCAGCTGAAGATGGTTGGGCCTAGGACACTACCCTGAGGAACTCCTGCAGTGATGTCCTGGAGCTGAGATAATTGACCTCCAACAACCACAACCATTTAAATTGTTCTGCTTTGTTTCTGACTTTTCCTTTGTCTATTTTTTTCTCTCTGTCTTCATCCAATCTTTCCTTCTATCTATTCCAATTTCTGTATCTGATTTGACTATAATTTGCCCCCTTTCCTCTTCCATCATTCCTCTGTTTCTTTCTCTATTCTTAAATCTCATTGGTTAAAGCGATAGACTATTGGCCCCACCATTCACTAAGGTCCAACATGCTGCATTGCCCATTAACAGCCCACACTTCCAGCACTTTGCAAAACAAAATTGTTGATCAGAGTATCAAAGAAAAAGCTTAATTAATGGTGCACGCCACAAGATGCCCAGCTCCAGCAGGAGTTGGGATAATCTTCTGTACCATTCATAGGTAATTTGTAAAAACGTTGCCTTTAAATGGCCCCCACTGACATGGCTGAAGAAAGACTGGGCTGGATTTTGTGGAGGAGGCACGGCTGCCAGCGTGGGCCAAAAATGCGGATGGAACCCCGCCTCGGCCTTTTCATGCCACTACATCTCCCATCCCCCCAACTCCCCGGAGCGATGCTCCAGTGTTTTTGAAGCCTCAGTGCCTTACGCAGGATCTCTGCCCCTTTAAAGATGGAGCTCCAACCTCCAAGTGCTGCCGGCCAATCACTGGGCTGGCAACTCAGCAGTATCGACAGTGCCACCGGGAGCACCACCTGTACTGCAGAGACCTTGAACCCAGGCCCAGCACTGGAATCCCAGGCCTCAGGTAAGTGAGGCAGGGTCACTAAGGCCAGTCCAGCAGGCCTGGGTGAGAATGTGAGGGCGGGGGAGGTGGTTGGGTTGGTGGGTCCAGGGGAGGGGAGATCCATGGATTTGTCAGTTTTGCCAGCAGGGGTCCTCCATGAGCCACAGATTGCCCATGATGGAGGGAACCCCCCCCCCGCCTCAAGCCTGCAGGGAGTTCACCTCATTTTACAAGGCGCCCTGCCCACGTGGCGAAGGCAACCCACCCCCCCATCTGCTGCTGGTTATATACCGGCGGCGGTGGCAAGAAGCCCTTGAGTGGCTGGTAATAGGCCACTTAAGGGCCTCAATTGGCCTCTTGGCATGCAGGCAGGCTGTCATCGGCCATATTTCTTTTTTATTTGCTCATAGGATGATGCATATATGGCTCATCGAATTCAGTTTCCAGTCAACGATAACCCCCAGGATGTTGATAGTGGGGGATTCAGTGAGCCTAATGCCACTGAATGTCAAGGGGAGATGGTTAGATTCTCTCTTGTTGGAAATAATCATCGCCTGGCACTTGGGTGGCGTGAATGTTACTTGCCACTTATCAGCCCAAGCCTGGATATTGTCCAGGTCTTGCTGTATTCCTACACGGACTGCTTCAGTATCTGAGGAGATGCGAATGGTGACCATTGTGCAATCAACAGTGAACATCCCCATTATGACCAAAAAACTAGAAAAAAGAATAAATTTTACATCAAATCCTTATTCTTATTCATAAACTTATCTGTACAGTATTCTAATTTCCCAGGGAAAATAATTCTCCGAGGCTGCACTTTAATTCAGTTTCCTGCCCTTCCCTGGTTCTGGGAACAATTTTCCGTCACTTCCATTCCTCCTCGATGCTCCAGCTGCTCTAACCTCTCCACTCCTCCCCTCCCATTCCACTCCTTTCCTGACAACATCGACTTTTTTCCTTGTTAATATCTGCCAGCTCTTGGCTTCAGTTTGCCTGACGCAAAATCTTTATTTATTTACAATTTTCAGTCTCTGTAAAGTTGCACTTCAGTGCTGCACATCTTGATCGGGCAGGACCCAGAGCCTCTGATGCCACAGACCTTCAATCAATCAAAGGAAACCTGCATATCTCCTGAGTACCAGCCATAAAAATGCATCATCAAACACTTTACTAGCATTGCTCCAGCAACACTCCTTCTTTATGATACTGATTCCAGTCAATAATAACAACTTGCATATAAAAAGTGCCTTTAATGCAGTGGAAGCAACCCATGGCACTTCACAGGAGTGTTATCTGACAAAATGTGACACCGAGCCACTTATAGGAATATTAGGACTGTTGACCAAAAAGTCAGTTTTTTAAAAATCAATTTTACAATCATTTAATTTATTTTTTAAATAAATATTACTTTATCCCCAACTGCAGCAAAACAGAGCAAATACCCTTTCGTTGCTGGTGTCCCCCCATGGTAGCACCCACAGTTAGCAGGTACTCAGTTTAATAAGAACAGGAAAATTGTAGCATGTAATGCAGTATGCTTGATTCTGTTGCTAAATTATAGCTATTTGGAGCCCAACCTATCTCTGAAAAGATACAGGGTCGATTTAACTTCTTCGAAAGCAATTTTTTGTGCTAAAAATATTAAACAAATCCAACCCGGCCAGTTACCGCCCCATCAGTCTACTCTCGATCATCAATAAAGTAACAGAAGGTGTCGTCAACAGCGCTATCAAGCAGCACTTGCACAGCAATAACATGCTCAGTGATGCTCAGTTTGGGTTCCACCAGGGCCACTCATCTCCTGATCTCATTACAGCCTTGGTTCAAACATGGTTATTCTTTCACCAAAGACTTTAAAAGTAGCCAATTTGATAAAATACATAAATATTAACTTATATTTCATATACTGTATAATTTATCATAGTTATGAACACTGTTTAATATTTTTAGCACAAAAATTGCTTTCGAAAAAGTTGTATCAAATAATTGTCCCCACCATTTTGCCCCACTTAACTAATTCCATCATCTCATCTGCTCCGCCATACTATCCCCTCCATCCCATGCCATTCTATCCTTCCTATGCCATCCCCATCCCATTCCTTCCATACCTCCCATGCCATCCCCAAAAGTAGTAATGATGTTTGAAAAGGCAGGTATACATCTGATGGGCTCAATATTATTTAAGGAATAAACACTCTATTTCCTTGAAATCTGCCTGTTGTAACTGCAGCATCTATCAACAAAGGAAGCAGCTTCTTACCTCGCAATCTTGTTCCATGACAAAGACCTTCTTTAGGATTCAAATGCCGTGGCAACATTACAACTGCTCCTTCCTTAGGTCTAAGATTGAGCAGTGGCATGCCCATTGGATATTTTTTGCCACAGTTAACCAACTCAAACAACCTGTCGCCTTCCTCTCATCCCATCCCCTTCCAATGCCATTCCATCCCTTTCAAGCCATCCCCATCCCATTCCTTCTATCCCTCCCATGCCATCCCCATCCCTCCCATAAATCCTATCCCATCCCTCATGGAAATAATCTCTCCAGCCAGGGTTTACAAAGCAAAGCTCACGATGGCTATAAAATCTCATACAAACGTTTGTCACTGGGATTTCAACATAGCCTGACAATGGACATCTAAAAGTTCATTCACATGAATAATGAAAGCCAGTAATACAATTATAGGTTTTGTCCTCCCAAACTTGGGTTAAGTCTGGAAAAACTGTGAAGGAGGATTGGTGGTTATAGATCTCTCACTGATTATATAAGTAGTGGGAATAATTTAAAGTAGTGTAACACTCAAGCATAGTATTGAACCATTTTGGGTTCTGTGCACTATAGACAAGATTGCATTGATCCCAGCATGTTAAATTGGTCTAGAGATAACACATCCCCAGATACCAATTATATCCCTGTCTGTGTAATAGAATACTATTAAGTATCTCAGGTCACACCCTTACCTTGTGCAGTTTTTGTCGCTGCCACCATCACCAACTGTTGGTGCCTCTCCATATGCCAGGCTCAGCTCACCAACTCAATCCACTGACCGATCAAAAAATTTACTCGACCAATCGAGCACATTACCTCTGCAGACCACCTACAATTAATCCTGGCATGGATCCTATCCAATCCACTGAATCATCTGAGGGAGTCAACAAACCTCAGAGAGACTTCTGCGGATACTAAGGTCTCTGCAATTCCCACCCTGATCCCCAAGAGTAATGGAACTGCAGAATGTTATTGTAACTTTATCTGACCAGGTGCATTCCACAGATGACTCAATCAGGACACCAGCAATCAATGAACCATTATGTCCCACAGAGTATTTGGATAAGTCGAGTAAACTTTTCTTGTTCCATACTTGATGTTCTTAAAGTCTCAAAATTAAGTTTCTGGCTAAGCGGCATGTTGGATTGTACGTGGCCGTTGTTACAACAACCAACAGCTAGTCAGATCCACACTATTGTTACTGATTGTTTCAGTGAGGGATGGGATAGGATGGGATGACAAGAGCAGAATGAGGATGGCATGGGAGGGATGGAAGGATTGGGACAGGGATGGCAAGGGAAGAATGGAATGCATGCGGAGGACTGGAGTTGCGTGACGCATGTGCCACTGCCAAAGATTGGTGGTGGCAGTGGCAACAAAAACAGCAGAAGGTAAGGGTGTAACACAAGATACTTCATAGTATTTTGTTACACAGACAGGGATATAATCTACATCTGGGGGTGTATTATCTCTAGACCAATTTAACATACTGGGATCAATGCAATCTTACCTGTAGTGCATGGAACCCAAAATGCTTCAATACTGTGTTCGAGTGTTACACCACTTTAAATTATTCCCACTAGTTATTGTGACGGAAAACCCACATGTCAAATGGAAAATATTAATTTTGTGTATGGAACTCTGCCTAAGACATTTTTTACTGGACATTATTACAAATAACTTTTTAAAAACAGAACAGAACAACTAAAGATGGCCATGTACAATTTGCATATGAGAAGCCAAAAGCTGGTTGCGGAGACAGCGGTGATTACCCAGTCTAGCCAGAACAATAGGGGTGCACTCTGATTCAATCACCTAGAATGTTTTTGTCAATGTTGGTCATCAAAAGCCATCAACACCCATTGACTTTGAAAGAACCAACGCCCCCCCACCCCGCCCCACCAAGTATGTCTGAACAACTTTGAATTTCAAAGATCATTCCAGAAACTTCTGTTTCAAACAAAGAGGTTGTCACATGACATGACTACCTGTGTAACTCTGAGAGTTTGTGAATTGTGCCTCTGAGAGTAGACAGTAACTGAACTCCAAGGACGAAAGTACCCATCTCTCTCTCCCTCTTCAGCAAAGTCCCAGGGGAACACTGGCTGCAGCTAAACCTCATATGTACAGATCTTCACAATCAGCAAAAGAGGATGGATAAAGCCTCTCTTCATCCTTCCAGACCATAGAAGCAAGCCTGAATTGTGCACACGGTCCAGCGAGGACTTCAAGACTTCAATTTCAACTAAGGACATTGGACTACACTTCCATATTTAAATTCCATTTTATTAAGAACTTTACTCCAACCTCCCAACTCTGTTTTTTCCCCTCTGTATCTATTTGTGTGTGTGTGACTCTCTCATATGAATGTGAGTGTGGATGTGTCGCGTATTTTAGTAACTTTAACCAGTTTATGGTGATAAGGTTAATCAACTTACATCGTTCCTTTTTAAACTCCAGAAAACCTGTCAGATTGGTTCATTTACAATTATAATTAGAGGAATGGGAGCTAGTGCTCACTGAGGTGGTAAGTTCAATCACTGTGTTAAAAGGATAAACCCTGTTGCGGTCAAATCAGAGAAGGGGCGAAAGGGGGAGCCTGAGACCCCTTCCTCACCTGGTCATAACATTAGATAATCAGTGAGAGACCTAACACCACCCATCCCTCACCACAGTTTTTCCAGATTTACTCCAAGTTTGGAAGGACAAAATTGATAATTACACTACTGGCTTTCATTATTTAAGTGAATTAACTTTTTTGTTTTATATTATAAATGCTAGTAGCAATTGTAATTTTGAAAATGTTATCTTTACCCATTAAGTTGGGTTCTGATTCTTCTTTGCTATTGCCAGTGGTGAGGTCTAGGTGTTTTATGAAAATTCGGAAATGTGTTCATACAATAATTAGTTGCAAAAAGTTACTGACGAAAAGGACATTTTACCATGAATTTGCTTAAGCTTAATAGAGGAAATGTGACAGAAGAAATGATAATGCAATAGACATGAAGTATGTGCCTTCCTGTATTATTTAGAGGCCTCCTATGGTGCTCCTTAAGGTAAATCTTTAAGGGAATCTTCCAGGGATGATAGATTGGAGAAGTTAGGACTGTTTTCCTCGGAGAAGAGAAGACTGAGAGGTGATTTGATGGAGGCATTTAAAATCATGAGGGGTCTGGACAGAGTAGATAGGGAGAAACTGTTCCCACTCATGAAAGGATCGAGAACGAGAGGGCACAGATTTTAAGTAATGGACAAGAGAAGCAAAAGCGACATGAGGAAATACTTCTTCACGGAGCGAGTGGTTAAGGTCTGGAATGCACTGCTCGAGAATGTGGTGGGGACAGGTTCAATTGAAACATTCAAAAGGGAATTAGCCTGTTATATGAAAGGAAGAATGTGCAGGGTTATGGGGAGAAGGAGGGGGAATGGCACTAAGTGAACTGCTCTTTCAGAGAGCTGGTGCGGACAGGATGGGATCATTACACATATAATGCACAACATATTATACTGCTGCTAAGGTGAAGCTGTTCTACTTTAAGATCATTTTAAGGTTGTGAAGTAAACAGGACTTCAGATTAGTGAGTTTAAAGGGCCAATTTTAACCCCAACCCTCCTGTCCAGCAGGAATGGGGCAGGTGGGCGGGGTTAAGATAATGGGTGAGGGTTTGTGCCACATTCCCAATCCCCAATTATTCTTAACATGCTTTAATTTATGCATAGAGAGGCCATCTACCCAGAGGAGCAGGGGCCTAATTTCAATGGCAGTGCCATGGCCCCACGGTGTCAATGGGATGAGTAGGCCATCTTAATTGTGAATGCAACTAAGGCCTGCACAGTCCGGAACCAGCTAAGCGAGCTAACCAGAAACTTTATCTGACTCACCAGCTTGGGTAATCGGGCTTGTGGAGATCAGCACAAGTCTGGTGAGGAATATGGGGCTTGATTTTCAATTCAGGGTTGGGCACCCGGCGCCCGGATAATTTGCGGGTCCTGACCCTGTGCTGCCTCTGCGTCGCTCACACCACACTATCTTTAAATGTTCATACCCTAATTGAGTCAGAGGTGAACTCGGCACCCAATTAGTGATGCTGAGCATTTCCAGGAGGCGGGAGCTTCCTGCAGAGTAAGAGTGGCAAAGGCAGATGGCAGCCATGATGGGGCCTGTCTCTGCCTTGCAGAAGAGAGCAGGCCACTCCTCAGAGGTCCAGCAGCCTAACCGAGCAGGAAAGTGGCCGAACGGCCAAATGAGGTAATGCACGTGATCCCCCAGGTCCTGAGATTTTCCACCTTATAAAAGAAAACGTTAACTTCTCCTCCCTTTGAAACCAACAGCATGCACCAGACTATTCAGGGGAGGCAGTGGCGTAGTGGTATTATCGCCGGATTAGTAATCCAGAGACCCAGGGTATTTCTCTGGGGACATGGGTTCGAATCCTACAGCAGAAGGTGGAACTTGAATTTAATTAATAAATCTGGAATTAAAAGCTAGTCTAATGATGGCCATGAAACCATTGTCGATTGTTCTAAAAACCCATCAGTTTCACTCATGTCGTTTCGGGAAGGAAATCTGCTGTCTTTACCTGGTCTGGCCTACATGTGACTCCAGACGCACAGCAATGTGGTTAACTCTTACATGCCCTCTGAAATGGCCGAGCAAGCCACTCAGTTGTACCTAACTGCTACGAAGTCAATAAAAAGGAATGAAACCGGACGGACCACCCGGCATCGACCTAGGCACCGGAAATGACAATGGCAAACCCAACCCTGTCGACCCTGCAAAGTCCTCCTCACTAACATCTGGGGGCTTGTGCCAAAGTTGGGAGAGCTGTCCCACAGACTAGTCAAGCAACAGCCTGATATAGTCATACTCACAGAATCATACCTTAACGACAATGTCCCAGACACTGCAATCACTATCCCTGGGTACGTCCTGTCCCACCGGCAGGACAGACCTAGCAGAGGTGGTGGGACAGTGGTCTACAGTAGGGAGGGAGTTGCCCTGGGAGTCCTCAACATTGACACCTGACCCCATGAAGTCTCACGGCATCAGGTCAAATATGGGCAAGGTAACCTCCTACTGATTACCACCTACCGCCCTCCCTCAGCTGATGAGTCATGTTGAACACCACTTGGAGGAAGCACTGAGGGTGGCAAGGGCACAAAATGTACTCTGGGTGGGGGACTTCAATGTCCATCACCAAGAGTGGCTTGGTAGCACCACTACTGACCGAGCTGGCCGAGTCCTAAAGGACATAGCTGCCAGACTGTGTCTGCGGCAGGTGGTGAGAGAACAAACAAGAGGGAAAAACATACTTGACCTTGTTCTCACCAATCTGCCTGCCGCAGATGCTTCTGTCCATGACAGTATTGGTAGGATTGACCACCGCACAGTACTTGTGGAGACAAAATCCCGCCTTCACATTGAGGATACCGTCCATCGTGTTGTCTGGCACTATCACCGTGCTAAATGGGATAGATTTCGAACAGATCTAGCAATGCAAAACTGGGCATCCAGGAGGCGCTGTGGGCCATAAGCAGCAGCAGAATTGTACTCAACCACAATCTGTAACCTCATGGGTTGGCAAATCCTCCACTCTACCATTACCATCAAGCCAGGAGACTAACCCTGGTTCAATGAAGAATGCAGGAGGGCATGCCAGGAGCAGCACCAGGCATACCTCAAAATGAGGTGTCAACCTGGTGAAGCTACAACCCAGGACTACTTGCCTGCCAAACTGCGTAAGCAGCATGCAATAGACAGTTAAGCGACCCCATAACCAACGGATCAGATCTAAACTCTGCAGTCCTGCCACTTCCAAACGTGAATGGTGGTGGACAATTAAACAAATAACTGGAGGAGGTGGCTCCACAAATATCCCCATCCTCAATGATGGGGGAGCCCAGCACATCAGTGCGAAAGATAAAGCTGAAGCATTTGCAACAATCTTCAGCCAGAAGTGCCGAATTGATGATCCATCTCGGCCCCCTCCTGAAATCACCAGCATTACAGATGCCAGACTTCAGCCAATTCAATTCACTCCGCGTGATATAAAGAAACGACTGAAGGCGCTGGATACTGCAAAGGCTACAGGTCCTGACAATATTCCGGCAATAGTACTGAAGACCTGTGCCCCAGATCTTGCCGCACCCCTAGCCAAGCTGTTCCAGTACAGCTACAACACTGGCATCTACCCAGCATTGTGGAAAATTGTCCAGGTATGTCCTGTACACAAAAAGCAGGACAAGTCCAACCCGGCCAATTACCGCCCCATCAGTCTACTCTCAATCATCAGCAAAGTAATGGAAGGTGTCATCAACCGGGCCATCAAGCAGCACTTGCTTAGCAATAACCTGCTCCGTGATACCCAGTTTGGGATCCGACAGGGCCACTCAGCACCTGACCTCATTACAGCCTTGGTTCAAACATGGACAAAAGAGCTGAACTCAAGAGGTGAGGTGAGAGTGACTGCCCTTGACATCAAGGCAGCATTTGACAGAGTATGGCATCAGGGAGCCCTAGCAAAACTGGAGTGCATAGGAATCATGGGGAAAACCTCCGCTGGTTGGAGTCACACCTAGCGCAAAGGAAGATGGCTGTGGTTGTTGGAGGTCAATCATCTGAGCTCCAGGACATCACTGCAGGAGTTCCTCAGGGTTGTGTCCTAGGCCGAACCATCTTCAGTTGCTTCATCAATGACCTTCCTTCAATCATAAGGTCAGAAGTGGGCATGTTCGCTGATGATTGCACAATGTTCAGCACCATTCGTGACTCCTCAAATACTGAAGCAGTCCGTGTAGAAATGCAGCAAGACCTGGACAATATCCAGGCTTGGACTGATGAGTGGCAAGTAACATTTGCACCACACAAGTGCCAGGCAATGACCATCTCCAACAAGAGAGAATCTAACCATCTCCCCTTGACATTCAATGGCATTACCATCGCTGAATCCCCCACCATCAACATCCTAAGGGCTACCATTGACCAGAAACTGAACTGGAGTAGCCATATAAATACCGCGGCTACAAGAGCAGGTCAGAGGCTAGGAATCCTGAGGCGAGTAACTCACTTCCTGACTCCCCAAAGCCTGTCCACCGTCTACAAGGCACAAGTCAGGAGTGTGATGGAATACTCTCCACTTGCCTGGATGGGTGCAGCTCCAACAACACTCAAGAAGCTCGACACCATCCAGGACAAAGCAGGCCGCTTGATTGGCACACCATCCACAAACATTCACTCCCTCCACCACCGACGCACAGTGGCAGCAGTGTGTACCATCTACAAGATGCACTGCAGCAACACACCAAGGCTCCTTAGACAGCACCTTCCAAACCTGCGACCTCTACCACCTCGAAGGACAAGAGCAGCAGATTCATGGGAACATCACCACCTGCAAGTTCCCCTCCAAGCCACACACCATCCTGACTTGGAACTATATCGCCGTTCCTTCACTGTCGCTGGGTCAAAATCCTGGAACTCCCTTCCTAACAGCACTGTGGGTGTACCTACCTCACATGGACTGCAGCAGTTCAAGAAGGCAGCTCACCACCACCTTCTCAAGGGCAATTAGGGATGGGCAATAAATGCTGGCATAGCCAGTGACACCCACTTCCCATGAATGAATTTTTAAAAATTCAATTTCGCCCATTTGCCAATTGAAAATTGCTTTCTTGCCCTCCCCAACCCATTAACAAGCCCCTCATGGAGCTTAACAGGCCGTAAATTGGAGTCGAGTGTGTTCCCTACACCCTACCCTCACCCTCACTTTGAAAATTCGAGCACATCCCAAAGGCATCGGGGATCCACAGACTCCTTCCGGGAACGCAATCTATAATCCGTACCTGCGACCACGCTTGCTCAAAATTGCTTGGAAAATCCAGTCGTGGTCTCTGAATCAATGGTGAGATTTATTCCATCGACTGTATTTCACTGACTTTGGGCCTGCTCAGTCATCTTCTATTTGGCTGATGATTTCAAAGAAAAATTCAATTGATAGTAATATTTAGCAGAATCATTTCAGAATTTATTTGCCACAATTTAATCAAGCACATTCAAAATTGTTCAATAAATGCAGACTTGCGATATATATGTTGCTTCTCCATTGATAGTTGTACTTGTATTGTATAAGCAGATTTTACTCTACATTTAAGCTGCTAAAAATTTTCTTTGACTAAATGATTACAAACCTCTGCACTTTAGTGAAAGAATTTTTCTTCAACTTTATACTCAAAGGACATGGCATAGGTTTAATGCCAGCGCAAAGCCAAACTGATGTGCACTGATCCAAACTAGGCAAGTAAATTAGGTGTGTTAGCCCAACACCAAAGCAAAGATTCATAGGCATTTGAGGTCAGGCCCTGACACTGGAGTAAAGCTGTATCAATGTTTTAACTGTGTGAAGTAAAACTACTTCTCATCAACAATAGTTATAGGGGGTTTGGCAGACTCGGCTCAGCTGTCTGTTATACATTTACCTTAAAGAAAAAGAGAATCATGTGGGGTGTATAATTGCCGCTGCCGCCCACTTTGCACTCCCACCAAAGTTGAATTCTGCCCCCGGAGTGTCGGTGCACTGCTTGATGTTCTGGAAAAGGTCTAATCGCAAGTGATTTAAGCTTATCTTCTAACATCCCTAAGCTTAATGCTCTAAACGGAACGATTTATCAAAAAATGCATTAGTCTGGAGAAATGCCAGAGCCAATCATTTAAACCACCAGAAAGTAAATATCGAAACTCAGCTCATCGTTTAATTTAATTCTGCCATGGTAATCTTATCCAGCCCAGTATCCAATTTATTCCATCAGCAGCTGGCCGTTTTGTTCAATTCTGTCTTTTTTCAGTTCCGTAAAATGCATCCAACCTTACTCTCCTGGTCATTGAGTGCAATAAACTGTAATACATGTTATTGAATAACCGGTACAGCGCCTCAATGCAGAATAAACATGCAACACATTAATACTATGGGAGAGGCGGTGGCATAGTGGTAATGTCACTGAACTAGTAATCCTGAAGTCCACGCTAATACCCTGGGGACATAGGTTCAAATCCCACCATGGCAGCTGGCGGAATTTAACTTCAACTAATTAATACAAATCTGGAATTGAAAGCTAGCTTTGTGGTTGACTCTTAACTATCCTCTGAAATGGCCTAGTAAGCCACTTGACTAGTAAGTCAAGGGCAATTAGGGATGAGCAACAAATGCTGGCCATGCTAGCGATGTCCACATCCCATGGAAGAATAAAAACAATGTCTTCTTAAGCTATAACATTAGCAGCACATCTTTTTACCTTACTAAGATGCTATTAGGCACCACTAAATGAGCATCTTCTGTAGAGGAACTCTGCTTAATGCTTTATTCATGCCACTGCGGCATCAGAAGGTTTTTCTTTCCTGTCTATTGTTTGGAACTTTGAATCTAGTGCCAAGAATGCTGGTGGCTGCATGGATATTACATAGAATTACCGAAAAGGTGAAAGCACAGAAACAGGCTATTCAGCCCTACTGGTCTATCTGGCATTTTTGCTTTGCCCGCTCTTCTTCGTCTATCTATCTCAGCACATCCTTCTATTCCTTTCTCCCTCATGTGCTCACCTAGCTTCCCCTAAATGCATCTATGCTATTCACCTCAACTACTCCTTGTGGTAGGGAGTTCCACATTCTTAACACTATTTGGGTAAATAGGTTTCTCCTGAATTCTTTATTGGACATATTGGTGACTATTTTATATTTATGTCTGTTAGTTTTGGTCTCCCCAACAAGTGGAAATATCTTGTTTATGTCTACCCTTTCAATTTTCTTCATAATGTTGAAGACTATTAGGTCAGCCCTCTGCCTTCACTTTTCTAGAGAATAGAACCCCAGCCTGTTCAGCCTTTCCTGATAAGTAGTAGTGTAGTGAGAAACCAAGTTGTTGTAGAACTAGTCTATATTACTGAAGAAAGTTCAAGGCTGTCACCTTCCCTTTGCTCTTACCTTCTAGAATACAATGCTCATTATACGATAATACAACGCCATAAATAGATGCCACTTTACAGTACAAGAATGAAAGACCCCAACTGTTCTTCCAAGTTCATTCTTTTTTCCTTCTAATCTACAGAAGTAACAGGCATTTTTGCATAAGGTTGGTGCAGCCTTTGAAAACAAATTCAGGCAAGGAAGGATAAAGTGGCAGATGGGACATGTGCTGTTAGAAGGATGGAAGATGTAAGCTTGTGCTGAACAGGAAAATGAGAGGATAGGAAGGGATATAAAGCAGTCTGATCCCAATAGGATCTGCTGTCGTTTTCTAGTTTTATTTTGAAATCTGCTGCCTCTAAGAAACATTAACTGCTTAAGACAGATAATTGATGTCACTGAAGAACACCAATTTGCTGCTTCAAGGTCAAAATGGAATAGTCAGGAAAAATGTATTGCTGCTTCTGTTAGCTTGAAAATGCAACATTTGGTTTAACAACTCGAGCCAAAAGAAAGGTCTTATTCTTTCCAAAATAGCAAGTACATCATTCAGAAACTTTGAAAGGGAGCAGGAGAGCTCAAAGTATTCAATGGGTAATTCACGTGATTTTATTTCTCATATAAATATTTGCCACTTCAGTATTAAGAATTAATCTAAAGATTTGTGATTTTAAGCAGGAAGATGAAAGAATGCAGAAGAATAATTAACGCTTATCCCAAAGACGTGCACAGTTCACAGTCATTTGTCATCTCCATGGCTGTTGTAGTGAATAAAGCTCTGCAATACATTTAAAAAAGCTATCTATCAGAATATATACTATGGTTATGTAGTAAGTGCAAATGTAGAATCTTTTGATATTGATCAGAAATCAGCATGAATCATCATGTACATGGACACAGATTATCTTTAGCTCTCGGTAACAGCACTGTTGGCGATTTTTGGATACAAATGGACATACAGCCAAATTAAAGTACCTCACATTGACAGCTATGTTTAATTAAAAACTTTACATCTATGTGTGCCTCCTGTCCACAAAACCTGACCCCCTGTTATTACTCTTTACATTACACTTTTGTGTCAAATGTTTTAGTTCTGTATTCCTGAGTCCATGCTTAAAATTGAAATTGTAAACTAATCAACCTACAATGACACAATCTGGCCATTGGGTTCTTCTCCCCAAAAACTGCTCAAAATTACATAGAATACACTGCATAGAAACAAGCTATTCAGCCCGACCAGTACATGTTTGGTATGAAATTGTCATCTGAAAACTTTTGATCTAACATTTATCTTATGTCCAAACTAAGGATTTAAAATATGGAACTTTAAAGATGTAGATATTTCACGATGTAATACTTAAATTTATCCAAGGAGCTGTCTTTCTCATCCTTTAGTATCTTAATTAAAGTTCTTACTTAAAGGTTTGAGCCATTCCAGAAGTTGGATGATATATTTTTGCCCAGATCTGTGACAAGGGGAGCTGAGCTTGATCTATGCAAAGATGAGCATGTGCAGTGTACCCTTTCCTCAGGATCCATCCATACCATTTAGTCAGCTGTACAGATGGAATATTTTTCTTCAACTCCTACTAATTTCTAGTGAGGCATTTTTCAAAATTAGAGGGCAAGGGTTAATTTATATTGAGTGTTTTTTTTAAAACACAGAGTGTGCGTGTGCACGCTCGTGATGCAAGAATGATAAAACAAATGATTGTTCTGATTACCCACCTGTTGTAGATTTTCTCCTGTGTTCTATAAACTTCAGGAAGTGTCATAAGCTAAAAGAGGTAGAAAGAAGGAAAGACTATAGGTGTGTGAGAGATGTGGGGCAGGACTTTTGGGCCCCGCCGTGGTTGGAGAAGGAGACAGGCAGGGCCCGGTAATACTGGAACCGGCTGGCGTACCGGTTTCCCGACCCCATTCCTGGCATCGGCCATTTTAGCCAAGGCTCGTTCAGGGCTGCCTGCCCCCACGAGACAGGAAGCTAATTAGGCTCGTTATGAGCCAGATAGCCTCCAGTTTCCCGAGACAACGGGGGGGGGGGGTCAGATCAACTGCCTAGAAGCAGGCATTGAGTGGCAGGCTGTGGTGCCAGTGCTCTAGGCAGGGCTACAGGCCCTCCCTGCCTGCCTGGGTGGGGTGCAGCTAAAAGCTGCCTAGTAAAGGGAACCCCCTACCTCCCACTGCCTCCCCCAACAGTGGTAGCCTGGCTGCTTTCACTATTCTTTACTCACATTTTTAAAAAATTGGTGAGAGGCAACCTTCACATTGAAGCGCCCACTCAGTTACTTACCATTCACTGCAGCGAGGTGCTCCTCTAAACTTAGAAGGCCTCTGATCAGCTGCCCAGCTTCAAGAACCCACCCTGTGACCTTAATTGGTCAGGGAACCGACTCCATGCCAATTAAAGGGGTACCCAGGTCAAAATTCCAATGAGTGACTGTTACCCCTGGGGGGGTGGGGGTAGGTTCAGGACCCAGAAATCTCATTTCCTGCTCCCAAAGTGAAAATTCAGTCCACAGTCTTTCTTCATTCTGCTTCTTTGATTTTCCAAAATTAGACACCAGTTAAATTTTGAAACAAACTAATTGGCCCATATTTTGCATTAGTAATGATGACATTATTATTAAGCACTCCCACCCCCCGTCAGCGCTTGCCGTCATTACTCCTCTGAAACGGAAAGGAACTTCTGGAGTCCACAAATGCACAGATAAATGCGAAAATCCAGAAGTTGCTGTCAGTGAATTTATGCATTTCCACATGTATGCTGTTGAAATCCCTCCAGGCTGCAATCAATTAGGAATCACTGAACTGATGAGAACCTGCCCTTTTATGCTGTTATGAATGTTGGACTTTGTAACACGATTATGTTTTAAAAAGCTGTGATTTTTACGATGGAGTCAGAGAAGCCAACTGACCTCCCATCAACTCTACTTAAAGACATGACAGAAATCTTGGTTACCAGGACAACAGGGATCCCAGACTCCCTTTCCTTGAAAAGCAGAGACTGCATGGGGTAATACCGGAAGAACAATGGGTTTCACCCTCCCAGTCTTTCAGATCATCAACTAGGAGTCAGTGATTCTGAGGATGCAAATATGCATGGCAGCTGTTAACAGTTGGAAACAACGGAAAACCTGGGTGGCTCTGCTGACGCCAGGCTTGTGGACTTTGCATATTGGAAAAGGACAATGAGCTATTGGCTTTTGATTCCAGATAAATTTAACAGATTTTCAGAAGGCAGACAAGCTGTAAAGTAAATCAGCAGTGGCAGCCTCAGAGCAGGCTATAAGGAAGACAACCACCAGTGGGAGCCTCAAGGGAGAAATGGAATATCAGCTCTCAGAGAAGATTGATGCAGTGAAAGACTGCGAAGACTTGAATCTGTTTTGGAAGTTGAAGTTTGCAGAGAAGAAAAGACCAACAGGATCACTAGGAATCACCGTATTCACAGACATCCAGTTCGAAAGTGCTCGGAGAAGTGAGCGACGAGGACATTGACTTTGAGAAAGGTCTAGGAGATCCAACCTGTTGCAATTGGGAGGAGTTTGGGACTTTTAACTGCAAAGATTTTGGCATCAAGGAGGACTGTGTAACGTACAAGTGTGGTGTGAGGTTTTCAAGTGTTTCACTAAATAAAGAAAATACCTTTCTTTGTAATCTGAGGTATCAGCTACCTACAATGTACTGTTTAGTTAACGGGGTTTTCTTTTAGTTTAGTTGTTATAATAGAAATCCTAAAATGTGAAATCTTGTCATGTAATTCTTTAAATTGGTCTGGGGATTCAAATCTCATGTTTCAATGTTAATGGTTTCACTAAGGTCATAACAAGGCCATTAGTCTCACTGTAAAAACCCTTTAAAAAGTTACACCTTGCTCAATGTGTTTTTAACAGCATATTAAGTTCATAATTACTGATGAAAAATCTTTACTGGCCCCGAAAAACTAATTTTACATTTGTGGAATATCAAATTTTTCCAGTATGATAAAAAAATTTACACATTAAAAAAAAAAATTCTCATGATCTTAATCCCATGAGTATGTCCCAATCATTTATTTCACTCTCCGTAAAAATTAATTCAAAGTGAAGGATAATCAATGCATTTTACTTCCTGGTTTGCTGTCTGTGAGAACACTTTAATGCGATTGGCTACTTACCCCTCCTTAATGATATCAGTATTGTTGGACACCTGAAAATCCCCTTTGACTCGGTGCCAGATTCAAACTAATGTCGGGAAAGGGAAAACCCACCCGGCAGAAATCGCTAGATCTTTGTGGGCAGCTTTTTCTTGGTCAGCGTGAGCACTGTCACTTCAAACTGATCACAAAATCCAAGCCAATATCTATTGTTGACAGTAATTGCTAATACCTCGGAAAACAGGAGACAGGCAGACACAAACAGAAAGGCAAACAATGTTCATCTTCATTTATTTTCAAACCAACCAAGTTGAATTTTGAAAGCAAATGATGTCTTTTTGAAGAAAACAGGATGAGAGGGTAGGGATTTGGAGGGGTGGAGCAAAATAGATTGCTGGTGAGCAGGTATCAGGCTTCTCATCATCAAATCTTTTTGAGAGCAAGTGCCAGTGGTGTGGGGGAGATGGAGGTTGCAGTGGGTGTAGATGGAGGGCTAAATGTGAAATGAGCGACAGCGGAACCAAGTGAGAGGAAGATACACTGATTGAGAAATTAGTTCTAAGTGGAAGAGGTAGGCAAAGGGCTAGCTACCACAATGGAAGCAAAAGAGTTGAGGGAAGCACGAGTGATTGAGATGGGGATGGCAAAGGAGCAGCTGAAGCCACATTTACCTCTCAACCCCCCCCCACACCCTGATCCAGCCTGCATCTGCTGGTAGCCCATGTCCCCATCATACACCTCATGCCACTCATCATCTGAAATGAAAGAAGCATAGAAAATGATAGAGTAGGAAAAAGATGAGTTATGTAGATGGAAGCAGAAGAGGAAAGAGAGACAGAGAAATAAGAGGATAGACAGAGAAATAACAACCTGAAGACACAGAGACAGTTAAGGGAGGCCATATTCTCCATCTTCCCATGTGAACCAAGACAGGAGATAGACTAATTACTAAATAAAAATCCACCAGCAATTTGAAGACTGTACTCAGGATTTAATCTCAGGATTTAATGAATGCTATAATCTACTCAAACTCTTGCAGTTATCACATCATCATCCGACTCTTTGATTAGATTGCAAGCTTCTGATTACTTCCATACATTCATTATGTTTTTAACACTGGATTTGGAGTATTCAGTAAAATGCACCATCTCATCGCAGGACAGTTCACCTACAAGTGCTCTGAATGAATTCATGTTAGTTCCCTCAATACACTTAAATAAGAACAAAATGGATACAAATAGAAATTGAAGGCAAAGCTATTGGGCTAAACCAGTATTAAGCTACATTATGCTGAATCTGTTGCAGTGTGCATGTAGCAGCAATTTTGATTGTTTGACTGAATAATGCATTACAGGAAGATGCTCTCTGATCCCCATTAAAGTAGATGAATATAAGATGCAAATTATATGGGGGGTAGCTGGAGAACAAAATGGTAACTATTGGTATAAATGCAAGCAAGATATAATTATATAAAACCAATAGCTACACAAGGAGATCTGCGCATGCATCAAACATTATGAGACCACGTCCCATTGGCTCTTGTTAGCATGTATGCTGGCACCGATCCAAGAAACAGGAGACTCTCCACAAAAGAAGATCGCAGCAATCCGATAAAATGGTAATTTATTTAAAAATACTGAATGTTTGAGGTCTAACATGTAATTACACATCATTTATTCCAGGCAAAACTGTCAGCTATAGGATGGTAAAGCTTAAAAATGTTACATGGCAAAAACACTTCCTAATGATTGCAGCTTGTCATCTGATAAATGATCCCTCTCACCTCAAGCCGACAACCTTCCTCTGTTCATTGGAACCTTTCCAGACCTTGTTTTACTTACATTACTATAGTAATTTCTCTTCTAAACGTGCCTTGCTTGTTCTACGTAAACTACGTTAGCACTGACTTGTTGGGCCAAATGGCTTGTTTATGTGCTGTATATGCTATGCAAATTTGCTTGCTATATCCCTGCAACCTCGCTGTGTTGAAATCAAATTCTAGAAATTCTGGTCTGAGAAGTTCATGTACTTAAAAGTGCATGTACCATATTCCTGTGTGTGCTATTTTTATACAGGTGTTAACCTGTTTATTCTGCAAAGGTCATGTTGAAAGGAATCAAACATAGGCTCCTTAAGAGACGTGCCTGCGCATGTAAACACACACTCCTCACCCACAGAACTATATCACCCTCTCCACAATATAAACCAGTGCAATCTCAAGCTGGAGAGAGTTTATGGTGAGTCCACACATCTTAGTTAGTAAAGATAGCTCAATGCAGTTTTTTGAGCCACCAATGGAAATGTTGTATTTACAGTAAGGAAGTGGAAGCAATTTTGGATGAGCCACTGAATTAAACTGCTTCACCTGCTTCCCTGACCTCTCCAAACCCATTGGGCCTGATTTTAGCTCTGTAAGTGAATGGGTTTTGAGTGAGTTAAAATCTCACCCACCATATCTGGTTGAAGGTTCCTTAAGGTCAGACCTACATTGGTAGGTCACTAACTTCAGAATTAATTCACTTGTTTGATCCATATTGACATTAAAAAATTATTATAAATAAATATTTTAATGGGGAGATATCAAAACAATCAATTGGTTTGTCTTTGTATTAAAGTTGATGTGGCCAGTTGGTCATACTCTTGTCTCTGGTTTGGAAGGTCATAGGTTTTAATATCACAAAGACTTGGGACATAACCGAGGCTGAAATATTAGTGCAGTAATAAAGAAGTGATGCATTATCTGTAGATGCCATCCTTGAGATCAGATATTAAAACTGAGGTCTCGTCCATATGCTCACGTCAACACTAAGGCAAAGTTGTAATGGGAAGCTGGTAGAACTAGTATTCTTGTCTAATTACTAAACTGACATAAGCATAATACAAGTTGCAATACATTCATTGGGACTTTCCTCAGAGGTTCCCCTGATTGGCCAGTGGAACTTCGGGGGGAAATTGGCACAAACCTCTCTTACGGATCGATCCAGGATTTTGGTTAAATTACTCAGCTGATCCGAACAGCCTCAGGAAATTTTAATGTTTGATAAACTTGGCTGAGTCTCCGAAGACAGCATACATTATTGCAATCAAACATAAAATACTGAGATTTCAGACTTGAGCTCATCAGCTTCTGTTTGTGCTGGTTAAAAACGGCAAAATGCCAAGATATTATTTGGAGATATGGCTAGTGGGAACAGTGTTTACATCTGACTTTTCAATTATAGGGGTAGAAATTGGTTTATGCCTGAAGTTGGGTGGCAGCAAGCACTGCACATCATAACTGTTGGGTAAGAGGACTATGCAAAATTGATCCTCTTTCATGGGAAGTATCTCAAGCCTCTGGAAAGTTCCTAATTGAATGACCATGGGTGGAGTGCCTTCCTTGAATGGACATACCAAGACAAAACCATGTGTGAAATTCTCACCTCCTATTGTTTGTGGTCTGCCCCAAAACTCAGTATCTATGGACTTCTAGACTCACTGTCTCTGAGCTTGAAACTTAATAGAGCTGTAAGAAAACAGTTAAATCATAAGTAGGTGTGAATGGGTACAATCCATCCCCCATTGTGTAGCAATGGCTTCGAACTTCAAATCATTCTGGGTGGGGAACAGAAGCATTGATCAGGTGGTCACATGACCAAAACTAATCACAGATAACAGCTCTTATTAATCCAAGCACCAGGAAGAAGCTGAACAGTCGGCAAACCACAGCTGCAGAGACAGCCGTAAAGGCAAAACACCCATGCCTTAAAACTGGTGATTACCACATCTTAAGGCTTCCAAGCCTGTTCCTTTTCAAGATCACCAGTAAAGAAAACCAGCCTTCCAGTAATAAGACTACAAGCAACTAACTTCGTGACCTGCTGAAAATCCAGTCCCCCCGAGAGAATTCTGAACGACTTTGATATACGACTCTGGCTATTGTATCCACCTAACTACACTCCAGAAGTGAAAACTCCTTCTTTGCTGGGCCTGCAACGCATGCCATTTCCCCAAGACGACCGTCAGATTTTCAGGGTGAACGTGTGAATAAAAATAATCCTCTTTATTTAAGCTCACGAAAAGTGCGCTGCTTGTTATTCAAACTGGCCATACAGTCAGGGGTTAAGACTTACAAACTATTCCTTCATTTATAATTTGTAAAGGTGCATTATCCTCTTTAACGACTTTCTTTCTCGAGTGTGTGTGAGTGGCGAGTGAGTGACGTAGCGTCAGAATTACAGGGTGAATGTGTGAATAAAGATAATCCTCGAAGCCCACGAAAAGTGTGTTGCTGGTTATTCAAATTGGGCATACAGTCAGGGGTTATGAAACACACACATCGTCCTTGTCAAAAACACACTGATTACGAGTAGTAAAGGGAAGAGAACTGGGGTTTTGGTTCTCTCTCAGTTCTGTCCGTAATACTATATTAACTAAATATAAAATGTTTGATGAATACATGGTGTATATGATCCTACTCTATTCACCTCTTTCTGCTTCATTCTTTTATCAAAGTTTGCCTGTCATTTACATTTGATTCAGTTTCTGGCTCTCATCACTTCAGCATCAGCAGCGATTGCATCTCAGGTCTTTTTCCAGAACACTTTGTTCTCTGAGCTTCCCTTTAGTTTTATCTTATTTAAAATGAATTGCCTGCACAAATACTTACTGATGGGGAAATACTTAAGAGCTTTAAAGTAATTATGAGGAGCATACAACAGGCTGTGGTAACAGCTTAGAAATGGCTGGAGCCAAGTGGTTTCTATGCATTATTTCAATTGCATCTTGATGTCAGAATTGCTTTGCAGTCTTGCAGTTGCTGATCTATAATCCTGTAGAGATTATGGCTGAGTATATGTGAAATTCGCCCTACAGCGTTTCAGCAAATCAATCTACCCCGGTTGCTGTATACTTGATAATCTGCAGCTTCTGCACGTTTCTATAATATGACTATTGGAAAGCTGTACAAAGTAACTGTATTGGTGGCACTTTAACATTTCTTCCAGGCTGGTTCGTTGCTGATAACATGTCAAAATGTGGCTCCTTTAACATCAGCCACTGCTCAGAGCTGTTGCTTTCACCCTTGATCCCTGTACAAAGCTACAGCCTTTTCACCAAATGATGAGTCCGCGGCTATTGAGGCAGTTACAGCTGACTCTGCCTAAACTGCATCAAGCTGCAAATCGAATTCCTCACAACAATGGAACCTTTTGCACAGACTGCCTCTCCAAAATATAAATACAACAGAACAATTATTTGACACATTTTGCACTCGGAGTTAAAATTCTAGAAATGGAATCAGTATAGTCATCTGTCCAGTAACGTGGGCCATTAATAAGCCAATAATATCAATTTTAATTTAGCAAAGCATATATATGTATATACACTGTATTCACTGACTTGAAATAGTGACATCAACATGGAATTTCTGCAAAACTTGCACCAAAACAACGACATAAGTGAGGTGTAATAACTATCACCAAGGCAAAAACGAGGAAATTCGGGCGTAAGTGACTTCAGTGCGTATTTTACACCATGCCTAAATGTCCTTGATCTTTTGCGCTCGTTCTGCAAAACCTGTGAACAGTCTCAGGGGCCCATGGAGATAGTACCGCCAACCCAAAAGACCAGAGAATGTGAATTTGCTGCATTTATCTTTGGTTGTGAACGAGCTTTAAATTTACACCTAAAGTTGTAGACATAGCAGGACCAAGAGTCATATTTCTGGTGTTTTATAACTTCAATGGAAAGGAAAAGGTGTAAACGGGTGACCGATCTGCTACCGCCCGTTTAATACTTTCACTGAACGTTAAAGTTCTGCCTGGTTTGCCAATTCCGATCATGTCATTTCAGGCCAACTGCATTTAATAAGATTGTCTCATTTTTTTTAAAACTGAATTTTATAAGTATTTTGGTGTGTTAAAAACAAGGTGGAAAGTAGCAAGGAACCAAGACTTGTATCAGTGAGCAGCAATGTAGGTATATGCTCCTGGCATATCTTCCGTTAAAGCAATGTTGCGAGCACACTGTGAAGCTGCAGGTCGCTGAAACAGCACACTCTCAGAACTCCACCCACCCAGTGGCATGCGGCATACTTGAGTATGATTGCACTTTTATAAATGTCACATCTGTGAGAACCAATATCTGAAAACATTTTTATTTAACTTTTAGGAAGACTTCTGAGATTTATGAGAGAACACGATCTGTAAACTGAGAATTTCATAAAACAGCGATCAAATCATTTCCCTCGACTGGTTACAAATTTGCCAAAGTGTTGTGAGATTTTGTACCAGCAAACAAAACTGAATCAACAGAAATATTTTTCAAGGTTTTGTTAGGAACAGTGAATTATGTTTGCCTCTCATAAAAAGAGGAACAAACGAGAGAGGAAATGCTTAGACGATGCAGTTGTCACTCTGGATTCTAATGCATAAATCTGCACATGATCAATATAAATCTTCAAATATCTGGCACTTTGAATAAGGTACATACTATTTAATTACAATACCGATGGAAGTTAGCAATAAATTATCAAGTCAATTGCTATATTGCAGCACAACATTACAGCAATTGAAATCCAGAGCTGCAAAAAGGACTTTTGCATCAACGTTAACTGGATAAAAATAAGACATAGAATACTGGAAATCTGAAATGAAAACATGGTACATGCACAGTAGGTCAGTCAGTGACAGAAAGATAAAGGGAAGTTAATATCAAAGTTATGATAAAGGGCCCTACATGAACCATTAATCTATCCTCCTGTTTCAGGTGCTTACAGACCAGTCATGCATTCCCAGCATAATATGTTAAAGAATGTATATTTAGCGAGTAGTCTAGCATTATATTTTAAAGAATGTATATTTAGCGAGTGGTATATCAGGCCTCTCAGAAAATCCCAAAGTCTCCACATTCAATGAATTATTTGGTGAATTGCTTCACTGTTGTTATATGTGGCTGCAATAGAAACCTCTGGTTAACTGTACCTTCTCAAGGAACTTTCTCCAAAATGATGAAACAAAATAGAGAAACAAAAATAATTCACTGGCACACATCTTCCACAAATGTCCACCTTGAAGAAGTTTTTCTCCTCTTTCCAATGTGATTTCTGTTTGCCACTTTTACCCTATTCACCTTCATTGCTATCTCTTTCCCTTCTGGTATTTGATCATGTACTAAGATTCACTTGCATAACTATATCTCTATCCTGAGCACCTGCCTCCAGCTCTGACTCATTCCATGTGGACTCCAGCTTAGATTTCACCCTTCTTGTTTCGGATCCATCCTTGCTCACTGGTATCTCCACAATATTCACCTTCTTTTATCATCTCATGAAGTCTCCGACTCTGCCATTCACTGCTGCTCAGTAAGACCTCCTTTTGGCACTTGCTATCAGGACTGTCATTCAATCTTCTCCTGTCCTCCACCTAAAGACTTCACCATTTATTCAATTTCTTTACTCGTATTTTGTTTTCCTCTGCCCCCTTTCCCTTGTTGTGTCCCTTTTTAAAATGCTACTCATCTGTAATATTTCCTAGTCTTGAGGAAGGGCATTGGCTTGAAACGTTGGCTGCTGTTTTCCCACAGACACTTTTACCATATTGAATGATTCCAAATTTTTCAGTTTTTAGTTTTGAGACACGCTATCGAGGTTAGTGAACGAGACCCAGCTCTGTAAGGTCATTGCTTACCCAGTTATAGCAGCTGAACTTGCAGTGCGACATTGGAGTGTTGCTCTTTCTCTGCAGTTCACCCTATTTATCAAAAGTAGTAGTCCATAGGACCATGAGATTTCAGGTTTCTCTACAATAGGCTCATCAAAAAAAACACATGCACCAAATGTTTTCGCGAGCACTAGAGCAATGTAGCATAGACTGAAGGCTCAAGGAAAGGGTCGGAATTGGATGGATACAACTTACGCTGCAGAATTTCTGCCTGGAAGGTAATGAATATATGAATTTCTGTAACATTGTGGGCCTTTACAGGTGCCAATACTTTATCCCCAATTTTAGTCATATTGGCTGGTTAAGGTAAAATGTTGACTCCATTCGGGCATCGAGTGACCCACTGTGTGTCATGCTTCTCATTAGCTGTAACACAATACCTTCCTCTCCTCAACTAGATGACATTGGTTCTTTTTGAATTCTAGCGAGTGATTTGAACTGTATAATCAGGAGATTTATCATTCAGGGTGAATCACAATGTTAATATATACAACTAGAAATCCCAAGGTATTGCTAGAGGTGAGTGTGGAAGCATGTTAAATTGTAATAGGAGATGTGAAATTCCCTATAGACACCCCTGTTGCTGCCAGGAGAGTGTTAACTGTGTTGTGTTTTTGCTGGCAATATTATTACTTGAGGTAGTTTAACAGTAACTGTATCTCAGGGAAAATTATTTTGGTAGCACATGATAGGTCGATACATAAGGAAAAGCATGATCTTAAAGACTCAAAACATTATTGGATAGATTTATAAGTAAGTGATGTCAGGCATATTTTGGGGTTTTTACTCCAGATATTTTTCATGGATTCAGCTTCTAAGGGCATCCCACACAACTCCATGGTCCAGAGTACGCCTAAAACCACCCAATACTTTTAGGTTGTTTATAGCAGGCCCAGGTTTGAGCAGACAGTCCTCTTCACTCTGTTTGGGCTACTGCTTATATCTGACCAGTCCTCACCTCAGTGATCTTCCTCAACTTCAGAAGGTTGTAACAAATACTTCACTAGATCATGGCTTAAGATAAAAACTGCCAATTTCGAAGTGAATGGATAAGTGACCAGGAACAATGATGCACTGTGAAATTACAGAAAGCACAGGCTTAACTATGCCTCCTCTTAAGACAGGAAATAACAAATAGTTGTATTGGTTATGCTGCATTCTAATACAAAGCAGTCCAGGTGCAGGGTCTTTGAAATGGTGGGTTACTGACCTTCCATGAAGCCTCACTCATTTTCTGTCTGGTGACTTCAAATGGATTACCCAACTTGAACAGTACAGGCTGGGAAATACTTTTCAAGAAGTGACCAGGACAAACAAAATCTAAATATGTGTCTTAAACGCAAAAACAACTGTCAATCAAACATACATTCAGACAAACCCACAAGATTTATTTAAATTGGATCACTTGACCCCTCTCCTCAACAACTGGCCAGCTATAATGGAGGTGCTTTTCACCAGCTTATCACCCTGTTCACACTGAAAGTTGAGGCAGTCCGCAGACGAAAACGGTAAAAATTTCCAGCCCACTGGTGGCTTGAAGCCTGTCTGCCTCAATTTCTGAACAGGCCTTGAAATGGGCAGCCAATCACTTCCGTCTGAAACAGGCAGGAGCAAATTTCAATATTAAAATCGGTGTCGTTTAGCGATAATAGGACTCTGACACCATTTTCTTACACCAGTGGATGAAGCTTAGCCCATTGTGACTAGGTGTTGAGCGGCCTAACCAGTGGTCCTTAAAACAATTACTGTAGGCCGCTCAACACGAGGAAGGTATATTTTTGATAGATTTTTCAGGCGTCAGAAGGAGCATGAATGAACTTGGGCTGTTGGAAATTCAGAACTTAACAATGGGGGCCTGGCCTGGCAAAACCAGGTCCTAAATTCTACCACCCCCTTGCCTGGGCCAACACTTTTATGTTAAAGTGTTGATTAATGATTTTCTATTTAAAACCGTTTCTATCTGTAGTTTCCTTGCCACGACTTCTCCAGCTGTAAGTGTTGACACTGGGCAGTGTGGAACTGAAATGCCTCTGTAAACACTTTTTTGTTTTTTATGGGAGAAACTAGCAATATATTTTGAATATTTTAGATTAACTGATCAAAATTGCACGTGATAAATGGAGACGTATAATTAGATTGCAGTTACAAAGCAGAATTCTGATAGGCTGTTCATTATAATAAAACCCACAAAAAAGACAGATTGGCTTAATATCAAAATCCTGCAAACAGATTGATTAAAAACACAGCTATTAAACCAAAATAGGAAGAAAGTCCATGGTAAGCATGCAAAGCCTAATATCTCAGAGTAAAGTGTTAAAAAGTCTCATAATCAATTTGTATCACAAAATACCGGCACCAGTTCAAACTTTAATGGAGAATTAAATAGTCCTGTTACAGAGGAACTAAATAAATGCTGGGGCAAGGTCTGTTGTAATTGGTGTAATTCAGAAATTGGCTCAGTATGAACTCCAGTGACTTCTCCGGTAACACTAGTTCCACCCAGCCACCTGAGACACATAGGTTAACAGTTATCAGATTAATTGCCAATACGGAACTATTATTTTTTCCTACTTTTCCCCCATTGTCTGATGTGGGAAAATGGTTTTACAAGGAGCAGTTCTTGAAAGCTACTCATGCAATTCAGAACATTTGCTTCAAGCTTTAATAAGTACTCAGTGCTCAAGGGCTGCTTTCCAGTGCACAAATAAATTTAACCAGAATTTATGACAGGCGTTTGCAATGAACCGTAATATATGAACTCTGTCTGATACATGCAGGAATAGTTTGGCAAAAAGAAGATGAGGTGTGCCTTTCCAAATTTTTGATTTAATGCTTAATGCGATGTTAAGTTAAATGCAAGCTGATGGTTGCCTGACTCATTATCAGACTTTATTATCCATTAGGCTATTGATAAAAATAACGTTAATGTGGACGTTAACTCATGCTCAGAACCATTTCCACACAATGCTGCGGTCTAATTGAAACTAGAGACACTTTTTAGCACTTGATTAAGAGCTTTGGGAACTATTGATGACCGCATAATGAGGCATAAAACAGCCATTGACTAAGGCTAGCTTATGAACACAATATTTGGAACAAATACTGGATCAGAGGTTTCCAAACTGGCAAGGGGGAATGTGGGGGAATAGCTCTCTGGTGGGGGAGTGGGGGCAGGGGGAACAAGCTGGCTGAGAACAAAAATCAGCAATGCAACCACATATAGCCAGAGAGGGTACATCAAAAGTCAGAAAGAAACGGAGAAATTTTAAGGTTAATTTCAGCAACAAAGTATACACTAATGCATCCTCGCACAGTGCAATCACTGCACAGTTTGAATTCCACCTATTTCTAGAAGCAGAAGTTAGACCAATCAGAGCTGCTTCTCTTCACAATAATCAGTTTCCATAGAGCGGACATGGGAATTCTTCTGAATTGATTGTGAAAAGCTACCTTAGAAAATAGTTCAGTACGAAACAGAGAGTTATAATCTCTTCCTGCTAATTTTATAATACAGATGGTTTCATACATTCTGATGGCTAGTATAGGTGGCCCAGCCTCATTGCTATGTGTTTGTTTAAAGACACAGGGCCCCTAGTTCAATATTTCCAACCTCCAAGAAGCCAAACTATCAATGTTTATTTCATGAATATCAACTTTTACAGTGTAATTTATTTTTACAACAGGATTCAATATTGGAGCTCATATTCTGTGTACTTAAGGGCTAACCTCTACTTGTGAACTCCAGTTACCAACCCTGTGACTGACAACATCCTATAGACAAAAAGCAAAGATCAGAAGCTTCAGTATATAAACTATCCATTGCCAACTTGTAATCCTTGACTCCAAATGCATTGATATGAAAATATCTGTGCATCTCAGATGATTGGAGCACCTTGCTGGATTTAAATAGCTAGAAGGCCGCATTCCAGTATGTACGTAACTCCTTTAGGAGGGGGAGAACAAAATGTGACTGTTCACTGTTGTCTAATGGTAAACTTACTGATGAATACTTTAACATCTGTTCTCAAGTAGTTCCATAATATAAATGTGAATGAATTTACTGTCAGCTGCTGGGATAATCACATTGAAGAACTTGCATTTACAGTCAACTATTTGAAGTGTATTCACTGTCGTTATATAGGAAAATGTGGCAGCTGATTTGCACATAGCCAAGTTCCACAAACAGCAAACAGTTAAATGACCAATTGCTCTGTTTATGCTGCTTTTGATTGATAAACAAACATTGCCAGTTCACCAGAAGGCCTTTGCTACTCTTCTTCAAATGATGTAGTGCAATTATTTACATTCACCTAAGCAGAGAGATGGGGGCTTGGTTTAATGCCTCATCCAAGGATTAACATCCGTGACAATGAAATACTCCCTCTGTACTGCAGCAGAGTGTCAGCCTCAGCTCTGGGTTCAAGTACCTGAAGTGGGGTTTGAACCTTGAATTTCTAACTCAGAGATAAGAGTGCTACTGCTGAGCTAAATCTATATGTACGATGGTTTGCGAACCAAGTTATCAAGCATTTATTCATTATCAATATTGTGGGGATTTTACATATACTTTACATTGCTGTTACGACCAGGTGAGGAAGGGCTCTAGGGCTCCCCTCTCAACCTTTTTCTGATTTGGTCGTAACAGGGTTTAACTTTTAAAATGCAGCATTTTTAGCTTCCCCTCAGTGAGTCCTTGCTCACTGTTCTCCAGTTGTAATTGTAAATAAATATACCAGACGGGTTTTCTCAGATTTAAACAAGAAAGGTGTAAGTTTATTAATCTTAAAACTCTAATTCAGTTAAAACTACTAAGAATACACGATGAGACTAGCATGCATACGCGATAAACACACACAAATAGAGAGGAGGAGAAAGAATTAAAGGGGAAAGGTTTGAAGTAGTAGATGGAATTCAATTACTGGTTTTGGGTTGGATGTAAAGTCTTGCAGTTCTCGTTGGAGCCCAGTGCACACTTTCAAACTTGTTTCACTGGTACCAGAAGGCTGTAGGGTCTCCTGTCTTGAAGCTTAAGTTATTTCTGTGGGTCCCTAGAACTTTGCGTGAGAGAGAGAGAGAGAGAGGTGCTTTCTTCTTGAAGTTCAATTGCAGTCTGTCTCAAAACTTTTCTGTGAACACAATTCAATCAACTCCAGGTTGACCAGCAGGTTAGTCATGTGACTAGCTTCTTGTTTGAAACATCCTTGCCTGCGAGGTTTGTGGATTCCTCCAAGCTTACCAGACCAGGAAGGAAGTATTAGCTGTTTTAGCAGGCTTAAAAGTGGATAAATCCCCAGGCCCAGATACGATGTATCCCAAGCTGTTATGTGAGGCAAGGGAGGAGATAGCAGGGGCTCTGACACAAATTTTCAAATCCTCTCTGGCCACAGGAGAGGTACCAGAAGACTGGAGGACAGCAAATGTGGGACCATTATTCAAGAAGGGTAGCAGGGATAATCCAGATAATTACAGGCCAGTGAGTCTAACATCAGTGGTAGGGAAACTACTGGAAAAAATTCTGAGGGACAGGATTAATCTCCACTTGGAGAGACAGGGATTAATCAGGGGTAGTCAGCATGGCTTTGTCAGGGGGAGATCGTGTCTAACAAACTTGACTGAATTTTTCGAGGAGGTGACTAGATGAGTAGATGAAGGTAAGGCGGTTGATGTAGTCTACATGGACTTCAGTTAGGCTTTTGATAAGGTCCCATATGGGAGATTGGTTGAGAAGGTAAGAGCCCATGGGATCCAGGGCAACATGGATCCAAAATTGGCTTAGTGGCAGGAGGCAGAGGGTGATGGTCGAGTGTTGTTTTTGCGAGTGGAAGCCTATGACCAGTGGTGTACCGCAGGGATCGGTGCTGGGACTCTTGCTGTGTGTAGTGTACATTAATGATTTAGACATGAGTATAGAAAGTATGATCAGTAAGTTCGCAGATGACATGAAAATTGGTGGTGTCGTAACTAGTGAGGAGGATAGCCTTAGATTACAGGATGATATAGATGGGCTGGTAAGATGGGCAGAGTTGTGGCAAATGAAATTTATTCCTGAGAAGTGTGAGGTGATGCATTTTGGGAGGACTAACAAGGCAAGGGAATATACAATGGATGGGTAGGATCCTAGGAAGTACAGAGGGTCAGAGGGACCTTGGTGTACTTGACAACAGATAACTGAAGGCAGCAGCACAGTAGATAAGGTGGTTAGGAAGGCATATGGGATACTTGCCTTTATTAACCAAGGCATAGAATATAAGAGCAGGGAGGTTGTGATGGAGTTGTATAAAATGCTAGTTAGGCCACAGCTAGAGTACTGTGTACAGTTCTGGTCACCACGCTATGGGAAGGATGTGATTGCACTGGAGAGGGTGCAGAGAAGATTCACCAGGATGTTGCCTGGGCTGGAGCATTTCAACTATGAACAGAGACTAGATAGGCGAGTGTTGTTTTCCTTAGAGCAGAGAAGGCTGAGGGGAGACATCATTGAGGTATACAAAATTATGAGGGACATTGATAGGATAGATAGGAAGAAACTTTTTCCCTTAGCGGAGGGATCAGTAACCAGGGGGTACAGATTTAAGATAAGGGGCAGGCGGTTTAGAGGGGATTTGAGGAAGAATGTTTTCACCCAGAGGGTGGTTGGAATCTGGAACACACTACCTGAAGGGGTGGTAGAGGCAGGAATCCTCACAAAATTTAAGAAGTATTTAGATGTGCACTTGAAATGCCATACAAGGCTACGGGCCAAATGCTGAAAAATGGGATTAAAATAGATAGGTGCTTAATGGCCGGCACAGACACAATGGGCCGAAGGGCCTGTCTCTGTGCTGTATAACTCTATGACAGTCTCAGTTGGCGGGGGGGGGGGGGGGAGGGCGGGGGAAGGGGGCGTCGGAATGCTGGCTCTTACACATTCAATGATTCTCAACGTGTCTTGATCGTCACTATTAACAAAACCCATCTGGCTAATTGAATCAGGGAGTGCTTCCATTGCCTCGCCATGCACATGTCTTTCAGAATTCAAATGTGCAGCCATGTTTTCAGCCACTGTTCCGTGGTCCTTTTAAACAAGTTTGTTCAAGGTTCAGTAATAGTTCAAAATAGTGTACCATATGACGAAATGAATGTTTGTATTTGGTAGGTGTGATTTCCATCACATTGTGTACACATCTATACCACATACAATTTTTGGAACATAAAACAATATTCAAAATCAACATATATTTTAAATGCTTTTCAATACAATTTAAAGTACACCACATGTAATTGACTTGACTGTTACAACGTTCACTACACTCACAGTCGTGATAGCCACAACAGTAAAATGTAAAACTGAAATGAGCAGTCAAATAACATCAGCACAGGGCACCAGCACTGTAGTTCTCTGAACCAAAGTTCATCAGAAATGTCTGACTGCAATCTAGTTCTCTGTAGAATTCTCCTCCTGAGAAACCTATGCTTGGTGGTGGCTTCCCTATAAGTTCGCTTTTCTAAATCCTTTGATGCAGACTATTGAGGGAACAGAGTCCCAATCTTAATGCTCTTTATGCTCTTCATTGCATTTCAACGACAGTAGCTTTTCTCATTCTCTTACTTGTGAACTTTGAATGGCTAATTAAATGCTATGTAAAGTGTTAAAGAAGTTTACTTAGGTCTGCAGATGTGGCTGTGTTTGTTGATCATGCTACAATTTTGCCAACATCTAGTTTTTTTGCTTGCGTACGGTCATCTGCCAAGAAAGCCTTGGAACGTACGAATGACAGACCTTCTCCACCCGTTCCAAAGGGAAAAAAAGACTTCCATTTACATAGTACCTTGCATGACCTCAAACCATCAAGTTCTTTACAACCAATGCAGTACTTTTGAAGTGTAGTCACTAGTGTAATGTAGGAAACTCCATCATCATACAGGGCATTGACAGTGTGTTATTTTTCAACTGCTGCAGTGTTCTATTTAAGATTAATTCTGCCTTCAACTTATCATCATTAGTTGGCATATGCTGGCACCATTCATGTCCTGTTGTTAACACCAAAGCTCTTTTTGCTGATGCATAAATCAGAATTTTGCTTCACAAAGTTCATTGGAACTTCAGTCATTTTTCTGTACACTGGTGCCTTTCATGTATTTTCAAACAGCTCCTGGAAACTGATCATGTTCTGCTGATGATCATTGGCAATGCATTTCCCACTCCCATGTGGATGTGCATGTGCATGGAGATGGTGGTGTAGTGGTAATGTCACTAAACTAGTAATCCAGAGACCCTGGGGACATGGGTTCAAATCCCACCATGGCAGCTGGTAGAATTTAAATTCTATTAATTAATAGAAAATCTGGACTTGAAAGCTAGTGTCTGTAATGGTGCCATGAAATTATCATTGATTGTTATAAAACCCCATCTGGTTCACTACTGTCCTTTAGGGAAGGAAATCTGCTATCCTTACCTGGTCTGGCCTACATGCGACTCCAGACTGAGCGCAATGTAGTTGACTCTTAACTGCCCTCTGAAATGGCAAACCACTCAGGTGTCAAGGGCAATCAGGAATGGGCAACAAATGCTATCCTTGTCAGTGATGCCCACATCCTATGAAAAAATAAATAGCAAAAACACTCAGGCCATACCTCTTCTTGAAACAGTAGGAGTAGGCCTTTTGGCCTGTCAAGCCTGCTCCGCCATTCGTTAGGATCACAGCTGATCTGGTTGTGGCCTCAACTTCATTTTCCTGTCTAAACACTCATAACCCTTGACTCCCTATCTTTCTAACTCAGCCTTGAATATATTCAATGACCCATCTTCCACTGCTTTCAGGGGAAGAGAATTCCACAGACTAATGACTGTCTGAGAGAAAAATGTTCTCCTTATTTCCGTCTTTAATGGAAGACCCCTAATTTTTAAACTGTGTCCCCCTCGTTCTAGACTCCTGAACAAGGGGAAACATCCTCACAGCATCCACCCTGTCAAGTCCCCTCAGGATATTATATGTTTCAGTAAGATCACCTTTCTTTCTTCTACACTCCAATTGGTATAGGCCCAACCTGCTCAACATTTGCTCATAAGATATTCCCTTCATCCCAGGAATCAATTGAGTGAACCTTCTCTGAACTGCTTCTAATGCAGTTATATTCTTCCTAAAGTAAGGAGACCAAAACTATACACAGTACTCCAGATACGATCTAACTCAGGCCCTGTACAGCTGTATCAATACTTCCCCACTTTTATACTCGATTCCCCTTGCAATAAACAACAACATTCCATTTGTCTTTCTAATCACTTGCTGCACCTGCATACTAACTTTTAGTGATTCATGTACCAGGGCACCCAGATCCCTCTGTTCAACAGAGTTATGCAGTCTCTCTCCAATCAAATAATATACTGCTTTTCTATTCTTCCTGCCAAAGTGGACAAGTTCACATTTTCCCACATGAGACTCCATCTGCCAAATTTTTGCCCACTCACTTAACCTATCTAAATCCCTCTGTAGACACTTTGTGTCTTTTTGACAGCTTCCTTTCCTACCTATCTTTGTGTCATCGGCAAACTTAGCTATCATACATTTGGTCCCTTCATCCAAGTCAATGATATAGATTGTAAATAGTTGAGGCCTCAGCACTGATCCTTGTGGCACTCCACTAGTAACGGTGTGCCAACCCGAAAATGATCCATTTATCCCTATTCTTTGCTTCCTGTTAGCTAACCAATCCGCTATCCATACTAACATGTTACCCTCTACACCATGTGCTCTTATTTTGTGTAGTAGCCTTTGATGTGGCACCTTATCGAATGCCTTTTCGAAATCCAAGTACACCAAATCTACAGGTTCCCCTTTATCTCCATTGCTTATTACTTCCCCAAAGAACTTTAATAATTTATTCAAACATGATTTCCCTTTCATAAAACCATGTTGGCTCTGCCTGATTGTATCATGATTTTCTAAATGTCCCTATGACAGACGTTAGGTTAACTGGCCTATAGCTCCCTGCTTTCAGTCTCCCTCCTTTCTTGAATAGAGGTGCTACATTTGCAATTTTTCAATCCGCTGGGACCTTTTCAGAATCTAGGGAATTTTCAAAGATCACATCCAGTGAATCTACTATCACTGCAGCCACTTCTTTTAAAACCCCAGGGGACTTGTCAGCCTTTAGTTCTAATAGTTTTTCCAGTACCTTTTCCCCAGTGATTGTGATTATTTTAAGGTCCTCCCTCGCTTTTACCTTGATTTTCAAGTATTCTTGGGATGCTTTTTGGGTCTTCTACAGTGAAGACAGACACAAAACACCCCTGTTCAATGCTTCTACCATTTCCTTGTTTCCCATTATTAATTCCCCAATCTCACCCTCTAAGGGACCAATGTTTGCTTTAGTTACCCTTTTCCTTTATAAATACTTGCAGAAATTCTTACTATCTGTTTTTGTATTTCTAGCTAGCTTTGCCTCATACTCAAATTTTCCCCTTTTTTTAAGTCGTTCTTTGCTGGTTTCTAAAATCGGTCCAATCTTCTAACCTACCACTAATCTTCGCAGTATTGTACACTTTTGCTTTCAATTTGATACTATCCTTAACTTCCTTAGTGAGTCATAGATGGTGCAATCTTCTCATAGAGTCCTTCTTTCTCAATGGAACATATTGTTGTTGAGAGTTATGAAATATCTCCTTAGATGTCTGCCACTGCTTCTCTACTGTCCTACCTTTTAATCTATTTTTCCAGTTCACTTTAGCCAACTCTGCCCTCATACCCCTGTAATTGCCTTTATTTAAGTTTAACACACTAGTCTTAGACCCACACTTCTCACCTCAAACTGAATGTGAAATTCTCTCATGTTGTGATCACTGTTGCCTAGAGGCTCCTTTACTATAAGGTCATTGATTAGTCCTGTCTCATTGTACATTACCAAGTCTAAAATAGCTTGTTCCTTGGTTGACACTAGAATGTACTGCTCTAAGAAACTGTCCCAAATACACACCATTGACTCATCTTCCAGGCTTTCTTTGCCAATCCGATTCGTCCAATCTACATGAAGTCTAAAATCAACCATGATTATTGTAGTACCTTTCTGACAAGCCCCAATTATTTCTTTATTCCCCCCATTTGGCTGATGCCCTGCACCACGGTGCCACGGTCAGTCCGCTCATCCACCCTGCAGCCCTTGCTCTCATCCATACAAGCTGTAAGAACCTTGAACCTGTTGGACAATTGCAAGGGATTAGGCTCCTCCACTTCTACCTTCTCAATCCCCATGCCTGCCTCATTTACAGTCACACCCTCCTATCCCTGGCCACAGACTAAATCAGAAGACCTGAACATAATGGGTGTAACTGCCTTCTGGAACAAAGTGTCCAGGTAACTTTCCCCTTCCCTGATGCATCGCAGTGTTTGAAGCTCGGGCTCCAGCTCATTAACTCTGAGCCGGTTCCTCGAGCCTATGCCATTGATCTCTGTGACACACAATGCAGCCTGCAGTTGTATTTTGAGCGTGCTGACTGCTGTTCCTAGTTGCTTTGGTTGTATGAATCCAGTCCAGCAGCTAAGTGATGCCACCTTTGCTAGAATAAATATTTTATCACAGAAAATGCTGGAAATACTCAGCAGGTCTGCCAGTATATGTGGAGAGAGTTAACAGAGGAACAGCACCTCATCTTTCAATTAGGCACTTTACAGACTTCTGGACTTAACATAGTGTTCAACAATTTGAGATCATATCCTCTGCCCCCATTTTTTCTGTTATGAGTTTTTTTCATTTTTGGGTGGCAGCTGTAGGTGATAATTCTACTTTTCCCCATTTATACCTCCTCCGGTTGCATCTTTTGTGGCTTCACTTGTTCCATTACCATCTTCTTTTGCCTTGCACCATCATTTGTCATTTAATCTCTCCTGTCTTTCACCCTATCACAAACCTTCCCTTTTGTTCTTTCCTCCCCTCCCCACTTTTCCTGTCTTGCTTAACTGTTACATCTTTAAGTATTTCCAGTTCTGACACAAGGTCATCAATCTGAAACATTAACTATTTCCCTCTCTACAGAGGCTGCCAGACCTGCTATTATTTCTATTTTATTTGGAGATACAGCACTGAAACAGGCCCTTCGGCCCACCGAGTCTGTGCCGACCATCAACCACCCATTTATACATTAATCCCATTAACCTCTCACATCCCTACCACCTATCTATACTAGGGGCAATTTATAATGGCCAATTTACCTATCAACCAGCAAGTCTTTGGCTGTGGGAGGAAACCGGAGCATCCGGCGAAAACCCACATGGTCACAGGGAGAACTTGCAAACTCCACACAGGCAGTACCCAGAATCGAACCCAGGTCACTGAAGCTGTGATGCTAACCACTGCGCTGCCCACCATTTTCTGTTTCTTTTTCAGATTTCCAGCATCTTCAGTATTTTGCTCGTAAACATTTCATCATATTCCTCATAGCAACCACAAGCAGGAGGATAGGGGTTTGGGGTTCGCACAGATTGAAGGCTTCTCTCAATTGACCTTATTTATTGAGCCGATGTCACTCTGCAGGCTTATTCAGCCCAAAAGCTGCATGACCTGAGAAATGCCATTACTTGTAGCACAGAGTCTTGCATGGATGGAGCTAGCTGTAGTGTCCATTTTGGTGACTACACACTCCTTGGCTACTGCAGAGTATCAATGCCATCTTCCAGCACCTCACAGAAGTTGACAGCGGACTGACCTACATTCTCCAACATGCTGAAGCTCCCTAGCAGGGAATTCAATGCATCTTTCCTTTAAATGTTGGATCCCTAAAGGCTGCACTCTCTGTCCTCTTCGGCAGACCTAGGGCACAAGATGGCTCTCTAGGTGGGATGTTTCCTGGGCCATCCATTTCTACCTGTGTTTGTTCCTGCCCACTTGTGCTCAGAGAATCTAGAAGTACAATGTACCAAAGAAATGGCAAGAGGAGCCATTAGAATGCAATCTTGTTGTGTTTACCTGGGGCAGAGACACACATGACACACTGTCACATTATATCAGCAAATCATCAGGTGTAACTTGCTTGCAAGCAAAAGATGGTTTCCCTTAACTTCAGCACAGTGTGTGATTGAACTGCTGTCGACTGGGTAACCAATTCAGCATTGTGGAAGATTTCAGTGATAGTCTCAAGTGATTGTTAAATTAAACATTACCTTGACAGTCTCGAACGTGTGAGCTTTTAGATAAGGACTTGAGGGAAAAAAAGGCTGTAGCTCAAACAGAGGTCAGCATACCTTTTACAAATTTCAGTTACTGCTCCAAAATATCAAACAAAAATTGCACAACTTGAATATGATCTTCTCAAATCTTACATTCAAGTCAAGAGCTTCAACTCGACCGTAACTTTCAAAAGTCAGTAACATTTCTAATGTATTATTAATTTTATAAACTTATCAGCAGTTATTTAACTATTTATTCCAATGTTTTCTTTTCCTTTCTTATTGCCCATTTGGCAAAAGCAGTTCCAATTAAGTTAATTGTAATTTTATGTGAGGGATTTTCTTCCCTTGGTGGATTAAATGATCCCATTGTACTAATTACACTGATTTATTGATGGTGCTGTTAATGTGTTGCCAGCCCATTAATATACTCTTCACTCTCCAAATTATTGCTCAAGTCACTTGCTGAAGTGGGAGGGAATTTAATGCTTTCTTCCTTCACTCTAATATTTTGCAATGTAATATAATGTTTTTCCACATGTACTCCAGTGTTTGAAATTATGTCAGTGCGGGAACTGTGCTTGTTAATATCTTTCTGAGGTTAATGTGCAGTAAGTTAAAGTAATTCCACTCCTCCACATCTCTTCATTAGCTATTCATGCATTTCTACAATATTTGCAGAGTCTTAAAAGGTCAATGAAATACAAGATTTCCTAATCCACCAGTTTAGTTCCTTCTGTGCAGCAAAGTCAAAGCTACACAAGATCTTTTTGAACATTTCCAGCTTTCTTGCTCAATTATGCACTAAGACCTAATGGAAGAAGTGCTGTTTGATCCAGAGATTTAGCCATTCCTTTCAGTGCCCAAATAACTGTGCAGTTCTTCCACATAATTACAACCAACAGGCTAAGTACAAAAACCAGACTGCTCACATTGATCATCTGCACGAGCAATATGCTACTGAAGGCTGTCACAGTGGCCTTTGTGTGTAGAAATGTAGGAGGGATGGCACCAGAGGGAATAAAATAGAAATGTCTCACTTATTCACAAAATCGTGGAAACACATTGGGCAGGAATCCAAATCTCTGCACCATTCTGTTTTGTTCCACAAATTTGTGATGGCTTCCCTATTGTTCTGACTTTAATCACTGTGTTGCAGTTAGCTAATACCTGAGTTACCACACACAGAAGTGAGCCTGTTTCTTTGAGATGATATCAACTGGTCAGTCAAGAGGTGGTTTTCAGACAAGAAACATCTTGTTACTTGTATCAATATAAAATGTCTACAGTTAAAAAGTTAATAAATATAGGTTATAGTTGAACATATGTGAAAAATGCTCATATGTTTTGATCAATGGAATATAGTACAAAGTCATTTCTCACTTTTCTTTCTACTCATATTCTGTGAAATATTACAGTTTAACAAGAGTCGCTTCACAGGCCAAGACACAAACAAACAATAAAGAGTCTCTCAAGTGCGGACAATGTTATTTTTATCCCTGCTCTAATCCCACAGGTAGAAAGCTTCTAAATCTGAAATACATCTGAATCCTATATACAAGAAACAAAAAAGAGCATGCTATTATTATTTGCTTGCATCTAGGAAAGACTACTGAACCAGGAACAAATTAGGATTTGGCTAAAACACAATTCTAGCACAATACAATTTATTCTAATATATTATAAAAAAACATTATTCTGAATTGAAATATGATTAATGAAATGCATGCATATGTATTAATCATATTAAGAATCACTAGTCCAATTAAATATAATCACAATGGATAAATAGCCAGATGTTGATTAGAGGATTACTTTGTTAAATACCATTGCAACAATTGATTCTATTTCTGCAGAATATTCAAACATATTATGTAGCCTAACTTGACAAACACAGGTAAATTAATGCAATCACTATAAAACCAGTTTGACACAGTTATTTAAATGCTAATAGAAAGCAGAGACAGATGGCATGACAGTAGTCAGCCAGTGGTCTAAAACGATTTACTACAAACCAATTATTGCAGTTTTACAGGAGATGGAGGAATGTGCTGCTTTGTTTATTGAGGCCAGACAGGTAAACAGACTACTGCATTTTCCCCTGAGGTGTAATGAAGACAAAATTACTCAGCTTCTTATTTGAATATCTTGTTCCATTGAATCAGGATTTCCAGGACCCCATTTCTAAAACATGTGGCCACACAAATATGCATTTAAATATTTCCTCCTTATCTGTTTGGAGTTATACAGAAGTTATTTAAATGCAACAGCACTAGTGGCAATGATGTAAAATGCAGTTTCAGCATGCCATCATTTTGTCTAATTCCTCAGCCAGCCACCCCAAATGGAAGCTCGGTTTCTATGCTGATAACTATAAACGTTGCAGTCCGTAGCAGAAAGTCTCCTCACTCACAGGGCTGCAAATGTTCTCTGTACTGCAGGAGTTTCATTAATATCTTAAAGTGGAGACATTTTGTGAAAAATCTCAAGAGAGGAATTTGGATATATGATATACTTGAAAAGTAAAATTTTGCAGGGCTATGGGGAAAGAGCAAGGGAATGGGACAAATGGAGAGTGGGCAGAGGCACAATGGCCCAAATGATTCCCTCTTGTGCTGTATAATTCAATGTGTGGAGTCACCGAGGCTACACACATGTACACAAGTGGCAGAGGGAATGAATGTTTCAGGTGGTACATGGGGTGCCGATCAAGTGGGCTACTTTGTCCTGGATGGTGTCAAGCTTCTTAAGTGTTTTTGGTGCAGCACCCATCCAGGGAAGTGGACAATATTCCATTGCACTCTTGACTTGTGCCTTGAAGATGCTGGAAAGGCTTTGCCAAATCAGGTGAGTCACGTACCACAGAATATCCAGCCTTTTACCTACTCTTGTAGCCACAGTATTTATGTGGCTGGACCATCGTGACCCCCAGCAACCACGACTCACCACGGACAGAGATACTCAGCAAAATTAAGCTTTTAATACTGATTTTCCTATGAGCATCTGGTAGATGTGGAATGTTGAGGGAATGATGGAGATTCCTTTCCAATGCTCAATGGGGATGGCTTCCCTCCCCTGCACTGGCCTGGGTGCAGGACAGGTGGACAGCACCCAAAGTGCAATATCTCCCAGTGCTGCGCATGTGAAGATAAGCAGGGAAGGAAAGCCTACCACTACTGCAGATCTCACAAGGGCAATAGCCCTTGGCTTCACAGACCTCCGGCTGATGTCACGAAAAGAGCAGCAAGCTCCAAAATTCCTGAGTGCCGTAGCTGAAAAAGTATTTACCTTTTAGGTAGCATCTGAGGGGCTTGGGCACATTGAGGAAATTTATGCGGGCTAAGGAATCAATGTCGTCGCTACATGAACAAATTTTTCCCTCAGAGTCTGTGTCATAGATCAGTGTGTAAGAGGGTTGACCACATTCAATGTTTAAAAGTTATCCTTTTGTCACAAATACTGAGTTAGAAATTATTATCCGAGTGGTCTGGTCCCTTGATTAAGTTAAGAAAAATGTTTGCTTGTTTAAGATTGCTGTTAGTCACAACACGCAGACACAGTCATTTGGAATATGTGAGCAGGGAAAAATATTGCTGAGTTCATCTGACATCAAAGGGGAAATTAAGGCGAGTCATGAGGTAGAGTAATGGGCCGCAGACCTGTGAAATTTCATCCATGTAGATATAGTCAGAATGTGACCTTCATACATTTAATTCAAGTAAAACACACTTTCATTCCAATTACCTCAGTGTGAATTTACAGCAATCTATTAAACAAATATTGCAGAACCATAACCTTTCACTGAATTGTACATGTAATTCTATGACACCAAACACAGTGAATGCTAACTCAGTTGAACTGTTCAGAAGCAAATGGGCAGATTCATGATTCAAAAGGGAAACATTGGTTGGTGCTGAGGCAAGAGGCAGATAGAAATAGTCTGGATCAGTATAGATTGAGAACCGAATTGATGGGGCACGATAAAATGAATGGTTTTCCTAGTTTTACTTTCCTATATTATTAGGAATTCATATTTATATATACTGTCAGGCTTTTCAAATAATGTAAAATCATTGGCATATTAGTAAGAATAAAAATATACTCTGTTATCCAGGAATGCTATTGTTGAACAAGCCTGTTTGAACACCGCTGTAAATAATGACAACATGAAAGGCACAATTTAACATAGCGGTGCCTCATCAGACCTCTTTCTTATCCTGAGTGGTGTGAAACAGGGCTGTGTTCTTACACCTACACTGTTTGGGATCTTCTTCTCCCTGCTGCTCTCACATGCGTTCAACTCTTCAGAAGAAGGAATTTTCCTCCACACAAGATCAGATTGTGAAAATGAAAAGTAAAAACTTCAGCATAATTACAATCTCGACTGATTGATAACATAGAATGTTGATGGTGTACGGAATGCAATAATTAGAACTTTGGCTATCACCATCAGGTTGTTCAACTTTGCCCGTCTTAGAGCGAAGACCAAAGTACGGAAAGTCCTCATCAGGGAACTCCTCTTTGCTGACGATGCTGCATTAACATCTCACACTGAAGAGTGTCTGCAGAGACTCATCGACAGGATTGCGGCTGCCTGCGACGAATTTGGCCTAACCATCAGCCTCAAGAAAATGAACATCATGGGACAGGACGTCAGAAATGCTCCATCCAGCAATATCGGCGACCACGCTATGGAAGTAGTTCAAGAGTTCATCTACCTAGGCTCAACTATCACCAGTAACCGGTCTCTCGATGCAGAAATCAACAAGCGCATGGGAAAGGCTTCCACTGCTATGTCCAGACTGGCCAAGAGAGTGTGGGAAAATGGCGCACTGACACAGAACACAAAAGTCTGAGTGCATCAAGCCTGTGTCCTCAGTATATTTCTCTACGGCAGCAAGGCCTGGACAATGTATGTCAGCCAAGAGCGACGTCTCAATTCATTCCATCTTCGCTGCCTCTGGAGAATCTTTGGCATCAGGTGGCAGGACCGTATCTCCAATACAGAAGTCTTCGAGGCGGCCAACATCCCCAGCATATACATCCTACTGAGCCAGCGGCGTTTGAGATGGTTTAGCCATGTGAGCCGCATTGAAGATGCCAGGATCCCCAGTGACGCATTGCACAGCGAGTTCGTCACTGGTATCAGACCCACCGGCCGTCCATGTCTTCGCTTTAAAGACGTCTGCAATCGCTACATAAAGTCCTGTGACATCGACCACAAGTCGTGGACATCAGTTGCCAGTGATCGTCGGAGCTGGCGGACAGCCATAAAGGCGGGGCTAAGGAGTGGCGAGTCGAAGAGACTTAGCTGTTGGCAGGAAAAAAGACAGAAGTGCAAGGAGAGAGCCAACTGTGTAACAGCCGCGACAACCAATTTTATTTGCAACGCATGTGGAAGAGTCTGTCACTCTAGAATTGGCCTTTATAGCCACTCCAGGCTCTGCTTCACAAACCACTGACCATCTCTAAGCTCTTAACCATTGTCTCTTGAGAAAAGGAGGCCAAAGAAAAAGAAGAAGAAGAAGAAGAAATAATGGCTCGGTGAAATACATACAACGAAACTCAAAGGCACATAATAAAGACATTTTGGGCCATCCCTTAAGTGGAGGCCCTTCTCAGAAATGTCCAGTGAGAAGAATAGTACTGATCAATATATCAATATGGCAAATCATACCTACCACAAAGGAAGATGGTTGTTTTTGTTGGAAGTCAATCATCTCAGCCCCAGCACATCACTGCAGGAGTTCCTCAGAGTAATGTCCTAGGCCCAACCATCTTCAGCTGCTTCATCAATGATCTTCCCTCCATCATAACATCAGAGGTGGAGATGTTCGCTGATGATTGCACAAATCAGCCCCCTCCACCACCAGCACACAGTGGCAGCAGCTTGCACCATCTACAAGATGCACTGGAGCAATTCACCAAGCCTCCTTCAACAGCACCTTCCAAACCTGCAATCTCTACCGCCTAGAAGGACAAGGGCATCAGACTCATGGGAACATCACCACCTGCAAGTTCCACTCCAAGCCACACACCATCCTGACTTGGAACTATATCGCTGTTCCTTCACTGTTGTTGGGTCAAAATGCAGGAAATCCCTCCCTAACAGCACTGTGGATGTATCCGCACCAGATGGACTGCAGCTGTTCAAGAAGTTGGCTCACCACCACCTTCTCAAGGGCAATTAGGGATGGGCAATAAATGCTGGCCTTGTCGGTGACACTCAAATCCTGTAAATGAATTTTAAAAAGTTACTATGGCAAAATTAAAGTTGTGCTATGTCATGTCCAATTTCAACCTCCATAGTAGCTAGTCATTGGATAGTACATATGCCAAATAAACCATCAGGTATGTTGTGGACACCATAAATTACTGAACAAGACATCCAAAGGTTCACTGTTAGTATGACCGGTGACAGTTACACGCATGGAAGGAAACATTCAACTAGATCTAGCAGTTTGTTGCTGGCCTCAAGTTAAATTTAATGTGACATGCTGAGCAAGAATGATCGATATGCATTACGCTTTTCATAACATGACAATTAACTTTTTTACGGCATTCACAGTTCAGCAGAAAAATCTTTTTTAAAATGGATGTTGATTTAGGAACCAACAAAAAAATGCAAGTTAGTTTTACCACACAATAGATAATGGTCCTGCAAAGTAAACACGTGATCTAACATCAGAAACTACACGGCCAGCAAATAATGTGGACTGGTAGTGTGAGAGAGTAACATAATAGATCAACTGCAATGAAAATATTGCTTTTTAAACAGAAATATGCAACACAAGCTATTCAGACAATTTGTATTTTACCTCTGCGAGGAGGTATATCATATGGAAAGTTGTAAATGCACACTTTAACATATTATTCTTAATATTGCTATTCTGTCTTCTGTTTCCTTCTACCATTCTCCCTCCATTAAAGACTAAATCAATGCTTGCTTCTCTGAAAGTTGCTCTTCAGGCAGAAGAATGAGAAGGACATCTCCTGTGTTTCTTCCAGGCTGATTCACCAGGAATCTCAGCTGAACAGGAAGCGATCTTTCTGCAGCATGCCTTCCTTTATCAGGCAACCTAGCTGTCAGACAATCGCAATCTCGGCCACAGAAGGTTTGGCTGTAAACGTCGGGAGTTTAAATACTCCACAATTCTTCTCATCGTTAGAACCAGTTGAGGAAGGGGTCTCAGGCTCCCTTGGAAATAGCTGTTCATTCACACTTACAACTGGAATTGCAATTGCTCATTCACACCTACACACAGGTTTACCTACCGTCCTCAAGGACGTAGGAATATAAACTGAAAATGCTGGAAATACTCAGCAGGCTAGCCACACAAGCTGCCTGGTCTGCTGAGTATTTCTAGGATTTTCTGTTTATATTTCAGATTTGCAGCATCAGCAGTATTTTGCCTTTTGTATCAAGGATTTAGGAACTGGTGAACTGTGCAAAATAATCACAAATAAACCTGCTCACTGCTACAAACCCTCAATGCATCTACATGATACTTGGGTAAGGTGAAAGATGGCAATCATTACCTAGGGAACTTTTCTTGAAATTACGATCTTCAAAAGGCTCAATGCTCCCATCTTCAGTAATTTATATGCATTTTCGCATTCAGTTTAAGCATTGCAAAGTTTGCAGATTAAAGTAGTGGTTGATTTGTGCAGTTTCCAATGAAGAAATGTATTTAAAATTACCTTGAAGATTATGGAAGAGCTTAGCTCGAGAAAGCGACATTGTGCAGAGTTTCCAACCATTTGGGTACTGAACCTCTAGGTCACAACGTTCTTTTCATTTTTTAATGAATGATTCTTTATGTTTAAATGTTCAGTATAATTAAGAATGTAGCTAAAGGGAAGAACATACCAATACGTTTATCTGAAAAAATCCAATACTTAACTGTCATGTTTTGAAATGTGGAAGTTACTCTAACCTATTGGTAATTTTATACCTACTATCACTGACAGGCTGTTTTGCAGATTCCGTAACATCAAGGAAGCCGGGAAAGGGCCTTTGAAATGATCTGGCTGCTTTTACTATGCAACATTTTGGGAAAGCTTGCTGAGAGAGATAAACATTTGCATTTCTCACACAATTTTAACCCCACCCGATGGTGGGAGAGGATGGGGGAGATGGGATTAATATATTGGAATCGAGCAAACCTTTTACAAACACAAATCAGGCCATCGAGCAGGCTTCCATGAAAGGCAGGCGGGGGCCTAATTAACATTCAAAAGTAGAGACCGGATGGCATCATCAGTGCCAATTCGGGGGCGGCCTGACTGTGGGACTCGTTGGCGGATCCAAGACAAGAGGTGTCAACTGGCCAAGGCAAGTGCTGAGGATCGAACATCCATATAAACATACAAATTAGGAGCAGGAGTAGGCCACTCAGCCCTTCGAGCCTTCTCTGCCATTCAATAAGTTCATGGCTGAACTGATTACTCCACATTTCCACCTACCCCCGATAACCTTCCACCCCCTTGCTTATCAAGAATCTGTTTACCTCTGCCTTCAAAATATTCAAAGACTCTACTTCCACTGCCTTTTGAGGAAGAGAGTTCCAAAGACTCACGCCCCTCTGATAGAAAGAAATTCTCCTCATCTCTGTCTTAAATGGGCGACCCCTTATTTTTAAACAGTGACCCCTAGTTCTAGATTCTCCCACAAGGGGAAACATCCTTTCCACATCCACCCTGTCAAGACCCCTCAGGATCTTCTGGGTCACCACATTACAGGAAGGACATAATTGCTCTGGAGAGAGTATAGAGGAGATTTACAAGAATGTTACCAGGCTTAAAAATTGCAGCAATGAGGAAAGATTGGATAGGCTAGGGTTGTTTTCCTTAGAACAGAGAAGGCTCAGTGGTGACTTAATTGAGGTGTACAAAATTATGAGGGGCCTAGATAGAGTAGACAGGAAGGACCTGTTTTCGCTAACAGAGAGGTCAATTCCAGGGGGCACAGATTTAAGGTGATTGGTAGAAGGATTAGAGGGGACATGAGGAAAAACTTTTTCACCCAGAGGGTGGTGGGTGCCTGGAATTCACTGCCAGGAATGGTGGTGGAGGCAGAAACCCTAATTCTTTCAAAAAGTACCTGGACATGCACCTGAAGTGCTGTAACCGGCAAGGCTATGGACCAGATGCTGGAAGGTGGGATTAGATTGGGCGGCTAGATTGTTCGGGCGGCACGGACACGACAGGCTGAATGGCCTCCTTCTGTGCCATAATTCTTCTATGGTTCTATGTTTCAATCAAGTCGCCTCTTACTCTTCTAAGTTCCAGCAGACATAAGTCGAGCCTGTCCAATTTTTCCTTGTAAGACAGCCCACACATTCCAAGTATTAGTCTAGTAAACCTTCTCTGTACTGCCTCCAGGACCAGCTCCTTATAGTACGCCTTCTGGGCCAGGAGAAGCAGGTAAGTTCCCCAGTCCTTATAAGGAAGCCTTCGGCCTCTTCCAGTCCTAATCAGGGCCTTGACGTCCAGGGCGGCACAGTGGCGCAGTGGTTAGCACCGCAGCCTCACAGCTCCAGGGACCCGGGTTCGATTCCGGGTACTGCCTGTGTGGAGTTTGCAAGTTCTGCGTGGGTTTTCTCCGGGTGCTCCGGTTTCCTCCCACAAGCCAAAAGACTTGCAGGTTGATAGGTAAATTGGCCATTATAAATTGTCACTAGTATAGGTAGGTGGTAGGGAAATATAGGGACAGGTGGGGATGTTTGGTAGGAATATGGGATTAGTGTAGGATTAGTATAAATGGGTGGTTGATGTTCGGCACAGACTCGGTGGGCCGAAGGGCCTGTTTCAGTGCTGTATCTCTAATCTAATCTAATCTAATCACACCACCCCCGTCCCTGATCACAGCCGGAGCCCAGCCTCCACTGACTGCCGGAGATCTTCCCCACAACTGCAGCCTCCTGCTGTTTGCTTGTGCTTCCAACCACTGGCCAGCAAGTCAATTTGACTGGCTGTCTGGCAGGAGTCCAGGAGTCTGCAGAAGATTATTTAAATGAGGCCCTGCCGTTATGCTCAATAAGGGCTCCACAACCCTGTCTTTGCCAGGTTCTTCCCTCACTACCAGACGCCACCCTACCCCTGCACCCTGCCAGCCTTGCCATTAATTTTGGGGCCAAAAGCTGAGATTTTATGCCGCAGAAACAGACGGCAATGGAGGCAGCATGGGGGGAGGTGGGTAGGGGGGGTGCTGTAAAATTGCCTGGGATGGTGTGGGCTCAGCCCCCCCACAACAACCTCACGTTGGCCTCGAATTTTCCAAGCGGCCGACAGGAAGCCGCATGGGGACTCCACTCACATTTTCACACTGAGTAGTTATCAGCCATTTAAGATAGTTAACGAGGCAATAAACTGCAATTTTACAGGTCTCTACAGATTTAACGGTAAGTGCAAGGGGAACGGGGCGTCAGAGCCTCGGCAGGTTTTTACGAATGACAACGGGGCAGCAGCTGTTGTCATTGCTGCATTCAGCAGCTGTGAAATGAGGCATTTATCATTCATAGGTAGGAAGGAGTTGGAAGCCAACTTGAGACCCCCTTGATGTCATTGTGGTCTTGGCAGGGATTTCACTTGAGAGGGGCCTGAGAGGGGGAGGGGGGGTGAGGTGGGCCGCATTGCAGCAGCTACTGGCAGGGTGGCCCAGTCAGACCAGCAGTGCCCAAGTGCCATGGGCATTGTTCATTCAGGAGGAGGGTCCTCCAGCGAGGAGGAGAACCAGAGAGGCAGGGAGTTGTGGATTTCTTCTGAGGACGCTGGAGGGTTCAATGTTCCAAGAACACTGCAGTGTTTGGAGGATGATGGAGGGTTCAATATTCGGAGGATGATGGAGGGTTCAGTGTTCGGAGGATAATGGAGGGTTCAGTGTTCGGGGGATGATGGAGGGTTCAATATTCGGGGGATGATGGAGGGTTCAGTGTTGG